>NC_139039.1:18687815-20141762 GCF_964662115.1 Mustela nivalis | reverse complement strand
GAGATCACAACAAACACCAAAGAAATACAAACAATTTTAAGAATATATTATGAGCAACTATATGCCAGCAAATTTGACCATCTGGAAGAAATGGATGCATTCCTAGAGACATATAACCTACCACAACTGAACCAGGAAGAAATAGAAAACCTGAACAGACCCATAACCAGTAAGGAGATTGAAGCAATCATCAAAAATCTGTCAACAAACAAGAGCCCTGGGCCAGATGGCTTTCTGGGGGAATTCTACCAAGCATGTAAAGAAGAATTAATTCCTATTCTCCTGAAACTGTTCCAAAAAATAGAAATGGAAGGAAAACTTCCAAACTCATTTTATGAGGCCACCATTACCTTGATCCCCAAACCAGACAAAGACTCCATCAAAAAAGAGAATTACAGGCCAATATCCATGATGAACACAGATGCAAAAATTCTCACTAAAATACTAGCCAATAGGATCCAACAGTTCATTAAAAGGATTATTCACCACGATCAAGTGGAATTTATCCCAGGACTGCAAGGTTGGCTCAACATCAGCAAATCCATCAATGTGATACAACACATTAATAAAAGAAAGAATAACAACCATATGACACTCTCAATAGATGCTGAAAAAGCATTTGACAAAATACAGCATCCTTTCTTGATCAAAATTCTTCAAATTGAGGAACATACCTCAATATCATCAAAGCCATCTATGAAAAACCCACAGCAAGTATCATTCTCAATGGGGAAAAACTGAGAGCTTTCCCCCTAAGGTCAGGAACATGGCAGGGATGTCCACTATCACCACTGCTATTTAACATAATACTAGAAGTCCTAGCCTCAGAAATCAGACAACAAAAAAGAAATAAAAGGCAACTGAATTGGCAAAGAAGACTTCAAACTCTCACTCTTTGCAGATGATAGGATACTTTTTGTAGAAAACCCGAAAGACTCTACTCCAAAACTGCTAGAACTTGTACAGGAATTCAGTAAAGTATCAGGACATAAAATCAATGTACAGAAATCAGTTGCATTTCTATATAACAACAAAAAGAGAGAAGAAAGAGAAATTAAGGAGTCAATCCCATTTATAATTGCACCCAAAACTTAAGATACCTAGGAATAAACCTAACCAAAGAGGCAAAGAATCTGTACTCAGAAATCTATAAAGTACTCATGAAAGAAATTCAGGAGTACACAAAGAAATGGAAAAATGTTCCATGCTCTTGGATTGGAAGATTGATAAACCTCTGGCCAGACTTATCAAAAAGAAAAGAGAAGAGACCCAAATCAATAAAATCATGAACAAAAGAGGAGAGATCACAACAAGCAATCATCAAAAATCTCCCAACAAACAAATATTGTGAGAATGTCTATACTGCCCTAAAGCAATCTACATGTTTAATGCAATCCCTATCAAAATATCACCACTTTTTTCAAAGAAATGGAACAAATAATCCTAAAATTTATATGGAACCAGAAAAGATCTCAAATAGCCAGAGGAATGTTGAAAAAGAAAGCCAAAGTTGGTGGCATCACAATTGCAGACTTTAAGCTCTATTACAAAGCTGCCATCATCAAGACAGCATGGTACTGGCACAAAAACAGACACATAGATCAATGGAACAGAATAGAGAGCCCAGAAATTGATTCTCAATTCTATGGTCAACCAATCTTTGACAAAGCAGGAAAGAATGTTTAGTGGAAAAAAGACAGTCTCTTCAACAAATGGTGTTTGGAAAATTGGACAGCCACATGCAATAAAATGAAACTGGACCATTTCCTTATACCACACACAAAAAATAGACTCAAATTTGATGAAAGACCTCAATGTGAGACAGGAATCCATCAAAATCCTTGATAAGAACACAGGCAGCAACCTCTTCGACCTCAACTGCAGCAACTTCTTCCTAGAAACATCACCAAAGGCAAGAGAAACAAGGGCAAAAATGAACTAATGGGACTTCATCAAGATCAAAAGCTTTTGTCCAGCAAAGGAAACAGTCAACAAAACCAAAAGACAACTAACAGAATGGGAGAAGATATTTGCAAATGATATATCAGATAAAGGGCTAGTGTCCAAAATCTATAAAGAACTTAGCAAACTCAACACCCAAAGAATAAATAATGCAATCAAGAAGTGGGCAGAAGACATGAATAGACATTTCTGCAAAGACATTGGGGAGGGTATGTGCTTTGGTGAGTGCTGTGAAGTGTGTAAACCTGGTGATTCACAGACCTGTACCCCTGGGGATAAAAATATATGTTTATAAAAAATAAAAAATTATATAAAAAATTTTTTAAAAAATCTAGGTTTTATATATACAAAAAAAAAAAAAAGACATCCAAATGTCCAACAGACACATGAAAAAGTGCTCCACATCACTCCACTTCAGGAAAATACAAATCAATGCCACAATGAGATACTACCTCACACTTGTCAGAATGGCTACAATTAACAAATCAGGAAACAACAGATGCTGGCGAGGATGCAGAGAAAGGGGAACCCTCCTACACTGTTGGTGGGAATGCAAGCTGGTGCAGCCACTCTGGAAAAGAGCGCGGAGGTTCCCCGGGAAATTGAAAACAGAGCTACTGTATGACCCAGCAATTGCAATACTGACACCTAAAGATACAAATATAGTGATCCAAAGGGGCACATCCACCTGAATGTTTATAGCAGCAATGATCCCAATAGCCAAACTATGGAAAGAACCTAGATGTTCATCAACAGATGAATGGATAAAGAAGAAGTAGTAAACACACACACATATACACACACAGGAAAACTATGCAGCCATCAAAAGAAATGAAATTTTGCCATTTGAAAGAACATGAATGGAACTAGAGGGTATTATGGCGAGCAAAATAAGTCAATCAGAGAAGACAATTATCATATGATCTCCCTGATATGAGGAATTTGAGAGGCAACGTGGGGGGCTTGGGGTATAGGGAAGGAAAAAAATGAAACAAGATGGGATCAGGAGGGAGACAAACTGTAAGAGACTCTTAATCTCACAAAGCAAACTGAGGGTTGTTGGGGAAAGGAGGATAGGGAGAGGGTGGTTGGCTTATGGACATTGGGGAGGATATGTGCTATGGTGAGTGCTGTGAAGTGTGTAAGCCTGACGATTCACAGACCTGTACCCATGGGGCTAATAATACATTATATATTAGTAAAAAATTTTTAAAAATATCCACAGCATTTTTCACAGAAGCAGAATATACAATTCCAAAATTTGTATGGAAACACCAAATATCCAGAATAGCCAAAGCATTCTTGAAAAAGAATAGCAAAACTTGAGGCATTATATTTCTGGACTTCTACTTATATTACAAATCTCTGCTAAACAAAACAGTATGGTACTGACTCAAAAATAGATACATTGATCAATAGAACAGAATAGAAAATCCAGAAATAAATCCACAATCACATTGTCAATAATCTTTGATGAAGCAGAAAAGAACATGCAATGGGAAAAAGAGAGTCTCTTCAAAAAATGGTGTTGGGAAAACTAGAGAGCTACATGCAAAAGGATGAAACAGGGTCACTTTCTTATACCATACACAAAAATAAATTCAAAATGGATTAAAGACCTAAATGTGAGCTCTGAAACCTTAAAAATCCTAGTAGAGAGTACAGGCCATAACTTCTCTTATATTGCCCATAACAACTTTTTTCTAGATAGTCTCTTAAGATAATGGAAGCAAAGCAAAGATAAACTGTCAGGACTACATCAAAAGAAAAATCTTCTGTTCAGCAAAGGAAACAATTAACAAAACTAAAAAGTCAATCTCTGCAATGGGAGAGGATATTTGCAACTGACATTTCCAGTAAAGTGTTAGTATCCAAAATATATAAAGAAGTATTACAACTCAACATCCAAGAAACAAATAATCCAATTAAAAAAAAAAATGGGCAGAACAAGAATGGGCCTGAGGCCCGGAGTACTTCCTTAGAAAGAGATTAAAGAGCTCTCACAGTCTGCTGGCCTGACCCACCTTGTGTAGGAACATTTCTTTGTCCTGGACTCAGTACGTGCTCCCTTGTTCTGTTTAAGCTTGTGCCAGCTGGGAAGCCCCATTACTAGATCCATTCCAGATGGTTAGGAAGGTTCTTTGTCTTCAGTCCAAAGGAAATGCATGCAGATCATTTCCTGTGTATGCTGTGGGATGAGATCGTGACCATGGGGGATGTGCTGACCTATATTTAAGCTGATCTTACTCAGCCTCTTCACTATGTGAGTAAAATTCATTTCATCCAGGGCCTGTGTGAGTGACGTCTTTCTCAGAGACCCAGAACCATGGAGTGTGTTGACTTCCTTGTTTTGCTATTCATGGTGGCAGGCATGGTTGGGCTAATTTCTATCTTTTTCTGCTGCAAGTGGTTAAAAGTGTGTCACTGTCTTGAAGAGCTGGCAGATGGTTTCGTCGACAATATTTATCTTCTCCCACAGCGGATTTTTCCACACCATGCCACCATTATCCTGGCTCTCTAATACTCTTTCAACTAGCCAAGCTCATATCCAACAATGAGACAATATATTTATTGGTATTTCCTCCTGAAATTCACTTTTACTAGGTCTTTGCAAGACTGCCTTATATTTTAAACTCCATTTACAAGTCAGTTTTTTCAAAATGACCTGACTGAACCAGTCAATTGAAAATAGCCATCAGTCCTTGGTCCTGTACTTGGCTTCATTTTCTTCACAATATAAGATTGTATGAAATTGATACTTTTTTATTGTATGTCTCTCACATAGAAATGAATTTTTTCAGGAGGGCAATGTTTTATCTGTTCATTATTTAATCTCTAGTCATTAGAATGGTTCATGACATACAAGAGGTATGAATAAACATTTTTGGATGAAGAAAGGAGGAAATAATGAAGAAAGGAGTTGGTGGAGAAGAAATGTTTGAGAATATCTTCTTAATACTTTTTAAAATACTTAATACGTAATACTTTTAAACTGGAATACAAAAGAACAGTTTATAACTTTCAGTAGTAATTTCTTTCTCTCAGAATTTCTATATATATTACTTAGCCACTAACCAGTTACTATGGAAAATAAAGTAAGTCTGACTTTTTTCTCATTTGTGTATGATTTGTTCTTTCTCCCTGGTAACTCGAGGGATTCTTTACTTCTGCATATTGATAATAAACCAGATGTGTCTTAGTGTCAAATTTTACTGCAGTGTGCTGTATATATTGTTCCTGGAGTATGATTTATCCTCTCATTCTACAGAAAAAGTTTCTTAAAGTTTTTGTCTCCCTAACTTATATGACAATATTTTTGGTCTGTATCTTAGATTATACTTCAGGCATAACTATTTACTTTTATGACAGATGCATTCTTTCTGCCCATGTCTAACAGCTTCTCTATTACTATTTTAACTGCACATCTCCAGCCTCCATCTCTCGCAAGCATTTTTATCATACTTATAGTTCATTTTCAGCAATGTCAAAATCTATTCCATTTTCATTTAATATATTTATTTCATCATTAATAATATGTACCCTGGTCTCAATCTTCTCCTCTGCTCAGAAATTTCTCTTTCCCGAATAATCTCTTGTTTATCAGCTTACTCATCAATTTCTATTTATGTGAATTTGTATTTTTATTAAGGGCTTCTCTAACTTAAGTTTTTGCAGGGAATCATAAACTTGGGTTATAAGAGTTACATTCTTCTGGGCTGGCCACAGTGTTTTGAGTGCTCTCTCTTCTCCCACAATTTTGGTACTGTATTTTGGTACTATTTATTCTTATATTACTCATTTCTCTTGACTCTACTTCCCAATAGGTATGAATAGTGTATACTTTTAAAATTAGATTTTTCTGGGGCTCCGGGGGTGCTCAGAGCCTCTGTTAAGCCTCTGCCTTCAGCTTGGGTTGTGATCTCAGAATTCTGGGATTGAGCCCCACATTGGGCTCTCTGCTCAGTGGAGAGTGTGTTTCTCGCATCCCCCCTCCCCACCACCTGCCTCTCTGCCTCCTTGTGATCTCTGTCTGTCAAATAAATAAGTAAAATCTTAAAAAAGAATTAGATTTTTCTGTTTCAATAATTGATTTTTAACATGGCATTCAACTTTTGTAACTAGATAAGCAATAATAGCATAGATATCTATATTATGCTTATTTGGTTTCTATATTATGCTTATTATGCTTATTTGCTTTATTGGGTATTTGCAGTCAGATGTTGTATGCATAATTTTTGTGTTCTTGGATTCTTAATTTTATTCAGTATTTCAGTTTACTGGCCATCAAACTTAAGTGCTTTTTAAAAATTTATTTTTATTTTTTAATTTTTAAATTTATTTTCAGCGTAACAGTATTCATTGTTTTTGCACCACACCCAGTGCTCCCTGCAATCCGTGCCCTCTCCAATACCCACCACCTGGTTCCCCCCTGAATCGCTAAGGAAATGTTGGAAAACAAACATAAAACTGGGGGCATCACGTTACCTGATTTCAAGCTTTACTACAAAGCCATGATCACCAAGACAGCATGGTACTGGCATAAAAACAGACACATAGACCAGTGGAACAGAATAGAGAGCCCAGATATGGACCCTCAACTCTATGGTCAAATAATCTTTGACAAAACAGGAAAAAATATGCAGTGGAAAAAAAGATAGTCTCTTCAATAAATGGTGCTGGGAAAACTGGACAGCTATATGTAGAAGAATGAAACTCGACCATTCTCTTACACCGTACACAAAGATAAACTCAAAATGGATAAAAGACCTCAATGTGAGGCAGGAATCCATCAGAATCCTAGAGGAGAACATAGGTAGTAACCACTTCGATATCAGCCACAGCAACCTCTTTCAAGATATGTGTCCAAAGGCAAAGGAAACTTAAGTACTTTTAAAAGAAGATTTATGCATATTTTTAAATTCCTGTATAACTGAAAATGTCTTTCTATTGTCTTTACCCAAGAAAGATAGCATGGATATTTAAAAAACTCTTTATAACTTTTTTCTTTCAAAATTTGCATAATGTTTCTCTGCTGCCTTTTAACCTTGAGAGTTGCTGAGAAGTCTGTAGCCAGCTTAATTTTGTCTCTTTGCAGATAAGTTACTCTTTTCCCTGCCTGAGTACTTGTAGACTGTTTCTTATTCTTCTTTTTAGTGTTTATCTGAGGAAAACTTTATAAATTTTTAGATTTGATAATGGTTTCTGTTATATTTCCTCTATAGTCTTCTTTATAATTATGTTGAATCTCAATTTTCTGTTATAATTATTTAAAATAAATTTCACAATTGTTACCTTTTTTTAATGTTGTACTATGAGAAATTTAGCAAAATATAAATTTCCCTAATTATCAGTTCAGTTGTCTAAAAAAAAAGTTAAGGTCTTTATTGGAACCAAAGAATTTTAGTATATGTGCTGCTGAAGTGAGCACATGGAACCAAAGAATTTTAAAGAATAGAATTAGGATTTTCCAACATAAGCAGACAGGAAGATCATATTTATGTATAAAGTTCAAACGGTCTGCTCAAATGATAGAATGGTGAAACAGAGTGATTACTGCCAGACTGGCATAGTGAATGAGATATTTTTTTAAACCTAAAATTTAAATTGTGAAATAAATATTTTATGTGTGTATCTGAATACCAATTCAGAAAGTTACTGTATCATTTTTAAAAGTAAGCAAAATAAAATAATTTATAGAAGAGTGAAGAGCATGTTGAATGCATAAAGTCATCATAACTGTGGTATTTACAAGTCAAATTCACCCTGGAATACACTATCAAATATTGTTCTCCATATTCTGAGGATGAAGTTGTGAACTTGGAAAAACTCCTCAGGAGACAGAGATGTGTAACAAAAAGAAAAGGTGTAAAAGGAAGGGAGGAAAGAAGAAAATGTATACTTAGAGAATCTCAATAAAATATAAGTAATTATTTTGGTAAAAGTTTTAGAACACTGGGATTAAGGGAAATATTAAAATTTAGTCATTTGTCTGTCAACATGGGAGAGGGGAGGAAGGTATCATATGGACTTCTAATTAAGATCCTGGAGTTTAATTATGTTTCATTTAACTTAGCTCATTCAGGTGGGAGTTAATAGGGGACATCAGTAAGAGTAGTGTAAATTGAGAACAGAAATATGGACTGAAACTATCTTATTAATGACCTTGAATTTTCAAGATGAAGTTCCACTTAATTTTATATGCACTGGGGTACATTGAGTTTTTTGAGTAGGTATATTATTCAAACACAGCTGCATGTTTGGAAAATTAAACTAACTGTTTTGATTTTGAGTGGGAGAAGTATAGGGAAGCCAGATCGAAAACTCTTTCAATAATCCAAGCAGGCAATTTAACTAACTTGATTGGAATGGAAAATTTTGTAATATTTCAGAAGATGTTATAAAGTTAATTTGAACCTCAGAATAGAAAAAGATCAATACTAAGCAGACATCATATATTAGCAGTATGTAGTTAGGACTGACCAGATTTACTCTTAGGCATTTAGAAATAAATGTGACGGGGAAAATGATAGATGGCAATAGGGTTACATTTTGCACTCTTTTGAAGACTCTCCTACAAGGCTTTAGATTCCTAAGTTAAAGCATCTATTTTCCCCTAAAAATCATTTCCCTTTTATTTGGTAAACAAGTTGTGTTCTCCTGTCTCTTATTCTACCACAATTAAGAATGATTCTGCTGAAAAAAATGAAAATTTACTATTTTTCTATTCATTTTTTAAAAAAATTTTATTTATTTGACAGACAGAGATCACAAGTAGGCAGAGAGGCAGGCAGAGAAGAGCAGAAAGCAGGCTGCCTGCTGAGCAGAGAGCCCAATGCTGGGCTCAATCCCAGGCCTCTGAGATCATGACCCGAGCTGAAGGCAGAGGCTTAACCCACTGAGCCACCCAGGTGCCCCTCTATTCATTTTTTTAAAAAGGCATTACGCATGCTCAAGATGGAAATCTCAACAAATACAATGGATGTGGACTTTCTGACCCCAAGACACTGTTTGATTTATAGAGAATTCAAGGACAGTATAAGAAACACAAGAAGAGTACCCGCATTTGTCTATCATATTTTCTCTGGCAATAGCAAAGACAAATGTAAAGTGTTTAGTAACATAATGTTATTCTTGGGGTTTCATCATGTCCCTAGGAAGCAGGACCACATACGTGTCCCTCTGTCTCTCTGTTTCTCCCTCATACGCATTTCTTTATATTAAAAGACATTAGATCAGGATAATGGCCTCATTTATAAGATTTAGCAGTTTTGAGTTGAAACACCTCTGTGCTCATATTCTTTAATTCAACTTTTAACAGAGGGGAAGAATGTATAGTTATATGGTATCCCCAAAATTAATAAGTAAAGCAAAAATGAAAATATAAGCTTACTTTTAAAAATTGTAATGTAATGAATATAACTTTAATTTTTTCCTAGATATATATGTTATTGGTGTATGGGCAGCAAAAGCATGGTTGAAAGCACATCTTAAAATTATGATGATTCTTTTCCCTGTGGTGCACACTGTATAGTGTTATCTGGATGTTCCAGTAAAGAAGGAAAGACTTGATGCTCCAGTTGTTGAGTGGGATCTACATGGTATCTATCAGCTATTAGCTCCTTATAATCACCTCAGCTGGAGAAGGCTATATCCCCAAGATGGCACCCTTTCTCCGGATGGCTCACATCTGATGATGTTCTTAGAGATTACAGTGGTCTGGCCAATGTAGCCCAGATATGAGCAACAGTGAAGGGCTACTCTACCTTTTCACAGGGTCAACCAAAATTGTCTTGGATCTGATCACAGTTCAACCCCTTCCTTGCTCAGTCCTAACTTCTCTCCCATTTTTGTCAAGTGCTGATCCCAAGCAGACTCCTTAATAACCATACTGCATGGTATGCATAATGCCATCATAGAGTCAATTTCTCAGCAACCTAACTGTGACATTTTCTTTCATGAGAAAACTCAGAAGATACTAAAATAAACCCAAACAAACAAACAAATAAAAACACTTCCTCATTTATTTTTAAATAAGAGCTGCATGCTAAGTTTATTGAAATTTAAAGGTCAAATTGCTGTTTTGAAATTCCCAGTATGGAAGTGCCCTGGTTAGTGATCTGACATTACTGCTTAGAAAATGACACCTGAACAAGTGCTAATCCCCATACTTAGTGTGACGCTTCACTGGCAAAGAAAGTACAATGATAATTTTCCACAAGCACCTAAACATTGGTATATTAAATATGCTAATCTTGTTCCTTGGAATCTTTACAGTTATCCAGAAATACAGCTAGAATAGATATCGTAGATATCAGAACTGAAAGGAAAACACTGGTTTGTGAAAGTATTCGAAAAACAATCTAATGTGGAAAATAGCAATTTATATTGAGCAAAATTCTTAGGCAACAGTAATTTATTTGCCTTCTTTTACACAGGGACTTACATAAAACAAGTATCATGATTTAGTCCTAATAAATCATCATCATATAATTCTATCTTTCCTCAAACCTTATCTATGGAACAAAGCTAGGTATAATAAATCTTTTAGCTATGATCAGAAGGAATTCCAATACTTCACAAAAAGCAGAAATGTCATATCAATGGAACCTAATAATACTTTGTGTCACAAAAAGGTAAAGTGCTAAAGCTTTTAAGGAGGAATCCTGGAAATTTTCTGAATTAAAATGAAAATATTTGTAATCTGTTATAGGTTGAATTGTATCGCTCCTAAAAATAGATATATTAAAGGTGTAATTCCCAGTACCTAGAACATGACCTTATTTGGAAATAGAGTCTTTACAGAGATATTGAAGTTAAAATGAGGTAATTAAAGTGAATCCTAACCCAATATGACCAGTGTCTTTATAAAAAGCAGAAATTGGCACAGAGAGATAGACATGCACTAAGAGAAGATGATGTGAAGAGACATAGGGAGACTGTCACATGACGACAGGAGCTAACACTGCCACAGAGCTGAGGAACACCAGAGGCCAGCAGCAACTAGAAGACATAGGGAAGGATCATTTCCTGACAGGCTTCAGAGGAAGCAAACAGGTCTGCTGACAGCTTGATTTCAGGCTTTTAGCTCCAGAACAATGAGGCAATAAATTTCTATTGTTCTAAGTCACTCTGTTTGTGGTTCTTTCTTATGGCTGCTCTAGGAAACTAATATATAACCCAATACCTTTAAAAATACATTTTGATGATTTGTCCTTTTTTTGATATTTTCTTAACCACATGTTCAGTTATATGATTTGATATTTTATATATATATATTAACAATATATATATATAAAATATATATATATATATAATATATATATAATATATATATATATATACACACACACATATATATATATATTTCTATGGAATAGGTTTCCAAAGCCACAGTTGCTATGTTATTAGTATTTTATGTTATTCTACAAGTCATTATAAAAAGCATTCTGTTAAGCAGAAGTATCCAATTTTACATAAAGACATCTTTGAAGGGAGTTAGGTCTAAAGTCACTTTAAGCACCTGCAAATTTCAGCCTGAGTTTAGGGAGCTAAATTCCAATAAGGCAATTGAATATTTGTTCCAGTTCTAAGCAACAACTTCCCTACATTACTACATTAGATAAAACAGTTATAGCATAATGTTAATAAAATGCATCTCTTACCCTCAAACTCTGCTCTGATTTTCAGTTGTACTAATGAAACTTTCTGAGTGGGCATGTTAATGGCCCTGATAATTAGGTTGAACGGTTTTGAAGGAAACAATTAAAATGATTTAATTTAAAAAGAATCAAGGTTAGGAAAGTTGTTCATAATTTTAAATAATGATGAATAACTTGTTAAAGACACTTCTCAGGCATTATTTAGATTCTCAGTAAGGTACTGAAATATCACATAGTGTTAATTATTTCAAGTATATCAGATACCCTCCTGAGGACGTTGCATTCTGCCTTTGCCATCACATTATAATCTAAAGGAAAATGAGGATTTCCCAAGGCCATAATATCATGCTAGGATACAGGAGGCAGAGAATAAGTAATCAGTGAAGAGATACTAAGGCATTTGAGCATATCTCTGATGATAATAAACATTCTGGGTGGAAATGCTTAAAGTATGTTAGGAACTGGTTATACTTCTGCATAAAAGGCTATCATTTGTCGGTAACCACAATCATTATAAACAACCAAAACACTGCCTCTCAGAGAAAATGGTCCAGAATAGTGTGATAAGTGGACCTACTTCATCTGATTTTCACTTTTGTGGACTGCTCTGGGTCTAAACATTCACAATTTGGATGTGATAATAGCAACAGGCATAGGCCATGTCCTAAAGATCCCAGGGTATGCATTAAAGTAACCCTGTATCAGGAAAGTACCGTCCTTCAACGATGACATGCCACCTTCCTACTTATTCATAAGAATACCTCGGCACATGCAATATATTTTCATTTTATCTGAATTAGCATTGTGTCACTTCACATATTAATATAACTTCACATGCTTAAAACTTCCTGTGTGAAATTGATCTTTGAGCCAGGCATACTCACCAAGACTTGCTAGAGGTGCTCAGAGCTGGCCATCACTGGGAATCATCAATTGTGAGGAATGTGATTTCTTAGTACTCTTAGGATACCTGTAAATTAAATACATTAATGAATTTATACTTTCAACCTTGACATTTCACTAGTAGCTGGAGTGAACTACAAGGGCGATATGTTACTTAGTGTGGGTTATGGGAGAAGAATATGCTGAAGACAAATTTAATCTTTTAACAATTTGCTTAGGAAAGCAAATTGTTAGTGAACCTCTGGGACAGGGAAAGGTATGAAGAGAGAAAGAGAGACAGCAATGGAAAGGGTTGGGAGAGAGAGAAAGAAAAGGAGCAGGTGGCGGTGAGGCAGTTCTGAGTTAGCATACTAAATGAAGAAGAAAAAGTAAGGGAACTGTAAACTGCAGCATTCTCAAAAGAGTTGGAATGATGAGTAAGTACAGAAACCAAACCTAAGTATCTGGACATTTATTGTATTCACGTATTTCTGCACCCATTTTGGTGCCTGGAAAGAATTCCTTAAAATTATTAAAGGTGTTCAATGTTCACTCATTAAGTAATGTTTGGCTATTCCTATTCTGGTTATAAATTGCATATGATCAGTAATCCTGTACTTAGCAGTTCATGAAAGACCTTCTTCTATAAAATAATGTTTTCAGCTATAGAAAGATTAGATTTAAACAATTTTTTAAATGTACTCTATAGATGAGCAAAAGGATGATGCATGGGATTATGCCTGGAATAATCATTTTATCTGAATTAGCATTGTGTCACTTCACATATTAATATAACTTCACATGCTTAAAACTTCTGATAGGTAATGACCCTGGATATGAATCTTCAGTGAACTGGCACTTTCTAGATGGTCAGCACAGATAAATAAGGGAGAAGGTAAAAGTGAGAAGCTATCTAGGTTGTTGCTAAAAGCATGTATTATGTCATAGGCAAAGCACAGGCGAGGCAATTTGAAGTTTCCTAGGCACTGCCTATATTATCAGAGCAAGAACCGAATTTCTTTTTACTTTAATTTCCCCATATATTAAATAAGGGCTATAAAAGACTTACCGCATCAGGTTGCTGAAAAGTATAAATGACATAATGCATATAGTCAGAAAGCATGTAGGGCTTGACATATAGTAAGCACTTGATAAATATTAGCTATTATAATATTATTATCATTCTTACTTCAAAGTGCCTTTTTGTGGGGACATTTATACCAAAAGAGCTTTTATTTTTCAAGCGAAACTGTAACAATAAGAATAATAGACATTAAAATAATAGAGCTCTGAGTTGATATAATACAATTTGACACACTTGTGAAATACTTTTACTTTTGAGTAATATTTGCTTGCATTAAGTAATTATTATATTATATACATCAATCTGTTAATTATTTAACTTGTTTTCAGTTCTAGTCTATAAAATTTAATCAGACAATCACCGATCTTGTCAGTGCTCTTGGATAATTTCAACTTCCTCAATTTGGAGATTTTAATTTTTGCATTTGTTCTCCTTGCTATTTCAACCTAGATTTTTAAATTGATTATGTTTGTAGTTTCACAAAGTAAAATCTATTTTTCAAAACCGAAGCAACAGTAACATACTGAAGTATAACAGCAATGTCTAAACCAAATTTTCTGATTTTTTCCCCTGTTATAATAAGGATCTAGATCTTGTATTTATTTATTCTTGACCAGGCTTTGAGTTGGCTTTATTCTTGCTACACTTATAGAGAGGACAGAAGCAGAGCACAATGAATCAGACTTAATTTTTTTCTCTATTTGGCTTCAGTGATGACTCAATTACTCTCAACAAAAAGTTCTTCAAGACCTACTATGTATAAAATTCTCACAGGCTCACAGAAGAACAATGCAACCATTATCTTAGCATTTTTCCCTCCGTTTGGACCACTTTCCTGAGATGATTAATATTTTTTCAGTAACAGTATTCAAAGTTGCCCAACATTGCTGTCTAGATATGGGAATTTTATAGATATGGGAACAAAGTAACAAGAATACTTTTGACTCTTGTACAGGGGGAAAACAACTTTATTCAAATGATGCTCTGATATCTGTGTGGTTATAATTGAAATGATTCACAGAGATTGTAAGTTCCTTGATATAGTAATTATTTCATTCATTTGTTAAGTATTTACATACTATCTAATTCTGTACTGGGACATGGCATCTGTGAAATAAATACTTCATGAATTGGATAATAATATACCATTAATGGTTCTTATTTAGAAAAAAAAATAGGTAATGAGGAAATACAAGGAATTGATATGCTAAATCAGACCCAAAGAAATAAGAGTTTACATAATATCACATTTTACTACTGATTTCAAAGATACAAGTAACCACAAGACAGATGAAGCAAAAAGTATTGGACCACCAATAGAGCTCTTAAGGTACTACTCCTTTGCTGCACTGGGACATAGCCTGGCTATATTTGATTTAACAAATGAATTCTTTAAGGAGTGTAGGTATTATCACCTATACAAAATAGCTATTTTGATCATGAAATATTATGCTCCTTTCTATGGATGCTGTAACAAGTCTCCACAGACTTTGTGGATTAAAAAAGTACCACTTCATTATCTTCCAGTTCTGTACATTAAAAGTCCAATGTGGGTCTCACTGGGTTAAAAGCCAAGGTGTTGGCAGGACTGTATTCCTTTCTAGAGGCTCTAAGGAAAAATTCGTGTCCTTGCTTTTTCCAGGTTCTAGAAGTCAGTAGCATGTTTTTGGCATGTAATCTCCTTCCTCCATGCTCAAATGCTGAAACAGAGCTGAGTTCTCACATTTTATCACGTTCCCTTTTTTGCCTCTCTCTTCCATGTTTCCTCACAATTATCCTTCCTTGTGATTACTTTGGGTATTCACAGATAATCCAGGATAATCTCCCTATTTGGGGGTCAAATGATTAGGAACCTGAATGCTATCTAGAACCGTAATTCCTCTATTGCCTTCTAAGGTAACATATTCACAGGTTCCAGTGAGGGACTAATATGTGGACATCTTTTGGGGGGAGCATTATTTTGTCTACCTCAACCATCTTCATTTTATGCTCTGATAGTAACATAACAGATAATACATTAAAGAAAGGCACATATCTGAAGTTTGTTTACCACAGCAAATCTAAACAGACCAAATACATTCAGGTAATATAATTTCAAAGTTAGTGACTTTTCCATGAGTACATGCATTAGAATATCCCCAGGTAATTTGACCAGGTTGCATTTTTTCTTTTTCTTTCCTGGAATAGTTCTACAAAGAGAGAATGGATTTCAGGCCTTTTGCTAATCCTTACTTTCCAAAATGATAAAGAATGTAATTTATTTATTTCATTTTATATAATTTTATTATTTTTTAAAGTAGGCTCTATGCCTGATGTGGGGCTTGAATTCATGACCCTGAAATCAAGAACTGCATGCTTTATTGACTGAGCCAACAAGGCAACCCCTAGAATGTAATTTAAAGTCTTGGTTTATTTGAGTGCCTCTATATCAAACCAGATATATATTATTTTTTGTAAGATCTAATATACTACAGCTATCTGTCAATCAATAGTTGAAGAATAACAATATGAACTTTTGTATACAATTAACTTTCCTTTTCCATGTAGAAGAGTAAGTCAACAACCTGCCCTTCTAAATATAGAAAATATTTCTACTTACCTGTCTAGCTGCCTATCTATCATCTATCTATCCATCTAATATCTATCTACCTAGCTACCCACCTACCTACATGATACAGAGAGAGAAATTTTTAGACTTGGTCACATGCTTCTGAATCTGACCCTCGCCTCAGTGAGTAAAGAATTGAATTATGCTGAGCTCCATTCCTTTTTAGAATTGTGGAGCTCACTTCATCCAAAGTCATTTACTCTAAGTGAAGCTATTGCCACATAGTACATGTTAGAGAGCATCATCATTTGTTATTTTGTATCAGGATCCTTTAAATGATAGTTAGCCAGCCAACTGATTAAGAGAAATTCCCGATTTTTTTAAAAGATATGATGGGTTCTTATTCACTGAGGAACAGTATGCTTTTGATGCAAATAGCCTCCAAACATAAATTTTCCTCCCCTCAAAAATCTACACCCAGGTATTCATTGTGCTTCCTCCCTTATTTAATTCAAGACAGTAAAATGTCACTTTCTGCAGGGAAATTCTAGTCACACAGTAACCCATCATTTTAAGTTTGTTGACTCAACATTGTTTTCTACCTTATAGTGCTTCTCAGGATTTGAAACTATAGCATTTATTTGTTAACCTAGTAGAGCCTCCCTCCTCTACTAGGATAGAAGCCCCATGAGGAAGAAACACTAAACACCGCTGGGAACACAGCAGATGTTTGATAAATATTTCCTGAATAAATGAAATGGAATAAGAGAAAAAATAAAACAGTTATATTAAATCTCTAAGTTTTTTTTTTTTTCCCAGTTGCTTCTATAGGAGTAGTTTCAGAAAATCAGCTTAAAAAAAAAAATTCTCAGGGTGCCTGGGTGGCTCAGTCATTAAGCGTCTGCCTTTGGCTCAGGTCATGATCCCCGGGTCCTGGGACTTCAAGATATCTTTTGGAGGGGGACATAATTCAACCTAAAGTGTTATAGTATGGATTCAGGAAAAGTAGGATCCAAGAATACTATAATCTCAATATCATAAAAAAAAAAACTTACACTCATTATCAAAGAGCTGTGACATCTAAATAAGGAAATATATATATATTTATAGATGACCATAAAGGCATATATAATATTTATTTCTAGTTCTCATTCCATTCCAGGACATGATTTATACAATTTTAATCAGAAACACTGCTTAGCCTTAAATTTTAGTATTTCTATTTATTTCTTGGAATTAGGAAAAGAAAGAAAAATTTGAGGCCATTTTATTTAATTTCATTTGATAAATCATGTGTCATTCCTCCTTTTAGATACATAAATTTAAACCATAGTTTCACATATAGATGAGTAAGTAACAATCACAAAGGTCAATTTGCACTATTTAAAAAATCAGATTATCTGAAGGAAGCTGAACTCATTTACAGTGATGAATAAAGTCATTACAATGATGAATAAAGTCATAACAATGATGATTTCTGAATTTCATATTCAGTTATCTAATATGTGAGAAGTAATAGTAACAACTGTCATATACTTACTATGACAGGCTTTTAATTATATTACCACCTATAGTTAGAGACCATTAAAATTCTTGTTTTAAATCAAGAAAACTGACACAGAGAAAAGTTAATAAATACACTTGGACTCTATAGATTATAGTAGCTGGTGGGAGGATTGGAATTCATATGTGACACCAGAGCTTATATTCTTAAACATTATAGCATATTGGTTCCAATAGTTAAGAATGAAATTCCTGTATAACTATGTATCTTTTACAGTAGTTCTGGAAACTTTGGTGAGAGTAGAGTTAGATGCTTTGGACACACACCCACATAAATGCCAGGAGTCTTCAAAGTCTTTCTGACCCACTCCCCTTCTTTTCTTATTTAATGAAAGAAATGTGGGACATGATGGCAGAAAATACCTGGTAGGATTGGTGAGGTCCAATATGGGAAAACCCAAAATATAAATTATATATTTCAGTGATAAATGTTGAAAACTTAATTTATACTACATGTAAACCAATGATTTTCATCAAATGACACTGTGTGCATTGAACTTACTCACTCAAATCACAGTAGACAATTAACTGATGGGCAGGCTATGTGTCAATGTTATCCTTGTAAACTCTCTTCTTGGAAGTATGAGTGTGTTGTCTGAAGAGAGCTGAAGCCTGTAAACACTGATTTCAAACAAGATCACCCTTATTTGAACCCTTCATCCTTGTCAACTGGGCAACTGAATATCAAGAGATAATTTAAAGTCTTCTATGAAACCTTTAAAAAGTAAGGTTTGTTCATGGTTGTACTATAGCTACAGTTCTTATAATTTGGGTTCAACTTTTTAAATATTAAAAAAATCACAATTTGAAGTATTAAAAATGTAGGCTACAAAAGTTAACATCTATTTCATAAATTACAGCATAAAATTTTATGATTAAATCATCAGATACTGAAATTCAAATTAATAAATACTAAATGAGCTATGAAATGCAAAGCTGTGTATCTTTGGTTATAAAATTAAAATATGTTGGTATACATATGTATGTGTGTATACTGAGGCTATAATGTCATTATTGCATATTCTTCTAATTAAAAATCTAGCAGTTAACATTTTATTTATCTTTGTTGAGATTTCTGGTCATGAAACTACAATAATACAGAACTAGATCAGTTAACAACAGGCTTAGAAAGGAATTGTGTTTTTGTTATTTACTTCATAATAAATCTAAATACTTTGCTAAAGCATATTTAATAACATTTAGCAATAGAACAATAGCTATATTATTACTTTTCTTTCTTTCTTTCTTTCTTTTTTTTTTAATAGAACGCACGTGCAAGCAGGGAGGGGCAGAGGAAGAGGAAGAATCAATCTTTCTTTCTTTCTTTCTTTCTTTCTTTCATGAAGGAGCTGTATTTATTTGAGAGGCACAGAGAAAGAGAGCACCTAGCGGAGAGGAGCAAAAGGAAAAAGAAAGACAGATCCAAGCAGATTCTGTAATGAACAGGAAGCCCAACACGGCACTCAATCTCATAACCTGAGCCAAAATCATAACCTGAGATCATAACTTGAGCCAAAATCAAGATCACACACTTAACAGACTGAGCCACAATCTGTATTATAAATGTTATAAGAATAATAGAAGAATATAGAAAATTAAAAATAATGTAACATAAGCATAAGCATGTACACTGAAGATTACATGCATAGCTAGACACCTGTTCAAAACTCCAGTCATTTAAGGAGCTAAGTAAGCATTTAATACATTATCAAATAAAAAGTTATTTCTAGAATGTTTGGGAACATGACTATGTTCCAAATAATTTAAAAGTTGAGTGTAATCTTTTAAATTTTAAAGTAAAAGTGATTCTTGATGATATAATTTGCTGAAATTAGAATCAGAGTTATGTTTGGGCCAGGTGTCAGTAAGCGTAAACAGGCATCCTTAGTATCTCTCAGATTACTCATCACCCTCCAACTTGATCTTCTCCCTCAGCTCCTCCATGCCCAGTGACAAGATTTGCCACTACACCTTGGTATGGCCATAGGCTAGTTTACAGCCAGTATCCATTCAAACTGGTCAATATCTATGTCAACTGTTAAACGTTGTTAAATATTTTGCAAGTCACTATTTTCAGTGTTCCTAGAGCTATCTCTATACCCCTTTCCAAAAGCTACTCACAGAAAATATCACTCTGACATCTAAATAAAAAATAAGGTTTAATCTGTTTGCCTCTCATAATGTTTGAATATTCATACAGACCATTATTCATTTAAGCCAAAGTAAGCCTCAATCTCTCTACTTTGTATTTCCAAAAAGCGACTCCTGCTTGATTTTGGCTGGTTCTTGGTTTCTCTCTATGATCCCTGTTACACCACCTTGGAGAATCTCAACTTGCTCCTCTATTTGGTGGGCTAGGAGAAGGAATCAGATATGCTCACTTTAACATTTCCTCTTCTGCATTTTATGGATCTAGGCTTTTTGGTTCAGTGGTATTAGCCTCTCGATTTAGCAATTTGCCAGGATTATAAGATGAGCTCAATAATTATTTGTTAAATAAACAACAAAGCTTGTGCTACACGAATTGCATACTACAGGTCAAATATTAACAAGCCCATCTGGTCAAAGACCTATACCCATATTCCAAATAGAATTTGTCAATATTTTAATTAAATAATGCATGCCCATTTCTCTATCATGGAGTCAATTCTAAGAGCCTTAGAAATCAGACAGGAATAATGAGTATTATTCATTGCATGCCCAAAACCTATAAAATAAAAATAAAAGAAAAATAAAATGAGGCAGAGTTCAGGTAAACATAATAGGATTTTTTAAATGAAGGATATTTAAAAATAGGATATGTTGTTTTGAGCGTATCCAAATACAGTGCAAAAATTTTAGTACATGTGCTGCCGAAGTGAGCACTCAATGCAAAAATTTTAACAGAGGATATATAGTTACTTGAGAGGATGTAGAGATTACCTCAGGACCAATGCAGAACTGGTCCAAATATATCAATCGGTGTCCAGTTACCAAAGCAGGAACCATTCCAGATATTTCAAGTAGAGGAGTTAATACAAAGAACTGCCTATAAAACTTTTGGAAGGGCAAAAGAAGCAGAACCAAGAAGGACAAAATATTGAAAGAGTAAAAGGGAAAAGAAATGTTACGTAGAACCCAGGGATCTCTCTCTAATCCTGGGCTGAACACAGGGGCTTTAGATGATGTAGAAGTATTGATGCAATAGTTGCTTTGACTGCTAAATTCTGGAACATGGGTTCCACTGATGTTTGATGAAACCCCCATTAATATGCTTGTGACCCTGTCACTGTATTTACTCACTTTTTATTTTTATTTTTTTTTATAAATTTTTTATTTTTTTTACTGTAAAGTTGCTCCTGGAGCCCACAGTCAATTCCCCATGCTGTATTTGTTAGCAAAATTTTTAAAGACATAAGATCTTAAAGATAAAAGATTTATAAGACATAGGATTTATTTAAAGATATAGGATTTATAAAGAGATAAGAGAAATAAGAGAAATTTGTTGCAAGATAAAGACTAGTCACTATTAAAGAGATTCACTATTCTGGAAATTACTGTATCAAATAACTTAGGAAATTTAGAAGTAAATTATAATTATAAAAAATACTAACATTAAACTACCATTCTCAAAGTAAAGATAACAAATAGATTTAGAGTTCTACATGGATGGAACTAGAGAATTAAGAAAGACTAAACTCACCAATTACATTTATAACCATAATTTAGAATAAAAAACTATTGGTGGAGCAACTCTGGAAAGCCTTTAGGACTTAATATGCCTTTGTAGGTGAGCTATAATTTGGCTATTTTAAAGATTCTATTTATTTATTTGACAGACAGAGATGACAAGCAGGCAGAGAGGCAGGCAGAGAGAGAGAGAGGAAGAAGCAGGCTCCCTGCTGAGCAGAGAGCCCGATGTGGGGCTCAATCCCAGGACTCTGGGATCATGACCTGAGCCGAAGGCAGAGGCTTTAACCACTGAGCCGCCCAGGTGCCCCTAATTTGGTTATTTTAGATTAATAAGATAACATAAACAAAAGGGACTAAACTGTGATAACATGCATATGAGGAATATGGAAGAAGTAAAATGAGAAAAATCACTCTTACCAAAAAAGTTCAAATATTAGAGTGGGGTCAGATTATGAGGGACCAAAGTTGTGGAAAACTACAGGGCAGTGAGGAAACATGATGGAAATAGGTTCCTTTGAAATTTACTTTGTACTCCCTTTTGACAGAGACACCACTATTTCTTAGGGCAGTTCATTTCATTTTGAACCACTGAAATTGTAAAATCTTTTAAATATATTTATTCATATTGGATACTCCATGATTTCTAGCCATTGTTCCTATTTCTGCCCTTGAAGCTATCTAGAATTAGTGTACCACATTCTTTCTTGCATTTGGCAGCCTTTCCTAGATTGGGAGAGAAATAGCTTCTTCCCTCCAAATTCTTTTATTTTGCACATCATTAGTATCACAGTTCTTTTGTTTATTTCTCATATGACCTATTTCTTAGACTCTCATGAAGCTTACAAATAATCTCACAAAAATTATTTTCCTTTGCACCCATTTCCATTAACCAATATCATTCTTGACATTCAGGTAACATTTTCATTTTCATCTCCAAAGAAGTGCCCTGGGGAACTCTCCAATGGCCAATGGGACAGACATAACTGGACAGACATAATTCCACCACCTATCAGGCTTAAGTACTATGCCTCTGTATGAGACTCTGAACCTGTCACCATCAAATGATTTATTTACATGTAATTCTCAAAATAATCTCTCTTTCTTGGACTAATAAACCGAGTGGAGATGATCCCAGAAGAAAGGGAGGAAGGGGTCATATCAGCCTTCCTCAGTTTCATCACAATCTCTTCCTCTTAGAATTCATTTTCTCTGAATTTTAAGTCATAAACTTTAAAAACTTATCCTGCTATGAAATAATTAACTTTTCTAAAGATTATGAGCTGCATAGTAGCCACACATTAAAAATTATAACATGTATTAATTTAGCAGAGTGCCTTGATAGGGTCTAATATTTTTAATGTTCCTTAACATAGATCCTCTTAGAATGTTAAGCTATTATTTAATAGAATTTTGTTAAAACCTGAAATCTGTCAGCTCTTTTCCTAGGGTCTCATTATATTACATTAGCAATTTTTGCTTTTTTACGTGGACGACAAGTCAGCATTATCCAAGACTGAAATTATATCTATTTTGAAGTAAATATGACACAAAATATAATTATAAAGTTGTTGGAAGACAAACCTTTTCCATTATTTGAATTATGTCACTGTATTTTATAAATATATATTACCTCAAGAGAATTCTAGAAAAATATTCTGTTAATAGTAAAACCAAAATTCACTCTGAGAAAGTCATTAGCTAATTATGTATTATTCTAAGAAAAGACAATGGCAGGTAGAGTCAAGGCTATCTGAGCGATGTTCTTCACCTGTGGTCCTTGGGAAGCTCATCCTTTCAGGCATTAAGCTAAGTTGTCTTATGTACTACAAACCAACATTCAGGTTTATATTAAACCTGTAGGGTCCACATATCCATTTATTGCCTTGACAAATCCTTGCCACTGATTGAATAATAGAACTTTATGGCCTATTTCCTGAATAATATATTTGAGCTTGTTTTATGTGTACCTGCCTTAAGTTGCTGATCCTATGAAACTGAAAGCTGACTATATTGTCTTGTCAAAGTTTTGAAGTTACACATTTTCCTAATTGGATTTGTTGATTTATTGCTAACAAAGATAAAACTTTCTACTTCAGCCACTTATCTGGGTTTTAAAATTGCTTCAATCTGGAAGCAGACTGTATGAGTTTGATAAAAGTGCTTGACATCCATTTAACCACAAAAATATTAAATTGATAGAAATGAAACAAGCAAAGAAAATGATACAGTCTTCTTTAAACTCTAGAATAAAACTATGGAAATTTCAGCTATGAGCAGAAAACCAGGTCTCAACAACAGCTATCTAAATTGCCTCAGAGTATAGAGTCACTTTTACAACTCACTTTCTATCATTATGTTGTAATTTTCTGACTCTGTATAACAATATTTTTAAGTATAGTACAGAATGTAACTATAGTTATATAATTAATATTTTATATTAACATTATATTATTATATACAATTATATAAATTTTATTTTACATATCTTATATAATATATTATATATTTTATATATTCTGATATAATTTATACAATTATATTTTATATAATTATAAATAATTATATAATAATATAATATTATATTATAATTATTATTAACAGGAAATATGAAAATAACCCTTAAAGTCTATTGAAAATACTTATAAAATCCAAAAATCTCATAGTGGGCAATTGGAAATGCTTTACTTTTTGAATCTTTATGAAGAGGAAGAGGAGGCTTCATAATTTCCTCACCAAATTTTGTTCTGTAATTCCTAGCCAGATTAGAGAACGAAGATGGTTGACTGATTTTCCATTTTAAGCTTCTATTAGGTGGTGAGCATTTTATATCTATTTTACCAATTTATTTAATAAAATGTTTGTTGTTTTGGTGACACATTTCCTTTTATGTTTGTTATACACACCCATTTGGAAATGTGAATCTATCTTACCCAAAGTAAATAAAAAACAAGACATTTTCATAATTGGAAAGTGTATGCCTTTGTGTCCTAAGAACATACTGGTGTTACTGTCACCTCCAAATGAGCATTACTGCTGGCAAAGATAATGAAAAATCATCAAAACCAAATAATATTTCATGTGCAAGTGAAGAAAAAAGCTTAAGTTCAACAATCAGTGTTTAGCCAAAAGACAGAAACAACATTTTGAATTTATACAAAATAAGACAGTGTCTGTTTAAGCATAGTTTTAAAATGCGGCTATTCTTTAGAAGTAACATGAATTCATACTTGTCTCTCCTGAGTGTTTTCTTGAATGTCTTCCATAATATATAATGGAACCACATCATTTCATCATCTGGAACATTAGAAATAAGCAAGTAGAGTGTACTGCAGGTAAAACCACTGGAGAAAGCCGTTTTTTTCAGGGCAGTATAGGAGGAAATAGATATGTTCTTGCCTTGGATGTGTGTTTGTCTAGGAAACTGTGCTGTGTGCCGTGTTGAGACTCTATTATATTAGCACCAAAAGAGCTAAGTAAGTTATACAGAAAATGTAGAAGCTTACTTTTATAAAGTGCCAGAACTTACTGTCTCTGAAAAGTCATTTGATAATATAAGGGATGACCAATAGTTACATTAATTTTTCACTTCAAAGGTCAAGTTCCAAAAAAGTTGAGATACTAAAACTATCAGGCCCAAATCACTTTTCAAACTTTTGTTAGGGTATTTAAGGTATATTTTGAGCTCTTGTTTTCCAAATTCTAATCGATATCTACAGGGAATGACTGTTGAGTGGGAAAAAATGAAACAGAAGGCACATAGGTGGGGGTAAGACAAGGAAGAGGGACAGAAGAAAAAGATTCATTTATCAGACAGCTACCAAGGCCCACAATCTGTCTTTTCAAGCCACCTGTATCCTAACAATTTCAAAACCATTATATTTGGCTTGAAGAGAAGCATATAACCTGGAGAATGTTTGTGGTATTCAATAAAGAGATGGGTGCTTTTTATAAAGCCACAGGCACACAGAATACTGAAGTTATTTCAGAAGAAAAAAAATCCAACTGTTGGAATTCTACACATCGAAGTTGGCATTAAGGGTTGTCATACAGTCCAAAATTTGTTTTATGTAGGGATGAGAAAGCAAGGTTTTTAGCTCTTCTTTTCCAAAAACAACATAAATGATTGCCCAACATAAATATGTCTGCCAGAAAGCTGACAAATGTTGCCTTTGCTTCATTTTTGCAAATTTGGAATAGAATAAGGAGAATTTGGCCTCAGATTACCAATCCCTTTGTCTTGGCACTGTATATAATTGTTAAGAAGTAGAAGAGCCAATTGCAATACTACAATAAAAACCCCGAAGTTAAAACAAATATTACAAATAGTGATTGTAATCAGAGAAATAAAAGAAGTAAATCAATCAACATTTTAATTTATCATTCACATAAAACTAATCCAAAGATGGGAAGGATAAAATTTAAGCTTTCAGGATTGGATACTCTGCAGGGAAGGGATTTTGAAATCTGCATATAAAATACTCAATCTTCCAAAATTGTCTCTTTCTCCTTTATTCTTCACACCCAATATGTGTGAAGAATATGCTTTATGTTTCACACCCAATATTCCCTTCTTTTATATTTTAGGGAAATTACTAAGCTTAAAGTGTCTAGGGTTCTTGGGAACAACGAGTTAAATTAGCCCTGGTCATTTATATTTGGCTAGGTCTAAGTGGCACTTATCAATTGAAGTGACCAAGATGCTTCTAATTTTATTTTTTTTAAGATTATTTATTTATTTATTTGACAGACAGAGATCACAAATAGAGAGAGGGAGACAGGAGAGGAAACAGGCTCCCTGCTGAGCAGAGAGCCCCATGCAGGGCTCGATCCAAGGATCCTGGGATCATGACCTGAGCTGAAGACAGAGGCTTAACCCATTGAGCCACCCAGGTGCCCCATTCAAGATGTTTCTAATTTTCTAATTCTCTGAGCTTCTAAGAATGGGAAAATTGTTTGTATAATACCATTTTCACAGTCTTTGTCCAAGTTATTTCTGGCACACGGAAGAACTCCACTCGATAATCAAGATCAATGTTCATAATGTAAGTTTCCCTGATTTACCCAGCCTTTTCTCCTACACAAAAATCCTCATAACCAAACAACTTTTAGATATTTCATACATTTCAGATTAGTGTCTCTTACTTAATTTCATTTACACTAATATGTATTAGTGAAGGGGAAACAGTTTGATTTTCCTGAGTGGCTGTTTTATTTGGGTACCTCCTTTGGCATATCCACACAATGTCAGCCCATAGGTAATGCTCAAGTTTTGTCTTCTTTGCTCTCTCAGCAAAGTTTAGAGCAGAAGGCTGAGCCCTATGCATATCCAACTGATTTTAATGCTAATAGTACACCTGTTACTTCATTTGACAGTTTCTTTTAAAATAATCAGGGAGACAAACCACGAGGGACTCTTAACTCTAGGAAACAACCTGAAGATTCATGGAGGGTAGGTGGGTGGGGTGATAGGGTAGCTGGGTGATGGGTACAAAGCACGTGATGTGATGAACACTGGGTGTTAGAAACTGATGAGTTACTGAACTCTACACCTGAAACTAATGATGTACTCTATGTTGGCTAACTGAATTTCAATAAAATATAACAAAGTTGGTTTTGACCACTTCAAAGATGTCTGAGGAAAAGGAAATCATATGGGGGACATGCTTTAGTTTCAGTTTTCAGCATGATGATTTAGTCACTTGTTTCTTTTGTCTGTTATTACCAAAAGCTCATATGCTTATTGTTTGTTGTACTGATGATTCTTCAAGTTGTTTTATATTTTTTGTAGTTTTAATTCATTAATTTGTTCAACAAATGTTTTTGGAGTACCTATGCTGTGGCAGGTCATTGGGGATATATTTAGCAAAACAGTGATAATCTCTATGGCAGTTTTGTTTTGTTTATTTATTTATTTATTTATTTAATTTTCAGGGTAACAGTATTCATTGTTTTTGCACCACACTCAGTGCTCCATGCAATGCGTGCCCTCCTTATTTATTTATTTATTTATTTTCGGCATAACAGTATCATTATTTTTTCACCACACCCAGTGCTCCATGCAATCCGTGCCCTCTATAATACCCACCACCTGGTACCCCGACCTCCCACGCCCCCGCCACTTCAAACCCCTCAGATTGTTTTTCAGAGTCCATAGTCTCTCATGATTCACCTCCCCTTCCAGTTTACCCCAACCCCCTTCTCTCTAATTCCCCATGTCCTCCATGCTTTTTGTTATGCTCCACAGATAAATGAAACGATATAATTGACTCTCTCTGCTTGACTTATTTCACTCAGCATAATCTCTTCCAGTCCTGTCCATGTTGCTACCATCAGAAAGGACGAATACCCAACTTTTGTAGCAATATGGGCAGTTTTGTTTTTTTTTTTCAAGATTTTATTTATTTATTTGACAGAGATCACAAGTAGGCAGAGAGGCAGGCAGAGATAGAGAGGGGGAAGCAGGCTCCCTGCTGAGCAGAGAACCTGATGTGGGGCTCGATCCCAGGACCCTGGGATCATGACCTGAGCCAAAGACAGAGGCTCAACTCACTGAGCCACCCAGGCAGCCCTCCATGGCAGTTTTAATTTGGTAGGAGAAACAGAGATTAATTTAGATAATCATTATATACCAGTATATGGTTACAAGTTGTAGTGAGGAGTATTAAAGGCAAAGACAAGTGCTGAGAGAGAAGAGAGACCAGACTTAATTAGAAAGACAGATAAATCTCTCTTGGAAGAATATTTGAACTGTTCTTTGAGGAATGAATGGAGTGGGATAGGCACATGTCAGGAGTGGAAGGTGTTGCAGAGAAATAGGAGTCCAGGCGTTTAAAAGAAAATGCAGATAGGAAGTTCCTGAGTTAGAAAAAAAAAAAAAAAAAAAACAACCCATAAAACTTTAGGATCATGAAAGAATGAGAGAGTACAGGTATAGCTCAGTGTATGAAGC
The DNA here is from genome assembly GCF_964662115.1 of Mustela nivalis. Classification (NCBI taxonomy): domain Eukaryota; kingdom Metazoa; phylum Chordata; class Mammalia; order Carnivora; family Mustelidae; genus Mustela; species Mustela nivalis. The sequence goes on along the minus strand of NC_139039.1, from coordinate 20,113,443 downwards.
CAGAGGGGAAATGGTTTGACTTGAAGCTGGGGCACTAAGGGGGCAGAGCCACACATAACATTAGAGGTAATCTTAAAGATCATGGTCTTTCTTGTCAGAGTATTGAAATCATCGAAGGCAATTTACTCTGATCTGAGATGTATCTTCAAAATATTACTTTGGCTTCAATGAAGAGAAAAGCCTAGAAAGGAGCAAAAGTAAAGTTGGGAAAATTATTTTTGGTAATATCTCCTTTGTCTAAGTAAGAGATGATAGTAGTTGCAACTTCAGTAGCATAAATCATAGGAGAAGCAGATGCATTGGAGAAACATTCAGAATGAAATGTACTGTACTCAGGACTAGATTGAGGGAGTGAGAGAGAAAAATATCTTAAATACCAGAAATGACTGGAAGAGAGAGTAGTGAGAGGAATGGTCCCACTCTTGACAGCTCTGATGAAGCCATAGGTGCTTGCTCACCAGGCTGTATTTAACCCTTGATCTTAGCTTCAGAGTTAGCACTGCAATTCTTACTCAAACAGAGGGTTGGAAAGACAGTAGATCTATCTTCTACTTCCTTCTTTTTACTGAATTCATTCACCCCATTTACTCTCATGAACCAGGTATTGTGCTAAGTTCTTGGACATAACTCTGTGTCCAAATCAGGAAGAAGGACAGCAAACCTTTATGTGATTATAATACAGTAGGTTAAGCACTGTGAGGGGCTGTGGAAGCACAGAGAGGGAGACAATGACTCAATCTGGAAGGTTCAGCGGGGCTTACTGGAGAAGCTGACATCCTAGCTGAGTATGCAGAATGATCAGTCGGAATTTGCCAGGAAAGAACTAGAAAAAGGACACAGGCGCAGACAAAAATGTGCAGACCAGTCAGGTACTAGAATGTGGCTGAGCCTTCCAGAAGAGGGCATCTAATGGGCTCAGATCTAAAAAGCAGGGGTACGAAAAGTTTGAAGAATGATGATTTCTTTCTCTCAAAAAAGTTGGGGAAAAAAATTATCCAACTAGTGCAAATTGAACAGCTGATGTCACACACTTGAACAATTAAATGCTGCCTTGTAATACATGTTAAATATTTGTGCAAATCATCTTTTCAAGCAGATTATAAGCATTTTTAGGGGAGAATTATAATGTATAAATTTCTCTGACAGAGTCAAGGCTGGCTTTAAGTTCATCAACAGGTGGTCCATGATAATTATTAATTGGCAGACAGAAGTAACATTTCTTGGGAAAAAATACCGCAGGCCATTCAAACCAAATGTGTGACTTGAAACTTCTTTTTCAGGCTAACTATAAATTTTGTATATATTATTCCTCAAACTGATTAGTACTCATAATTAAAATTCTTTGAATTTTTAAATGGAACATTAAATAGAAAATTCCAAGGTGATAATTGTGCAAATTATAGCTGTTAGCTGTACTTTTTTTTTGAGGATGCAAACTAGATTTCATAGAAATAAATGAATATTCACACATGTTTTATTTCATTGAGGGGAAAGTGCCTATTTTTAAACTCTCTGAAGAAACTTTCAATTCAGATTTAGTTTCATGTTAGTTTTCTCTGTTTTCTTTTCTTTAGCTTCTACTCTGCTCTATTCAATATGACAGATTGGTGCTTCAATTATATTTTTAGAATTTGAGAACATGCCTAACTTTTAAGATATTTTATAGAGGTATTTTGGACTTTATGGAATTTTGGACTTTGAGAAATAACCAAGTAGCGATGTAAAAACCTGACCTGAGTCCCAGTGTCCAAATCCTTAACAGGCTGTAACAAAATCTACCCAGTGCAGTTGGAATGTGTTCTCACCATTTGGATTTGCCAAACTAATACTTAGGAGAGACATGGGGGTATGACTACTTAAGAAGTAGAAAGGTGGGCCAAGAGTTCAAATCTGGATTTTTTTAAACACTAATCTTCAGTTCCATTAAATAAGTCTTCACTGGAGTGCTGACTTAATGCTGATTTTCAGTTCTTCCTAAGACTTTATGTAATCTATACATTTTTGCTTCCTGTTTGCATCTGGTAATCACCTTTAATCAGCTCGCTTCCCAGCAGGGGAGAATTTACTTGGCTGCTGTCTTACTGTTTTGCAACTTAAATTGTTTTGCCTTTAACTTTCTTGGTAATATTTTTATTCCTTAATCTCAAAAGCATTACTTAATAGACAGGAACGGTGATTTTAAAAATCAAGCTATCTATATGTTGTAAAGGGCAAAAAGACACTGGAAAAAAAATCAAATGCTGTTCTAAAATTTTGTAGTATGCTATGTATATATTTATATATAGTAGCATGTATCCACTTCAATAAATGTAAGCTAATTTCCCAATCTAAAAAGCACTGGATTTTTAAGGTTTGAAATGGTCCTCAAGAAACATTTCCCGGGGCGCCTGGGTGGCTCAGTGGGTTAAGCCGCTGCCTTCGGCTCAGGTCAGGATCTCAGGGTCCTGGGATCGAGTCCAGAATCAGGCTCTTTGCTCAGCAGGGAGCCTGCTTCCCCCTCTCTCTCTCTCTCTCCCTGCCTCTCCATCTACTTGTGATTTCTCTCTGTCAAATAAATAAATAAAATCTTAAAAAAAAAAAAGAAACATTTCCCTTAAAATTGATGAAGAAACAGCAATCTGACAAAAAACAACACTAGCCAAAGGAAGTTTCAGGGCCTGGATCATACTAGAAAGCCAAACTGATGGCTTTCTTCACTTTTTTTTAAAGATTTTATTTATTTATTAGACAGAGAGAGAGATCACAAGTAGGCAGAGAGGCAGGCAGAGAGAGAGGAGGAAATGGGCTCCCCGCTGAGCAGAGAGCCCGATGCGGGCCTCGATCCCAGCACCCTGGGATCATGACCTGAGCTAAAAAGAGAGGCCCAACCCACTGAGTCACCCAGGCGCCCCTGATGGCTTTCTTCAAATGAACCTTAATATCTTGCAATTTGCATCGATATATTAAGCATGTTCGACTTTAGTATCTTGAATGACTGACACAAAGCAAGAGCTTATGTTTATCTTTGAAGCTTCTATTTATGTTGAATTAAGTAGTAGGAAAATCTACTGTGATTTTTTTATTTATTTAAATAGTGCATTTATGTTGTTTATTTATCAGAAATGATACCATTGGTAATTTATGTTACTTATTTTTGAGGATGTTGCCTAATTATTATCTGGAAATAATTCCATACTATTGGTTAGTGAAAAATACTCTAAATAATTAGCAGTGTATCTTTTTTCTAGAACTAGCAATTTTTTGTTACAGATTAAAAGTCTGCTGTTCTTGAAGAAAAAATGTGAGATGTGCTATTTACATGTATTCCTTTTTTGTTTCATTTTGTTTTGTTTTTGGCTGGGGAAAGAAAGTATTTTTCCATGGCTTGTAATAAAATTGTAAGCCCAAATAATTGGAATTGTGGGGCATTGGGCTGTTTCTAATGCAATATAACTGATTCCTTAAGAAATATATTAAGGTCAAATCTACATTCAATTATATAAGGCAGGGAAATAGGTTTCTTTATATGAGTAATATATAATGACATAAATATAATCAAATCAATGCTGATAACATAATTATAAAACTATATCAATTTTTCCTTCAAATTTGTAAGTGAAAGAAAAAAATCTCAAAAAATGATTTTTTTTTTTCGTCTTCAATCAGGCATTTATAAACAAGAAAGCATACATTAATTACATAAAAATAGTTTTCGATAGTAGAGTAAGTCATCATGTCGTCATTAGCAGCAGCAGAGGGGACGCGGAAGTCAAAAAATGATTTTTTCAGCAGAATTTCTTAATGATCAAAATATGGCCAATGTTTTATATGACAATCTGTCAGCTTCTAGTGTTCACAGAAATTAGTTAATATATGGAAACTCTTGGGCAGTATTTCCTTCAGCTTCTTTTTTAAGAGGAATACTAAGAACTCAAAAAGGAACTGGAAAAAAAGTCAATGGGGATGAAAGATTGTGAAGAATATAAATTCCCAAATTATTTACAGTAGAAAAAAACCATGATTTTCAAAGGTGATGTATGATTGAGTCCATCTATTTTCATTGTATTTTTTTCAAAAATTATTTATTTATTTGACAGACAGAGATCACAGGTAGGTGGGGGGGGGGGGTGGAAGCAGGCTCCCTGCTGAGCAGAGAGCCCGATGTAGGGCTCGATCTCAGGACCCTGGGATCATGACCTGAGCCGAAGGCAGAGGCTTAACCTACTGAGCCACCCAGGCTCCCTGTTTTCATTTTAGAAGAACAATAGGTGAACAAATAATAGGAAAGAAAATTATGATTTTTCTTATACATAGCATTTGTATACCATATTACAAAGAGCTATTAGGAAATATTTTTATACTCTGTGATGTCAATATGACTGGGCCACGGAGTCCTCAGCTATTTGGCCAAACATTACTCTAGGTGCTTCAGTGAGTGTTTTTTAATGAAATTAACATTTAAATCCATAGAATGAGTAAAGCAAATTGCTCTCCAAAATTGGGTGGGCCTCATTCCATCAGTTGAAGACCCAGGCAGAACAAAAGGCTAACATTCCCTTGAAAAGAGAGAGAATTCTCCTGCCTGACAGATGGCCTTTCAAATAGGCTGTCTTCTCTTTCTGGTTCCATAGCAACTTGCAGCCTTTGGATTCAAACTGGGACATTGGCTCTGCAGATTTTGGAATGCCCAGTTTCCCAAATCCCATGAGCCAATTACTTATAATAAATATCTCTCTGTGTAGATAGATAGATAGATACATACATACATACATATAGGTTACATAAAGGTAGAGATAAAGATAGATACAGATAGAGATGGAGATACTTGTCTCTCTGGAGAACCCTGACGAATACACTTAATATCATGTTCTTCGACACCCCTGAACCCTCCTGTGATCCTGGTAATACTTTATGTCTTTCTAGTATTGTCAGTAGCTTGAACTATCCTTCACAAGGACAAATGCAGTTTTTTCAAAAATTCTTAAGTCTTCTCCTCCCACCTCACTCCTTCACTTTCAGCAGCCTCCTATCATGTAGGTAAAACAAATTTCATGCAAATGCCATGCCATGCATTAAGAAAACACCTAGAGGTTCCTCATTTCTTTATGTTAAAAGAAAAAAGGAAACAATTTGCCTCCTGGCCTGTGCTGTTGTGATACAATCCCTTCTACCTTGTTTAGGCAGTTGTTCTATTTGTCATCCTTTCTCTCTCTCTTTTTTTTTAAATTTCTTCTTCTGTTTTAAAACTTTTTATAAAATCTGAATGTGTTCAATCCTCTTCTATCACAAAAATAAAACACATGAACAAACAAACAAAAATACCCTTCCCTTTAGCAGCCCCTTCTACTTTGCCTGATATTTCTCCCCTTCCCACATCACGTTTTCTGAGATCATTATTTGCATTTGCTCTCTTGTCCTCTTTACTCCCAGTTACATGTTTGAGGTACCAAAGCAGTCACTCCACTATAATTTCTTACTAAAGAAAGAAATTATAAAAATAAAAGATAAAACACAACTCCACTTAAGTTATCCACAATTTTATAATTAGAAAACCTAAAAAGAAGTTTTTTGAATTTAAGAATTTACTTCCATTATTCTGAAGGTAACATTTTATGTTGACTTTCCTATGAACATGGTGGTGGCATCTTAATTGTTTCTGGATTTTTCAGTTTTTTTGAGGGATGCGTGGATGGCTATATATTTCCCCCTTAGGATGGCCTTTGCTGTATCCCATAGGTTTCAGACTGAAGTGTCTTCCTTCTCATTGGCTTCCATGAATTGTACAAATTAATAAAATTATGAATGAAAAGGGGGAGATCCCAACCAACACCAAGGAAATAGAAACAATCATCAGAAATTATTATCAACAGTTATATGCCAATAAGTTAATCAACCTAGATGAAATGGATGCATTCCTGGAAACCTATAAACTTCCAAAACTGAATCAGGAAGAAATTGACAACCCGAATAGACCACTATCTAGTAACAAGATTGAAGCAGTGATCAAAAACCTCCCCAAAAATAAGAGCCCAGGACCTGATGGATTCCCTGGGGAATTCTACCAAACTTTCAAAGAAGAAATAATACCTATTTTCCTGAAACTGTTTCAAAAAAATTGAAGCAGAAGGAATACTTCCAGACTCTTTCCATGAAGCCAGAATTACCCTTATCCCCAAACCAGGCAAAGACCCCCCAAAAAAGGAGAATTTCAGACCAATATCTCTTACATGGATGCCAAGATTCTTAACAAGATCCTAGCTAATAGAATCCAACAGTACATTAAAAAGATTATCTACAGGGGCGCCTGGGTGGCTCAGTGGGTTGGGCCACTGCCTTCGGCTCGGGTCATGATCTCAGGGTCCTGGGATCGAGTCCCACATCGGGCTCTCTGCTCGGCGGGGAGCCTGCTTCCCTCTCTCTCTCTCTGCCTCTCCATCTGCTTGTGATTTCTCTCTGTCAAATAAATGGATAAAATCTTAAAAAAAATAATAAAAAAAAAGATTATCTACAATGACCAGGTGGGATTTATCCCTGGGTTGCAAGGGGAGCTCAACATTTGCAAATCAATCAATGTGACAGAACAAATCGATAAGAGAAGAGAGAAGAACCACACAGTCCTCTCATTTGATGCAGAAAAAGGATTTGACAAGATACAACATCTGTTCCTGATCAAAACACTTCAAAGTATAGGGATAGAGGGAACATTCCTCAACTTCATAAAATCTATCTATGAAAAACCCACAGCGAATATTATTTTCAATGGAGAAAAGCTGACAGCCTTTCTTTTGAGATCAGGAACGTGACAAGGATGCCCACTCTCACCACCCTTGTTCTACATAGTGTTAGAAGTCCTAGAAACAGCAGTCAGAGAATAAAGAGAAATAAAAAATATTCAAATTGGCAATGAAGAAGTCAAACTCTCTCTGTTCACAAATGACATGATATTTTATATAGAAAACCCAAAAGACTCTACCCCCTAACTACTAGAACTCATACAGCAATTCAGTAATATGGCAGGATACAAAATCAATGTACAGAAATTAGTTACTTTCTTATTTACTAACAATGAAAATACTGAAAGGGAAATTAGAGAAGTGATTCCATTTACTATAGAACCAAGAAGCATAAGATACCAGGGAATAAACCTAACCAAAGAGGTAAAGGATCTGTATTCAAGGAACTACAGAACACTCAGGAAAGAAACTGAAGAAGACACAAAAAGATGGAAAACCATTCCATGCTCATGGATCAGAAGAATAAACATTGTTAAAATGTCTATATTGCCTAGAGAAATCTATACTTTCAATGCCTTTCCAATCAAAAATCCAACGGCATTTTTCAAAGAGCTGGAGCAAACAATTCTAAAATTTGTATGGAATCAGAAGAGACCCCAAATTGCTAAGGAAAAGTTTAAAAAGATAAACAAAACCGAGGGTATCACGTTGCCTGATTTCAAGCTTTACTACAAAGCTGTGATCACCAAGACAGCATGGTACTGACAGAAAAACACACGTAGATCAGTGGAACAGAGTAGAGAGCCCAGATATGGACCCTCAATTCTATGGTCAAATAATCCTCAACAAAGCAGGAAAAATTATACGATGGAAAAAAGACACTCTCATCAATAAATGGTGCTGGGAAAATTCGACAGCATGTGTAGAAGAATGAAACTTGACCATTGTCTTAAACCGTACACAAAGATAAATTCAAAATGGATAAAAGACCTCAACGTGAGGCAGGAATCCATCAGAATCCTAGAGGAGAACATAAACAGTAAACTCTTCGACATCGGCTATAGCAACTTCTTTCAAGATATGTCTCCCAAGACAAAGGAAACAAAAGTGAAAATGAACTTTTGGGACTTCATCAAGATCAAAAGCTTCTGCACAGCAAAGGAAACAGTCAACAAAACAAAGAGGCAACCCACGGAATGGGAGAAGATATTCGCAAATGGATGGAGATGGAGAGGAGAAGGGAGTTGAGGGAAATTGGAAGGGGAGACAAACCATGAGAGACTGTGGACTCTGAGGAACTAACTGGGGGTTTTAGAGGGGAGGAGGTTGGGAGGTTGAGTGAGCTTGGTCGTGGGTATTATGGAGGGCACGTGTTGCATGGAGCACTGGGTGTGGTGCATAAACAATGAATTCTAGAACGCTGAAAAGAAATTAAAAAATAAATAAAAATTTAAAAAAAAGAATATATATACTCCATTTATATTAACAAAAAGCAAAAAAAAAAAAAAAGTAAATCATAATATATTTCTGTATGGTACAAATAATTCAATGGATCTTTATTGTCTTCCCTCTAGCAACTCCTCTCACCTGTTCTGTAACACTTAGACTCTGTCCTAGAAACATATGGGAGTACTATATAGCACCTTAATTTCTTAAAGAATGGGCAATTATTCTTTTATCTTTGGGCTTTTGCATGTAGTTTTGTTTTTATTATTTTTTCTCATTCAGTTAAATCCTATTTTATTTTATTTTAAATATTTTATTTATTTATTTGACAGAGAGAAATCACAAGTAGACTGAGAGGCAGGCAGAGCGAGAGAGAGGGGGAAGCAGGCTCCCTGCTGAGCAGAGAGCCTGATGCAGGACTCGATCCCAGGACCCTGAGATCATGACCTGAGCTGAATGAAGGCAGCGGCTTAACCCACTGAACCACCCAGGCGTCCCATTAGTTAAATCCTATTTTAGATATCAACTTAGATTTGGGACTTCATCAGGGTAAAAAGCTTTTGTACAGCAAAGGAAACAATCAATAAAACAAAAAGTCAATATAGAATGTGAAAAGATATTTGCAAATAACATATCAGATAAAGGGTTAGCATCCCAAATCTATAAATAACTTATCAACTCAACACCCAAAAAATAAAGAAAAATACAGTACAGAAAGGGGCAGAAGAAATGAACAGACATTTCTCCAAAGAAGATATACAAATGGCTAACAGACACATGAAAAAAGGCTCAACACTACTCATCATTAGGGAAACACGAATTCATACCACAATGAAATACCACCTCACATAGGTCAGAATGGCTAAGATGAGCAATTTAGACAACAAGAGGTGTTGACAAGGATGCAAGAAAGAGGAGCCCTCTTACACTGTTGGTGGGAATTCAAATGAGGGCAGTCACTCTAGAAAACAGTAGGGAGATTCCTCGAGAAGTTAAAAATAGAATGACCCTATGATCCAGAAATTGCACTATTAGGTATTTATTCAAAAGATATTAAAAATACTGATTCAAAGGGGCACATGCAGCTGAATGTTTACAGCAGCAATGTTCATAATAGCCAAAATATCGAAAGAGCCCAGATCGATTAACAGGTGAATGGATAAAGAAGATGTGGTATAAATATATATATATATATATATATACACACACACACACACAATGGAATAATAGTCATCAAAACGAATGAAATCCTTGCCATTTGCAATGATGTGGATGGAACTACAGTATATTATGTTAAGCAAAATAAGTCAGAGAAAGACAAATACCTTATGATTTAACTCATATGTGGAATTTAAGAAACAAAACAGATGAACGTAGGAGAAGGGAAGGAAAAATAAAATAAGATAAAAACAAGAGAGGGAGACAAACCATAAGAGACTCTTAATTATAGAGAACAAACTGAGAGTTGCTGGAGGGAAGGTGGTTGGGGGAAAGAGGTAATTGGGTGATGAGCATAAAGGAGCACATTTGATGTAGTGACCACTGGGTGTTATATGAAACTGATGAATCACTAAATACCACTCTGAAATTAACAATACAACAATACACTAAATGTAACTAACTTGAATTTAAATAAAACAAAAAAAAAAAAAAGAAAAAGAAAAAAGAAAAAAAATTTTTGAAAACTTACCTACTATTAATAAAAAAATCCTCTTGTATTACTCTGGCATAACTAGAATGCAAGTTTTTGATCTGGCTCTGCTTGAATTTTTTTTCTCTTTTCTTAAGTTTGCTTGAAACTTTATTTCCTGAAAAAGGTAAATCACAAAATGGATCAATAGATAAGTTCTTAACTTTGTTACTAGGAAATAAAATGTCTTTTTGAAACAGAATTAACACGGGCCCATGATATCTTTGTCATAAGGAGTGAGCAGATAAAATCTACTATCTAAAATAGTATAGATTTTCTGCTAATATTTCAGAGGGTGTTTTATACTGGATAAAATTTGTTGGTTACATTTCCTTTCCAAATAATCCACATTTCTTCCCATTTCATTTCTACATATCATCCTCCTCACTGGGAGTAGCTTCTATGTGGGGGACAGGAATGGCTGGAAGCAATGTATGAAATAGTTACTACAAATTTTCATCAAATATTGTTCTGTAAATCATATCTTTAAGATTAGGAGATTCATTTTTCAACAGTAGTTTATACTACAGCATAGCTCCTAATCTTTTCTTGCAATTCCAAAATCGAAAGGGCCCTCCAAAAAGAAGGGAGAAAGAAAAAGGAAGTTGTTTCCTAGGTTTTGTATCAAAACTCATTTGGATAAAACTGACCTGCACTGATATCTGTACATTTATAACTTTTAAAATCCCATTTAATATGAATATTCATTCATGACACCACTGAAATCTTAATGAGTTTGTTTCCAGAGTACTGTTCTGACCCTCCTGGAATTCCACATGATATATCTAAATTCCAAACTATATCTGGACCCAAGAATTTAGAGTAAAATACGTTGAACCTACAATTATTTTTCACATACCACCATAAATAGGGTATGCAACGGATAATATTCTTAGGTTTCAAATTATAAGGAAAGAGCTCAGATTAATTTAAACTGAAAAGGGGATTCACAGGAGAATATTCCAATTGCATGTAGGAATAGAGAAATAGCCCAATTATGGTAGTTTCAATTTAATATAATTTCAGTCTGGGAATTTAAGCAGTCAGAGCTAATTGTTGACTACTTTTTCTCACACCTCTCTGCATGAAGAGAGACAAGGCCTTTGGGAGCTCTTAGCTCTGATACTTCATTGGAAAAGAAAGAGGCCTTTCTTTGTCAGCTCCATATAGAAATACACCGGGTAAAATACTCAATTAATTTGCTGGATTCACATGTTAATTCCTAGATCACTCTTCTTGGTCATGGAATGGGGGCGAGGCCTTCATCATGGGCCCAACTCTGGGTAGTGTGGCAGGGTGCATCGATTTCTAGTTCAACATAACTTGATAGTTGAACTAGAGGAGGAAGAATACCTTGAGGAAGGTTGGTTTTTAACCAGTAGATAATAAAAGTAAATGAACACCATAAGATGATTAACCAAAAACAAGAAATACATATATAATGTTCTTCAATCACTCTGACAAAACTAGGGAATAGAAAACATTTTTCACATCTTAAGATTTAAGTTTCTTAAATTAAAACTGACTGTAACATGTCACTTCATTTTAGGCAAAACCAACCCACTGAATCCTATTTTCTTGTTTTTAATATCTCAGAGCAGAATGGTTAAGTGCTTTTTGGTATTATGGAACCGTTACTTTATATTCTTGAGACCTTTCTCATCATACACTGATAAATGAACAAATATGTCATCTACTATGCTAAAGAGTTTCTCTAAAAAACAAATCATTATCTTCCATGACACCGATATGGTATTTCAGCAATTAACAGTTTCAAAGGCTTTGAAATATTTCAAGGACATGCATATCCCATGGGCTTAATAAATCTAAATTTAGATACCAGTACTTGATTGTGCTAATGAATATATTTTAATTGAAAGAAAAATGAAAGAAATTAATCCAAAAAACAAATGTAGGCACTTGGATTACATTTTTATTGTAATTATTTCTTCTCTTTGTGAACTAAAGAAAATCAAACACAACATTTCATTTGTTAATAAATAATTCCCTATCAATGGACAGCAGAAATACTAAAAACGGTCAATTAGGAATAAGGAAATAATGATAATTATGAAAAAAAATGCCATAAAACTCTAGGAAGATCCTAAGATTCTTTTACTTCACAAAGTTTTCTTCAACTATTCCATTCCCTCTTGGTCTCCCAATTATTTGCGCTTTCATGATACTTGACCAACCATTTAAAATTTACTCTTCATTTTTTGCAGTCGGACATTATCACCAAATCTAACATTAAATGCATGTTATACCTTCCATTTAATTTGTAAATTTATTAAGGTAAACATATATATTTTGTTTTCTTTTCAGTGCCTATTACCAAAGGCACATACTAGGCTTTAAACAACATTAGAAAATTGAACTGTTAAATTTTCTAAGAGTTAACAAGGAAACACTGGCTAATTAGTTTTAGACCTGTTAATTTATTTAACAATTTATGTATGAGATTTTTGCCAACTATAATAGACTATCAAATTTCCAAACTTGTTCATTGGTCTATATTCCAATGACATCCCTGTTAGATCAAATAGAGAAATTATTAACCTGAACACAATATAAATGTCTTTTCCAGGACTAAGACTAAGTTGATCACCTATCAACCATCATCAGCAAGTTTAAAGCATTATCACTATCTCATACATGTGTTATAAATACACTGTAATATTCTATTCTGCACCTTTAATCTAAACTTGGGCAAAATTTTGCAAAATGTTGTTTTCCTCCACTATATTTCTTAGCTCCCATCAGGATTGTAGATCTAAAACACATCTGTAATTGTGTTTCTTTCTAACTTACAAACTTTTTAGAATGGTTCAATGAGAACTGAAAAGCTTAAACTTCTTTGTAGGAAAATACTTTTCCATATGTGTGTGACTATCTACTCACCAAAGTCTCCTGACTTTGTAAATTGTGTAAACTGTGGTAACAATATCAAATATGTAAGTCCTCTCCAAATATTCTAATTATCTTTCTTTTCACTGTGGTACACTTCTCTTTAAATATGTTTTTTTTCCTTATTTACCAATCTAAGTTCAAATACTGAGTTCAAGAATTAGTATACAGCAGTTTCTTTTAACTTACCTATAATAATAAGAAGAAAAATTAAAAATCAGGGTGCCTGGGTGGCTCAGTGGGGTAAGCCTCTGCCTTTGGCTCAGGTCATGATCTCAGGGTCCTGGGATTGAGCCCCACATCTGGCTCTCTGCTCGGCAGGAAGCCTGCTTCCCCACTCTCTCTTTCTGCCTACTTGTGATCTCTCTCTCTCTCTTCAAATAAATAAATAAAATATTTTTTTAAAAAAGAAAAATTAAAAATCATCCAAAAAGTCCAACATTTAGAAATAACCATTTTTAAGAAATAGGTAACTGTCAACACTATTATTTTTCTATGCCGATGTACCAGCCACTTGCATGTTTGTTCTTAGATCTATTCTTTGTCCTTCCTCTGCATATTTGTCATTCTGATCACTGGGTTATAGTTAGGTTTTGCTATTATGAGGAATTGAGAGAACTCTAGAGACTGGGAAGCAGAAGTGAGGTAGTTCTCCTAACCACCCCCCCTTTTTTTCTGCTGTGAGCTACTTCTCTGGCAGTAGCTGAATTTCTCCATAGTCCCAGCTCATCCTGGATAGTCCCTCTAGTTGTAGTTTTGGTTACTTTCATTATTCATTTGGTAACTTTGGACATTTGGAAACATACATTTCATTTGGTAACTTTCACTACATTCAGCAGTCCCACTCCATTCTGGAAACGCTAGCTTTGGGGCTGAGGATCATTGCTTCTATCATCCTCAGCCAAAGAGTAGTACTGACTTCTTGGTATTGCTAATCTATGGATTCCCTTAATGGCCCTTTACTTGTCTTTCAGTTCTTCAGACAACTTTGCAACTTGTCCCCAATATTCTTGCTGTTCCATTGGGCTAGGTGACACGAGTTTTGTTTCTTGGACTATATTCTGACTCAGACATAATACATGTAAGTAGAAGGACTGATCAGTCAGAAAATAAAAAGGCAATTTAAAAAATGTGATCATAAGGAGTCTCATGGTTTGTTTCTCTCTGGAAAAGAAACTAAGGGTTACAAAAGGGAGAGGCATGGAGGAATGGGGTAACCTGGTGATGGGTATTAAGGAGGGCATGCGTTGGGATGAGCACTGGATGTTATATGCAACTAATGAATTGTTGAACACTACAATAAAAACTTATAATGTACTATATGTTGGCTAACTGAACATAATAAAAAAATAAAATATGATCATACAGTTTATGCTATTTTAATAACTATTAAATTGGATTTATTTAAATGTAGTAAAAGAAAATCTCCAGTAAAACTGAATATCTCACAAAACATGGTTAAAAATTATAACTCAAATATACATTTCTTTATCATAAGAATTATTATTCTCTTATAAGATTCATCCAAAGTTAGGAACAAATAGTAATTAAAATAAGGGACTTCAGTCATTATTAGTTTTTTAAATCTTTTTTCTTTTATCCCAATGAAAGTAACACAAGCTTATTACAAAAACTTTAAAAAATAGAGTAGAAATAATTTATACCTTAATTTTTTTTCATTTTAATCTGTTCTTGTGTTCCCAAGCTTGTTGTTATTGGTTTCAGTCATTATTTTTTAATTATTACCTGATCCACAGATTAAAAATCTTGGAAATCTCATATTTCTCACTTCTACTCTGATCACTTCCTTATTTTTGTAAACAAAAATAAATAATATTTATATCTGTCATCTGTTTTACACATATTCTTATAGAAATTCTGGATTTCAGCAGAGTCACTAATGATCTACTGAATAAAGATGTCTGCTACTTCTGAGTTCTCTGTAAGGAATTATCACATAATTTGTTAAATTATTTTATCAATTAAATTTCAACATATAGCTTTTTTTTTCCTTAACAGAAGTTAGTTGGTGATGTACTGCTTAAGTTCCTTCATATTTGAGAAGGATGCTGTCCCTGCTATCCATAAAAGAGTATTTGGTTAAAAATGATACTCTTTTTTTTTTTAAGATTAATTATTTATTTATATAACAGACAGTGATCACAAGTAGGCAGAGAGGCAGGCAGAGAGTGAGGGGGAAGCAGGCTTCCTGCCCAGCAGAGAGCCCAATGCTGGGCTCCATCCCAGGACCCCGGGATCATGACCTGAGCCACTGAGCCACCCAGGTGCTCCAAATATGATACTCTATAAGGAACATTTTCTTTCCTGTAAAACATTGCAGAATTTGACCTATTGTCTTCAGGCATTGGATGTAGCTATGAAAAGAGTAATGATGGTCTAAAACTTTTCTTTTTGCAGTTTAATTTTTCTGAATTGCAGCATAGATATGCATATGTATAATATGTATAATTCATATATGTATATGTAATTTGCATATATTATTCATATGTGGTCATAAGCGTGCACAAATGCACATACACGCACAGCATGCCCTTCTACAGATTCTATATTTCAGAGAAATTTGTTTTAATTATGTGTATGATTAAATTTTTCATTGACTGAATTCTTTTTTTTTTTTAAGATTTTATCTATTTATTTGAAAGAAAAAGAGAGAATGAATGGGAGACAGGCAGAGAGAGAGGGAGAAGCAGACTCCCTGCTGAGCAGGGCTTAATCCCAGAATCCTGAGATGAGGACCTGAGCTGAGGCCAGATGCTTAGCCAACTGAGTCACTCTGGTGCCCCCTTTTTTAAATTGATTTCTTTGAATTATAGGGACCATTTATTCTATACTGAGTTGTCTTTAAAAACTTCTATATTGATTAGAATCATCTAGTTCTTAACTTTTTTAAAGTTCTTATTTAAATTCCAGTTAGTTAACATAGAGTGTAATATTAGTTTTAGGTGTACAATTTAGTGATTCAGTGCTTCCATACAACACCCAGTGCTCACCACAAGTGCATTCTTTAATCTGTACTAGTCCATCCCCCATCCTCAATACTTTGACTTTTCACTGATTATTTTACATATTTTCTCTATGCCAGAAATTCAGGGAGTTTTTTGCTCTATCTAACCTGTGTTTTGCTGTATATAATTTATTGATTAGTTTTGAGAATATGCTTCCGCTATTGCCTGAGATTTGTGATACCTCATCTCATTTCCAAGTTTATAATTTACGTTTGTGTTTTTATGTCATTATATTCAATTTTTGAAGTTATCGTATAGTTCAGAATATCCAAGGGAATTCCCTTTTGTTCCCTGCAGTCTCATGCTGAATTCATCATTCATCTTTTTCATACTAAGTTCCTTTTTCTTTTCTGTTGCATGTTTGTGTTTTACATTTGGGAATATTACTGAAAATTATTAGAATTTTTTGAGACTCCCAGTTTAGCTCCTGGAGATAAGAATAGGGTTAAATTCTTTTTGTCAGTCCAAAATATTCCTGTGATTCTTCCTATACATTCTAAGCAAACTAACGTTCTTACCCAGGTGGTGTGTGTGTGTGTGTGTGTGTGTGTGTGTGTATTAATGTTATTACTTTGTTATCCTTTGCTTATATGTTATTGTTTGTTGTCAGTTTCAGATATGGGAAGGGAAAATTATGTGCAGCAGCTTTATATTACTATTTCAACGTGAAATTCTCATTTCTATGTTATTTAATGTTGGCATTTTCACATGTTACTACAAGTTTATGTAGACTTGAATTATTTATAATTTGTCATTACAGGTCTGTAACTCCTATCACATATTATCAATTATGAATCAAATATCATATTGATACATGTTTGATGCATAAAAATGAATGATTAAATAAACATAATATATAGGTTCTAGAAGACTACAAAGTTTTCAGTTCACCTAAACAGTCATTATGAATAAATAACACAAGAAATCAAACCAAAACTTGAAATACTGGTCTATATAGTTGGATGAAATGAGTACCCTCTTGTTCTTCAACAGCGTGATGAGAAAAAATCTGGTACATCTCTCACATTTTTTTTTTATGTTTTTATGTTGGCTAAAATGGTACAATTATATCTTGTAGCTTCTTTATTCAAAGTAAAATGTAAATTTCCTTGAAAGAAATAAAATTTGAGCTTAATTTTGAGTGATATTATAGCATCATTTTCTAAAAGTCAGTTCTGATCATAAAAGAGAAATAAAACCTGAACAACTAAATATGTGAACAAAATATTGGTACTATACAATGGGAAATATTACAATATAAAAAGATACTTCTTTTGGCTTCATGTTACTATTACTATTAATATTACATATTCATAGACTAGTCATCTCTAATTTTTCTTTCTTTTCGAAGTCTGATTATACCTCAAGTACCCAGAGTATCCTTTACCTAGTGAATGAATGTTTGCCTATTTATTTTTCAAAATCCTCAAGACTTACTTCACAGGTTTGAGTATTAAAAACTATACAGTTGGAGTGCCTGGGTGGCTCAGTGGGTTAAGCCACTGCCTTCGGCTCAGGTCATGATCTCAGGGTTTCTTTTTTTTTTTAAAGATTTTATTTATTTTTTTATTTGACAGAGAGAGATCACAAGTAGGCAGGGAGGCAGGCAGAGAGAGAGAGGAGGAAGCAGGCTCCCTGCTGAGCAGAGAGCCTGATGCGGGACTCGATCCCAGGACCCTGAAATCATGACCTGAGCTGAAGGCAGCAGCTTAACCCACTGAGCCACCCAGGCGCCCTTGAATAAATAAAATCTTAAAAAAAAAAAACTATACAGTTTATAGCACAGGACATAATAAGTTTATAGCACAGGACATAATAAATGGTAATTCAATAAATAGTATAAATTTATATAATTATCACAATTAAATTGTCTCTACTATTTTTAAAATAATATACAAAATTTTAGTTTTTGAATATGTTTCCAAAATTTTATGCATCCCTACACCTCAAGGACAATTCAGACAATATCATCTGCTAAGCCCAGTCCTGGTGAGTAACTTTCAATTCCCCAATTAAACCAAATGTTCTTTCATTTCTGGATTCCCAAATATGCTATTATTTCACCTTACATAATTTCTTTTCTTTCTTCACTCAGAAGGAAAACCAAACAGAAAAGAAAAACGGTTTCCCCATATAGGAAACTGTGCTGCTCCTCCAAAGCAGGAATCTTCATATAAGATGTAAGTCAGAATATATACTATTAACATTAATGAGAGAGAACTTCCATTTCTGGTAGTGAGAGACACTAAATACTCTGATATGTTCTCCCATTGAGAATAATCTAAAAATGCCATGTAACACATTAAAAGAAGAGTGATATTTAATATAAAATCTGGAAGGGCACCTGGGTGGCTCAGTGGTTAAGCTGCTGCCTTCGGCTCAGGTCATGATCTCAGGGTCCTGGGATCGAGTCCCGCATCGGGCTCGCTGCTCGGCAGGGAGCCTGTTTCCCTCTCTCTCTCTCTGCCTGCCTCTCTACTTGTGATTTCTCTCTGTCAAATAAATAAATAATATCTTTAAAAAAATAAATAAATAAATAAAATAAAATAAAATCTGGAAGATGGGAACTTGATAAAGTAAGCCTGTATTTAAAATTTAACCCTGAATAAAGAAGATGATTAACCCACTTATACAGGTGAGTTTTACCGAACATTTAAGGAATAGTTTTAATTTTAAATAGTATTTCTGAGTATACAAAGGGAGACACACTTCCAATATCATTTTATAGGACTAGTAAGTTCGACTTGATATCCACATTTGACAAACTCAGGATAAAAAATGGAAAGTGGTATGTCAGTTCCACTCATCAACAAAGACGCAAATCTCACCAAACCAAATATGAGCAAACAGACTCAGCTATTCACAAAACCTAATGAATCTATCCCAGAAATAAGAGGCTGCTTTTAACATTAGAAAAATGAAGTTCAACACCTTAACAAATTAAAGACCCTCTGATCACCTTATACATGATAAAAACAAAACAAAATAAAACAAACACCCATTCATGAAAAAAACAAACTATGAACCAAATGGGGAGGAGTCAAGATGGCGGAGAAGTAGCAGGCTGAGACTAACTACTTCAGCTGGCCGCAGATCAGCTAGATAGCTTATCTAAAGATTGCAAACACCTGAAAATCCATCGGCAGATCGAAGAGAACAACAACAGCAATTCTGGAAACAGAAAACAACCACTTTCTGAAAGGTAGGACCCGCGGAGAAGTGAATCCAAAGCAAGGGTAAGATAGACCCCGGGGGGAGGGGCCGGCTCCTGGCAAGCGGTGGAGCAACGGCGCACAAAATCGGGACTTTTAAAAGTCTGTTCCACTGAGGGACATCGCTCCAGAGGCTACCTGGGGCGAAGCCCACGCGGGGTCAGCGTGGCCTCAGGTCCCGCAGGGTCACAGAAGAATCGGGGGTGTCTGAGTGTCGCAGAGCTTGCGGGTATTGGAACGGGAAAGCTGGCTACAGAGACAGAGCCGACAGTAAGCTCACAGCTCGGTGTTACCTTGAACCGGTCGCAGGCTCGGTGAGCTCGGAGCGCGGCCGGAGGTCAGGCAGACGGGAGTAACTAGGCGCTGTTCTCTGAGGGCGCACTGAGGAGTGGGGCCCTGGGCTCTCGGCTCCTCCGGGCCGGAGACCAGGAGGCCGCCATTTGTATTCTCCATCCTCCGGAACTCTACGGAAAGCGCTCAGGGAACAAAAGCTCCTGAAAGCAAACCCGAGCGGATTACTCACCCCGGCCCCTGATAAGGGCGGTGCAATTCTGCCAGGGGTAAAGACACTTGAGAATCACTACAACAGGCCCCTCCCCCAGAAGATCAACAAGAAATCCAGCCGAGACCAAGTTCACCTACCAAGGAGTGCGGTTTCAATACCAAGGAGAGCAGCAGAATTCCAGAGGAGGAGAAAGCAAAGCACGGAACTCATGGCTTTTTCCCTGTGATTTTTTTTAGTCTTGCAGTTAATTTAAATTTTTTTCTTTTTAATTTTTTGTTTTTTTTCTCACCTTCTGGTTATATTTTTTTTTAAATTTTACCTTTTTCTTTTTTAACGTTTTTTAACTAGTTTATCTAATATATATATTTTTTCTTTTTTAAATTTTTATTATTTGTTTTCTTTTTTTAATTCTTTTCTTTGCTTTTTTTTTCTTTCTTCCTTTTTGAACCTCTTTTTATCCCCTTTCTCCCCCCTCACGATTTGGGATCTCTTCTAATTTGGTTAAAGCATATTTTCCTGAGGTTGTTGCCACCCTTTTAGTATTTTACTTGCTCCTTCATATACTCTTGTCTGGACAAAATGACAAGACGGAAAAATTCAACACACAAAAAAAAAAAGAACAAGAGGCAGTACCGAAGGCTAGGGACCTAATCAATACAGACATTGGTAATATGTCAGATCTAGAGTTCAGAATGACAATTCTCAAGGTTCTAGCCGGGCTTGAAAAAGGCATGGAAGATAATAGAGAAACCCTCTTGAGAGATATAAAAGCCCTTTCTGGAGAAATAAAAGAACTAAAATCTAACCAAGTTGAAATCAAAAAAGCTATTAATGAGGTGCAATAAAAAATGGAGGCTCTCACTGCTAGGATAAATGAGGCAGAAGAAAGAATTAGTGATATAGAAGACCAAATGACAGAGAATAAAGAAGCTGAGCAAAAGAGGGACAAACAGCTACTGGACCACGAGGGGAGAATTCGAGAGATAAGTGACACCATAAGACGAAGCAACATTAGAATAATTGGGATTCCAGAAGAAGAAGAAAGAGAGAGGGGAGCAGAAGGTATACTGGAGAGAATTATTGGGGAGAATTTCCCCAATATGGCAAAGGGAATGAGCATCAAAATTCAGGAGGTTCAGAGAACGTCCCTCAAAATCAATAAGAATAGGCCCACACCCCGTCACCTAATAGTAAAATCTACAAGTCTCAGTGACAAAGAGAAAATCGTGAGAGCAGCCCGGGAAAAGAAGTCTGTAACATATAATGGTAAAAATAGTAGATTAGCAGCTGACTTATCCACAGAGACCTGGCAGGCCAGAAAGAGCTGGCATGATATTTTCAGAGCACTAAACGAGAAAAACATGCAGCCCAGAATACTATATCCAGCTAGGCTATCATTGAAAATAGAAGGAGAGATTAAAAGCTTCCAGGACAAACAACAACTGAAAGAATTTGCAAACACCAAACCAGCTCTACAGGAAATATTGAAAGGGGTCCTCTAAGCAAAGAGAGAGCCTACAAGTGGTAGATCAGAAAGGAACAGAGACCATATACAGTAACAGTCACCTTACAGGCAATACAATGGCACTAAATTCATATCTCTCAATAGTTACCCTGAATGTTAATGGGCTAAATGCCCCTGTCAAAAGACACAGGCTATCAGAATGGATAAAAAAACAAAACCCATCTATATGTTGCCTCCAAGAAACACATTTTAAGCCCGAAGACACCTCCAGATTTAAAGTGAGGGGGTGGAAAAGAATTTACCATGCTAATGGACATCAGAAGAAAGCAGGAGTGGCAATCCTTATATCAGATCAATTAGATTTTAAGCCAAAGACTATAATAAGAGATGAGGAAGGACACTATATCATACTCAAAGGGTCTGTCCAACAAGAAGATTTAACAATTTTAAATATCTATGCCCCCAACGTGGGAGCAGCCAACTATATAAACCAATTAATAACAAAATCAAAGAAACATATCAACAATAATACAATAATAGTAGGGGACTTTAACACTCCCCTTGCTGAAATGGACAGATCATCCAAGCAAAAGATCAGCAAGGAAATAAAGGCCTTAAACGACACACTGGACCAGATGGACATCACAGATATATTCAGAACATTTCATCCCAAAGCAACAGAATACACATTCTTCTCTAGTGCACATGGAACATTCTCCAGAATAGATCACATCCTCGGTCCTAAATAGGACTCAACCAGTATCAAAAGATTGGGATCATTCCCTGCATATTTACAGACCACAATGCTCTAAAGCTAGAGCTCAACCACAAAAGGAAGTTTGGAAAGAACCCAAATACATGGAGACTAAACAGCATCCTTCTAAAGAATGAATGGGTCAACCGGGAAATTAAAGAAGAATTGAAAAAAATCATGGAAACAAATGATGATGAAAATACAACGGTCCAAAATCTGTGGGACACAACAAAGGCAGTCCTGAGAGGAAAATATATAGCAGTACAAGCCTTTCTCAAGAAACAAGAAAGGTCTCAGGTACACAACCTAACCCTATACCTAAAGGAGCTGGAGAAAGAACAAAAAAGAAACCCTAAGACCAGCAGGAGAAGAGAAATCATCAAGATCAGAGCAGAAATCAATGAAATAGAAACCAAAAAAACAATAGAACAAATCAACGAAACTAGGAACTGGTTCTTTGAAAGAATTAATAAAATTGATAAACCCCTGGCCTGACTTATCAAAAAGAAAAGAGAAAGGACCCAAATAAATAAAATCATGAATGAAAGAGGAGAGATCACAACTAACACCAAAGAAATACAAACTATTATAAGAACATACTATGAGCAACTCTACGCCAACAAATTTGACAATCTGGAAGAAATGGATGCATTCCTAGAAACATATAAACTACCACAACTGAACCAGGAGAAATAGAAAGCCTGAACAGACTGATAACCAGTAAGGAGATTGAAACAGTCATTAAAAATCTCCAAACAAACAAAAGCCCAGAACCAGAAGCTTCCCAGGGGAATTCTACCAAACATTTAAAGAAGAACTAATTCCTATTCTCCTGAAACTGTTCCAAAAAATAGAAATGGAAGGAAAACTTCCAAACTCATTTTATGAGGCCAGCATCACCTTGATCCCAAAACCAGACAAGGATCCCATCAAAAAAGAGAGCTATAGACCAATATCCTTGATGAACACAGATGCAAAAATACTCAACAAAATACTAGCCAATAGGATTCAACAGTACATTAAAAGGATTATTCACCACGACCAAGTGGGATTTATTCCAGGGCTGCAAGGTTGGTTCAACATCCGCAAATCAGTCAATGTGATACAACACATCAATAAAAGAAAGAACAAGAACCATATGATACTCTCTATAGATGCTGAAAAAGCATTTGACAAAGTACAGCATCCCTTCCTGATCAAAACTCTTCAAAGTGTAGGGATAGAGGGCACATACCTCAATATCATCAAAGCCATCTATGAAAAACCCACCGCAAATATCATTCTCAATGGAGAAAAACTGAAAGCTTTTCCGCTAAGGTCAGGAACACGGCAGGGATGTCCATTATCACCACTGCTATTCAACATAGTACTAGAGGTCCTAGCCTCAGCAATCAGACAACAAAAGGAAATTGAAGGCATCCAAATCGGCTAAGAAGTCAAATTATCACTCTTCACAGATGATATGATACTATATGTGGAAAACCCAAAAGATTCCACTCCAAAACTGCTAGAACTTATACAGGAATTCAGTAAAGTGTCAGGATATAAAATCAATGCACAGAAATCAGTTGCATTTCTCTACACCAACAGCAAGACAGAAGAAAGAGAAGTTAAGGAGTCAATCCCATTTACAATTGCACCCCAAACCATAAGATACCGAGGAATAAACCTAACCAAAGAGACACAGGATCTATACTCAGAAAACTATAAAGTACTCATGAAAGAAATTGAGGAAGACACAAAGAAATGGAAAAATGTTCCATGCTCCTGGATTGGAAGAATAAATATTGTGAAAATGTCTATGCTACCTAAAGCTATCTACACATTTAATGCAATTCCTATCAAAGTACCATCCATCTTTTTCAAATAAATGGAACAAATAATGCTAAAATTTATATGGAACCAGAAAAGACCTCGAATAGCCAAAGGGATATTGAAAAAGAAAGCCAATGTTGGTGCCATCACAATTCCGGACTTCAAGCTCTATTACAAAGCTGTCATCATCAAGACAGCATGGTACTGGCACAAAAACAGACACATAGATCAATGGAACAGAATAGAGAGCCCAGAAATAGACCCTCAACTCTACAGTCAACTAATATTCAACAAAGCAGGAAAGAATGTCCAATGGAAAAAAGACAGCCTCTTCAATAAATGGTGCTGGGAAAATTGGACAGCCACATGCAGAAATATGAAATTGGACTATTTCCTTACACCACACACAAAAATAGACTCAAAATGGATGAAGGACCTCAATGTGAGACAGGAATCCATCAAAATCCTTGAGGAGAGCCCAGGCAGCAACCTCTTCGACCTCTGCTGCAGCAACATCTTCCTAGGAACAATGCCAAAGGCAAGGGAAGCATGGGCAAAAATGAACTATTGGGATTTCATCAAGATCAAAAGCTTTTGCACAGCAAAGGAAACAGTTAACAAAATCAAAAGACAACTGACAGAATGGGAGAAGATATTTGCAAACGACATATCAGATAAAGGACTCGTGTCCAGAATCTATAAAGAACTTAGCAAACTCAACACCCAAAGAACAAATAATCCAATCAAGAAATGGGCAGAGGACATAAACAGACATTTCTGCAAAGAAGACATCCAGATGGCGAACAGACACATGAAAAAGTGCTCCATATCACTCGGCATCAGGGAAATACAAATCAAAACCACAATGAGATATCACCTCACACCAGTCAGAATGGCTAAAATCAACAAGTCAGGAAATGACAGATGCTGGCGAGGATGCGGAGAAAGGGGAACCCTCCTCCACTGTTGGTGGGAATGCAAGCTGGTGCAGCCACTCTGGAAAACAGCATGGAGGTTCCTCAAAATGTTGAAAATAGAACTGACCTATGACCCAGCAATTGCACTATTGGGTATTTACCCTAAAGATACAAACGTAGTGATCCAAAGGGGCACGTGCACCCGAATGTTTATAGCAGCAATGTCCACAATAGCCAAACTATGGAAAGAACCTAGATGTCCATCAACAGATGAATGGATCAAGAAGATGTGGTATATATACACAATGGAATACTATGCAGCCATCAAAAGAAATGAAATCTTGCCATTTGCGACAACATGGATGGAACTAGAGCATATCATGCTTAGCGAAATAAGTCAAGCAGAGAAAGACAACTATCATATGATCTCCCTGATATGAGGAAGTGGTGATGCAACATGGGGCTTAAGTGGGTAGGAGAAGAATCAATGAAACAAGATGGGATTGGGAGGGAGACAAACCATAAGTGACACTTAATCTCACAAAACAAACTGAGGGTTGCTGGCGGGAGGGGGTTTGGGAGAAGGGGGTGGGTTTATGGACATTGGGAGGGTATGTGCTTTGGTGAGTGCTGTGAAGTGTGTAAACCTGGTGATTCACAGACCTGTACCCCTGGGGATAAAAATATATGTTTATAAAAAATAAAAAATTAAAAAAAATAACTATGAACCAAATGAAGCTTCCATGAATTGGTCATCAACAAAATACTTCACACAGAAAAGAAGATAACATTCACTCTAATATAAGGGATAGGACAAGGCAGACTGCCTAACCCATTTTATTTGACATTGTTCTAAACATTCTAAGTTTAGTAAGGAAAGTAAAATGAATACAGTTTTGTACCAGTAGGAAAGAATCAAATATATGTTTTATTACTTTCATATGATGATTATTTATGGCAAAAAGCAAAATAAAATCTCTTAATAATTTTTACAAGTTTTCTTGGTCCAAAGTCAATATATAAAAATAAAATACATTTTATCCAGTAGCCCTTAGAATCTATATAAGTACTTTATAGGAAAAAAAAGCAATGAACATTTAGACATTCCAAGCTGATTAAAATTGTTATGAATATTCTACTAGAAGTTGAAAAATTTCTTTTTAAAAATTATCCTAGTAGTGACATTATGGCAGCATTTCTGACTTCTACTTTTTGCTTCAATTTCTTGCTTATGATTGATGCAGTGATTGAAATTCACTTATAGTGCTACCTCTGCAGAATATCAGAATATCTTTTTAAAAATTCTATCCAAAGCAGCTATAATGATAGTGGTTTTGTGTACACAAGTTTTTTGTTTGTTTGTTTTTGTTTTTTGTTTTGGGTTTTTTTTTTTTTTTTTTTTTTTGCCTAAAGTACTGCTTTGTCTTCATTTATTAACAAGTTATTTACTCTTAAAATCAAATTTTCCTCAAAACACCTTTGCTTTAGGGGCTGGGGGAAAAAAAAAGACTTTTAGTATATTTTATTACTGAAACAGAACCTACCAAATCCCCATTAATTTAAACTTGTTAGCAAGGTGCAGTTGTATTCAGCAGCAAATAATGTAGTCTGTGTGATTTGTTCTAGTACAATTTTTTCAAATCTTCTCTAACAATGCATTTGCTGATAAAATGCTGGCTTTCCATTATATAGTGCACTCTATTATATATTAGCAGGAAAAATATGTTTCCTAAAGTCACATTCTGCTTCTTTGCTTTTTTTTTTTTCCTGCTTCTTCGCTTTTAAGGAAGAAAACTCAAGAGTCTTTTAATATTTATCACTAAGTTTAGTAGAATTTTGTAACATAATAATTGAGTATTAAACTACTTTAAGTAGGGGGTGCCTGGGTGGCTCAGTGGGTTAAAGCCTCTGCCTTCAGCTCAGGTCAGGATCCCAGGGTCCTGGGATTGAGCCCTGAATAGGGCTCTCTGCTCACCAGGGAGCCTGCTTCCCCTTCTCTCTCTGCTTACTTGTGATCTCTGTCTGTCAAGTATATAAACAAAATCTTTTAAAAAAACTACTTTAAATATCATTAATTATAGAGGTTTATCCAGTCTTTTAGCAGGTCCTATTTGTTCTATTTTTAAAACGTATCCAGAGAACTATACACAAGAGCTAAAAGTTGGAAACAATGCATTGTCCATCAGTTGATAAATGGTTAAATGAAATGTGGTTTAACCATATCATGGAGTGTTATTCATCTACAAAAAGGAATGATGGGGTGCCTGGGTGACTCGTTTGGTGAAGAATCTGACTTGATTTCACTTAGGCCATGATCTTAGGGAGGTGAGATCAAGACCCGTATCAGGCTCCTTGCTGAGCATGGAGCCTGCTTAAGAGTCTCTCTATCCCTCTACCATTCCCCCACCCCCACTCATGCTCTAGCTCTCTCTTTCTCTCTCTCTCTCTCAGAAAAAGGTATGATATATTGGTAAATACTACAACATGGGTGAATCTTAAAACAGAATGTTAAAGAAGCCAGGCAAAAATCAGACAAATAAAAGCCATATATTGCATTATTCATTTATATCAAAGGTCCAGAATAGGGAAATTCATAGAGGCAGAAAGCAGATTAGTGGTGCCAGGGTCTGGAGAGGAAGGAGATTAGGAGAAGTGATTGCTTAATGCATATGGGGTTTCCTTTTGGAGTTCTGAAAATGCCTTAAAACTAGGGAGAAGTGAATGTACTCAATGGCCCTGAAGCTCACATTTTAAAATGACTGATTTTACATTATCTGAATTTTACTTCAATTAAAAAAAACTACCCACAGTCAGATTATTTCCCATTACCCTCAATTCATTATCCTAGTCCACGATACTGTCCTATCTCTCCTTAAATTACTGTAATAACTTTCTAACGAGTTTTGCAGTGAGAGGGACACTCTAAAAACATGGGATCCCTTCACTATGTAGTTCAAGTCTTTCCAAGAGTTTCCATATCTTTCAGAATAAAAGTCAAAATTCTCATGAAACCATCCAGACTCTTTTGATCAGACACTGTGTTGCTTCTCTGCCCTCACCCCATAACTTTGACACTGACCTCTGATATCTTCTCTCATTTCCTCTACTCCATCCAGAGAGGTGGATCACCTTTCTGTTAACTGGCATGAATCCACCTCAGTTTCATTTCTTCTTGCTGCCTGGAAGCTCTTCTTCCAGATACATTTATTGTTCCCTCTGGAGCTTCTTTCAGAAGTAACGTTTTCAGGGAGACCTTCTCTGGCCACTTAAAAGTAGTTGCAACTCCTCTCCTCCTAATGTCACTACTTCTCTATTTCAACTCTGAGCTTTTATCATTATGGCATACATATATATTTTGCCTCTGTACCTGATTGTGTGCCCCCAATAATAAAACTCCATGAAAGCAGATTTTTATCTGTTTTGATCTCTGATGTAAACAGTAAAAAGCACGTAGTGGGTGTTCAATTCCCATTTTTTAACTAAATATTAAATATATCTTTTGAAATATATCCCAACAGGGACAAAAGTATTTAAGGAGACCAGGATCACTGATCAGTAAATACAGCAAAAATTTCTTACCCTTGTAAGAAACTACAGGATTTTTGCTTTCAATCAAGTTTGTTCTGTTTTGAAAATTCTACTCTAAGTCATATCAAACTATCATAATTTTATTCATGCCTATAGTTAATTCATTCTGTGCTTGACAATCCTGTTGCTATAGCAGTGTCAGCAAAAGAGAGCTGGTTGTAGTAAATTTTGTTGAAGCTGATTTTCAGTTTCTGATTAAATTGCTTTGATTGGACTGAATTAGAATGCTAAAAAGAATTAGCTAATAATAATAACTTGGCCAAGTTGGTCAAAAATTAATCTTAAGCTCACACAAAATATAAACTGAATAGATTCAAAGTATGAGCCATAAGAATAGCAGAAGATCAAAAAAACTACTTGTGATACATATTTTTTTAATTGAGGGTTAATTTAATACAACTCTGACACTCACTATAATAGAGGTTTATTTGCAAAACTAATTTTAATTTAGAGTATAATTGGCCTCAAGGTAAACAGCATATGTTCTGGACTTTTGAATTGGAAGAAGGGGATTTGAATCTCTTTCCATCCCAGGTAAGGAATGACTCATATTTTCAGCTTTTTAATGTGTGCAATAAGCACATATTTTAAAAAGGACTGGCTGTAGAAATCTAAATTACATAAGCATGACAGATGCTGTTGTTTTTGTTCAGTCATTTTTATTTAAAATGTTCAAAGAATACTACTCTAAATATCAAAAACACGGTACAGGTATCTCATACCACTTTGGGGCAGGGAGACTGACTGCACAAATCATCAGAGATGCATAATAACCAGAAATCTTATTTGTACCACATTTGTAAACTACAAATTCATAAAATCCTACACTGAACTACCCAATATGCAAAATCTGGTATACTGCTTTCCTTCTGCGGGGTATGGTCCATGCATATACAAGCTTAAGGAAAGAGAAACTAAATTGAGATCATTCACAAAGTGAATAATTGAAAAGGCTGCTGGTGTGCTCTGTCTGAAGGTGCTTGTTTTTTATTCCCTCACCATGTTTCAGTGAGCACACGTTAACAGCAAGGATATCAGTGGTCCACACCATTCCCAGTAAAGCCAGTCATCAGCCTTCAGAGTAGCATGGCAAGTCCAAAAAATTCTGTTTTTCAATGAAACCAAGCTAAAGGGTTTTGGCTTTAAGAAATGTGTTATGCATATTCTCCTGTCAATATATTAAAGCTGTAGATGTAATTATTCATTCAACATTAGTTTACACTGATCCAAATGTAATTTTCTTCTCTCAGCAATTTGCTAGTGCCTTATGAAATTGCCAATATAGCATGTTCCCCCTGAGGATTTGACACTCTGTTATATAATCCATATTCTCTTATTTTTCATGAGACATAAACATTTACTTGTGGTTAAGGGTCTAAAGCAGAAAAGGCAGCAAGGCAAATAATAAAAATGTAGACACTTCCATATCAATGATTTGAGCAATTCACGGTTTGCAAATGAAACAAAAGTGAAAAATACATATTTTTCCTAGTTTCTTTTTCCTTTTTTCTTAGGAGCTACCACTATTAATTTTTAAAGACACATTTTTGGATGAATCGAAGTTAGGTAAAACACATTCAAGATACTGTTTGAAAATAGTCATTCCACTCTGTAATTTTTTTTTTACCCTACTTTTACCCATTTGTTTGCTTTTGAAATGCGTAGAACTCATACTTATTAAATTGCTTATGTAATGTCTCAAGAAATTACTTTCAGAATTTGGTCTTAACGCAAAACTCCTTCCCTACCTGCCAAACTGGTGGTGGGGTCTGTGATATGGAACAAGAACTCAAACCAAAGACATACAAAGAAATATCGTAATTGTTGAAGCAGAATAATAGGGAGCATCTAGGAGCCACAAACCTCCAAGATTCAGTTTCTTTATTAATGAAATGGAGATGATAATATCACCACTCATAGGACTGGTATGTGGATTAAGTAAAATAATCTTTATAAAGCAATTTGTACATGTCTGGTAAAATGTGAGCTTTCCTTAAATATTATATATTATCTCTACCAAATGGTAACTTAATTGACTTTATTTTCACCATCTTAGAATTGGTCTTCCTCAGGATTCATTCACATCACTGACCCATTAAAGCTGCCAGTGTTCTTGCCACTTGGCCTTTCTTCACTCTTGTCTGCTCTTTCTGGCACCATTTTCCTACTTCATTTAATGTGTTTTTTAAAACTTGCCTGCCTTGGGGAAATCACAGTCTAAGAAGTAGTTACTGCTCCTGTAGCCTACTTTCTATCCAAGACACATAGGATGCCAAGACCTTCTCAATAGGGTGGAGGAAAAGTTAATTATTTTCGTGGCACTCATTTTTTTTCTCTGTTTTCCCTGTTGTTTCTCTCTGCCTTGACTACAGGCTTGTTTACCCTCCTCATATGCATATTCTATCAGTGCCCTTAAATTATCCACATCTCTATTATAAGTCATTATGTTGATGTAATTTTTTGTCTCTCCTTCCTCATATCCAGCAGATTTACAAAGTAAAATTGAAGATACTGAGGTTCACAATGAGTATTTTCTGGACAGGGATGAATAATTTTTTTCTAGAGATCTTTGCAGATACACCCTATACATTTATTTCTGAATTTTCATTAATAGCTATCTACATCTTTAATATATATCAAATCCATATATATTTAGGATAGATATAACCTGTTCCTTAGGGCAGTGCTTCTCAAAATACTTTGAGATAAAGGACCAGAGTTGTTTTCTTCCTAATCTATTATATATCAGTATTCTATTAACATCAAAAATGAATAATTAGAACTATGAAATAAAGACACACAAAGTAAAAGATGCAAATTTGATAAAATAGATCATAGGAAAATTAAAAATATAGGAAAAACAAAAGAACTATAAAATCTATATACGTTATAACTTTTTTCATTCCACAATCTTACTTGTACAAAAAGTTATGCTTGAAATAATGATTCCTCATATTAAATAATTGTTAGTACACCTGGCACTTTTATCTATCAATAGACTTATTAATGTGGCAAATGGTTTTGTCTCTTCCTTGTTGGCTTATTAAATGTGGTTATTTAGGATAAAATGTATATCTAAGCTATTTTAATAATACTCAGAACATAAAAGCTTTCTCGTTAAGATATGCAACAGGAGAAGATTTTAAAGCAGTTTTGGCAAGCTAAGCATATTCATCTTTAATGTTTATCCAGAGTGAAGCAAGTGAGTCTGTACTCTAAAATTCATTTTCAATTCCTCATTAGTAAGTAGCTCAAATACTTTATCCAGTAAAGTTATACTTAAATTTCAAGTATGTTTTGTTGAAATTAAGTACATTCTAGATTTTACATACCTTTGACTTTTAACTGACAAACTAGCCTTAAAACATTATATACTATGGAGGATGCAGCTGTCTTGACTGTCAGTTGGCCTTGTGAGGCCTAAAATGTATCGATAGATCTATACTCTGTCCAATTAATACATCAAACTAAATACTTATTCTAGGTTTAGTATTTATCTTATCACATGCTGGTAACAAACAACATAGTACATATACAACACTGTCTGTAGGCCAGTATCTTAGTCCAGGCTGCTATAACAAAATGCCATAGATGGAAGTGGGGATCCTAGATAACATTTTTTCCCTCATGACCTCATTAACTCTAATTAACTCCAAAGGCCCTACTTCCAAATCCCATCACATTTTGGAATTAGAGCTTCAGCATATGAATTTGTATGCTTGTGGGAGGGTGGAGGAGGGGGGCCCATAAAAATTCAATCCATAGCACAAAATTTGCATAGCACTACTGAAAAGCTCTTTCTGTCTTATCTTTTATAAACTTAGGCAACACTCAATCTTATGGGGTGCGTGGATGGCTCAGTGGGTTAAACCTCTGCCTTTGGCACAGGTCATGGTCTCAGGGTCCTGGGATCGAGCCCTGCATCGGGCTCTCTGCTTGGTGGGGAGCCTGCTTCCCCCTCTCTCTCTGCCTGCCTCTCTGCCTACTTGTGATCTCTGTCTGTCAAATAAATAAATAAAATATTAAAAAAAAAACTCAATCTTATGGCCTAGCTTTTATTTCCTAGATGTAAGAAATGTATCTCAACAAAATATTAGAAAATTGAATTGAGAAAATAGAAATTTTAGATTTTAGATTCAATTAGATTGATTTTAGTTTAAATTAGAAAACTGAATCAAATGGGACTTATTCCAGGGATACTAGGATGGTTCAACATCTATAAATCAAAGAATGTGATATACTCTATTAACAAAATGAAGGGTAAAAATAATATGATCATCTCAATAGATGTAGAAAAAGGTTTTGACAATATTGAACATCATTTTATGATAAAAAAACTGTTAACAAAGTGGGTATAGAGAAAATGTACTTCAGCATATTAGGGACCATATATGGCAAGCCCACATCTAACATCACAGTCAATGCTGAAAAGCTGAAAACTTTTCCTCTAGGAACAGGATAAGAATGTGTACTCTCAACATTTTTATTTAATGTAGTATTGGAATTCCTACCCAGAGCAATTAGACACAAATAAATAAATAAATAAAACTCATCCAACTTAGACAGAAGTGAAACCATTACTCTTTTCAGATGGCATAATATTTTATAGAAAAGAAACATAAAAACTTAGAACTAATAAAGGATCTAGTAAAATTTACAGGATCAACAGGACAAAATCAATAGAGAAATCTTTTGTATTTCTGTACACTAATAATAAGCTATCAGAAGGAGAAATTAAAAAAAAAAACTCCATTTACAATTGCATCTGAATGAATAAAATAATAGGAAGAAATTTACCGAGGAGGTGAAAGATCTAGACACTAACACTACCAGACATTGATGAAACTGAAGACATAAATAAGTGGAAAGATCTACTATACTCATAGATTGGAATAATTAAACATTGTCAAAATGTCTATACTACCAAAAGCAATTTACAGAGTCAAATTCCAATGATATTTTTCACATGTAGATCAAAAAATTCTAACATTTTGATCAGACTATAAAAGACCTCAAGTTGCCAATGCAATCTTGGTAAGAAAGAATTAACATGATCACTGATTTCAAACTACATTATATAGCCATAGTAATCAAAACAGAATGATATTGTCATAAAAATGGACACACAGATCAATGGAATAGAGCAGAGAACATAGAAATAAGCCATGCATATATGGTTAATTAATTTACCATAAAGAATCCAAGAATATGCAATGAGGAAAGGACAGTCTCTTCAATAAATGTTGGAAAAACCTGACAGCCACACTCAAAAGAATGAAACTCCACCACTAATTCAAAATGGCTTTAAGGCTTGAATGTAGGAGCAGAAACCATAAAGCTCCTAGAACAAAACAGGCAGTAAGGAATGTGACATTGGTCTCGGCAATGATTTTTTGGATTTGATACCAAAAGCAAAAGCAACAAAAGCAAAAATAAACAAGTGAGACTACCTCAAACTATAAACTTCAACACAGGAAAGAAAGCCATCAACAAAATGAAATGGCAACCTACTGAATGGAAGAGAGTATTTTCAAATCATATATCTGATAAAAAGTTAATATTCAGAACATACAAAGAACTCATATAACTCAATAGCAGAAAACTAAACAATTGGATTTTAAAAATGCACACAGGATCTTAACAGACATTTTTCCAAAGAAGACATGTGAATGACCAAGACATATGAAAAGAAGTTCAACAACACCAATCATCAGGGCAATGCAAATCAAAACCACAGTGAGACACCACCTCATACCTGTCAGAATAGCTATCAAAAATAAATAACAAGCGTTGGTGAGGATGTGGAGAAAAAGGACCCCATTTTTTCAGTGAGGGGGAATATAAATTGTTGCATGCACTATGGAAAACATTGTGGATTTTCCTAAAAAAAATTAAAAATAGAATTACCATATGATCCAGCAATTCAACTTCTGAATATTTATTTGAAGAAAACAAAAACACTAACACAAGAAAATGCATGAACACCTATGTTCATTGTGGCATTATCTACAATAGCCAAGATATGAAAAAAATTAAGTGCCCACTGACAGAAGAATGGATTAAAAAATACAATATATATGTATAATGGATCATTACTGAGCCACAAAAAGAAGGAAAATTTGCCATTCATGTCAACATAGATGAACAGTAAGAGGCCATTAACTTAGTTTCAGGTGTACAACATATTGCTAAGTGAAATAAATCAGAGAAAGAAGACAAATACTGTATGATACCACTAGTTATGTGTAAAATAAAACAAGCAATAAAACAAAGCTCACAGATACAAAGAACTGTTCAGTGGTTGACAGAAGCAGGGATATTGGGGTAGATGAAACAGGTGAATGGAATCAAAATACAAATGTTCGTTATAAAATAAATAAGTCATGGGTTTGTAATGTACAACATGCTGACTACAGCTAATAAGACTGCATATTTGAAAGTTGCTAAGAGATTCTTAAAATTTCTCATCAAATGAACAAAAAATTCTCTAACTATGTATGGAGGTGTAAACTAGACTTCATGTGGTGATCACTACATAATAAGTACAAATTTTGAATCATTATGTTACATCTGAAATTAATATGACACATATTAATTATAACTCAAAAAATTATGTGGAATTTCAAAATTATATTATAAAAGACTACACATACTAAACCACAACAATAAATTATTCTAAATAATTTAAAATGTATGAAATAATCCAAGAAATTTGATTAAACAAGTCAAATTTTATTCCTTAAATATTGTAAGAAGCAATTAAAACAATATTTTATTTATTTGTTTATTTAGTGTGAGTGCACGTGAGCAAGGGTAAGGGTAGTAGGAGTTGTGGGGGAGGCTGGGAAGGAAGGAGAGGCAGAGAAAGAGAGAGAATCCAAGCATATCCATGCTGAGTGCAGAGTCTGACATGGGACTCCGTCTCACAACCCTGAGATCAGGACCAGACCAGAAATCAAGAATCAGACACTTGACTGACTAAACCACCCAGGTGCCCATGTAAAAAGTAATTTATTTTTAAGTACTGGAAGTTCAAAAGCAGTTTTTTAGTTTTCCAATTTAAAGGGTAAGATAAATCATCAACATTTCTGTTTATAAAAACAATTATAAGTAACAATATGAAGCAAAGGAGTATGAGGGCTATAGAAATTTTAT
This sequence comes from Mustela nivalis, assembly GCF_964662115.1. Classification (NCBI taxonomy): domain Eukaryota; kingdom Metazoa; phylum Chordata; class Mammalia; order Carnivora; family Mustelidae; genus Mustela; species Mustela nivalis. The sequence continues at coordinate 20,078,250 of NC_139039.1, read as the reverse complement.
CAGACAAAACTTGAAGGAAATTATACGTGAAAGAAGTTTGTTTTTAAATCCCCAGACTGGAAAGTAGAAGCAAAACATTAGAAATTATGTTACTTAAAAAAAAAAAAAAAAAGAAATTATGTTACTTTTAAAAAGGCAAGGATTTATTTATCATACCACTTCTAAAAAGTTTCAGACTTTTTTCTGCATGTGCTGTTACCCTACACAGATGATATTCTGTAATGGTAACAATGCTTCCATTTTCAATGTTCATCAATGCCAAATGAAATATCAATGCCAAAATGAAGTTCACTTTTATAGTGATAATTTAGGGGAGGTCAAATAACTCAGACCTAGCTAACAGGTAATGAGGAAAGTCTGCTATGAAAGAGCTCCTTAGAAACATTCCTCACCTCTGTATAAGAGAACAAAGAGCAGTTAATTCTTGTTTTCAGGACATGGACATTTCTGTATATGATTTCTGGAACAGCTAAAACTGAATGTATTCCCACCAACCTGCCATTAAAGCTAAGCAATGGAACTCAGTCAAACTAAGAATCATAACAACCAAGACAACTAGAGTTTTGATGTAGTGTACCCAGGGTCTGCCCTCTCGACAGACTTTTTGTAGAAAGAGTTCATTTAAATGCTCATTTGAATCAGATTGAAGTTGAAACCACCTCAAATAATACCTTTGCTTCTGGATGAGTAGTTTATAGACCTACTTGTTATAGGAAGTATTGCTATTTAGGGGTACTAATCCTTCACTGTCAGTAAGTATCAGACTGAGAAAATATCAATTAAACTAAGTGGATCAATTACAGTTTCTTTGAAGGTCCAGAATCTATAGGATTGTTTTAACTGTTTTCTTCTCCCAATGCTGCAAATAGCAGATCAATTCATTAGTGTCTGTAAAAGACAGACTATCAGAAGAAAATGGTAAGCCACTGATGGCTACCTGCCTGACACTGCATTCTTACAATTTAATTTTCTTATTTGGTCAGAGTCAAGAGTAGTGTTCCAAACAAAGGGAGGAGTTACATTATTGAACAGGAAGGGGGACCCGGAGCTTGCCTCATTCCTCAAATACAGCTAGATCAACATCAAATAATTTTGAATAATAAGGAAATTAATCTGAGGATTAAGAAAATAATCTGCAAAAAAAAAAAAGAAAAAAAAAGAAAATAATCTGCACAACTGGAAGGAGAGAACAATTTTAAAATTTTTAAAAAATATAAACATTTTAAATTTTTATATTCTCTCTTTTTTTCTTCAGTAGCAGGCATAGTATTTTGTTCATTTCTTGTTGTTTTTTTTTTGTTGTTGTTGTTGTTGTTGTTGCCTTTGTTACTTTTGGGTCACACTTCTTTTTTTTCTTTTTTTTTTTTTTTCCTTCCTTTCTTCTTTCTTATTCTTAGAATCAGGCTTACAGGTTTTTGTTTGTTTCCTTTTTTGTTCCTTTTCCTTTTCCCTTTTATTGGATCAGTCTCCCTCCTCCCCGACTTATCTTAACAAATCAAAGCACGCCCAGTTAAAGGTCCACATAGTCCCCACCGCAGGCAAGGAGGAACTCTGCAGAGGACTGAACTGTGGAGAAGAGCAGCCAAAACACAAGAGCAGAGAGCACACTGCATATACCAGAAATACTTCCTGAAGTGCCAGGACCTGGACAGTGCATGACCCCTTCTTATATAGTATGACTCTCAGGAGCAGGAAACATAACAAGCTTTCATAACATGAAAAATAGAAACCTAGACATAATGACAAGATGGAGGAATTCCCCAAAAGAAAGATCAAGAAGAAATAGCAGCTAGGATTTGGTCAAAACGGTTATAAGCAATATATCCAGACAAGACTTTAGAACAACAGTCATAAGAATAATAGCTGGGCTTGAAAGAAGTGTAGAAGACACCAAAGAATCCCTGGCTACATAGCTAACGACCTAAAAACTAACTGGGCAAAACAAAACACCCAAAAACAAACAAATGAAAAAACCACCAAAACTATAACTCAGATACAAAACCAACTCGATGGATCAAATAGGTGATAGAGAAGATAAAAATATGGAAAATAATGAAGCTGAAAAGAAGAGAGAAAGAAAACTATTAGAGTATGACTACAGATTTATGGAACTCAGAAATTCCACAAAGCACAACAGTATCCCCATCATAGGAGTCCCAGAAGAAGAAGGGCAGAAAAAAAGGAACAGAAGTTCTGTTTGAATAAATTATAGCTGAGAATATCCCTAACCTGGGGAAAGAAACAAGCATTCAAGTCCAAGAGGCAAGAGAACTCTCCCTCAAAATTAACCAAAAGAGGTCAACACAAAGACACATCATAGTGAAACTTGCAAAATACAAAGATAAAGAGAGACTTCTGAAAGCAGCTAGAGACAAAAAGTCCTTAACCTACAAAGACAGACACAAAACGTTAGCAGCAGACTGGTCCACAGAAACTTAGCAACCTGAAAAAAACCCTGATATATTCAACATCCTAAATGGGAAAAATATGCAGCCAAGAATCCAACAAGGTTGCCATTCAGAATAGGAGGAGAGATAAAGAATTTCTAAGACAAGAAAAACTAAAGGTGTTCATGAGCACTAAACCAGCTCTGCAAGGAATATTAAAGGGGACATTTTGAATAGTAAAGAAAGACCAAAAGAAACAAAGACTAGAAAGGAACAAAGATATTTACAGTAACAATGACTTTACAGGTAATACAATGTCACTAAATTCATACCTATCAATAATTACTCTGAATGTAAATGGACTCAATGCTCCATTCAAAAGACATAGGGTACCAGAATGGATAACACATACAAACACACACACACACACACACACAAGACCCATTACTAGACTGCTCACAAGAGCTCATTTGAGACCCAAAGACACTTCCAGATTGAAAGTGAGGGGGTGGAAAACCATCTATCTCGCTAATGGACATCAAAAGAAAGCTGGAGTAGCCATATTTATATCAGACAAGATAGTTTTTAAACCAAAGACTGTAATAAGAGATGAAGAACAGCACTATATCAAAATAAAAGGGTCTATCCAATGAGAAGATCTAACAATTGTAAATATTTATGCCTCCAACTTGGGAGCACCCAAATATATAAATCAATTAATAACAAACTTAAAGAAACTCATTGATAATAACACCGTAATAGTATGAGACTTTAAAATTCCACTCACAGCAATGGACAGATCAGCTAAGCAGATTAACAAAGAAATAATGACTTTGAATGATATGCTGGACCATATACACTTAACAGGCATATTCAGAGATTTCATCCTAAAGCAGCAGAATATACATTGCTTTTGAGTGCAAATAGAACATTTTCCAGAACAGATCAAAGACTGCGTCAAAAATCAAGTCTCAACCAGTACAAAAAAATTGAGATCATATCAAGCATATTTTCAGACCACAGTGCTATGAAACTTAAAGTCAATCACAGGGGGGGAAAAAAAAAGAATTGGAAAGACCACAAATACATGGCGGGTAAAGAAGATCCTACTAAACAATGAATGGGAAAATGAACCAGGAAATTAAAGAGGATAATAAAATACAAGGAAACAAATGAAAATGAAAACATGATAGTCCAAAACTTTTGGGATATAAAAGGTAGTCATAAGAAGGAAGTATATAGCAATAGAGGTTTTCCTCAAAAAGCAAGAAAAGTTTCAAATACAGAGCCTAAACTTTCATTCAAAGGAGCTGGAAAAAGAATAGAAAATAAAGCCTAAAACCAGTGGAAGAGGGAAATAATTAAGATTAAAAAGAAATTTAAAAAGAAAAACATTAGAACAGACCCACAAAACTAGGAGCTGGTTCTTTGAAAGAATTAACAAAACTGATAAGCCCCTAGCCAGACTTATCAAAGATAAAAAAGAAAGACCCAAATAAATAAAATCACAATGAGAGGAGAGATGACAACAAACACTGAAGAAACACAAACAATTATAAGAGAATACTATGAATACTGACATGCCAACAAATTGGCCAATCAGGAAGAAAAGGGTAAATTCCTAGAAACATATAAATATCAAAACTGAAGAAGAAGAAGAAATAGAAAATTTGAATGGATCCATAACCAGCAAAGAAATTGAATCAGCAATAAAAATCTCCAAACAAACAAAAATCCAGAGGCAGATGGCTTCCCAGGGGAATTCTTCCAAAATTTAAAGAATTGTAGCTATTCTTTTGAAGCTGTTCCAAAAAACAGAAATGGAAGGAAAACTTACAGACTCATTTTATAAGGCCAGCATTACTTTGATTCCAAAGCCAGACAAAAACACCATTAAAAAAGAGAATTGTACTTCCAATCCAGGAGCATGGAACATTTTTCCATTTCTTTGTGTCTTCCTCAATTTCTTTCATGAGTACTTTATAGTTTTCTGAGTATAGATTCTGTGCCTCTTTGGTTAGGTTTATTCCTAGGTATCTTATGGTTTTGGGTGCAATTGTAAATGGGATTGACTCCTTAATTTCTCTTTCTTCTGTCTTGCTGTTGGTGTAGAGAAATGCAACTGATTTCTGTGCATTGATTTTATATCCTGACACTTTACTGAATTCCTGTATAAGTTCTAGCAGTTTTGGAGTGGAGTCTTTCGGGTTTTCCACATATAGTATCATATCATCTGCGAAGAGCGATAATTTGACTTCTTCTTTGCCGATTTGGATGCCTTTAATTTCCTTTTATCTGATTGCTGAGGCTAGGACCTCTAGTACTATGTTGAATAGCAGTGGTGATAATGGACATCCCTGCCGTGTTCCTGACCTTAGCGGAAAAGCTTTCAGTTTTTCTCCATTGAGAATGATATTTGCGGTGGGTTTTTCATAGATGGCTTTGATGATATTGAGGTATGTGCCCTCTATCCCTGCACTTTGAAGAGTTTTGATCAGGAATGGATGCTGTACTTTGTCAAATGCTTTTTCAGCATCTATTGAGAGTATCATATGGTTCTTGTGCAAGCTGGTGCAGCCACTCTGGAAAACAGCATGGAGGTTCCTCAAAATGTTGAAAATAGAACTGCCCTATGACCCAGCAATTGCACTACTGGGTATTTACCCTAAAGATACAAACGTAGTGATCCAAAGGGGCACGTGCATCCGAATGTTTATAGCAGCAATGTCAACAATAGCCAAACTATGGAAAGAACCTAGATGTCCATCAACAGATGAATGGATCAAGAAGATGTGGTATATATACACAATGGAATACTATGCAGCCATCAAAAGAAATGAAATCTTGCCATTTGCGACAACATGGATGGAACTAGAGCGTATCATGCTTAGCGAAATAAGTCAAGCAGAGAAAGACAACTATCATATGATCTCCCTGATATGAGGAAGTGGTGATGCAACATGGGGGCTTAAGTGGGTAGGAGAAGAATCAATGAAACAAGATGGGATTGGGAGGGAGACAAACCATAAGTGACTCTTAATCTCACAAAACAAACTGAGGGTTGGTGGGGGGAGGGGGTTTGGGAGAAGGGGGTGGGATTATGGACATTGGGGAGGGTATGTGCTTTGGTGAGTGCTGTGAAGTGTGCAAACCTGGTGATTCACAGACCTGTACCCCTGGGGATAAAAATATATGTTTATAAAAAAATTAAAAAGAAAAAACTAAAATAAATAAATAAATTAATTAATTAATTTAAAAAAATACCTACAAAAATAAAAAAAGAGAGAATTATAGACCCAAATCCCTAATGAACTTTGACATAGATATTCTCCACAAGATTCTGGTTAATCAAATCCAATAATACATTAAAAGGATTACTGACCATGATCAAGTGCGATTTATTCCTGGTTTTCAGGAGTGGTTCAGTATCCACAAATCAATCATGATACATCATATTAGTAAAAGAAAGGATAAAAACCCTATGATCTTCTCATTAGATGCAAAAAAACATGTGATAAAATACACCATCATTTCTTGATAAAAACCCTCAAGAAAGTAGAGATATAAGGAACATACCTCAACATTATAAAAGGCATATACAAATGACCCACAGCTAACATCATCTTCAATGGGGAAAAATAGAGCTTTTTCCCTAAGCTTGATGCCCCCTCACACAACTATTAAGCAATATAGTTCTAGAAGTCTTAGCTTCAGAAATCAGATAATAAAAAGGAATAAAAGGCATCAAAATCAGCAAGAAAGAAGTCAACCTTTCACTCTTTGCAGACAAGATACCTTACGTAAAAACCTAAAGTGTCCTCAAAAATTGCTATAACTGATATTTGAATTCAGAAAAGTCACAAGATACAAAATTAAAAAAAAAGAAATTGGTTGAATTTCTATATACCAATAATAAAGCAGCAGAAAGAGAAATCAAGGAATCAATCCCATTTACAATAGCACCAAAAATCACGAGATACCTAGGAATAAACCTAACCAAAGAGGTAAAAGATTTTTATGCTGAAAACATTAGAACATTCATGAAAGAAACTGAAGATGACAGAAAGAAATGGAAAAACACTCCAGGCTCTTGAATTGGAAGAACAAATATTGTTAAAATATCTATATTACTGAGAGCGATTTATACTTTCAATGCAATCCCTATCAAAATAACACCAGCATTTTTCACAGAGCTAGAACAAACAATTCTAATATGTGCATGGAACCATAAAGACCCTAAAAAGTCAAAATAATGTTTAGAAAGCAAAGCAAAGCAAGGGGCATTACAGTTCTGGACTTCAAGCTGCATTACAAAGCTATAATCATCAAGACTATATGGTACTGGCACAAAAACAGACATATAGAGCAATGGAATAGAATTAAGATCCCAGAAATGGACCCACAGCTATATGACCAACTAATCTTCAACAAAGCAGGAAAGATTATCCAATGGAAAAAAGAGTCTCTTCAACAAACGATGTAGGGAAAATTGGACAGCCACATGAAGAATAATGGAACTGGACCACTTTCTTACACACAATATACACATAAATAAACTCAAAAAGAAAGACAGGAAATCATCAAAATCCTCAGCAATGGCAACTGTTTGCTAGATACATCTCCAGAGGCAAGGGAAACAAAAGCAAAAATGAATTATTCGGACTATATCAAGTTAAAAAGCTTCTGTACAGTGAAGAAAATAATCAATAAAACTAAAAGGTAACTGACAGAATGAGAAGACATTTGCAAATGACATATCAGATAAAGGGTTAGTATCCAAAATCTACAAAGAATTTATCAAACTCAATATCCCAGAAACAAATAATCCAGTTAAGAAATGGGCAGAAGACATGAATAGACACTTTTCCAAAGAAGATGTCCAGATGGCTAACAGACACATGAAAACATACTCAACACCGCTCATCATCAGGGAAATACAAATCAAAACCACAATGAAGGGGCGCCTGGGTGGCTCAGTGGTTAAGCCGCTGCCTTCGGCTCAGATCATGATCTCAGGGTCCTGGGATCGAGTCCCGCATCGGGCTCTCTGCTCAGCAGGGAGCCTGCTTCCTCCTCTCTCTCTCTCTCTGCCTGCCTCTCTGCCTACTTGTGATTTCTCTCTGTCAAATAAAAAAAAAAAAAAAAAAAACCACAATGAGGTACCATCTCACACCAGTCAGAATGGCTAAAATGAACGACTCAAGAAACAACAGATGTTGGTGAGTTTGTGGAAAAAGGAGACTTTTGTATTATTGGTGGAACGTAAACTAATGCTGCCACTCTGGAAAACATTGTGAAGATACCTCAAAAAGTTAAAAATAGGAACTACAATGCAAACAGCAATTACACTACTAGGTTATTTATCCAAAGGATAAAAAATGCTGATTAAAAGAGCACATGAACCACAATGTTTATAGCAGCAGTATCAACAATAGCCAAATTATGGAAAGAGCCCAAATGTCCATGACAGATGAATGGATGAAGAAGATGTATATTTAAAGTGTATATATATGTATATAATATATGTATAATATACATATGTATATATAAGAAAGATGTATACATCATGGAATATTGCTCAGCCATCAAAAAAAATGAGGTCTTGCCATTTGCAAAGATATAGATGGAACTAAAGTGTATTACGCTAAGTGAAATAAATCAGTCAGAGAAAGACAATTGTCATATGATTTCATTCAGATGTGGAATTTAAGAAACAAAACAGATGAACATAGGGGAAGGAAAGGAAAAATAAAATAAAAACAGAAAGGAAGGCAAACCATAAGAGACCTCTGATTATAGGTAGCAAACTGAGGGTTAATGGAGGGAAATGGGTAGGGATGGGCTAAATGGGTGATGGGTATTAAAGGAGGGCACTTGTTGGGATGAGCACTGGGTATTATATGTAAGTGGTGAATCACTTTATTCTACTCCTGAATCCTACGCTGAACTATATATTCACTAACTTGAATTTAAATTAAAAATAAAAAAAAAAGAAGAAAAGATCAGAGTTCCAGTTTGGATTGGGGCAAAAATGGGGAACAGAAAGGTAGCATTCCTTGTAGTTTTGGTTATATTAAGCATTCCTTGTAGTTTTGCTTAGTCTTGATCTTTGATCAAGTTGAACTTAATCATAAAACCAAAAGTAGACACACAGATTGTGGAATTACTGGTGAGCTTTCTCTAAAAAAACTAGCGACGCTACCATTTTGAACTAAAATAGACACCAAAAACTATTTTAGACTTTGAGACACAAAAAGTGAATGTTTGCAGTAACAAAAGAGACCAAGATTGCCTGGAATTCTTCAAAATACAAATGAGTTTGTATCTGGGACAAATAGTTATTTTGTTCAGTACAGTTTTAACTAATTTCACTTAAAGTTCAAACCTTAATATTATAATACAGATAATGAATGTCACAAATTTTACTTAATATTCTTGAATGCCAATCATGCTTTTAACCAAATATTTATCTCCATGCAAACATTAGTCATAGCTTCATGAGAAAAAATACATTTTAATCAAAGTGTGTTCAAACTTTACAATCTATTTCCCTGTTTATTTATCTAACAGTGAGGGTTAACTTTTGAAACATACAAATTGAATTCTCCATGAGAACAGAAGTCTATTGACAGAGATAGCATTTACATTTCTGTTCCAAATAGACTATCATTCTTAGTGCTCAATAAATGTTAAATTATGAATAATAATAAATCCACATAAAGCCTGAGAGAAAAATGTTGCTAAATGCACCTTTATTTATTGATTTAATTTCCACAGTCCTTTCTTGATGGAGTCTTTATAAATTGGACCTCAGATTATACCAGTAAGATAAGTAAAATGATAGAAAAATTAAAGGATTACACAAAGGAAAAGAAATATCGCTGTGGAAGTCCAAAATAGCAAACTGCTTTTGGTAAAACTGTATGTATATCTTAAAACTACCCAGTGAATTTGTTAGAAATTTGGAGAAAAGCCTCCCAGTGAGCTTAAACTCACTGGGATGATACAAAATGAATGGCCTATTTCAACTTTTATACAAAGCAAATAAAATGATTAAGATTAAGATCCCGAGGAGGATACATCAAAAAAGTAGTTAGGAGAAAGTTCCCAGGTGTTTTTTTAGTAGATAAAACACAGGTAATGGCCACAGAGATGGTAGAACCAACTCAGGACTGGAGTTTGAGCCCCCATATCTTTGAGGGACAGCTTTTTTGAAACTGTACTTCTAAAGTAGGAAACATGCAGAAATGTGTTGTAAGCCATATAATCATTACATAAAATGAAAGTGAATTTCCAAACACTTGCATATCCAAAAAGGTAGCAGTTCTGAAACTACTAAAAAAATATTGGCAGTAGAAAAATAAATATATCAAATGGCAGCAATTCATTTTTATGGTAAATCATTTTTGTAGCAAGAAAAAATGGTTTATGTAAACACATTCAACTCGAGTGGTTGTGGGGAAACTCTGGTAGCTCTAATGAATCAATTAATCTCCCCTCTCTCTCTCCCTTCTTTTTCACCACCTCCCTCTTCCTGTAGGTTTCTCTTTTTTTTTAATATAATTTTTTATTTTTTATAAACATATATTTTTATCCCCAGGGGTACAGGTCTGTGAATCACCAGGTTTACACACTTCACAGCACTCACCAAAACACATACCCTCCCCAATGTCCATAATCCCACCCCCTTCTCCCAAACCCCCTCCCCCCAGCAACCCTCAGTTTGTTTTGTGAGATTAAGAGTCACTTATGTTTTGTCTCCCTCCCAATCCCATCTTCTTTCATTTATTCTTCTCGTACCCACTTAAGTCCCCATGTTGCATCACCACTTCCTCATATCAGGGAGATCATATGATAGTTGTCTTTCTCCGCTTAAGTCTTAGGTAATTAGGCCCAAAGCAGAAGGAAGCAAAAACAGTATAACTCGTATCCAAAAGTAGAGTTATTTGGTGGTACCTAACTTCTCACTGAAATTCTCATTAAAATGCACGAAAAAATAAAAGATGTATCATTGGTCATGGTAAGAATCCTGAGACAGAATATTAGGAAGGTTACAGATTAGAAAGGTGTGACCTTACCTCTCCTTTCCTTCAGATCCACATCCAGCAATGACCACAGGGTATGTTATGGCCATTTATTTTATCCAAAAGCCCCAGGGACATTGACATTCCACAGACATCATAGTGAATTGTTTCTGATACAAGGGGAACAACAAATTGCTAAGAGTAACAAGGACAGACTCTCTTAGGCATTGGTAAACAGGCTGTAAGGTCTGAAGACACTCTCTCCTCAAGTTAGTACACAGACAAAACAAAAATATCTGTCAGATTCTTAAAATCAGTCTAGGAGCTGAATGCAGCAACCAACCCTCCAGTTAATATGAAGAAGCGTTCCAGCAGAAACCAAGAGGAGAGTAAGAAAAAACATGAAGAGCTTACCTATTCTATTGAAAGACAGACGAGTCCTAAATTAGCTTCCAAATGAAGCACAAAAGAACATTTCAGTAAATATATATATATATAAAATAAATGGGAATACTTTAATAAGACTAAGCATCATAAAATAAGAAACTGTATTCCAAATAAAGACAGAAGTCTCCACAAAAGAAACAAATACTAATTTAAAGATAACCTGTCCTGCCAATGAAAGGGAAGTTGAGCAACTCATCTGTGTTGATAGAATAGAAGGAAGATGGTGCACCAGGGGGGAAATGGTGGAACAGAAGGATTCTGAATGGACATATCAAGGCAACATTTACAATGCATCTCACTCTGCAAATGACCTTAAGACTCAGAACATATCTTCTACAGTTAAAGACATAAAGAGATGGACACATCACAAATGGTAAGAGGGGCAGAGGTGCTCTGGAAACCAAATCCCTGACCCTCTGACACACAGCAGGAGGAATATCACAGGTGCGGAGAAGTGGGGGGATCAAGCCCTTTGTTGGGTACCTCTGTACAGGGAAGACAACTCCCATAATATCTGGTTTTGCAGATTAGTAAGACTTAACTCCAGAAGAGTGAGGGAGATGTGTAGGAAATTAGGTCTCCACACTAAGATCTTAAAAGGCCAGAATGCTATACATTTTGTCTATATTCCAACACTAAAACAGAAGTTTGAAAATGTGAGTTATATGTGAAGGAGATTTACTGACTAATTTTAGGACACATGGCCAGAGGGCAGGAATCTGCAGTATTCCTTCTCCAGAAGTGCTAATAGGTGTAACTTTTCTTGCTCTCCTTCAGTCTAGGTGGCTGGATGCTCAAAAGAGCTTGTTCTCACACTCTGCATCTACTGTACTAGTACCACTGGAATTCCCTTGCAGACCCACCCCACCCAACTTGTCCACAGTGACAGATGCTCATCTGAAGAGGTTTCTACCCTGCCACACCCACCAGGCAGACTTAGTTGAAGTTGATGTCCCTTTAGAGTGACTTTTGTCTTGCCACACTCAGTGGGCAGGCCTAGCCAGGAATGGTGACACTTCAGAGTGATTCCTGCCATGGGTAGTGGGTTAGTTATCCCCACCTACCAGAATACCAGCAGTATCTACAGTGGCCCTCTTAGTCAGCCATACTGGGGGCAACCTTTGCATACAAGTTCACCCACAGCAATTGCAGTTGAGTCACAATAGAAGGGCATGGGCACATGCAGCCCACACAGGAGACATCTCTGGAACATCTGGTTGTGTTGATCAGTGGGAATTAATAGGACACTTTCTAAATAAGCAACTACATTCAAGACCAGAAGATACTGCTGACCTACCTAATAGATGCAAACACAAAGAGTCAGACAGAATGAAGAAATAAAGAAATATGTTTCAAATAAACAAAGAGAAAACAACAGAAAAATAATTAAACAAAACAGGGCAAGCAATCTACTTAATAAATAGTTCAAAGTAAGGGTCATAAAGACATTCATCAAACTTGAGAGAATAGTGGATGGACTCAGAACTTCAAAAAAATGACAGGATAAACAGAACTATAAAACACAAAAACTGAAATGTAAGACACATTAGAGAAAATCAACAGCAGAGTATAGGATGCAGAAAAATGGATCAGCAATCTGGAAGACAGGATAGTAGAAAGCAACCAAGCACAAAGCAATAATAATAATAATAATGACTATTATTATTATTTTTTTTAATGATGATAGGTTAAGGGACATCTGTGATAACATCAAGTGTACTAACATTTATAATATGGGGATCTCAGTAGAAGAGAAAGAAAAAGAGGCAGAAAACTTACCTGAAGACAATAGCTGAAAACTTCCCTAACCTAAGGAAGGAAACAGACATCCAGGTCCAGGGAGCATAGAATGCCCCAAATAAGATAAACCCAAGGAGGTCCACACCAGTATAAAGAAATTAAAATGACAAAAATTATGGTGACTCATGGGTTAAGCCTCTGCCTCCGGCTCAGGTCATGATCTCAGGGTCCTGGGATCAAGTCCTGAATTGGGCTCTCTGCTCGGTGGGGAGCCTGCTTCCCAGTCTCCCTCTGTCTGCTGCTCTGCCTACTTGTGATCTCTCTCTCTCTCTCTGTGTCAAATAAATAAATAAAACCTTAGAAAAAAAAAAAAAGAACCACTATCATTAAAAAAAAAACTAAAGAGAGAATCTTTTTTATTTTTTTTTAAGATTTTATTTATTTATTTGTCATTGAGAGAGAACATGAGCAGAGGGAACAGCAGGCAGAGGGAGAAGCAGTCTCCCCACTGACCAAAGAGCCTGATATGGGACTCAGTCCCAGGACGCTGGGATCAAGACCTGAGTGGAAGTTAAATGCTTAACCAACTGAGCCACCCAAAAGCAACAAGATTAATGCAACTAGTTACATGCAAGGGAGACCACACCCTCAAGGCTATCATCCAATTTTTCATCAGGGACACTGGAGGCCAGAAGGAGTAGCCTGATATATTCAAAGTGCTGAAAGGAAAAAGCCTACAATCAAAAATACTCTAGACAGCAAGATTATTGTTTAGAATTGAAGGAGAGACAAAGCTTCCCAGATATCCATTGGCATGATAAATGTTTCTCTATCCCCTCACTTTCAATCTGTACTTGTCCTTCTGTCTAAAATGGGTCTCTTGTAAGCAACAATAGATGGATCTTGTTTTTTTACTCATTCTGACACCCTAGGTCCTTTGATTGGAGCATCTAGTCCATTTATATTCAAAGGAATTATTGATAATATGCATTTATTGTCATCTTATTACTTGCTTTGTCATTATTTCTGGAGATTTCGCTGATCCTTTCTTGTCTTTGTCACTTTTGGTCTCTGCACTCAGAGTCCCCTTTAATATTTCTTGCAGAGTTGATTCTGTGGTCACAAACATCTTTAGTTTTGTTTATCTGTGGAACTATCTGTATTTCTATTTTAAATGATAGCCTTGTTGATTAGAGTATTCTTGGCTGCAGATCTTTCCCATTTAGCACTTTGAATATATTGTGGCAATAACCTCTCTGACAACCATAACAACTCCTCTCTAGATATGTGTCCTCAGGCAAGAGGAAACAGAAGCAGAAATAAACTATTTGGGTTTCACCAAAATAAAATCTTATGCACAGTAAAGGATACAATCAACAAAACTAAAAGGCAACCTAGAGACTAGGAAAAGATATTTGGAAATAACAAATCTGATAAAATGTTTAGTACCCAAAATACATAAAGAACTTGTAAAACTCACTATCCAAAAACCATATAATCCAATTTAAAAATGGGCAGAAGATCTGAAAAGACATTTTTCCAAAGAAGACATGCAGATGGCCAATAGATACATGGAAAGATGCTCAACATCACTGATCCTCAGGGAAATGCAAATCAAAAGTACAATAAGCTATCAGTGGCTATCAGCAGCTAAAATCAACAACACAAGAAACAACAGGTATAGTTGAGAATGCAAAAAGGGAACACTCATGCACTGTTGGTGGGAATGCAAACTAGTGCAGCCACTCTAGAAAATGGTATGGAGATTCCTCAAAAAGCTAAAAACAGAACTACCCTACTATCCAGCAGTTGCACTACTAGGTATTTACCCAAAGAATATTAAAATACTAACTCAAAGAGATACACACACATCCATGTTTATAGGAGCATTACCTACAATAGCCAAATTATGGAAACAGCTCAAGTGTCTATCTACTGATGAATGGATAAAGAAGATGTAGCTATGTGTATGTAAACACACACACCCATACATATACATATACGCATGGATGTATATATACACATATACATACACTGGAATATTACTTATCCATAAAAAATGAGATATTGCCCTTTGCAAAGACCTGGATGAAACTAGAGAGTATTATGCTAAGTGAAATAAGTCAAAGAAAGACAAATACCATAAGACTTCACTCATATGTGGAAATTAAGGAACAAAACAAAAGAGTAAATGGGGAACAAAGGAGACAGAGGCAAACCAAGAAACACACTCTTAACTATAAAAAACAAGCTGATGGTTACCAGAGGGGAAGGAGGCATATGTGAAGGGATACACAAAATAAAAAGATGTAGCTTACGACGTCATATACATAAATCACAGAGGGGTTTAAAAATGCAGAATCATTTTTAAATCAGAATATGTTTGAACTTAAGTAACTATCAACTTAATATAGATTGCTATATACATAGAATGCCATATATGAACTGCTTGGTAATCAGAAAACAAACACCTATAATAGTCATAAAAAATGAAGAAGTCCAAATATAACATTAAAAGAGTCACCAAAAACAAGAGAAATGAGCAGAGAAGAAGAAAGGAACAAATAAAATTACAAAAGCAACCAGGAAATAAATCCATGAGTCTATGCAACATTTACCCACAAAAGTATAATTAAAAAGGATTCATATCTAGAACTATCCAGGGGAAACGTTCACTTTAAGAGCAAGAAAAACAACCTTATAAATATTTAATTTGAAAAATCAAAATAGGCTCTGAGAAACAAACCGAGGGTTTTGGAGGAGGAAGGGAAGGTAGGGGTTAGGTGAGCCTGGTGGTGGGTATTAAGGAAGGGACGTATTGCATGGAGCACTGGATGTGGTGCATAAAAAATGAATTTTGACACACTGAAAAAATAAAATAAAATTTTAAAAAGGAACTATCAAAATAGTCGGTTTGAAATACAAATGTTGCATAATAGTGAAAAAGGAAATATCAGAATGATTTCAACATTCCTTTTCCCTTGAGGAGGTAAAGTTGAAAATGAAAAATTCTGTTCACAAGTAAAAATTCTTGACTTTGGTTTGGTTTTCCCTTTTTAAGTGCAGTTAAAATAGTTCTACACTTGAAATATGAAAATGAAAATAGACTGAAGATATATAGATATAAAGATACAGAGATTTCTCCCTTAGTGTAGTGCTAGTTAAAATGTGATGCACACATCACTGCTAGTCTGGGACAAGACAAGTAGAGACATTTAATATAAATGGAGGAGATGAATTTACACATTTAATAGCACCTTGTCATTGATATGACACGCAAGCACGCAATTACATATTTTAACAAAACAGCGTGAAACACAATGGAAATGACAAACTTGCTTTACACCACAGATTGTTTCAGGAACTCTTCTTAAAAAGATAAAGTGAGGCTTAAAATCAAAATCTAAAGACATGTCAAAAAGGAAAAATGAGGAAGATACACAAGGATTAAAGACCTCATATTGAACAAAAGATATAACACTGATGCTTCTGTCAGTTAGAATGTTATCGTTATAAAAATCCAGAAACCCAAACAGCTTTATTGCTCCCTCTTCCCTCTCCTCCCAAGGGCAATCCTTCTTCTCCATCTTTAAGAGAGGAGCCTCCATTTTCAAGGAAAGAGAAGTAAAACACAAAAATTTGTCTGCCTCCCAACTTAGCCCCTTTAAAAAATAATTCTCTATAATTACCACCTCAAATTTCTCTCTTTTTTTTTTTAGTATAATTTTTTATTTTTTATAAACATATATTTTTATCCCCAGGGGTACAGGTCTGTGAATCACCAGGTTTACACACTTCACAGCACTCACCAAAACACATACCCTCCCCAATGTCCATAATCCCACCCCCTTCTCCCAAACCCCCTCCCCCCAGCAACCCTCAGTTTGTTTTGTGAGATTAAGAGTCACTTATGGTTTGTCTCCCTCCCAATCCCATCTACGAGAAGAATATCTTTTTTTTTTAATATTTTATTTATTTATTTGACAGACAGAGATCACAAGTAGGCAGAGAGGCAGGCAGAGAGAGAGGAGGAAGCAGGCTCCCCGCCGAGCAGAGAGCCAGGACCCTGGGATCATGACCGGAGCTGAAAGCAAAGGCTTTAACCCACTGAGCCACCCAGGCACCCCTCAAATTTCTCTATCTTAATGGCCAATACTATCTAAAAGGGAATATGAGAAATGTTAGCTGGGCACATCCTTTTCCATGACTGTATAGGAACAGGTCCCTAAGGAAGAAAGGGAAATGGATAAAGAAAAACAAACTTTCAGCCTTGACATTTGGAATAGTTTCTACCACTTCTACCGTGGCTAGTTTCTTCGTGCTTTTATATGAAACTCTCTGATTCTTTTTTGGTTACTCCTCCATTTTTCACCATCTCAGAAAATGGCCCCAAACTCCATTTGCTAAAATCAAAATTCAAAATTCAGGAAGTTCTACTTAGCACTTATTCAGCATATATGAAAACATGACTGAATATTTATTCACAGCAGAGGCTGTGTTGGCAGAACCTGTGTTCTCCAGGTTGGCTTGCACAGTAGCTGCCCAGAGATTTTGTTTTCCCATAATCTCTTTCCACTAAGGCCCATCTTCTTCAGATTCTATATGTGACCATGTTTAATTTCACTACTTTACTTTGGGAAAGCCCCTCTTCCAAAAATTTCCTGAGAATTGGTCAATGGAAATCATTTTTTTGAGCTTGTCCTTGTCTGAAAAGGCTTATTATTCTATCCTCATAGGTAAGTGATAGCTATACACGGTATGTATTTCTAAAATGGAAAAACAAAAACAGAAACAAAAAAACCTTTCCTCAAACTTTGAACGTATGGTTTCTGTTGACCTTAAACTTCCAGTATTGCATTAAAATTTGGATTCTATTCAGATTCCTCCTGGGTGGAATGTGTGCTTATCTTCTTTTCCTCTTTCTCCTGACTTCTTAATACCTCTATCTTCTGCTGTGGTGGACTTACATCTTTTCCTTTACATTTTCCCTCTTTTTCCTCCTGTACTTTTTTCCCCATGGGCTTATGTCTTTTCCTTTACTGCACTGTATGGGAGAGAGGGCTAGCTTTCAGAAGAATGAAGAATGGAAGTAAAACAATGCCATTTATGATTCCAATCATAAATGTTTTTTTTTTTCCACTTTCCAATTAACCCTATTCAAGGTTAAAGTCACACTTAAATAACACATTTTTTTCCAGCTAGGCTTCCTGGTCTTCCTATTTAGCCTAGATTACCAGGTCTTATTTTTTGCCATCACAAGGCACTGCCCTCTCCCTTCATATCACTTACACAATTATTAATATATTATTCTATTTCAGCATTCAGTTCATTTTGTCTCTACCTGTAATAAACCAGAAACTCAATGGTAAGAGAATTCTATGTATCATTTTGATACCACAGGATGTTCACCACACCAACACAATACACTGAGATCTTTCATACATTTTAAGTCTATTTGTGTGTGTGTGTGTGTGATGTAAATAAATGGTCCAGTTTCATTTTTCTGCATGTGGCTGTCCAATTTTCCCAGCACCACTTGTTGAAGAGACTGTCCTTTTTCCATTGGACATTCTTTCCTGCTTTGTCAAAAATAAGTTGACCACAGAGGTGAGCGTCCATTTCTGGGCTCTCTAGTCTATTCCATTGATCTCTGTGCCTGTTTTTATGCCAGTACCATGCTGTCTTGATGACTGCAGCTTTGTAATAGAGCTTGGAGTCTGGAATTGTGATGCCACCAACTTTGGCTTGTCAGCATTTCTCTGGCTATTTGGGGTCTATTCTGGTTCCATATTAATTTTAGGATTATTTGTTCCATTTCTTTGAAAAAAGTTGATGGTATTTTCCCAAGTATTGCATTAAATGTGTGGAATGCTCTAGACAGCATAGGCATTTTCACAATATTTATTCTTCTAATCCATGAGCATAGAACGTTTTTCCATTTCTTTGTGTCTTCCTCAATTTCTTTTATGAGTATTCTATAGTTTTCTGAGTGCAGAATTATTTGCCTCTTTGGTTAGATTTATTCCCTGGTATCTTATGGTTTTGGCTCTACTCGTAAATGGGATTGACTCCTTAATTTCTCTTTCTTCAGTCTTATTGGTGGTGTGTAGAAATGCAACTGATTTCTGTGCATTGGTTTTATATCCTGACATTTCACTGTTTTCCTATATGAGTTCTAGCAGTTTGGGAGTGGAGTCTTTTGGGTTTTCCACATAAAGTATCTTATCATCTGCAAAGAGTGAGAAAATCTTTGCTGATTCAGATGCCTTTTATTTCTTTTTGTTGTCTGACTGCTGATGCTTGGACTTATAGTGCTATGTTGAATAGCAGTGGTGATAGTGGACATCCCTGCTGTGTTTCTGACCTTAGCTGATATTTGCTGTGGGTTTTTCAAAAATGGCTCTTATGCTATTGAGGTATGTACCCTTATACCTACACTATAAAGAGAAAAATCTACCATTCTAATACACTTATATGCCCAGAAATGGCTTCTGTTAATAGTTTGGTGCATAAGCTTCCACACACTTTCTAGTTATTGGCTATAAGTCTGCATGTCCCTGTGGTCTCACTGGTACTATCCTTTTAGATTTCCTTGGATTTAATACTGGAATTATAAGGATTTTCTGAAAAGTAGCAATAAAGTGGAGAAAACTGTTGTCCAAAAATAAAAATTAAGAATCTCTTAATGTCTTGTGTCCTGCATCTATTGGGAGATATGGGATGAATACTACCTTTTCACACATACACCAGTGGTATAAGTAATATTCCTTAACACTACTTTAGTGGATTTGACAAGGTATTGGTTCTTATCTTTGCCTGAATTTGCCAAAACTAAAGCTTAGAATGCATTTTGTCATCACAGTCTTCCACTTTTAATGACACTAACATCTTTATGTCTCTAGAAGACATTAATCACCAAAGAAGACTATGGTGATTAAATGTTAGATCCTTGCTCATCAAATTAATATGGAGTGCTATTTACTTAAGATGTTATGTACAAACTTCATGGTAAACACAAACCTAAAACTTATTATAGATACAAAAAATTAAAGAAATAAAAAGCCAAACATAACACTATAAAAATTCATCAATCACAGAGAAATAAAACAAGAAAGGAAAGGAACAAAGAATTACAAGATAACCAGAAAACAAATTTAAAAATAGCAATAAGTTCATACCTACCAATAATTTTTTTTCAAATTTATTTTATTTTATTTAAATTCTACTTGTTAGCATATAGTGTAATATTGGTTTCAGAAACAACTTAGTGATTCACTAAGTAAATATAACACCAGTGCTCATCATAACAAGTGCCCTCCTTAATGCCCATTAACCATTTTGCTCACCCCCTCCTGTTGGTGGGAATGCAAACTGGTGCAGCCACTCTGGAAATTCAATAATTACTTTAATGTAAATGGCCTAACGACTCCAATCAAAATACATAAGGTGGTGGAATAGATATATATACCATCTATATGCTGCTTATAAGACTCACCTCAGACCTGAACACAGATACAAACTGAAAGTGAATGGATAGAAAAACTATTGACCATACAAATAGAATTAGAAAAAAAAGCCAGGAAATTAATAATTATATCTAAAAATATTTTATATAATTTATATAACTATTTATAAAAATAGATTAAAAACAAAGATTTTAAGAAAAGACAAGGAAGGGCATTACATATTGATAAAGAGATCAATCCAAAACTGTTGCCCAGAAATAAAATAGGCTAGGATATAACAATTGTAAATAGCTATGCACCCAGCACTGAAGCATCTAAATCCATAAAGCAATTATCAATGGACATAAAGAGAGAAATTAATGGTAATAAAATAATGGTAGATGACTTTAGTATTCCACTTACATCAATGAATAGGTGATGCAGACAGAAAATTAATAAGAAAACAATGCCTTTGAATGACACATTGGACCAGATGGACATAACAGATATATACAAAAGATTCCATCCAAAAACAACAGAATATACATCTTTCCAAGTACATATGGAAGATTCTCCAGAATAGATCACATATTAAGCCAAAAAACTAGTTCTCAATAAATTTAAGAAGAACTGAAATTGTACCATGCATCTTTTCCAATCACAACTGTATAAAACTAGAAATAAATCACAAACACACATGTGCTTTGGTGAGTGCTGTGAAGTGTGTAAACCTGGTGATTCATAGACCTGTACCCCTGGGGATAAAAATATATGTTTATAAAAAATAAAAAATTAATTAAAAAAAATAGGGAAAACACAAACACGTGGAGATTAAACAACATGATACTAAACAACTGATGGGTCAAAGAGCAATCAAAGAAGAAATTTTTTAAAAAAGATTTTATTTATTTATTTGAGAGAGAGTGTGAGAGAGAAAGATCACAGCTGGGAGGAGGGTAAAGGGAGAAGAGGTTCTCCCCTAAGCAGTAGAACTCAATCCCATGACCGTGGGATCATGACCTGAGCTGAAGGCAGATTCTTAATCAACTGAGCCAGCCAGATAGCCAAAGAAGAAATTTAAAAAACACAAGGAGACAAATGAAAGTAAAAACATAACAGTCTAAAATCTTTGGGACACAGTGAAAGCGTTTTTTGTTTTTTTTTTAAAGATTTTACTTATTATTTGAGAGAGAAAAAGTGCAAAAGAAAGGTGAAGGGCAGAAGGAGAATCAGACTCCCCACTGAGCAGGGAGCCTTATGCGGGGGTTCAATCCCAGGACTCCAGGATTTGGAGTTGAACCAAAAGCAGATTTTTTTTTTTTTCAAAGGCAGATGTTTTACCAACTGAGCCATACAGGTGCCCCATGAGATCAGTTCTAAGAAGGAAGTATATAACAAGACAGGCCTACCTCAAAAAAACAAAGACAAACAAACAAATAAATACAACAAAACAAAAACAAAAACAAAAAAAGAACAAGCCCAAATAAACAATCTAACTTTCCCCCCAAAGGAGCTAGAAAAAGAAAGAACTAAGCCCAAGGTAAGTAGGTGAAAAAAAAAAATAAATAAAGATTAGAGCAGAAATACATGACATAGAGACAAAGAAAAAGAGAAAAGAAATCAATGAAACCAAGAGCTGGTTCTCTGAACATGTAAACACAATGGACAAACCCATCCAGATTCATCAAGAAAAAAGGAAAAAGGACCCAAATAAATAAAATCAGAAATAAGAGGAGAAGTACCAGCTAATACCCCAGAAATACAAAGCATTATGAGAATAATATGAAAAAATTATATGACAGAAAACTGAAAAACCTAGAAGAAATGGATGAATTCCTTAAAACATAATCTTTCAGAACTGAATCAAGAAGAAATAAAAAATCTGAACAGACTAATTACAAGTAAGAAAATTGAATTGATAATCAAAAGAAAAGAAAAAAACTATCAAAAAATTAAGTTCTGAACCAGATGATTTCACTGGTAAATTTTACCAGACATTTAAAGAAGAATTAATACCTATTTTCTTCAAACTATTCTAAAAAAATAGAAATGGAAGGAAAGCTTCCAAATATATTCTGTGAGGCCAGCATTACCCTGATACTAAAACCAGATAGATAACTACACCAAAAGAAAACTATAGGACATTATTCCTAATGAGCATGGATGCAAAAACCCTCAAAAAATATTAGAAAATGCCATACAATAATATATTAAAAAACTTATTCACCTCAAGCATGTGGGATTTATTTGGGGGGTTATAAGGATGGTTAAGTATTTGTAAATCAATCAATGTTGTATAGTATGTCAAAAAATCATATGATCCCTTCAGAGGAAGCAGAAAAAGCATTTGGCAAGATTCAACATTCATTTATAATAAAAGCTCACAGCCAAGTGAGGTTAAAAGGAACATACTTCAATATAATAAAGGTCACATAGGAAAAATCCACAGCTAACATCAGCCTCAATAGTGAAAAACAGAGCATTCTCTCTAACATCAGGAGCAAGACAAGGTTGCCACTCTCACGACTATTAGTAAAAATAATATTGGAAGTCCTGGCCACAGTAATCAGACAAGAAAAAAGGGAAAAAGAGGCATCCATATTGGTAAAGAAAAATTAAACTGTCACTATTTTTAGAAGGCATGATACTAAATATAGAAAATCCTAAAGACTCCTCCAAAAAGAATTAGTAGAAGTGACAAATAAATTCAGTAAAGTGTCAGAATACAAAATTAATACCCAGAAATTGGTAGTGTTTCTATGAGTTAATAATAAAGCTGCAGATAGAGAAATTTTAAAAAACAACAACACTATTTACGATTGCACCAAAAAGAATAAAATACCTACAAATAAACTTAACCAAAGAGGTGAAAGACCTGTACTCCAAAAACTATAAAACACTGATGACAGAAATTAAGATGACACAAACAATGGAAAAATATTCCACTGCGCCATGGAGGAATACGCGCGGGAGCCTTGCCCATGGCGAATCGTGGACGATTGCGGTGGAGCCTTCACTATGGGTGTTATCAGCGGTGGAGTCTTCCAGGCCATCAAGGGCTTCCGCAATGCCCCTGTCGGAATTCGGCACCGAATGAGAGGCAGTGTCAACGCTGTGAGGATCCGAGCCCCCCAGATTGGAGGTAGCTTTGCGGTGTGGGGGGGCCTGTTCTCCACCATCGACTGTGGCCTGGTGCGCCTGCGGGGCAAAGAAGACCCCTGGAACTCCATCACCAGCGGAGCACTGACCGGGGCTGTGTTGGCAGCCCGCAGTGGCCCACTGGCCATGGTGGGCTCGGCCATGATGGGGGGCATCCTCTTGGCCCTCATAGAAGGTGTTGGTATCCTCCTTACTCGCTACACAGCTCAGCAGTTTCGCAACGCACCCCCGTTCCTGGAGGACCCCAGCCAGCTGCCCCCTAAGGAGGGTACCCCAGCCCGAGGCTATCCCAGCTATCAGCAGTACCACTGAGGAAGTGACCGCCTGTCACCACCACCATGGGAGCTCCTCCTCCGTTCCCTCCCCGATGATCTACCTCGAAGGGAGGGCTGGCTCCCAGTAGGCCCTGGGACCCTCCAGAGAGGGCCTCTACTGTGCTCCCTTATCCCAGGGTGGGGGGTGGGGCACCCCAGCTGCCCTGAAGGATGGGTCCCCTTCTCTATCAGGGCACCCCAACCCGGAATTCACATGTAACAAGTTCTCACCCCAGCCCCCTTTTCCTGGCGCCCTGATGAGTATTTAAAGCCTGTTTTGAAAAAAAAAAAAAAGAATATACAATGAGGAAAAGACAATCTCTTCAATAAATGGTTAGGAAAACTGGTCAGTTATACCTAAAAAAAGGAAATTGGACTGTTTTCTAATACCATACACAAAAATAAACTCAAAAAAAAAAAAAAAATGAATCATGGGTTAAAGACCTAAATGTGAAGCCTGAAACCATAAATTCCTAGATGAGAACAGAGGCAGAAATTCATGGATTAGAATAAATAATATTGTTAAAATGTCCAGAAAGAAAACTACAGATTCAATGCAAATCCTATCAAAATACCAACAGCATTTTTTACAGAACTAGAATAAATATTCCTAAAATATGTATGGAACCTTAAAAGACTGAACAACCAAAGCAATCCTGAGAAAGAACAAAGCTGGAGGTATCACAATATCAAATTTCAAGCCATAGTACAAAGTTGTAGTATCAAAACAGTATGGTACTGGCACAAAACCAGATACAGATCAGTGGAACAGAATGGAGAGTCCAGAAATAAACCCACAATTATATGGTCAATTAATCCATGCCAAGAGGCAAGAATATACAATGAGGAAAAGACAATCTCTTCAATAAATGGTTAGGAAAACTGGTCAGTTACACCTAAAAAAAGGAAATTGGACTGTTTTCTAATACCATACACAAAAATAAACTCAAAAAAAAAATGAATCATGGGTTAAAGACCTAAATGTGAAGCCTGAAACCATAGATTCCTAGATGAGAACAGAGGCAGAAATTTCTCTGACATTGGACATAGTAACATTTTTCTAAATCTGTCTCCTTAGGCAAGGGAAACAAAAGAAAAAAATAAACTATTAGGATTTCATCAAAATAAAAACTTTAGCACAGCAAAGAAAACCATCAACATCATAAAAAATACAAGCTACTGAATGGGAGAATATATTTGAAGATGATATATTTCATAAAGTGTCAATATTCAAAATATATAAAGAACTTCTACAAGTCACACACACATACATAATTTGATTAAAAAGTGGGCAGAGGACTTAAAAGGACATTTTTCTAAAGAAGACATACAGATGGCCAACAGACACATGGAAAGATGCTCATTACTCATCATCAGAAAAATACAAATCAAAACCACAATAAATTATCATCCTGCACCAGTTATAATGGCTAAAATCAAAATGACAAGAAATAACAGGTGTTGGTGAAGAAGTGGGAAAAAAGAAACCCTTGTGCATTGTTAGTGGGAATGTACATTATTATAGTCACTGTGGAAAACAGTATGAAAGTTCCTCAAAAAGTTAAAAATAAAAATATCATAAGATCCAATAATTTTATTATTCGGCATTTACCAAAGGAAATGGAAACTTTAATTTGAAAATTATATGCACCCCTATAATAACAGCAGCATTATTTACAATAGCTAAAATATGGACGCAAACTCAGTGTCCATCAATAGATTAATAAGGAAGATGTGGTATACATATATAATACAATATTTGCAGCCATAGTAAGGAATAAGATCATGACATCTGAGACCACACAGATGGATCTAGAAGGTATTATGCTAAGTGAAATACGTCAGACTGAGAAAGACAAATACCATATGATTCCACTCATAAGTGTAAACTGAAAAAATGAATAAACAGGCAAAAAGTAGAATCAGATCTATAAGTTCAGAGAACAAATTGATGGTTACTAGAGGGTGGGGAGATGGGCAAAATGGGTGAGTGGAGAGGGAAATACAGCTCCAGTTATGGAATGAGTAAGTCACAGGAATAAAGGCCCAGCATAAGGAATAGAGTCAGTATATCACAATATCAGTGTAACAGGGCAGATGATGGCTATACTTGCAGTGAACACAGCATAATAAATAAATTTGTCAAACCACTAAGCTGAGCAACTGAAACTTGTGCGTCATGTATACTCAAAAACTATTAATTTAAAAATTAATGAAAAAGAAACTGCCCAATTTGTTATATTGTTTTTTTCTAAATAAAATTATACAGCAATTTTTCATTTTATGCATGAGAAAAAGCTCATCTTCTAACAGTACTCAGTGTCCATAAAGCAGTTGACTAGATATCAAATTCAAGTTTATTTGAGAAAAAAAAAAAGCCACACTCTTTTATCTGCATAACATTTCCTTTTTCTACACCATATGGCCCAATATTATTAAAAGTATATAGTAGTAAATGCTGCTTATAGAATCTCCAGATTCTTCTTTTTTTACACAGCCTTTCCTTACTCCTTATCTTTCTTCCCTCTTCCTTTTCTTCAATAAATGCATTGAATTACTTTTATTAAGAAGGTCACTGTTTAGTAATATTTGGCAGAGAAAGACACCATAAGTACCTAGACTAGAGGAAACTATTAAATCTTTTCTAGAATGGATTTAGATGTCATAAGGAAATTCAAATAAATAAATCAGCACCAATAGCTGTATTGGGGACAGATGAAATCTGATGTCTGGTTTTATTCAGCATAATGGGGGGCCAAAGTATCCAAGCTATGAGCAATAATTCAGGTACAGGAATTTCATTTAATTTCAATTAATTCACGTACAGGTACATGATTTTTTGACAGTACTGAAGGATAGGAGTATTACATATTAAAATATGTAGCAATAATACCAACTCTATTTCTCATATTTACTTTTATGTGCATATTTTCTCATTCAACTGATTCATGGGGGAGGGGGATCCATTTTTGCTTCAGAGAAGGGCTCCAAACTACTTTTTAAAGGAGTAAGTTCGAGAGGTTTAACAAGCATGGCAATGAGACCAGTGAGTTTGAGACCATAAATTTGTTATGTATGCATCTCACTGTGTCTCAGAAGTTTGGTGCAGATCAAAAGCAGATGTGAATGACTGTGATTGGAACAGAATGACTATCACACAATCATGGTAAAATTCCTATTTCATTCATGAAACTTAGGCAAAGTGTGACTTACGGGGCATTCAGACTGGTTATAGACAGGGAAATGATAAAGAGTGGTGTAGGTATGTCTCTACCAATGTCATAGGTAGAAAACATGATTTTTTGACAGTACTGAAGGATAGGAGTATTACAATTTAAGTACCAGTTAAAATAGGAGACTAGAATGAGGTAAGAGGATGCCATCTGAGAGCAACATCACATTTTCATTTCCACCAAGGGGTCAAGTGCTAATGGGTTCTAATGTCATGAGCTCAAATTCAATAGAGGTAGCTGTGCCAAGTGAATAATATTTTCCAAGGGATCATAAACTATAAAAGTTGATTAATCATGACAGTTCTCTACCCAAACATAAATGGTAAAGCACAGGTCCAAGATACAAATTTGAGTTGAAGCAGGAATCAGAATATAACTATATGATCTGTCTGTTAATAAATTTTATCAATAGTCACAATCAATTATTCTCAACCTTGACTGCTTGGTATAGATAGTACACATTAGATGGCCAAGTCAGTCATTAGTGAGATGCAGTTGATCCCTGACATAAATGGTGAAATTTGTCAATATATTCTTCCTGAGTCTTCCCAAGTCATTGTACTTTCTACAAAAAGTTTTCATATTGATTCATAGAAAGCTCTCATCTCAAATGCATAGCTACATCTCTACCAAGGTTGAGACGAAAGCAGAATATAATCAATGATTCATTAACCAATTACAGGTTGCTTTTTAAAAATACATTTATTGGGAGGGAGACAAACCATAAGTGACTCTTAATCTCACAAAACAAACTGAGGGTTGCTGGGGGGAGGGGGTTTGGGAGAAGGGGGTGGGATTATGGACATTGGGGAGGGTATGTGCTTTGGTGAGTGCTGTGAAGTGTGTAAACCTGGTGATTCACAGACCTGTACCCCTGGGGATAAAAATATATGTTTATAAAAAATAAAAAATTAAAAAAATAATATTTATATAATAATAATATAATTAAAATTAAATTAAATATAATATTTAATAATAATATACATTATATTTTATTTTTATTTCTTATTTTCCTCACCTAGCTATTACCCAATTAACAGTCTTCACAGTTTATTCTATGAACTAATGTTTGTCATTCCTAAAATAATGGATGCTTTTAATTACTTAATTTGTTTACCTTTGTTTTAAGATATTGGACAATTATAAAAGGCACTAGATTTATAGAGAATTTAATATTTATGGGGCACCTGGGTGGCTCAGTGGGTTAAAGCCTTTGCCTTCAGCTCAGGTCATGAAACCAGGGTTCTGGGATTGAGCCCCATATCAGGAAAGGAGCCTGCTTCCTTCCCAGTCCACTCTCTGCCTGCCCCTCTGTCTACTTGTGATCTCTGTCAAATAAATAAATAAAATATTTTTAAAAATTAAAAAAATTTTAAAAAGAATTTAATATTTATATATGTGTTCTATTCAAAGAATACTGAGATGAATAAAATGACGGAACTTGCTTTTGATCTAATTAATTTCAAAATTTAAGTGTTGGCAAATAAAGTAATATGAAATTCATGTGAATTAGTTGCTTTCATTTTAGAAATCGAGACAAAGAGCCATTATCACTGAAGAATTTAGTGCTTCATAAATAAATGTTCACCCTAGAGGAATAAACTATGATATTAAATCAAATTCACTTATTAAGAGAATGTTTCATATTTAATTTTAAAACAATTAGGCAAACAAAACAGAATTATAAATATTCCCATAATGTTTTCATTATTCATCGAAATATTTCAGAGTTTAAAGTTATCTTAAAAGTTACCAGATATACTTTTTTTCTTTGTGCACTGTCTGTAACACTTTACGGTCTCTGATTACCTCCAGCAAAGGTCGAATCATTTTTGAATAGTTGTTATGTAAAAGTACCACCTAATATAACATCAAAATATTTGATGATTGATTCTATGTTGATAATCAAAATCTACAGAAATACCTGAAGATGCTAGTAAAGAGATAATTTTGGCCAAGTTCAAACAACCCACTTGATTTTCAAACACTGAAATAACAACTTCTTACTGACTCTAACCATGTTCCAGACACTGAGTTAGGCTTTTCTCATATTTTAACTCAATAAGTAAGCTTGCAAATCATTAGGCTAAATCAATCTGTAGTTTACCTCATGGAACACTAATGGACTTTCAGAATCAATATGCCTCCTGAAGAGTCAAATCTTTAATTGTGCTGGTTTGCTGGCAGGATCTGGCTAATAACATTTTCCAAGCATTCCTAGCTGTCCTTGATTTTACTCTTAGTGTTCATCATTCCACATTGTCTAGTTATAATGTAGGCTTTACTGGTAATATAATTTGTATGGATAATGGCCCCCATAAAAATAGTAAAAATGTAAAATGTAAAAGCAACATGAAAGGCCACAATCAAATCCTACCTTTTTCAAACATTTTTTTTTAAGTGACAAAGATTTTGAAACTTCCGTTAATGAGAATTTATTGGGTTTCTGATGCAAGATGGCAGAGAGATCACATATATTCAATTGTCTAATCTCTACTTAGTTGATAAAAATATCCCTGACAAAAAAATCCCAACAAAAGGACAAGTTATAATTAGTAAATGGAGGTTTTGATGGATTTCTTAAATATAGATGGTGGATGATATGTACTGATGCACAAGGTCCAGCACAATAGTCACAGGGCTGAATACACCCAAGAGAGAAGATGTCTCAGTGTCAAAAGTCTGTTTCCTCTTGAATGTATAAGCAAGTCTCTAAGCGCAAAATCAAATTAGTAAATACACACAACAGAGTGGCTTGTGAAAGTAAAGTGAGAGTAATATTCAAGTTAGCATTATTGCATGAAAAAAAATCACAAATATAAAGGCAAAAAAGCTCTAATTTTATTATATTCCCTGATCCTTTCGGTTAAATAATTGTCTTGTCTCTGTTCCACATATCTATGGCCTTACCTGGAAAGATTCCAAAGTTGGAGCTAATTGAATGACTGGAGTAACTCAAAGGCTAGGAAGGATTCCAGCTGAGGGCTGATGTTATCTAAAGTCTCCCTCACTCACTTGTCTGATGATTTTACTGGCTGTCACAGGACCTCAGCTGTGACCATTGCCTGCAACACTTACACATGGCCTCTCCAAGTTATTGCTTGAGCCTCCTCTGTGTTGGTTCGGTAAGAAGCATGAGCTTCCCAAGAAGAAAGAGACATATAAGTTTTATAACCTCTTATGAACTAGCCTAACAAGCCAGTATCTACTATAGATACAAACCCATTGATATTTCAAGTGCAGAAATCATAGGATCCACCTTTCCTTGGGAGGAGAGTCAAAGGCATCTTGTAAGAAGATCACATAAAATGGGA
This sequence comes from Mustela nivalis, assembly GCF_964662115.1. Lineage (NCBI taxonomy): Eukaryota > Metazoa > Chordata > Mammalia > Carnivora > Mustelidae > Mustela > Mustela nivalis. The sequence continues at coordinate 20,048,187 of NC_139039.1, read as the reverse complement.
GATACTTTTGTTATTGTATTTGTAAAATAAAAACTGCCATAGGTAATTTATTAAAGAACTATCTACAGAATAGCTAAGTTACAGAAAACCAACCACTTTCTGAAAGGTAGGACGTGCAGAGAAGTGAATCCAAAGAGACAGGAAGATAGACTGCGGTGGGAGAGGCCGCCTCCCAGCAACTGCAGAGCAGTGTAGCACAAAATCAGAACTTTTAGAAGTCTGCTTCACTGAGGGAAATCACTCCAGAGGCTAAGTGGGGGTGGAGCCCCTGTGGGGACAATGCGGTCTCAGGTCCCACGGGGTTACTGAAAGACTGGGGGTGTCTGAGCGTGGCAGAGCTGCCAGGTATCAGAGAGGGGAAGCCAACTACAGAGATAGCTGAAGAGTGAGCTTTCAGGTCGGGGTTACCTTAAACCAGGATCCAAGGCACAGTCAGACCATTGCTCTTCGAGCAAGGACCCCACAAGTGGCAGATCTGGGAGATTCACCTTCCTGCTCCAGGAGGAGCAGCATAGCAGAAATATGTTGGGGTTGGACACTCCAAACAGGGCCATGCACCAGAGACAGAAATGCTTGGTCACAGGCTGGGTGAGCTCGGAGTGTGGTCAGAGACCAGGGACACACGAGTGATTGACTGCTTATCTCTGAGGGCGTACTGAGGAGTGGGGCTCTGAGCTCTCAGCTCCGCTAGGCCAGAGAGAGGGAGGCCGCCATCTTCATTCCCATCCTCCAAAGCTCTACAGAAAGCGTTCAGGGAACAAAAGCTCTGAGGAGAACCCAAGCAGATTACTTACCCAGGTCCCTGGCAAGGGTGGTGCAATTCTGCCTTGGGCAAAGACATTTGAGTATCACTGAGACAGACCCCTTCTGCAGAAGATCAACAAGAACATCTAGCCAAGACGAAGCTCACTGATCAAGGACAAGAGCAGAACTCCAGAGTGAGGGGAAAGCAACACAGAGAACTCATGGCTTTTCCCCCATGATCCTTTAGTCTTGCAAAGTTAAATTTTTTAATTTTATTTTTTTCTTATTCTATTTTTTTTTAATTTTCCTCTTTCCTCTTTTAATGTTTTTTTAACTAGTTTATCTTCACAATATCTTTCTAAAAATTTTTTTTAAACTTCATTGTAATAGTCATATTTTATCCTTTCATTGTATTTAACCTAATTTTTTGTATACATATAGATTTTTTTTTTTCTAAAACATTTTAGGATACAATTTCTTCTAATAAATCAAAATATACCCTGATCTATCACATGGCTTTGTTCTAGTCTCCAGCTTGAGCACATTCTCTCCTCTTTTTTTTTCTTTTTCCAACTTGCTTATCAATTCCTTTTTTTAGAAAATTTTTAATTTTCATCATTACAGTAATATTCCATCCCTTCATTGTGTTAACCCTTATTTTTGTATATATGTATATAAGTTTGTCTTTCTTTAAAATTTTAGGAAGTAGTTTTTTCTAAGAGACCAAAATATATATATACACACACACACACACACATACATACGCATACATACACACACACATATGTATATAATTTTTTTTTTATTTTTTACACTTATTTCTTTAATCCCCCTTTTTTTTCCCCCCAGGTTTGGATATCTTCTGGTTTGGTTAGCATACATTTTTCTGGGGTCTTTGCCATGCTTTTACTATTTTATTCTCTCGTTCATATATTCTTATCTGGATAAAATGACAAGGCAGAAAAACTCACCACAAAAAAAACAAAAACAAAAACAAACAAAAACAGACAAGAGGCAGTGCCAAAGGCTAGGGAGGGACCTAATCCATAAGGACATTGGTAATTTGTCAGAACTAGAGTTCAAAACAATGATTCTCAGGTGCTAGCTGGGCTCTAAAAAGGCAAGAAGGATATTAGAGAAACCGTTTCTGGAGAAATAAAAGCCCTTTCTGGAGAAATAAAAGAACAAAAATCTAACCACGTTGAAATTAAAAAAAGAAAAATATATTAATGAGGTACTTACTGTTAGGATAAATGAGGCAGAAGAGACAATTAGTGATACAGAAGACCAATGACAGGGAAAAAAGAAGCTGAGCAAAAGAGAGACAACAACCACTGGACCACAATGGGAGAAATCAAGAGATAAGTGATATCATATGATGAAACAATATTAGAATAATTGGGACAAAAGACAACTGACAGAATGGGAGAAGATATTCACAGAAGATATTCTGACATAGCAGATAAAGGTCTAGCATCCAAAATCTATAAAGAACTTATCACACTCAACACCCAAAGAACAAATAATCTAATCAAGAAATAGGCAGAGGACATGAACAGACATTTCTGCAAAGAAGACATCCAGATGGCAAACAGACATATGAAAAAGTGCTCCACATCACAAATCAAACTACATACAAATCAAAACCACAATGAGATACCACCTCACACCAGTCAGAATGGCCAAAATTAACAAGCCAGGAAATGGCAGATGTTGGAGAGGAAGCAGAGAATGGGGAGCCCTCCTACACTGCTGATGGGAAAGCAAGCTGGTGCAGCCACTCTGGAAAACAGCATGGAGGGTCCTTAAAAAGTTGAAAATAGAGCTAGCCTATGATCCTGCAATTGCACTACTGGGTATTTACCCTAAAGATACAATTGTAGTGATCCGAAGTGACACGTGAAGTGACACGTGCACCTGAATGTTCATAGAAGCAATGTTCACAATAGCCAAACTACAGAAAGAGCTGAAATGTCCATCAACAGATGAATGGATAAAGAAGAGGTAGTATAGGGGCGCCTGGGTGGCTCAGTGGGTTAAAGCCTCTGCCTTCAGCTCAGGTCATGATCCCAGGGTCCTGGGATCGAGCCCCGCACTGGACTCTCTGCTCAGCGGGGAGCCTGCTTCCTCCTCTCTCTCTGCCTGCTTCTCTGTCTGCTTGTGATCTCTGTCTGTCAAATAAATAAATAAAATCTTTAAAAAAAAGAAGAAGAAGAAGAGGTAGTATATATTTACAATGGAATACTATGTAGCCATCAAAAGAAATGAAATATTGCCACTTGCAATGATGTGGCTGGAAACAGAGGGTATTATGCTGAGTGAAATAAGTCAATCAGAGGAAGACAATTATCATATGATCTCCATGATATGAGGAATTTGAGAGGCAGAGTTGGGGGGTTTGGAGGTTAGGGAAGAAAGAAATGAAACAAGATGGGATTAGGAGGGAGAAAAACCATAAGAGACTCTTAACCTTACAAACAAACTTAGGGTTGCTGGGGGTAAGGTATGGAGAGGGTGGTTGGATTGTGGACATTGGGGAGGGTATGTGCTATGGTGAGTGCTGTGAAGTGTGTAAACCTGACGATTCACAGACCTGTACCCCTGGGCCTAATAATACATTATATGGTAATAAAAATAATTAACATCAACAACAAAAAAGAATAGCTATGTTAGTGAAGACCTCTCTGTATTCTGGCCACATAGGAAAATCTGCTGAAATTCTGTAAGGAAAGAGAAAGAGGAAAAAAAAATATGTGTGTGTGTGTGTGTGTGTGTGTGTGTGTGTATGTAAATATATATGATATAGTATTTTATATATGTTATTAATATATATTTATATATACTTAGTATATTTTATATTATATTGTGTGTGTGTATATATATATGTATATATATGTATATATATATATATATATATATATATATATATATATACATATATATATCTATCTTGTCTCAGGCAAAACATTTCACTACATGCCCAGAACTCATGTTCAGCTCTCCCATTCAGAAAAATGAATATGAAGCCAGATCTAAACAGGTGAAGCAGAAACCCTTTCTAGAGAATGTTATAATCAGCTTAGAACGTCATTCTAAAATAGAACTAACAGATATTTGGAGAAAACACAATATTATAAAGAGAAAATAAACTAAAAAGTGATAGGGATTGATTTAATAGAAATCAGAGGTAATTAGGCAACAAAAGAGCACTTAAAAAAAATAAAATGCGACACTTTAAAGATTCAAGTTAATGTGACATGCTTTAAATAGGAATATAACACAATAAAGAAGCAGTGGTTAGGAAACAAGAGAGAATAAGTCAAATTTCTAAAGTAAGTTAAAGAAGTAATAAATAAAATGAATTAATTGAATAATAAGATGCACATGGGTCTAAAAAGATTGAGGAAATTTCCCAAAACCATAGTTAAAACTAATTGATAAAACAGATTTAAATAAACGTCATATCCATGCCCTCTTTAAGCAAATAAACTGGGATAAGATTTAAGTCAAATTTATCATATACAAATGTAGAACAAAAGCATTATTTATATAATATGATGCATAATTTTATAATTTTAAATTATCTTTGCGTTTTATAGTGCTGTATCTGGTTTATATGATTGATCTGATCTATGGATTACATTTTCTTTGCCTTTGGTCAAGAATATAACCCTGGGGTGCCTGGGTGGCTCAGTGGGTTGAGCCTCTGCCTTCGGCTCAAGTCATGATCTCAGGGTCCTGGGATCAAGCCCTGCATCAGGATCTCTGCTCTGCAGGGAACCTGCTTCCCCCCTCTCTCTGCCTGTCTCTCTGCTTACTTGTGATCTCTCTCTCTGTCAAATAAATATATAAAATCTTTAAAAAAAAAAGAATATAACCCTAAATTGCATTTTACCAAATGAAGTTTAAATCTTTTTCTTTGTATTAACTTTCTCTATAACACTGTCCACATGTACACTATTTAAATAGCTATTGATGCATAATGCTGAGCACAAAAGTTACCCCTATGAAGACATATGGAAGAAGCTGCCTCATGTCTTATCTTACCTATGCAGACCTCTATTCTTTATATTAAAATACAGTTGATAATTTTGATATTGTAATGTGAAACTGCAAAATTAAAGGTACTTTCTTGAGCAAAAATGTTTTTAATATTGAGTATGTATAAAATCTTTGGCAATTATTATACTTTTACGTCTTGCCTCTGTTCTTGCTTTTTTTTAAATAGAGATTTTATAAAAGCAATATTTTCCCACATGACACAGTTAATCCTCAGACAAATGAAAGCCTGTTCCTTGTCTCTCTGAAAGGGAAGACACCAAAATCTCATCAATTATTACATTTAATTCTGGGTAATATTAATTCTCTTATAGTCACAATGCTGTCTTCATTTCTCATAAATTATGAATAAATTATAAAAGGTAATCACCACCAAACAGAGAAAGTGAAAAGAAGAATAGGACATGGTTAAAGGCATATGTAATTTAATAATGTGCAAGATGGACCAAGAAGGCTATCTGTGGCTATTATTGCTTTCAATCGGCAACTTTCCATGAGGGTTTCACCAGTATTTATGATGTTATTTCCCTTGATCCAATCAATGTTCCTTTTCATTCAGCCTGCACCTCAGGGGACCAGGGTTCTTACCTGGAAGTGATCCAAATCTATATTCCTGATGTCTGATCTCTTAGAAGAATGCCTACACAGGCTTTTTTGTTTTTCCTTAATTTTTATCCCTTGACAGAGGATGACCTGGATTCTAGAGATTGAACTTCATGTCTGCAGTGCATGAAAGGCACTATATCTCACACTGATAATCAGAATCAAGCACCCCTGCCAACATCCTATAATTTGCTATGATGTCAGTTATACTCAGGAGCACTTCGGAAATTAACTTAGAATTGTTTCATGAGCCTCTGGGCCGACTGTGAGACAGAGGAGGACAAAACTCCATTTATCAACTGATGCCCGTAAGACACAGCCCTGCCTGGAGGACAGGAATGGCCGTCTGTGCTGGGTACCATAAGCATCCGAGAGCCGGAGGTCAGTATCTCTCCAAATATCAGGTGGGCACACTGATTCTGATAAAAGGACATAGCTGTCTTTAGAGACAGAAAGGAGGAAAATCCATAATATATTGATAATCGTATCATAAGAACTTTTCTCAAAGGTCTGCATATTCCCATATACTCAAGGAGATTGGGGAAGCAAGATGATTTAAATGTGGGAATTGAGTAGGGTTCATTACTTCCCAGCGCAGGACTTCAGTCAAGTTTTGGTAGTGTTTCTCCACCACCACCACCATATCTAGAGTTTATTCACTTAAAAAGATAGGTCTCAGTGAGTTCCCCCATCTTGGGGGTTCTAGAGATGATATGATCAACTCTCCTCAATCAAAGATTCACAAAGATCTGACCATTTTGTTGAACCCTGCCGCCCTGTTTTCATGATATAATCACTCCTACCCTGCCTGTTGTGCTGGTGTCAGGGAGCTTCTTCCAGGGAATGACCTTGTCCGTGTATCACTGGCTGACAGTGAATAGCCACTGAGGTGCACCAAAGAATGCTGATGCTCCTGCCAACACCAGATTTCTCAACACGGTGTGGAAGGGAGCAACCAGTAGGGATGAGGCTGGTAGCAGGGGAAGGGGTGGTAAGAAAGGACTAAGTCACACATAATAAATCCACTCTAATAGACCTATTTCCCTAAGTCTTAGGTTCTTCCTTTTACAATACTAAGGAATTTCTGGCTCCTCAAAATCATTTATCACAGTATACCACTGAAACCAAATTTTAGTCAATTAAGCAAATAATGTGGAATATCTTCCAGCTCCTGGAACATACAATTTACATCTCACAGGTGGCCACACTAGGGCTAGGAACACTATCCTCTATTGGGTAGCCATTTATCTCATCATTATCTTGCAAAATATAGAATATTAGTTAAGTAAATCAATATATCTTAACCTAAACCCAAGATTTGTTCAGTCAATTCTGCTACTTAGCTCAAAAACACAATGAAAATATCCTTCACTCTAAGAAATGTGGTTTGAGGCATAGAAGAATCTGATTGAGATTGTACCTATTTATTTTTCCTACCATTTACAAATATTGTCTTTGAAGTGAGAATCCAGGGTAAAAAAGTAACAATAACCAAATGTCTCTAATCTATATGACCTATATTTTTCTGTTTGTATATAACAGTAAGTCGGGGATCAGAATTTATTTTTATTCATTAAAGATATTTATACAGAAAATCACTAAACTATACTTAAATCAGTGAATTTGTGGGATATAAATTTTACCTCAAGAAGTTTAACTAATTAATTAGTTGATTAATTAATTGTAATCACTAAAAAAAAAACCAAGTACATAAACAAACCCTGTGTTCTACCAATTCCATTTCTGGGAATTCATCCTGCATAGAAACTCTCAACCTAAAAAACTATACCTAGTCATTATTTTACTTGTTTTGTAGTAACTCATTTAATCTTTTTTTATTAAGGTTATAAATTGGCCATTCACTATTCATTTAACAAGTACTTACTGTAAGCCAACTATGTACCAAGCAGTAGATAAAACAATAATCTACAGTCCTTGTAGAGATATTCAATAAAATAGTAAACATACAAAGGGCATAAATTATAAAAGTTATAGAAGGAAAAGTTGATTAGGATACAGAATAGTCTCCTGATTAAGAGCTAATCAGGAAAGTTTTGTTTGAGGAAATACCACTTAACTTGAGGACACAGGATACAGGTTTAGCCAGAAGAAAAGTTAGTAGTAGGGAGGATGTTTGATTCTTCTGGATATAATTGTCAGTGCTGCATATGTATGTGTTGACATCCTATTAGAGTTTTATTGTGTGCAGTGAGAAAAAAGAGTAAACAAAGTACAATTAGCTTGTTCAGCAAAGTAAAAGCAAATGAGCCTGTGAGTTATGATTTAAGGGACCATCGGAACAAACACATCATCTTCAAAACTACAGTTTATTTTATTTGAAAACTGTGTGTGCTACGGGAAGTTTAGAATAATCTCTCCTTAATAAATAGAGTCTGTCATAGAAAAACAGTTCACAAAGCAGAGAAAAGGATGCATTTTTGGTAACGATATCAGGACCACAATCTCTTGTGCTTTAACGCTCTCTCAGCACACATCACATTACAAACAGAGGTGATGAGTCCGCATCTCCCTGTGACCCCTTTGCTTATATCCTGAGGGCTCAGATTTCTGTAGTTTGTAGCAGTGTATCCTGCAAAACTGAAGCCAGTGCAATAGCTCTTGTTCTTCCTATAATTTTAGAAACAGAATTTATTTAAAGACTCAGAGTAAACAAAATGAGTATATTAATGCCATTTTTCTACCTCATGAATATCAAATCTACAAGCAAAGTCTTGATAAAGTAATCATACTCTATGAAAATAGGATGTTTATATACTTTTTTCTATTATATATATTTTTTCTCCAAAATATATAATAAAGAATTTTAGTGAGAAGTCTCATGTGATTAATTCTGAAGCACAGAGTATATTATCATAAATGCTTTTCTTGGGTTTCCCTGCAGTTTGGACTGAATTATACATATAAATTTAAAGTGTAAACACCACAATAACTGTTTTAAATTTTATGTGATAAATACCAGTGTCATTTCACATTTGATGTTTCATTTGCTTTAACTTTCCTGATATTATGTAACCATCTAATTTATTGAGACTTAAAAGCCGTCTGCATAACTAGGTGTAGGATTATACACATAAAGCTGTGGAATTTATTCATGATGATCCTGTCTAAATTATCATTTTTAGAGCTATGTTTGTTACCATAAAAAAGCCATTAAAAAATCATAAGCAAGGTGAGTAAAATGTTTTTTAAGGTTTTCAAAATACCAGCTCTATTTTGAACAATTTTTGTTCCTTTCATATAATTCAATATTGGATACACAAATATACCATTAGGGCATACTGCTGTTTCAGATAAATGCATGCTACAACCTCCTTCCACATCCCGCAATCTTCCTCTCCATAAACAGGAACAACTAATTGATTTTACTTATTTTAAGATATATATTATAAGTGGCTATCATGTAGAAGAGACACAGTGCTCGCTATTGAACCCTGAATACAACATAAGACTCAGCCTTGATCTCTTTCTAGAGGAAATTTTCAGTCATGGCCATAAGTACCTAAGTTGTTCTTTCCCAAAAAGATGTATCCAAGCACCAGACCAGAAACTTAGAGTTCAGAAACTTAGAGACCAGAAACTATGATTTCATTGTGGCCCAATTCTCTTTTCTAAAATCAAAACTTATTTTTGATATCCAGTCTATACCTTCTATACAATTTGAATAAACAAATTTAGTTTCCCCATTGACTTCCCTTTGGGAACTTTCCTACTGTGCAATGTTCTATAAAATTAAAGTGTTTTATTTCTGCCAGTACCAATGCAGGAGTTTCTACTGGGGCTGAACCTTTGTGTCACTGTCATTTGCCAGAATTCTTCAGTGTTACTTAGTCATGTGATTGGCTCTACCAGATTGCCTTTGTTCTTCCTTTATTAAAATTTTCTGTCTACCTCTTGAGATACTGCATTGTCTCCTGTTTCACCCCTATTATGATATTTCAATACCAAGTATCCTTTTTATTTATGCTATTCTTCATATAGGATTTCTTTCCCTACCTATTGGCAATATTCTCAGGAGGGGGTCATTTTAACTTCTCTTCTTTCTCTGATAATCTTAAGAAAATTCTTCCTTCAGCTTAAATGAGAAATGTTTATCTTTTAAATATTAGTTAATAATAGAGCTCCTCCTTTGTGCATAATTTTCTCTGATACACACAAAATCTTAGAGGCTGTGGTTACAACAATGCTTAGATGAGAATTTATAGGATTAATCAATAGAAATAAAGATATTAAGGTTAAAAATACTAAGCCGTTGTTGGGAGTTGAATCAACCAGCCCCCCAACAACAACAACAACAAAATGTTAGAATCCCTACCACCAGCACCATAGAATGTGACCTTATTGGGGAAAAGTTTCACTGAAAATGTAATTAGTTAACATGAGGTCATCCTGGAGCAAGGTAGATCTCTAATCCACCATGACTGGTGTTTTATAAGATGACCAAGTGAAGACCCAGAGATATGCAGAAAGAACACCATATGGTAAGAAAGACAAAGATTGGAGCTTTACCTCCAAACCAATGAATGCCAAAGATTACCAGTAAGCTACCAGAAATTGAAAAGAGACAAGGATTCCTCTACAAGTTTCAGAGGAAGCATGACTTTGATAATTTGATTTCAGACTTTTCAGCCTCTAGAAGTATGAGACAATAAATTCTGTTGTTTTAAGTCACCCAATTTGTGGTATTTTATGACAGCTGCTCTAAGAAACTAAAACAAAACAAAAGAAGCCCCCCCAAACCCCCTACAAAAACAAGCAAATAAATAAACAAAAAAAAAAACAAAAAAACAAAACATCAAATCCTGGTTTCTCAATCAGGGAAATTAGGGGGGAGAAGTCCATAGAAAAGAAAATAAATAATAAATAATAACAAGCCAGAAATTAATTAACTTTAAAACAAACATAAATGCAAATCAACAAAAAGCATAGATAATCTATAATAAATACCAAAAAATTGTTGTCACGAGGCAACATGGGGGCTTAAGTGGGTAGGAGAAGAATAAATGAAACAAGATGGGATTGGGAGGGAGACAAACCATAAGTGACTCTTAATCTCACAAAACAAACTGAGGGTTGCTGGGGGGAGGGGGTGGGATTATGGACATTGGGGAGGGTATGTGCTTTGGTGAGTGCTGTGAAGTGTGTAAACCTGGCGATTCACAGACCTGTACCCCTGGGGATAAAAATATATGTTTATAAAAAATAAAAAATTAAAAAAAAAGACACTTAAAAAAAAAGAAATGAAAATAGAGAAAGGATAAAAATTAATAATAAATATCATTGTAAGGGGTATTTTTAATAAAGAAATACTATGTAGGTGATGACAATAAAATGAGAAGTTCTAATTATAGTATTTAATGTTCATTCCAGATTTGTAAGAATTTTAATATATAGGATTTCTAAAACTTGATAAAGGGTATCTGTGAGAAACATATAAAAATTAATACTTTATGTTGAAGAGTTACAAGTGTTCCCATTAAGTCAACAATTCAACTGATACAAAAGAAGTGAGGAAGAAATTTGTAAGCTATTTTTATTTGCAGAGATTATGATATTCTACTTAAAACTAAGGAAATATAACTATAAACTAAATATAACTTAGAAGACAGTTCAGCAAGATTACTCAATATATCATCAAAAGAACAAAATTAATGCAATAGTAGGCATTATTCATAAGTAACTGAAAATGCAATGAAACAGAAAATATACCCATTCACAAAGCAACACAAATTTTCTACAAAACCAGAAATTAATAACCTAATCTATACCTTATGTGGGCTATTTTATGGCTAGTAATTTATTAAATATAAATTTTAAAAAACATTATTTAATCTCAAGGTGGTAGACGGAAGAATAGCCTATTTTAAAAGTGCTATTTTTCTCCTCATAAATACATATATTCCGTGAACAAAGGTTTTTTATGGAATTTGATAACTGATTTTATAAGATACCTGAAAGAGAAAGAAGTGTTAAAGGGCAAATTGTCTAACAGGTGACAAAGAAGAATATAAAATTAGGGTGACTAAAAATGTTGTTAGTGCAGGATAAAAGAAAATAGAACTACAGAATTGAATGCTTAGAAACAGACCTATGTAGACATGTCAATGATTAGCATACAGAAGTACTTCAAGTTACTGGTAAAAATATGGACTGTTCAAAAAATTATGATGGGGCAACTGAACATCTTATGGAGGGAATTCTTTATCTATTAGAAAAATGTCCCATGCTGAAATTAAAAATAAATTCCTCATGGATCAAAGAGGTAAATAAGCAAAAAAAAAAAAAAAAAATTTTCATTATCTAACACTAAGGAAGACCTCAAAACAAAAAACATGAAAAGTTATAAAGGTAAACATTTATATATTTGAATACACACAAATGCACATATTCTTTTTCATGTCAACAGAAAACTTAAGCAAATTCAAAAGACTAATGTATAGCTAAGGAAAACGTAATTTCAGTAGAGAGCTAAAAATAAGTTTCCAGAATCTACAAAGATACCCTGCATACTAATAAGAAAAAATGCCTTACCAAAAATAGTCAAAGAATATGAATATGAATATGTAATTCAAGAAAAAAAATTATAATCTACCAGTAAACACATTAAAAGATGTGCAACCTTACTAACCCTACAGACAAAGAAGATAAAGTAAAGCAAAAAAACCTCACATGTTTTCTTCTGTATCACTGGTAAAATAATTTTTCATGAAATGAAACTCTCAAACTCATGGAAAATTGGTATGCTCATTTGTTACTGGTTAGGGACTAAATGTATAAAGTCTTCCGGAGGGAATTAGATGATCTCTATTAATATGTAAATATGTAGGGTCACCTGGGTAGGTCAGTTATTAAGCATCTGCCTTTGACTCAGGTCATGATTCCAGGGTCCTGGTAGCCTTGGGCTTTCTGCTTCTCCCTCTCCCACTCCCCATGCTCATATTCCCTCTCTTGCTGTGTATCTCTCAGTCAAATAAATAAATAAAATCTTTTTAATATGTAATCTCAGGGAGTGATCAGTTCACTTTTCTCTATCAGACCCTGGGGAAAAAAATGTAAACAAAAGAAGAATGTCGGTAGGTCATTATAATATTATACGTCCTCCTGAAATATCCATTAATAGGATTTAACTAAATAAACCTCTGCATAAACAAATGCTCTTTAAAAGCTAAAAACAAAAATGAAAAGGAACTATAAGAACTGATGTAAAAAAAAGTTCTTCAAAGTATTGTTACGAGAAGAAAGAAAACAGAAATTTGATATTTAAAATATCAAATACACTTTAATTTTATTTAATGTAAAGATGTTTTTGTACATAAATATACTGATGAGGACTGGAAGGATAAATACCGAATTTCTTACAAAATCTCTCTTTGTATAAGACAGTAAATGAGAGTCAAGGGGAGGAGTTGAAAAGAACTTCTACCTTTGGCTCTGGATTCTTATTTTTTCAAATTTTATTTTATTAATTAGATGGTAACTTTTGAAAAGTGGTAACATGGGCATGTATTCTAAAGTTATATTTCTTTTCTTTTTTTTTTTTTTTTTTTAAGTAAGCTCCATGCCTAACGTGGGGCTTGAATTCACAACCCTGAGTTCAAGAGGTCCATGCTCTACCAGTCACGCGCCCTAAAGTTATATTTCTAACAAGATGTTTTCTTAGTACTTTAATTCAAATCCTCAGCCTCTTTATCAGTTTACAAATTTTTGACTGTGTATACGAATTAACAAAAATAATTAAGAAGAAATTACTTTATTAGTGTGTGAATCTCTCTCATTCTTGACTATAAAAATTATGCCCTCAGTAAATGTGCACAAGACTATGTGAGAGAACCCTCCAGTCCACTTTATTTATTTAATGTCAACTCAGCCCTGATTATGCATAAGTACAGGTATAAAGTAATAGAAAATAAACCCTACATGAGAGGCATTAGAAATTAGAGTTAAGATATTATTTGAACACAGTATTTTTCATCTCAGATAAATGGTGGCTCTTCAGTTTCTGAAACACATTTGGCTTACATGAATTTCACTTTAATCAGTTATATCTGCCCAGAATCCTTTATTTCCCTCATTGCAGAAGTTGGTCGCTCAAAGTGATGAACAACAGCTATGCACATGAAATTAAAGAAGTCATTACTTAGAGTTAGATAAATAGCGGAACTAATGAAACTGATGAAAAAAGATTCTTTTGAATCTGCTGGTGAATTATTTGATATATTGAACTCAATTTTAAAGCTTAGCAAAAGAGAATTTAAAGAGCTGATCAAAGGCAATCTGTGATTGCTTAACATATAAATAACTCAAAGGAGAATGTTCTATTAAGAACATTTCTTAAAATTTGTCAGAAATTGCTCAAAGTCTGCTAAGAGTAACTCAGAACTTCTTCGGTTATAGGCAGAGGGGACTACTATAGGCTGAACACAAACATTTTTGTTTTTCCAAATCTCTCTTGTTCTACTAGATGAGTGACCAAAAATCTCTAATCATTCATCCCTCCTTGTCCCTCATCTCCCAGACTGACCAGCTCTATTGACTTTAAGTCCACCATATCTAATTTTACGTACTTCCTTATTCTTTAGGTCATTGTATGAACTAATTGAATTCTTCAAAAATGATATGTTAAAGTCCTAACACCCAGTACCTTAAAATATGACTTTATTTGGAAATAAGGTATTTACATTGATATCAAGTTAAAATGAGATCATCAGAGTGGGGGAAATTTGGACACAGAGACACAGAGAGGAAAGACCATGTATGGATCCAGAAGCCAGCATGCACCAAAAGCTGGAAAAGGCAAGGAAGGATTCTCTCATGGAACTGTAAGGGAGAGTCTGGCCTTGCCTACACTTTGATTTCAGACATCTAGGCTCCAGAACATGCTTTAAGCTACGCCAATAAGAACTGCTTTCGCACAAGCATGATACATTTCCCTAGTTCAATCACTCTTTCTTCTAGATGATTATTTCACACTTCTCTTAGCTCTTCAATCCTTGACAATCTTTCCCCATCTCCTTTATAAGCTATAAACCTTCCTTTCTGCTCCACCAGAAGGAAATTAAACAACTAGAAGTAAAATCTACAGAATATTGCCCCCATGTATGCCTACAGATTAGCATCTGTATATGTATTTCTTGCCTTCCTGTTTCTAGAAATTAACCATTTGTCTTCTGCCTAAAAGTGAGCCCCTTCAAAGGGCACTAGACCCTATTTTTATTGCTTATTTAATGATTCAGAACTTCTCTCATCTGTCACTTATAGTAGCAGTTCTTTCCATCCCTTTTGAATCAGTCCTGCCTATGTATTGATATTTTTCCTATCTTAAAAATAAAACAAAATAACAACAAAAATGTCCTTAACTTCACTTCCTCCTGTCAGTTACTGCACCATTTCTCTGCTTTTTTACAGAAAAATCCTCAAGGGTGATCTCTACTCACTGGATCCCCAAATCTCCTGTTCTCTCTTAATCCCTTTGCAACTGGGGGTTAAAAGGTGCCCCCTCTCCAAATTCATTTGTTAAAGTCCTAACTACCAGTACCTCACACTGTGATCTTATTTGGAAATAGGCTTGTTATAGATATAATTAATTACGGTGAGGTTATCCTAGAGTAGGGTGGATCCCTAACCCAATATGACAAGTGCGGTTCTATGAAGGGGGAATCGGGCTTAGGTATACCCACAGGTAGAATGCCACGTGAAGATGAAGGCAGAGATCCAAGCGCTGATTTGAGAAGCCAAGAAACACCAACAATTGTCAGAAAACTACTGGAAGCTAGGGGAGAGGCATGGGATGGATTTTCCTCATGGGTCTCAGGAAAGAATGAAATCTGCCAATACCTGATTTTGGACTTCTAGCCTCCAGAATTGTGGGATTATACATTGCTGTTATGTAAACCATTCAGTCTGTGATACTTTGTTAGAGCAGCCCAAGCAAATGAATATACCACTTAAGCATTTAACTTTACCACTTCAGTGCAATTGTTCTTGCCTGGGTCCCTAATCACCTCCAAGCTAAGTTTTTACTTACTTTTACTTTAGTAGTCAGCAGCATTTGGCTATCTCCACATGATCTCTCATGTACCTCTCTGGCCAAATTTTCTTCCGACCTTTCAAGTTCCTTTGCTGGTTCTCTTTTTCTCCACTTGTTAACATAGGAAGGCCTCAGGGTTGAATCCACAATCCTCTTCTTTATTTACAGAACACACGTAGTGATCTCCTTGCAGTGGCTTTGTAAATACCACCTACATGTTGATGGCTCTCAAAAGCATGAACATCACAAAATTTATACTCTTACACCCAAACTCTCACTATACTTCCACACTTGGCTATCTCAACCCTAATACAGTCAAAATTTAACCCTAAACATGTCTCATAGAACCCTTCTGTAGTCCTAGAGGCTTATTCAAAAATATTATATTTAAAATGTAAAGTCTTATCTCATCTTAGCATATCTGAATCTTCTTTGTATTATTTTTTTCCATAGCAGTATCACCTTCTAACATATTATATAAATTACTTATTTTTTACATTTAATATTGATCTCTCATATTACCACCTGTTAGGATGTAAGATCCAATAAGACAAGGGTATTTGTTATATTCACTGATGTATCCCAAGTACACAGAATGGGAGAAGATATTTGCAAATGACATACCAGATAAAGGGGAATACTATGCAGCCATCCAAAGAAATGAAATCCTGCCATTTGCGACAACATGGATGGAACTAGAGCATATCATGCTTAGTGAAATAAGTCAAACAGAGAAAGACAACTATCATATGATCTCCCTGATATGAGGAAGTAGTGATGCAACATGGGGGTTTAAGTGGGTAGGAGAAGAATCAATGAAACAAGATGGGATTGGGAGGGAGACAAACCATAAGTGACTCTTAATCTCACAAAACAAACTGAGGGTTGCTGGGGGGAGGGGGCTTGGGAGAAGGGGGTGGGATTATGGACATTGGGGAGGGTATGTGCTTTGATGAGTGCTGTGAAGTGTGTAAACCTGGTGATTCACAGACCTGTACCCCTGGGGATAAAAATATATGTTTATAAAAAATAAAAAATTTAAAAAAAAAAAGAACCTATCAAATTCAACACCCAAAGAACAAATAATCCAATCAAGAAATGAGGAGAAGACATGAATAGACATTTCTGCAAAGACATCCAAGTGGCCAACAGACACATGAAAAAGTGTTCCACATCACTTGGCATCAGGGCAAAACGACAGTGAGATACCACCTCACACCAGGCAGAATTGCTAAAATTAACCAGTCAGGAAATGACACTTGGTGAGAATTCAGAGAAAGAGGAACCCTCTTACATTGTTCGTGGGAAAGCAAGCTGGTGCAACCACTCTGGAAAACTATATGGATATTCCTAAAAATGTTGAAAATAGAACTACCCTATGACCCAGCAATTACACTGCTGGGTATTTACCTTAAAGATACAAAGGCAGTGATCCGAAGGGGCACGTGCACCTGAAAGTTTATAACAACAATGTCCACAATAGCCAAACTATGGAAAGAACCTAGATGCCCATCAACAGATGAGTAAATAAAGAAGATGTGGCATATATATATAATAGAATACCATGGAGGCATCAAAAATTGAAATCTTGCCATTTGCAATGACGTGCAGGGAACTAGAGGGTATTATACTAAACAAAATAAGTCCATCAGAGAAACACGATTATCATATGATCTCTCTGATATGAAGAATTTGAGAGGCAGGGCACGGGGTTGTGGGGGGGGAAGAAAGGGGAAAAAAAAGAAACAGGATGGGACTGGGGAGGGAGACAAACCGTAAGAGACCCTTAATCTCGGGAAACAAACTGAGAGGGGAGAGAGAGGGTGGCTGGGTAATGGACACAGGGGAGCAAATGTGCTATGGTGAGTGCTGTGAATTGTGTAAGGCTGATGATTCACAGACCTGTATCCCTGAAACCAATAATACATTATATGTTAATAAAAAGTGTATATAGATGTACACCCACATATATTCTTATTAAGTTTAATACTTTTAAAATCACTATGAAGTCTTTACTATTTTAGGTATACTTTGAAGATAAGAAATCTAAGTCCTAAGATTATACAGATTATACACAGGAAAGTGAGAATTAAAATTATATTTTTATCCTTCTAAAACACCCTAAACTCTACTGCCTCAAATTTTACTTTTGAAATTGGTCATGAAAATGTTTGATTTCCCAGTACATGATAGAAAATGAATTCAGATTTTTTTCCATATAAAAATGCTTCTCCATTCCTTCACTTTCAGCACTTTAAGTCTGGATTTATCTTTAGGTCCAAAATGAGTCTCTTGCATACAGCATATGGATGGGTCTGGTCTTTTTATCCAGTCTGCAATCCTGTGCTGTTTTATGGGAGCATTCAGGCTGTTCATGTTGAGTAATTTGTATAAGATTCATTTTGCAAATATGCAATGGGTGAATATATATGTTTCTTCTTATAATGTTTGGGTGAATTCTCATTAATCCAAGTCAGAAGATCATTCCTGGAATCAAATCTTAAGGAAAACTTGGCAATTGAAATTGTAGACTATTGAAGCTTTAATTCACATATCTTCTCAGTGACAGATTCCATTGAAGATGTTAAAAGACACCCAAAAGAATAATTGTTAAATGGAATAATCTGATGGACATTTATTATTTGTTTTGTTATTTGTTCACCAAAATCTGCTTTTCCTGCCTTTTAGTTAGAAAATTGAGGTGAGAACAACCTGTCCGAATAAAGACTGCCTCAGGATGGCTATGTCACTAACCTCTGGGTAATGGGCTGGAGTACAAAAGTGAGCTCTGCAAATTCTGGAGTGGGAGTGCAAGGGGAGAGGACACAACTTCTCTGTCCCTTTCCTCTTCCCTGCTTGCTAGGATCTGAATACACGTGTTGGTCTTAGAGAAGCTGTCCTGGGCCAGGTGCAACTTCTGGCTCTCTAGTCCTGGATCACTCACATATCCTCTCTGTCTCAGTTTCCTAACTAAGTAAATAATAGAATTTGTATCCTGGAATGCTGTGAGGGTTGAATCAATCTCTCTCTCTCTCTCTCTCTCTCTCTCTCACACACACACACACACACACACATTAGCAAAGTAACTGATCCTCCAAAAAAATTTATAGACAGGAGAAAGTCATTGAGGCAAAATGCTTTTCTATTTTTAGATCCTAAAAACAAGTATTTATTTTATTTTAAAGATTTTATTTATTTATTTGACAGAGAAAAAGAGAGATCACAAGTAGGTAGAAAGAGAGGGGGAAGCAGGCTCTCTGCTGAGCAGAGAGCCCGATGCAGGACTCGATCCCAGGACCCTGAGATCATGACCTGAGCCGAAGGCAGAGGCTTAATCCACTGAGCCACCCAGGTGCCCCTAAAAACAAGTATTTATAATATCATGATGTAGGTATGTAAAATGGAAGAAGGTAAAAACTGTATTACTCTACCTCCACAATACAAGTTAAGGACATTAATACACATGACCCCTGAACAGAGTCCTGGAAAACCAGGCCACAGCCACACTTTCTCAGCCTCTATTATGCATTTCCATCTGGAGTGTTTCCAGCTCTAAATGAAGTCTTTCAATGGACAGAAATTTCCTCTAAGCCCAGAATAAGCATAAGTAAATTTCTAGCTTGTATTCACTTTAACTAGAATGAAATTAATAAAAATTAATTTTGGAAGCTATTAAGGATTTTACCACACTGAGAAACAATACATATACATACGCATACACACACATACACCTGTGTGTGTGTATGTGTGTGTGTGCGTATGTATATGTATATATATGTAAATATATGTATATAAGTTATTGATGGCATCCAACTGCCCCTCAAACCATGAGTAATCTTGCCAAGCACCAGCCAAAGTCTTAACAATGTATACCTAGGTAACTTACTTGAACATAAGTATTTTCAAACTCAGAAACTATGTTAAATGCATAGTTTTTGAGGTTTATTTTAAAAGATAGAAAAACCTGTATGTCAAATTATGCAATGCTTGTTTATATTTACTATATTAAAAATACTACCTTCACAGTATCATATTTGCTGTGTGCTATGTATTTTCGATTTCAAATACATAGTGAGAAGTATCTCCCAGTGGGAATATAATTAGTCATCAATTATACATATTTAATTCATTCCTGGGTATGATACACTTTATTTCATTTTAGAAAGCAATTATTCTGTACTTAAGACCAGTTGCATGTACCTGTTAAATAACAGGAAGTGAGTTCATTCACAACTTTATAAATTAGAGAAGGTCTGTGTTTTTGAGAAGTCCTAAAGAGCATAATCATCCCAAGGTCATGTTTCAGTTAGAATTGTAGTTGGTGAAATTTATTAGATAACACATGTTTTTCCTGTTAACAGATTTGATCATCTGCTGTTTGATGTGCAAAATTTTCTCTGAGAACACTGTGCACTGTGAGGTGGAAAAGTACAAGAGACAATAACTGTTCCCTGTTTCCCCAAACACTTGCCTTGCCATTCATAGAGACCCCCAAAAAATTCACTCGTGTAGATATACTTGGTATCCCTTAAATACTCAAAGAAATAGAGGAAGTCATTTCATATAGTACTCCAAGGTATATAGCAATTTTTCAAGAGGAAGAAATGATGATCCCAAAATATTTGTTTATTTATTTATTTATTTATTTATTTATTTATTTTTAATTTAATTTTTAGCACTGCATCAGGGGTGCCTGGGTGGCTCAGTCAGTTAAGTGTCTGCCTTCAGCTTACCTCATGATCCCAGGGTCCTGGGAGTGAGTCCCACACGGCGCTCCCTGCTCAGTGGGGAGTCTGCTCCTCCCTTTCCCTCTGCCCTTCCCTCCCCGTCACTTGGGCGTTCCCTCCCTCTCTTGCTCACTCTCTTTCTCACAAAAATAAATAAAATCTTTTTTAAAAAAAACACAAATAAAACTCTCTATCATTCTATAGACAGTAATAATAGCAACAATAACAAAATAAACAACAGTAATAGCAATTGCTATTTACCAGGCGCCTGCCTTAGTAATAAAAGATTTACATAAGTTAAGTCATGTAATCTTTACAATAACTTTAAGAAGGAAGTACTATAACTCTTCTCAGAACTAGAAATGGCAAAGCTGAGAATTTTTCTCACAGTGAAATACTTATTTTAGCCAGCAATTGCATCCCCAGAAAGTTTCACATTTGCAGCCTAGCAAAAAAAAAAAAGTTGGTAATTTGTTTCTTTGGTTAATTTTGTTTAAATTCCATTTTGAGGGATGGAGTTTATTATATCCTGGTTTAGATGTGCAAGAGGATTGAAACTGATGTGTTTTTCTGAGAACTGGCAAGGGAAAATGGACAGAAATAGAGATAGATCACCTTATTTTTTCACTGTAAGATTCCCTTAGTTCTCTTTGTAATCAAAGTAATGTGCTTAACCAAAGGAGTAGTCTTTAAGGCACAGTGATTATGTGAGAATTATTTGGATAAGGTGTGGTTTCGAAAGTATGAAATTTCAAGTCAAATTATAAAATTCAAGCTAATTTAATATGTGATAATTTAAGTAAATTTTTTAAATATTTAAATTTCAAATATCAAAACCCAAGACCATTACAATATTATTATTCTGTATTTCATTAGCTGATTTAAAATACAAATTATCATTATCTTTCAAAGTTGTTTATAATCTTCCTCAATTAAATAAGATGCATTGTGATTTGATTGTAATGACTAAATTCTCAAATATTTCCATGGCATTTACATTACATGTAAAATTCAAAGGGAAAAATTAAAAAAATAAAAGATAGCTAAAATAGTGGACTCTAAGGAAATAATGAACTTTTGTTTTATGAACTTTTCAATTCTTCGCTGAGATGTAGAACATAAACTCAGTTATTATAAATAAAATATAAATGACTCTCAGTGAGAATATCAATTTACCATAATATTATACCTAAAATATTTTATAAACTAGCCCATGACAGCCACAAATTATTCCTAGAAAATAAACAAACTAAAAGATGTATCCTGAATTGTCAAAAAAGTTGGAAAATACCCAAATAGAGACACTTAGAATAGTTAATAATGATTTTCATTATTATTAAAAAAAATACATACTCCTTCTGGGAAATATAGGAAATATAGAAAAATATTATAATAAAAGTATTAAAAATCCAAATCCTTGACTCACAGACATATAAATTTTTACATTTTGATAAAATGAAACATTACAAAATAGAGACTATATATATCTGGAACTTGTATATGCACCTAACATTTTATCATCACCACTTCCTCAAGGAAATGGATTTACCTTAATGTTTTCATTATTACTCTTGGAAATCTAGTTTTCTCAATTTTTTTTAATAGACTTCAAATAAATATATTGTTTTCATTACTTTGTTTTGTGTATGTGTTTTATTAATTCATGTTTCTTGTGAATTTATAAAGTCATTATCTTGACTTAATCTCCAAAGAAAAATAATTTGTTATAACCATATAAAACATTGCATGTACATAGTTATTCAAATATATATATATTTTTATTTTGAAAGTAAATCTTGAGAATGACTTTATCACTTCACATAAAATATTTGGTTAATTTTATAGACTAATATAAAAGTGTGTATTTAAATCACAAATATAATTCTATATTTTGTAATCCTATTTCCATGTTCATCCTGGTTTTATGGTTAGTGTTACATTAAAATCTTTGCAATAATAATTTATGTGTATACTTTAAGTAGCTCAGAAGATAACAATTTTATCATCCTCTAATCCTTAAAAAAATCCCCTTAAAAGTGGCTAAACACAATAGTGATTATTGTCTCAAATGAACAAAACATCATGTACTAATGACTATATCAAGATAACAAAATAAATCATCTGAGAACAACAATATGAATATCTTAAAATACAGAACTGAATTCTCTGGAAAATAAGTAAAGTCATATGAACCCTCAAATCAAGAGGAAACTGAAGTATAGTGACAACACATAAACTAGGGGCTCTGGAAAATTGGAATTCTAACTAAGATTATGGTATAAATCCCAGACTCTTAGAGAGGCTACCTCACAAGGGAGAGGATGGGATCAGAAAAAGTTCCACCAGCCCAGAATGAGTAGAAGGAAGTTTGTTTTCCTTGACAAGGATCCTGAGAGGAAAAAAAAAAATCCCCTTCAAATATATGCCACTTATGCTTCCTGAAAACTCTAAGTGAGAAATTAACACAGAAATCAGTTCCTTTCAACAAAAGTAAAAGATTACCTGCTACAGTGGAAAACATTCTCAAACAGATTTTGCTGCATTCCCATACATAAAATCTTCTTTATAAGGCTCCTAAAAGAGAACTCAAACTTCAAAATAATATTTACATGAGCAAATAATATACCAGATAAGGTAACCTGCAGAATAAACTCAAGAATGGACATCTGAGAACTTCAGTTAATGAAATTCTAATTGACATTTTATTTATTTTTTGTTTTTTAAACTTCTTTTATTTAAGATTTTTTATTTATTTGACAGAAAGAAGAGACAGCGAGATAGGGAACACAAGCAGGGGGAATGAGAGAGGGAAAAGCAGGCTCCCCGCTGAGCAGGGAGCCCAATGCAAGGCTCAGTCCCAGGACTCTGGAATCATGACCAGAGCTCAAGGCAGACTCTTTAAGACTGAGCCACCGAAGTGCCACTCTAAGGGACATTTTTAAATGGAAATATAAAATGAGTAAAGACACAAAAAGAAAGAGAAGTCATATTAGAAAAGCAGGTAACTTTTGAAATAAAAATGTAATTCTTAAAGTAGAATAGCCAATATCATAAAAAATGTTTATGTAATAAAAGGTCAATCTGAGGACATTACAAAAAAGACAGCATAGGGAAATAAATAAGAAATGCCAAATCGGGTAGAAGGTCATGAGAAAAAGTATAAAAACTTCTAACCAATATCTACTTGGAGTCCTAAAAGGAAAGACAAGAGCAGAAATGTAATAATCAGAGTATTCAGAGTTAATGACAAAAAGCTATCCAGATTTCATAAATGACATGAATCCTCATATTCAAGGAGCACAATACTTCCTTAATATGATAATTAAAAATAAACCTCATCAATAAATAATCAATCAATAAACCTTGATGTAGAGAAATTGCACAGCTTCAAAAACAGAGATCTATTCACAAGAAACAGAAAAACTTCACTAATACAGAAACAAGGATGCTAACAGCAAACTTCTTAACAGCAAAAGGAAAAGCCAAAAGCACTGGAAAAACATCTTCAAATATTGAAAGGAAACAACTCATCATCTGAGATTCTAGAACCACCTAAGGTACTACTAAAGAGTAATATATATATATATGTATATTTTGATGAAAATGCTGAAAGATATTATACTAATAATTTTTCCATGAAAGGACATTCTTTAGAATTAAGGTAATTGAATCATAAAAGTGATTGGAACACAAGAAGGATGAAAAAATATGTTGTAAACAATGGTTAAATCCAAGAAATACTGATTTTATGAAACAACAAGCAAATATTGACAATAGTTTCTTAAAACATTTGAACTATAATAATGTACAAAAAATCGTAAGAATGAAGAGTGAAGAGATATTAAATCCGTTGATTTGTTTTAATTTTTATCAATTTACATAAACTAAAAAAAAAAGATCACTCATTCTTCCTACCTCCTGTCCCATATGGTAGCTCTGTTTTTAATTTTTTGAGGCATACCCAATGTGTTCCATAATAATTGCACCAATTTGCATTCCCATCAACAGTTCACAAGGGTTCCCTCTCCTCCATATCATTGCCAACCCTTCTTATTTCTCTTCTTTTTGAATATAACTATTTTAACAGCAGGAGTAATATCTCATGATTTTGATTTTCATTTCACTGATAATTAATAATGTTGAGCATCTTTTTATATACCTGTTGGCCATTTCTATGTCTTCGAGAAAATGTCATTTTAGATCTTCTGCCTGTTTTTATTTTATTTATTTTTATTTTTTATTTATTTATTTTTTTAAAATTTTTTATTTTTTATAAACATATATTTTTATCCCCAGGGGTACAGGTCTGTGAATCACCAGGTTTACACACTTCACAGCACTCACCAAAGCACATACCCTCCCCAATGTCCATAATCCCACCCCCTTCTCCCAAACCCCCTCCCCCCAGCAACCCTCAGTTTGTTTTGTGAGATTAAGAGTCACTTATGGTTTGTCTCTTCTGCCTGTTTTTAAATCAGATCTTTTTTATTATTTTTTTTTTGCTACTTAAGTTGAAAATATCAGACCTATGGTTTGCAATTATTTTCTCCCTCTTCGTACACTGTCTTTTCCTTTTGTTGATAGTTCCTTTGCAGTGCAGAAGCTTTTTAATTGAGGTAGTCCCACATGTTTACTTTTGCTTGTGCTGCTTTTGTTTTTGGTGCCAGATTTAAAAAAAAAAAAAAATTGCCAACAAGGCGCTGGGTGATACAGCTGGTTGAGTGTCCTCTTGATTTTGGCTCAGTTCATGATCTCACTTTTGAGATCAAGCCCTGCATCAGGGGCTGTACTGGGTGTGGATCCTGCTTAAGATTTTATCTCTCCCTCTGCCTCTCCCCACTCATGTTCTCTCTCTAAAAACAAATAATAACAAATTAAAATATAAAAAATTAAAAAAATAAAAAATGCATTGACAAGACTTGTATTAAGATTGCCACTTACATTTTTTCCCCGCTAGGAATTTAATGGTTTTAGGTCTTCTGTTCAATCTCTAACTTATTTTAAGTTCATTTTTGTGTATGATATAAGATAATGGTCTAGTTTCATTCTTTTACATGTGGATGTCCCCTTTTCCCAGCACCACTTATTTAAGAAACTGTCCTCTCCCTATGGTATATGCTTGGCTCCTTTTCTGTAAGTTAATTGATTACAGATGTGCGTGTTTTTTCTAGAAAGACACAATTTACCAAAACTGTGTCATGAATCCATAAATATTAAATAAGTTAAATCATGAAGGTTGAGAGTAGGAGAAAAGAATTGTATTACAGAATGGTAAGACTGTAATTCAATTGAAGACTGTACTTCAAGAAAAAAAATAGGTAATTCTGCTTCATACCTCTAATGAACTCCTGTTCGATAAATTGAGGATACATGTGTGAAGCAAGATTGAAAACTACATAAATCTAAATACAGAATAACAACTAATTCTTGGAGAAAGGTTGACTGAGGTCCTGTTGTTTGTGCTCTGCATGATTCATGGGCCACCATTTCACTCCGACTTCAGTGTAAATGCTTGTGCTAGGGTTGTATAGTCCACAGCATGAAAAAACCTGTGATGATTTGATTCTCCAGATATTTAGGTGTTGAAATAAATGGGGATAAATTCTAACTTTAGTACATAGATGATCATATTCAACTTCTCTATTCTCTTCTACACGTTTGCTATATAAAATTTTAAATAAAAGAAACAACATACAGATGCACTGCTTCTGCAATAGAAGGAAGTATCTATTACTAATGTCAGAGATGTGTCTTTCCATTTCTAAAAGGTTCTAAATCAAGAACTTTTTAAAATGTAAATAACACTGTAATACTTCTATTAATAAAACAAATAAAAGAATGATGGTTAATTCTTAAACTTTTATTTAAGCCATTAATTTTATTACTCTCCTATCTACAGTAAGCCTCAATTTGCCCTTATTTAAATTCAAGAGTCTGACTAGCTCATCTCTTCTATTCTATTTAAATTAAACCTTCTCCAGTTTTATGATTTGCAATTCAAAACTTATAACTCCACTTTAACTATACAAATATAGGATTCATTTCTTAAGTAAGTAAAAGGGTCCTGAGTTATATTAACATTGCATTTTACTAAGCAATTTAACCAGGTATATAAATTCCTTTTGTAAATATCTCATCAATTAAAAAAAATACACACTATGGCTTCTTTGTGAATACGGTAAGATATCTTGAATACGGTAAGAATATTTGAATCAATGTTTCCGCCATATTCTGAAAATTCAGTATGACAAATCATGTAGCTCTTGTAGTTCTAAATCTTATAGCTCTAACCTGACATATTTTCTACTAGGTCATTTTGTTTAACTTCAAACATCATAGGTTCTTTTGTAAGGAAGGAGTAAAAGCAATTTTCTTTTAAAGTGAACTGAAACCTGATTGAAAAAAGAATCATTCTTTTGTCAAACTATAATCTATTGTTTCAGTTAGAGAGAAATCACATACAGAAAAGAGTATAAGGGTGCTCCATGAAATTATTCTGACAAGAAGAAATGCCAAAATAATAGGATGAAAATTGTTGTCTCTTTTTCAAGAATGATGTGAACTCCAAAATAACTTGACATTTTCATGTCAAACTGTGAAATACTTGAAATGCAATATACTTGAGTACCATATACATTCACAGAGAAATTAAAATGAGTCTTTGTACTTAAAAAAACCTAATGAACATTGGAATTTTATCCATAAGAATATGCTTTTTGGCTGACCTTTAAGTATTCTTTTCACTTTTTCTAGAGAAGTACAGTATTCTACTGTTCAGGAAAGATCACTATAAATTATAGCATAAAGTGAATATAATAAAAAAACTTTTAGTTTGTTTTCATCATAACCATGTTCTTGTGTAGAAAATGTTATTATAAGGGGATATTGAATGTTTTTTTTTTTAATTTTTTATTTTTTATAAACATATATTTTTATCCCCAAGGGTACAGGTCTATGAATCACCAGGTTTACACATTTCACAGCACTCACCAAAGCACATACCCTCCGTACACTTTTCTAGTTGTTATAGGTGTATAATGAAATAAATATATATAAATAATGTACAAAATAAAATTAATATAAAACAACCCTGCTCTTATGCTCCTAACCTAATTGTGGACACAACTTAGGAGCACACAGGGAAGAGGGGGATGTGCAGGAATGGAGAGAGACTGATTGTTGTGCATAGCTGTGGTTAAAAAGCCCTCCTCAGAAGAGCTGACACTTAATGTAGACAGTGAAGAATGAGCCTGACAGAGCTTTCCCACATTGTAGGAATTGATATGCATATATGAGAAAGTTATGGATTAAATTATTGCTTAAAAATATTAACTGGGACCTTCCCAGAAATCATCATAAACATACCTTCTTGAAGCTGAATTCTAGTGTGGGGGGGGGTCATTATGAATTAGGTCCTTCTCTTAATGAAAACAATGAACACTGGTGGATTTTAAATGTACAGTTTTTTAAGAACATTAAAAAATTGCAAAGGTAGTAAAGGACATGTCAAAACAAAAGGGAAAGGAGGTTCCCATATAAGCCAGTGGAGCACAGGAACACTGAAGTTACACAGTGCAAGATATAACTACTCAGGGGAAGTTGACTTCAGTTTTGGAGTCTGGTAGGAGGAAACAGATGTCTGAGGCCAGGGCCTGAACAAGCCATGCAGCCTTAGAAGTGACTTCCCAAATTAACTTGAGATCCCTGCAGTGTGAGGCTGAAATGAAAGGAAATCAGCAATCCAACACACCCTGAAGCATCATTTCCACACTGGTGTGTCACCTATCAAACAAGACAAAGACTAGAAAACATGACAAACATAACAGTAAACAGAAGAGATCCAGGAAAGATAAAATGTTTACAATTCTTTCTTTGAGGGGGTGGTATCGTTAGGGTTTGGTTTACTTCAGACTTAATTAGTTTTGTACAGATTTTGTAATTTCTGTGTATGAATTGTTTTTATACACAATATTTCTGACACTAATGAGTGGGTTTTTCTCATACTAATAACCAATTCTCCAACTCTCTGAACACCATGGGTGTACAATTCAATTAAATTCTAACACCAACTACTGGAGTTGAGGCAAGCGTCACAGGTTAGGGGCTCAGACCCACAAGACTGTCCCCAGCTTCAGATGTCAATCACAAGTCCTGGGCCTCTCCTACTTCTTACTGATCGGCTATAAACTGAGGGCTCTCACAAAACCCTCCTCGGTTCAATAACTTGTTAGAACAGCTCACAAAACTCAGAAAGTCTCTTTACTCACTACTGCTGGTTTATTATAAAAATTATAACCCAGGAATAGCCAAATCCAAGAAGGAGGCATAGGGACACATAAGCAAAAAGGCACAAAATTCCCATCCTCTCATGTGCACCTCAGTATGTTTGCCAACCTGGAAGCTCTCCAAATACCACTCTTCAGCATTTTTATGGAAGTGCCATTACATAGGCAAGATTGATTAAATCACTGGCCATGGGCGATTAACTAAATCTCAGAGATCAGGGCCTATTTGTTCTTCTGACAACCAGGCCCCATCTGAAGCTATCTAGGGGCCCACTGGGAGTCATCTTAGCAGGAACTCAGATATGGCTTAAAGAGTCTTATTATGCATAACAAAAGCTACTCCTATCACTCAGGAAATTCCAAGGTTTTATGAGCTCTGTGTCGAGAAGGAGGGATCAAAGACAAGTATAGCAGTATTATTGTATCTCACTATTACACTCTGACAACTAAATGAAAGAGTACATTCAAGATTTTTTTAAAAAATGTAAACAAGTAGAAAAAAATCATAAAAGTAACACAAGAGAGAAAAAATTGAAATAGAACAGGAGGAATGAATAGAAAACAAAAATTAAGTCAGTGAATATACAACTAACATGACTAATGATATTAATGAATAGAATAAATACACTAATTAGAACAGTAATATT
The DNA here is from genome assembly GCF_964662115.1 of Mustela nivalis. Classification (NCBI taxonomy): domain Eukaryota; kingdom Metazoa; phylum Chordata; class Mammalia; order Carnivora; family Mustelidae; genus Mustela; species Mustela nivalis. The sequence goes on along the minus strand of NC_139039.1, from coordinate 20,019,077 downwards.
TGAGATTGGATTTAAAAGTCCAACTGTAAATTGTTTACAAGATACAATGTAAAATGCAAGAATATAGAATGACTAATGTGGATGAATAGAGAGTATATAAATACTAAGCAAAAGAAAGGTGATGCAGGGGCGCCTGGGTGGCTCAGTGGGTTAAAGCCGCTGTCTACAGCTCACGTCATGATCCCAGGGTCCTCGGATCAAGCCCCCCACATCAGGCTCTCTGCTCTATGGGGAGCCTGCTTCCCCCCCTCTCTCTCTGTGCCTCTCTGCCTACTTGTGATCTCTGTCAAATAAATAAATAAAATATTAAAAAAAAAATAACCAACTGGCTCAGTTGGTTAAGCATCTGCTTTTAGCTCAGGTCATGCTCCCATGGTCCTGGGATTGAGTCCTGCATCAGGCTCCCTGCTCGGTGGGGAGTCTGCTTCACTTTCTGCCTGCTGCTCCCCCGCTTACGCTCTTTCTCTTTCTCTCTCACAAATAAATAAATAAAATCTTTAATAAAGAAAGAAAGAAAGAAAAATTTAAAAAGAAAGCTGAGGCAGATATGATATTATCAGAAAAAATAGACTTTAAGATAATGTAGTATTAATAGAAATTAACAGAATTGCTTAATAATAATATTTTTGCTTATTTTCTTGTCTTATTTTTCTGTCACATACTGAAGTATATTAAAGATTTTACACTATGTTTTTGAGATTTTTCTCTTCTCTGTAGTTATGAAAATTTTTATTTATATACTCCTAGGCTATGTTTTTAAATAAATAGAGTTTAAAATTATTATTAGTTCTTGGTAAATTAAAATTTTTATTATTATGAACTAACCCTCATTATTTTCTGTTAATGTTTTTTACCTTAAAGGCTATTTTATACAATACTAACATTTTGTATGTTATGTCTTTATCCATTCATATGCTTTGTCCACTCATATGCAAATACATATGGAATTGGAATCTAAATAGGAAAGGAGATAGAGAATAAAGAAAGAATACTAGATACATATCAGAATATTTTCTAAATTTAATGGTGTAGAGATTAGCATGACCCCTGTGCAAGGATGACATGAAAATCCATGAAACACTCCATATTTAAAAAGAAAAGAAAAAAGAATATTTTCCAAATGTAGTTCAAAAAAACAAAATTAAATAATCATCCCAACCAAGGTAGTTATTTATGAATAATTTTAAATGCCAACCAAAATAATTATAAAGAAAACCTCACTGGATACAAACTGAGGAAAACCAGAGATAAAGAGCAAAATCTTGAAAGGAGACAGCAAGAAGACACATTGCTTGTAAAAGAACAATGATATGAATTACTGTTGATTTCTGACTAGAAAAAAAAGGAGGTAGAGGATAATGGAATGCCATCTACAAAATGCTTTAAAGAAATCTCTCAACCAAGATTTCTATATCCAGTAAAAATACACATTAAAGATAATGAGGGAGATCATATGATAGTTGTCTTTCTCTGCTTGACTTATTTCGCTAAGCATGATACGCTCTACTTCCATCCATGTTGTTGCAAATGGCAACATGGAGGCTTAAGTGGGTAGGAGAAGAATAAATGAAACAAGATGGGATTGGGAGGGAGACAAACCATAAGTGACTCTTAATCTCACAAATTGCCTTTCTTAACTGTAATGCAGTGTTTAATAAAACTCTTAAGTGTGTTTCTGTTTAAAGTATTCAAATTTGTCATCTCTTAAGCACAACAAAAAATGAATGTTAACCCATGGGTACTAGTAAAATCCATCAAATCTCTCTCTCCACAAAACCCCCTCCCCACAAAACTTCTAAATCTTGGTGCTTCTCAGGATCCACTCTAAAAATAAGGTAGCATTTTAGATGGGATCTCAATAGAGACTCTCCTGCCTCCCTTGAAAAGATTTCCAAATCTAAGTCACTGTCAGTGATTGAGGAATTTATACATTTAAAATAATCTCAAAGGAACTATCTTTATTTTAAGGTGTAGTAGTTTTTGATATTTATTATATAAACATATATAATATGTTTTTTGATTTTTTTAAATTTTTTAATATTATAGTATCGGTGGATGTTTAAACTTATAGTAATGCTAAATCTCTTACCTGAAATAATAGTAGGCCAATCATCAACATCATCATCATAATTTATTATATATATATAATATATTATTATTAATATTTATTATTATTAGTAGTAGTATTCCTCTAAAACACCAATCCTGTTTCCATAAAAAAGCCTTTAAACTTAATTGTCTGCCCCATCTGGAATGCTCATTCCCAAGATCTTTATATGGCTGGATCCTTCTCAAAGTTCAGATCTATGAATAAATCTTTCCTTTCCAGAAAAACCTTCTCTGATTATTCAGTCAAACATATAATACGCCCCCACGTCAACCTCTATCTTTGGACACTTTTATGTTCTTTGATGCACTTAGCACTTTCTCAAACCGTGTTATTTATTTGGCCACATGTTATTTGTCTTTTTCTATTAGAATAGCTAAGAGAAAGAACCTTCCTTATCTTTTTATTTATTTATTTATTTGACAGACAGAGATCACAAGTAGGCAGAGAGGCAGGCAGAGAGAGAGAGGGGGAAGCAGGCTCCCCACTGAACAGAGAGCCCGATGCAGGGCTCGATCCCAGGACCCTGAGATTGAGACCCGAGTGGAAGCAGAGGCTTTAACCCACTGAGCCACCCAGGCACCCCAAGAAACTTCCTTATCTGTAGCACTTACTCTGCACCTGAATTTCTTAAAACAATGTTTGAAAAATAGTATACACTCAGTACTTTTTAATGTCATTGAAGGAATAGAGACATTTAGGGATAAAGTCAATGTGTGATTATTATCTTATTCTTTGGTAGAAGTTAGAGGTTAAGATCTTGAGGGCTCTAACATCACTACCTAAGTTTGGATCCTCACCCAGTATCTACCATTTGTGTGGCTTTCAGTTTGCTAATGCTCAAAAGGGAAAAGAAAGAAAGAAAGAAAGAAAGAAAGAAAGAAAGAAAGAAAGAAAGAAAGAAAGAAAGAAAGAAAGAAAGAGAGAGACACTGCTGTACTGGATTAGTAAATGCAAGTAAACTAGTTATTGTGTACAGCAAAAAGGAACTCAATACATAATTTTTCTTTGCTCCTAATAAAAAAAAAAAACAAGTAATCTTATTGCTATAGTAATATATGAAGGATTTTCTAGATTAGAAAAGCAAAAGAATTGAGATTATACACCACGATTCTATTGTTCACTGAAGACATTAGAAATGACACATTCTAAATTAACTATAAAAGGCAGGGCATACATAGAAAAAAAAAAGTAAATCAGTCCATAATGCCCTTGAATTGCAGAAAAACAAAAGATTAAAAAAAAATGACTGGGAATCCAGCCAACAGCCTAAATACAGCATTTTTCATCTACTTGTGAAATTACAATGTAAAAGCTCAGTAAAAAAAGCAAGATTATGCATATTCATACCCTGGTTCAGTGAGGATGATAAATGAAACAAAGCCACAAAATCATTCACTGAATATGACATGATTGCATTCCTTTTCATAGTTACCTGAAAACAAAAATTATGATGTAAAATTCTATTATGTTTTCAGAAGAAAAAGAGTTTAAATTTCAAAATGAAAGCAAAAATGGAATACACATTTTAAAAATTCTCAAATGTTACATGATTTCAATGTACTTTTTTTTTGCTTTTTTAATTAAGAAAATTGGATTGAAACAAAAATCTTACAAGAATATGAGTAGTTATACTAATTCCCTGAAGATTTCAGAAATTTAGATCTGGTAATGCTTAATAAATAACCCAAATTATCTTTTTTAATATTTTAATATGTTTTCCAAATAAAAATTAGATAGTCTTTAAAAGTATTTATTTTATGGCACCTGGGTGGCTCAGTCGTTAGGCATCTGCCTTCAGCGCAGGTCATGATCACAGGGTCCTGGGATCGAGCTCTACATTGGGATCCGTGTTTAGCAGAAAGCCTGCTTCTCCCTCTCCCTCTCCCACTCCCCCTGCTTGTGTGCCTCTCCCACGGTGCCTTTCTCTGTCAAATAAATAAATTAATTAAATCTTAAAAAAAAGAGTACTAATATAACCTTTTTTGTGGTACTTAGCATAGAATAGTATTTGTTTGATGAATGTTCAAATTTTTTTGTTAAAAAAAACATTGTTATTGCACTATATGAAAGTGATGAGGCTTTGATGATACATTATAGTAATAACTCATCAAAACAACAGCACTTTGTGCCATATATTAAATATATCCCCCAAATTCTCATCTTTCCAATAGCAATGTAAAAAATCTTTTACCAGAAACTCCTTTTTGTTTAGATCAGCTCTACACATTTAACCCTACACATTCATATTTTCCTTTCTTTTTTTCTACCAAGGATTTTATTAAACAAGATTTTATTGCCTAAGTAGATTCTTTTTATTCTTCTAATGCCTGAATAGTATTTCTCTTTTTTAAAAAACTGACACCCCAATCAAATCCCAAATATATTATATTAACTTAAAATAGGCATATGTGTGTGTGTGTGTGTGTGTGTGTGTGTGTATAATTATGCTTTTATATGTGAGCCTCATGAAAACCACAAAGCAAAGACCTATAGTAGTAGATAGATAAAAGATTATGATAAAGGAATCTAAGCACAATACTAAAGAGAGTCATCAAACCAAAAGAGAACTAAACAGAGAAAAAAGACAAGAGAGGAACTACAAAATGGCCAAAAAACAATGAACAAAATGACAATAAATGCATGCCTATTAATGATTACTTTAAATGTAAGTGGAAAAAAATGTAATTGGAGTAAACTCTCTAATCCAAAGATATAGAATGACTGAAGGGATGAAAAAAACAAGAGCATTTAAATGCTGCCTACAAGAGACACACTTCAGATGTAAGAATACACACAGACTGAAAGTGAAGAGATGAAAAAAAAATTGGTCCACATGAGGTCAACACAAAATAAAGCTGTTGTACCTGTGCTTATATCAAACAAAATGGGCTTTAATCAAAAGTGTCTCTAAAAACAACAACCAAAAAAGGCATTGCATTATTGTAAAAGGGTCAATCCAACAAGAGAATATAGCATTTGTAAATATGCATTCAACATAAGAGTACCTAAATATACAAAAGCAAATATTGAAAAACCTAAAGGGAGAAATCAACAGCAATACATTAATAGTAAGGGGCATTAATGCCTCACTTACATCAATGAATAGATCATGGGTATAGAAAACTGATAAATATTAGCCTCATCCAGCACATTTGATACACACAGAACATATTTACAGTGTCCTTCTGAACAATTATGTCAATGAAATAAACAAAGGAGAAATAAGAACAAATGAATTAAAAACAAATTTTTTAAAAGAACAAATTTTTTACATTATTTTCATTTGGGACAAATGAAAATAGAAATATAGCATCCCAAAATCTATAGGGCATAGGAAAAATAATTCTAAAAAAGGTTCATGTCAATATAGGCCTGCTTCAGGAAATGAGAAAAATTTAAGATTAAAAATCTAACCTTATACTTAAGGACAGTAGGAAAAAAATAACAAATGGAGCCAAAGGTAGTAGAAAATAGGAAATAACAGAGATCAGAGTTGAAATAAATGAAAGATCAAGAACAAAGTAATGATCCCCATTAACACCACTTTTATTCATCATAGTATTAAACATCCTAGTGAGAGCAATTAGGCAAAAAAAATAATAATGGCATCAAAATTTGAAAGGAAGAAGTGAAATGTCACTATTTGTGAATGACATGATTTTATATATAAAAACCCTAAAATCTCTACTAAAAAGCTCTGAGAACTAATAATCAAATTCAGTAAAGTTGTAGGGTACAAAAATGCACAAAACCAGGTGCATTTTTATATACTGAAAATAAACTGTCTGAAAACAAACAATTCTTTTTACAATTACATTAAAAAGAAAAAAAAAAGTAGGGAAACTTTAAGGTTGTAAAAAGGTTATAAAAGACCTGTACACTGGGCACTTGGGTGGCTCAGTGGGTTAAGCCACTGCCTTCGGCTCAGGTCATGATCTCAGGGTCCTGGGATCGAGTCCCACGTCGGGCACTCTGCTCAGCAGGGAGCCTGCTTCCTCCTCTCTCTCTCTCTCTCTCTCTGCCTGCCTCTATGCCTACTTGTGATCTCTCTCTGTCAAATAAATAAATAAAATCTTAAAAGAAAAAAAAAAGACCTGTACACTGTAAACTATCAGACATTGATAAAAGAAATTGAAGAAAACACAGATAAATGGAAGGATATTTTATGCTCACAGACTGGAAGAATTAATATTGTTAAAATGCCCATAATCTCAAAGTAATCTGTGGATTCAGTGACACCCCAATCAAATCCCAATGATATTTTCCACAGAAATAAAACAACCTTAAAATTTTTATTATGTGAAACTACAAAAGAGCCTCTTAGAGCACAGTTGGAGGCATCACTCTCTCTCATTTCAAACCATATTACAAAACTATAGTAAACAGAATGGTATGGTATTGGCATAAAAGCAAGATATGTAGATTGACAGAATGGAATAGAGACTCCAGAAAATAATCCATATATATGTGGCTAATTGATTTATTAATATGTAATAAATAAACAATAGGGAAAGGGTAGTCTTCAAAAAAATACTATAGGGAAAATTGTGTAGCCACATGCAAAAGAATAAAAGTGGACCCCTATCTTATACCATAGACATTCTATACCATAGAATTAACTCTATGGATTGAAGACTTGAATATAAAACCTAAAACAGAGGCACCTGAATGGCTCAGTCAATTAAGTGTCTACCTTTGGCTTGGGTCCTGACCTCAGGGTCCTGGGACCAAGCCATGCATCCAGCTCTCTGCTGAGCAAGGAGTCTGCCTCTCCCTCTGTGCTCTCTCTCTCTCACTCTCAAGTAAATAAATAAAAAAAAACCTTAAAAAAATAGTCATCTATGTTACTATTAACTTAAAAACAACCCATAAAATCATAAAACTCCTAGAAAACATAGGAGGTAAGATACTTGACATCATTTTTGTCAATGATTTTGCTGATCTGATGCCTAAAGCAAAGGCAACAAAAGCAAACATAAACAAATGGGATTATATCAAACTAATAAACTTCTGCATCCAAAAAAGACACCATGAGCAAAATGAAAAGGCAACCTAGTAAATACAAGAAATATTTGCAAATCAAATAACCAGTAAGGGCTTAATATCCAAGATATATAAAGAACTCATACAATTCAGTAGCCAAAAAACAAAACCCATCTGATCAGATGGGTGGAGGATCTGAATAGACATTTTTCCAAAGAAGACATCAAGGTGGTCAACAGATACCTGGAAAGATACTTAACATCAATAGTCATCAGGGAAATGATGCAAATCAAAACCTTAATGAGATATTATCTCACACATTTAAGGATAGCTATAATTAAAAACTAAAATGAAACAAAAAAAAAACAGAAATGAAAATGAAAGAACAACAAGAAAGGCAAACAAGAACACCCAAAATATGTGGAGAAAAGGGAACCCTTTTCTGTGCGCTGTAGGGAATTGTACCCATCCAGTTGCATCCATTGTGAAAAAGTGTGTAGAAATTCTTCAAAAATATAAAAATAGAATGATCAGGTGAGTCAGCAGTTTACTTCTGGATATTTATGCAAAGAAAATAAGAACACTAATTACAAAAGATATATGCACCCCTATGTTTATTGCAGCATTATTTATAATAGCCCATAAATGGAAACAACCTGTGTCCATCAATGAATGATTAGATAAAGAAGATGTAGTATGTTTCTGTGTGTGGGGGTGTGTGATGTGTGTCTACTTATATGTAATGGCATACTACTCAGCTATAAAAAGAGTGAAATCATTTACAACAATAATATCAAATATATAAATATTCTATACACTGTAAATGTTAAATAATAGAAATGAATATATAAATGTTAAAATAATTGGATTCATTTAAAAAATACTGTTGTATAACCCAATTTCTTCACTTAAAGCTATAGGATCATCTTTTCAAATAAATATGGATAGCCAACACATTTTTAAATGAATTAATTTAAATTAATGGAAAATTGAAAGTTATTTAAACAATTAAAAGTTTTCACTTTTAATATAAGATACTAACACCCTTGCATATATAACCTATGCTCAAAAGTGCATTTCATATTATTTCTTCAGAATAAATCTCCAGTTGTAAAGTTATTTGGATATAGAGAATGTGTAAGAATGTAAAACTCGTTCCAAAAACTATACTCAAAATACATTTATATCCTTGTCACAGTTTGGGTTCTCTGGAAGCAGATGCTAAAGTTGAGTTGGTGGTACAAGATATTTCCTAGGAATTAATAGCTGTAGAAGGAAGGTGGGGCAGCAGCAATGAACAGAAGAGGTTAATCAGCAGTGTGGGTCCAACATTTATTTATTTTTTTCCTTTTCTTTTTTCAGTGCCTATTAATGTTCTTTGCTCTTCTTTCTTTTGATGTGTTCATCTTATTTTTTTAGGAGTTTAGCATGTATTAAAGATATTAAACTTTTTTTCTCATTGTATTTTGCAAGTAATTATCCAGGCCCACTTATATTGTTAATAGTACAATCTATTTTAGGCAATATTAACCTATCTTTAACACCAATTTTATATGCTATTATAAAGATCTGTTTATCTTATTTTCAAATTTGCTATTTCTTGTAAATGAGTATTAATAAATTTTGTATGGTTTTTTTTGACTCTTAATTTTTTTTTTGTAATTAATTTTTTATTTTTTATAAACTTATATTTTTATCCCCAGGGGTACAGGTCTGTGAATCACCAGGTTTACACACTTCACAGCACTCACCAAAGCACATACCCTCCCCAATGTCCATAATCCCACCCTCTTCTCCCAAACCCCCTCCCCCCAGCAACCCTCATTTATTTTTTATAAACATATTTTTTTATCCCCGGGGTACAGGTCTGTGAATCACCAGGTTTACACACTTCACAGCACTCACCAAAGCACATACCCTCCCCAATGTCCATAATCCCACCCTCTTCTCCCAAACCCCCTCCCCCCAGCAACCCTCATTTATTTTTTATAAACATATTTTTTTATCCCCGGGGTACAGGTCTGTGAATCACCAGGTTTACACACTTCACAGCACTCACCAAAGCACATACCCTCCCCAATGTCCATAATCCCACCCCCTTCTCCCAAACCCCCTCCCCCCAGCAACCCTCAGTTTGTTTTGTGAGATTAAGAGTCACTTATGATTGGTCTCCCTCCCAATCCCATCTTGTTTCATTGATTCTTGCTACTTTAGTGCACTTTCTTATCACCTCAAAGAATTTCTGAATGGATTCTCATGATTTCTAGGTATGCAAACTTAGTATGTATAAACTTTACCTCTTCTTAAGCATCAATTATTTGGTAACATTTCTTTTTTTTTTTTTTTTTTTAAAGAAATTCAAGGCAGGACTGTTTATTTTATTTTTTTTTTAAAGATTTTATTTATTTATTTGACAGACAGAGATCACAAGTAGGCATAGAGGCAGGCAGAGAGAGAGAGAGAGGAGGAAGCAGGCTCCCTGCTGAGCAGAGTGCCCGATGTGGGACTCGATCCCAGGACCCTGAGATCATGACCTGAGCCGAAGGCAGCGGCTTAACCCACTGAGCCACCCAGGTGCCCTATTTGGTAACATTTCTGATACAGCCTGGTGCCATAATAAAATGACACATTGGGGAAATCTTGGAGGAAGGAATGAGTGTATTTTGCTTGTCTGAAGGATGTGAATATTTGTTGCTAGTTGATGAGACTATGATGGGCTGTGGACTCGCAGAATGGCCAGAGCAATGCTTCTGTTTCCATATGCTCATCTAAGATTTTGCCACTCCTCCCTCAGGAGGTGGGGGTACTCTCCCCTCCCTGAACTCAGGAAGGAAACACTGTGACAATCTCTACAATTGCACTCCTAGATATATGACCCTTATTTCCAAGGCCAGGTCATCAACAGTGGCTTGGTTTTTACCTGGCTCTTTTTCTTAGGATGCTTTCCCTTGGAGCTTCTAAAGAAACTCAGTCCACATAAAAAGGCCACTCATGAGTGGTGTGACCAATAATCACTGGTTAAATGTGCATACAAGACAAAAATATTCTATTTTAATGCTTTTGTCCTTGAATTTTATTTCATCTTCTATTATTGTTCTTCTTTATTTCTGGTCAAATGACATGTGTTTTATCATTAGAAATCTAGTGAGTTCTTTTCACATAGATTATAAAGCATAAATTGGATCTTAATTTCTGACACCATCTAAATATATCTGTCTTTAGTAGGAGAGTGTAACTCGCATTGACTGCTATGATTCCTATGTTTGAGCTTCATTCTCTTCATAATTTCATAATGTTCTAACATTTAAATGTGTGACTAAATTTATCACTTTTGTTATATGAATTATATTATTATGTTATGGATTTTATTTAATGGGTTACTGACATGTCACTCAATTTTTAATTTTTTTTTTTTTTTTTTTTTTTTTGGAGGGAGTCAATTTTTAATTTTTCTAGAAGTTGTATTCAACTTAAAAAAAACACATTTGTTGGTGCGCTTGGGTGACTCAGTGGTGACTGCCTTCAGCTCAGGTCATGATCTCAGGGTCCTGGGATTGAGCTCCATATGGAGCTCTCTGCTCAGTGGGGAACCTGCTTCCCTTCCTCTCTCTTTGCTTGCCTCTCTGCCTACTTGTGATCTTTGTCTGTCACATAAATAAATAAAAACTTTAAAAAAAAACACATTTGTCTTTTGATTTCTTTACTTGTGTCAATATCTAAATGATACTTACTGACTTTCAACCCTATATAAAAATTAGTAATTGGTTATCACTTATTATTTATCAAAGCTAGCCACATTGCTAGGCATATTATAAGTAGGTTTCTTGATCATCATAGAAAGCTTATGAGATGGATGTTGTTTTTATTTCTATTTATCTTCAGGGAAATTAAGTAACTTGTCAAGATCACAAAGATTCACTCAATGAGAAAACTGGAATTCTAATTAAATTTGTCACATTCCAAGCTACAAGTTCTTAATCACTACATACTACTGGTATAATTTACATTTTTCCTTCACCAAAGCAACTTCATTTGCTCACATGGAGAATATCTCATCACACACCTCAAACATCACCTCTCCACAGACACACACAGAATACGAAATTCTCTCTGCTTTCCCAAATATGATCAGTTGTTCTTTTCTGTGCTTCCACATCACTTGTTTCCTAAATCTGTGAATATTTGTCATGATGTTTTGTAACCAGTGGTTGTCCTTCCTGCTTCTTGAACTACATACTGAGTTCTACTTACTCTGCTTTCTCAATGTCTATCATGATCATTTACCCATAATAGGTCATGGGGTGAGTCTTTTCAAATAAATGAATGATTGAATATATTGTTCTGGAAATAATAATAACTGGAAATACACAACCAAGAGAGGCCTCAAATATGCCTGTGTTAAAATCAAATTTTATCAGTATTTAATACACTTCATGATAGGAAATCCAGATTGAAGCAAATTTATGTTATTAATTATTTAATGTGAGTAATATAGAACTGTCTTGATTGTTTCTATGCTTATGCAGATTGCTTTTCTTGATAAAATTATGGAAAATGGGCTATACTGAAATAAAATGAAAGTACCAAAATATTCTGATCACCATGCTGAAGGGACCTTAGTGAATAGTGTTCTAGCAAAAGCAATGCATATTGACATTTGTTTAAAAAAAAAGAGAGAGAGAGAGAGAAGAAGTGAGGTGCCTAATTCTGTAACCTCAATGGAATTTTAATTTTATTTCAATTTCACTCACCATTAACTGCAGGCAGGTTGACTCTTCTTGAAGACAGGAGGAGTAGAATCACTTGAAACAGATGGAGCTATTGGAGGGCTCTGAAGGGGGAGCTGAAGCATTTCTTCTATAAAGTCCCACTGTCAAAGATCATTTTCAGTTAATACTACAGACTCTGCTGTACTGCATTGTAATGCTTTCAATTATATTTATAGTGCTTATAATTATAATTATAGTTTTATAGTTTAGAGAACAAATGATTCAAAATAATTTTCATTGAAATTACTATCTATTAAAGCAGAAGACCTTATTTAAGAAATTAACATTTGTATAGAAATATGAACAAGGAGTGATTAAAGAATTGCTCATCATTCACTTCTACCTCAGATATTATCTCATTCAAAAGCGTTCTGACTCCCATGCATTCTACACACTGGTAATGAACTAGATGAGTTACGCTTAAATTCTTCATGTAGATGATAAACTACTGAGAATAAGATTTCTAATGTCTTATGACACACATTTTATTTTGTTGATGTTAGTGTCCCTAGTAGATCCTACTAGGAACATAGTAGATCCTCAAATCTCCCAACATGCTATAATGACAAACAATGTATTTATCATATAGTTAATAAATCATCTGAAAATTTCATATTTTGCCTTCCTATAACAAATAATATTTTATATCACACTATAAATATACATAAAAAACATACCATAACATTTAGCCTGATTGGCAAGCAAAAAGTAGTCCTATTTTAATATTTTCAAAATAATTAAGCATTAAACAATAAGGACATTATCAATAGTAATAATATGTGAATAGAATTACTTCATTTATAATTGAAGACTATGAATCTTAATTTATGTAAAGCTTGTACATTTTTGTTGGCCATTACTGCCTTTTCCTTACAAAATACAATACAGTTTTTTAAAGTTGGGTCAGTGAGACTTTGAAGCTCATACACTGTTTCTTTAAATTAAAAAATAATTTGATGTGAAACAGTGTTTTCACAAAACTTTTAAAGTTTATTAGCTTATAATCTTCTGACATACATATTTTTGTAGTTTATATCAGAAAATTATAGTGAAAGAAAACCAGTATCACCTATTGTCCTAACACAGAGCAATAAATACCACTATTTTTTTACTGTAATGTTATATTTAAGATATATTTAAAACAACTTTTATTTTTCCACAAAAATGTTGAAAACATTAGCTTAAAAATACACATACATTTCTAAGTTTAATTAAAGTACCCAAAGTTTTCACTTTGATTTACTAGATGATTTTATTTGAAGTCATTTACTTTGGTTCTTAAAGTCCTAAAATATCATATTTAATTTTCCTAATTACCAAAGTAATAAAAACCTATCTGGGAAATACAGAAAACATTAAAAGGCAAACTAAAAATTTAATTGTTATTTGATATTGAAGGCTTTGACTATAAAGAATTCTAGAATTGTTTTAACAAAAACATCTCCATTTCTATATTCCAAAAGACAAAAAAACCAATGCAGTCAAAATTGTTGAGTAAAAATTGAACCACTAAAATTAACAGGTCCAAAAAATAAAATTAGCACATACAAACCTATAGATATCACACAAGTAAAGGTAACCTTTGGAATAACAAAAGCAATATTTAAGTCTGTCTGTAGAGTATTCTCTATATTGAGCCACTATGGTATGGCTTTAATGAATGTCTGAATATATTCTATTAGCCTTCTGGGAGATGTGGTGAGGTGGATCTTTCACAGAGAATGTCTCAAGATAGGTAACAGACTTCCTGGAAGTCATGACTCCCCAAGAACAAATAATGTTTGTTCATTAAAGATTGTAGATATAGGCTTGAAGCTCAGCTGCCATCAAGAACAACACAGTAACTATTTGGACCAGGAAGTTCATGACCAACCGACTACTTCAGTGCAAACAAAAGGTTATTGATGTCCTGCATCCTGGAAAGGCAACAGTACCTAAGACAGAAGTTCGGGAAAAACTAACCAAAATGTACAAGACCACACCAGATGTCATATTTGTATTTAGATTCAGAACCCATTTTGGTGGTGGCAAGACAACTGGTTTGGCATGATTTATGATTCCTTGGATTATGCAAAGAAAAATGAACCCAAACATAGACTTGCAAGACATGGTCTGAATGAGACGAAAAAGACCTCAAGAAACCAGCGAAAAGAATGTAAGAACAGAATGAAGAAAGTCAGGGGGACTGCGAAAGCCAATGTTGGTGCTGGCAAAAAGTGAGCTAGAGATTGAACAACAGAAGGAGTAAAGATGCTGCAGTGGCTTTATCTGTGGTGATTGTGCAGATTTTTCATGAGAGGATTAATAAACTAAGAATGTTAAAAAATGATTGTAGATTCATACATATATAACACATGCATGTATAAATGCAGATACATGTAAATACAAACAGATAGACTTTATAATCTCCTCATTAAATCATTCCAAGACTTTGTTTTTTTGATGTTGAAGAATTTTATTTTTTTCTTATGATGAAGTAAGAATTTACACACTTAAATTCAGGTATTGTCCTTTTACTTCCCAAGAACACAAATCTTTTATACATTAAGACACAGGTTAGATATAGACAAAACCACAAAAGGAGTAAATTATGTCTTTCACCTTGTCTTTTCTCATTTTTGGCTTACTCTTTTCTTTCTCATATCCAAGAATTTCCCAAAACCTTTTCCTCATAGTCCCAACCACTAAGGTGAAGAACAGATATCAGAATTAGTGAATGCTGAAAACCAAAGAAATTTTGTTTCAAGGAGTAAATTTAATGATAAAAATTGGGGCACAATGATAATCTATTTAGAATGTATTAACTTCAGGGGCACCTGGGTGGCTCAGTTGCTGAGTGTCTGCCTTCGGCTCAGGTCATGGTCCCAGAGTTCTGGGATCAAGCCCTTCATCAGGCTCTCTGCTCAGCAGGAAGCCTGCTTCTCCATCTCCCCCCTCCCCCTGCTTGTGTTCCCTCTCTTGCTGTGTCTCTCTCTGTTAAATAATAATAAATAAAATCTTTTTAAAAAGTAGTAACTTTGAACATACTTGAAATTGTAACACAAAGACCACTGTTTAGTCTGGCTTCATGTAGGTCCAAGTAACAGTAACACTTCCCTCAAACACATGTTTCCTCAAGTTACATTGTAAGCCAGATGTCTGACCCAAATAATTTAAGGCAGTGACCAAGGCTCCAAAAGAGAAGGGCAGAGAGCCAAAAAGAAGCAGACCAAAAGAGTCTGGGTATACCTATGTGGACTCAAGTTCAGGAGCCTAGCAGACTTGTAAAGGACTTACAACATGGGGGAACATAATGTTGTAACTGGGAAAGGAAGCTTCAACTAATTCACCAACAGAGATGTCTACTACTGAAAGATGAATGTCAAAGAAAAGTAGTTTTCAACCCATAATTAAGGCAATTACTCAAAGCAAGTGAGATGTCAACCTAAACTAAGAAGTCAGGATTTGAAACTACAAAACTGATGAGAACAAAGGAATTAGGGGTTTAAACTATTTACCTGAGTTGAAGTCTTGAGGAATCTAAAATAATGAGGAGTCAAAACATAAAGTCAAAAGGACTTGCACAAGTGTACTCCATTGTTACAGCAATCCATGTGTTCTTGAAATATAATCCCATCAGCTATTGATGTATAACATACCATATCAAAACATTATGGCTTAAAATAACATACACAAATTATTTCTTACATTCTGTGGATTCATCTGACAATTCTTTTGGTCTTGGCTAGGTGAATGGGGCTGAATGGACTAGTGTAGCTTTACTTCTTGACTGGGATTTCTGGGACAGCAATTTTCTCATTCACTTTCATCACACAGTGGGAGAAGGACTTCTAGCAGCAAGAGGTTAGTGACAAGGGGCCTCTGTTTATATTACATCTACCAACATACCACTGGCAAAAGCAAGTTGGTTGGCCAGACTCAGATTCAAATGGGACAAGCAATGCAAAAGGATGTACACGCAGGGATGGGAGACATTTGTGGCTGTTTTAGAATCTAACAGAACGTTCTAGAGTTAAAAGCAAAATTCAACTAGTCTTTTTTTCAACTAGTGTTTTAAGGAATAAAGAAGTTAACAAAAAGAACCTATATCCCATTTATTTCCTCAGTTTTGTTGGGCTTTACAGGAACCTTGTAACTTCAGAACCAGCGTCACCACTTGAACTTAAAGATAGCAAGAAAACCATAATCATCCAGCTAGAAGGCAGAGAATGTTTGCCAAACTCCCAAGATATTCCACAACTTGAGAATTGCATAAGACATTACTATTAGATTGGAAATAATTCCAAGTCCATTTTACAGATGGAAGTAACTCATAGAGTCAGTCATGGAAAAGTACCGTCTTTAGAATTGGGCACAATTTATAGGCATGTTTCTGAATTATTTTCCAAAATATTCATGACAATATTTCTTTTCAAGATCTTAAAGTAATCATACAATGCTGCTAAAGATACAGACCATTATGGGATAGTAAGGTTAGTATTTATTCATTTATTTCACTAAATATATTATACAAAATAATGATAATGTCTTTAGATAGGAGATACCATTCTCTTTACCTTGAGGTTAATTTGTTGGAATCTTCTGTCATTTGATGACTTCAACAATGCCTTGCACATAATCAGTTACAATCTCCACTACTATATCATTTCCATTATTGGGCTGGTAGAGTAGATGTCACACTTTAGCACTTATTTTAAATTTATATGTAAAATGTTCTGCACTAAAGACTTTTAGCATTCTGTAAGAATATTCAATTTGAATAATAGTAGCTTACAAATGCAGTTTTCTCTGCATCACTAAAAGGTAAATAACATCATTTGATTTCAATTAAATAAAGTGACAGTAAAATCTTTGTAAGCAAAAATATAACAATAAAAATACATTAGGATGGAAATTAATAGGCAAACCATAACTTATGCTTTAGGATGCATTGTAATGAGTGTCAGCTGCTGCAATTGCATTTCTTAAAGTACAAAACAAACTTTATTCCCTAAATTCATGATGGAAAGAAATCCTGAAAAATTACAGTTCTTTGCAACGTCTAACTCCAACATGCTTCCAAGTAAGGAAGAGTTTGATTCAGATCAGGATTCAGAAAATATATAACACCTTGAAAGCAGATTCATACTAGCTAGAGGGAGATGAGCTAAAGCTAGATGAGAATCAACTGATTAGATCTCTAAATTACTCCCACTGTTTAATTCAATTCAATTACATATATTCTCTAAACACCTCTGGTATTTTCAACAATTTTCCTTGGTCATTGCAAGAAACAGAAAAAAACTTAAGCAAGAGTTGTCATACTAGACTGGCACACTCTTATGTTATTCAGTCTTTTAGGGAAAGGGCACTTCCATCACTTCCTCGGAATCTGTGTCCCTATTTTAAAATTCTATGCAATTCTGAGATAGGTGCCATGTGGTCCCAGACTCATCTACCCAATAGATTGTATCCTTCCTTTCATCAGTGTGATCTTGAAGACCTAAAAGCTCTCTGTTGAGCTCAAGCTATACCTAGGGCACTAAGATATTCCTTTGAGGTTGCCAGTGGTCTCACTTGCCTAAACAGCTCTTGATAACTATTTCTTCTCTGGAAATGTTGCTTGCCCTCTGGCTTCCCTGCTGAAAATTAGAGACATATTTCCTGTATATTCTGAGACTCCAAAACTTCTCCACTCTCACCATCTTCCTTCATACTTGGCTGGAAAAACTCTTTCTTGTTTTAGTGAAATCTCTTCCTCTTTGTGTTTATGATCAAGATATTTTTTCTATGTCCCAATACTCTCACATCTGTAGGATTAGGAAGATTCACAGGTGCCTTCTGTAATCCATCTTTTCCCAAATTCACTCAAAACAATAAGCACAAATCTGACTTCCTTATATAAAATGGATTGGGGGTGGAAGTGGTAAAGAAAAATACAGGGATGAAATACCTAAAATATAATACCACACATACCCCTACACACACATAACTTTTGGGGTAGTAGTAAGACTTAGAAATGATGCATGGCTTTAAGCCCCCCTTGCTCCCATCCCTTAACCTTCATCCCTTCTAAAACCTTCAGTTTGTTTCCTGGAGTCCATAGTCTCTCATGGTTCCTCTCCCCCTCTGATATCTCCCTTTTCATTTTTCTCGTCCTTCTCCTAATATCCTCCATGCTATTCCTTATGATCCACAAATAAGTGAAACCATATGTTAAGTGCCTTTCTCTGTTTGACTTATTTCACTAAGCATAATCTCCTCCAGTTCTGTCCACATTGAAGTAAAAGTTGGGTATTCATCCTTTCTGATGGCCTAAGTAATATTCTGTTGTATATATGGACCACATCTTCTTTATTCTTTCATCTATTGAAGGGAATCTCAGCTCTTTCCACAGTTTGGTTATTGTGGACATTGCTACTATGAACACAGGGGTGTATGTGGCCCTTCTCTTTATTACATCTGTATCTTTGGGGTAAATACCCAGATTGGGCCATAGGGTAGCTCTATTTTTAACTTTTTGAGGAACCTCCACACTGTTTTCCAAAGTGGCTATACCACCTTGCATTCCCACCAACAGTGTAAGAGGGGTCCCTTTTCTCCACAATCTCTCCAACATTTGTTGTTTCTTGCCTTGTCAATTTTTGCCATTCTAAATGGTATAAAGCGGTATCTTAATGGGGTTTTGATTTGAATTTCCCTGATGGCTAATGATGATGAACACTTTTTCATGTGTCTCTTAGCCCTCAACTTTATGGCCAACTAATCTTCAACAAAGCAGGAAAAAATATCCAATGGAAAAAAGACAGTCTCTTCAATAAATGGTTCTGGGAAAATTGGACAGCTATATACAGCAGAATGAAACTCGACCATTCGCTTATATGATACACAAAGATAAACTCTAAATGGATGAAATACCTCAGTGTGAGACTAGAATCCATCAAAGTCCTAGAGGAGAACTTAGGTGGTGACCTCTTTGACATTGACCACAGCAATGTCTTTCTAGACATATCTCCTAAGGCAAGGGAAACAAAAGCAAAAATGAACTTTTGGGACTTCATCAAGATAAAAAGCTTTTGCACAGCAAAGGAAACCGTCAACAAAACAAGGAGGCAAACCAAGGAATGGGAGAAGATATTTGCAAATCACTCTACAGACAAAGGGCCGATATCCAAGATCTATAAAGAACTTTTCAAACTCAACGCCCAAAATACAAATAAGTCCAAAAATGGGCAGAAGACATGAACAGACCCTTCTCCAAAGAATACAAATGGTAATGTGTTTTAGCAGCCTCCGCTAAGACAATCACTTTCTTTAAAAAAAAAAAAAATAAGAAAAGTAAAGAAAAGAAAAAAAACTTAAATCATTTATTTGACAGATAAGAGGGAAAGGGAGAACAAGCAGAGGGAGCAGCAGAGGGAGAGGGAGAATCAGGCTCTCCATCATGCAGGAAGCCTGATGCAGGGCTTGATCCCAGAACTCCAAGATCATGACCTGAGCTGAAGGCAGATGCTCAACTGACTGAGCCACCCAAGAGCCCCTAAAACAATCACTTTCTATTTATGGTCTCTCTGCTAACTATGTATATATAAAACCTAGACTTCCATTCTGAGATTTAGCCTTGATTTTATACTTTATATATACACATTTTGGAATCATTGGCAGATAAACTAATTAAATTTGTACAAGTGTATAAAATCACCCTAGGAGAGTATAGACTAAGCAGAGGATGAAAGAAATTTGAGAAAGAATCTGAAATCTAGAAAATAGTACTTATAAGATGTCAACACTATGTGGCCAGACAGGGAATTTGAATTCACTGCTTTTTTTTTTCCCCCAGCTTTCTAGGAAGGCCATTTTATACATTGTTTCATTCAATCCCTAGCAGTGATATCTGTAATAATGGTATATGAACACAGAGTATACTCAAATATTTAGTGGGAATAATGTCTACCATAAATAAAAATTCAAGCAATCATCTGTATTATTTTCTTCAGATTTCAGTAAAGGCATAAAAAGAGAGACTGGTAAATATTTCCACTATCTTTTACACTTTCTGGCAGTAAGAAATTTTCACATTTATAAAACATCTGAGGGGCAGGGCTAAGCAGACATTCAGAATGGTTACAGGGCTTTTCAGGTTTTAAATGTCAGTGCTTTAAAGCTACTCCTAATCTCTCTTGAATCCAATAAATGAATAATAAATATTTGTAAGATTTTTTTTATGCATACCCTTACTAAAGCCATGCATTCTTTTAATAGAACTATGTATTTATAATGCTGATGACTGGTCAGAGAGAGAGTATTATGGGCAATGTCCTCTCTCTGCATTCTATCATATTTTTATATGGTGTTTAACATTTTAAATAATTCCTTTATATGTCAGTGTTTCCTATTAGATTATAAGCTTATTAATGATTGAGAACATATCTGGCATATCCAGAGCTTAGGGATGAACATAGATACATCAGATTTTCCATATTTATAAACATATATACTTTTTGTGCACATGTGCAAGAGTGCATGGCAGGGAGGGGCAGATGGAGTGGGAGAGAGACAGAATCTTGATCTCAAGACCTGACATCATGACCTGAGTGGAAATCAAGAGTTGGACACTTAACTGAATTAACGAACACTTAACTGCCACCCACATGCGCCTATAAAAATAATTTTTAAATTTTTTATGAGGGATTAAAACACAATACTATCGGTAGATATTTTCTTTGAGATCATGATTTATGGTAAAAAAAAAAAAAAAAGCATGGGTCTTGGAGGCATATTCAAGTTCACATCCTAACTATATATTAGTCTTCTCCATTTTTATATCCTTCTTATTTCATCTCCAATTCCATGGTTTATTATACAACCAAGTTGCCTCCTGAACCTCAATGTGTTTTACCCTTCCTTATGTCCCTGGTACTTACCAGTTAAAATACCACCCCTAGATAAACCCAAGGAGCCTCTTCCTTCATGCCTGTTCTCCCAGCAGATGCTGAAGAGAAATCACCCAACCAGGCTCAGTTTTTCACTTTTAAATGACCCCAAACTTCAAATGTACACTCAATATATACAAGATTTCTACCATATTTATCAAATAAACTTGATGTCCTGTTCACTAATAATTTCATAATATCTCTCCTCAACCTGAGAAAAATCACCAGATGCTAAATACTTTATCTTTACACTATCAAATCCACAATGAACCAGCACATGACAAGCATGATTTTAAATAACAAACACTCCTCAAAAATGTTCTTCCGAGGGATATGATGAGAGAAAAATTCTCCAACCAGAAAATCTTACCAGTTTTTCCATCCACCTTCTGTTCAAACTCCAGGCCTGCCAATACCTGCAAACCTTTTTTTATACAATCTTACTCTAATCAATAGGACAACTGATTTACTATAAATCAGTATAACAAACAGTAGAACAGTAGAATATTGAAATGGCAAGTCTTGAAACCACGCCTTCACCTTGGAGCTGATGCAGTCTACCATCAGTTTATTGTCTGATCTGTCTACATCAAACTTGGTATACTGCACCTGGCTTGATACATCCACTCATAAAAAGTTTGAGTGATAACTAAGTACTAGGTATTGTTATAAAAGATGGAGTAACAGCAATGAACAAATACATAAAGTCTACACTCATTAAAATTATATTCCAGTACAGAGAGCTATACAAACAATATATAACTAGGTCATAGAGTGACAACTGCTGGGAAAGAAAATAACAATAAAGGAAATATAGGAAGAGGTTCATGTATTGGGACTCCTCTTTTCATAGGGTTGGTAAGTAAGTCCTAATTAGTAAAATTATTTTTGAGGACACTCCTAATGAAAGTTATAGCACAAGCCATGCATATGTGAGAAACTGTTTCCCATGGAGGGGATAGCAAGTGTAGGGGCCCTGAATTAATGTGTTAGAGAAACTAAGGAAGGCCACAAAACTAGGAGCTGAATGATCAGGAAGAGTGCCAGGAGGAGAGATCGGAGAAATAGCTATGGTCCATCTAGGTTTCTGTATCTGGTGTAAAAACTTCTTTTTTCCCAAAGGAGTGAAATAATCTGACTTATGTTTTTAAAATAGTAGAGATAGAGGACCAGAAATCTATAACAATTATTCAAGCACTGAGGATTGTGGCTTGGCTCTGATTGGTCATAATGTGGGCTAAATCCGAGATACGCTTTGGTAATGTGAGGTAAGAGTGAAAGAGAGAACTGGAGGATGACTCTGAAGAGTTAGAATTCTTCTAATTGTCACAAGGAAATAGATAAGAATTGTCACAAGGAAAGCTGACCTTAGAGAAAAATCACACTTGTTTTAGAAGTGCAATGGGGTGCCGGCTTGGCTCCATTGGTTAAGTGTCTGACTCTTGATCTCAGCTCAAGTCTTAATCTCAATGTTGTGAGATTAAGCCCCACATTGGGCATGAGCCTATTTAAAAAATAACAACAACAACAATAGAAATATATTAAGTGTGAAATTTCCCATATACTATCAAATAGAGATATCCAAAAGATTACCCAATAAAGGCATCTGGAGTGAGGGGAAAGATTTGGACAAGAGATCGTGGCTTCCATTTGAAGCTGTGAACCTGCATGAGCTCACTTAGTGAATTTAATTTGAGAGGGAAAGAGGTCTAAGGACTGACATCTAACACCTCTCAATATTTAGAGGTCAGAGAGATAAACAACATATAGAAAAGGAGACTTAGAAGGAAAAGTCAGAGACATAGGGGGCAAAAGAGTCACAGATGGTGTTCATGAATCCAGGAGAAGAAAACACTTGAAATGCTGAAGATTGGTCAATTAACAATGGACTGAGCCTCGCCCATTGGATTTAGCAATGTGACAGCCACTAGAGGCATTAAAAGTTGTTTAGTGATGCAAAGAGCATGAAAACCTAATTGGACAGAGTTCAAATGAGAAGGAAAAGAGAGAGCGTTAATGTAAAGGGAGCCCTTAGGGGTTAGAGGGAGTTCACCCTTATAGAAGCCCAAGGGCCTCCATCAGAAGTCAAGAGGAAATGCATGCATCATAGGAAAGTACACACCCTGCAGGGACCCTTCGGCAGTGGTTAAGAGAATGCCAAATCACCAAAAATTCCTGCCATTCTAGAGAAATTTATGCCTCTGTCAGCAGAAGTCTGGGACTTCTCCAGTTCTCTCCTCCACTGATGTCCACACTCAAGACCTAACTATTGCCAATAACAGAACTTTCTATAAGCATGATTTCAAATACTCCCCTCTCTTGAAACCATCATCTTTTTATCTCTTTTCCTTTAGTAATCATATATCAACTACTCTCATACTCTACCAAGATGATTACTCCATTGATAATAGCATAATTTTAGTCCTTAATCCTTAATAATGTCCTGATTCTCTCCTTACACATGGTTAAACACAATGGGACAATTTCTAAACTAGTACCCCAGTTTCTTTGTCCCTATCACATTGTCAGACATCACTAGTTAAACCACAACCCTAGTTAAATTCTGTTTCTCAAATGCTATCTGTCTGTACTCATGTAGCTGAATGTGGCTGGGGAAAACATCACAGAACCATTATAACTAGTCTTTCATTAAATCTCCTGTTACTAACTTCAAATAGGTCCATAATGGTGATACAAAGTCATACTATAGTTCCTTAATTCACTTATTCCTCCACTCTCTTTTATTTCAAACACACAATACTAAACCCATTATCTATATGAGCTGGTGTTATTTCTTCTTTCACTGAAAACATTAAGCCAGAAGAAGAAAACCTCCAAAAGATCATCACCACTTATAGTTTCTGCATCTGTACACCTATATGTTGCCTTCTTTCTTATATATTACCAGTTCTTCTACCCAAGGCCAAGTTGTCTTTTGAGCACCAGACTTCATCCTCCTCACATCTAGATGAGGACTATACCAGAAATTCTCCCTTTTCTACCTTCCTTAACTTTTCATCTCTTAAATAAGAAATTATTTCTCTTATCTTGGAAATACTATATTTTATTCCTCTTCTTGTTACTCTTCAATTTTTCTTCTTTTTAAAGATTTATTTATTTATTTGAAAGAGAGTGAGAAAGAGAATGAGCACACGGAGGGAGAGGGAGGAGCAGACTCCCCACGGAGCAGGGAGGTACATGTGGGGCTCCATCCCAGGACCCCAGGATCATGACCTGAGCTGAAGGCAGTTGTTTAACTGGGATCATGACCTGAGCCAAAGGCAGTTGAACTGACTGAGCCTCCGAGGCACCCCTTCTTCAATTTAATTTTTTACAGCAAAATGTGTACAAAGCATTAATTTTACTCATGCCTGATTTTTATCCCTTCATTTTCTATTCATTTCAACACAAAATTTTACCTCCCACTGACACTGTTCTTCTCAGTAAAATCCCCTGACATCACTAAATCTAATGGTTTTTCTCGGCCTTCTGCTTTCTCAATGTAAAGAAGTACAACACAGTGGTTCTCGCTCTTCTGAAATTATTTTCTGTACTAGGCTATCACTCATCTGATTCTTCTCTCACCTCTCTTTTTTGTCTCAGTATTCTTCATTGATTCTTATTCCTTCCCCTGATCTCTGTTTGGAGTATCCCAAAGTTTAGGTGTTGAATCTTTTTTATTTTTTATCTAAAACTGTGGCTGGTACCTTAACAAATTTCATCATTCTGAAAACCATATACAATCTGTCACTGATAACTGTTTATATGTTCCCTAAACTCTAAACTCATATATTCAACTCTCTACTAGTTATCTTAAATTGGATATCTAACAACCATTCTAAATACTACAAAACCCAGGCCATCAATATTACCTCCTGCATAAAACCTAATGAAAAACAAACAAAAAATTTTTCTTGTGATCATACCCATTTCAATAAAAGATCACTGAGTTTTTCTAAATGCTAAAGGCAAAAATACCTTGGAGACTTCTATGACCACTTTTCTTACATTCCAGCTACAAACCTCCAGGAAACCCTGCTGGCTTTGCTTTTCACTTATAGCCAGAATCCATCTACCCCCCAACCACTACCACTTTGTAGTAGGACACCATCATCTTCTGGAAAAATTCTTGTTATAATCTGTTGACTGATCTGCTTTTGATTCTATACACATGTTGCTAAAGTAATCTTTTTAATGTGTCAGTATTTACTTTTTTGCTTAAAATACTGTAGGTATTTTTTTTTTTTTTAATCTCAGTATAGAGGGTTTTGTTTTGTTTGGTTTGGTCGGTTGATCATTTTTGTTTTTGTTTTTATTTTTATTTTTTGGCTATGACCTATAAAGCAACAATTTTACCTCCAAACTTGCCATTAATTCTTGGAATTCTTCTCATACTACTCATCTTCTCATCTTGAACCCTCTACTCCTGCCACACTCCCGTTCCCTTTTCCTGTAATATACCAGACGTTAGCTTACCCCCTGACCTTTGCATTTTTTCTTTGCTTAGCATGTTAATCCTTTGGGGGGGGGTGCTTTTAAATTTCATTTAGATCTTTACTGATATTGAATGAGGTTTTTCTTGGATATCCTTTGTGGTAGGCAGAAAAATGGCCCTTCAAACATGTCCATATCCTAATGCCAATAAGTTGTGATTATGTTAGATTACCTAGCAAAGGAGAATCAGGGTTGCCAATCAGTTGACTCTAAAATAAGAAGATGCTCCTGGGTTATTCTGGTGGGACCACTAAATACTTAAAAATGTAAAAGTAAGGAAGAAGAGAGTCGAGGAAGAAGTTTACTACAGAAGAAAGGCACAGAGAAATACACCGTAGCTAATTTTGAAGAGAGGGGAAGAGGGCATGAACCAAGAAATATGAATGACCTATACAAGCCAAATAAGGCAAGATGGGGATGCCACCCGCCAATACTTTGCTTTTAGCCCAGTGAGACCCATTTCACACAGAGTCTGTATGGCCCCGAATGACGTTACAGAACTGTAAGATAATAAATCTCTATTATAGGCTATGAAGCTACTGAATTTGTAGCAATTTGTTATAACAACAGTCAAAAACTAATATACCACGTCAACTTTAACCTTATTCCCAACATTCCTTATCCATTTCCTCCACTTTATTTCCTCCATTGTATTAGTTCCTTGCTAATATACATTATATTTTGCTTATTTATATTGTCTTTGCTGTGTCCTTACTAGAATGCAAGCTCCATGAGGGCAGTGAGAACAGGTATTTTGGCTTTTTTGTTCCTTGCTTTATCCCTGGCTCCTAAAAGAGTGTCTGGAACATGAGGGTTACTAGAGAGCCAAAAAAATGTGTTGAATGAATATATATGTAGAATTTATGTATCAATGCAACAAGTTTTTGTGCATGTATATGCATGTATACATATACACATATAATGTATGACATTATATATATACACATACATATGTATGTATACATATAAAATACTATATAAATATATATTTATATATATATATAAAATACTATATACTATACAAAATAATATATAAAAATATATAAAATAACATATATATGTGTGTTTGTGTGTGTATGTGTATATATATATATATAAATACTGAACTTAGATTTTCTCCATTATTTTATTCTCAGTTATTAAATGGCCATGCCTTTTTATTTACTTACTTTTATTTATGGCACCTAGTTATTGAATAATTACTACTTCTGCCCTCAAGTAAATCACCTGGCAGCTCCCATCACTCTCCCACTCCCAGTTCACTTGATCCCTGCCACCTATAATTCCACACCACATTTGAAACAAAAATTGCCCACTGTAGAGCACTTTCTAAAACATCTGCCAACTTGGACAGTATTATGAGAAACCAGTGCATTTAGTTATTGCCAATATGTCCTTGTGAAACATTGCTGAGTAGTGAGCACTCTGGTCATAACCAATTACACTGATAAACATTTTATGATAAATTTAATCTTAATTAGATAATTAATAAAAATATTCATTTTCTAATTGATAGATGAGAAACATGAATTTGTAAGTTAATAAATGATTAATACTGTAATGACTGCATATGTTGCAGAGGAAAGAAGGCCATTTACAAATGTCATTACTACATTTCCCTGACCAACTATCTTCCCTCTGCCTAGATTTGGTTTTTGCTTTTGATTATTTTTCATACCTCAATTTATGCTGCAATACTATATTTCATCTCTAATATCATACTTCTTTAAACCACTAGCTTCCAAGAGAAATAAAATTGAATTTACCCTTGAAATCATTTTTCATATGTATAATGTGATATCTGCATTTTTCACATTATATTAGATAGTAGGCAAGAGCTTTGAGTGGCTGATTGCCCTATTCGTGTAATTCCAAGCAATATCTGAAGACAAATGCAATGAGCAAACTGTGTTAAACTTTATCTGCTGAAATTTGTAGCTCATTTAATGGCTTATTAGAGAAAGAAAAATCCAACAGATTAAATAGAAAGCCATTTAGTTTCTTTTTCTTTTTTTTCCAATTAAAAAGTCCTTATATATTTCAATGGTGATTACATAAAGGTCATTTTCCAAAATGCCAAATAATCCCTTATCAGAATGACACAAGATGCATTCAGACTTACGTGATTTTTAATTTCAAAATAAGTCACCGAAGTATATTAAAAGTGAGAAATTTCCCAGTTCTGCTTTGTAGGATGCCACAATATAGAATATATACTTGCAACAATTAGTATTTCCTCTATAATTCAGTCATTATGAAATCAGTGATCTGACATCATGCATGAAACTGTCCATGAAATGCTTCAGGAAAACCCTACAGAGTCAGATTCTAACACCAAAAGTTGTATTTAAAACAATAGGAGAGAAAACTTCAAGTAAAATAGTGTACTCCAGACCTGACCCCGAGCTGGCAAATAAATACAGTTCAACGCATTTTTATCCACCAGTGCAACAGGTTCATTCCAAAGGCTATTGGCGCTTTTGTTAAAAACAATTAATGAAGAATCCCTCCCCCACATTTAAGCAACACTCACGAATTCAGGAAAGTCACTGCATTTACTCAAAGAAACCTGACAAGCAGTGCGCACTATTCAATATATGAACTTCTCCACCCACTGCATACTCAAGGTCCCACACTTAGGATACCTATGAAGAGCTTTCCAAGGAGTGATAAACTTGTGAAGTAAATAAGATGCACTTTGCCATGATTCCTTGGGGTGGATAATCTAAATGCATGCCTATTTAAGACTTTGCTGTAACTTGGGTATGTGGATGCCCTAATTTATCGTAGGTCACATGAGAAGCCTAAATCATATTCCCATTCATATAGTTCCAGAAAGTATAACCATCTCTTCTAAAACAAACCAAAAATAGTTCTAATAAATTACTGAGGTCTCTACAGCATTTTGAAAAAGATGTTTAAAAATTTGTCCTATTTCTTTGAAGTTGCTTAAGTCAGAATTGAACTTCTCCTTAAGTTATGTGTCTCTTGTTTATTAACACTAAAATCAAATGGATTCCTATTGCAAGTGCTGAAACTGAGACCCAGAGAGATTTCTTTCTTTGCTTTGCTCTCAAAACCAATTTGCTTTTGCTATTGAAGTGTTCTGTTCACTCTCAAGAGCAGAGGAAGTAAGTTTTATGGATTCGTCCACCACTTTATATAAGGCAGCAACGTGCCTAACTGTATAGTAAAGATGCAACTAGAAATCCCACACTTGAAGATAACTTTAGTTTAGAGAATCCAACTATCTATAACTCTTACAACTCCTACACCAATTTTCTATACCCAGGCACTGAGTTCTGCTTCAGGAACTAAATTCTTATATCAATATGAAATATGGTTGCTAACAAAATTACTTTTCTTACCAAGATATGTCAGTGTGTTTTTTGCTCCTTATCTAACATTGTAGATTTCCCCTCTAAAGAAATTTCTTCTTTCTGTTAGTTAGGATTCATCTAGATCTCAGTTAAATCACTTACAACTAAGGGCAATTTTAGAAATTATATGGTTTATTATTTTTAATGTAGAAGACATTGTATTCAATTTCTAAATTCATTGTCTCAGTGAATCTTAGTAAGTATCTTAACTCAGGACAAACTTAAAAAAAATAAACCTGGTGTTTATATATTAGGTCATATATATATATGAAAAGATTTTGAGGGTTTTAAAGATTTTATTTATTTATTCAACAGAGAGATCACAAGTAGGCACAGAGGCAGGCAGAGAGAGAGGGGGAAGCAGGCTCCCCGGGAGCCTGATGTGGGGCTCGATCCCAGGACCCTGAGATCATGACCTGAGCTGTAGGCAGAGGCTTAACTCACTGTGCCACACAGGTGCCCCAATTCTGAGGATTTTAAAACAGAATACCTATTTATATTGTTCATCGTGTAGGTGAATGTGTCCTGTGATTTGGGGGCAAAGTGAAAAATATTCCTTTAATGAATATGAGAAACATTCTAAACTCATACTGAACTCAGACATGCAGTTGTAGCAGTCAAAGAAAAATTTCCAACAATGGTATATCAAAATTTGTATAATCTACAGGATTCATTATAGGTCTAAGATATGCAAAACATGATGCATTTTGAATGGAAATGCACATGGAAGTTTTATTTTATATCAATCCGACTTTTTTTTTTAAGATTATTTATTTATTTATTTGACACAGAGAGATCACAAGTAGGCAGAGAGGCAGGCAGAGAGAGAGAGGAGGAAGCAGGCTCCCTGCTGAGCAGAGAGCCTGATGTGAGACTCGATCCCAGGACCCTGAGATCATGACCTGAGCCGAAGGCAGCAGCTTAACCCACTGAGCCACCCAGGCGCCCTCAATCCGACTTTTTTTTAAAAAAATTATTGTGTTGGGGCGCCTGGGTGGCTCAGTGGGTTAAGCCGCTGCCTTCAGCTCAGGTCATGATCTCAGGGTCCTGGGATCGAGTCCCGCATCGGGCTCTCTGCTCAGCAGGGAGCCTGCTTCCCTCTCTCTCTCTCTCTCTCTGCCTGCCTCTCCATCTACTTGTGATCTCTCTCTGTCAAATAAATAAATAAAATCTTTAAAAAAAAATTATTGTGTTATTTTAGTCACCATACAATACATCATTAATTGTTGATGTAGCGTTCTAAGATCCATTGTTTGCGTATAACACCCAGTGCTCCATGCAATACGTGCCCTCCTTAATACCCACCAGCAGGGTCACCCACCCCCAATCCACTCCCTTCCAAAACCCGCAGTTTGTTTCTCAGTGTTCATGTCTCTCATGATTTGTCTCCCCATCGGATTTCTCCCTTTACTTTTCCTTTCCTTCTCCTAAAGTCCTCCATGTTATTCTTTATATTCCACAAGTAAGTGACTACTTTCTTTTTCTTAAAATATACTTTCTTGCTGGTAGCTAACTTAACTTTTTAATAATCAAAGGTCAATAGCAGAAATGAAAACTGGAAATTGATCACGTTATTCTCTACAAAACTCTTTCTTCATGTAGGATCCAGCACAATGAGATAAATAAAACATTTATTATTTTGCCAAATAACTATTCAGAAGAAGAATATCTACCACTATTGATTGTACCCGGCAGCCACAAAACCACTGGTACTTATTGGTACCATTTCCAGTCTCAGCAATTTACTTTACATAGCTAACTGATTCTCTGTCCTGTTATTCACAGTTTGTCAAAAGATTGAGGTTCTCCCTGTGTTACAAACAGAGTCTAATTTAGTTTTTCCTAAAGTCCAGTAAAAATATCTACGGTCTTATGCTCACATAGACACAGACACAGAAACACATACATACTCATACATATTCACAGACTACTTCACACATTAAGACTGCTGACCTTCCTAATCTTCTTTTGGCCAGTGTCCTGAATAAATTTCTCACATTGTGGAAAATAGAAATAATATTAGACAACACATATTTTACAGGAGAGGAGAGCTAATCTGTGAACCGCTAAGAAAGGAGAGTTAGAAATTAATTGTTGGTACCAAGAGAAATTAAGAATAATGAATACTGTCAAAACTATTCTTTATATTTATAGGATTGATTATATGTCAATTATAATTGTTAATGGGATTTTATTTTTAATTAGAAAACTTAGGCCACAGTTTATTTACAGCAGTCTTTCTCGACCAAAGACTATTTTACCACCACAACTTTCATGTCCCCTAGAGAATACTCCAGAATATCTGGAGACATGTTTCAGTGTCACAGTCATGGAGGTTGCTACTGGTGTCAGTTGGTAGAAGCTAAAGTTGGTGTTAAGATCCTCTGCAGCACAGAACAGAGCCAACAACATGGAATTGTCCAGCTCCAAATATCAATAGCACCAAGCTTGGGAATGCCTGATTTAAAATATAATGATGAGAAAAATGAAGACAAATTTTTAATAGAGAATAATGAAACGAAGCATGCCTTACAAATGTGAAAAAAAAATAGTGTTCTAATAATTAAGAAAATTATACCAGTATAAGAACCGATGCAAGAGGTATTGGAATACCTTACTACTATCCCCAATTTATTCATACCTGACAATTTAATTAAAGGAATGCTAACCCTTTATCCTCTATGACCTTCTAGAGCAGTTCTTTAAACCCAATAAAATGATTAGAATTCAAGCTCTGAACTATCCAAGACCCTCTCTTGCCTTCTGGTGTCAGAAATGTCCCCTGTAATCACTTGTGCCAATAAGATTTCAAAAAGCTAGTCAGAGACCTCAGGGTCTGTGTATATAGATTTGTGCATTAATATTTCCTTTCCTCCAACTTTTTTCCCCTGATGACAGCTGAATGTGCATTTAAGATAGGGGGTTTTCTTAAATAGAATGCAACCCAATGGCAATGACATGAAGACTACTAACCATCCTTTTAAAATTACTATGAAAATGAAATTCGGAGTCTATACTCATTATCTCTTGATACTGGAGTTCAGTAACCTTTCCAACCAAACAGCATGCAGCACGCAGTGCCCCTCTGATCTGTAGCACCTATGGATAAGACATGCTTCATGTACATGGTACAAATATTATATAATTCCATTTTTTTCCTCCTTTCCAATTATTAAAGAGAAAAGATTTATGGAAAAAGATGCAACCCTGACTGCTTATTTTAAAAATGACTTTTACCAACTACAGAGGAAAGATTACAGAAAATAAGGGGTAGAAATTTTTCATTTACATCAACACAGTATTACAAAATACATGGTGTCACAATTCTGCTAAAAATTTGGCATGTAATCTGAATCAAACTGGAAAACACAATGGAGGTTCTGATGCAGAGAATTTGAGGCCAAGTACTGGTGAATCTCTATTTTCCACAAGCTGCTCAAGATATTTGGAGGCTCCCGGGGCACCGGGTTGGCTCAGTGGGTTAAAGCCTCTGCCTTTGGCTCAGGTCATGATCTCAGGGTCCTGGGATTAAGCCCTGAGTCAGGCTCTCTGCTCAGCAGGGAGCCTGCTTTCTACTCTCTCTCTGCCTACTTGTGATCTGTCAAATAGATAAATAAAATCTAAACAAAAAAAGATATTTCAAGGCTCTCTAAAGTGTAGGAACAAGTGGTATAGACTCGTTAGTCTATAGACTCTAGAGAGTTCAGATAATTAGTAAATCCTGGAGGGATTAATGGATTTATGAATATCTGCCAGGGATGAGGGTTGATTGCTGAGTTAGGACAACTATATTTTAATTGGAACTCGAGAGACTGAGACAGTGGAAGGTATGACAAAGTAGTTAAAACAAGACTGACCCCAGAGTATCTACAAAGCCCGTAAGTAGAATCTACGTATAAAAATAATCATGCCCACATTTTCTTCATCAAGGATCCTGATTTTAATTTTGCAAAAGTCATTTAAGTTGTGCTTGACTGTAATCTATTAAACAAATGAAATTATTAGGTAATAATCTATTTTTTCTAATCTTAAAATTAAGCAGATACTATATCAGATTGCTCAATCCGAGGAGATCAGTGGGAAATAAAAAGTACAACTATTCTAAATGAATCTGATACCAACCAGAAGCAAATACAGTAGAAATTTAATTGATGGCTTAATGAGAAAAATTTGCAAACTATAAAGTTATGAAAGGTAACATATATAATATATATATTACATACATGTATAAACATCCACATGCCTATATACTATAAACATTTCATTTGAACCGTAAATACGTAAATTTGAACTTACATAACATTTTATGTAAAGAGGAAGGTCTTTTTAGTATTATGTTGTCTTTTTTTCATACACCATCGAAATTATAAACTATGGTCTCTAGTTCTGGTTGAGAAATTAAAGATATTCACAAGACTACTTCGAGTATAAACTGTTCTAAATTTTTATCCTTTCCTCCAAAATTTCATAGTTATTTGGCCAAAATCTGAGTTTTTATTTTTTTAAAGATTTTAAAAAGATTTTATTTATTTATTTGACAGAGAGATCATAAGTAGGCAGAGAGGCAGGCAGAGAGAGAGGGGGAAGCAGGCTCCCCACTGAGCAGAGAGCCCAATGCGGGGCTCGATCTCAGGACCTTGAGAACATAACCTAAGCTGAAGGCAGAGACTTTACCCACCGAGCCACCCAGGTGCCCCTAAAATCTGATTTTTGAAATATTTTTTCTGTAATTAGCATTTCATAGTCATATTTTAAGGTATCTATTAAATTACAAAATTATACTAAGATGTTCACTTAGAAGGAATATGATTGAGAACAAACAGAACTGGCCCTTGGGAAGAAAAGACACACTTTGTGAGAGCAGAAATATATAGGTGTATCAGAAAATTACC
The DNA here is from genome assembly GCF_964662115.1 of Mustela nivalis. Taxonomy (NCBI): domain Eukaryota; kingdom Metazoa; phylum Chordata; class Mammalia; order Carnivora; family Mustelidae; genus Mustela; species Mustela nivalis. The sequence goes on along the minus strand of NC_139039.1, from coordinate 19,985,537 downwards.
AACTCACCTTAAGTGTATAGAGTGAATTGGACATGAGTCAACATGTTTTACAGAGCACATTCACAGTGAGTTATTATGTAAAGGTAGATTGAGAGGTTCTCCTGTAGAAATAATAGCTAAAATCTACTGAGGTCTTATTGTCTCTTTATGGAGCTTTTTACGTATATTCTTTTATCTATAAAGCAACCTTGTCGGGAGCAGATACAATTACAATCCCCATTTTACAGATGAATAAATATGGGGTAGAGAGAGGTTAAGGAACTTACTAAAGATAAACACAGAGTTGAATTGAAAACCAGCTGGTCTTGCTCCAGAGGCTATAAGATTAATCTGAGGCAGAATTCAACAAGTTAGCCTATGAGACTTTAGTGTTGCAATGCAAACATTCTTTATAACACACACACACACACACACACACACACACACACACACATGCGCACGCATACACACACACACAGATTTGGAGCATTCTGTTTTCAAAATTTAACTAGTTTCTCTTTCTGGCTTTTTAAAGTAATATTTTTTCATCATAAAAAAAACAAGCCAAAATGAACTTGGAGAAAATAATTATCACATGGAATGCAATGATGTGTAGTATCAGTGTGATCATGCTTCACAGATCTAATTTGCAATCCGGAAGAAAGGCATCAGGTGATCATTACAGGGAAAGGTTATAGGATTAGTCTATTTTCAGTCAGATGCTAGTACCCAAATGAGTCAACTGCAGTGGAAGTGCCAACTACCAGTCTAATCACTATTGACAAAGTTTTATAAAATATAGAAAATCACATTCAAATCACCAAAGCAGGTAGGAGATGGATTTTGCAAAAGTGGATGGAATGCTGATTTTATGCTATACTATATTATACTTTATTATATATCATATCATAGCATCTATATTACATATTAATTATTGGTGTGTATATGTTATATACATATGTCTGTATACATAAATATGCATGCTCATCTTAAAGAGAATAAGTTGTAGAAATAATTAGCAAACTTTCTTGGCAAGAAACTTTTTTTTTAATTCTAGTTCTTGAGTTGGAACTAGAGGGGTTAAAAGCTTTACAGAGGCAAGGTTTTTAGAAAAAAAGTATACCAGATAGAACATACATGTTTGCTAAGTCATGGAATGGGTTTGTTAAATGACTAGTGGTAGAAGTGGGGGAGAAGGGAGTTGTATTTTTGATGTAGGGTAAAAGGAAATAAAACTGAAATGGGAAATCAAAACAAGATCACTTTGAAGGACCTAGCTTACATCAAATATGTTCTTCATTAAAAACCTTATGTAAGAATTTGCACTTTGAAATATTTTAAAATTTGTGAGCAAGACTGACATGATGGAATGTACAAAATAGTTTTTGTTGCTTGGAAATATAATGATGCCAATAGCTGAATCTGTCAGCAAAAGAAATAAAGAAATCTTTTAAGTTGTTCTTGGATTGACTTATTGCCACGTTTAAAGTAGTTTTACCAGACAGAATTGTTTTTTCCCTCATCAGTGTAACTGAATCAGTGGGCTGGAAAATAAATTTCTAAGTTCCATTTTTACTATGTGCCCACTCAGAATCTGAACAAGAAATTTTAATTCCTTTTACACATGAAAAAACTAAATTTCAAAAAAAGCTGGCTTCTTTTGATTAATGGTTGTTTTACAAACTGACCAAATCTACTGGTTAAACAAAAAACTCCAACTCATGGAAAACTTCATAAAAGATTACATGTCAGTTTATAACTGTATTTAATGCTATATCATTTATTTTCCTCTAAGAATTATAGAAACATGGTCAATGAAGTGCCATTTCATTATGTTTTAGTTTACCCAGCAGTACACCACCCATGGGCTCACTGAAGCCGTACGTAACACCTCTGGGTCCAGTAGGCATCTCTTCTAAAATGTTGTTAATAAATTCTTTTCCAAACCCCAAAACTCCAACTCTCCTATCAACCAGTTAATCCAGTTGATGGCTTTATTTTTACTTTATATTAAAATAAGAACTTTCACCAGATGGTAATTCCCTTCTCTTCCTATTAATGTATCTGTGTCCCACACATGTCTCTGTCTCACTGTCCTTTGGGTCCCATCTCCCACTGACTTTTCAGAAAAATCACTCATGTGGATGATTCCTTTTTGCCTTCTATCATCAATCTATTCGTCTTTAGTGGCTGTTTCTCATTTCTATTCATATCTATTCTTCCCTCATAAAAATTAAAAAAAAAACAGTTTTCTCCAACCCACTGCCCCTCCAAGCTCAAACTTATCTAAAGTATTGTCCTTCTTCTTGCCTCCTTTCTTTCACTTACTCATTTCTGGAAGTCAAACTGCATAATCTTCAATTATGAAATGCAAAATTAATCTACATGAAAGTCCTAGAAGCTCAAGATTTTCACCCATTTTCTTTTTCCTTCATGTCATTTCTCTTACTATAAATCGTAACAGAATACAGATACATACACAGGCATATGTAATTAAGGAAATGATAGAACAAGAAGCTGATTTTGTAGGGAAGGAGAAAGTCCTCTGGATTTCTAGCTCCTGAACATAATCTCTTTTTAACCTTAATGACCTGCTCTTTCCCATTTACGAAAAACACTTAGAATAATACATTATTGTAAAAATCTGTCACATAAATAAATTGCAAAAATGCTATAACTGTATTCTTATTACACAAAACATTATAGATAAACTGTCCATACAGCTAATACGTTATAAAGTGAACACTGTGTTACTGAAATGTTAGATAGAATGCTGTTCTAGGTACAAACTTGATTGTAACTGCATTTTAATCCTGTAGCATTTATTAAGAATTATAGAACCATAGTAGATGATATACTGCTTTAATATGCCATTTAAAACTTTAATAGTATTTCATTTTAAATGATGAAATCATTACTTATGAGCATAATAATCAGAATTATCTCCAGGAATGGTTTTTAGATAAGTTGTAATGATGCTTTTTAAAAAATTTACTGAATATAGAATAACTTTGTTCTCAGCACTTTCAATAATTTACTAGTGATGTAATTTTTCAAGTTTGTTTACTCATAATAAATTCAAGTACATATGCAAGAAAATGCATTTAAATGAAATCATAAGATAGAAGAAAATTAGGAATGTGACAAATGTTTGAAATTGCAGTTCTAAACTAATACAGCACATCACAAATCCTCCACCATATAAAAGCACAGATCATAGTTTTACGATGTGGGGAGAAAAACAAGACATATTAGCAATTTTTTCCTGTATTGCATAGTTTTTGATACTTGAAATTTTCTATATTCCAAATATATATAATACATATAAGTATATATATTTATACAAATATTTTTTACTCATTCTTCTGTTGATTACCATTGAATTATTACCCAATTTTTGCTATTATGAATGAAGGTAACATAGATATTCTTTTTTTTAAAGATTTTATTTATTTATCTGACAGACAGAGATCACAAGCAGGCAGAGAGGCAGGCGGGGTGGCGGGGGAAGCAGGCTCCCCACTGTGCAGAGCCCAATGCGGGGCTCGATCCCAGGACCCTGGGATCCCGACCTGAGGTGAAGGAATAGGCTTTAACCCACTGAGCCACCCAGGCACCCCACCATGGATATTTTTGTAAAAGTTTTATGTGGTTGTAAGCTTTCACTTTTATAGGGTAAATACGGATGAGTGGAATTGATAATTCAAAGCATAGATGTATGGTAAGCGCATGATTAATTGTGTCAAAAAAATTCCAAACTCTTTTCCAAAGTTGTCATACCCTTCTACATGTAATCTGTGAAGTTCTATTTGTAATATATCTTCAGCAACATATAGTGTTGTCAAAATTTCTAATTTTAGTCCTTCCAGTGGTATGAGGTAACATATAAATATGATTTAATTTATATTTCCTTCATAACTAATAATATAGAGCTATTTGTCATGTACTAATTTGGCCATTTGTATATCTTCCTCTGTGAAGTCTAATCCAAAATCTATGACTTCTCATTCTAGACTGGATTATGTATTAGTTTGAATCCTCCAAAAAACATATGCCCAGATGGAATTACACATGCAAGAGATGTATTGGGAAAACACATATGAAATGTAATAGCAAGAAAGCTAGAAGAAAGCAGGTCATACTGGAGGCCCTCATCAATGCAATAAAGAAGAACAAATAAAAAGCATAAAGACTAGAAAGATGTCTACTTGTCTTTATGGAAGAGGACATTATGTTCTTAGTACTGCACCATAAGGAATTTGCTAAAAATCTATTTGAACTACTAAGTTAGCAGGAAAGCAGAGCACAAGACCAATATTCAAAATAAACTATATTTTTTTACACTGAAAGTAAAGAATTGGCAACTCAAATTAAAACTACTATTTCCAATCACATAAAAAATATGAAATACTTAATATGTAACAAAATCTGTATAACATCTATACACATAAAATTAGAAAACATCACTGAGAAACTAAATAAAGTCTATATAAATGGAGATACATAACTTGCTTATAAACTAGGAGACAATAGTAAGACATCAATTTCCCTAAATGAATCCATACATTCAACTCAACCCAAGTTCAAGTGTCAGGGGAGGATTTTTGTTTTTTGTTTTTTTTTTAATAAATTGAAAAAATTACATTAATTTACAAAAAATAAAAAATAGACAAAATGTATTTGAAAATTAAGAACAAATTTGAAATTATTCTATAATTTCAAAATTTATTATAAATTACAATAAGCAAGCCAGTGCAATATTGGCAAAAGGGTAGACAAACAGAGAAACAGAATGGAGAAGCAAAACATTACCTCAAAATGGATATGTGTGTGTGTGTGTGTGTGTGTTTGTATTTTTATATTAAAGTAAGAGTTTTCACCAGACGGTAATTCCCTACACTTCCTATTAATGTACCTGTGTCCCATACATCCTCTGTCTCACTGTTCTGTTGATCCCATCTCCCACTGACATAATATATATATACAAATACATACATATAGAAAAACTGAAACTTCTATATAAATCTTCTATAAAGAAAACAGAAAAATTTAAAAGAAGAAAACAAAAATTTAGCAGCTTATGAATGAGCACTTTCATTTCAGGCTTGACAAAGAGCAATTTAAAAATGGATGATGTTTTGTTTCTTAATTTCCACACATGAGTGAACCCATATGGTATTTGAAACAAAACAAATGAACATAGGGGAAAAAAGAGGCAAACTAAGAATAAGACTCTTAACTAGAGAGAACAAATTGGTGGTTACCAGAGGGTGGTTAAAGGTGAAGGGGATTAAGAAGTACACTTGTAATGAGCCCTGGGTGTTGTATGGAAGAGCTGAATCACTAAATTCTACACCTGAAACTAATATAACACTCTATGTTAACTAACTGAAATTTAAATAAAAACTTAAAAAAAAAATGGGTGATGTCAAAAAGGGCAAGAAGATTTTTGTCCAGATGTGTGCCCAGTGCTATACTGTGGAAAAGTGAGGCTAACACAAGACTGGATTGAATTTCTATGGTTTATTTGGGTAGAAAATAGGTCAGGCTTCATGATTTTCTTACATAGATGCCAACAAGAACAAAGGCATCACCTGGAGAGAGGAGACATTGATGGAGTATTTAGAGAACCCCAAGAGTTACACTCCTAGAACAAAAATGATCTTCCCTGGCATTAAGAATGTACTGCATTTTGTCACAAATGGCAAGATTTCATTTCTTTTGATGGCTGCATAGTATTCCATTGTGTATATATACCACATCTTCTTGATCCATTCATCTGTTGATGGACATCTAGGTTCTTTCCATAGTTTGGCTATTGTGGACATTGCTGCTATAAACATTCGGAAGTGGTGATGCAACATGGGGGCTTAAGTGGGTACGAGAAGAATAAATGAAACAAGATGGGATTGGGAGGGAGACAAACCATAAGTGACTCTTAATCTCACAAAACAAACTGAGGGTTGCTGGGGGGAGGGGGTTTGGGAGAAGGGGGTGGGATTATGGACATTGGGGAGGGTATGTGCTTTGGTGAGTGCTGTGAAGTGTGTAAACCTGGTGATTCACAGACCTGTACCCCTGGGGATAAAAATATATGTTTATAAAAAATAAAAAAATAAAAAAAAAGAATGTACTGCATTAAATGTTTAAAAGTAAAAAGATTAATCAACCGAAGTGTTGGTAAAGATGTGAAATCATTAGAGTTTTCACACATAGCTGGTGAGAATTCAAAGTGGCACTATCATTTTGGAATGGCAATTTCCAAATGTAAATTTTCTTATAAAATTAAATAGATACTTACCATATGACTTATCAATCCCACTTCCAGACATTTACCCAAGAAAAATGAAGACATAGATTTCTTAATGCAGGTAACTGTGTGAATGGAAAATGGTTTAGACAAACCACAAGTTGTTTATGCATGCACACATGGGTAAACAAGTATTGGCATATTCATGTAATTTAATACTATCCACTTATAAAAAGAGAAGAATGACTGATACCCACAACACAGAAGAATCTCTAAAGTATAACATTAGTAAAAGAAGCCAGACAAAAAATACATTGCACGGTATAATTCCATTTATACCAAATTCTAAAAAAGGTAAAGCCAAAGCAAAGGCATTAACCATTATAGGAATAGAGAGTAGGGGATTGACCTCAAAGGGACACAGGGAATTTTGGGGTGATGGTAAGTTTCTACATTTGTCACAACTCATCTAACCATACCTAAAATTGGTGAATTTTTCTATGTATATCATACCACATTAATGATGATTTAAATGGAAGTGCAATGTCAAGATGGTCATTATGTACCACTATGAAGTATTCTGCTCAGATAGAAAATCTACAACATACCGTCCAGAAACTCTGCCTAAGGAAAGGTAGTCAGAGTGCTGGTCCATTAGCTAATTCCTATTTGCTTTGTTAATTAACATTTTCCTTCATAGCTCTGCAGACCTTGAGAGAAGGTCCTGGCACAAAAAGTAGAGATGTCTCAGGGAGAACAAGTTCTTGTCTTACTGTTTGCCCCGGTTAAAGGATATTTCTGGGGCACCCGGGTGGATTAGTTGGTTAGTGTCTGTCTTTGGTTCAGGTCATGATCCTAGGGTCCTAGGATAGCACTCTGTGTTGGGCTCCCATTCAGTGGGGAGTCTGCTTCTCCTTCTCCCTCTCTAACCCTCATGCTCACTCTCTCTCCCTCAAATAAATAAAATCTTTTTAAAAATAAAGAATATTATTTTCTTTCTTTCTGTTTGAAAAGTTGACCCCCATTTAGTTGAAGCTATGAAGTCAAGCTACAGTCTAAAGAGAGGGAAAATAATCAGAATTTATAGTCATAGAAGCAAATTTACAACTAAGTAGTTCTATATTGCAAGAAGTCAGTTTTATTTCTAGGTCAAATTTTCTTCCTTTGTAAAATTTAAAGGTTGAGCTGGTTGTTTTTCACAATGTTTTGAAACTCCCAGTATTTAAGTATGTCATTTGTCAAACTGAGTTTATTAAAAATTTATTTGGCCACTTCTATTAATATATATATATATTCATTATATATATTATATATATATGTATATACAAATATATGCTAAAAATAGCCTCTTATCTGTGATAATTTTCATATTTGTTTTTATTTCATTTTATTTTTTTTTCAGTGTTTCAAGATTCATTGTTTATGTACCACACCCAGTGCTCCATACAATACCTCCCCTCTAAAACCCTTAGTTTGTTTCTCAGAGTCTACAGTCTCTCATGCTTCTTCTCCCCCTCTGATTCCCCCCAGTTCACTATTCCTTTCCTTCTCCTAATATCCTCCATGTTATTCCTTATGCTCCACAAGTAAGTGAAACCATATGATAATTGTCTTTCTCTGTTTGACTTATTTCACTCTGCATAATCTCCTCTGGTCCTGTTATAATTTTCATAGTTAAATAGATGACTGTGGGTTAAGTAAAGAAACTAATAGTCCATATGCTCTATCACAATAAATGTGCAATTTCCATTAGTGGTTTAGAAATATTGAAAACAGATCATAGAATTCCTTCCTTTACTAATTCTGCACACTACTATAGATGTCTACTCATGGGAACAAATACAAAACCATTCAACAGAGAACCTCCTCAAAATTTATGATTGTCTAATTTTAAGTATCTTAATTATTCTTCAAATGCAGATAAAAACAGAATTGACTGTGTATCTTATATAATCTAGCATTTTCAATATAAAAATATTGATAGGGTCATCCAAATAGGATAAACTATGAACAAGTCAATTTTATTTAACATAAAATTGCAACTCCAATATATTCCCTGAAAATATACTCTCTGAAGAGCTGGGCTGCTTTGACTTTGGCTATTTGCTGTTTCAAACAGGCTTTTAAAGTATAGCACTATTTTTTCCTACTGTCATAAATTTCATAAGAAATAATGGGGTTTTGAGGAAATTTTGTGTTACCTTTCATACATTTAATGAGCACAGACCTCCTATATACTAAATACCTTGTATTTTAAGTGTCCTTGTTTTTTATAAATAAGAAATACTGTATGTTCATTAAAATAAATACAGAAAACTAAAAACTTTAGGGTAAATAAAACAGATTATTCTATGAGCTACATGACCATTTAATGGGATTTTGGAGGGTGTGATTTTTTTTAAAGAAATTAAAAAGCAAATCCAGACTATAATAGGTAGCTTCTAAAATGTCTCTCAATCAATGATCTCACTTCTTAACTCTCCCTCGAGAGTAGGCTGAACCTAGTGACTCACATCTAATGAATAGAAAAGAGCAAAAATGATGGGACATTATTTCCAAAATCTGTCTTGGGTTATCTCCCTTACTCTCCTTTTAAAAATTTTTGTTTATTATACTACTATTATTAACATATCATGTATTATTTGTTTCAGGGGTAGAGGTCTGTGATTCATCAGTCTTACAGAATTCACAGCACTCACCATAGCACATACCCTCACCAATGTCCATCACCCAGCCACCCCTCCTTCCCACCCCCCTCTTCTCCAGCAACCCTCAGTTTGTTTCCTGAGATTAAGAGTCTCTTATGTTTGTCTCCATCTCTTGTTTCTTCTTGTTTCATTTTTTTCCCTCTCTTCCCCTATGATCTTCTGCCCTGTTTCTCAAATACCACATATCAGTGAGATCATATGATAATTGTCTTTCTCTTACTGACTTATTTCACTTAGCATAATACCCTCTAGTTCCTTCCATGTCCTTGTAAATCAAGATTTCATTTCTTCATGGCTGCATAATATTCATATATATATATAACATATTTTTATATTCATATATGTGAAAATATTCATATATATAAAATATGGAAGGTGTGATTATATATATACACATATATCATACCTTTTTTATTCATTCATCTGTCAATGGACATCTGAGCTTTTTCCATCTGGCTATTGTGGACATTGCTGCTATAGACATTGGGGTGTATGTACCCCTTACTACATTTGTATCTTTGGGATAAATACCCAGTAGTGCACTTACTGAGTCATAGGGTAGTTCTATTTTCAACTTTCTGAGGAACCTCCGTGCTGTTTTCAAGAGTGGCTGCATGAGCTTTCATCCCAACCAACAGCGTAGGAGGGTTCCCCTTTCGCCACATCCTTGCCAACACCTGTTGTGTCCTGATTTGTTAATTTTAGCCATTCTGACTGGTATGAGGTGGTATCCCATTGTGGTTTTGATTTGTATTTCCCTGATGTCAAATGATGTTGAGCATCTTCTCATGCATCTCTTGGTAATCTGAATGTCTTCTTTGGAGAAATATCTGTTCATGTCTTCTGTCCATTTCTTGATTAGACTATTTGCTCTTTGGGTGTTGAGTTTGATAAGTTCTTTATAGATTTTGGATACTACCCCTTTTTCTAATATGTCATTTCCAAATATTTTCTCCCATTCTTTTGGCTGTCTTTAGGTTTTGTTGACTGTTTCCTTTGCTGTGCAAAAGGTTTTTATCTTGATGAAGTACCAATAATTCATTTTTTCCCTTGCTTCCCTTGCCTTTGGTGATGTGTCAAGGAAAAAGTTGTTGCAGCCAAAGTTGAAGAGGTTGCTTCCTGTGTTCTCCTCAAGGATTTTGATGGATCCTGTCACATGTTTAGGTCTCTCCTACTTACTTAATTGCTTGCTCAGAAGGAAGGAAGCTGCCATATTTTTAGCTGTCCTATGCAGAAGCCTGTATGGCAAGAAATAAACTGAGGAACACTCCCAGCTAAAGGCCAGCAAAGACCTGATGTCTACCACAACCATGTGAGTGACCTCACAAATGTATCACCTGAGGTCTATCAAAAATCATGTGACTCATTTTTTTTTTAAGATTTTATTTTTAAGTAGTCTCTATACCCAATGTGGCACTCGATCTCACAACCCTGAGGATGAAGAGTTGCATGCTCTACTGACTGAGCCAGCGAGGCACTCCTCAGAGGAATTATCTTGAAAATAATCCTCCACCAGTTGGGTCTTGAAATGACTGCAGCCATGGTCACGAATTTGATTTAAGCCTTGTGAGAGAATCTGAGAAACCATATGCAGATTCCTCAGTCACAGAAATTATAAAAAAATAAGTATTACTAAAATTAGAAGTAATTTGTTATACATAAATAGGTAACTAATACACCTTCATTCTCATGGTTAGACAAATCACTAACATAAGATCATAATTCATTGGTGATGGTATCAGATACCAAAGTCGATTTTATACTACAACTCAAGCTTCAACAGTTTTATTCAGATCTTTTTGAACCAAATAAGGAGAACATGGCATTTAAAACTGATTTCTTCTTCTTTTTCAAGTCTTGGCCCATTTGCTTTAACTAAGAGTTTGGCTAAACTCAAAAATTTTAGGGAAATCTTAAATGTTTTTGTATACTCTTGAGAATGTATTGGTTATTTATTACAAATACCCAGAGAGAGGCTAATTTTATATTGACAATTAATGTACTTTCTCATAACTGGATGTTAAATAGATACTTGGAAAATAAGAATTTCTATCTTAGGGGTGCCTGGGTGGCTCAGTGGGTTAAGCCTTAGCCTTTGGCTCAGGTCATGATCTCAGGGTCCTTGGATTGAGCCCCACTTCGGGCTCTCTTCTCAGCAGGGAGCCTGCTTCACCCTGGCTCTTTCCTGCCTCCCTGCCTACTTGTGATCTCTGTCAATAACTAAATAAAATTAAAAAAAAAAAAAAGAATTTCTAACTTAGGTTTCTTTTCCTAATCACTTGATCAAAACTGATAGAAAAGGGGTGCCTGGGTGGCTCAGTGGGTTAAAGCCTCTGCCTTCGGCTCAGGTCATGATCCCGGGATCCTGGGATCGAGCCCCACATCGGTCTCTCTGCTTGGTGGGGAGCCTGCTTCCTCCCCTCTCTCTCCGCCTGTCTCTGCTTACTTGTGGTCTCTGTCTGTCAAAAAAAAAAAAAACTGATAGAAAAAAAATCAAGATAAATAAATACTAGAGAGAGGCGAGATGGCAGAGGAGTAGTGGACTACAATGAAATCAGATCGGAGGAGTTCAACTAGATAGTTATCAAAACATTCTGAACGCCTACAAACTCAACAGGAGATCTAAGAGAAGACGAGCATCAATTCCAGGAACAGAAAATTGACTACTTTCTGAAAGGTAAGATATGCAGAGAAGTGAGTATGAGGCGACTGGAAGATAAACCACTGGGGGAGGGGTCGGCTCCTGGCAAGGGGTGGAGCAGTAGAGCACAAAATCAGAACTTTTAGAAGTTTGTTCCACTGAGGGACATTGCTCCACAGGCTAAGTGGGGGTGGAGCCATCACAGGGACAGTGTGGTCTCAGGTCCCGTGGGGTCAAAGAAAGACAGGGATGTCTCAGCGTGGCAGAGATCTCAGGTATCAGAGCTGGGAAGCTGACTACAGAGACAGAGTCAAGGAGTGAGCTCTCAGCTTGGGGTTACCTTAAACCATGATCCATGGCACAGTCGGACCACTGCTCTTTGAGTAGGGACCCCACAAGTGGCAGATCCAGAGGGACTCACCTTCCTCCTCTGGAGGCAGGAACCTGCTAGGTTCAGAGACTCCAAATGGGGCTGTGCACCAAAGACATAAATGCTCAGTCTCAGGTAAGTGAGCCTAGAGCGCGACTGGAGACTCAGAAGACGGGAGAGATTGACCCCTTTTCTCTAAGGGTGCACTGAAGAGTGGAGCTCCAAGTTCTTGGCTCCTCCAGACTGGAGATTGGGAGGCCCCCATTTTTCTTACTGTCCTTTAGAGCTCTATGGAAAGTGTTCAGGGAACAAAAACTCCCAAGAGTAGATTTTTTAACCTGGCCTTCGGCAAGGATGATGTAATTTGGCTCAGTCAAAGACATTTGAGAATCATGGCAACAGGGTCCTCCCCCAGAAGATCAGCAATAATATCCAGCCAAGACCAAGTTCACTGATCAAGGAGAATGGCAGAATTCCAGAGGAGAGGAAAACAAAGCATGGAATCAATGAACCTTTAATCTTGCAAATTTATTTTAAATTTAATTTCTTTTTCTTATTCTAATTCCTTTAACTTTTCCTCTTTCCTCTTCTAACGTTTTCTTAACTAGTTTATCTTAACAATACCTTTCTAAACAACATCTTTTTAAACCTTCATTATTAAGTCATATTTTATCCTTCATTGTATTTAACCTTATTTTTTGTATAGATATAGGTTTTTCTTTCTAAAAAATTGTGGGATACAATTTCTTCTAATAGATCAAAATATACCCTAAAATATACGCTAAATCTAGCACAGGGCATGGTTCTAGTCTCCAGCCTGAGCACATTCTTGACCCCACCTTTTTCTTTTCTGTATTTTTCCAACCAACTTACCTCATCAATTCATTTTTTAGAATTTTTAAATTTTCATCTTTAAATCATATTCCAACCATTCATTGTTTTACCCTTATTTTGTGTTTGTGTGTGTGTGTGTGTTTGTGTGTGTGTGTTTGTGTGTGTGTGTGTGTGTGTATATATATATGTAAAAGCTTTTCTTTCTTCAAAATTTTGGGAGGTAGTTTCTTCTAAGAGACAAAAATACACCAAAAATCAAGTGGGTGTCTCTGTTTTCTTCATCAGTCTAAAAATAAATAAATTAATTAATTAATAAATATACATATATGTATATATATATATATATATACACACACACACACACACACACACATGCATACATATGTAGCACAAGATCACCATATATATATAAGGGGTATGTGTGTGTGTGTGTATATATATACATACATATATACACATATACATGTATATATTCACATACAGATACACACACACACACATATATATATGTATATTTTTTTTTATTTCTTTTTACCCACTTTCTCGCCTCCCCCCCAACTTTGGGGTCTCTTTTGATTTGGCTGGCGTATATTTTCCTGGAGTCTTTGCCACCCTTTTAGCATTTTATTCTTCATTCATATATTCTTATCTGGATAATGAAAAGGTGGAAAAACTCATCATAAAAAAAAAAAACAGGAGGCAGTACCAATGGCTAGGGATCTAATCAATACACACATTGGTAATATGTCAGATTTAGAGTTCAGAATGACAATTCTCAAGGTGTTATCTGGGTTTGAAAAAAGCATTGAGAATATTAGAGAAAGAGTCTGTCCAACAAGAAGATCTAACAATTTTAAATATCTATGCCCCCAACATGGTGGAGCAGCCATCTATATAAACCAATTAATAACAAAATCAAAGAAACACATCAACAATAATACAATAATAGTAGGGGATTTAACACTCCCCTTACTGAAATGGACAGATCATCCAAGCAAAAGATCAGCAAAGAAATAAAGGCCTTAAACGACACACTGGACCAGATGGACATCACAGATATATTTAGAACATTTCATCCCAAAGCAACAGAATACACATTCTTCTCTAGTGGACATGGAACATTCTCCAGAGTAGATCACATCCTCGGTCCTAAAGCAGGACTCAACCGGTATCAAAAGATTGGGATCATTCCCTGCATATTTTCAGACCACAATGCTCTGAAGCTAGAACTCAACCACAAAAGGAAGTTTGGAAAGAACCCAAATACATGGAGACTAAACAGCATCCTTCTAAAGAATGAATGGGTCAACCGGGAAATTAAAGAAGAATTGAAAAAAATCATGGAAACAAATGATAATGAAAATACAATAGCTCAAAATCTGTGGGACACAACAAAGGCAGTCCTGAGAGGAAAATATATAGCAGTACAAGCCTTTCTCAAGAAACAAGAAAGGTCTCAGGTACACAACCTACCCCTACACCTAAAGCAGCTGGAGAAAGAAAAAGAAAGAAACCCTAAGCCCAGCAGGAGAAGAGAAATCATAAAGATCAGAGAAGAAATCAATGAAATAGAAACCAAAAAAACAATAGAACAAATCAACGAAACTAGGAACTGGTTCTTTGAAAGAATTAATAAAATTGACAAACCCCTGGTCCGACTTATCAAAAAGAAAAGAGAAAGGACCCAAATAAATAAAATCATGAATGAAAGAGGAGAGATCACAACTAAAACCAAAGAAATCCAAACTATTATAAGAACATACTATGAGCAACTCTATGCCAACAAATTTGACAATCTGGAAGAAATGGATGCATTCCTAGAAACATATAAACTACCACAACTGAACCAGGAAGAAATAGAAAGCCTGAACAGACCCATAACCAGTAAGGAGATTGAAACAGTCATTAAAAATCTCCAAACAAACAAAAGCCCAGGGCCAGACGGCTTCCCGGGGGAATTCTACCAAACATTTAAAGAAGAACTAATTCCTATTCTCCTGAAACTGTTCCAAAAATAGAAATGGAAGGAAAACTTCCAAACTCATTTTATGAGGCCAGCATCACCTTGATCCCCAAACCAGACAAGGATCCCATCAGAAAAGAGAGCTATAGACCAATATCCTTGATGAACACAGATGCGAAAATTCTCATCAAAATACAAACAAACTGAGGGTTGCTGGGGGGAGGGGGTTTGGGAGAAGGGGGTGGGATTATGGACATTGGGGAGGGTATGTGATTTGGTGAGTGCTGTGAAGTGTGTAAACCTGGTGATTCACAGACCTGTACCCCTGGGGATAAAAATATATGTTTATAAAAAATAAAAAATTAAAAAAAAAAAGAAAAAAAAATACTAGTCAATAGGATTCAACAGTACATTAAAAGGATTTTTCACCACGAAGTGGGATTTATTCCAGGGCTGCAAGGTTGGTTCAACATCTGCAAATCAGTCAATGTGCTACAACACATCAATATAAAAAAGAACAAAAACCATATGATACTCTCAATAGATGCTGAAAAAGCATTTGACAAAGTACAGCATCCCTTCCTGATCAAAACTCTTCAAAGTGTAGGGATAGAGGGCACATACCTCAATATCATCAAAGCCATCTATGAAAAACCCACCACAAATATCATTCTCAATGGAGAAAAACTGAAAGCTTTTCCGCTAAGGTCAGAAACACGGCAGGGATGTCCATTATCACCACTGCTATTCAACATAGTACTAGAGGTCCTAGCCTCAGCAATCAGACAACAAAAAGAAATTAAAGGCATCCAAATCGGCAAAGAGGAAGTGAAATTATCACTCTTCACAGATGATATGATACTATATGTGGAAAACCCAAAAGACTCCACTCCAAAACTGCTAGAACTTGTACAGGAATTCAGTAAAGTGTCAGGATATAAAATCAATGCCCAGATATCAGTTGCATTTCTCTACACCAACAACAAGACAGAAGAAAGAGAAATTAAGGAGTCAATCCCATTTACAATTGCACCCCAAAGCACAAGATACCTAGGAATAAACCTAACCAAAGAGGCACAGAATCTATACTCAGAAAACTATAAAGTACTCATGAAAGAAATTGAGGAAGACACAAAGAAATGGAAAAATGTTCCATGCTCCTGGATTGGAAGAATAAATATTGTGAAAATGTCTATGCTACCTAAAGCAATCTACACATTTAATGCAATTCCTATCAAAGAACCATCCATCTTTTTCAAAGAAATGGAACAAATAATGCTAAAATTTATATGGAACTAGAAAAGACCTCGAATAGCCAAAGGGATATTGAAAAAGAAAGCCAACGTTGGTGGCATCACAATTCCGGACTTCAAGCTCTATTACAAAGCTGTCACCATCAAGACAGTATGGTACTGGCACAAAAACAGACACATAGATCAATGGAACAGAATAGAGAGCCCAGAAATAGACCCTCAACTCTATGGTCAACTCATCTTCGACAAAGCAGGAAAGAATGTCCAATGGAAAAAAGACAGCCTCTTCAATAAATGGTGCTGGGAAAATTGGACAGCCACATGCAGAAAAATGAAATTGGACCATTTCCTTACACCACACATGAAAATAGACTCAAAATGGATGAAGGACCTCAATGTGCGAAAGGAATCCATCAAAATCCTTGAGGAGAACACAGGCAGCAACCTCTTCGACCTCAGCCGCAGCAACATCTTCCTAGGAACAATGCCAAAGACAAGGGAAGCAAAGGAAAAAATGAACTATAGGGACTTCATCAAGATTAAATGCTTTTGCACAGCAAAGGAAACAGTTAACAAAATCAAAAGACAACTGACAGAATGGGAGAAGATATTTGCAAACAACATATCAGATAAAGGACTAGTGTCCAGAATCTATAAAGAACTTAGCAAACTCAAAACCCAAAGAACAAATAATCCAATCAAGAAATGGGCAGAGGACATGAACAGACATTTCTCCAAAGAAGACATCCAGATGGCCAACAGACACATGAAAAAGTGCTCCATATCACTTGACATCAGGGAAATACAAATCAAAACCACAATGAGATATCACCTCACACCAGTCAGAATGGCTAAAATCAACAAGTCAGGAAATGACAGATGCTGGCGAGGATGCGGAGAAAGGGGAAGCCTCCTACACTGTTGGTGGGAATGCAAGCTGGTGCAGCCACTCTGGAAAACAGCATGGAGGTTCCTCAAAATGTTGAAAATAGAACTGCCCTATGACCCAGCAATTGCACTCCTGGGTATTTACCCTAAAGATACAAATGTAGTGATCCAAAGGGGCACGTGCACCCGAATGTTTATAACAGCTATGTCCACAATAGCCAAACTATGGAAAGAACCTAGATGTCCATCCACAGATGAATGGATCAAGAAGATGTGGTATATATACACAATGGAATACTATGCAGCCATCAAAAGAAATGAAATCTTGCCATTTGCGACAACATGGATGGAACTAGAGCGTATCATGCTTAGCAAAATAAGTCAAGCGGAGAAAGACAACTATCATATGATCTCCCTGATATGAGGAAGTGGTGATGCAACATGGAGGCTTAAGTGGGTAGGAGAAGAATCAATGAAACAAGATGGGATTGGGAGGGAGACAAACCATAAGTGACTCTTAATCTCACAAAACAAACTGAGGGTTGCTGGGGGGAGGGGGTTTGGGAGAGGGGGGTAGGATTATGGACATTGGGGAGGGTATGTGATTTGGTGAGTGCTGTGAAGTGTGTAAACCTGGTGATTCACAGACCTGTACCCCTGGGAATAAAAATATATGTATATAAAAAATAAAAAATTAAAAAAAAAAAAAAAGAAATGGGCAGAGGACATGAACAGACATTTCTGCAAAGAAGACATCCAGATGGCCAACAGACACATGAAAAAGTGCTCCATACCACTCGGCATCAGGGAAATACAAATCAAAACCACAATGAGATATCATCTCACACCAGTCAGAATGGCTAAAATCAACAAGTCAGGAAATGACAGATGCTGGTGAGGATGCAGAGAAAGGGGAACCCTCCTACACTGTTGGTGGGAATGCAAGCTGGTGCAGCCACTCTGGAAAACAGCATGGAGGTTCCTCAAAATGTTGAAAATAGAACTGCCCTATGACCCAGCAATTGCACTCCTGGGTATTTACCCTAAAGATACACACGTAGTGTTCCAAAGGGGCACATGCACCCGAATGTTTATAGCAGCAATGTCCACAATAGCCAAACTATGGAAAGAACCTAGATGTCCATCAACAGATGAATGGATCAAGAAGATGTGGTATATATACACAATGGAATACTATGCAGCCATCAAAAGAAATGAAATCTTGCCATTTGCGACAACATGGATGGAACTAGAGCGTATCATGCTTAGCAAAATAAGTCAAGCGGAGAAAGACAACTATCATATGATCTCCCTGGTATGAGGAAGTGGTGATGCAACATGGAGGCTTAAGTGGGTAGGAGAAGAATCAATGAAACAAGATGGGATTGGGAGGGAGACAAACCATAAGTGACTCTTAATCTCACAAAACAAACTGAGGGTTGCTGGGGGGAGGGGGTTTGGGAGAAGGGGGTGGGATTATGGACATTGGGGAGGGTATGTGCTTGGGTGAATGCTGTGAAGTGTGTAAACCTGGTGATTCACAGACCTGTACCCCTGGGGATAAAAATATATGTTTATAAAAAATAAAAAATTAAAAAAAACTATTTGTTAAATAATATACCAGGCACAGTATTTTTTTAAAAAATTTTTGTACAGAAATTAAAAAGTAATTCCAAACCCAAAAAAACAAAAAGAATATTAGAAAAACACTTTCTGGATAAGTAAAGTCCCTTTCTGGAGAAATAAAAGAACTAAAATCTAACCAAGCTGAAATCAAAAAACAAATTAATGAGGTGTAATCAAGAATGGAGGCTCTTACTGCTAGGATAAATGAGGCCAAAGAAAGAATTAGTGATATAGAAGACCAAATGATGGGGAATAAAGAAGCTGAGCAAAAGAGAGAGAACTACTGGACTATGAGTGGAGAGTTCAAGAGTTAAGTGATCCATAAGATGAAATAATATTAGAATAATTGGGATTCCTGAAGAAGAAGAAAGAGAGAGGGGAGCTGAAAGTATATTGGAGTAAATTATAGTAGAGAATTTACCTAATATGGCAAAGGGAACAAGCCTCAAAATCCAGGAGGTGCAGAGAACCCCCCTCAAAATCAATAAAAATAGGTCCACACCCCATCATCTAATAGTAAAACTTACTAGTCTTAATGACAAAGAGAAAATCCTGAAAGCAGTTCAGGACAAGAAGTTTGTAACATACAATGTTAGAAATACTAAACTGGCAGCAAACTTATCCACAGAGAACTGGCAGGCCAGAAAGAACTGGCATGATCTATTCAGAACAATAAATGAGAAAAATATGCAATGAAGAATATTCTATCCAGCTAGGCTATCTTTGAAAATAGAAGGAGACATAAAAAGCCTCCAGGACAAACAAAAATTAAAAGAATTTGCAAACATCAAACCAGCCCTACAGGAAATATTGAAAGGGGTCCTCAAAGCAAAGAGAGAGCCTAAAAATAGTTGACCAGAAAAGAACAGAGACAATATAAGGTAACAGTCACCTTACAGGCAATACAATGGCACTAAATTTATATTTTTCAATAATTACCCTGAATGTAACTGGTATAAATGCCCCAATCAAAAGACACAAGTTATTAGGATGGATAAAAAAACAAAACCCATCAATATGCTGTCTGAAAGGAAATCATTTTAGACCCGACTCCAAATGTAAAGTGAAGGGCTGGAAAACTATTTACCAAGTTAATGGATATCAAAAGAAAGTTGGGGTGGCAATCCTTGTATCAGATAAATTAGATTTTAAGCCAAACACTATAATAAGAGATGAGGAAGAACACTATATCATATTCGAAGTTTCTGTCCAGCAAGAAGATCTAACAATTTTCAATATCTATGCCCTAACATGGGAGCAGCCAACTATATAAACCAATTAATAACAAAATCAAAGAAACACATTGATAATAATACAATTATAGTAGGGGACTTTAACACCCACCTCACTGAAATTGGCAGATCATTCAAGCATAAGATCAACAAGGAAATAAAGACCTTAAATGACACACTGGACTAGATGGACATAACAGATATATTCAGTATCAGAACATTTCATCCCAAAGCAACAGAATATACATTCTTCTCTAGTGCACATGGAACATTCTCCAGAATAGATCACATCGTGGGTCTCAAATCAGATCTCAACTGGTACCAAAAGATTGGGATCATTGCCTGCATATTTTCAGACCATAATGCTCTGAAGCTAGAATTCAATCACAAGAGGAAAGGTTGAAAGAACTCAAATACATGGAGGCTAAAGCTCATCCTACTAAAGAATGAATGGGTCCCCAGGAAATTAAAGAAGAATTGAAAAAAAAATTCATGGAAACAAATGAAAATGAAAACACAACTGTTGAACATCTGTGGGACACAGCAAAGGTGGTCCTGAGAGGAATGTACATAGCCACACAAGTCTTTCTCAAAAAACAAGAAATGTCTCAAGTACATTGCCTAACCCTACACCTAACAGAGCAGGAAAAAGAACAACAAAAAAAGCCTAAACCCAGCAAGAGAAGAGAAATCATAAAGATCAGAGCAGAAAACAAAGAAATGGAAACCCAAAGAAGAGTAGAACAGATCAATGAAACTAGGAGCTAGTTCTTTGAAAGAATTAATAAGATGATAAACCCCTAGCCAAACTTATCAAAAAGAAAAGAGAAAGGACCCAAATAAATAAAATCATGAATGATAGAGGAGAGAATACAACCAACACCAAAGAAATACAAACGATTATAAGAACATATTATGAGCAACTATACACCAGCAAATTTGATCATCTGGAAGAAATGGATGCATTCCTAGAGACATATAAACTACCACAACTGAACCAGGGAGAAAGAGAAAACCTGAACAGACCCATAACCAGTAAGGAGATTGAAGCAGTCATCAAAAATCTCCCAACAAACAAGAGCCCAGGGCCAGATGGCTTCCCAGGGGAATTCTACCAAACATTTAAAGAAGAACGAATTCCTATCCTCCTGTAACTGTTCCAAAAAAATTGAAATGGGAGGAAAACTTCCACACCCATTTTATGAGGCCAGCATTACCTTGATCCCCAAACCAGACAAAGACCCCATCAAAAAAGAGAATTACAGATCAATATACTTGATAAACACATATGGGAAAATTCTCACTAAAATACTAGGCAATAGGATCTAACAGTCAATTAAAAGGAATATTCACCATGACCAAGTGGGATTTATTCCTGGGCTGCAAGGTTGGTTCAACATCTGCAAATCAATCAATGCAATACAATAGATTAATAAAAGAAAGAACAAGAACATATGATACTCTCAATAGATGCCTCAAAAGCATTTGACAAAGTACAGCATCCCTTCTTGATCAAAACTCTTCAAAGTGTAGGGATAGAGGGTACATTCCTCAATATCATCAAAGCCATCTATGAAAAAAACCCACAGTCAATATCATTCTCAATGGGAAAAAACTGAGTGCTTTTCCACTAAGATAAGGAACATGGCAGGGATCTCCACTATTACCACTGTTATTCAACATAGTACTAGAAGTCCTAGCCTCAGCAATCAGGCAACAAAAATAAATTAAAGGCATTTGAATACTCAAAGAAGAAATCACACTATCACTCTTTGCAGATGATATGATACTTTATGTGGAAAGCCCAAAAGACTCCACTCCAAATCTTCTAGAACTCATACAGGAATTCAGTAAGGTGTCAGGATATAAAATCAATGCACAGAAATCAGTTGCATTTCTATACACCAACAAGACAGAAGAAAGAGGAATTAAGATGTTGACCTCATTTACAATTGCACCCAAGACCATAAAATACCTAGGAATAAACCTAACCAAAGAGGCAAAGAATCTGTACTCAGAAAATTATAATGTACTCATGAAAGAAATTGAAGAAGACAAAAGGAAATGGAAAAATGTTCCAAGCTCGTGGATTGGAAAAACAAATATTGTGCAAATGTCTATGATACCTAAAGCAATCTACACATTTAATGTAATCCCTATCTAAATACCATCAATTTTTTTTTTCAAAGAAATTGAACAAATAACCCTAAAATTCATATGGAACCAGAAAAGACCCCAAATAGCCAGAGGAATGTTGAAAAGGAAAGCCAAAGTTGGTGATATGACAATTCCAGACTTCAAGCTCTATTACAAAGCTGTCATCAATAAGACAGTATGGTACTGCCACAAAAACAGACACATAGATTTGTGGAACAAAATAGAGAGCTCAGAAATGGACCCTCAACTCTATGGTCAACTATTCTTCAACAAAGCAGGAAAGAATGTCCAATGGAGAAAAAAGTCACTTCAACAAATGGTATTGGGAAAATTGGACAGCCTCATGCAAAAGAATGAAACTGGGCCATTTCCTTACACTGTATATAAAAATAGACTCAGAATGGATGAAAAACCTCAATGTGAGATAGGAATCCATCAAAATCCTTGAAGAGAACACAGGCAGCAACCTTTGACCTCAGCCACAGCAACTTTTACCTAGAAACATTGCCAAAGGTAAGGGAAGCAAGGGTAAAAATGAACTACAGGGACTTCATCAAGATCAAAAGATTTTGCACAGCAAAAGAAATAGTCAACAGGGTGCCTGGGTGGCTCAGTGGGTTAAGCCGCTGCCTTCGGCTCAGGTCATGATCTCGGGGTCCTGGGATCGAGTCCCATGTCGGGCTCTCTGCTCAGCGGGGAGCCTGCTTCCCCCTCTCTCTCTGCCTGCCTCTCTGTCTACCTGTGATCTCTCTGTCAAATAAATAAATAAATAAATCTTTAAAAAAAAAAAAAGAAACAGTCAACAAAACTAAAGGACAACTGACAGAATGGGAGAAGACATTCACAAATGACATATCAGATAAAGGGCTAGTATTTGAAATCTATAAAGAACTTATCAAACGTAACACCCAAAGAACAAATAATTCAATCAAGAAATGGGCATAGGACATGAACAGACATTTCTGCAAAGAAGACATCCAGATGGTGAACAGACACATGAAACAGTGCTCCACATCACTCGGCATCAGGGAAAAACAAATCAAAACCACAAAGAGATACCACCTCACACCAGTCAGAATGGCTAAAATTAACAAGTCAGGAAATGACAGGTGTTGGCAAGGATGCGTAGAAAGGGGAGCCCTCCTATACTGTTGGTGGGAATGCAAGCTGGTGCAGCCACTCTGGAAAACAGCATGGAGGTTCTTCTGAAAGTTGAAAATAGAATTACCCTGTGACCCAGCAATCGCACTACGGGTATTTACCCTAAAGATACAAATGCAGTGATCTGAAGGGCCATGTGCACTCGAATGTTTATAGCAACAATGTCCACAATAGCCAAACTATGTTAAGAACCTAGATGTCCATCAACAGAAGAATGGATATAGAATATGTGGTGTGTGTGTTTGTGTGTGTGTGTGTGTGTGTGTGTGTGTGTGTGTGTGTGATGGAATACTATGCAGCAATCAAAAGAAATGAAATCTTGCCACTTGCAATGATGTGGCTGGAACTAGAGGGTATTATGCTGAGTCAAATAAGTCAATCAGAGAAAGACAGTTATCATATGATCTCCCTGATATGAAGAATTTGTGAGGCAGAGTGGGGGATTTGGGGGAAGGAAAGAATGAAACAAGATGGATCAGGAGGGAGGCAAACCATAAGGGACTCTTAATCTCAGA
Source organism: Mustela nivalis (assembly GCF_964662115.1). Classification (NCBI taxonomy): domain Eukaryota; kingdom Metazoa; phylum Chordata; class Mammalia; order Carnivora; family Mustelidae; genus Mustela; species Mustela nivalis. The sequence continues at coordinate 19,961,960 of NC_139039.1, read as the reverse complement.
AAACAAACTGGAGGTTGCTGAGGGGATGGAGGGGGTTATTCAGAGTGTGGTTGTGTTATGGACATTGGGGAGGGTATGTGATATGGTGAGTGCTGTGAAGTGTGTGAGCATGGCAATTCACAGACCTGTACCCCTGGGGCAAATGATATATTATATGTTAATAAAAATGATTAACAAAAATAAATAAATAAATATTAATTACCATCTTGGGTATCTAGTCTATGAAAAATAACTCAAAGAAATATTATAAGCAACCAGAATTTTAGGACCTTTCAAAGGTATGTTCCTGTCCCCCGAGGATATATACTTGCTATAAAGTGTGTTGTTTTGTAAATCACCAAAATTGTAATGGTCTGCCTGGCTCTTAACATTATTCCCTTGTTATTCATAGCAGAAAGCGTTTAAATGACTAATATGCACAGTTACTCCCACTTGAGACTCCACATGGCATCAGACCTAAACCCAGGAAAGCAAGATGTACTGAATCCTACTCCTTGCCTGCAATCTCTACATTGATCATCCTCATACCTTGTCCTCTTTGATCAGTTCTGGGGAACCAGTTTCATTATTTACCCCTTTATGCCTACATTCCCTCTCCAAATACCTATCATTTTTCAAGATGTAGCAAAATGTCACATGCTTTATATAACCCTTTTAAAAAAAATCTCCCCTCCCCTACACACACACACACACACACACACACACACACAATAAATTTCTGTAGCTGAAACCACTTAGTCAATGATATTTTTGTCATAGCAGCACAAACAGACCAAGATACTCCTACATGTGTGTGTATTATTCATTAACTTACAAATTCTTGAGGATAAAGACAATTTCTGAATCATTTTAATGTGCTCAGGTCCAACTGCAGAGTTCCTTCTGATCGTTATTTTAAATTATATTTAATTATATTTCTCCCTTTACTCTTTACTGCATTTCCTTCTGTCTTCTTTTCCCATTCCTGTTTTCTTTTTAAACAACTATGGGATTCTTTGTAAGAACATTTACCCTCTCAATGAGCCTTCCTTTAGAGACATCAACTTGAATTTTCTCTGCACGTAATTGGAAGCCATTCCATATATGTGTTTTGTGCCCTCCATGATCCTTCACTGTCCCAAATGCCTAGGCCTATAGATTAACCACAGATAACTCTGTATCATTTCTATCAGCTGAACAAATTGCATTATCACAGTACCCAATCTTGTTATTACTAGCCCAAGGCTGTCCTGAGAAACATCGCCTTTAACTGCTTAGCAACTCCCCAAGACCTGCTGATCACCCTTTGTGCTATGTAGTGATTGCAATTTCTGGTTTCCCACAGGCACTGAACCTGCACATTTTCCAAAAATTATCTTGCCTCCTTTCACTCTTTCTGGGTTATCTTCCAGCGTAACGATATGATCTTCACAAATGAAGGGTTAAGTACTGTAAGTATATACATTTTCATTAAGAATAATTCATCTGACACAAAAAATATGTTCTAGTTATTTTTAAATTAGGCACATTATAAATACCAAGTACCTTCCAATTCAGCAATTAGATTACAAAATTTAAATCACAAATCTTACATTTTACATCAATTTTATTCTCAATAGAGAATACTGAAATTGACATTAAGGCAAATAGAAAAGAGTACATGGGGAAGAAACGAAACAATTTATTAACAAGCACCTTGCATTGCAGAGTCTTCTAATGTCATTTGAAATACCATTTACCAAGATCTCTGAGGTGAGTGAACTTATATTCTTGAATAAGTCAGTTGAGAAAAAAGATTATGGAATCACATGCACACATACATGCACATGCATTCACAAATACATACATAGATGTATGCGGTTAGGTAAAGTAGGAAAGATGTACATTTGTCCCTGTCCTACAAAGTGGCTTGAAAATGAATTCATTAAGTTGCATAAGTCTGCAGTAAAGGCAAAGTGCCTGCTGGAATTGAGTTTTTTTTTACTTGAACAATGTCCCTGTTGGTAAAACTTGGCCAGCTTCCAGGGCAGGCAGAGTTTGTATGTAAAGCAGGAGGATAAGCAACAGATGGAGTATGGGAGAGAAAAGACAAATGTACTATTTGGAGCTCCATCTCCAAAAGAAATCCCTTATCCCCTGATGAATCAAATGCAGGATCAGTTGGCTTTGTTTGAGATCATGGAGTCCATTATGATTTTTTCAGATAAAGTAGGCTTAATTTCTGCATGAGAGATAGGATCAGCCTGGGGATTCTCAACAGTAAGACTATAAAAACTCTCTGACATTAATAGGACTGCTGGGGAGGTGGACGGGACGGTGTGGCCGGGTGATGGACATTGGGGAGGATATGTGCTATGGTGAGTGCTGTGATTTGTGTGAGCCTGATGATTCACAGACCTGTACTCCTGAAACAAATAATACGTTATATGTTAAAAACAAAAAAAACAAAAAACTCTCTGACAGTGACCATGATGCAATGAAAACAACCCATTCATTACCCTGTATTGGATTAAAGAAACTTGAGGATTCCCCTCAACATTTGGACCTCTGATAACACAGTGGAGAAACAACATGTATTTCACACCCACAAACCACTCTTGCAATAGTATTTTCTTAATAGCATACATTTTGAATGTTCCTTCTCTGTATGGTTAGTGCTTTAGTTGCACCTTTGTAAAAATATTGACCACAAAAAAATAATAATAATACTGACCACATTTTTACCAAAAATATTTATGTACATGTTTATCTGAGGCAAGAGATTGCAAACTCCCAGGGAGGGCCTACAACTCATTTATTCTATTGCTGATCGCAAGTCTTTTCCATATATAGAATAGGGACCCAATGTTTCTGTTCAGTGAACATATAAATAAATGGCTTCAGAATACAGGCACAAATACCTTTATAGAGAAATATTAATTTGTAAACTTATACTCTTTACATGTATTTTTCTTTCCACCATTGATAATATTCTTATATTTGGTAATATTATTTTCAAAAAGTTTTTTAAATGGGTGATAGTTTAGAGCCAACACAATCAGTGCAATGACAATATATATAATTGGAGAGAGATAATATAACTATTAAATATTTCCACAATGAGATTTTATAAATATGACAGTGATAATAAAGTTTTTGCACATTCGCTTAATTGCAAATGACAGCACATTCTATCTCATCAAATTACTGACAAAATGTAGAATTAAAAAGATTCACAAATCATCTACTATTAAAGTTAGGGATGATGTAAATCCAATCAATTTGAGATGATTGTTTTCAGGCCAAAAAAAAGAAAGAAAAAGCACAAAGAGATAATTAAATATAGGTAAGTTGTAGGTACCAGCAATCTTAAATTTATAGGCATATGTAAATATTTTTAAAGTTTGAGGAAGATTGCTTTTAATTATTTAGGAATTTTCAGCTGAGTCATTTGTCAGTGTTTAAGATACACTGTATATGAATTATTCAAATATCTACTTTTATAATTTGTTAGCTTTTTTTTTTTTTACAATATGGCATTTCCTTACTGATATTAACAAACAAATAGTATTTTCTCCTTCTTTTCCTATGCATTTCTTTGCTCAAGGCATGATTTCTTATTCCAGTAATTTGTTCCTAGAGTAATTATTAATGAGTCTCATTATAATGCCATAAAGCAAATATGAAACTTTTAATTTTACATATAAGTCTAACTATACTTATAAATATACATATATATATATATATATACCAGAATTATGCAGTAGGTAGTTCATGTGTAAATTATTTCTAAACAACAAATGGGGAAATAATAATGGAAGGAAAACTTAAAACTTATGAAACTCTCTAAAGGACAAAGCAAAATGCAGATTAAATACATAGTTAATGTGTTCTGAAAGTAATAAAAACTATAGCTAGATGGAATATTAAGAAAAATTTTCCATTTAGTTTTTACCATGTCAATAAAAAGCAAATTTTTCATGCTTAATTACTTTTCTGACGTTCTAACTCATAGATGATTTTAAATTATGGGAAATAAATAGTATTAATTATAGAGTAATAATGTATCTTCATTTTTTAATGTACAGTGTGCTTCAAAATCCTAATTACTTTTTTGCTGAGAGTATTCCAATAAACTCCTCTCTAGAAATATGACTGTCCATCTAAAACAATGGCATGAACCCATGGAATCTCACTACTTCATAATTTTTATTTTGTTTCAGAAATTGTAATAAAAGTAATCTAAGAAAATGAAAAAAGTAAAGTTTTCTTCTGCCCACCTGGATAGCCCATTTTCTCATATCTTCTGTTGGAAGTCCTATTAATTCCTATTACAGATTCAACTCACATACCACCTTTCCTGAAATCTTCTCTACTTCTTCCTCTGTTTTTCCTGATTTTAGCAGTACCATCCACTATGCCTATATCATTTTAATTGGGCTTCTTTTTAGCATATTGATTTTTTTCTTTGTAATATGGTTTATACCTCTTTGCCATTAAATTGCAAATTTCAAAATATCAGGGCCAACTTTTCTCTATCTCCAGCATTTATCATGCTGTGTTCCACACAGTTCATACAATGATGGTCTGCTGGATTCTCATTACCATTCTCTTCTTCCATTCGCATTAATGAGGATAATACAAATTGTGCAAAGGACTTTGAGTAACACAGAAGAAAATTAAAACAGAGCTCCTACTTGAGAAGTTTATACACTTTCTTGGAGAAGAAAGATCAGAGAAAGAGTTGACAGGATCATTACAAGGTTGATTTAAAATATAAACAGTAAAACTGCTCAATTATAGAACACAAAATCTGAAACTAATGATATACTATATGTTGGCTAATTGAATTTAAATTAAAAAATACAAACAATATTATGATGGTAATTACATGTTACTTGAAGAGACCAACATATTAAACTCTATCTATGCTATGATTAAAACTAAAATACTAAAAAAGAAACCCTATAAAATAGTTATATGCATTTTCAAAATGTTTATAATATAGCATTGAAGGTAAATGAGTCACTATATTAGTTGTTGACTTTTTCTTGACTGTTATGTCACAAATATATAGTACATTTATACAGTCCACTAAATAATTGTCCAGGAGAGTCCTTAGAAGCCTGTCACCACACAGCATTATATCTGGATATAATAACTTCAATATCCAATATTCATTCCAAATAATTATGTAGAGACAATATTATTTTTCTCTGACATTCTTGGAACTCCACATGTTATGGTACCAGGACTTTTTTTTTTTCTTTTTTTTCCTGATCTCAAAACTGTCTCTAATGTAGTCAAATCTTTGTAAAACCCAAGCAGCATATGACAGGTGGAATACAACTGTGCCATATCCCCTATCAGTGAGATTCTAAATTTGGCTTTTGTAAAACCCAACCAGCATATGACAGGTGGAATACAACTGTGCCATATCCCTATCAGTGAGATCCTAAATTTGACTTTTCCTGTTTAGGTAGTTTCCAAATACAAATTATCTTACTTTTAATATAATATATATGGTATTTGACCAAAGATTTGAATCAACATCTTGTTGGTACATAATTGTGTTCCAAATACAATGATCTCAAAAATTCCAATCTATTCTGTTGCAGTAAAATAACTAAATCCAAGTACTCAACTAGTATAACAAGATAACAATGATATATAAATCTCAAAAATCACATATCTCCCATGGCTATATAGTTATTAATATAGAAACATTTGAATAAAAAGAAAAGTAAGTTTGGAATGCTAAATACAATTAAAATACTACAAGGAAGATTTTGTGCAAAAGGACCATCGGGTATAAAAAATGAGACTAACACCATTTGCAAATATCAAAATTAACTAAAGAGGGAAGCTTGAAGTCTTAATCTATAACACAGATTTCTTTATTTGAGAAAGAAGTGCAGCATAATTGATCAAAACAGACTTAAATCAAAACTGTGGCTGCCTATATAGTAATAAATAAAGATTCTATATTTTAGCACATGGTTATTTCCAAAGGACTTGCTATTTTGTTTTTCTAAAATTGCTATCACAAACGCTGATATACCAAGATGCTTTTCACATCAGTAGTAGATATATTGCTGTTTTCTTCACCACCAGAGTAGAGGTCAAACAATTTATTAAAACTGATTTAGGGCTCTGTATGGTTCAAGTAACCTTGGTGACTGGTTAATTCACAGGTAAAAGGGGGAGCAAAGAAACATAAATTTCATGCGGGTATGGTGTAAATTACGTTACCACATGACCAAGTGGATGACATTCTTCTCTTAAAAAAATGCAAACACAGTTTCAAAAAATCCACAAAAATATGCTAGTTCAATAAGTGATTTTCCTCACCTATAAGATGGAAATTATTGCTTATCGTATAAGGGTGCTGAGAAGAATAATCAACCCTCAAAATCCATAAGATTACTTCACTTCATAGTTAGATTGTGTTATTGTTCAAAATAGGTAATGTGGAAACCAACAAGTACTCTTTTTGAAAACACGTTAATCTTGGTAATGGTCGCAAAGGCTTTAAGCAAAGTGAAATGGGGTCTTTTCCATTCAGACAGAACATTTTATTCAAGACAGAACAATTTGGCTACTCAAGGCCTCTGAACTCAATTTTGATATCCGAGGCTGGCTTTTCTCACTTCGCAAACTTTTATCCATCCTCCTGAGAGCAAAATTTTTAACCTCCTTATTTTCCCATCAGGAATCCTACTCTTAATCTCTCTCTCTTTCCCTGCCATGCCAGAGTTCTGATTAATTAAAGCATTATGCATCCAGAAATTATTTCAATCCTCAAATATTTATTGAATGTCACTTTTTACCAGCCACAGTGGCAAATAAAGCCCACTCAAGAAGTTCGGAGTCAAATGTGGAGACAGACTTAGACAAATACTAACATACAATCTGATGAGTACAATCAAATAGCAATAAAAGCTATACTATGTTAAGAGCCCTACACTGCTGCCTTAAAGTTTGGGCAAATTGCCTAGGTACCCACCTAGCTTTATTTGACCTTCCAACATAAGCATAGTCTAGTAGTTATCAACAGAGATGTTACTTTGTCCAAAGTAAGAATAGAAATGTGTGGGACAACTTTTGGTTGTCACGGTGATTATGATTTTTCTACTTTTTCATTTGGTGGAAAGTTCCAGAAATAAAACTGCATTGTAGCATGTGGAACAGCTGGAAGTTTTATCCTTGTTACTAAGAGTATGTACTTATTATTTAAGCCAACTTAAAAAATTATTTTCCAATACCTACTAATCTAAACACACACATAGCCAATGAACAAGGAGTTTTCTTCCTAAATGTATGGTTGAATGAAGTGCAAACACAAGTCAACAGAAGATATATATACAAGAATTTCATAGAAGTGTTATTTATTATTGGCAAAAAAAAAAAGAGGAACAACCCAAAAGTCTCTAAAGAACAAAATATATAAATTGCATTATTTACACTATGAAATACTCTATAAAAATGAAAAAAAGCATGACTATTGCTTAAAACAACAATTTAGATGAATTTCACAAACAAGACATTGAGTGAAAGAAGCAAGACAGTTTTACCCCATTTGTAAAAAACTCAAAACCGGCATAGATAATCAATAGTGATAGAAATTTGAATATGGTACTGTTTAGGATTAATAACTGGAAGACAGGTAGAATGTTTCTGAAGTGCTGGTAATGTTCTATGACTTGATTTTGATGGTGGTTAAATAGGCATGTTCATATATTTAAAAAATCATTTCTGTACAAGCATAACTTCTGCACTTACTTGCACATATGATATGGCTAAAGTTTTGTTTTTAATTTACTTAGAAAAATTTTAAATCAGAGGTAATGAAACATCAACTCAAATCCTGCAAAGAGAGTAGCAAAGAGAAGATTGTAGTTTTACAAATGAGGGATTTGGCAGTGCTACTTTAACTAAGCAGGCATTCAAATAGCATCAGTTGGTATGGGACAAAAGGAACTATACAGTGTCAGCTATGAACTCCTCTTGTCAAAACAATTAAATATGCACATAAACAAGACTTTAAAAATTATAATGTATAAGTAATAATAGGGTTATGGAATGTTGAAAGATGTCAAGAGAAAACAAACCGACACTTCTAGACTCTTGAGACATTCTGTAAGATTAATGTTCTAGACTTCCTGGAAGATCTGTTTGGGGAGGGAAAAAGTAGAGAAACTCCTATAGTTTAAAAGATAAGATCTAAAACAAATTACAATGCAGAAATCTGAATGGGGTTCTAAACAGGAAAAAACTCTAAAACATTTTTGGTATAACTGGAAAAACTGAAATTTATAGAAGTGCAATTGGAACAAGAAGAAACAGCTCATACTGGACTAACCCATGCACTGAAATATAAAGCTGGGGGAAAATGTTTTAAAAAAACAACACAACAAAGATTTAAATCACTGGACAGCAACCAAACCAAGTAGAATTTGAAGGTATAATCCTTGAGATAAGGGAAGCATGAAAAGAGACTGACACCTTCACCTCTGTGCTTTTCCTGAGATCATTTTCCAACTTTCTGCTTAAGGGAAGCAACCCCCAAAGTGTCCGTCTTACCCGGCTGCAGAGACAAGGGTCAAAAGACTAGGAGAGCAGGCTGCCAGACTTGAAGGACAGAAAGCTCTTCAAAGTGTTGATTGACTTGTAAGCTGTATATTTACAGGGTGAAACTCTTAAGAAACAAAATGGAAGGGGCGCCTGAGTGGTTCAATGGGTTAAGCCTCTGCCTTTTGCTCAGGACATGATCTCGGTCTGGGATTGAGCTCTGCATCAGGCTCGCTGCTCGGTGGGAGCCTGCTTCCCGCTCTCTCTTTGCCTGCTGTTCTGCCTACTTGTGATCTCTCTCTCTGTCAAAAAAATAAATACAATCTTTTAAAAAAAGAAAGAATACAAATGGAAAAAGACACCTGGAGGCTAGAGAGGTGAGCATTGCTTACAACAGAGACATGATCTGAAAATTAAGAAGCCTAGATTTCAAGCCTTAGGTAAATGCAGATATCTTGCAAACATACTGAGCTTTTATGTAAGTTACAAGAAGGACCATGACCCTGAAGACAGGGCCATGTCCTCAAATTATCACACACACTTAAGAGTAAGGGCAAAATTGATTTGCGACAACATGGATGGAACTAGAGCATACCATGCTTAGCAAAATAAGTTAAGCAGAGAAAGTCAATTATCATATATTTTCATTTAGTTGTAGAACATAAGGAATAACATGGGGGACATTAGGAGAAGGAAGGGAAAAGTGTGAAGAGGGGGATTTGGAGGGGGAGATGAACCATGAGAGACTGTGGACTCAAACTGAGGGTTTGGAGGGAAGGGCATCAGGGGATTGGGTGAGCCTGGTGGTGGTATCAGGAGGGCACGTATTGCATGGAGTATTGGGTGTTATATATAAACAATGAATCTCAGAACACTACATCAAAAACTAATGACATACTGCATGGTGATTAACATAACATAATTAAAAATAAATAAATAAGTCATGTGTTAAAAATAAATCATAATAGAAATTAAATATATTTTTAAGCTGAATGAATACATAACATAACTTGTAGAATGCAGCTAAAACAGAGTTTAGAGGAAAATATATTTTTCAGTGTAAAAATACGTAAATTTTTGTTTAATCACTAAACGTTCATTAAAACCATATGGAGATGGGACACCTGGGTGGCTCAGTGGGTTAAGCCTCTGTCTTCAGCTCTGGTCATGATCTCAGGGACCTGGGATCGAGCCCTGCATCAGGCTCTTTGCTCAGCAGGGAGCCTGCTCCCCCCCCCCCTCCCTATCTCACTGCCTACTTGTGATCTCCTTCTCCATCAAATAAATAAATGAAATCTTTAAAAAAAACCATATGGAGATACAATTTAACATTATTAGATTGTTAAAAGCTAAAAATTCTGATCATAGAAAGTATTGACAAAACCCAGAACAATAGGAACTCTTACAAAGTAATCATTTAGGTATAAATTTAATAACCCTTGGTAGAAAAAAGAGTGCTCTGTAGCTGAAGTTGTGTTTATATTACCATTTAGGACTTGTACTCAGATATCTATGTTAAAGACCTATATGTTAGACATATACAATATTAAGAAAATGTTTTCAAGGGGCGCCTGGGTGGCTCAGTGGGTTAAGCCGCTGCCTTCGGCTCAGGTCATGATCTCAGGGTCCTGGGATTGAGTCCCACGTCGGGCTCCCTGCTCAGCAGGGAGCCTGCTTCCCTATCTCTCTCTCTCTCTGCCTGCCTCTCCATCTACTTGTAATTTCTCTCTGTCAAATTAATAAATAAAAATCTTTAAAAAAAAAAGCATCCTAGAATATGTAAAAATACAAAAGATAGAGACTGGTATAACTTGTATACTATGTGTACCACTATATAATTTAAGAAATAAAATGTTACTATCATTCTGGAGGCCTGCATATCACTCCCAGATTGCATTGCTCCCTCTATCATGAATTTGATGTTCAATATTGCCATGTATTTATTTACCCTTTTAAGACATAAATATATACCTGGTCATAATAGTGTCTGCCTGTTTGAACCTTATATTTCAACCTTATGTAAATGATAGATCAGGACACTAAGAGTATCTTAAATGATTAGAAAAACCACACATATGTATTTCTATAAATGTTTCTCTGTTGTGCTCTCTCTATACAGGTATATTTCAACATATTCAACGTATTTTTTCTGACAGTAATTCATGCTGATAATTAAACACATGTCCTTTATTTTTCAGAGTCTAATGGCACTTTATTACATATTCTATTCATTGTCCTGTTGCTGAAATATTACTAGTAAAGTGAATATTCTTGAAAACATTTTATTTTTTTTAAATATTTTTATTTATTAATTTGACAGAGAGAAATTACAAGTAGATGGAGAGGCAGGCAGAGAGAGAGAGATAGGGAAGCAGGCTCCCTGCCAAGCAGAGAGCCTGATGCAGGGACTCGACACCAGGACCCCGAGATCATGACCTGAGCCGAAGGCAGAGACTTAACCCACTGAGCCACCCAGGCCCCCTATACCACAGTTTTTTAAATCATGTTATTATATTTCTAAAACCTGCTTACTTTTAAATTGTTTTCTCTTTACAAAAAGTATCATGTTTTTTTAGAGCTCTCTGTAATTTACTTTTTCCATCAATAACATAATGAAAATATTTATCTGTATTCTTTAATATAGCTTTATTCATTCAATTTGGTTGCTATATAATATTCAATCATGTGAGCATACTGAAATGTATTTATCCCGTTGCTTGCCAATTACCATTTGGGTGGTTTATTTTTAATCTTTGAACAAGATAAATTTGGAAAGCTATCTAGTCTCTGTATCATTTTTTATGATATATCTCAAATGACTTTTATTAAGGAAATTTAGGCTCATATGTCTGCTATGATTTATATTTCTTATTGAAACCATCTAAGAGTATACATTAGTTTTATTCAAATTTATAAATCTGTATAGTACATTGGTTTATATACACTATTTTTTAAAACTTAGAAATATTAAATAAATAAAAATAGAAACCAGCCATAATCATCCCATCTGGAGTTATATACTCTAAATTCATCAAGAAACATGTTGCTGTGTATGCTTCCAAACTTCTTTTTTATCCATATATTTTGTATCTCAAAAATCAATTGAAAGTAAAATGTTGTTAGGATGTCTTTTCTTGTTAATACTGCTATACTTTGTAACACTCATGACATCATAGGATTTGATGTACCTATGTATCAGAGAAAAGTATTGAAATGAGCAAGTTCTTTGATTATTAAAGCAGTTGAACAGTTTCACTTTCTTATCTGTATTTATTTTATGAATGACCTTGCCATACCTTTTGCCCATTTTCTTGTTATTCATCTTTTTAAAATCTTTAATGAATTTATATATGAGGAATTTTATTACATTTTTATCTAGGTTGTATATATTTGCTGACTTTCTATTTCTCTCTTATCTAAATAGATATTTATTTATATTTGTGTAGTACTTAAATATTTAACTTTACATAGTTAAATGCATATACAATTTTAGTTATGATTTCTGATATTGCTATCTGACTTTAAAAAATCCTCCCAGTTTGCTAAAATGTAAATATATAGTTATCTGTGTTTACTTGTAGTTATCAGGTATGTTGGGGAAGAGGGGCATATGTTACATTTAAGTTTTTATTCCATCAAGAGTTTAACCTCCATTCTAGGTGTAACTCTCTTTCTCTCCAAAATCTGCTGTTTTGTGTCAAAGAGTAATGTCATTATGGCACCAGATCCATAAGTATAGCTGTTGTACCTTTCTTTCTCAGTGCTGTTGTTCTTAAATACTGTTCTATGATGACAAACAGTATCTCTCTGGTTGGCTCCCAATTTCGCCAAAGTCTGCCTTTATTGGTAGCTCTCATTCTTCCAGACTTTGACAAATTAAAGGATTTCTGCCATACCTTTTAATTTGGAATTCCTATTCCTCCCTTGGATCTAGCACTCCTACCACTGGAAAGAAATCCAACACACACACACACACGCACACTGAGTAGTTCATAAACAACAGGGATATATAGCTCATAGTTCAGATGGCTGGAAGTTTAAGATCAGAGTGCCAGCATGATCAGATGAAGGTCCTGTTCCAGGTATGACTTTTAGTTTTATCTTCACAGGGCAGAAGGGATAAAAGATCTCTCTGGAGCATTTTCTGTAAGTGACTAATCCATTATTGAGGGTTTTACTCTCATGCCCTAGCACTTCCTAAAGGTGCCACCTCTTATGACCATAATCTGTGGTTTAGGGTTTCAATTTATGAATTTGAGGGACACAAACATTCAGACCATAACATTATATGTAAAAGAACAAAAATTTTTTAAAATATCTTATTTATTTATTTGACAGAGACAGAGATCACAAGTAGGCAGAGAGGCAGGCAGAGAGAGAGGAGGAAGCAGCCTCCTCGCCAAGTGGAGAGCCTGATGCAGGGCTCAATCCCAGGACCCTGGAATCATGACCTGAGCTGAAGGCAGAGGCTTAACCCACTGAACCACCCAGGCGCCCCAAGAAAAAAATTTTTAATGACATCCTTTGGATAGCCTTTAAGGTGATGTATATGGCACAGGATTATTTTGATGTTTAAATTCCGATGGTTATTTCTGTAGTAACTGAGAAATGACATGTAAAATGCATTTGTTCTACTTCTTTTCCACCTCATTACATGCAAATGTTAAAATGAGACTTTTAAGTGTGGCATTGAAATAATGAGAGAGATTAAGAATTAGAAGAGTATTTTAGATCAAGGGAAAATTCTACAAGGATATAAAAATAAGCTCATTAGTTCTCAGAAAAAAAAGAAAATGAAAGAATATAGTGAAAAATAGGGAAGGAAGAAGAAGTATGCAGGATTTGCAGGATTTGAGTTACTGCTTTAGAAAGATCTTTAAGTAATATTCACTATTTAAATTCTATAAATTAAGCAGAAAGAATAAAAGAACAGGTAGAGATATATAGTAATAGTTTTGATTTTATAATCAATTCATGTAGGTTCAGTATAGTTCTGGGACATAGATTTATATAAGGCCAAAATAGAGTTTTTTATTGAATCCAAACTAGGGAAAAATTACTTTCCCACAGGCTTATTGCCCTTATTATCATTCTGCAACAAGACAATATTTTTCTTCAACAAACTCCCACTCCCTATATTTAAGGGTCATGTGTGACATATTTGTCCATGATGAAAGGAAAATCTCAAGTAATTTCAGTAGTTTCCACAGTTCCTGAATTCATGAAGAGATCTTTAAGAATAATATAATAGTGGACAGAAGTGGTCCATGAAGGCGGCAATTTACTTGAGGTCACATGAAAAGTAGATATCATTGGTGAGACTTAAATCCAGATCTCCTCATCTGACTCAAAAATCTTCCCAATTAATCTCTTGGTAATCACCTTTCTCTCTATATATTTTGACTTAATTCCCATTAACACCTTTCCCAGAATGTACATCAAATATTAATCCTATAATATTCATATTTGCATTAGCAGATAGTATTCTGCAGTAAAACAAATGAAGTTAAATAGTCTTTCTCAATGATGTATGTAGGAAATTTCCTCATGGATGAGCACTGTAAAATTCTCTAAGATGTGCTATATTATGTCATTTTTTTTTCAAACTTAGTTTGAGCTAATGGTTGAACTAATGCTCAGCAGAACTCTTTGGGAAGTCATTTTATAGTTCATGGATATCCTCTAATTAAAAAAAGAATTTATAATACCATCCCAAAGGGAACGATTGACTAAATTTTGAACTCTGGTATCTGGCAAAGTGAATATTGTAATTGCTTCCAAGATAAGAAAAAATTTGAAATTAGAAATGCCACTTAGCACAGCATTAAGTGCTGTGGATATAATTATGAGTAAATCAGACAAAATTCCAGCCCACATGGAGGATATAGTCTAATGACATATAAAAAGAGAAAAAAGTCTTGCAAGCAAATGTAAAATTATAACTGTTGCTATAATAGTGTTATAAAGAAAACAATACTTGTGCTATAAAACAATCTATGATCCAATGAGGGAGACAAATATGTTTGAGCTCAGAATTGAAGGATGAATGAGAGAAAACCAAGTGACCATGTGTCAGAAGAATATTCTAAGCAGAGAGTTAATCCTGTGCAAAGCCTTGGGGTGAGAGGGAACCCAATTTCTCATAAGGCAAGTGGAAAGAAAAAAGGAGGATACTGTATGAAATAATGCGAAAGCAGTAGGTAGACCTTTTGGTTTATTGTAAGTCATTTAAAGATCTTTATTTAAAGTCAAATAAAGAGTTTGAAGCAGACAAAATGGTATATTATTTTTATTTTATAATGGTCCATCTGTCTAGAGAGAACTTCCCCAACATGGCATAGCTCAGTGTCTAAAGAGATTATTTTGGCCAGTTATTCTTTCCACCAGGGAACCCAAGAGTGTGTGAATAAGCATCAGCCTTCCCCAGCTCTGCAGAATTCTGTCATGGATCCACTTCTTTCTTTCCCTGACCTGGATGACTGAGGTGGGCTGCAAGACTGAGGAATCTGGAGCAGCTGGGAAAGTGGAATTAAAGAGACATAGGTCTTATTTACTATATTGCAGACTTCATCAAGAAGCCCACACACAAGCTACTAGGAATCCTCACCTGTAGATCCCTCAAATGACCCACAGTCAATACATCCCACTCTGTGGCCAGTTCCCTGGGTGAGCTCTCCATAGCAGTTGGAGTGAACTGTGACAGAAAGTTAATGCGTATTTGCAGGACGATAATTTCCTGGTAACTGAACTCAAAAACATGCAAAGAAAAAAAAATCTATAATTTCCCTGATACAGAATTCAAAGTAATTGTCTTAAGGAAGCTCGGTAAACTACAGGAAAATACACGAAGACAATGCAATTAAATTAGAAAAATAATATATAACAAAATCAGAAGTTTAAAAGAGACACAGAAAGTATATAAAAGAGCCTGAAATTCTGGAGCTGAACGATATAATGAATGAAATGAAAAATATAACAGAGACCATCAACAACAGATGCATCAAGCAGAAGAAAGAATAGGAAGTAGAAGGCAGGCCTTGTGAAATAAAACAGCTAAAACCAATTATGAGGATAGTATTAGGAAGTCCCTAGCTATGAATAATTACTTAAGTGTACATAGACTAAATTCTCCATCTAAAGTCATTAAGTAGTTTGTTGGATACAAAAACAAGATCCATCTATATGCTGCCTACAGAAGACTCATTTCAGCTTTAAAGAGACATGAAGACTGAAAGTAAAGGGATAGAAAAAGATATTCCATGCAAGGAAAAACTAAAAGAGAATAGAGGTAGCTATGCTTATATAAGAAAAAAACAAGACTTTAACACAAAGCTATAATGAGACAAAGAATTTCATTATACAATGATAAAGAGCTCAATTTATCAAGAGGATATACAATCACAAATATACATGCATACAACTTTAGAGAACCTAAGTATATTAAAAGCATAGTCAGAGATCGAAAGGGGGAAATAGACAACAACACAATAACAGTGGAGGGTGGTAATATAGCACTTTCAACAAAGTAATCCAGACAGAAAATCAATAAGGCAACATTTGACTTGAATTATAATTAAGACAAATGGACCTAACAGACATATACAGAAATTCCATGCAACAGCATCAGAATACACGTTTCTCTCAAGTGTATATGAAATATTCTCCAGAACAGATCATATGTTATATCACAAAACAAGTCATTGCAAACTTATGAACAAGTTTACTTTTACTGACCACAGCAGCATGAAACTAGTTATGAAACAGTATGAATATTGAAAAATTCACAAATACATGGAAATTAAATAATACATTCTGGAACAACCAACAGGTCAAAGAAGAGATGAAAAGGAAAAACGTCTTGAAAAAACAAAAGTTGAATACGATATGCCAAAACTTACGGAATGCAGCAAAAGTAGCGTAAGAGGGAATTTCAAAGATAAATGTCTATATTAAGAAAAAGGAAAGATCTGAAATAGAAAACTTAACTTTATACCTCAATGAACTAGATAAATAATGACAAACTAAGTTCAATTTAGCAGAAGTAAGGAAATAACAATGATCAGAACATAAATAAATAAAATAAAGATCATAAAACCAACTGAAAATATCAATGAAACTAAAACCCGATTTTTGAAAAGATAAGTAATACTGACAAACCTTTAGCTACATTCAGAAAAAGAGAAAGAAGATTCAAATAAATAAAATGAAACATAAAAGAGGATTTTATATAATCAAATATGTAAAATGAGATGAAAAAAGAGTATCAATTTTGATACTACAAAAACTCAAAGGTTGGTTCTTTGTCTAATATCTTAGCAAGCTATAGAAGTAGTCGCTGGTCTCCCAGCTTTGCAATGCCAGCCAAGGACGACAAGAAAAAGAAAGGTGCTGGAAAGTCAACCAAAAAAGACAAAGACCCAATGCTACAAAGAAAAATTTTCCAAAGGTAAAGTTCAGAATAAGCAAAATAACCTGGTCTCCTTTGACAAAGTGACATATGACAAACTCTGTAAGGAAGTTCCCTTCCTTATAGGCTTATAACTGCAGCTGTTGTCTCTGAGAGACTGAAGAATTGAGGTTTCTTAGTAAAAGATTCATTAAACTGGTTTAAAAAAAAAATGGTTTCAAAGTACAGAGCTCAAGTAACACACCATGGACCAAAGAAATCGCATTGTTAAAATGTCCGTAATATTTAAAGCCATCTATTGTCATGGCCAGCATGAGAAATTGACCAGGAATGTGAGGGTAAGAGGATGAAGAAAATAAGTTAAGAAACAAAGAGATGGGGCAGGAGGAGCACCGAGGAGGATGTCCAACAGTTTATTCAAAGCGTTAAGGCCATATATATAGTGATAGGGGAAGCAATACACCTATGTCTAGTTAAACAGCCACGAGTTCCCATAATAAGTTTCACATTTAACTATAAGCAGACCTCGTGACGCCAAAAGGCTGAAGCTAGTACAATTGTTCTGTATTGATAAAGCAAACCTGAAAGTAATTTATGAGCAGTATTAGGGCAGCAAGGACCAGCACCGAGCTTTTGACCCCCACCGAACTGTTCTCATTTGTTTAGCAAGCATGTGAAAAGTCACGTAGGTGAGCGCACAACACATAGCACAGACCCTTTCTCAGTGCTACTCACCTTTTCCCGTCCTAAACCTTTCCTTAGGTTATTCAGACTTCAAAGGAGGCACAAGTCAGGGCCTGGTTTGGTCCTCGTCTCGAGCCTTATTGCGGCCTCCCACAGTCTACAGATTCAATGGAATCCCAATCAAAATTCCAATGACATTTCACACAGAAATAGAACGAACAATCCTAAAATTCATAGGGAACTTCAAAAGACCCTGAACTGCCAAAACAATCTTCAGGAAGAAAAACAAACTGGAGGCACCACACTTCCAAAGTTTGAACTTTATTACAAAGCTCTAATAATACAAACATTACAGTACTGGCATAAAATTGACCATAGACAAATGGAAGAGAATTGACAACCCAGAAATAAAGCTACCCGGTGTGGTCAATTAATTTTCAAAAAGGGTGCTAAGAATACTCAAAGGGGAAAGGGCAGTTTTTAATAAATGTTGCTAGGAAAATGAATATTCATTTGCAAAATAAAGAAATTGGTCAAATCACAAAAATTAACACAAAATGAATTGGAGACTTAGATGTAAGCCCTGAAACAATAAAACTCCCAGAAAAAAATGTAGGGAAGGGCACCTGGGTGGCTCAGTTAGTTAAGCATTTGCCTTTGGCTTAGGTCATGATCCCAGGATCCTGTGATCAAGTCCCACCTCAGGCTCCCTGCTCAGTGGGGAATCTGCTGTTTCTTCTTCTCCCTCTGCCACTCCCCTTGCTGTGCTCTCTCTTGCTCACTCTCTCTGCCTCTCTCAAATAAATAAATAAAAGCTTTAAAAAAAGAAAATGCAGAGGAAAAGCTCTTTGATACTGGCCTTGGCAATAATTTTGTGTATACAAAACCAAAATCACAAGCAACAAAAACAAAATTAAGAAGTAGGACTACATCAAACTAAAAATCTTCTGCATAGCAAAAAAAATAATAATAATAAAATAAAATAAAAATAAATCAACAAAATGAAAATGAAAGCCTACAGACTAGGAAAAATAATTGCAAATCATATATCTGAAAAGGATTAATACCAAACATATGACAAACTCATGCAACTCAATAACAAAATATAAATAACCTGATTTAAAAATGGGCAGAGAACTAGAATAGACATTTTTTTTTCCAAAGAAGACATACAAATGATCAGCTGGTGTATGAAAAGATGTTCATCATCACCAATCATCAGGGAAACGCAGATCAAAACCACAATGAGAGGATGCCAAGATGGTTCAGTCCGATAAGCATGGGATTCCTGAATTCAGCTCAGGTCATGATCTCAGGGTTGTGAGATCAGCTCTGTGTCAGGTTCCATGCACAGCACAGAGTCTGCTTGAGATTCTCTCTCTCCCTCTCTTTGTGCCCCTCCCCCTGCTCTTGTGCTCTATAAATAAATATAAATAAATAAATAAAATCTTAAAACATAATACACATGAAAAGGGACATCACTTCACACCTCTTAGAAAGGCCATAATCAAAAAGACAAGAGATAATAAATGTTGGCTTGAATGTGGAGAAAAGGAATCCCTTATGTACAGTTGGTGGGGATGTAAATTGCTGTAACCACCATGGAAAACAGCATGGAGTTTACTCAATAAATTCAAAATAGCAATGCCATATGATCCAGAAGTCCCACTTCTAGATATACATCCAAGAAAATGAAATAACTACCTCACAGAGATATCTGCACCTATTTTCATTGCAGCATCAATGAAAACCACCAAGACAGAAACTAGTGAAGTGCTCATTAATGAATGCATTAAATGTGGTACATATGTACAATGTATACACACACACACACACACACACACACACACACACACACATATACATATAAATACACATTTTCCAAAAAGAGAAGAATCTGCCTTATTAGTCAAGTATCAGCTGAGAATATCCTCAGGATATCCACTTCAAAGTGAGAGGGAAATTGCTGCACCTTGTACTCTTAAGAAGTACTGTGTTTAGTAAATTCTTTTTTTTTTTTAAGATTTTATTTATTTATTTGACAGAAATCACAAGTAGGCAGAGAGAAAGAGAAGAGAGAGAAGCAGGCTCCCTGCTAAGCAGAGAGCCCGATGCAGGACTCGATCCCAGGACCCTGAGATCATGACCTGAGCCGAAGGCAGCAGCTTAACCCACTGAGCGGGTGCCCTAGTAAATTCTTTCAATTTTGAAAGAAACCTATACCAATTTGAATTTTCTGATTCTACCCAAATACCAGATACTGTTTCTCCCATAGTCTAGAACTCAATGAAAGAACAGTTAATGATCCAGTAGCAAAATAGAAGCTTCCAGTCCCCATGAGGCTGAATCACATTGTTTAGATATTTTGGTATTCAAGAAAACAATTTCCACCAAGAAACACAATAGTATTTCCAATGGAGTGAAAACTGAGACTGTAACTAGATAATGATACAGAGAAAAATGTTTTGGTATTAGGAATTATTGATCCATACTAATACGTAACATAGGACTGTTGCTCTATTCTTAGAACCATGAAGTATACTGATAGACTTTTACATGTTCTTTGCTTTCTACCACCTTGCTCAGAAGTAGATGTTTATTCCTACTCTTATACCTCTCTAAAGGCAGAACCTTCAAGAGCTTAGAACCTCATTGGGAATAGAACTATACCCAGCTCAACGCTCTGCCAGAGGACATGGGTAATGTGAATTCTGTAGCATTTAATCATATCTCCATACAAGGAAATATACACTTTTGTAATGTGTTTTCTTTGTGCATGGCTACAAAATCCAGGGCAACCACAGGCACAGGGAAAAGGAATCTGGTAGGCCAAGATAAAGGAAACTATAAACTCAGATTCAGTCATTCAAAAAATAGGTTTATATAATGCTATAAACCAAGTTATTGCATCTAAAAAAAAAAAACACTTTCAAATTCTATCATAATGGAGTTTGGATGACTCAGCTCATGTTCAACTAGGGTATCTCTATTTTCCATTAAGGCTTAATGAAATAATAGAGTTTGGAAGGAGAAAATTTTAACATGAGGTAGGGAAATCTTTTCAGATATATGTGATCATAGGAACATGATATCAGAGTAAAGGGGCTATCTGTCCATGTATCTCCCTATTTGTCTTTTTTGGGGACTGGGCTCGCACATTAAGGGAACACATTAAACTGAGAATAGCAACAAGACTTTACTGTATTCCAACTAAGAAGCACACCTACATCAAATAAACTAGATAATCCAGTGTGGTCCTGTGCAGTGAATCAGGCACTGGAGTCTAGCTGTTCAGTGATGAACTATTTGATGAGCCAGTGGGTCACCCATGGGTTCTGCCAGAGCAACATGTAACTTGGCTCTATAGAGTCATAAAAACCAGCTTGTACATTCCATATCAGCATATGACTGGGGTGTGGCTCCTTATCTTATTTCCCATTTCCATTCTTTCCCCTCCACTCCTGAATGTGGGCTATATTTCCACTTAAGTTAACTGGGGTCCATTTCAGGTGCCACAATCACACATTCTTAACTGAAAAAAAATAATCACACTTTATCCTTTAAAAAATGGTACTATAGACTTAATTCAGTAACAGTTATAACCACCTGAAGCCCTGTGACACATTTTAAAATATTTATCATCTGGAATATATGCAATCTCGTCCAATGTTCCTGAATTTCACTCTAGAATATTCATTAAAAATGAAGGCTGATCTACTCACTTATTGAATCAGAAAGACTTTGAGACTTAAATTATTGCTATAGTTACAGTGATATTTCTCCCACCATAATTCTTTTTAAATTTTCATTCATATTCTTTTTCCTGTTTAAAAGAAATATGTCATTTTGAAAAGTCCACACTTTTCTTCCATTATCTAAACTTTATTTTAAGACAATATAGGTACTTCAGCTTACTTTTTATAGCAGATAAACACATAAATATTAAAGTATTGCAAGCATTAATTTATTGCAATTATTAATTTATTATACTAAGTCTAGAACTTTTTTATAGTAGCAATCCATCATTTAAAATCTATGAACAAAATACACAGTAACAAGAGTGGGACTTCTTTTAAATTGAAAACTCAAATTTAGGAAAGGTCTTAAAAACAAATAGCTTCAATGTTCTGAGCTGATTTTCTTACAAATAGCAGTTCTTTATTTTTTTTTTATTAAATCCTGTATCTTGACAGAAATCTGCAATTAAAGGTACTTTTGGAGATTATACAGCACTGAGTGAAAAACACCTTTATAGTCTACTAAATATAAGCTACAAAAATAACTAAGTTTGCCTTGAGAAAGAACATGTCCCTGAGACTGTAAGATACAAGAAATAATACATTTCCAAGTAGTTTTTATTGTCACAAGGGACAAAAATAGCTAAGCATGTCTAAAGGAGGCCTATACTATAATCTGACAGTCTTTATTACGTAGACTGCCATTTTTAAAGAGTCAATATGGTGGAGAAAAAATATAATAGGTTTTGGAATAATACAGATTGGAGTTTAAATTGTAGGTCTATACTACATATAATATATGATGCACATTATTTTCATATTTATAATTCCTGAAGACAAAAAAAATTCAGTAGTTGCTGTCAGCGAGTCATGATATAGTCGTGACTGCTTGTACTTGAGTAAGCATCAGAGGTTTGAGTCAAAAATAGCAGAATGGGTGTCTGTGCTGGGAAAACAAACTTGAGCAGAATGATAAAATACATTTTAATTCTAGAAGCAAGTGATTGTGAGGAAGAGGTGAGATTAGTGGTGACTTGATATGTTTAATAATAATCATGGAATAGAACAATTCTACAATTTTGCAAAGCCAGCTTCAGAGTTTTGTATAAAAATCTTTGAATTTTTTATGGTTTCCTTAAAAAATACTGTTCTGCTAATTTCTTGGTATCACAGAGCAGTAATTATAATATCATCAAAAACTTCCTATAGGGGTGCTTAAGCCTCTGCCTTCAGCTCAGGTCATGATCTCAGGGTCCTGGGATCGAGCCCCACATTGGGCTTTCTGCACAGCGGGGAGCCTGCTTCTCCTCTCTCTCTGTCTGCTGCTCTGCCTACTTGTGATCTCTTTCCCTCTGTCAAATAAATAAATAAAATCACACAAAAAAAACTTCCTATAAGTAGTCACATTTTTGGTGGGTAGGCTATAATTTGAGTGTCAAATTTTTTTAAAATATTAAGGCACTATTTTTACCTGTTCTTTTAAAATAATAGTTTTTTTTTTCCTTTAGACTGGCACACACTTTCACATATTCAATAGGTAGAATTGATTATAATTTAAAACATTTTTGCAATAAAATGAGTTTCACATTTTGCTTTATATAAATCTTTGGATTTCTCTTAGCAGCAAATTTCATCTTTGTGTTCTAAACTTAAATAATCAAAATTCAATGGCCAACTATGTGTCGAGAAGGGCATACTTATTTTTTTTAAAACAAGTATGTTATTGTCATGGGACAGCATTCATAAAAGGAGACAACTGGCAATATGATAATATAACACTGTAGATGTAAACATCCTTTAAAAATGACAAATTCCTTGCAGAAAACGTAGCTAGCAAAAACAGAGAAGATAATTATAAATCATCAAACTGTCCATAAAGAACTTACATTTTCCTTACTGGTTAGCTGATTTGACAAGTAAGGAATGAAAAGGATGAAGCAGTCATATTTATGACCCAGGAAAGAATAATCTACCAATATTCTATATTAATCTATAGATAAATATTTAATTCTCATTATTTTCCAAGAGCACTTTAATTGGGTCACACATGTCACTGGCACCCCTTGATATGCTCAGAATCATTTGAAGACTGTGGGTAGGTGTCAAGTTTCCACTTAGGATAGGTGTGAGGAAATCAGTAATACTGAGGATCTTATTATTAATATATCATTTATACTCACTGGCCAGTGAATATGTATCAAAGGATTCTGAGTTGCTAAAATTTACACTGTAGAAGTAATTTTCTTCTTATTTTATTTATTTGACAGACAGAGATCACCTGTGGGCAGAGAGGCAGGCACAGAGAGAGGGAGGCAGGCTCCCTGCCGAGCAGAGAGCCCAGTGCAGGGCTGGACCCCAGGACCCTGGGATCATGACCTGAGCCGAAGGCAGAGGCTTAACCCGTGGAGCCACCCAGGCACCCCACGCTGTAGAAGTAATTTTAACAATCATGATGAGTAGCAGCAGCAAACAGTCTCTAGTATAAAGCAGTCTCTGTCACCACTTGTCCCCAATTCCCTTGTGTAAATATGGATCTATATTCCCATTGTGCCAGCTGGCAGGGAATATGAAAATAACCCATGTGGCCTTTATTACATTTCACGTTGGAAAAGAGAGCATGTTGCCTTGGTAAAAAAGGAATGGAAAGAAATTAATACTAACAGATTTTTTTTAACCTAAGAGATTCTTGCCAAGCTTTTATATGTTTTTTTTAATTGACACTTAAAGTTCCACTTTGGAAAAAAATGCATAATAGAAGAAATTGGGGAAATAGAATATAGGATCACCATCTGCGCATAATTTATTTTATAATATTTTTGTTTATTACTCTTTTTAAAGCTAGATGAGGTTATACGATGAGTTCTATATAATATCTTATTTTTAACTTAGCATATCAAAAAATTTTCTATGCTGCTAACTTCATGATTAATTTAATAATGTAAAAAGAACTCATCAAAGGTATATACCATGTTTATTCATATTTGTATCCCTTTTTTAATTCATAAATGGCATTATAATATTTATGCAAGCTTTGATATTTTTTAAGTTGACACATTTTTTTAAGATTTTATTTATTTATTTGACAGACAGATCACAAGTAGGCAGAGAGGCAGGCAGGGCGGTGGTGGGTGTGGAGAAGCAGGATTGCGGCTGAGCTGAGAGACCAAAGTGGGGCTCGATCTGAGAATCCTGGGATCATGACCTGAGCTGAAGGCACAGGCTTTAACCCACTTAGCCACGCAGGTGCCCCTAAGTTAACACTTTTTAATAAACAAAAGTATCAGGCACTTGGGTGGCTCAGTTGGTTAAGTATCTGCCTTTGGCCCAGGCCACGATACTGGGGTCCTGGGATCAAACCCCTCATCAGTCTCCCTGCTCAGCAGGAAGCCTGCTTGTGCTCCCTCTCTTGCTGTCAGTGTCTCTCTCTGTCAAATAAATAATAAATAAATTTTATTCTATATTTCTCTGATATTTTTGATACTTTTTAATAAACAGAAGTATCGTACTATTATTTTATTTTAATAAAATTCTCAGTGAGATTGAATTTGACATATACTTATAGGGAAGAACTGTGGCTTCACTATTATTACCAAGGTGTAGATTTGGGCAAGGTACTAAAGCTCTCTTAGTTTCAGTCTCTTTACCAATTAGATGGAAACGTATTTGTAATGCTTATGGTTTTTGTAAAGCTTAAATTAGACTTGTGCAGACCCAAGATCTAGAAGCTAATTCATCTCCCTCTCAACTTTCTCTTCTCCATTTAGAGTGTGTTCTCTTTGAGAACTGGCTGATCATAGAGAAATGGTTTGCTTATTTATTTCCAGGAGCTTATGCTTATAATAATGACATTAATCGTATGTCACATTTGTAGCAATCATTTTTCAATGTTAAATTTTTGCTTACATTATACAGATTTTTTTATAACTTTAGATGGTAGAAAGGATGCATTTGAAAATTTTGATAAAAATTTGCTGTAACTTTCTTACAGTTTTTGCAGACTTAAAAATATAATTCTTTCATCATTAAGAAATTTAAATAAATTTATAATTTCAAGGTAAGAATTTAAGTGGTTCTGAGTGGGGTTTTTTTTGCCACTTTGATACATCTATATACTATAAGATGGCCGATGTTATGATATTTATCTCATTCCAGAGAATTTACTGAATGAGGATTCTCTTCTCCATCGATTAGACTTTTATTTTTAATTTTTAAATTTTATTTTTTTCTTTGACAGAGACAGATCACAAGTAGGCAGAGAGGCAGCCAGAGAGAGGAGGAAGCAGGCTCCCTGCTGAGCAGAGAGCCCGATGCGGTACTCGATTCCAGGACGCTGAGATCATGACCTGAGCCGAAGGCAGCGGCTTAACCCACTGAGCCACCCAGGCACCCTGATTACGACTTTTTAAGTGATTCTAGTTTCTTGTTGTTGTCCCATCTCTTTCATCTTGCAATTCCCTTTACCAGGGCATTATACAAAGATTAGCCTTGCCTCACCAAAGTGAGAACAGTTTTTAGTGGTTTCTGAAATGGGTTTTATACCCTCTTGATTCATTTCGTATGTATCAGTGAAAGATAAACAAAAAACCAGGCATAACAATGGTGAACTAAGTGACTGGCATTCTGGAATTAGATTCCTCAGGGATTAACATGAAAATTTTTCCATTACCAAAGTTGAGTGAGGCTGGTTCAGAGCTGGTCTTCCATAACAATAAGCGGATATCTGTTGAGCACTTACTATGACTAGGCCAACTATTACTCTAAGTGCTGCACATGTATTATCATTTTTCCCTCAACATAAATTTTTAATTATTTCCTAATGACCTATGAAGATGCTCAAAGAAAGAGCCAAAGGATACCATGGGGGGGGGGGGGACCCTGAAGAAACCAGGAGAACAATGTCTCAAAAAGTAGACAATGTGAATAAAGAAAAAATATTTAAAAAGAATGGAACAAATTCTGGAGCTGAAAAGTGTATTAACTGGAAGGTCCTATGAGTAAACTAATGCACAGAGAGCTGAGGTTACACATCTGGTAGGACATAGAGCAGGAATTTGAAACTGTGTAGGGCTCATGGTCTATCTGTCCTGTCAACCTGATTGGACATGAATCCAGTGGTTGTCAGGTTCCCTTTGCTTCCATCACCAGGGGTCCACCCCTGGTGGGTGGGAAAAAATACTTCTTTAAAGCCTCATCCAGGTGATGAATTCTAATATCTACTTGAGATATGAGAAAAGATTTAAGCAGACTACAAATAGAAACATGACATTTAGTACGAGAAAAAGATATCAATTTGCCTAAAATATTATGATATTTCTAAAAGATTTTACAACCCAATATTAGCAAAATAAAGGGCTGCAAATCTCTCAAGACAGTACTTAAGGGATTTTAAGAATATTCTGAAAGTCACTAGACATTGCATACCTATGCACTAAAAACTCAGATTCATTCACCTGAAAATATTGTAGTACCAACAAATTTGTCATTTAAAAAAAGAAAACTATGAAGATATATACAAGCAGCTTTATAAATTGTGCCAGCCTCAATTAGGGAAATGCATAGCAGAATAAAAAAATGGTATAAGCTTAAATGAGAAAATAAGGACATTAACTTTTATATACAGCAAATTTTAAAATACTCTAAGTATTTTAAAATACTGAAAAATATATAAGACATTTATAGTGCTAAACTCTGGATGAGAACATTGTAATGGGTCTTTCTTCTTCATACTTGTGGATATTTCAAGTTTTTCCACAGTAGAAATTTAATAATTTTATATTTATTCAAATATAATACAAAATGGAAAAAGCAGACAGTAAAACATAAGCTCAGAATTATGTTAATTTGGGGGGGAGAGAAATGTGAGCCTAGAAAAATTAAGATTAGATAGTTATATTGTTTGGTCATATTTCTTTGCTTTTGCCTTTAGTTCTTCAAACATCATGTGTTGTTTTTATAATCAGAATAAAGTTACAGAATACTGTGTTCTATATAATGACCAAAAAATTGCTAAGATTATTTTTAAAAGGAAGTGCAATGTGAAAGTGTCATTTTCATTCTGATTGGAAAGCTAATCACAATCCCCAGATCTGGTGCTAAGTGGGCCAGATCTCAAGCATCAGGCAGGTTTTTGTCATTCACAGCTACTGCTGTATTTCCAACTCTCGGCACAGTCTGTTACAAAGAAGCTCTTCAAAATTATTTGTTAAATTAATTCCACACATTCAATCTATGCCAACAGAAGGTTCAGTACTGACCAGGAAGCAGCAACTCACTCCGTATGTGGTATCACAGCTTCTCCTTCAGGAGAGGCACAGTCTCCAAATACAATGAGAGTCCTCCTTTAACTTCAAATACCTAATTCTTCATGCCTCCACCTTGCTAATGTATAACCCTGGAGAAACTACTTAAACGTTATGAGATTCTTTCTCCCATTTTCAAAATGAAGATAGTATTATCTCACTTTTAGGGTAACTATATTAATCAAGTAAATGTTAATATAACTAAGAAGCAGTTCATCAGGACATACGATAAGCCAAATAGACTTCAACAGATTTATACACTTTGGTAACCCAATGGTTTTTTCTTTTTTATTGAGTAAACTTGGTACGTAATATTGTGTAAGTTTAAAGTGCACAGAGTGGCACTTTGATACATTTACATATTGTAATATGGTTGATGTTGTGATATTTATCATATAATTATAGTATAATTATTATTTTCTATAGTCACTGTACTATGCATTAGATCTCTATGGTTTCTTTACTACTTGTTGGGTTTGTACCCTTAAGCACCATCACTTTCACCCTCACCCTCCCCTGTCCCATAATCTCCTGGTAGCCAAAATTTTTTTCAGTTTTTTACAGGCTTATTTTTTTTCAGATTGCACATATAAGTGACATCATATAGTACTTGTCTTTCTCTGCCTGACTTATCTCACTTAGCTTAGGTCCTTACATTATTATAAATAAGAGGATATCTTTCTCATGGCTGATTATATTCCATTGGGTATACATTCCATATCCTTTTCATTCATTCATCCATTGATGGGCATTTGAATTATTTCCATATTTTGGCTATTGTGAATAATGCTTCAGTAAACATGGGAGTTCATAAATCTCATCAAAATCATGTTCCTTTTCCTTTGAGTATATACCCAGAAGTGGAATTTCTGGATCACATAGTAAATCTATTTTTAATTTTTTGAGGTCACTCCCTATTGTTTTCTACAGTAACTATACCAATTTACATTCCCACCAACAATGTATAAAGATTCCCTTTATACCACATCCTCACCAGTACCTGCTGTGTCTCATCTTGTAATGGTAGCTATTCTAACAGGTGTGAGGTTATGTCTCATTGTGGTTTTAACCTGCATTTCCATTATGATTAGTAATGTTGAGCATCTTTCCACGTGTCTCTTGGATATTTTGATGTCCTCTTTGGAGCAATGTCTGTTTAGTTCTTCTGCTCAATTCTTAACTGAATTGTTGGTTTTGTTACTGAGTTTAAAAACTTCTTTATATACTTGGGATATTAGCCCCTTAGCTAATATACGGTTTGCAAAAATTTTCTCCCATTTTATAGATTATCTTTTTAATGTGTTACTTATTTTTCTCTGTAGAAGTTTTAAATTTGCTATAGGTCCATTTGGTGAATTTCTATTGTTGTTTGTGCTTTTGGTATCATGCCCAGAAAATTATTGCTGAAATCATTATCAGTGAAATTCTTCCTTATATTTTCTAGTTTTGTGGTATCAGGTCTTATGTCTAAGTCTTGGATCCGTTTCAAGTTAATTTTTGTGAGTGGTGTGAGGTAAGGGTCCAATTTCATGTTCTGCATGTGTTTCTCCAGTTTTCCCAGCGTCATTTGTTGAAGAGACTATGCTTTCCCCATTGGATATTCTTGATTCACTTGTCAAACAGTTGACTGTATATGCCTGGGTTTAATTCTAGGCTCTCCCTTCTATTCCAATGATCAGTGTGTCTGTTTTTGAGCTAGCATCATGCTGTGTAAAGTACTATAGTTTATGGTATAGTTTGAAATCTGAAAGCATGATACCTCTAGCTTTGTTCTTTTTCCTCAGAAATGTTTTGACTATTTGGGCCCTTAGGTGGTTCCACACAAATCTTAGGATTTCTTCTAGTTCTGTGAAAAATGTCTGTGGTATTTTGATGGTGATTGCACAAAATCTATAGATGGCTTTGAGTAATATGGCCATCTTAATAATAGTAATTCTTACAATCCATAAAAGGGATGTTTTTCCATTTGTGTCTTCAATTTATTTCAGCAAAGTTTTATAGTTTTCATTGTATTAATCTTTCACTTCCTTGGTTAAATTTATTCAAAGTATTTTGTTGTTTTGATACTCTTGTGAGTGGGATGGCTTTCTTCCTTTTTTAAATGCTTCATCGTTGGTGTAAAGGAATGTAATCAAAACCCATCTATATGTTGCCTCCAAGAAACTCATTTTAAGCCTGAAATGGAAAAGAATTTCTGTATGTTTATTTCATAGCTTGACACTTTACTGAAATTGTTGATAAACTGCAACAGTTTTTTAACTGATTCTTTTTGTATTTTCTATTTATTGGATCATATCATTGGCAAATAATGACAACTTTACTTCTTTCTGATTTGGAGGTCTTTAATTTTTTTTTTTATCTTGCTAAATTTTTCTAAGACTTTCAACACTAAATTGAGTAAGAATAGTGAGAATGGGCATTTCTTGCCTTATTCCTGACTCTATAGAAAACACTTTCAATTTCTCTCCATTAATTGTATCACAATATCTACTATATTGTGTTTTCATTTTCATTAGTTCTGAGAAAATATTTTATTTCCCTTATGATTTTTTCTTTGACCCAATAGTTGTTTAGAAGTGCTTGTGCCTGCTTTCTAAAGTGTAGATAAATTCCAAAGTTTCCTTGTTAATTTTCTGTCTGAACAATCTATTCATTACTGATAGTAGGGTCCTGAAATCTCTTGAAATTACTGTATTGTTGTCTACTTCTCCCTTAAGATCTGCTATTAATTTCATAATATATTTTGGCATTTGGGTGTTGAGAGTCTATATGTTTATATTAATTGTTATATCTTCTTGATGTATTGACTCCTTTTATCCTTACATCATGCTCTTCTTTGTCTCTTTTTATACTTATTGGCTTGACATCTATTTTGTGGAATATAAGTATGGCTTTTCTTGCCTTCTTTCCATTTCTGTTCATTTGGAAATTCATATTCCATCCTTTCACTTTGAACCTATGTGAGTCTTTAGAGATGAAATGAGTCTCCTTTAGGCAGCATATATTTGGGTCTTCTTTTTTTTTAAATTCATCCAGCCGCTCCGTGATTTTTGATTAGTGAGTTCAATCCATTTACATT
This sequence comes from Mustela nivalis, assembly GCF_964662115.1. NCBI lineage: Eukaryota > Metazoa > Chordata > Mammalia > Carnivora > Mustelidae > Mustela > Mustela nivalis. The sequence goes on along the minus strand of NC_139039.1, from coordinate 19,931,225 downwards.
CATGGTGATTATTAATATGCAAGGATTTACTACTGCTACTTTATCTTTTGCCTTTTGGTTATTTCATCTCTCCATTGTCATTTTCCTTCTATTTCTGTCTACCTGTGTATGTTGGTGGTTTCTCATGTGATTTGCTTAGGCACCTCTCTCTCTCTCTCTCTCTCTTTTTTTAATGTCTCATGTCTCTGTTCTAGGTTTTTGCTTTATGGTTACCCTGAACTTTACAGAAAACATCTTAGAGATAAAACAGTCTTTTTTCTATGACAGAAATTTAATCTTCATTAACCTATAAAGATTCTATTCTTTTACTCTTCTCTTTTTATATTTTTGATATCACAAATTATCTTTTTTATGTGATTTTGTAACCCAGTTGTAGTTATTTTTAATGCTTTTTTCCTTTATTTATAGTTAAGGGTTTAATATGTTAGTCTAAGAAAGACTTACAGTATTTTAATTCTGATGATTTATCACCTTACTCAAAGTTTTGTGTACTTTTGTCTTCTCGTTTCAGCTTACAGAGCTCCTTTCGACATTTGTCGAATGTTTCAAAATTTGTTGAAAGGAAGGTCTAGTAGTTCTCCCTTCTTTCACTTCTCAGCTTGTTTTGTTGTTGTTGTTATTTTGTCTAGGAAAACCTTTATTATCTTCATATATGAAAGATAATATTACTAAATAAAGTATTCTTGGCTGGCAGTTTTTATCTTTTAATATTTTGAATAGGTCATTCCACTCTCTTCTGGACTGTAGCATTTTGCTGAGAAATCTGCTAATAGCCTAATGGGCATACTTTTGTCCTTTTCTCCTACTGTATTTTTTCCCAGTATGACTTTAAAATTATGTATCATTGACTTTTGACAGTTTTAACATAATATGTTTTAAAGAATGTCTTTCTGTTTTAAGATAATAAGTTATTCAATTAGCTTCATGGGCTTACATATCTTCTGCAGGTTTGGGAGTTTCTCAGCTTTTATATCTTTAAATACGATCTCTGCTCCCTTCTACCTCTCATTTCTTCTGAGATATTCATTATCCTTATGTTGGCTTTTCTTTTTTTTTTCTGTTTCTTTTTTTTTTAATTTATTTTTTATTTATTTTCAGCATAACAGTATTCATTATTTTTGCACCACACCCAGTGCTCCATGCAATCCGTGCCCTCTATAATATCCACCAGAAATTAAAAATAGAACTTCCCTATGACCCTGCAATTGCACTACTGGGTATTAACCCCAAAGATACAGATGTAGTGAAAAGAAGGGCCATTTGTACCCCAATGTTTATAGCAGCAATGGCCACGGTCACCAAACTGTGGAAAGAACCAAGATGCCCTTCAAAGAACGAATGAATAAGGAAGATGTGGTCCATATGTTGGCTTTTCTAATGGAATTGGACAGTTCTCCTAGTGTTCCTTCATTTTTTCAAAATCTTAGTTCTCCCTTCTTTCACTTGAATTATTTCTAAGTTTTTATCCTTGAGTTTACTAATCTTTCTTCCATATGATTTGCTCTACTTCCAATGAATTCTAAAACATTCTTCATCTCATGTATTGAGTTTTTCAGTTCTAGAATCTGTTTTATTCTTTCTTAGATTTTTAGTCTTTTTGATAAAGCATTCTCCTTTTCATTAATTTTATTCCTGGGGTCACTGTATTGCCTTTCTGAGTTTTCTTGTATCTTGAACTTTTTCATAATAATTATTTTAAATTCTTCATAAGTTAGATTGCAATATTCCATGTCTTTGGGTTCAGTTGCTGAAAATCAATTTTATTTTTGTGAAATCATATTATTATGGATTTTCATGGTATTTGATGGAAAGTGCCTCTGCCACTACATTTGCAGTAGCATTTTTATTAAGACAAGGTTTTGTTTACCTTAATTCTTATAGTTCAACAAGTTGGTAGTTAGGAAGCTTCCTTTTGTTCTCCAAAAGGTGAACCTGTAACACAAGTCTTCTCTGGTTCATCTTGCCTCCCAGGGAAGACAGCAGGAAATACTTTTCTTTAATTTTCTTTATCTGTTTACTTCCTCTCCTTTATTTCCCCCAAGTCACTATGGTCTCTCCTCAAAAAGAACAACGGGTCCCTCCAGCTGCAACACATCTGGCCAGACAGACCCCACTCACTACCTCTATCTTTTACCTCCAGGTAATTTGTGGTGACTCCCTGCTAGACTGACTTTTGCCTTCTCTGTCATCACTGCTGCTGCTGCCTCTAGCTCTGCCATCTTTTCCACTGTCCCATCCCCTCACTTGTAAATGCATAGACTGATGAATCTCTCAGGTGTTTTGGTATGCTCTACAGAGGCACTTTCTTTTTTTTTTCTTCAGTTATGGATGTCTATATACATATTAAGTGAGAGAAAAAAGTATTGAAAAGCCCAGGACACAATGACTTCATTGAAGAACTCCGCCAAACATTTAAAGAGAATTAATATCAATCCTTTCAATACGTAAAGAGAATATAACACTTTAAAAATCATTTTACTAGGCCAGCATTACCTTGGTACCAAAATCTTAAAAAAGATAACTACAGTATATTTGATGAATATTGAAACAAAAGTATTTTTTTTTGAAAGTTTTATTTATTTGACAGAGAGAGTGCAAGGAGGGAGAGTGGTAGGCAGAGGGAGAGGGAGAAGCAGGCTCCCTCCTGAGCAAGAAGCCTGACACCAGTCTAAATCCCAGGACCCTGGGTTCATGACCAGAGCTAAAGGCAGACACTTAACAACTGAGCCACCCAGGCACCCCACTGACACAAAAATCTTCAACAAAATACTAGCAAACTCATTTCAACAACACACTAAAAGGACTGATCACCATGAACAAGTGGAATTTAATTTCTTAAATAAATCACCACTTCTATTCAACATAGTAATGGAAGTCCTAGACCAAGAAATTAGGCAATAAAAGGAACAGAGGGATTGAAATAAGAAAGGAAGAAGTAAAATTATTTGTGTTCAAGAATGACATGATCTTCTATAATGTAGAATATACTAAAGATTACACACACACATACACCACACATACTGTTAGAACTAATGAAAAAATTCATACAAAAATCAATTGTATTTCTGTGCACTAACAACAAACAATGTACAAAGGAAATTTTTTTAACAAAATTCTACTTGCAGTAGTAACAAAAGGAATACAATATTTAGGAATGAACTTAACCAAGGAGATGAAAGACCTGTACATTGAAAACTATAAAACATCACTGAAAAAATTAAATAAACAAAGAAAAGATATTCCATGTTCATGAATCATAATACTTAATATTATTAAAATATCTACACTTCCCAAAATTATCTACATATTCAATGCAACTCCTATCAAAACCCTAAGGTACCTTTTTCTAGAAATTGAAAAAAAATTCTAAAATTCATGTAGAACCACAAAAAACCCTGAATAGCCACCCCCAAACAAACAAACAAACAATGTCCTTAAAAAAGACAAACAAAACTGGAAACCTCACACATCCTTACCTTAAAATGTTCTACAAGGCCACACTATTCAAAACAGTATGATACTGACATTTTTTATATATATATATATATATATATATATATATATATATATATATATATAACTGAACATAGTTGATATATATAGAACAACTGAACAGAATAGAGAGCCTAGAAATAAATTCTCACATATATGGTCAAATGATCTTTGAGAAGGGTGCCAGATTACACAAGGGAAAAAGGATGGTCTATTCTACAAATGGTGATCCCAACATGCGAAAAACTGAAGTTGGACTCTTAAACCCTATATAAAAGTTAACTCAAAATAAATTATAGACTTTACGCAAGACCTGAAACTATAAAGTTTCTAGAAGAAAACATAGAGTAAAACCTGTGTGACACTGATTTTGGCAATAATTTCTTGCATATGACACTAAAAACACAGGAGATAAAATAAATATACATAAATGGAAATTTATTTATACATACATAAATAGATCAAACCTAAAAGCTTCTACACAGCAAAAGACATAATAAACAGGAGTGAAAACTAACCTGTGAAACTACAGAAAATATTTGCAATCATATCACTGAATAAAGTGTCTTATATTCAGAGTATCTGAAAAACATAACTCAACAACAAAAATCTACAAATTACCCATTTAAAAACAGGCAAAGGACTTGAACAGACATTTTTCCAAAGAAGATATCAAAATGACCACCAAGCCATATGATAAGATGTTCAGTATCACTTATCATCAGGAAAATGCAAGTTAAAACCACAATCAGAGATCATCTAACAATCATTAGGATGGTTACTGTCAAAAACCCATAAATTAAGAAGTATTGGTAAGAAGTGGAGAATTTAAAACTACTATTGATAGGGGTGTAATATGGTACCACTGTTAGGAAAAATACTATGGAGGTTCTTGAAATTTAAAAAATGGAACTACCATATGATCTAGCAACTCCATTTCTAGGTGCGTATCTAAAAAATTAGTAATTGGTTCTGAAAGGGATATTTTTACACTCATGTTTATTGTAGCCTTATTCACAATAAGCAAGAGGTAGAACAAACCCAAATGCCCATCAGCAAGTGAATGGATTTGTAAGAATACTTAATAAATTGATTCTTTAATTATTTGATAAAGTCTTATTTTTAAAAAAGATATATATTTGCTACTTAGAAGTAACCCTAAGGAAACTGTACAAGAACTTTCCAACAACAGATTATAAAACTTTGCTTTAAGATATCAAAGTAAATTATAACTGGAGAGATATTTCATGTGTGAAAATAAGACAATGTAATAAATATGTTTGTTCAACTCAAATTAACTTATACATGTACTGCAATTACAATAAAAAAAATCCAATACCACTATTTACTTAGTTGATGTTATAACTCAAAAACTCATTTGGGAGACCCTACAGCCACTAATAAAGTAACCCAAAAGCAGTGTTATCAAGTCTTACCATAAAGCTAAAAGTAATTTACAGAGATCCCCAAAGAGATCTAACCTATATGGAAACATATAACATTTGTAGATAAGAAGGGAAGGACTTTTCAATAAATAATGTTGAGACAACTGGCTATCCATACAGAACAAACAATGGCAATGGTAATTGAACTCTATCTCACAACACACATTTATTTTTATTTTTTTAAATTTTTATTAATTTAATTTTTATTTTTTTGAGAGAGAGGGAGTGTGCATGCACACAAGTGGGGTTAGAGGATGGACTGAGGAAGAGGGAGAAAGAGAATCTTAAGGAGGCTCCTCCTCCAGAGTAAGCCTTACTTAGGGGTGGTCCTCAGGACCCCAAAATCATGAGCTAAGCCGAAACCGAGTCAGATGCTTACCCACTAAACCACCCAAGTGCCCTCACAATATGCATTTAAACAAGAAAGTGTGAAACAAATGTGTGAAACTTTTAGAATGTTTTTATATCCTTGGTATAGGGAAGGATTTTCTAAACAAAACACAGAAAATAATGATCACATTAAGAACTCCAAAATTCACCACTGTAAAATTGAGAAAGAAATGCATTCATTAAAGGAAAAATACCTTTTAAAAATGAAAAGACAAACCACAAATTAGGAAAAGATACTTGCAAATTAAATATCAACAAAGAATTAATAACAAGAATACATATATTTCTTCACCATATCAATAAACAGAAGATCATCCATTAAAAGATAAGGCAAGAGATAGGAATGGGCATTCTCACAGAAGAAACACAAGCGGTCAGTAAGCTCAAGAATATATGTTCAACTTCTCACTAACCAGAGAAATGCAGATTAAAACCAAAATGAATAATGAAATAAAATTTTATGATGAAGAGAACAGGAAAAATATAAAACCAAAGTTGAACAATACCAAGTCTTGGTGAGAATGTGGAGCACAATAAAAACAATCGTACACAGTCTGTGGCCATGTCAAATTATCTGACAAACTCTATTTGCAGTTGGGTGGATGTGTATTATTGACTTAGCTAAACTGTAATTCTGTTTCCCAGCACTGTCTCCCTGCACAGTTCCGAATTAATGTATGCCACCAGAGATAATTTATACAAGACCAGTAGTCAGAAGGAAAGCAGTAGCTATATTCTTCATGTTTGAAAGATCAGTTTAGATCACCCAGCACTGGTGCAGTTTACACATACTGTCATTTATCTGCTGACTCACCAAGGTGGTGTGAGGCACCAGTCAGTCCACAGCTCCTATGGCTCCTCCCACTCCTGTAGAACTCTTACTGGACCAGGTACTCAGAAGCCCTGTGCTGAAGAACACCATGTTCTCCTAGAAGAGCAGCTCGTCATCAAATCTGTAGACCTAGAAGCAGAAAAAGACAAAGTTTTAGTTTGTCCTCATGGGTCCCAGCATTCTCTACCCTATTTAATATCATCTCCTTCTGACTGCCTGCCATGTTGATTTTAAACTCCAATACCCAACACAAAACAACAGCTTTATTCTTAAAGTAGCTTCTATACGTATTACTCATAGGATTCTGTTCCTTTGATTAAACCTTGACTCTCCAGCTGGTTATAAAATGAAGAAAATAACACAAGCTCTAGCAAGTAATGGCTTACAATGTCACCAACAATGAAAAATATTCTGACTTTGCCTTCTTTTCCTGATAGATTTATTGAAGGACAAAATAATACACAAAATTCACCATTTCTTTAAAATATATGCTTAACACCTATGTCTTTTCTTTCTCTTGACCTTTACTCAAGGTTAAATTTATCATTGGTGGGAGATTGGGAGGGAGACAAACCATAAGTGACTCTTAATCCCACAAAACAAACTGAGGGTTGCTGGGGGGAAGGGGGTGGGATTATGGACATTGGGGAGGGTATGTGCTTTGGTGAGTGCTGTGAAGTGTGTAAACCTGGTGATTCACAGACCTGTACCCCTGGGGATAAAAATATATGTTTATAAAAAATAAAAAATTAATAAAATAATAAAAATAAAAAACTGAAGGAAAAAAAATATTTACATCAATAAAATACATACATCAACTGGGAAAAAAATTTATCATTGGTGGGAAGCATAATTCATAATAATGCTTGGTGCTCCCTCCAAGAAAAATAAATGCCATCAACAGGGATGAAGTGTCCAGAAAATCTGGGGCAGATGTAGATGTCACCTATCAGCCACAGAGCATTTGTGCAAAGGACTGATCTGAGAAATAGCGTCCTATGAAGAAATCAAAGCCAGGCAGGAAATCCAATATTCAAGGCAATCTAAAAGAGTTAAAGAGAATAGAACACCAATGAAATAAAGGGAATGAAAAGGAGGAGCAAGGAATGAAAAATAAGTTTGTAAATTTGAAGGTGAGAGGTATAGCCTAGAAGAATCCTCGGAGCAAAGGAAGGCAGCCAAAGCTGGTAATTTTTCTAATAGTCTATGTTGAGGACAATGAAAGCAAGTAACACCTATGATTTTACTGCGATCATTACACCTTTTTTTTCCCCAAAAAAAGCACTTTATTCTTTACATTCCACACAGATTTTTTGGGACTTAACAACAGGTTGACCTGAGAAAAGCATTACAAACATACAACTTGTAAAATTAAATGATAGAATATAGTTCAGTTAAATTACTGATAACAACACATCAACCACATATATCTAGATTTCAGTATTTGGATCAATATTTTAACTACCAAAATATTCTGGTATTATGCTATATGGACATCTAATAATAAATGATCAATTGCCTAAGGTTACAATGTAAGGAAATACTATTTAGCACTGGTAAAATGAGAAGTAGTAGGAAATTCTAATTCTAATAAATTTTAAAATATTTCAAAAAAGTAAAAATAAACAATGAATTTTGGAACACTGAAAAAATAAAATTAAAATTTTTAAAAAACTGAAAAATACTATTCAAATTATTAGAAAAAAAGAATTATGAAGACCATAACCAAGAAAAACATGTCTTGAGCCCATAATCAGATTTAAATATTGTTCTTTTCAGATTTTCAACATTTCTTCCAAACTTTTGTATCTATATTCATTGCACTCTTATGATATAAAAATCTGTTCTTAAAATTGTGTGTTAGAGATAATAAAAATTCTGCATTGTATTTTAAACTTAATCAAGGGCATTTTTCTTACTTCTATAATAGTTTTTTTTTATAAAGAGAGATGCCTTTATTTATATTCCTAATTTTAGGAACTCTGTACAGTCCTATACTAGTTTATCAGAGCTAGGAGAGCAAAATGATAGTGACTTAAGTTACCTCAATTTTTGATTATAAGCAATTTCTGTAACGGGTACGATATACAAAAGTATGTAAACAAACAGTTTTCTATAAAAAACATTATTTTAAAATGCGGTTTCTGATAATAAACTTTCACACATTCCAGTTTATACTCTCATAGTCATTACTAAAATCTTTGAATATAAGAGAAAGGTCCATTGCCCTTTTTGGCAAATAGAACTTAACCAGAAACTCAACTTTAGAATGATAATATGTAAGTATAAATTTGTCTTAAATACTATGGCCAAATAATTTGTTATAACTGGGAAGGAAATACCTCCTAAACTTATTTTTTTATCTCAACAATGATAACCTAGAGCTTTGAATTTTCAAAAGTGTTTGTGATCCATAGGTTCTCATAATTCCAAAGGTTCTCTAATAAAGATCTATAGGTTTTGGTTCTACTATAACATTAATCAAGATCAAATTAACTATTTGGGGCTTATAATAAAGTAATCCTAGTGTCTGTCACCTTTTCTAAATTGTTTATCAATGGAGTTTTATACTGGATTAAATTCCTGACTTTCAGAGCAAAATTTCTCAAGTCTTGACTCTTGCAATTTATATGACAAATAAAAATCGATACAAGTCTTGAAAAAAAAATCAATACAAGTGCTTTTGTTAATTGTGGCAAAATGAAAGCCAGAATATCTGGAACAGAGACAAAGAACCCAAGTTTAAGAGTATCGGTCTGGTTTCCAACATCTTAGGGCTTCTGAATCAAAACTATTCTCAAACCACCCTCTGAACTCATAAACTACCATTTTTCTGGAATTATGAACCACATTTCCAATGATGTTGAGAAGATAAGCATTACAAAAATGTTTCTTTTTTAGGTCTATGCCTTTGGGCCCAGTGTTCACATTTTGGAGGTCTTTAATTTCCGCATATAAACTGTGAGAGGGTTTAAATAAATGATTCACTTCAATTATCTATAAAATTCTGTAACATTTATACTTCATGAGTTCTAGCAGTGTTTAAGCTGTGAAAATGAATTAGTTGTACTGTCTTGTGTTTTACTTTTTGTGGTATGGAAAAGTTGGGGAGATAGTTTCTTTTTCTCTATCTCCCCAACTTTTCCATACCACAAAAAGTAAAACACAAGACAGTACAACTAATTCATTTTCACAGCTTAAACACTGCTAGAACTCATGATTGCAAACTCAGATCATTGTCCATCTGATCCTACAAGCGTAGAATTTTAGAGCAGAACGATCATCTGATTCAATCCCTTTATTTTATAGATGAGCCCACTGGGCTACAGTGGTTACCAGGTTTGCTTAATGGGTGAAGATTATTCACAGAGTTTGTCAAATACAGTAGTTGAAATCCTGAAAATGCTTCCTAAGCTTCCACACATAAGGAGAAAGCACTGTCTTAATCCATTTTCCTGAGGAATCTCTTTTCTGACAGTTATTACGACTTTTCAACACTTTGAGGCCCAAATAATAAGCTCATGGCTTTGTTTTAAAACAAAGTATATTTTCAAAGGCAATTTTCCAACATCAAAATAATAATTCAGTCAGCCAAAACTTACTCACTCACCAGTAACTTGTAGGAGGAGCTCTACATACAAGAGTAAGACAAAGACTGAAAGCAGCTTTTATTCTAAAAAGAGAGACAGATGAGCCAAAACCTAACTAACAAGCAATAAAACAAATAAATACAGGCAACCGCTTCATGTATTAATAAAGCCTATGACTAAAACTCTAAACCCCAATGTTGAGTGAGACGATTTTCTAATCCGAATGATTTAACAACTAAAAAATAGTTCACAAAGAAGTGGCCTGATAAACAGGGAGTTTGGGAAAGAGGGATTGCTGTAGCAATTCATATAGACTACCAAAAATTGCTAGGGGGGTTATATTACTGGAGAGAGAGAGAGAGAGAGAGAGAGAGAGAGAGTGTGTGTGTGTGTGTGTGTGTTAGAATGTTTATTTTCCGCCAACTTCATTTCCATTCTTTGTTGAAGAGTCTGTGGAAGAACAACTTTAAGACTGTCCGCAGCCATTCCTCCCCCTCCAGGGTGCGAGCAGTGGGAATTGCAGACAGTGCTGGGCAGGGCACTGGCGCAGAGGCACAGAGGAACAGCCCACCTTCAGGCAATCAGCACCTTCAGGCTGATTTGCAATAACCTCAAGAACTGGCTCGATCCATCCACCCTAAAATTCTTCCTTGATCACAGCCTTTTCAGCAGGAGCTGCCTCTTCCTTTTCAATTCGTGGAAGTAGGTGTGACCTCTGAATGCTGGGGAAGAGCTGGAGTGCGCATGTGCAGAACTTCTGGGGCCACTGAGTGAGTGAGCTCCCTCCTTGCTGCACAGAGGAGAATCTGTATTACGCAGAGCAATGACAGGCAGGTTAACATACAATGTCTGGGTGAGAGGCTGGTGTCAGCTCTGGGATCAGTAACCCCAGGAAGTCTTGCCTCCCAGGAGGATGCCTGGATCTGGTTACTGAAGGTTCCAGAACTAGGAGTGACCACCATGCAGCAACAAACTGCAGCACAGCTCACTGGCAAGTGTTGTTGAAGCAGAGGACCCTGACCTCAGCTGGGTTTTCAATGACCACAATATGCAAGTTCCCAGCAGAAGTTTCTCCCAGGTTCTCTTCAGGTGTATGACGCAGATGCCATTGTTTTTCCCCTTGTATATGTACTTTTCCATTTGGAGGTCAAGGTAGGTATCTTCTAAATGGATTCTAAATCTAAATTAAATGCAAGGAATTTGAAGTTCTTCTTCTTAATTATTTGCAGGACATCCAAGGCTCTGGACGTTAAAAGTTTCCCTTTAAGTTACCATGGGAATCCAGGACAACACCTTATGGACTCCACCCTGATAGCACAGAATGGTGAGTTCATTTTTTTTTTAAAACACCAAAGGGTTACCAGCATCAGAGCCAATGAAATAAGAACAGGAGGGAAATCGCTTTAATTTCAAGCAAATATCCCCTCTTACTTGCTTTCCCTTTGTCTGACCGTCTTGTCTCACACTTACACACATACGTATCAGTCAGCAAGCAAGCCAAGGAAAGCGAACGTGACGTGAGGAAACTCAGCCCACAAGAAATGCTGTAAGCCTTGACTTTCACTGAACTGCTGGCTAATGAGAATATCTGATTTCAAAGAAAATATATTTTAGTATTATTCCACCAAGGTATTTAGTTATGTAGCACCATTTACACATTTTCCTTATTTCTAGGAACTTTTTAAACCTAAATGTATGCATTGTTTAAATCTAAAGCACTCTATTTTCTTAATAAAAGTACTATAGGTCTATTTTTAAAAACTTTTTTTTTTTTTTAAGATTTTATTTACTTGAGAGAGAGAGCACAGAGGGAGAGGGAGAAGCCGACCCCAGCTGAGCAGGGAGCCCATCCCAGGACCCTGAGATCATGACCTGAGCTGAAGACAGATGGTTAAGTGACTGAGCCACCCAGGTGCCCCATTTTAGAATACTTTTAAAATGTGAATTTGTATAGAAATAAAATATTTAAAAACATGATCACTTCTTCTCCTAAGTATTAGAGTGGCCTCTTCTCTGGCTCAGCTTCCACATCACAGCAATTCTGACTGCTTGGAACATCAGATGTGATGAGGTTATCCCTTGGCTTAAAATGTTTGCTTGCCTCATTCTTTTATTTCTACTGCATGCAAGGAATGCCCAGATTATTAGTAGTTCAGGATGCCATGCATGTTCCTTTGACTGCTTCACTCCCCCCTCTCGATCTCTTTCACGGTCATTATGTCTTGTCATTATTTCACTGTCTACCCTCTGAGCCTTTAAGCCTGTCATTTCTCCAAGAGGACACACTTCCTCTAACTCCACAGCCTCTGAGCATGCTGTGCCTTCTCTCTGAAGTACACAAGAGGCAAGCACCACACTTTTCACCAAACAGCTCAGACATCCTTCTATTCCCAGACTAGTTCAGCCAATGTGGGGATTCAGTGTTCACCTTTCATGTTATCAGAAGACCCTGCCGATGTCTTCTACTTTATTTTATTATGCTATGATATTTCTACAAATATTTATGAAGTCTTCTTCTATATGCCAGCCACTGCTTTAGAGGTAAAAGCAGTAAACAAAACAGATAAAACACTTACCAATCGGAATTTACCTCCTAAGGAGGAGAAACAGACAATAAAAAATACAACTCAGAGAATATCAGAGGGTAATGAGTCCTGTATAAACTGTTTAGGGAAGAAGGAGTGTCAGAGCATTGTAGTTTGTATCAGGTGATCAGAGAGGATCTCAGCGAGGCACACGTGGAATAGAAATGGGAAGAAGTAAAGGAGCAAACCATGAAAATTTTTAAGAGGCAAATATTCCAGAATGTAAGGTCTCCACAGCCTTGTGTTTCCAAAAGTCAAAAAGAATGCCAGTGTTAGGGGCACCTAGGTGGCTCAGTTGGTTAAGTGACTGCCTTTGGCTCAGGTTAAGATCCTGGAGTCCCAGGATCAAGTCCTGCATCAGGTTCCCTGCTCAGCAGGGTGTCTGCTTCTCCCTCTGACCCTCTCCTTCTCATGCTCTCTCTCTCATTTTCTCTCTTTCAAATAAATAAATACTTAAAAAAAAAAAAAAAAGAATGCCAGTGTTGGAATTAAGAGAAGAGAAGAACATTTGGAAATGAGGTTCTAAATCTCGGTGTTTCGATGCTGTTTTAGATCAATATTTCTTTGTACATGAATAGCCCAAAGGCTATCTTGCAATTTTAAGATATTTAGCAACATCCCTGTTTTCCATCCACTAGATAATAGTAGTACGCCCCCTCCATTCTCAGCAGTGATCATTAGAAAATGCCAGATATCCCCTGAGGGGTAACATCACCCCCAATTGAAAACAGCTATGCTGAGAGGCAGCAAAGATAAGACTGTGTGAAGTCTTGCAGACCACAATAAACATTTTCACTTTTACATTGAGTAAAATGTGAGCCACTGCATGACACCAAGCACAAAATTAACATGAAATCTAACTTTATTTCAGACAATGATTCTTGCTTACGTGTTGAGAACAGATTGTAGGATAACAGGGCAGAAACAGCACAGTGATCCAAGGAGGAGATGATGGTTGCTCAGATCAAGACAAAAGTCAGGTACAGAGAAGAGGTCAGACTCTGGAGACATCAAACTTCCCGGCACATCATAATGGGTGTGAGTAAAAGACAGGAATCAAGGAATCAATTCCAAAGTTTTTGCCCTCCCCCAAAATGAAAAGATTGGATTTGCTAGCAGTGGAGATGGCTATAAGAAGAAAGGACTTTAAGAGAAAGCTCATAGGGCACCTGGGTAGCTCAGTCAGTTAAGCATCTGTCTTTGGCTCAGGTTAGGATGCCAGGGTCCTAAGATTAAGCCCCATGACTCCCTCTCCCTCTGCCCCTCTCCTGCTTGTGCATTTTCTCCCTCTCTCTCTCTCTCTCAGATAAATAAACAGAATTTGGCAATATTAAGTGTCAGATTTCTATTATACATGATGCTGAAGATGTTAACTGGTCAGTTGGATATAGACGCTTGCATTTCAAGGGAATAATCTGGATTAGAAACATGAATTTGAGAATCACCTACACATAATTGATATGCACAACTACGAGATTACATAAAATCAGCAAGGGGGGGGGCACCTGGGTGGCTCAGTGGGTTAAGCTGCTGCCTTCAGCTCAGGTCATGATCTCAGGGTCCTGGGATTGAGTCCCGCATCAGGTTCTCTGCTCAGTGGGGAACCTGCTTCTTCCTCTCTCTCTCTCTCTGCCTGCCTCTCTGCCTACTTGTGATCTCTCTCTGTCAAATAAATAAATAAAATCTTAAAAAAAAAATCAGCAAGGGGGTACATGTAAATAGCGAAACAAGAGAGGTCATGGGAGGGGGAAGGAGGGGAGGTGGGGATGAGAGACTCATGAACTGAGATGTGGGGCACTTTCACTTGAAATTGGGAATAACCAACTCTGCCAAATGTTTCTGCTAAGTAAGGAAGACTGCATACAACACTGGATTTAACAATATGAAGGTCACGGATGCTGCTGCTGCTGCTAGGAGCACTTCTGACTGAGTAATGGAAGCAAAAGCCCAACTGGAATGAAGAAAACAGGGGAACTACGTTTGACCTTAGCTTGAACCCTCGGCAAACTCGGAATCTTTGGAAATCAGAGATATTCATAGTCGTCATCTTTGTAACTTCAAACTGGATGATCCATCTCGGAACAGATATAGGAGTACCATAATTAATTGTACCCCTTAGAGATACCCTATATTATTATAATCAATACAAATATATGCCATATAGACTGCTATAGAAATCTTCACCGTTGTATACTGAATTCTGAGTATTTGATAATTTTAATATTCTGGCAGCAAAGCCAACTGCAAATTATATCAAGATTATTTTAATTAGTATCCTACTGTCTTAAGAGTATAAAAGAAATGGAGAAATTACTTTCTAATCAATTTTAACTTGGTAAACTGTTTTGCAATTCATTATTATTCAAAACAGTGGGAAGAAGACCAGGAAACCCCAGGAATTATAGATGAGAATGGATAGAAACCAATGAAAAGGGAAAAGAAAAATACAGATTTTGAAGAAAAAATATGAACAACAGGATGAAAACAAACCAGTTATTAGGAGCAAGATACAATGAAAAACTATAGCAATAGATAAAATTGAAACAAGCACAGTGACAGCAGGAATACATCCACTATATGCAATAATGAAGACATTGAAATGCGGCAACAGTTGCCTTAGCAGAAAGCTTATCTGGAAAGGTATGGCCAAGTGTCAATTTTCATCTCCAAAACTAAATTAAATAATTAAATTAAATTAAATATTTAATAAAATAAGATGGAAAATAAAAATAAATAAAGGGTATGGCCATCTCAGAATCATATGTCTAAAGAAAAATAGTCTTATGTTTAGATTGCCAAAGTGGAGGAGCTAGCATATTGGAGGGATACTACAGGTTAAATCATAGCCCCCTTTACATTCTGTAACAATGTTCTATTTCAAATTGGGGAGAACATGCTTTCTTTAAACAATTTGAGAAAAACATAATAAAAGGGTGCTCTAATGCGTATGAAAGCAAAACACAATAACAACTGTATATAATTTGTTGGTGCCTTAGGGAACTTTGACAAGTACAAATAAATACTTAGATTCTAAATTTGCAAATGTGCTGATCCTTATTCCACTGAATTCTATCAGTATGTTGCCATTAAACCAAAAGTAAATAGTGGTATATTATTTATGATTTTGCCTCCTTCAAAGAAAACTTAAAGGCCCAGGATATCCAGTCATGTAGAACTGAGGTAAAGTTCAAATTTAAATCTTATGTATTATACAGACCCTTGGTTACAATATTAACCCCAAAATCACCTATGCATGGATCTTACTTGGGCCATGCATTTTCTCTTTGTTCCATATGCACTAACATTTGTGGAAAAATTGGTTAACTAAAAACATTTGCTCTTCGTATAAAACATGTGCCCTTGTGTTTAAAAAAAAAAAAAAAAAATGGGGCACCTGGGTGGCTCAGTCGGTTAAGCATCTGCCTTTAGCTCAGGTCATGATCCCAGAGTCCAGGGTCGAGTCCCGCATTGGGCTCCCCACTCCACAGAGAGCCAGCTTCTCCCTTTTCCTCTGCTTGCCACTCTGCCTACTTGTGCTATCTCTCTGTCAAATAAATAAATGAATAAATAAATAAATAAAATCTTTAAAAAACAAATGACAGAGCACCTGGTAGGCTCAGTTAGGTAAGCATCCAACTCTTGATCTTGGCTCAGGTCATGATCCCAGGGTTGTGAGATCAAGACCTGCCATCATGCTCCGTGCACTGCTTAAGAGTCTGTCCCTCTTTCTCTGCCCGTCCCCCCACCTCCTGGGTGTGTTCTCTCTAAAATAATTTTTTTTAATTAAAAAATGTGAGGACAGAGGAGTCAAGATGGCGGAGAAGTAGCAAGCTGAGACTGCTTCAGCTAGCCGGAGATCAGCTAGATAGCTTATCTAAAGATTGCAAACACCTGAAAATCCATCGGCAGATCGAAGAGAAGAAGAACAGCAATTCTGGAAACAGAAAAACAACCACTTTCTGAAAGGTGTTTTCTTTTAAAAAAAAAAAAAAAATTTTTTTTTCTTTTTCTCTTTTTTTTTTTCTTTTTTCTTTCTTTTTGAACCTCTTTTTATCCCCTTTCTCCCCACTCACGATTTTGGATCTCTTCTAATTTGGTTAAAGCATATTTTCCTGGGGTTGTTGCCACCCTTTTAGTATTTTACTTGCCCCTTCATTTACTCTTATCTGGCCAAAATGACAAGACGTAAAAACTCAACGCAAAAAAAAGAACAAGAGGCAGTACCGAAGGCTAGGGACCTAATCAATACAGACATCAGTAATATGTCAGATCTAGAGTTCAGAATGACAATCCTCAAGGTTCTAGCCGGGCTCGAAAAAGGCATGGAAGATATTAGAGAAAACCTCTCGAGAGATATAAAAGCCCTTTCTGGAGAAATAAAAGAACTAAAATCTAACCAAGTTGAAATCCAAAAAGCTATTAATGAGGTGCAATCAAAAATGGAGGCTCTAACTGCTAGGATAAATGAGGCAGAAGAAAGAATTAGTGATATAGAAGACCAAATGACAGAGAATAAAGAAGCTGAGCAAAAGAGGGACAAACAGCTACTGGACCATGAGGGGAGAATTCGAGAATTAAGTGACACCATAAGACGAAACAACATTAGAATAATTGGGATTCCAGAAGAAGAAGAAAGAGAGAGGGGAGCAGAAGGTATACTGGAGAGAATTATTGGGGAGAATTTCCCCAATATGGCAAAGGGAACGAGCATCAAAATTCAGGAGGTTCAGAGAACGCCCCTCAAAATCAATAAGAATAGGCCCACACCCCGTCACCTAATAGTAAAACTTACAAGTCTCACTGACAAAGAGAAAATCCTGAAAGCAGCCCGGGAAAAGAAGTCTGTAACATACAATGGTAAAAATATTAGATTGGCAGCTGACTTATCCACAGAGACCTGGCAGGCCAGAAAGAGCTGGCATGATATTTTTAGAGCACTAAACGAGAAAAACATGCAGCCAGAATACTATATCCAGCTAGGCTAACATTGAAAATAGAAGGAGAGATTAAAAGCTTCCAGGACAAACAACAACTGAAAGAATTTGCAAATACCAAACCAGCTCTACAGGAAATCTTGAAAGGGGTCCTCTAAGCAAAGAGAGAGCCTACAAGTGGTAGATCAGAAAGGAACAGAGACCATATACAATAACAGTCACCTTACAGGCAATACAATGGCCCTAAATTCATATCTCTCAATAGTTACCCTGAATGTGAATGGGCTAAATGCCCCTGTCAAAAGACACAGGATATCAGAATGGATAAAAAAACAAAACCCATCTATATGTTGCCTCCAAGAAACTCATTTTAAGCCCGAAGACACCTCCAGACTTAAAGTGAGGGGGTGGAAAAGAATTTACCACGCTAATGGACATCAGAAGAAAGCAGGAGTGGCAATCCTTATATCAGATCAATTAGATTTTAAGCCAAAGACTATAATAAGAGATGAGGAAGGACACTATATCATACTCAAAGGGTCTGTCCAACAAGAAGATCTAACAATTTTAAATATCTATGCCCCCAACGTGGGAGCAGCCAACTATATAAACCAATTAATAACAAAATCAAAGAAACACATCAACAACAATACAATAATAGTAGGGGACTTTAACACTCCCCTCACTGAAATGGACAGGTCATCCAAGCAAAAGATCAGCAAGGAAATAAAGGCCTTAAACGACACACTGGACCAGATGGACATCACAGATATATTCAGAACATTTCATCCCAAAGCAACAGAATACACATTCTTCTCTAGTGCACATGGAACATTCTCCAGAATAGATCACATCCTCGGTCCTAAATCAGGACTCAACCGGTATCAAAAGATTGGGATCATTCCCTGCATATTTTCAGACCACAATGCTCTAAAGCTAGAACTCAACCACAAAAGGAAGTTTGGAAAGAACCAAAATACATGGAGACTAAACAGTATCCTTCTAAAAAATGAATGGGTCAACCGGGAAATTAAAGAAGAATTGAAAAAAATCATGGAAACAAATGATAATGAAAATACAACGGTTCAAAATCTGTGGGACACAACAAAGGCAGTCCTGAGAGGAAAATATATAGCGGTACAAGCCTTTCTCAAGAAACAAGAAAGGTCTCAGGTACACAACCTAACCCTACACCTAAAGGAGCTGGAGAAAGAACAAGAAAGAAACCCTAAGCCCAGCAGGAGAAGAGAAATCATAAAGATCAGAGCAGAAATCAATGAAATAGAAACCAAAAAAACAATAGAACAAATCAACGAAACTAGGAGCTGGTTCTTTGAAAGAATTAATAAAATTGATAAACCCCTGGCCCGACTTATCAAAAAGAAAAGAGAGAGGACCCAAATAAATAAAATCATGAATGAAAGAGGAGAGATCACAACTAACACCAAAGAAATACAAACTATTATCAGAACATACTATGAGCAACTCTACGGCAATAAATTTGACAATCTGGAAGAAATGGATGCATTCCTAGAAACATATAAACTACCACAACTGAACCAGGAAGAAATAGAAAGCCTGAACAGACCCATAACCAGTAAGGAGATTGAAACAGTCATTAAAAATCTCCAAACAAACAAAAGCCCAGGGCCAGATGGCTTCCCGGGGGAATTCTACCAAACATTTAAAGAAGAACTAATTCCTATTCTCCTGAAACTGTTCCAAAAAATAGAAATGGAAGGAAAACTTCCAAACTCATTTTATGAGGCCAGCATCACCTTGATCCCCAAACCAGACAAGGATCCCACCAAAAAAGAGAGCTATAGACCGATATCCTTGATGAACACAGATGCGAAAATACTCAACAAAATACTAGCCAATAGGATTCAACAGTACATTAAAAAGATTATTCACCACGACCAAGTGGGATTTATTCCAGGGCTGCAAGGTTGGTTCAACATCCGGAAATCAGTCAATGTGATACAACACATCAATAAAAGTAAGAACAAGAACCATATGATACTCTCAATAGATGCTGAAAAAGCATTTGACAAAGTACAGCATCCCTTCCTGATCAAAACTCTTCAAAGTGTAGGGATAGAGGGCACATACCTCAATATCATCAAAGCCATCTATGAAAAACCCACCGCAAATATCATTCTCAATGGAGAAAAACTGAAAGCTTTTCCGCTAAGGTCAGGAACACGGCAGGGATGTCCATTATCACCACTGCTATTCAACATAGTACTAGAGGTCCTAGCCTCAGCAATCAGACAACAAAAGGAAATTAAAGGCATCCAAATCGGCAAAGAAGAAGTCAAATTATCACTCTTCGCAGATGATATGATACTATATGTGGAAAACCCAAAAGACTCCACTCCAAAACTGCTAGAACTTATACAGGAATTCAGTAAAGTGTCAGGATATAAAATCAATGCACAGAAATCAGTTGCATTTCTCTACACCAACAGCAAGACAGAAGAAAGAGATATTAAGGAGTCAATCCCATTTACAATTGCATCCAAAACCATAAGATACCTAGGAATAAACCTAACCAAAGAGACACAGAATCTATACTCAGAAAACTATAAAGTACTCATGAAAGAAATTGAGGAAGACACAAAGAAATGGAAAAATGTTCCATGCTCCTGGATTGGAAGAATAAATATTGTGAAAATGTCTATGCTACCTAAAGCAATCTACACATTTAATGCAATTCCTATCAAAGTACCATCCATCTTTTTCAAAGAAATGGAACAAATAATGCTAAAATTTATATGGAACCAGAAAAGACCTCGAATAGCCAAAGGGATATTGAAAAAGAAAGCCAACGTTGGTGGCATCACAATTCCGGACTTCAAGCTCTATTACAAAGCTGTCATCATCAAGACAGCATGGTACTGGCACAAAAACAGACACATAGATCAATGGAACAGAATAGAGAGCCCAGAAATAGACCCTCAAATCTATGGTCAACTCATCTTCGACAAAGCAGGAAAGAATGTCCAATGGAAAAAAGACAGCCTCTTCAATAAATGGTGCTGGGAAAATTGGACAGCCACATGCAGAAAAATGAAATTGGACCATTTCCTTACACCACACACAAAAATAGACTCAAAATGGATGAAGGACCTCAATGTGCGAAAGGAATCCATCAAAATCCTTGAGGAGAACACAGGCAGCAACCTCTTCGACCTCTGCCGCAGCAACATCTTCCTAGGAACAACGCAAAAGGCAAGGGAAGCAAGGGAAAAAATGAACTACTGGGATTTCATCAAGATCAAAAGCTTTTGCACAGCAAAGGAAACAGTTAACAAAATCAAAAGACAACTGACAGAATGGGAGAAGATATTTGCAAACGACATATCAGATAAAGGACTAGTGTCCAGAATCTATAAAGAACTTAGCAAACTCAACACCCAAAGAACAAATAATCCAATCAAGAAATGGGCAGAGGACATGAACAGACATTTCTGCAAAGAAGACATCCAGATGGCTAACAGACACATGAAAAAGTGCTCCACATCACTCGGCATCAGGGAAATACAAATCAAAACCACAATGAGATACCACCTCACACCAGTCAGAATGGCTAAAATCAACAAGTCAGGAAATGACAGATGCTGGCGAGGATGTGGAGAAAGGGGAACCCTCCTACACTGTTGGTGGGAATGCAAGCTGGTGCAGCCACTCTGGAAAACAGCGTGGAGGTTCCTCAGAATGTTGAAAATAGAACTGCCCTATGACCCAGCAATTGCACTATTGGGTATTTACCCTAAAGATACAAATGTAGTGATCCAAAGGGGCACATGCACCCGAATGTTTATAGCAGCAATGTCCACAATAGCCAAACTATGGAAAGAACCTAGATGTCCATCCACAGATGAATGGATCAAGAAGATGTGGTATATATACACAATGGAATACTATGCAGCCATCAAAAGAAATGAAATCTTGCCATTTGCAACAACATGGATGGAACTAGAGCGTATCATGCTTAGCGAAATAAGTCAAGCAGAGAAAGACAACTATCATATGATCTCCCTGATATGAGGAAGTGGTGATGCAACATGGAGGCTTAAGTGGGTAGAAGAAGAAAAAATGAAACAGGATGGGATTGGGAGGGAGACTAAACATAAGTGACTCTTAATCTCACAAAACAAACTGAGGGTTGCTGGGGGGAGGGGGTTTGGGAGAAGGGGGTGGGATTATGGACATTGGGGAGGGTATGTGCTTTGGTGAGTGCTGTGAAGTGTGTAAACCTGGTGATTCACAGACCTGTACCCCTGGGGATAAAAATATATGTTTATAAAAAAAAAAAAAAAAATGTCTTTGACAAAAAAAAAAAAAAAAAAAATGTGAAAAAATGTCAATTCCCTCCTACTACTGATAACTGAAATAAGGGAAACGTTAAGAAGTCTAAGAAAGGGGTAATGTTTAGGCAGAAAACATTTTTTATTAAAACAATGAAATTTAAAATTCTGCAGTGGTTCCAAATAATCTCCTAAACAAACCTGTCATTTTTCTTGATCTACACATAGACAAACAAGAAAGTTTGTAAGATATCAGTAAATGTTCCCCTCAATACTTTTTTGGGGAAACTACATTGTGTTTGAGGATATGTCTTGGGCAACTTTCAAAAGTCCACCATAAAAATCATTCTCAATCAGTATTAATTGTTGAAGTTAAAAAAAAATATGCTAATATGTTTCAGATGGGCTTATCTTGGATCTTCTTTTTTCAGAAGAATAGTCTACATACTGATAAGGACTGTGTGAATTTTTTTTCTGAGAATTTTCTGATTAGTGTTTTTGTCAAAATTTGAGGACAAAATTCAAGTATGTGATTTGCTGACTACTTTGAAAATTACATTGTGACATTACACGTGTGATATTCACTTCTATTTCTTTTCTAGAGTTTTCCACAATAAAGGTGTTCTAGTGTTTCATTAACTCCCATAGGTGTCATTTCCATTAGCACATTTTATTTCCAAGATTTGGCTATTGAACTAGTGTTTACCTTACTTCTTCCACATGGTTTCCTATCTCATATGAATGATAACTGCATAGCTATGTCTACAATATATCACTGATTTTCTCTCCTAAGGATTACCTTTGAGTTTTTCAAAACGTTATTTTCTGAATGCAAATTCACCACTGCCTGGGTAACAACTTAATTCACAGTACATCAGAAAAATCTTTCCTTTTGATATCTGCAGTTTTGTTTACTTTAGTTTAAACAGCATAGTGTTTTGTATTATTGCTTTTTTTTTTCAAGTTAGTGAAAGAATAAGAAATCATTAAAGACTGAGTGAAATAAAACCTTCAGTTACCATACATTTAAATTATTTCTGTATTAGAAAGATAATGTTGACTAGTTTTATCTGTTAATGTGAGAACAGCAAAGGGAAAGTACATTTATTATCTTCTGTTCTGTGACATTGAGCTAAGTCTGTACAAGCATTATCTTTTTAGTCCTCCCTCTCAATATAAGCTATAATGTGGCATTATTTTCTTTATTTTTCCAAGAGCAACTACTTAGAGCTAGTATAGCAAAAATTTTAAATTCACAATAGAATCTGAATTAATGCTTCCCTGGTTCCAGTGTCTGCTGTTTTCTAGTATGCTATAACACTTTCCATACAACCATTTCACTTTTCTTAGAGGTGATTTCAGGCTGTAGTATATGTGAGGATGGTCTGGAAAACACCTCTCTGAACTCCTACAGTCAGGATATTTGAGATATATAAAATAAAAATCCCTATTAATCCTGATTTGCAGGAGAAAATACTTGCAGTTTGGTAGCATAGTTTGTTCCAGAACTATTCTTTTGCAACAAATTCCTGTGTGAGAATGACACTAATAATATTAATATTATTAGCATACTCTAAACAATAATATTAACAATGTTGTTATAGTAATGTAGTATTATAGTAATGGTATTAACAGCACTAATATTATTGACATTAAGGCATAACTACTAATAATATAACAAGTAGATTAAAGTAGTTGCAAATGGAATCTCAAATGATCTTGAACTCTACCTACAGAAGTCCTACGAGAAATTCTGACTTTTACCATGTTGGCATGGGGGATTTCAATATGAAGTAGCTTTGTTTTTAAAGCTATTCATTTTAATTCTGCAGTGGACAGAAGACTTAGCATGCAGTTGCTTTATGTATGTCTTGAACAGGCCTATTTCAAATTCCTGGAAAGATCCAGGTAATATTTTCACATGATCATATGTTTGTACACTTTCTAAAACTAAGCTATATTAAATTCAACTATAACCACTATTGCTTTCTATTTCAATTCCCTTCCTCCCCTGCCCCAACCCCGATCTGCACACAAATACCTCCACTCTCACCATAATATAGAGACTATGGGTGTGCTTGGTACCTGGCTAAGGCAAAGTTGCATTGATGATATATTTTGTTTGGGTTAAGTGAACTAGACTAGCACAAGAATAAAAAATTCTCGCACATAGGACAATCATCTTTGTTTATTTTTTTTTTCTCACCTTCTGGGCATGTTTAATTACAGTGATAGATCAAGAAGGGAATGGCAACAAACTATAAAAGACTCTTAATCTCAGGGAACAGACTGAGGGTTGCTGGAAGGGAGGGTGGTGGGTGGGCTTGGGTGGCTGGGTAATGGACACTGGGGAGGGTATGTGCTTTGGTGAGTGCTGTGAGTTGTGTAAGACTGATGAATCACAGACCTGTACCCCTGAAACAAATATACATTATATGCTAAGCAAAAAAAAAAAAAAAAAAAAAAAAAAAGAAAGAAAAAAGTTGTATTTGCCAGTGGAAAAAAAAATGAAAGAAAGAAAGGAATGGCCATCTTACAACATGTACTTAAATTTTCTAATCAATCTAATTCTCTAGATTTTATAAAAAGTAAAATCAGGCCTTTTTATCAATGGGGGATAATTTTGAAAAGATGAGGTCAGGACAGGCAAAAAGATTAGGTTAGTTATAGCTTTTTGGAAACAAATTAAATCTAAGATATAGAAATACGTATTCAGCTGAGACCTTGTAAGAATGATATGATGTTAGTAGTAAAGATATGGTAGTTTATAAGAAAGACACTGGCCATCTTGTGAAATAAATGCGCTTAAATTGTCACTTAGTTTGTTACTGAAGTGACCATTTCTTTGACGTTAGTTTAACTTTCATGCTGTACTGATACTTATAAAAGCTTTTATTTTTTCTAGGATATTTTAATAGACTAAAACAGATTCTCTTTTTCTCCCTAAAAGCAGTGATATTAGCAACAATTCTTTTCTTTGAAAATGAACAGCCAAGAATATATGCAATTAATATGTATATTAACAAAGATACTAACAAAATTTTTTAGTGAAAATTTGATTACCTTAATGACTACTTTGAAAAATTCATTTTTCCAGAAGTCATACATTTGGGACTTTACCTATTCTTAGCACAATGCTGTACTTACCTTCTTTCAGCTTATCTCAAGAATAAAACCTTAGGTCTTACTTTATTTTCTAAGCAAAGCTATTCTTATTATAGCTATCTGCTCAAGGTTATACCATTTTCTGCATAAGAATCTATAGGTTTTAGTAAGAACACTGAGTTTAGTACTAAAGTTACTCATATTACCTCATATTTAAATTGTGCTGCATAATTTCTAGTTTTTTAACATACTATTTATCTTGATATTATGAATATATAAGGAGTTCACTCGGTGTATTATAATACTATCTTAAAATGGCAAAATCATGATTCTGAGTTATTTTCCAGTCATTTTACTATGTTCATTGTTTTCAAATCATGCGTAAAATACTAGGAGATTTGCACACATATTACAGAAACAAATATGATCAAGAGCATGAATTTGAATAATTCCAATGTTGAATTCTTTAAATTGGAATTTATTATTTTATTACAAAAACAAAAAAGGAGTTCTTAATATAGACAGCATTGTTAAAGTTATGTAGTTATGTAGGCATAAGATTAATATATGCACTTTTGTATAAAATAGAATCACTGTGCATCATCAAAAGCACTACAGTGTTCTGTTTGACTGAAGAGAAGAAGAAAGAAGGAAAAAGAATCTTGAAACATTGCCTGGAGGTATCTTTGTTACCTATAAGTTCCAAGAATCATCTGAACAGATAACTTCCAAGATACATGAAGAACTTAATTAAAATTGTATTGATGTATCTGCAGAGATAATTAAATACAACACCAGATTTTGCATGCAAAAACATATTTGTCTTGCCAAGAAAGTAACTGAGAAAGAATTGAATGAGTGACTCAGCCTTGATGCAGAAACTCTTATCACAAGAGTTTCTTCTGGTTAAGAGAACTCTGAGAATTGCCCACTAACATGTGTGTTGGTCTAGCTTCTTTTTGTGTTTTAACTGAACATGCAAAAAGATGGCATAATTGGGACACCTGGATGGCTCTGTTGGATAAGTCTCTGCATTTGGCTCAGGACATGATCTCAGGGTCTTGGGATCGATTCCCTTGCCAGCTGTCTACTCAGAGGGGAACCTGCTCCACCCTCTCATGATCCCTTTGTGTTTTCACTCTCTTTCTCTCAAATAAATATATAAAATCTTAAAAAAAAAAAGATAGCATAGTAAAACAAGCCTATTTCTTCCCATTAGTTAACTCTACAAAAAGATAAGCTAAATAAGATTATGAAACCAACTGAGAGGTGATGCTTTATTCATTTGAGATGATTCATCTGTTTCATGGTGATGCTTTACCTGCTTTAAACAGTCACTGAACTACTAAATCATACTTTTCCATTTAAAAAAATTTTTTTTTTATTTTTATAAACATATATTTTTATCCCCAGGGGTACAAGTCTGTGAATCTCCAGGTTTACACACTTCACAGCACTCACCATAACACATACCCTCCCCAATGTCCATAACCCCACCCCCCTTCTGCCAACCCCCCTCAACCCAGCAACCCTCAGTTTGTTTTGGGAGATTAAGAGTCACTTATGGTTTGTCTCACTCCCAATCCCATCTTGTTTCATTTATTCTTCTCCTACCCCCTTAAACCCCATGTTGCATCAACACTTCCTCATATCAGGGAGATCATAAGATAGTTGTCTTTCTCCGCTTGACTTATTTCGCTAAGCATGATACCCCCTAGTTCCATCCATGTTGTCGCAATTGGCAAGATTTCATTTCTTTTGATGGCTGCATAGTATTCCATTGTGTATATATACCACCTCTTCTTCATCCATTAATCTATTGATGGACGTCTAGGTTCTTTCCATAGTTTGGCTATTGTGGACATTGCTTCTATAAACATTCAGGTGCACGTTCCCCTTTGGATCACTACGTTTGTATCTTTAGGGTAAATACCCAGTAGTGCAATTGCTGGGTCATAGGGTAGTTCTATTTTCAACTTTTTGAGGAACCTCCATGCTATTTTCCAGAGTGGTTGCACCAGCTTGCATTCCCACCAAAAGTGTAGGAGGGTTTGCCTTTCTCCGCATCCTCGCCAGCATCTATCATTTCCTGACTTGTTGATTTTAGCCATTCTGACCGAGTGATATAGAGCACTTTTTCATGTGTCTGTTGGCCACCTGGATGTCTTCTTTGCAGACATGTCTGTTCATGTTCTCTTCCCATTTCTCGATTGGATTATTTGTTGTTTGGGTATTGAGTTTGCTAAGTTCTTTATAGATTTTGGACACTAGTCCTTTATCTGATATGTCATTTGCAAATATCTTCTCCCATTCTGTCAGTTGTCTTTTGGTTTTGTTAACTGTTTCCTTTGCTTTGCAAAAGCTTTTGATCTTGATGAAATCCCAATAATTTATTTTTGCCCTTGCTTCCCTTGCCTTTGGCGATGTTCCTAGGAAGATGTTGCTGCGGCTGAGGTCGAAGAGGTTGCTGCCTGTGTTCTCCTCAAGGATTTTGATGAATTCCTTTCACACATTGAGGTCCTTCATCCATTTTGAGTCTATTTTCATGTGTGGTGTAAGGAAATGGTCCAATTTCATTTTTCTGCATGTGGCTGTCCAATTTTCCCAGCACCATTTATTGAAGAGGCTGTCTTTTTTCCATTGGACATTCTTTCCTGCTTTGTTGAAGATTAGTTGACCATAGAGTTGAGGGTCGATTTCTGGACTCTCTATTCTGTTCCATTGATCTATGTGTCTGTTTTTGTGCCAGTACCATGCTGTCTTGATGATGACAGCTTTGTAATAGAGCTTGAAGTCCGGAACTGTGATGCCACCAACTTTGCCTTTCTTTTTCAATATCCCTTTGGCGATTCGAGGTCTTTTCTGGTTCCATATAAATTTTAGAATTATTTGTTCCATTTCTTTGAAAAAGATGGATGGTACTTTGATAGGAATTGCATTAAATGTGTAGATTGCTTTAGGTAGCATAGACATTTTCACAATATTTATTCTTCCAATCCAGGAGCATGGAACATTTTTCCATTTCTTTGTGTCTTCCTCAATTTCTTTCATGAGTACGTTATAGTTTTCTGAGTATAGATTCTGTGCCTCTTTGGTTAGGTTTATTCCTAGGTATCTTATGGTTTTGGGTGCAATTGTAAATGGGATTGACTCCTTAATTTCTCTTTCTTCTGTCTTGTTGTTGGTGTAGAGAAATGCAACTGATTCTGTGCATTGATTTTATATCCTTACAATTTACTGAATTCCTGTACAAGTTCTAGCAGTTTGCAGTGGAGTCTTTTGGGTTTTCCACATATAGTATCATATCATATGTAAAGAGCGATAGTTTGACTTCTTCTTTCCTGATTTGGATGCCTTTAATTTCCTTTTGTTGTCTGATTGCTGAGGCTAGGACTTCTAGTACTATGTTGAATAGCAGTGGTGATAATGGACATCTCTGCCGTGTTCCTTACCTTAGCGGAAAAGCTTTCAGTTTTTCTCCACTGAGAATGATATTTGTGGTGGGTTCTTAATAATTGACTTTGATGATATTGAGGTCTGTGCCCTCTATCCCTACACTTTGAAGAGTTTTGATCTGGAAGGGATGCTGTACTTTGTCAAATGCTTTTTCAGCATCTATTGAGAGTATCATATGGTTCTTGTTCTTTCCTTTATTGATGTGTTGTATCACATTGATTTGCGGATGTTGAACCAACCTTGAAACCCTGGAATAAATCCCACTTGGTCATGGTGAAAAATCCTTTTAATGTACTGTTGAATCCTAAGGGCTAGTACTTTGGGTAGAATTTTCACATCTGTGTTCATCAAGGATATTGGTCTATAGCTCTCTTTTTTTATGGGATCCTTGTCTGGTTTTGGGATCAAGGTGATGCTGGCCTCATAAAATGAGTTTGGAAGTTTTCCTTCCATTTCTATTTTTTGGAACAGTTTCAGGAGAATAGGAATTAGCTCTTCTTTAAATGTTTGGTAGAATTCCCCCGGGAAGCCGTCTGGCCCTGGGCTTTTGTTTGTTTGGAGATTTTTAATGACTGTTTCAATCTCCTTACTGGTTATGGGTCTGTTCAGGCTTTCTATTTCTTCCTGGTTCAGTTGTGGTAGTTTATATGTTTCTAGGAATGCATCCATTTCTTCCAGATTGTCAAATTTGTTGGCATAGAGTTGCTCATAGTATGTTCTTATAATTGTTTGTATTTCTTTGGTTTTAGTTGTGATCTCTCCTCTTTCATTCATGATTTTATTTATTTGGGTCCTTTCTAGTTTCTTTTTGATAAGTCTGGCCAGGGGTTTATCAATTTTATTAATTCTTTCAAAGAACCAGCTCCTGGTTTTGTTGATTTCTTCTGCTGGTTTTTTTGGTTTCTATTTCATTGATTTCTGCTCTGATCTTGATGATTTCTCTTCTCCTGCTGGGCTTAGGGTTTCTTTCTTGTTCTTTCTCCAGCTCCTTTAGGTGTAGGGTTAGGTGTACCTGAGACCTTTCTTGTTCCTGAGAAAGGCTTGTACCACTATATATTTTCCTCTCAGGACTGCCTTTGTTGTGTCCCACAGATTTTGAACCATTGTGTATTCATTATCACTTGTTTCTAAGAATTTTTTCAATTCTCTTTAATTTCCCGGTTCGCCCATTCATTCTTTAGAAGGATGCTGTTTAGTTTCCATGTATTTGGGTTCTTTCCAAATTTCCTCTTGTGATTGAGTTCTAGCTTCAGAGCATTGTGGTCTGAAAATATGCAGGGAATGATTCCAATCTTTTGATACTGGTTGAGACCTGATTTAGGACCCAGGATGTGATCTATTCTGGAGAATGTTCCATGTGCACTAGAGAAGAATGTGTATTCTGTTGCTTTGGGATGGAACGTTCTGAATATATCTGTGATGTCCATCTGGTCCAGTGTGTCATTTAAGACCTTTATTTCCTTGTTAATCTTTTGCTTGGATGATCTTTCCATTTCAGTGAGGGGAGTGTTAAAGTCCCCTACTATTATTGTATGATTGTTGATGTGTTTCTTTGATTTTGTTATTAATTGGTTTATATAGTTGGCTGCTCCCATGTTGGGGGCATAGATATTTAAAATTGTGAGATCTTCTTGTTGGACAGATCCTTTGAATATGATAAAGTGTCCTTCCTCATGTCTTATTATAGTCTTTGGCTTAAAATCTAATTGATCTGATATAAGGATTGGCACTCCTGCTTTCTTCTGATGTCTATTAGCATGGTAAATTCTTTTCCACCCCCTCAGTTTAAATCTGGAGGTGTCTTCAGGCTTAAAATCAGTTTCCTGTATGCAACATATAGATGGGTTTTCTTTTTTTATCCATTCTGATACCCTGTGTCTTTTGATTGGGGCACTTAGCCCATTAACATTCAGGGTAACTATTGAGAGATATGAATTTAGTGCCATTGTATTGTCTGTCAGGTGACTGTTACTGTATATTGTCTCTGTTCCTTTCTGATCTACCACCTGTAGGCTCTCTCTTTGCTTAGAGGACTCCTTTCAATATTTCCTGTAGAGCTGGTTTGGTGTTTGCAAATTCTTTCATTTTTTGTTTGTCCTGGAAGGTTTTTATCTCTCCTTCTATTTTCAATGATAGCCTAGCTGGATATAGTATTCTTGGCTGCATGTTTTTCTTGTTTAGTGTTCTGAATATATCATGCCAGCTCTTTCTGGCCTGCCAGGTCTCTGTGGATAAGTCTGCTGGCAATCTAATATTTTTACCATTGTATGTTACAGACTTCTTTTCCCAGGCTGCTTTCAGGCTTTTCTCTTTGTCACTAAGACTTGTAAATTTTACTATTAGGTGACGGGGTGTGGACCTATTCTTATTGATTTTGAGGGGGATTCTCTGCACCTCCTGGATTTTGATGCTTGTCCCCTTTGCCATATTGGGGAAATTCTCCCCAATAATTCTCTCCAGTATACCTTCAGCTCCCCTCTCTATTTCTTCTTCTTCTGGAATCCCAATGATTCTAATGTTGTTTCGTCTTATGGTGTCACTTATCTCTCGAATTCTCCCCTCATGGTCCAGTAGCTATTTGTCCCTCTTTTGCTCAGCTTCTTTATTCTCTGTCATTTGGTCTTCTATATCACTAATTCTTTCTTCTGCCTCATTTATCCTAGCAGTGAGAGCCTCCATTATTTGATTGCACTTCATTAATAGTTTTTTTTTATTTCAACTTGGTCAGATTTTAGTTCTTTTATTTCTCTTATTTCTCTTTTGTATCTCCCAAGAGGGTTTCTCTAATATCTTCCATGCCTTTTTCGAGCCCGGCTAGAACTTGAGAATCGTCATTCCGAACTCTGGGTCTGACATATTACCAATGTCTATATTGATTAGGTCCCTAGACTTCGGTACTGCCTCTTGTTCTTTTTTTTGTGGTGAATTTTTCCACCTTGTCATTTTGTCCCGATAAGAGTATATGAAGGAGCAAGTAAAATACTAAAAGTGTGTCAACAAACCCAGGGAAATATGCTTTAACCAAATCAGAAGAGATCCAAAATCATGAGGGGGGAGAAAGGGGATAAAAAGAGTTTCAGAAACAAAAAAAAAGAAAAGAAAAGAAACAATTAAAAAAAGAAAACGAACAAAGAAAAAGTATAAAAAAGAAATATATATATATATATATTAAAGTAGTTAAAAAAGAAAAGGGTAAAGGTTAAAAAATTTTATCAGAAGAGAAAAAAATTTTGAAAAGAAAAAAGAATTAATTTAACTGCAAGACTAAAGAATCATGGGGAGAAAGCCATGAGTTCCATGCTTTGCTTTCTCCTCCTCTAGAATTCTGCTGGTCTCCTTGGTATTGAAACTGCACTCCTTGGTAGGTGAACTTGGTCTTGGCTGGATTTCTTGTTGATCTTCTGGGGGAGGGGCCTGTTGTAGTGATTCTCAAATGTCTTTGCCCCAGGCGGAATTGCACCGCCCTTACCAGGGGCCGGGGTGAGTTATCCGCTCAGTTTTGCTTTCAGGATCTTTTGTTCCCTGAGTGCTTTCCGTAGAGTTCTGGAGGACGAGAATACAAATGGCAGCCTCCTGGTCTCCAGCTTGGAGAAGTTGAGAGCCCGGGGCCCCACTCCTCTGTGCGCCCTCAGAGAACAGCGCTCAGTAACTCCTGTCTGCCTGACCTCCAGCCTTGCTCCAAGCTCACCGAGCCTGTGACCGGTTTAAGGTAACACCGAGCTGTGAACTTACTCTCGGCTCTGTCTCTGTAGCCAGCTTCCCCGTTCTAATACCTGTAAGCTCTGTGACACTCAGACACCCCCGATCCTTCTGTGACCCTGCGGGAACTGAGGCCACTCTGACCCTGCGTGGGCTTCACCCCGGTTTAGCCTCTGGAACTATGTCCCTCAGCAGAACAGATGTTAAAAAGTCCTGATTTTGTGCCCCATTGCTCCGCCGCTTGCCAGGAGCCGGCCCCTCCCCCCAGGGTCTATCTACCCATCGCTTTGGATTCACTTCTCTGTCAGTCCTACCTTTCAGAAAGCGGTTGATTTTCTGTTTCCAGAATTGTTGGTCTTCTTCTCTTCAATCTGCCGTTGGATTTGTAGGTGTTTGCAATCTTTAGATAAGCTATCTAGCTGATCTCCTGCTAGCTGAAGTAATCTCAAGCCTGCTACTTCTCTGCCATCTTGACTCCTCCCCTGATACTTTTCCATTCTTAAATACAAATGACTCTCACATGCCTACATTCCAATGACAATTACTGCTCTGAAAGAGTCCATTCCACTGAAAAGATCCGTTGCCCATTCATTATTGAACTATGATGATAATAAGAGAACTTAAATTTGCAAGGTTGCAATAGAAAACATTGGAGAAATCCTGGGTAAACCCATCAGCTTTCTTAAATGTGTTTAACACAACTTACCCAAGAATATGTCTACTGCTATGCAATATGTAATATCTTTTAAATCTTTGTAACCATAAAAGAATTCAGAAAGAATGATTTTGTTAGAAAAGCTAAACACATCTACCCAGATTTTCAAAAGATCTACTGTATCAGCACCAGAGGACTCCAGATGAAATTAAACAAGGCCACTCAAGAGCCAATATGATCCTAGGGCTTTATTTTAGTATCTTAGGGGAAAAAATACAGCTCAAATTATAACATCTGCACAAGTCTCTAAGGACCTCAGAACACCGATGGTAGCTGAGCTATTTGAGGATAGTGTTTAAGGGAAAGACTATCCAGGAGTAGAGAAGATGACCTTCAGTAAATAACCAAATGCCTACTTCCAAAATTTATAGGTTCAGCACCTGTGCCATGTCCCAGTAGAAAAAAAAAAAGTTACAAAACACAATTAGAAGGGGACAATTTTTAGAATGTGAGTCCTTATGACCTCCCAAATATCCTATTCCATTAAAACAATGAGAACACTAGCAAAGATTGCCAAAATCAAGTTTATCAAAACTCCAAAAATGAACCAAAGACCTCTGACAATCATAGGAGAATTTATTCAAGAAAATGAGTCCAGTAGTAAGAACAGCAAGAGCCCTGGGGCATTCTGCCTTGCTCTATCCCTATCCCTCTCCACCTAGCTCCATAAAACTTTATAAACCAGCAGATCTACAGCTAAGAGAATAGTAAAAACAAGCAGACTGGAAGCCACTAGAAGTTTAAAGTTCTTCAAAAACCCATCCCCATATATTTAATCTATCTGGTGGCTCCCTGCAAAACTTAAGAAATTTTCTTATTATCTGACAAAGTATATTAACTAGGAAAGCCTATTCCCAAGACACTGGTTGATAACAATTGCTTAACATCACAGTTGTTTTAAAAAAAAAAAAATCACAGCTGCTTAAGGCAGTGATAACAGTTGAGGCAAACAAGAGCCTCATCTAAAGGGAAGATCTGAGGAATGAGATTCCATAGTTGTCTTGAAGAGCTCCAGCATTTTCTTGGGAATTGAGAAAGTCCCATGCAAGTGCAGGGGTGTGTGCTGGCTCAGAAAGACCTGAGTAGGCCCAAATTTCTCACCTATGACTGAACTGGTGACCCTGAACAAGCAGGAAGTGAAGGCTAAGAAATAGTTTCAAAGTACTTGAATGCTGAAAGCATGCTTCAACA
The DNA here is from genome assembly GCF_964662115.1 of Mustela nivalis. Taxonomy (NCBI): domain Eukaryota; kingdom Metazoa; phylum Chordata; class Mammalia; order Carnivora; family Mustelidae; genus Mustela; species Mustela nivalis. Next base: position 19,897,478 of record NC_139039.1, on the reverse strand, counting down.
CACACTGAGCCCCTCTGGAAAGAGTGGGGACTTATTTCTTCAAGGAAATATTAATTTAGGGAAAAATCAATCATTTCTGACAGTAAACTAAATGAGCCATGACTTCAGTAGTTGTAAATGACAGAGAATATAGACTTTGCAGAATTACTGCAAGAATGTCATTCAACAAACAGAAACAAAACAACAAATAATATCATCCTGGGCAAAATGGATAATTTGATTTCCACAACTCTGGTATTATAAAATGTTCAGTTTCAACAAAATAACGAGACACACACACAAAAATGGTCACACACAGGAAAGAACACAGTTAACAGAAAATGCCTAAGGAAGCCCAGATGTTAGACTTACTAGACAAAACTTTAAATCAGCTCTTGTAAATTGTTGAAGGATCAAATAGAACATACGCCAAAACATCACCATAAAATTATAAAATAACTAAATAGTGAAGGAAACAATCAACAAAACTAAAAAGTAACCTACAGAATGGCAGAATATATTTGCAAACGATATATCTGATAAAGGGATAGTACCCAAAATATGAAAAGAACTTATAAAACTTAACACCCCAAAAACAAATAATCCAGTTTTAAAATGGGCAGAAGACACAAATAGACATTTTTCCAAAGAACACATGCAGATAACTAACAAAATCATGAAAAGATGCTCAGTATCACTTATCATCAGGGAAATGCAAATCAAAACCACAGTGAGATATTGCCTCACACCTATCAGAATGGTTAAACTTAACAACACAAGAAACAACAGGTATTGACAAGGTGTGAAAAAAGAACACTTTTAACAATTCTTCATGGGAATGCAAAATGGTGCAGCCACTCTGGAAAACAGTATGGAGGTTCCTCAAAACATTAAAAATAGACCTACCCTATAACCCAACAATTACAGTACTAAGTATTTAATTAAAGAATATAAAAATACTAATTTAAAGGGTTACATGCCCCCTGATGTTCACAACAGTATTATCAACAATGGCCAAATTATCGAAAGAGCCCAAATGTCCAACAATTGATGAATGGATAAAGAAGAAGTGGTGTATGTGTGTGTGTGTGTATACATATATATATGTATATATGTATATATGAACATTAGAATATTTCTCAGCCATAAAAAATGAAAATTTTGCCATTTGTAATGACATGAATGGAAATAGAGAGTACTATGCTAAGCGAAATAAGTCAAAGACAAACAAATATCATGCTTTTTCACTAATATTCAGAATTTAAGAAACAAACAAACAAACGTAGGGGGAAAAGAGAGGAAAACCAGGAAACAGACTGTTAACTATAGAGAACAAACTGATGGTTACCACAGGGGAGGTGGGTGGGTGTGGGTTAAATAGGTGATGGGGATTCAGAAAGGCATTTGTCCTGATGAGCAAGTGTTTTAAGAAAGTGTTGAAACTAAATTCTACACCTGACACTAATATTACACTGTATGTTTAACTAATTAGAATCTAAATAAAAACTTGAAGAAAAAAAGAGAACTAAATAGACATTCCTGAGTTGAAAAATAAAATAAATAAAAAATTCCCCAGGACTCCACAGTAGATTTGCGTGTGTAGAAGAAAACAATTGCAAACTTGAACACTAGTCAATCAAGAATACCCTATCTGAAATACAGAAAGAAAAAAGAATGAATGAAAATGAAGAGAACCTTGGAGATGTATAGAACACCACCAAGCATGTTAACATATGCATAATGAGAGATCCAGAAGAGAGGGAGAGGGGCAGAGGAATATCTCAAAGAATAATAGCTGAAAAGTTTCCAAATTTGAAAATGCTTTTAACTTAAGATGTTAATTCCAAGTATAAACTGCATAAATTTTTCCCTACTGCAATTCTAAAATCGTCTAGAACAAAAAAGTACATAGTATGACTATTCACCATTCCCAGCGTCATGGAAAAATATTTATGTCGATGACTAAACAAACCAACTGTATCTTAATGTATAATTATCAATTTATTGGCAAATTCTACTACACGTATTTTATATTTTATTGATTTTGTTGAAACTGTATTTTAAATAGACTTATTACTTAGTTTTTAGCATTTATATAAATTTTTAATTTTCTGCTCTACAGCCCTTTAAAAGACTGGAATGAGACCATCTATTCCAGGCGGGAGGTCTAAATGGCATATTAATTCATCTGTTTAGCTTCTCAGGACTTGCAAACTGTATCAAATCAGAATCAGGATACTTTACAATGGGAATAAGTGCTCACCCAACAATCATATAATAAATACATACTGTGTACTCGGTGCTAGGCACTGAGAATATAATAAAACACCTAGTATTTATAAGCATTGAATTTACTATGTACTAAACACTGTTATAAACAATTTATATAAATTTATGTTAACTTTACAAGACGCTTAAGAAGTAAACATTATTTCCATTCAACAGATGATAATAGTGAATCGTCATGAAAGTAAGTAACTTGACTGCAGTCATACAACACTTAACAGCTCCTCAGAGCATGAAGCAGCTTATGAACCTACAGAGTCTGACTCTTGAGTCCAAGACTTTCCTAGTTCCAATAAACATGAGTGGAAACATTCAGCATTTCTTCTGGAGTTTATTGTATAGAAGAGGGAACAGGAACTAATGTGGCAATTGTGATTAAATGAAATGAGTGCAGTGTTAGGGATAAGTAAAATAGGAAAGCACATAGATGAGACTTCTAACCTACCTTTAACAAGCATAGTTACCTGCAAGGAACTCTTGATGAGAGATAGTGGATTATTTTAGTTGACTGGGAAGATGTAAGGAGAAAATATATAATGGAAAAGATTCAAATATAGGAATCAGGAATATGAGGAGGCAAGAAGAACTAAGATGTTTAGTAAATTAGATTGCATCTATACTCAAAACTGTGAGAAGTGAAGCCATCCAACTTAAATGTTGTATAGTATTTTATATGTTAGATTATAATAAATATAGATAGTATTTTATACATTAGATTAATGAATTCAGATTTTTGTTAAGCACGGTAGGTAATAAATGAGTATAAGAGAAACTATTTTCACATTAGTATATTAAGAAAATTCACTTTGGTTGCAGTGGGAAGAATGTATCAGAGAGAATAGTTCAGAAAGGGAATACTTAAGAGGGTATTATATGTAAATACAGGAGATAAGATATAGAACAGTGGTTTGAGAAATATTAGGAATGGTATTTTGTGAATTAAGTGCTATTAAGTATGAAAGATAAGAAGAAACAAAGGATGATTCCTAAGTTAATTAACCTCAGAAATACATATAATATATAAATATGCTTTAACAATTCATTCTTAGCTGTTACAGATTGTCAATATATGAGAGAGATGCTTCTACAGAAAATTTTAAAATCTGGTGCAATAAATATTTCTGAATATTTATTTATTTCAGAATAATTACGAAATCAGCATCAAAGTAATGTTTTCTACCTTTTCAATGAGTAAGTACCACTTTATAACTTGGAAAGAGCAAAACAAATGATCATGTGTCCCTTTTTACATTGGATGTCCACAGTTCAACATAAATTTTGTTCTTCTCTTTTTTTTTTTTTTAAGATTTTATTTATATATTTTTTGATAGAGAGAAATCACAAGTAGGCAGAGAGGCAGGCAGAGAGAGAGAGAGGAGGAAGCAGGCTCCTGCCAAGCAGAGAGCCCGATGCGGGACTCCATCCCAGGACCCTGAGATCATGACATGAGCTGAAGGCAGAGGCTTAACCCACTGAGCCACTCAGGTTCCCCCTACATAAATTTTGTTCTTAATTCTACTAACTTCTGTTTGCTTAATTGTCTTGAATAACACTCTCATTTCCTTTCCTTACCATATACCCACAACTTCTTGGTTTTGTTTTTGAGATATATAAATGCTAAGTTGACATTGTGCTAATACTGACTCACTTTGCTGACAATCTAGTTAGGATAAAAACAAGATTAGTATACTTAGAATACTGTACTAATAAAAGTAATGCAAAGTATATATAAAAGTTTTAAAGACTCAAAAATTAGAAAAATCAAACAAGGTGGGGAAAGCTTTGAGACTGTTGATTAATTTATAATGTTTTTCAGTCTGAGCTAAATAAATTTATTTTAAAACTGTCACTTGATAACTATTGAAACAAAAGCAAATATAAACACTACCAGAAATGGTAATGAATAATAAAAAAAAACTTAAAGATTTTTAGAATGCTAATAGACAAATTAGAGTATGTTTGGTCATAAACTCAGTCAATCTTTTGAAAACTTAACTATTAGAAATGGTTTGTCAAATTGTTTCTTAAAATCATTATATACATGTATTAAATTGAATGGATTAGGGATATATTTGCAGCTTGGGATCCCTAACTTCTTTCACAATGGATCTATAATATTAAAACCATTTAAAAATCAATAACTACATTATTGTACTACAACATCTGTCCTCATACCAATTTAATGCAAGTTGCAAGTATATATACATATGCAAACTCATACCTTATTCTTGGAATTTTCTAGTTTAACAATTATTGAGCTACCAGAGCACCACAATTTATTATAGTCAGTTATATATTGGCATTTGCAAGTAAACAAATAACTATATTAGAATTAATTACACTATTATGTACTTAATTTCATTACTCACTAGATAAACAACTCCTAGACTGATACTGTTTCTGCGTGATTAAAAGGCTGATTTTTAAAAACCTATATCCCATTATTTCTAGCATAAGTTCATTTACATCAGCAGAAAAGTTACCCATAACCAACTATGCCAAACACACTAATGCAAAACAATCCTCAAGTAAAGGAATTACCTTCAATTTCAATGTCCTTTCCATGCTAATATACATAATTATGGTTATCTACAGGGTGTACCCTATGACCTCAAACTCTACACAATGGAGCAGTAACACAAATAACAGAGAAAATTGCAGATGAGCCTGCCTCGTCATCCCAGGGATTCATGATGAAGCTGACAGAAACCCAGACTAGACCTAAGAAAAATGAGAATCCTATTGTTTCCTGCACCTAACCTGAGCCCAAGGTGACTATGGGAACCTGAATCAGCATATACTTTGGGAGGCACAGAAGCTACAACAATGAGAGCAAAGAAATGGTTTAGCCTGATCTGCTTACTTTATGGGGTCTTGAACTGAAGGGTAAGCTCAGCTCAACTGAGTGTAGCCAGTCCCCCAAGAAAAGAGAACATGGAAGGAACCACATATTTCAAGAGTCAACTAGCTACTCTCTCTCCTTCCGTAGTCAAATAGCTACTCTCTCTCCAATATAAGTTGGAGAGATGGGTTTCCTGATGCTGCATTTCACTTCAGATCACCTCCTCTTTGGTCAGCCTTCACCCTGGTTCAGAAAATACCTTTGTGTCATATATGTCTCATTGGCTCCAGGATACAGTTCAATATTGATGATCTACTTACTTTAAATAAATTGGATGAAATTGAAGGAGATACTTGAAAGCAAAACATAGATATTTTTGTTTGGGACCTGGGAGGAGAATATGCCTCCCTTTGTGGATGACCTGAGTAGGTGTTCTTCAGAACGTTATTCTAAGAGGAACTGGACCTCAATTTCCAGTTCCTAAATATCCTTTCTCCTTCAACAACACATATCCAGAAAAAGAAGCATTATGATTGGGAAGATAGAATCTGCAGTAATGCAGGTAGCTCTTACAAGGACATGAATAAGAAAATATTATATCTCTACAATTTTAGAAAACAATTTTAGTCATTAGAGGGAGACAAGACATTATTCACACTGTCATCAAACAAAATGAAAATGTCACTTGAATTTCACTTCCATATTTATGTGTTTTTATATACTCTCATGTTTCATTTTCTTTTCTGTTGCTAAAACTTACTATTGTTTTCCCCTTTAGAATATGAAGGTGTAGGTGTTATGCTGGGTTGAGTGAGGAAAGGGAAGGTATTTTTGTATTCTTCTCCACTCCTGCCCTTACTGCAAGATGGGGGAATAAACTAGCTCTGCAGAAACTATTAATTATGTTGGCATCATTTTGGGATGATTTCATTGTGGAGAGAGATAGACTTCAGGCCTAGAGAAATATTAATGCAACATAGAGATTAAAATTAGCCGATTAGTATCTCCAAATTTTCTTGGTGTTGTATTATTGAGCCTCACATCATATATGTCATTGCTCTGGATGACATGTCAGCCAATTCTATTTTTACATCCTCACGCCAAACTTCACCCCAAACCTGGCACAGTGGAATTCCTCTGGTACAATGGAACTGTAATACTGAAAAAATTTTAAATTACGTTTATTTTCTCTCTCCCTCTCCTTGAACTTAGCCAAAAGGAGTCCTACATATATCTGTTCTGAAGTCTAATCCTGTGACTTTTTAATTGGCTAAAAAGTGCAGTTATAAGACATTGAGATGATATCAATGAATAACTAGAAAGTAAAGCAGAATTGCTTCCCAGCCTAATTACATTCACGAGATTTTGCACAGTTGCCCTATTAAGTCATAAACCAAATAAGAGGTTACTGTATTATTTGCCTGTGAAACCATTAAAATTCCAATTTTAATATCTTTATTTTATGAGGAAATACAAAACATGCAAAGAAGTAGAAATAAACTACTCAATTGAACAGGACATCAAAAAAATTTATAGGAAGTTGCATTTATACAGGGAAGTAGGAAGCACTAAAAGAATTGTTAGATGAGGAATGTATAAAATTCATTTGTCTAATATAGGGAGAGTTCTTCATTTCTCAGATCATTTTACAAATGTCTTCCACAGAGATGACTGGATGTTGTGTTTCTGAAATGAATTTTCTTCCACTGCTGTGATTATACGGTGATTTTTTAAAAAGTAATCTGCAGATTTTATTATGGCAATTCATTAAGAATGAAAGGATAGGAAAGCCATTACTGCTGTGACTTTACCAAATAACAAAGCAGCAGGTAAGAGTAATCTCTATACCTTTCATTTCCATACCACTCCTAATAGCATTGTCTACCTTTTCAAGCTGTTTGACAAGCAAATATTGCAACTTCTCAGTGAGGCAGCCAAGATAATATTCAGAACGAGTGCCTTTTCTATCCCTCGCAGCAGTACACTCAGTAGAAACTCATCAGATTCTGAAACCATGCTGTATTTTGTGATGACTTCAAGGTTAAAAAAAAAAAAAACTTTGTAAGATCTAGATAAATGTCCTCAACCAATTACGCCTTTGCCAACAACTTTTAAATAATGGTTTCACATTTGTATTTTGAAGTTTTCAAGAAATATCTATTATAAAATTGGACTGTAAAAATATACATATGGAGCCTTGCCCTGCCGAGCGGTCCGCCGGGCACACGGGCGGCCTCCGGAGCAGCCCAAGCCGATGAGGGCCACGCGCCCTGCCGCTGGCGCTGACGAGACGGAGCTCCCGGCCCCCGAGGAGGAGCGGAGGATCAATGCGGTTCAAGAATCGATTCCAGCGGTTCATGAACCACCGGGCCCCAGCCAATGGCCGCTACAAACCAACCTGTTATGAACATGCTGCTAACTGTTACACACATGCATTCCTCATTGTTCCGGCCATTGTGGGCAGTGCCCTCCTGCATCGGCTGTCAGATGACTGCTGGGAAAAGATCACTGCGTGGATTTACGGGATGGGCCTCTGCACCCTCTTCATCGTTTCCACACTATTTCACATTGTGTCGTGGAAGAAAAGCCACTTAAGGACAGTGGAGCACTGTTTTCACATGTGTGATAGAATGGTTATTTATTTCTTCATTGCTGCTTCTTAAGCTCCATGGTTAAATCTCCGTGAACATGGACCCCTGGCATCTCATATGCGTTGGTTTATCTGGCTCATGGCAGCTGGAGGAACCATTTATGTATTTCTCTACCATGAAAAGTATAAGGTGGTTGAGCTCTTCTTCTATCTCACAATGGGGTTTTCTCCAGCTTTGGTGGTGACATCAATGTGAAGTTAACAGCACCTGCTTCCCGTCACCTCTGCTGTGGCTCTGAAGCCAAAACGAAGTGATAGGCAAGGACTCTTGAAAATTTAAAACGACACAAAGGAAAGCATGCAAATACATCACTTTACATCTCTGCTTCCCTTCCCCATTCACATCTGGAGAGCTTTACAGTCAAGCATTCCATGAGTATTTTCTGAGTGAAGGAATGCGGGAACGTGTGAAGGAGACTGCACACATGCTTCCTGAGTTGCGGCAGCAGATAAGCGATGGAAGAGAGAGGACGCAGCCCAGGTATGCTGAGAAAACATATTGTCCCCACCTCTGCTCATTTCAGAGCAAGTTCACGAACCTGTCAGGTGGCCTTATGATGTACAAACTGTGGCCTGGAAGAAGCAGGGATGCAGGACACAAAACATACCATCAAGCAATTTACAATCCAGCAGGCATCCAGACATACAACCAATGGTTCACAGAGGATGTGCGCTGTTTCATGGGTATCAGAAATGCATCCCTGGGGTGCCTGGGTGGCTCAGTGGGTTAAGGCCTCTGCCTTTGGCTCAGGTCATGATCCCAGAGTCTGGGATCGAGCCCCACATTGGGCTCTCTGCTCAGTGGGAAGCCTGCTTCCCTGCCCCCCGACCTGCCACTCTGCCTACTTGTGATCTCTGTCAAATAAATGAATAAAATCTTTAAAAAATATATATATACATATGTTTTCTTTCTACAAAACAAAGGTGGTTTTTGTGTTTTTCTATAAAATTATTAAATATATAACATATATATAACACTATATAATATATAACATATATATAACAAATATATAACACTATTAAAATACAAAATGTCTACCCATGAAAAATATAATCATCTTTTACTATCATCAGAGGAATCAATGAACTACAACAGACTCTGTTGCATTGACAAGTTCAAATTAACTGCTTATTCTGATTTGTAAAAAGAGGTGAGCCTCCTACAAGTAGTATGAAATAACATCAATTTTATTGACAGAAACATTTCAACCACTAATTTACTAGCTCTGTTATTTAGTGCACATCGAAAGAAGGCTCAGGATCTTTATATTGAAGATTTTATTATACAACCCTACCACACATTTTCTATTATTTTTTATTTGCTTTCAAGAGAATTCTGATTAGCATATAAATCATCTGAAATCTCTCCTAGCTCAAATTTACCTCATAGATAATGAGGTAAGGTATCCAGTACCTGGATATGCAGGGTTAGGTAGAACATTTTTGGAGTGGGGGAAAAAATACTGAAAGCAATGTCATAATCCTTTCAGAAACAGTGACATAGACTCATTCTTTTTACAAATAATTCAGAAAAACTAGCTTAGCTTCTTTTTTACCAAATTTTTGCATTGTGAAGCTAGTATCTTAAGGAAAGGAGGTGTAATTCAAATTAGTTTCAAAAAGTTGTGTTCCTATTGACTTTCTATTCATATTTTATATTGAGATAAACTTAGACTGAAAGGACTAGGGAACGCTTCCTCAGGAAAACACACTAATTCTATTGTGCATGCTGAAATGATGCATTAGAAACTAAAAGCCCACCTCTCCTTTCCATAAATATTTGGCTCTGAAATAGTGGTGCACTGCATATGGGTAGGGTAGGTTTCAAACATCCTTCTTTCATTCTCCATAGCTGTTTGGCATGTAGGCCTTCAGGTTTTCCATTTCAAAGAAATAGCTTAAAGAAACGAATATGGAGTATTGACTTTATGGTCCATCTCCACAAGGTCAAGCATTTCTAACTGGGCTGAAAATGTCCCTCTCAGACCTAACCTTTTTACTGACATTCTATAACCATCCAAATAAGATGTTGGTTAATCAGTAGACTGATTAAGAAAAGTCCCTTCAATCCATACGGAAACAAACACCTGACTTGGGTATTCCTTTGCCCAGTCATCTCTGAAGTTGAGAACAAAATACAAGCCTGTTATTAACAACTTCCCCTCAACTCCCCATGAGTCTAAATTATGTAAATCACTGACAGAAATCATAAATTTGTCTGAGAGCTGAACTTTACCCTTAGGAAAGGGGGCTAGCCTGTTGGAACATGATGTAACATGATAAAATAATTAAAAATCTGAAATAAAATGTAAAGGTTTTATACTCATTCTCTTCACTAAGAATCCTACACACTCAAATTTATTCTTCAGAAAAACTAAAGAATTTGAATTGAATTGAAAAGTTGAACTTTATCCTTGAAATTTAAAGTTTATATTATGTTAAAAGCACAAATATTGCATTTTAAAACTGATTTATCTAATTTATCAGTTTCTTACTTTATAAATGACAAATGCTAAAGCCCAAAAAGTTTAAATGGTTGTCCAAAGTTACCCAAAAAATTCAGAGAAGTGTTATATAATCCAGGCTTTCTGATACCTTCTTAACTATTACTTTTATTCTACAAAGGTGTGACATTTGGAGTCTTAACAGAACATTAAGAAAAAAATCCTTTTAAATAAGCAACTTATATGGGAGTCAGGAGAGAAATTTCTTGAGTAAAAAGAAATGGAAAGTGCAGGAGGAATCCTTTTATTAACTCCTAGTTTTAGAAAATAAAGTAACTAGCTGTCTAGACAATTGCCTTCTTTCTATAATCCTAAACTTAATTTTCTGCTAAATCTTAATTATTGGTTTATCAAGAGAACAGTGAATAGAAAGTGAAATTTTTTTATTACTTTGTTACTTTTAGATGTCCCCAAATTGGTATAGATTTAGAGCAGATCCCTTCTCCTGATTTTCCTTTATTAAAAATTAAAATTGCTCGTATAGCTTTTTTACCTAAAATGTCTTCTGACATACAAATACATGATAAACTTAATGCCTGTAACTAGAAATAGTTTTTATTTTTATGAGTCTTTCTGATAAGAAGAGCAGGATAGCAGTCTGTTATTGTCACTGCAGTGTCTTAGAATTGGAAGGTTTTGCCATTTGTAAAATGGACCTCAGCTTCATGGTTTCATGGTCAGTTTCTAGAGAATTCAATAGGAAGGCTGTATCAAGGATTATGAATCTGCTATGACTCCTATCACCTTTATTAGACAGTCACTGCTATAGTATAGTTGACCCTTAAACAAACACAGGGGTTGGGGTACCCACTGTCCACACAGTCAAATGTTCAAGTAGAGCTTTTGACTCCCCCAAAACTTAACTACTAAAAGCCTACTATTGACTGGAAGCTTCATCAAAAATACAATCACCTAATAATATTTTGTGTGTTATATGATTACATACCATATTCTTACAACAAAATAAGCCAGAGAAAAGAAAATGTTATTCAGATAACCATAAAAGTACATCTGCAACACTGTACTATATTTATCAATACCCTAAGTTCATCTTGTCTGTTACAAGGTAAGTCTGTCAGTATCTACATGAATATTGTCTTATAAGATACAAAACACTGTAGATGTTACACACAACTAACACTAGATATCAAAAATGAAAAAATAAAGCGAAAGAGAAATTCACATTTATGTATAGATATAATTATTTATGTGTTGATAATGAAGAAACAGCAATATGCTTGGTTCATGGTACCTTTTTTAAAAAACATTTTATTTATTTATTTATTTGTCAGAGAGAAGGCACAAGTAGAGGGAGAGTCAGACGAGGGAGAAGCAGACTCCCCACTGAGCAGGGAGTAGGGTGCGGACTCAATCCCAGGACCCTGGGATCATGACCTGAGCTGAACGCAGATGCTTAATCGACTGAGTCACTTGGGCAACATTGTGGTAGCTTATTGTAAGCAATTTGATTGCCTCACAGAAGCCTATCCTATATACACTAATGCATAAATTGTTATAAAATTTTTATGGAATAGAGTATTACAGTCATATCTGTAGTACAATATTGGAAACAATGTTCCCTTTTTAAAAGATTTATCTACTTATCTATCTATTTATTTATTTATTTATTTGAGAGAGTGAAAGCACGAGTTGGGGAAAAGAAGAAGGTGAGGAAGAAGAGGGAAGAATCTCACTGAGCTGGAGCCCAACTCACGGCTTGATCTGAGGACCCTGAGATCATGACCAAAGACAGACATTCAATGGACTGAGCGACTCAGATGCCCCATTATTACATTTTAAAAGAATCCCTTACTTGTGATGACAGAGTGATATCCAGTTCCTCCAATTACAAGAGAAAGAGGCATATAGTATGGTAATGTATTTCATTTGGAAGCAAAGTTATAAAATAGCAAAAAACTAACACATCATTTATTTTATATGAAATATCACTCACCTTATGCCTACCTAAGGACAGGCTACGCACTTGCATACAAGTCTTGCACATGATGTTCTACACAATGAATTCTTAGGCAACAATGATGATGAAAGTAATACAAAAACAATTCATGTCATTTTTGCCATAGTTATTAGACTTTCAGAAGACACATACACACCACACAACAGTTAAGTTTATTAACTACACAGTATGGTGATAATTCATCATTCCTTAAATGGAAGTGGATCATCATAGAGGTCTTCATCCCTATAGTCTTCACATTGAGTAGGCTGAGGAAGAGGAAGGACTGGTCTTGCTGTCTCAAGTGGCAGAGGCAGAAAAGGTGGAGGAGGTAGAAGGGCAGGCAAGAGAGGCAGGAAGACTCAGTGTAACTTTATGGAAATACATCCTAATTTCTGTCTGATCTTTTTTGCTCTTCCACGATTAGCTTTAATTTCAGTATCCATATTATAAGGGTCCACGTTGTTAAAGAAGTCAGAAGTCCTCTTGAATAATTGGAACCCTTCTACCAGAATATCTCTTATCCATTTATTTTCTGACCCTGCTTATTCTACATTTTCTTCCTCATTGTCTCCTTTGAAAGCACTCATCTCCATCAAGTCGTCTGTTAACTCTTCTAAGGTAGTGTCTATTAACTCTTAAGTTCTGCAAGATCCATCTCTCAAAACCCTTCATGCCCACCTCTTTGCCATATCCACAATCTCTTTCATCATTCCCTTTTTTGGCTCTTCTGTAAATCATTTGAAGTCATGCACAACATCTGGACAGTTTTCTCCAGCAGGAATTTACTGTTTCATGTTTAGTCATTTTGACGGCTTTTTCTTTAGCAATGATGGAATCTTCAATGGTGTTACTCTTCCAGACTTACATGATGCTCTCCTAAAGGAAGTTCTCTTCCATAGTATTTACAATCCCTTCCATAGAGTACCACTATAAAGAGTTTTAAAGATCCTTTTGACCCACTGATCCAGATCCTGAATTAGATACATTGCATCGGGGGGCAAGTAGACCATTTTGATACCTTCACTGTTGAACTCATGGTGCAGTCGGAGACCAAGGGCATTGTCCAATATCCAGAGAACTTTAAGAGCCAGTCACTAACTGCTGATTTACTTCCTGACTTCAGGGACAAAGCATCAATGCAACCAATCCAGAAAAAAAAGGGGGGGGGGAATTCTTGTACAATAAAAATACTGATATCTGGGGGTTATCCTTTTCCTTCAAGGCTCAGCAGTTAAGAGTCTCATAAATAAAGGCAATCCTGATCATAAACCCAACCATACTTGCACAAAAGAGTAGAGTTAGCCTGTTTCTTCATGCCTTACATCCTGGTGTTTGCTTTTCTTCCTTACTAATAAATGACATTTGTGGCTTTTTTTTTTTTTTCAGAATAGGACACTTTCTTCTGCATGAAAAACCTGTTTGGCAGATATCCTTTCTCATCAATAATTTTCTTAAAGGTGTCTGGGAACTCATATGCTGTCTCTTGGTGGGCAAAAGTTGCTTCTTCTATTATCTTGACATTTTTTATGCCAAACTCTTCTAAAGTTATCAAACCATCCTTTACTGGCATCAGATTCTCCAGCTTTAGATCATGCAACTTACTTTCACTTTAAGTTGCCATGTAATGATTTGACTTTTTCTTGAATTACATTAGGGTCTATAGGTATTTCTTTCTTATAGCAATACTGCACTCACATAAAAGCTGCATTTTCAGTATAAGATAAAAGATATGTTGCAAAAAGTGTAATACTGTTGGGGTACCTGGGTGGCTCAGTTGGTTAAGCATCTGCCTTTGACTCAGATCATGATCCATAGGTCCTGGGATGGAGCCCCACATAGAGCCCAACATCAGGCTCCCTACTTGTTGGGGAGCCTGCTTTTCCCCCTCTGCTGCTCGCTCCTGCTCATGCTCTCTCCCCCCACCCGTCTCTGCCAAATAAAAAAATAGTATCTTTTAAAACTCAAATCAGAGTGCACTTGAGTTTCTCTCTTCCTCTTCCTCTGTCTTTCCCCCTACTTGTGCGTGCACACATGCTCTCTAAATAAATAAATCTTTAAAACATTTTTTTAAATGTACAACATAGTCATGTCTGCTGGTGTAGTTTAAGCACTAGCTTTGTGATTTTTTTTTTTTTACAATTGTCCTTAAGCTGAATTTATTTATCTTGAAATGGTGTGCAATCATAACCCCTGACCTCAATTTATGGTCTACCAAACAATTCCATATTTTTTCTCGAAATGTCATGACTCTTCTCTGCTGCTTCTTTGGAGTTCCTGCAGCACCAGCAGTAGTACTTCACATGAACCCCGGGGTGTTACTCAAGGTTTATGGTATTGTGCTAAACATGATGAAAAATACACGAGAACCACAAGAGATCCCTTCTATTTTGATGCGCAATTTACCAGAGACAAACTGCTCGTGTGAAGATAACTAGAATCACATGGAATTTTAGACCAAATCTTCCAACACTTAAGCTCACTGCAATAGCAACAGGGAGTAGATATGAAGTTATTACAGTAATACGGTATTACTACAGTTAGTTTTATGTAGTTATGATTTAACACTGCATCTTTTGTGTTTTTTTTACCTTTCTCTAGGCTAAAAATGGTATGTGTTAGTGTGTATAAGTTTTGACAAATTTTAATTTTTTTTAAGATTTTATTTATTTCGAGAGAGAAAGCGAGTGTGTTAGAAAGAGAGAAAACAGAACAGAGGGAAGTGTCAGAGGGAAAAGTAGAAGCAAACTCTCCACTGAGCAGGGAGCCCAATGTGGGACTCAATCCCAGGACCCTGAACAGGAGACAGAAGCTTAAACGACTGAGTCACCCGGGTACCCTACAAATTTTAACTTTTTAGAATAGACTTATACATATTTTCTGGTAGTAAATGATAAAATAGACTAATATCTACATGTATTTTAAACATTCATGACATATCTCACTTTTCCATAATGTCTTCAATATTTTGAGGACACACAGTTCATCTGTGAGTTTTTTGCTTTTTTTTTTTCAAATTGTCACAATCTTTGGATGTGAGGGCGACCTGGCTGCGACATCAGTCACCCCATTGATCACCAGGGTTGATTCGGCTGATCTGGCTGGCTACGCGGGTGTCCCCTTCCTCCCTCACTGCTCCATGTGCGTCCTCCGGAAGCTGCGCATTGGGTCGAAGAGGACCACCTTCTCCGATAGAGGATAGGACTGTTCTTAGGTCAAGGGTATAGGAGTAGCTGCGCTTCCCTGCTAGAACCTCCAAACAAGCTCTCAAATTGTCACAAATCTTCAAAAAGTTTTCTAATATATTTATTTTATAAAATCTGAATATAATAAGTAAACCCATGCAGTTCACACCTATGATATTGAAGGGTCAACTGCAGTTTCATCACCTAAAGAAATAAAAGCCTCTTTGTAGTAAACTTGGACTATGTTCTGCATTATGCCATTTTTATATCAAAGCTAAACATTAAGTAAATGTATCCAAATTCTCCATCTTGGAACTACTCCTGAAAAATGTAAAAGGTTCCAAAGTTATGAATCAAAGATTCAATCATCTTGAAAGCAGAACAGTTCAAAGATAGGTTGGTTGAGTTATTGTTGAAGCTAAGGGACCATGAGAAACATGAATATGACACATTTGTAAATCCAATTTTTTTCCTTTGTGCTAAAATGTTGTTTGTGGCAATACCTAGAAGTGTTCCACTTCTTATGTACATTATATAGCTACTTATGTCTTTATTGTTCTAACATATAATTTTTAATTATTGCATCTGGATTCTTAAATATTTGTGAGGTATTAATTTTTCCCTAGTAGAATATTTGATACTATTCTCTAGGACTCTATGGTCTAAATTGTATCTGACGGGGAAAAAAAAACAGACTATGATATGTCTTTTATTATTCTTGGTTTATTACAATAAGAGATATTTCTTCTAATTTTATAATTCTCTGGATAATTCACTGAGGTTTTCTGGACTGGGGAAAATAAGATGTCTGTTCAAATAATTATATTACTAAAAATAAAATTTATAGGTAGCATGAATATATTAAAAAAGTAACAAGCTAGCATAGTAATCTAGAATTTTTGCTATAGATTAAAGGTCTTTATGTAAATATTGTCAAAATATAGCTTAAATTTAAGCAACTGACAATTTTCTAGTCTTGTCAACATTTGTACATTAACTATATTTTTAAATACAAATATTAGTTTACAGAGCACAGACCTACTTGGTTTCACAAAGACCAACCCTTAAGTTGAATACTGAGTGTAAAAACTTACTAAATGGATAACAATATGTCATACCAATAAAAAAAATAAAATAAATTTCCACTCCAATCATATGTGTCATACATTCCTATCATATTCTTCCCAGTGGGTATTTAACATGTTTTGATTTCTGAAATAGAGTCACAGAAAAATTATAGTACATTCTAAAAGAGACCAGTTGGAATACTAATTTGTGCATATTTGGATCATCCTAGCCTGGATTAAATGATATGGAACTTAAGGGGCATCTTAAAAGCATGTTATTTTCTCTCAAAGAAAATGCATGAAATATAATGATAATAGCAATGCTTGTAATTTAAAAATAGCTGTTAATTTTATAGTGATAATTATGTACTAGACACTCTACTAAATCTTTAACATATATTAACTCATTTATCCTTCACAACCTATCATTAGTCCCATTTTAGAGACGTGGTAGGTGAGGTACGAATTAATTAAATGCCTTACCCAAGACTACATATCTGGTAGGTGTAGAATCAGTTTTCAAACCCTAGTAAAATAGCAGCAGAATCCAACTCTGGAAATAGAAGTATATTTATTTTTATTGGATTAAAAGACTGGTCAAAAAAAAAAGAGTAAATACTCTTGATTTCAGTTCAAAAAATACAAACTTATTTATGTTATGATAGTGTAAGTCATTCAACATAATCCAAAGTCTTCCCTGTTAATTAACTTAATATTCTCACAGTCCATCAGCTTTTGACATCGTTGAGTCAGGTGCAGTAAAAATGTCATTTTGTAAAATTTTCACCATTTAAAAAATTCTGTTTAAATAGATTAGAAATACTTTCCATTTGAGGAGTCTTGGATGATATACAACTAAAGCTTCTGTATCAAATAATAAAGATACCTGAGTTCTAGTCCTGATTTGAAATACGTTGAGCTACTTAATCTCCAAGGACCTCATTTTCTTTATCTATAAAATCCGGGGGTTGAACAAGTTGACCTTTAATGTCCTTGTCATCAACCTGAATTTATGACAGCATTGTGGAATGATAAACCCTTCATAAGATGTTTGAACCTGGTAAGTTCTTTGAGGCCAATAGGGACTAATTGGCAGAATAAGTATAGAGTTTTGGCTTTACCAGCATGGCAAAATTTCTTGAGCTGTCCTAAAGTACTACGTTATTACTTTACCAAATAAATTTTGGTATTTATAAATGTTGGTAGGTAAACACCATCTATTCAGTGTTATTTTGTTTCTACTTGTTCTTTGTGTCTTTTACTAGGAGGCACTTGCTCTAACTTGTACTTTTCCCTTTGGCTTCTTCTTCTTCTTTTTCTTACTTTCTTTTTTTTTTTCTTTAATGTTCAATTAGCTGACATTTGATACATCATTAGTTTATCAAGTAGTGTTACTTTACCTTCTTCAGTCCCTTGTGAAATGGCTCTGACCAGAAGTGATTAGGGATCTTACAGTATCACTTGTCCTAAGGCCAACTCTTAAACTTTATATACACACACAAAATCCTGCCTGTTATCTCTGCCTACTTGTGATATCTCTCTCTCTGTCCAAAAAATAAATAAAATCTTTTTAAAAAAAATCCTGCCTGTTAGAACACAGATTAAGCCAATTTTGATATCTTCTCTCTGATGCTCAGAGACTTTAAATATTAATCCTTATTCAGGTGGATCCTTTTGATTTTCCTGTAAGAGAAATATTTGTATTTCCTTTTTTAGCCATTTCAATGACTGTATTTCAGTAATATGTGTTTAATTTGAGTGCTCTGTAATTATAAAAGTAGGAATAAAATGAGCTGACCCAAATATGACCAATGTACCATCTAGATATAGTATTCTACCTATAAGTACTTGATCTAATATATTAGAGAAGGCAGATTCTTCTACTGTTCTCTCATTTAAGTAATCATTTTCCATTCCCTGAGACATATTTTTTAGGCCAACTTATTGAGGGAATGATTGACATACAAAAGACTATCCATTTTAATGTATACAACTAGATGTCATAAACATATTTCTTACTTCCAAAAGTTTCCTCCTGTTTCCTTTATTATTTCTTGTGATAAGAACACTTAACTTAAAATCTAAGAGGGCAGTTTTTCATCATACAACACACTATTGCTAACTATAAGCATTAGAATGTACAGTAGAATTCTACTTATTTACCTTGTACAGCTAGAATTTTGTACCCTTTAAATAATACCTCTCCATTTTACTCTCTCCTCAGATCCTGGCAATCACTATCCTACTCTCTGATTCTATGAGTTTGACTATTTTATATTTCTTTTTTTATTTTAAAGATTTTATTTATTTATTTGACAGACAGAGATCACAAGTAGGCAGAGAGGCAGGCAGAGAGAGAGGAGGAAGCAGGCTCCCTGCTGAGCAGAGAGCCCAATGCGGGGCTCAATCCCAGGACTCTGAGATCATGACCTGAGCTGTAGGCAGAGGCTTTAACCCACTGAGCCACCCAGGCACTCCTATTTTATATTTCTTATATAAGTAGTATCATGTATTATCTGTCCTGTGTCTAGCTCATTTCACTTAGCTTAGTACCTTCAGGTTCATCCATTGTCACAATGGCAGGGTTTCTTTCTCTTTTAAGGCTGAATAATACTTCATTCTATGTATATACCATATTTTATTTATCTATTCATCTCTTGGTGGGCATTTATTAATTTTTTATTTTTTTTTATAAACATATATTTTTATCCCCAGGGGTACAGGTCTGTTGGTGGGCATTTAGATTATTTCCATATCTTGGCTATCATAAATAATGCTGAAATGAATGTGGCAGTGCAGAGATCTCTTTAAGATTCCTATTTCAGTTCCTTTTGATTCAAGCAGAAGTGGAGTTGCTGAATTGTATGGTAGTTGTAGTTTTAAGTTTTTTAGGAGCCTCCATAATGCTTTCCATAGTGGTAGCACCAATTTACATTCTCACCAACAGTACACAAGGATTCTCTTTTCCCTACATCTTTACCAACACTTTGTCTTCTTTAAATAATAGCCATTCTTAGGGTGCCGGGTAGCTTAGTTGGTTAAGAGTCTGCCTTCAGTTCAGGTCATGATCCCAGGGTCCTGAGATTGAGTCCCACGTCGAGCTCACTGCTTCTCCCTCTCCTCCCCACTTGTGCTCTCTGTCACTATCTTTGTCTCTCTCAAATAAATAAATAAAATCTTAAAAAAAAAATAGCCATTCTTGTAAGTGTAGGTGATGTCTCGTAGTTTTATTTTGATTTCATGGTGATTTGTGACATTGATCTCATTTTCATAACCCTGTTAACTATTTTTATCTCTTTGAAGAAATATCTGTTCAGTTTCTTTTCCCAATTGAACCTTTACCTTATACTATACACAAAAATTAAATAAAAATGGATTACAGACTTAAATCTAAGACCTGATACCATAAATCTCCTAGAAGAAAACATACAGGAAAAGCCTCTTGTCACTGGTCTTGGCAATGATTTCTTGGATATAACACAAAAAGTACAGGCAACAAAAGCAAAAATAGACAAGAGGGACTGCATCCAACTAAAAAGCTTCCGCACAGAAAGGGAAACAATCAACAAAATGAAAAGCCAACCTGAGACATGTTCAGAGGATCTATGATCTCAAAACTTTTTTTTGTAATAATAGCAAAAAAATAGACATGCCTCATTTTATTGCATTTTGCTTTATTGTACTTTGCAGATATTGCTTTTTTACACATTGAAAGTTTGTGGCAAGTCTGCATCTAGCAAATCTATCAGTGTCATTTTTCCAAGAGCAGTTGCTCACTTCATGTCTATACATCACATTTTGATAATTCTCAAAGCATTTCAAGCTTTTTTATTATTATATTTTCATGGTGATCTGTGATCTGTGATCTTTGATGTTACTGTGGTAATTGCTTGGGAATGTCATGAGTGAACCCGCATAAGACAGCAAATTTTGATGCATGTTGTGTGTGTTCTGACTGCTCCACCAACCAGCAGTTCCCAATCTCTCCTCCTTTCCTGACCCTCCCTATTCCCTAAGACACAACGATATTGACGTTTAGCCAGTGAATAAGCCTACAATGGCCTCTACGTGTTCAAGGGAAAGAAAAAACATCTCACATCTATCACTTTATTAAAAGCTAGAAATAATTAAGCTTAGTGAGGAAGGAATGTTGAAAGCCAAAACAGGCTGAAAGCTGACTGTTCTTGCATCAGTTAGCCCAAGTTGTGACTACAGAGGAAAAGTTCTTGAAGAAATAAAAGCATTATCCCAATAAACACATGAATGGTAAGAAAGTAAAGCAGGCTTCTTGCTGATATGGAGAAAGGCTGAGCGGTATGAATAGAAAATTAGCCACAGAATTCTCTTAAACCAAAGCCTAATCCAGAACTCCAAAAATCCTAGGGCTAACAATTATGCATTATCTGTGTGCTTTACAAATGGAAAGACAAAGCCTAAATGATGACACACTTGTTTTTATAACAAGACTTACTCAATATTTTAAGCCCACTATTGAGAAATGATGCTCAGAAAAAAGAAGTTTCCTTTGAAAATATTACTGTCCATTGACAATCCCTCTGGTTACTCAAGAGCTCTGAAGGAGATGTACAATGAGATAAGTGTTGTTTTCATGCCTGCTAACGCAACATTCATTCTGAAGTCCATAGATCAAGGAACAATTTTGTATCTTAAGTCTTATTATTTAAGAAATAGACTTAATAAGGCTTTAGCTGACATTACATAGTGATTCTTCGGATGGATCTGGGCAAAGTAAATTGAAAACTTTCTAGGAAGAACTCAACATTCCAGATGCCATTAAGAATGTTTTTGATTCATGGGAAGAAGTCAAAATATCCACATTAACAGGAATTGGGAAAACTTGATTCCACACCTCATGGATGACTTTGAGGGGTTCAAGACTTCAGCAGAGGTAGTAACTGCAGATGTGGTAGACAGAGCAAGAGAACTCAAATTATAAGTGGAGCCTGAAGATATGTGAATTGCTGCAAACTTGTGATAAAACTTGAATGGATAGGGACACATAGGTAGCTCAGTCAGCTAAGTGTCTACCTTCAGCTCAGGTCATGATCCCAGGGTTGTGGGATCGAGCCCCACATCCGTCCCCCTGCTTAGCAGGGAGTCTGCTTCTCCCACTCGCTTGGCCCATCCCCATGGTTTGTGCACTCTCTCTCAAATAAATAAATAAAATCTTAAAAAAAAAAACTTGAATGGATAAGGATTTGACTCTTATGGAAAAACAGAGAAAGTGATTTTTTGAGATGGAATCTACTTCTGGTGAAGATGCTAGAAAGACTTAAAATTTCAGCAAAGGATTTAGAATATTACATAAGCTCACTTGATAAAGCAGCATCAGGGTTTGTGAAGATTGAGTCCAACTTTGAAAAAAGTTCTACTGTGGGTAAAATGCTATCAAACTGCATCCTAAGATACAGATAAATTGTTTAAGAAAGAAAGAGTCAAATTATGGGGTCAACTTCATTGTTGTCTTATCTTAAGAAATTACCACAACCACCTCAACCTCCAGCAACCACTATCCTCATCAGTCAACTTTGAGACAAGAACCTCCCCCAGCAAAAAAATTATGATTCACTTAAAGCTCAGTTGATGGTTAGCATTTTTTAGCAATAATGTACTTTTTAATAATGGCATCTTAATAAACTATAGTGTAGAATAAAATAAATTTTATGTACACTAAGAAACAAAAAAAAATCATTTGACTCACTTTATTGCATTATTCAATTTATTGTGGGTCTGGAACCAACTTTAGTTTGAGAGCTTCCCAATATTTAAAGCTCTCAAACTAAAGTTGATTTATACAAGTGACAGTTGCACTTTGTTTTCAAGAAAATGTGTGCCAGATATGCAATTTGAATGACCATAATGGTCATGATGAGATGGGTAGTTATTTTGGGGGGCTTTTAACAGAGTTAACCAATACTTGCTAAATGTCCAGTGCAGGATGTCACAGATCATAATTGGGTAAAAATTACCATTCACAATTCAGGATAACCCAGTATATTTTAATGTAAAGGAACACCAAAAATATATTGACGTGTTTGCCTGTTCACATTACAATTAGCATTTAAGAAACTACACATGTATAATTTTGTGGGGGTTTTTTAAAGATTTTATTTATTTCTTTTAGAGAGAGAAGAGGGAGAAGCAGTCTCCCCACTGAGCAGGTTGCACCATGTGGGGCTCAAGCCCAGGACCCTGGGGTCATGAACTGAGCCAAAGACAGATGCTTAACTGACTGAGCCACTCAGGTGCCCCATGTATGGTTTTGTTCTAGTATCAAATAAGAATAAGCAAAGTGAATTAAAAAGTCTGTCTAATAAGTCAAGCAGAGAGAGTCAATTATCATATGGTTTAACTTATTTGTGGAGCATAACAAATAGCACGGAGGACATGGGGAGATGGAGAGGAGAAGGGAGTTGAGGGAAACTGGAGAGGGAGATGAACTATGAGAGACTATGGACTCTGAAAAACAATCTGAGGGTTTTGAAGGGGCGGGGGTGGGAGGTTGGGTGAGCCAGGTGGTGGGTATTATGGAAGGCACGGATTGCATGGAGCACTGGGTGTGGTGCATAAACAATGAATTCTGGTACACTGAAAAGAAATTTTAAAATTTTTTTTTAATTTCAAGAAAAAAAGTCTATTAAAATATTTCTTCCTGTACTTAAGTATCTTTTTAAAGAAGATATTCTTCATAATATCTCAACCAGAAACAACATATTTCAAAAGATTAAATACAAACACAAATACTAGAATTACACTGCGTTCTATTAAGCTATATATTACAGAGATTTTCACACATGTAAAACAAGGTTTCTAGGTTTCTCTTCCTACTATTTCTTCATCTGGAAATATAGTTATTTTTATAAAAATAGGTATTAAATAAAAAAAAAACAGTATTCCCTTCATGAGGTTGTAAAACGCTCAATACCACCCAGTCCTAAAACCTATAACTCACAACCACTGAGTCAGGAAATCGACTGAAATGATAATTTAAAATAAATTCATCCAGACAGCCAGCTTAACATTTTACCTTACAATGCTAAAAACACCAAGAAAAAAAGTAAGGCAGCTTACTTTTTAATATTTCTGTATTTTATTTTAGCAGGTAAGAATAAAATGGCCCTCTTTCAAGAATGAATAACCAAATAAAATGCATAAAAGCATGGCAATATAAAATAATGATGCACATTAGACATAGAAGGTAAGTTTACTTAAAATAAACTTACTGAGATGTGATCAGGAATGACAGAGTAAGAACCTCTAAAAATTCTCTCCTTCACAAAAGCAAAGAGAAACTGGCAATGATTGTCAGAATCAACTTTTTCAAAACTCTGAAATGAACCAAAAGCTTGCACCAATCCACAGATATTTCTTTAAGTAAATGCCCAAATCTTAGTAAGAATAGAAAATTTTGTGACACTTTAAATCACCATATTCTCATCCCCTTCTTCCCAATCCATGGTACCTTGGAAAACTAACATGATCTCAGGGTCCTGGGATTGAGCCCCGCATCGGGCTCTCTGCTCTGCAGGGAACCTGCTTCCTCCTCTCTCTCTGCCTGTCTATCTGCTTGTGATCTTTGTCAAATAAGTAAATAAATAATCTTTAAAAAAATAAAAAAGAATAAATAGAAAATCTGAATAGACCAATAACAAGCAAGGAGATTGAATTACTAGCCAAAAACTTTCTC
This sequence comes from Mustela nivalis, assembly GCF_964662115.1. Classification (NCBI taxonomy): domain Eukaryota; kingdom Metazoa; phylum Chordata; class Mammalia; order Carnivora; family Mustelidae; genus Mustela; species Mustela nivalis. The sequence goes on along the minus strand of NC_139039.1, from coordinate 19,873,300 downwards.
ACAAAGATAATCCCAAAACCAAATGGCTCCACTGGTGGATACTACCAAAAGTTTAAGAACTATCACTAATTCTTCGCTAAGTCTTCTGAAAAACAGAAAGGGAACACATCCCCACTCATCCTGCATTATGCTGATTCCAAAGCCAGACACAGATCCTTAAACATGAACACTACAGACCCATATACCTTATTAATATAAAAACAATATTCTCAGCAAATACTAGAAAACCTTATCCAGGAATATAGAAAAAAACAATTATGCAATATGACCAACTGAAATTTATTTTGGAAACTCAAGCTTACAAAAGACAGTGACTTAGATTTCTTTGGACTCTCACCATTGCCTTCTTTCCTTGCATGGTTTCACGACACAAGCTGTGTGAGAGGCTGACTGTTGTCAGGGAGACGATGAGGTTCTTGGGGCCACAGCACACATGGGAAACTGAATGGTATCAATAACACCTGAATGAGTTTGGAAGAGGGTCCTTCTTCAGCTGTGCCTTCTGATGTGACTTCAGACCCTGCGCTAACACCTTGATTGTAGTTTTGTGAAAGACCATGAAGCAGATCACCTAGTTAAGCTTGTTCCTAGATTCCTGACCCACAAGAAGTGTGAGGTAGTAAGTGTGAGTATTGGAATTATTTGTTCTGCAGGAATAGATGATATACTTAGTTTCGTACAACCGATGTGCCCCTTGCCCCATTCTGCACACAGTCCTTCATTTCCACACATCTCTTCTTAGTAACCTTTTGTTTTTAGTGATAAAGAATAAAATGAGTGGCTTTTATTCCTTATTAGCCTCCTTTAGGGATTTGTAACAACATCTCCTGCAGTGAAGGAGACAAGAAGTGACTACCTTCTGGGGATGGATGAAAAATAACTATCTCTAACAGTAGGATCATGGTAAAAATTACTTTTTAAGTATCCTGTTTTTTTTTTTTTTGAAGACTAATGTTTATATATAGCATCAAATGTATGGAAGGAAATCATATAGTTCTTTATATTTCATTTCATTCTGCAGCAGTCAGTGGTGTCTGCCGTTTTCCATTACCTCCAAAATCTTCTGAAGTCCCTTACTTATTCAAAACTCCATCCACAGTGGTTTGGGGGTGATTACTATAGATACAGACCATTTATTCATAATTTATTACCTTATTTTAAATAACATTGCATTATAACATTATTGTCCACATTCCACAGTTAATAAAGATGAGTTCAGAATGATGAATCAACTTAAGAAATAGAGTCAAATTCAGACAATCTGCTATTTATGTCTCTGCTCTTTCCATAATGCCAGTGACGATTTCATTATTGGTCAGTCCCAGAGGATTCCATCTGGAAGGTAACTGTATTCATGGAAACTGGCTCAGCTACAAATAGAACCACAGTAAGAGCCACACCATTTACCCCTTTTCAATCTCTATCATTCATAATCAAATCCTAAATTCATGACATATGCTCCTTAAATATTTGTTGAGCTCTCTGAGGAGCTTTGATTTTTCTGCCAAATATTCCACCTTTTCGATTCACCAGACTAGAGCTTTTTTCCCCTCAATCCTTTGTGGGTTGAAATTCTAGACTCTACTGTACATACTTAGTATTTTATAGCAACATCAAATACATCATCATCAAATACAACATCAAATGCAAAAAACCATTTGACAATTATCAGTGGCCATTTACTTTGTGTCAGACACTGAAAGCAATCCTGTTTTAATGTGGCACTTTATGGACTTCAGTTATTTTTTTTTTAAGATTTTATTTACTTATTTCACAGACAGAGATCACAAGTAGGCAGAGAGACAGGCAGAGGGATAGGGGAAGGCAGGTTCCCAAATGAGCACAGACCCGGAGACCCTTAAGACCCTAAGACCATGACCTGAGCTGAAGGCAGAGGCTTTAACCCACTGAACCACCCAGGCACCCCTTCAGTTATGTTTTTGATAATGACCAACATATTTTGAAAATCTTACCTCTTGATTTTTAACATAATGCCTTTAATTTGAAATATTTAATCTATCCCTTTTCATATATGCTTCATTAATGTTATAATGTAGGACCTAAAAGATCATAATAGAATTGGTCAGGCATTTCAGCTATTTAATAAGATCACTGTTTTTCCAGTTTGTTTTAGATTTGCTTTCCATAGGACTCAGGCCTGGATTAAATATTCTGGGTTTTGTTTTTGTTTTTGTCTTTGCATTTGGTGGTAAGCCATAGCTAATATTTTCAAAAAATTCAATAAGAATTTTGGAGAACTTCTATATGGTAACATAAATATAACAGAACTCAAAACCACACCTAACAAAGATTTAAATTCAAGAGCAAAATATCCCCTGAATTGCCAATTTACAGTATCATAATCTGAAAATTAGAACAAATCCATGAATTTATAGCTCTTTCCAAGTGTTAAAGTCCTACATTCTGTTTTAAGAGAGTGACCCAAAATCTTAGCACTGGGTGAGTTTGGGGCTTCATTTCTGAAAAGTTGATTTCCTCAAACACTTAGCACCAAAGGAGAAATCTCAAGGGAAATAATTCACTGGAATAGTAATTCACTGTTTAAAGTAAATTTTTTGCAATAAAAACACAGAACCAAATTTGGATACTTTCCATTACTGTCTGTCAACACAATTCTCTGCTGTATTGTTGTGTAGTGACTTAATGCTACCTGGCAGAAACAAAATACACTGTTTATGTCATTACATATTTTCATGTACTACCACAATCCTAATTTGTTTGTTATGTTTCTCACTTGAAGCCAAATATCAAGTCTAAGAGTAGGTGGGACATTGAGTTAGATTTCCATATTTTTTTAATGTTTATTTATTTATTTGACAGAGATCACAAGTAGGCAGAGGGGCAGGCAGAGAGAGAAGGAGAGAGAGGAGGGGGAAGCAGGCTCCCTGCTGAGCAGAGAGCCCCACACGGGGCTCTATCCCAGGACCCTGAGATCACGACCTGAGCTAAAGGCAGAGGCTTTAACCCACTGAGCCACCCAGGCGCCCCTAGGTTTCCATTTTAATTGAACTTATCTTTGCAATCTAAAATAAAGTACAATATTTTTTTTTTCCAAATGGTATTACTATCCCTGAACATAGAATCTGTCTTCTGATCTTGTCATAGAACCATGACTGGCTACATTACTTTATTTCCCATTTAAAAGGAGCATCATTACCACTGAAAATTCATGGCTAAATATTTGGCTCCATAATTAAACATCACCAAACAAATGTGGTCATTTGCCCATACACTTATATGCTTTGCTCATCAGAGTAAATAAATTCCTCAATAGTTATTTTCCTCATTTTATCAAGGCCCTGCATGTTTTGTTCACCATGTCTCCATATCCCTAAGATAGGATTAATTTGATAAATAGGTAAGATATTGAAAATGATCACTTTTTAGGTAGTATTAATATAAAGACTAACAGGTTTAACATTCTGAGAATTCACATGTGGCATTAAAAATTTTACACCACTCAAATTTTCCTTTGGAAGGAGAGCTGAAGATAACTACTACAAAACATGGTAAGAGATTGTTTGTCCTACTTCACTTAAATACATTCTAATTTATGAAAAAGGAGAAGAGGAGACATTTTTCATGCCTTTCATCCTAAGTAGGGCAGCCTTCTTAGTTTCTCTAATTGCACTAAAGAACTAAAGATAAATGTTCACAAAATCAACATGACTGATTTACTTTTTTTCACACAGAGGGAGCTTATTTAGTGCCTAGAAGCAATTTGTGTGTAATAGAGTAGAGATGCCATTTCTTCAAATGAGTTCTTTAATGAGCCTTTGTCTCCCAACTTAATCGTGCTTTTTACTTTATTCCCCAGGATGTTCTGGTGTCTTTTGTGCAAAATGCTAGGAACGTGTCTACCTGGAGAAATTCTAATAGGACCCATCTTAAGCAATAAAAGAAAAGAAGGGGTATTATTTTGGAAGGTTATTCTTGAAAGAGCCTTTTAAATACTCAAGAGAATACTCAATTTGTTTCAAGAATAAGACTTATGTATTGAGTACATTGTTTATTGACTCGTAATTTCACTCAATTTGCCTAAAACCGAGGAAAGCAATAGTTTTCACTTTTTTCCTAACCAAGGTACTCTATAGACTCCTTACAAGGCTTAACTATACTTTAACCTCATTTTACTTTTTAGGTAACTAAATATTGTTTAGAAAATTCTAACTTAAAGAGATATTAATATTTGATTACTTAAAAATGTTCTTAGGTCAGGAGATCCACGTCTGATACCATTAAGGTTTGGTGAAAATATAGTGAGAAGTAAATACTGTCAGAATATAATACTTCATTGAGAAATTGCTCCTGGCAGTTTTCAATAAAATCAATTCAGAAAATAATGCTTCATACCGGTGTCTGAAGTGCAAATGGAATCTGGTTTCATTTATTTATATTAAGCAGTCATTTTTCTGTGTTGTATTTAATTGAGCTATCGTTCCCTTCATTAAGTGTGTCTCTTGAACTTTTCATTTTTGAAAAATGCTGTTCTTCCAGACACAGTAAATGTGAGGAGGAGAAATCAGATTGTCTTTTAGGAAATGTATGTATGTGTGTATGTGTTGATTTTTTAATACTTCAGAAAATAAGGATATATTAAATAATTTACAGGTGTGTAAATGTACATTGTGCAAGTCATTTGTGAATGAATTTCAAGTAACACCTTATTGCAAGCATAATCAGTTTATTATAGAATCTTGACACTAGAGACTAAAAGGTTTCATCTTTTTAAATTGACATTCTTCCAACTGCAAACAATTGCTAGATAGAAAGTGCCTTAACATCTTAGGCCAAAATTCTTTGGGATTTGTTTTTCTGTTTGTTTGTCTTTCCATGACTAGAGCAAGCTCTTTAGTTGAGAAAGCCTAAAATAAGTTGAATTTTATTTTATTTTTTATTATTGACTTATCAGGTTTCCTATGACCCTCCTTGTCTCTTTTTCCAACACTCCAATCAATGCAGAAAATTCTATCAAGTCCTACCCACTTGTAAAAAAAAATAACAATAAGTTAAAAGAAATATTGGACAATATAAAGAATCAAGAGATTAGAAAGTGGAGTTGGGAAATAATTGTAAGACTTCTCTCTCTCTTTCTCTCTCTGGTTACCCAACAACTTTTTTCTTTTTTCTTTTTTAAGATTTATTTATTTATTTATTTGACAGACAGAGATCACAAGTAGGCAGAGAGACAGGCAGAGAGAGAGGGGGAAGCAGGCTCCCCACCAAGCAGAGAGCCCAATGTGGGGCTCCATCCCAGGACCCTGGGATCATGACCCGAGCCTAAGGCAGAGGCTTTAACCCACTGAGCCACCAGGCGCCCCACCCAACAACTTTTTACGATGTTCTCAACTAGAATGTTTATGTGGAAGAATGATATCACTTTTTGTAGTACATTTAATGCCAAAAGAACATTAACAAAATTTATTCAGATCATAGGTTTCTTTTCCAGGTGAATAAATAAGTGAAAAAATTTTAGCTATTATTAAACAAACACCGCAGCATGAGTTCAGGATCTTGGAAGTAGGCTAAACCTGTAAATCTTTGCTCACAAATGTAGATAAGGTGTTTACTTAGAAGTGATCTAATCTGGGCACCAGATAACCCTCTTCTCATGTCCTAGAGTCAAAGACAAATGAACTAGGCTCAATCAACTGAGTGTATCTGCCCAAGACTGAATTTTTATAAGGGCAATTGAAACTGCTCTGACCAATTATGGTGGCATAAAGAATCCTATTATAGTCAACATCTCCACTCCAAAATCCTGTAGAGAGAGAGAAAGGGAGAAAATCAGACTTCCCACTGAGCAGGGATTCTGAGATCATGACCTGAGCCAAAACCAAGAGCCGGACACTTAACTGATTGAGCCACCTGGGCATCCCCAAACTACTCCTTTCTTAAAAGAAGGGCCATCTGTACCCCAATGTTTATAACAGCAATGGCACAGTCACCAAACTGTGGAAAGAACCAAGATGCCCTTCAACGGACGAATGGATACAAAAGATGTGGTCCATATACACTTAAGGAGTATTATGCCTCCATCGGAAAGGATGAATACCCAACTTTTGTATCAGCACGGATGGGACTGGAAGAGATTATGCTGAGTGAAATAAGTCAAGCAGAGAGATTCAATTATCATATGGTTTCACTTATTTGTGGAGCATAACAAATAACATGGAGGACATGGGGAGATGGAGAGGAGAAGGGAGTTGAGGGAATTGGAAGGGGAGATGAACCATGAGAGACTATGGACTCTGAAAAACAATCTGAGGGTTTTGAAGGGGTGGGGGTGGAAAGTTGGGGGAACCAGGTGGTGGGTATTATGGAGGGCACGTATTGCATGGAGCACTGGGTGTAGTGCATAAACGATGAATTCTGTTACACTGAAATTAAAAAAAAAAAAGAGTGTAACAAATGCATTGCCTTTTGTCAGTGACAGTATGAACACCAAATAGTCTTGCTTCCAAGAAAATTTTTCTGATGCTTTACTAAACTTCTAACTCTACTATGTGTTAACCTGGGACTACAGACAAATGCTTGTTGTTTAAAACTTTAAAATTGTACTATATCCAGGAGTGCTCTGAAGAGTCATTCTCTCTCTCAGAAATTTAGGTGGAGTAATAGAAGTCATCTGATATTAGAGGTATTTTATACCATAAGTAAAAGACGCAGAAGTAAAATCCCAAGTCACCAAAATTCCTTCCATCCTAACATTGTTAAAATGCAGGTTAAAACCTTGTTATTATGGAGTCTTCAGGGTATTTATGTAATAATATTACATATGTTTTTAAATAAATTCAGCACATTTCCGGGACATGAGAAGTAAGGTAGTATAGTGATGAGTCTCTGAGATCTAAAATCAGAAGAACTGTTTTTGAGTCCCAGCTCTGCTACTTCCTAGCTACATTGTTGCAAGTTAGTCATATTTTCTTCCACAGTCTATTTCATCCACTGGCCATAGCAATCTCAAACAGTTGTGTGAGGTTCGGAGAGACAGCAAATATAAAAACATTTTATAATCTCTGCACATCATACAAATACTGTTGTTATGGTCTCAAAGTTGTAAAACTAGCAAGATTTTGTTCATAGTATGGTATTCTGTTATGGTCATGGAAGAGTTATTTTATTTATATTGTCTTCTTGTCTTCCTCACAAATACTTTATCTCTTTTATTTTTCCTTTCAACATAAGAATTACATAAAATAATTCTGAGATATATAGAGAAAATTGTTCTAAACTAGTGCCATTTGAAAAGATCAAGCTTGAGTTGAAAAAGCTATTTAGTATTTAACTTTAGTATTTAAATTTAGTATTTAACATGACTTCTAATATACTTACTGAGACATAAGAATATGACTGCTTAATATTACTTTGTATTCTCTGAACATATAACCCTATCTCTCAACCACACAGTGCCTTCTTCAAATGTCCTGCAATACCAAAATATTTCCCTTCCCATCCCTAACGTATCTCCATCATAATCAAATTTTCCATTCTTGTGCATTTATAGCCTTCAAAATCTTGCTAAAAAATATTTATATCTGATTTAATTAATTTAGGAGTCATTGTATTTCAGAAAACATTTTCTTTTCCTTTTTATTCTTTTTTTAAAAGCTTACTTAACTAAACCAACTTCTTACTACATAAGGATTGTGAGGAGGAAAGCTTTTCTTGTCATCTTAAACATCTTAAATATAATGAAATCTTGACTCAATTCCAAAATTATATTATTAGTACACTTGTAATGAAGTTAGAACTTATTCATAGAAAATACTGTTATGTAATAAATATAAATGTTCATCTTTATGGCTGCGAGATAGTCTTGAGGTCTTATTTTTAGAAAATGTTTAGAAAATATATATTGGTGTACAATTAGACTCTGCTTTTTTTAAAAAGATTTTATTTATTTATTTGACAGTTAGAGATCACAAGTAGGCAGAGAGGCAGGCAGAGAGAGAGAGAGGTGGAAGCAGGCTCTCTGCTGAGCAGACAGCCCGATGCGGTGTTCCATCTCAGGACCCTGAGATCATGACCTGAGCCAAAAGCAGAGGCTTTAACCCACTGAACCAACCAGGTGCCCCAGATCCTGCTTATTTTTGACAATTGATATTTGATAGTTTTTGCACGTTTTACCATTAATAGTAATAACTGAGTTCTAATTAATTAGGAAAGCTATTTATTTTGAGTGAGGAAAAAAGAGAATTCCTATATTGTGGATTACATCTTCTTTCTAACTAAGAACCACCATACCATTTAATAAAGACTTCCTCGCATAAACTGCATTAGACAACTTTAAATTCAAGCTTCAGTCTAGTACCCTCACCTCCTGTCCACCCTTCTATATCACAGACTTTGCTTCTGTATCACAGACTTTGCCACGCCATCAGTCAACCCAAATCATAATCACATGTTCTCTTTTAGAGCACTTATTATGGTCTGAAATTACTGAATTTATTTACCTTTTAAAAGCTGTCTCCAACATTACAAATCTCCATGAGATTTTTCCTTCTGCTTAGGATATAAAAAAAGATCGAGGAAATGTCACTCTCAACCTAAAAAGGAAAAAAGAAAAAAAAGTCATCAGAATCCCAAGTTTTCTTGAGTCCCTCAGCAAGTGGACGTCACAAGGTAACAAAGTGAACTAAATTACAAAAAGTGACAAGTACCTTCTAGGAGAAAGGGGACACACAAATTGTTTCACCTTTGACAGAACACCAGAAGGAGCAGCTGCCATAAAAAAAAAAAATTAAAAAAATAAAAATAAAAACCCCAACAACAGATAAGACAAAAAACAGCTACAATTTTAGGGAGTGCTTAAAGGCTAAATGTAGTCTAGTATGACAACTCTGAATAATTGGAAGGCTCATTAAAGAGGAAGCATGCTCCTATTTTCAAGCTCTCATTCTTAATGTCCTCTGTTAACAAGAAAGATTAAGACAAGGGCAAGGTAACCAGCAAAAACAACCTGCAGTAACACTGGCTTTCAGGAGGCGATTGGTTGCCCCTGGGACCCTAGTCACATGCTACCTTGAGTTCCTCAATCTCTTTTCACGTACAAACAAATGTCTTAAGACACCAGAGTATAATTAAGAAATCTTCTCTCTCTCGAACCTAAGAAAACATCTGTTCTTTCTGTGGAAATGTAAAAGCAAAATTTGTCTTTCCCCGAGTGAAGCGCCAGAAATCATCTAGGGACCATAATTTTGTACTAGTATAAGAAGAGGAACTTCTAACAACTAGGGAAAAAACAGAAAGCCATCTCTTTCGGAATTCCTCCAACTGATACAAGGCAGAGCTTGGCAGTCATGAGAGAAAGGGGAGATGGTGGAAAAAGACAGAAGCACTGAGAAAGCCACACCCCTGAAAGCCATTCTTGAAAGCCCTGCTTACAACTAAGACTTGGTTTTCTTTCACCCAGGACAAGCCCAGCAATGAGTATCAGATGGTTTCCTACTGGAGCATAAGCATAGAGGGGATCCCCAAATAGGATGAGGCTGCAGAGGTGCTGAGGGCTGAAAGCAGGACATGAGCCTGGAGAAGACCCCTGTGGCCCTCCAGAACCCACACTAACCACAAGGAATGGATGGCAGACTGAGGAAAAATTTAAAATGTGGCGTGCATTGAGGATGACTTATAGAAACAGAAAAAATAAAACCTAGCTCAACTTCAACTACTAACTAGATTGGCCCAGTCTTGTACATTGGCAGCTTGATGGAAGAAGAGAGGTCCTTATTAGTGGATGTAAATACAGTTTATTTCAATTTCTATTCTTCTTCCACAGTCTTTGACATTCAAGAAAAACTTATAAGTAAGAACAATTTATTATACTGTTACATAATAATATATGTCGTATTTTGATAACTACATCCTGTTGCTATTTCAATAACTCAAATGTTGCAGCTATCCATTTAAAATATTTGGGAGACTAATCATCTCCTTGTTAATCTCTCTGGCAAAATGTATTTCACAGAAAAAGTGATCTCTTACAGTTCTCATGTATTTTTCATTATGTTTAGTGTAATAACATACACCTTGAATAACACTAGGCGTTTCCATATGAAGCTAGTTATGCTGGAAGTATTGCCATGGAACAAAGTCATGACATTACAGAAAAGTTGAATTTCTTGATATGTACTGCAGGCAGAGGTCTGTGGCTGTGGCTGTCTGCTATTTCAAGATAAATGAATGCATAATAAGAACTCTGGAAAACAGCATGGAGGTTCCTCAAAATGTTGAAAATAGAACTGCCCTATGACCCAGCAATTGCACTATTGGGTATTTACCCTAAAGATACAAACGTAGTGATCCAGAGGGGCACGTGCACCCGAATGTTTATAGCAGCAATGTCCACAATAACCAAACTATGGAAAGAACCTAGATGTCCATCAACAGATGAATGGATCAAGAAGATGTGGTATATATACACAATGGAATACTATGCAGCCATCAAAAGAAATGAAATCTTGCCATTTACGACAATATGGATGGAACTAGAGCGTATCACGCTTAGCGAAATAAGTCAAGCAGAGAAAGACAACTATCATATGATCTCCCTGATATGAGGAAGTGGTGATGCAACATGGGGGCTTAAGTGGGTAGGAGAAGAATCAATGAAACAAGATGGGATTGGGAGGGAGACAAACCATAAGTGACTCTTAATCTCACAAAACAAACTGAGGGTTGCTGGGGGGAGGGGGTTTGAGAGAAGGGGGTGGGGTTATGGACATTGGGGAGGGTATGTGCTTTGGTGAGTGCTGTGAAGTGTGTAAATCTGGTGATTCACAGACCTGTACCCCTGGGGATAAAAATATATGTTTATAAAAAATAAAAAATTAAAAAAAAAAAGAATAGGAAACTCATGAAGACATTGCTGCAACTATACCGGCAGGCATGAAAACCTTCCACTTTTTGCAAAATACCTTTTATCTCATATTGAGACTATAGCTTTTATGTGGGTACAGTACTGCTATAGAGAAGACATACCTATTAAAAAAAACGAACTTATAGATTCTGATATATTTTTGGAAAAAGTGAAGTCATTATATGACAACTTTAAGCAAAATGAAGTTGAATGATCTAAAGCTGAGAATTTAATGTCAGCAAAGGATGGTTTGATCATTTTAAAAAGAGTTTTGGCAACTAACAACAACAACAACAACAACAAAAAGAGGTTTGGCTTTGAAAAATGTCAAGATAGGGATGCCTGGGTGACTCAGTTGATTATGCATCTGACTCTTGATTTTGGCTCAGGTCATGATCTCAGGGTCATGGAATCAAGCCTTACACGGGGATCCCCATTCTGTGGAGAATATGTTTAATGATTCTCTCACTCCCTCTCTCATCATCCTTACCCAACCCACAGACATGTACTCTCTCTCTCTCAAACAAATAAATAAATATTTTTTAAAAGAAAGTGAAGAAAATGGGAGAAACAACTTTTGCCAACCAAGGGACATCAGAGTTTCTAGAAACCATTTTAAAATGATTAAGAAGAAAAGATATCTACTTGAACAGGTTTTAATGTCAACAGAAGTGCTCTCACAAAAGAGAAGAAAAGTAAGTACCAGGATTCAAGACAGGAGGGACAGGATAGCACCACTGTTTTGTGCAAACGTAGTTGGGTTTATGATCAGGTTTGACCTTATTTATGAAGTTATGAACCCCTAGCCTTGAAGAGAAAAGAAATACCAGCTGTCAGTCTTTCTGTTGTACAATAAGAAATCCTAGGGGTGCCTGGGTGGCTCAGTGGGTTAAAGCCTCTGCTTTTGGCTCAGGTCATGATCTCAGGGTCCTGGGATCGAGCCCCGCATTGGGCTCTCTGCTCAGCAGGGAGTCTGCTCCCCATCCCCATCTGCCTGCCTCTCTGCCTACTTATGATCTCTGTCTGTCAAATAGATAAATAAAATCTTTAATAAAAGAAAAGAAATCCTCGACAATGAGAACTCATTTTCTGGGTTTGTTCCATTTATGCTTTGCCCTTGAAGCATGGAAATACCTTGCCAGTAAGGGGATGCCTTTTAAAGTTCTTTAGATATTGGACAATGACCTTCGCCTCCCAAAACCTCATGAATTCAACACTGCAGGCATCAAAGTGGTCTACTTGCTCCCAAACACATCTCTAATTCAGTCTCTAGATAGGGGATCATAAGGACATTTAAGATTCATTACACATGGTACTCTGTGGAAAGGATTGTCAACACAATGCAAGAGACCCCGACTGACAGAACACCATAAAAGTCTGGGATATTGACACCACTGAAGATGGCACCATTTTTATAGAAAAAGCTGTGAAAACTACCAACCCTGAAACAATAAATTCCTGCTAGAGAAAAGTATGTCCAGATGTCATGTATGACTTCACTGAATTCATGACCGGATTTACAACAGAGCCAATCAAGGAAATGAAGACAGAAATTGTGACTATGGCCAAAAAGGTGGGTGTGAAGGGCTTCAAGATATGGATCAAGAAAAGTTCAAGAGCTCATAGACACCAAACCAGAAGAACTAGTAGAAGACAACTTGTTGGAGATGAGTGCTTCCAAACCAGTGCCAGATGATAAGAAAGAAGATACACAAGAAACTGATAGAAAACGAATTAACATGAGATCATGTAGCAGAAGGCAGGAGACAATCCAATTATTCAAGACTGCTTCTGTTGCAACATGAACCCTACTAAAATCCAGGCAGTGATACTAAAGCAAGTGGTGGAATATATACTGGGACCATGTAGAAACACATTCAGAGAAAGGATAAAGCAAAAACGTCAGACAGAATTTGTGATGCATGTCTGTAAACTTACACCAAGTGTGCCTGCCTCTCCTGCCTCCCTTTCTAACTCCTCTATCTCTTTGCCCTCTGCCCCCCTCAGACAGCAAGACAATTCCTCCTCATCCTCCCTTCCTCAGCCAACTCAATGTAAAGACCATGAGAATTAAGACCTTTATGATGACCCACACTTCCACTCAATGAACAGGAAATAATCATTGTGCTGTTCAGTTAATAAACTTGCCTGTTTTTGTATGTGTCTTTGTTGAAAATCTAACATCTATAGGGTAAGAAGTGTACAAGATATGCTTGCATCGCCATCATCATCATTGCTTAAGAATTCATCCTGTAGAAGATCGTAAGCAAGACTTGTATGAAAGCAGAGTGATACTTAATATAAAAATAATAATGTGTTCATCTTCTTACTGTTCTGTAACTTTGCTTTTAAAGAAATATAGTACCATATAATATGCTCCTCCCTTTCACTGCCACAGTAGTTACATGAGTTTGGGAAAGTTACTTAAACTCTCTCTTCCAATTGTCTAAACTCTAAAGTAAGCATGATATTAGTATCTAACATATAAAGTTAGATGCTAAAGTTGTTTTGAAGATTAAATAATAAAGTACTTAGTATAGAGAGTACAAAAACATCTATAGCACACAGTATAATGTTGCAAAAGTTCAGTAGATATTAGTTTTCTCTTGTCTGAACTACCTCTGACTACACATTATACATTTTTTCCTCTCTCCATTCATTTTCATGTTTATTCCACCCTTCAAGTTGGAACAAGACAGAAATAAGTGTGCTTTTTCTCTCATCTTTCAAAGTAGTTGGAGAGGCAAACACTCTCCCTAGGCTCAAGCAAACTATTCATTGTCTCTCTACCCACAACCAATTCTTTAAATTACAGGTGAAAAATCAGACCATGAAAAAGACGGTAATAATGGAAATGCACATTATTTATCTTAATAGGAGGTCATATCATTGTTAAATGGAAGTAAATTATAAAATATGAGCTTCTCCCTAACAATAACCCAGAACAAGTATTCAAATTCAGATTAAAAAAAAAAAAAAAAAAAACCACCTTTGGCGGTATCTATCATGGAGGAAGCATAATGTATTTTTGGAAAAATAAACACAGGAAGCTGACTGTGTGCAATTAAAATTCAAATTGAGTATTTAAATGAATTGTAACTGCTTTAGGAAAGGGATCAGATTACCCTCCGAGTTCTGATAGTTTTCTATCACCTTAAAGGAAAATGAAATGTGATTTCCAAACTAGCAGAATGGGCAGCTCTCCTAAAACAGAATAGTAAAGGCTATCGACTGACTGCCAACTGCATGTTATTTAATTAAATTGTATTATAAATGCATACATTTTCTATAAAAGGTGTAGTATTTACACCTCAAGGGGAAAATATTTAAAACTATGTCTGAAATAAAATCTCTTAGAAAATGTTTGTCAAATGCACAACTTAAAGTGTCTGCATGACCCTTTAACCCTCCATCCTCTCCTTAGCCTTCAGATTTCCAGTGCTCTTTTCTGATCTGATTCTTGGAATCAGGCATCCTCCCTTACCACTTTAGAAGTAAGGCATATTTGGAATCTCAGTAAGCTTAAAATAAAAGAGAAACCTATAAAGGGCACATTAAGACATAAAGGTGACCTTTAGATAAACTTAATTCCACCATATTGAAATTGATGAAGTAGCTGATGATTTTTAAATTTGGCAACACAATCTAAGCTTTCTTAAACATGATTTTCCAGAAATGACTAGTTCCAATGCACTGGACTGCCGAGTCAGAGGCTTTAGTCATCTGATGCTGTGAGTACCACACGCTGAGTGAGATGGATAAGCACTTACTGGGCTAATGAGTTCACCTTCAAACTCAGAAGACTCAAATTGAAATAAATCACCAGGCAACTGCCTCAGCAGCTACAGAAAAGAAGTAAAAAAAAATTAATAAATTGCAAACCAAAGAAATATTACACATTACCAGAGGACCCTACTTCACCACTTCCATGACCTCACTACTTACAAAATGCCCTTTTGTCTAAGAATTCCACCAACAATTTTTTACACACTGATAGTTCATATATGACCTATGACTGATTCCAAGATGCATCCTGATTTTAGAGATGTTAAATGAGAAGGAAAAAAAAGAAGTGTATTTTTGAAAGTTAAAATGTGGCATTCTTTATTTTTTTATTGACTTTTACTTTTGCCTCCTGAGACAAAGGCAGGTCTTACTCTCCATTCTAAAATGTCTGATATTTTTTTAAAATCCATTTAAGGAGAAAATTACTTTACAAACATAGACAAAGAATTCCAAAGTTACTTGTCTGACATCAGAGTTGTAGTCACTGAAGATACAACACTTAAAAAAAAAAAAAAAAAAGGCAAACAACAGGAAAAAAAAATCCTTTGCCTTTTTGGCACTTACATATGTGTGTTTTATTGGTTCTCAATACCCTATTTAATTCTGTCCCTGAACTTTTCTCCTCTTTGCACTCCTATGGCAACTTTAACTCTTGTAAATTGTGCTAATTACTCACCTCTCTTAGGACCATTTTTCCTATTGCCTTTTCTTCTGCCTGCTTCACACTCTACCAAGCATATTTTCTGATCAATACCTTAAAGGATTGAACTATCAATCCTCTCAGAAAGAAAAAGGAAAAAAAAAAAAAAAGAAGAAAATTTACAAAAAGAGGTTAGAAAGCTCTAAGCCAAGTCTTTTCTTGTAGAAATCAGAACAAATGAATTATCTTGTCTATTTCATTAAGTTCTAAGAATAACACCTGTCAACATTTAGAAGCCATTACTCCACTGATTACAGCCACTTTTAAACCTGGACTAGAGCGAAAATATATACATTAAACTGCCACTATTTTTAGACACATTTGCAGCTCCTCTGGTGCAACTAAGAAGGACAAAGTACCCTATTAAAAGCTGCAAGGACACTGGCCTCTATTTGACTATGGCAATTATCTTATTACAGAGCATTTCTGAAGAATAAATTGTTCATATCATTCTTATAAATAACCTAAGATAGTCATTTTCTATAGTCAGTGGCAGCTTTAGAATTAATAAATATGACAGTCTTGCACTTCCACTATTTTAAACACTATTTGTGACTTTTGACTTCTTGAAAAGCTCATGCTTTTAATTTATATCACTGTTTCAATTATTAAAAGTATCATTTCCGCTTCTTACTATAGAAAATGTCCATAAAATATGTTTATCAAATTTTAAAATATAATTATTTTAAAATATAATTATTTTAAAATTTAAAGAAAAAAAAATTTTTTTTTGAGAGAAAGAGACAATGGGGGAAGGGGAAGGAGGAAACGGAAAGAGAGAATCTTAAGCAGGCTCCATGCCCAATGCAGAGCCCTACTTGGGGCTCAATCTCAGGAAACTGAGATCATGACCTGAGCTAAAGTGGAGAGCTGGGTGCTTACCTGGCTGAGCCACTCAGCCTCCCCTAAACATTTTTTAATTTTAAAATTAATCATAATGAGAGTAAAATTCACAATTAGGATTGTTACAAAATTAATTCCCCCCTTTTTCTTCAAAATCAAATTTATATTCACTATAATTAAACACTGCTAACATTATCCTGAACACAATGTTTTCTAAGCCTATATGACATCAATATCTTAATTAATGCATGTGTATGAGTGTAACTAAAATTTATATTCATAGACTTGGTTTTGCAGCAAAGGAGCTTTTTCTACTATTTCTAGACTAAATTAAGTTCTAGAGCAAAAAGCCGGCAGGGCACTTAATTCTGAAAAGTGGAAGTATTTACATTTGACTCTGGGAGAAGAAAATAATTATTCTTTGTCATCAATTTTTTAAATTATTGGATATTGATAAACTTTTTAGGTTATTGACAATTATTTTATTATAATGACACTTCAAGAAATACTATTTTCCTATATCATTTTATAAATATGGTAATGAGAGGATCTCATATTTTTATGAATAACTTTGTTTCAAGATACCATATATATGTATATATATATGTAATTTATATATATATTATTTTCCATATATGATACACCCAGTCATTTTAATGAATTTTAACAATTTTTCTATTTTTATTGAGACATAATCAACATATGGCATCCTATTCATCTAAGGTGTATAACACAGTGATTTGATACGTCCACATTGGTGAAATGATTGCCACAATAAGTTTCGTTAAAATCACCTCATACTTACAATTTTTTTCTTGTGATAAGAATTTTTAAACTTTCTTAGCAACTTTTTTTTTTTTTTTTTTTTTAAAGATTTATTTATTTATTTGACAGAGAGAAATCACAAGTATTTGACAGAGAGAAATCACAAGTAGACGGAGAGGCAGGCAGAGAGAGAGGGAACCAGGCTCCCTTGCCGAGCAGAGAGCCCGATGCGGGACTCGATCCCAGGACCCCGAGATCATGACCTGAGCCGAAGGCAGCGGCTTAACCACTGAGCCACCCAGGCGCCCCTCTTAGCAACTTTTAAATACACAATACAATATTGCTAACTATAGTGGCCATGCTATAGCTAGACCTCCAGAATTTATTTATCTTATACGTGGAAGTATGTACTTTGACTACCTTCAGCTATATCTCCCAAACCCACATCACCCCACCTCTGACAATCACCTAGGATTTTGCTCTGATACACACTGAGACTCTCGAGGTAAATTTTGTAGGACCGCCCCCCCCCCCAGAACTTTGAACTCTCAAAGTCGTCCACACTGAGTCTTCAGCAATTTGCCAATTCCAGTTCTGGTTCCCTTACCCTGGCACTGGTTCCCATGCTGGTGTCTGTCCCTGGGTCTCTGTGCCTCCCTGTATTCACCTGACCTTCCAGTCTTGGGGGCAGTAGTTTGCCCTGTGTCCTTGCCTCTTTTATAGATCCTAGAAGAGGTCTCGATTTATCAGATTCTCAGCTTTTTACTTGTTAGCCCTCAGGGGAAACTTCCAAGTTTCCTATGTGCAGAACTGAAAACTGGATGTATCCTCATTGAATTTTTACATTGTTGGTGTTGTTTTTATTTTATTTTTCTGTTTCTTGACCCTTTTTTATCAACACCATTGCTTCCTATTGATCCAGAAAATTTAGCTAACATAGTTAAATTATAAAGGTTATGAAAGAAGTAAAATTAATAATCAATACAGGTTGTATACTGTTGTTTACCTATAGAAAGAACATTTTCCCCTGAAATTTTCAATTTATGGAACTTTATTCTTTTCTCTCTCTTTCTCTTTTTTTTTTTTTTTTGTCTTTGTTTTCATTTTTGAGCAGCTAAGCAAAGTTTTTTGGGTGATGGTACACAGTTCCTGAAGAGGGAGGAGACAGGAGAGGGTTACCACTAGAGTTTCTAAGTCGAGGGGCTTGTTGGTTGTTTTAATCTGATTAAAGTTCCCTGCGCCTGTCACCCAATCAGGTTTTTGTCTTCTACTTATTATGTGGGACATGGTGGAAGGTTCCTTCCAGGGAGGTCTGAAACTTTATTTTTATTCTTAATTTAGACACCCTTGAATTTACAATTGGTATTAAGTATATTGCCCTCTGCAACAGACTGAGTAATAGGCATCCAAACATGTCCAGGACTAAATCTTCAGATCCCCTTAATATATTGGGGTTACAAGGCAAAAGGGATTTAAGGTAGCAGGTGTAAGTGAGGCTGCTAGTTGACTTTGAGATGAGGAGATTATACCCGATTAACAGGGTAGGCCCAATGAATTACAAGGGTTCATATAACTGAAAAGAGAACAAAGAAAGGGGAAGAGAGAGGGAGAGAAGGAATCAGAAGGATGATGACATGAAAAGGACTCAACTGTATATTGGCCTTGGTGATGGAGAAGGGGGGCCATGAGCCAGAGAATGAAGGCAGTCTTTAGAAAATGGAAAAGGCAAGAAGCAAGAACAGATCTTTTCAAAGAGCCTCCAGAAAGAATACACCTTGGCCACACCTTGATTTCAGCCCAGAGAGACCCATTTCAGACTTATAACTTCCAGAACTATAATAAATCTATATGACTTTAAGTCTCTGAGTTTGTGGCCTTTTGTAACTACAGCAATAAAAAATAAACTCTTTTAACTTCACTTTATATAATGTTCTTTTATGTTCCAACATGATATTTTCTTTTATAATTATCCTCAAGCAAAAAAAAAAAAAAAAAGTAAAAATCTATCCAGATACAAGAGTTTGGTCAAAATATGAAGCATGTGATCACCACTGTCCCATGCTATAACCACTTGAGTGTTTTTCAAATCTCTTTCCCAGACATACAATTAAAAAGTATGATTTCTATTAAAATTTTCAGTATCTAACAGCCATTTGTGTGTTGTCAATAAAATTTCTTTCTAGCATTTATTAAATACTCTGAACTTCGTGAAAAATTAAAATCTTCTCTTCTGTCTGCTACCAGGACTCTGCCTTTATTCAGTCAGTTTTATGGGATTCACTATATGGATAAATTATAGCAGCATAATTAAAATTTACCGCTATCATACAGAGAACTTTCCCCACCTAATGAAAGCTGTACTCACCTAATGAATCTAGAATGTGATATGTGGGTTTGGGTCCCAAAAAATAGATGTTTTTGCTGTAGAAGAATGGCTCCTCTGCTTTTTTGTTTGCAGTGGACTAAATTTTTGGATAAAGTGTGGGCAGCAAAGGAGAGACAAAGTAAATTACTACTGATTGTGATGTTGGCATAACGTTGCTGACCTGCCAATTTCACTCAGTTTCACTCTACTGGCATTGGAGTTCATGGAAATTTCCTCAGATACCATTGGAAACAGGAAGCCTGTCTTCAACTCTCAGCAAACAATCCCTTCCTGACCTTGACATCTGCTTATCTTATTACAAGACAAACTTTTGTGCTGCCCTTCTGAAATTATCTTCTAATAAAGAAACCTAAACTCTAAGACCAGTTCACTATGGTAAAAAAATCAATCAATAATCAATCAATCTCCATTTGGCAACAGTGTCTTTGAAATTGGTAAATTGTCAATATGAAAGGAACATTTTTTTTTCTCCCATCAAGGTCTTCCCTACATTCCAATTAATACCTTACCTAAATACCAGAATAAGGGCAGAAGTGAAGACATCCATGAACGGTCATTTAAACGCCAGCAGATAAGGAACTTCCATTAAATGTTTTTGAATTACCACTCTGCTATTTCTGGGACTCAAAGCCAGCAGAACTGACTAAAATAGTTTTGTAAGTACACTCCAAATATCTCAGATGATGAAGGGTCTTGTAGGAATATGACAGCAGTGGAGCTAATCTAAGGATGGATCTGTGAACAGAAACCCAGACTGCAGATCAAGGATTGAAAGGCTAGCCAGATCCCAGCCAGAAGATTTCTAACTCTCACTCTGGCAGTCCCAGAACTTCAAAGAGGCAAGTTATTAGCAACAGAGATCGGGGATTTCATATAGCACAAAGAACTGGACAATCAAAGTAGAGTTCAGGAGCCAAGAGACCAGAGCATCAGAAAGAGAAGGGCTCCAGGAATATCCTCATACCAAGCTCTCCACAGAGCAATTTACCTGGGATCAGGATCATTCTAGACTGAAGGATTAGCCCATAATTTGGCATTTAGATGCATGTGGATGTCAACAGCCATAAAGTCAGCAAACACTCTCATCTTTCAAATTCTAACAACACTTCCTAAGTGACTATTTTTAAATCCTTGCATTTCAGTACGTTTAGTACTTAATTTCTAATACATTAGTCTTTGAGGTACTAGATTTCATTTTGCTTTTTAAATTCCCCTCATATTCGCATGCTCTTTTTCATTTTAGTGTTATAACCAGACTTTTTAACTTCTTAAGTCAAAGATTTTGGCAGCTATACAATGAAGAATAGCTCAAAGTAACTGATCTTTCGTAAAAGCCTAAGCAAAATGAACAGAGTATGTTAGGAGACGTGGAGACACAGGGGAGCAGAGAGAAGATCTTGACAGCACAGGTAGAAGTTTCTGCCCAATAGAGAAAACAAGGGAGATCAGAGAGATGCTTCTGTTCACCAGGAAAACAGGACCTCGAAGATGATACACAAGCAGAGCTGCAAAAGGTCAAGGAGCCACTACCATTTGGACAGTGCAGCCTACCTGCAGTGACCATGATCTGTCCTGGAAACTAAAAGCCTTTCATCTTCCAGGGGCTTGGGGGTATAGCTCAGGGGCAGAACATTTGACTGCATCTTCCAGGGGCTAAGTAAACTTCCCAAACATCAGTGAGATAGTGCAAGAGACAAAAGGACACAGTGATAACTGCTCTTACTCAAAGATTATTATGAGTGAAAATGAAGCCAGCAATTATTTTTTCATAATTAATTTTGTGAACTAAGAGACATACAATCATACATGTTCTCACACTAACATCTGAACACTATAAAGGTATTTAGAAAAATAATTTAGAAAAATTAATTTAATTATTTAGAAAAATACTTTAGACAAATTACCCTGAAAATCAGATGAAGCATGCTATCATTACTCTAAGTAGCTGTTGATGAAAATATTTTGATTAAATTTCTGGTAAAGTATTCTGATAAAATTATTTTAATATCCAGGGGCACCCGGGTGGCTCAGTTGTTAAGCATCTGCCTTCAGCTAAGTCATGATCCCAGGGTTCTGGGATGGAGCGCCGCATCCGGCCCCCTGCGTGGCAGGAAGGCTGCTTCTCCCTCTCCTACTCCACCTGCTTGTGCTCCCCCTCTCACTGTCAAATAAATAAACAAAATCTTTTTAAAAATCTATTTTAGGGTGCCTGGGTGGCTCAGAGCGTTAAGCCTCTGCCTTCGGCTCAGGTCATGATCTCAGGGTCCTGGGATCAAGTCCCACATCGGGCTCTCTGCTCAGCAGGGAGCCTGCTTCCTCCTCTCTCTCTCTCTCTGCCTGCCTCTCTGCCTACTTGTGATCTCTGTCTGTCAAATAAATAAATAAAATCTTTAAAAAAATCTATTTTAATATCCAAATTATCAGTTTCCCCCAGTTTTGATATTAAAAGCCAATATAATTTAAAAATCATGAATATCATACCCACATAGAATAAAGATAAAAATATTGAATAATAAAATAATTTTTCCCTTACTGAGCTCTAAATTTTAAGTAGAATCTTCTGAAAATTCATTAATTCTTTTCCTCTTATAATGGCAAAACTCATTCTACTCCTGAATTCCTGAAACCAATATTACACTGAACGTCAACTAACTAGAATTTAAATGAAAATTTGAGGGGAAAAAAATTCTAAACAAGCAAAATGCAGTTTACTGAACTAGAAAAGAAGGAGAAACCTCATTTACAATTTATATTTTCAATTTCTGTTATTGGCAATAATACATTAATGAACATCTTCATGCATCAGGACATTTTCTTCTCTTGTGGAAAACCTCTTCTACCACTGAGCGGATTTTGTATTATTTATTATTGTATCTGCCTCAGCAACTTTGATCTGCTGAAAAGAGCTGTTTCAGTCTTATGGAATGTAATCCATCAAGCACGATATCAGATTTGGAAAGATTTTGAATCCTAGGCAAGGTGATTAGTATCTTCACATTGGCTTATTATCTATACCTGAGGAATTTGGCCTGGGAAGCAGTATTTTAAGCACTAGTAAGTGGTTTCTATGGCATCTACATTTTTTAGGAATCCAAGAGACCAAGACATATGCAGATTTGAGAGCACATTGAAGTTAGACTTTCTAATTAGACTAGGAAAAATATTTTCAAGAAAAACAAAATCAGCTTTGTTCCTTTAAAATATTGCTTTGTTCCCCACAAATATTTGTAAGCATGTTTATTCACAAAGCTATGTTTTATTCCCAAGTTTTATTGAACTTGATAAAAATAATACTTCATGTGTAGCTACATTTGGCAACATTTTTATCATAGAAGAATATTTATCATTTATACATCCTGTGTCATTGGGAAATGCTAACAGTTTCAACTATGGCTCAAAAATCACCTCTTAATTTATCTAGTTTTATTTGTAACTGTAGAGTTTTTTTTTAAAGTTTGTGAATATTTTAATGATTTTCTTCATTTCTTTTATTCATGCAGCACATGTTCTAAATAGAATTTAGAAATGGAATTTCTTGCTGTTGATAATAGCAATAAAATAGTCCATTATTTTAATGAAAAAAAACCCCTATTGATGTGTAATGCATGTTCTTAGCATCCATTTTCTATGTTTTTTTTCCAAATAAAAACATGATACTCTTCTTTTTTCACTTAGTAGCATATTACATGATATAGTGTGATGATTTAAATATTATTTCTGCAAAATATTCCTTTTAATGGTTAAAATATTAACTGTATAGCTATGCAATAGCTTATCTACCTAGTGTGAGGGTTTTTTAAATTTTCACATTAATATTAGGGGACTCTGGGTGGCTCAGTCAGTTAAGTAACCGCCTTTAATTAAGCATCTGCCACTTGATCAGGTCAAGATCCTGGGGCCCTGGGATTGAGACCCATATCCAGCTCCCTGCCCAGTGGGGAGACTGCTTCTCCCTTTGCCCCTCCCCCAGTTCATGCTCTCTCTCTCTCTCAAATAAATATTTAATTTTTCACATTTAAATATTAATGACGCCTATGCCAATGTTTTATCAGAAAACCTGTGTATCAGTGTGAGACAATAATAGTATAACATTTTTAGATAATCAGTATATCAATAACAGAGTGGTTATTGATAATACATCTCTTGGTTATTGGTTTCAAAAATTCTAATCAAAATTCAGTGGTCATTTTCAGAGGGACTTTAAGTGGCTTTTCTCATTGTTAAATAACTTATAATACAATTACACTGCTTACATAATAAGATCATTAGATTATAAGATCATTAAATTATACATAAAAGATAAAAAGCACTTGAGGAAAAAAGGAGGAAGGTAGTATAGGTTCATCTGAGAAGTGAAAAACCTGGCGATCACTGCCACTGGACACCCAATACCCATTTTCCTTTGACTAGCATAGGGATCCTGATTCTAGAAGCATCCGTTTTCCTGGTTGCTTTCTTTTCTCTCTCCCTTCGTGCCTGCTTGAGAAGGAGCTTCAGTTCCGAGAAATTGACAGAGGCCTCCAGTTTTGATATTCCTGAGTCTGAACCAGTGCCGGTAACTGTATCTCCAGATTTCTTGTTTTATGAGAAAAAACAAATGCTTAGTTTGTTCACACTGCTTTGAAGTTGAGTTTGTGGTGACTCACAATTAGGAGAAGTTTTTAACTGGCACAGAATACTTTCATAATTAAAATATACAATTCATCAATAATATATATTATTAAGAAATATATACTAAAGAAAATAAAAGCTAGATAAGGATATTTACTGAAACCAAGCGTTAAAAATATGATAAATTGGAGCAGCTGGGTATCTCAGTCAGTTGACTGAGTCTTTTTGGCTCAGGTCATGACCACAATGTCGTGAGATGGAGCCCTGTGGGAAGCTCTGTGCTTAACGTGGAGTCTGCTTAAGTTTCTCCCCCTTTCCCTCTACCCACTCCTTGTCCTCAAACTGTCTCCTTCTGAAAAAATGAATGAATGAATGAATGAATGAATAAAATCTTTTAAAAAATTAAAAAAAAATGAAAATAGGATAAGTTACTTGCCCACTGACTCAAAAAAAGGAAATACAATGGACTTACTATAGTGGTTTTTAAAAATGAAGTAATGCAATCTTTCACTTATTTGTGGAGCATAACAAATAGCATGGAGGACATGGGGAGTTAGAGAAGATGAATGAAATAGAAAATCACTATGTTTCAATGTAACTTGCAGAATGTGATATTTATTATGATACTATCTGTGTCAATTTAAAATGTTTTAACTATTTAAAATAATTTTTATAGATGCACAAATGTTCAGTAAAAAAGACTGAATTCACAATGGTTATTTCAAAAATATCTGAGGAAAATATGACATATAATGAAAAATTAATACAACTAAGAGTCAGAAAGATGGAATTTATGTGTTTTCTATATTGAAATACTTCACAATTAAAACATATACACAAACACACACACTCACACACACTGTAGCAGTGGGTGGAAGTGGGACTCTGGAATCAGACTGCTTGCATTGGAATCTGCACCATATGATTTTGAGCTGTATTATTTATGCCTGAGTCGCTACATTTATAAAATAAAGTGAGGACTAAATAAATCAATACATATGAAGCTCTTAGAAGAGTTCCTGGCTTATAATCAGTGCTTGATATATATTAGCTTGCATTATTTTACTTTAAATTAAATTAAGTATGGCTCTAAGCCTCTACCCATTATATTAATGTAGAATGACACCTCAGTTGTGATGTTGAAGGACCCTCCCTATACCAAGGTTGGTACAGGAATATGAAGGTGTATGTTCTCCCATAAAAACGGCAGAGGAGCCTGCTTCCAATCCATGATGATCACTTTAACTACCAGTGCTCCTTTTGTTCTTCAAAGCTGTTGTGTGCAGTCTTGAATTCTGTTTTGCCATGATATGTGAGCTAAGGTATGCTTCTTTATTCAGTCTTCTTCAGCAGCTACAGACATAACAACACAGCCCTTCCACTACTATTCTCAAGGTCTGTGTGATAATTCTCTTCTCTAGGCATCCCTCAGTCACCTTTATCGAAGAGCAACTTGCAAGTAAAGACGTGTACCTCTGCAATTTCTCTCCCAATATTATAGAAGGTCACCCTCACTTTTCTCTGCTCAGACTAATTCTGCCTACTTTTCTTTCAACACTAGCTCATTTCTTCTCTTGAATGAACTTCCATCTGCTTTAACTTCATAGGGAGTTGTCTTCTGAAGGGTTAGAAACATATATTTGGATTTCACAAGGACAAAATTCATTCACTGACTCTGTCATTTAGGGTTCTTTGCAAACTGATTCTGGTTAGCTCAATATTTTCTTAATGGAAATGTATTTTGAAAGATACTGAAAAGCTTGTAAGATTGAAGGAAATGCTAACAAAATGATCAGTCCTTGGGATAAAACTGGAACCAAGGCTGTTCTTCTCTAACTAGTAAAACACATGAACTTTATTGTCAAATACTTAGCTCCAAAGATTTATCACCTTCCCAACTTTTGTTTAGCATTTACATTCCCAGAAAGGAGTCTGGCAGGTTCAGCAGAAACCACCTTCTCACTTACCGGCTGAGACTGAGAGGTGGATATAAGGGTAAGCAGCTCCTATAATACCCACTGCATCTCCGCTGCCTGGCTCATTAGTTCACATATAACTGGTGCTCAAAAAATGGTTGTTGAATTTAAGTATTCTAAATGATCCATTTCTTTTGATGAAGGCATATGTTGGTAAACAGTTTAACTGTTCTTAAGATCCTATGTTTCTATACTTTCAATTTCTTTTCAAATTCTACTATGCTTGTGTATTTGTTAGACATCTATGCTTGAAATGATCTTATTTCTTCTATAGTCTCAAACCCTAGTGAGTTATTTTTCCCTCTGTAGCATCCTCCTTCCTCTCTTTGCTGAACTGGAGTGTAACTTGTCAGCCCTTCATGTTGTGTGCTCTTTAGGAATTCCTGTCTCACCAGACAAAGGGCTTGAATGAAATTGCATCTGAGCTGGACTACAAATCAATTCCTTTCATCCTATTCTTGCTAACTTAAATATCGATCCATGTCAAAACAATATCCAAGATTTATTCATTAATAATTAATTGTTATTTTATTATTTCAAACAAGATACACCCTCATGGTTCATTATTTCAACCATTTGTCAGTCATGTAGCTGAATAGCAAATAAACTACCTCCAAGAAAATGTATCTGCCCTTTAAAAAATTTAGACACTCTGAAGGCCATTCTAGTTCAACCAAATCATTAGCCTATTGCCTGTCATCGAAATCAGAATACAACTAAAAAGTATACTTGGGAGCAGTACATAATATAGCAATAAAAGAAAGCATTATGTTACATGCTGAAAAATTCTACATGAATGGTTTATAGGTAAATAAAAGCTGGAACATGAAGCAGAGTATAACAGACTTCTATATAAGACTCATGTTTGGAAAGATACTGACACCTAGACCCAAATGAATTATTTCTAAGTAATTTACTTAGAAATTTACTTAGAAATTTAAATTATTTCTAAGTAATAATTCCATAACAAACAAAACCAGAAGTACTTAGAGTAATGGCTGACTTAGAGATGAGAATAGACGATATGCAAAAATATGAGATGAGCCTAGAATACCTTGTGGTGACAAAAAGAAAGGAAGTGTTAAAAAAAGATTAAAGATAAAAGAAGGATGAGGCATATCAAATTGACATAGTTGCCAATTTCCTAACAAAGCTGGAACAATTTGAGCAATAAAAGAAATAACAATTATATTGGATTATAACATAATGAATACAGTAAGTATTCATGAGCCTCTAATAAGAAAATAAAAGAGTAAATAAATAACAAACTAAATAAATGAGAAGAGACTTTCTCTTATGGAATAATTCTAACTAATAAACACAGAAGCAATATGGTAAGTAGAAAGCCCACCATTAGAAAAATCACTGTAATAATTTCTGCAGGCAGGAACTACCCTTACCTACCAAAAGACATATCCTCCAGAAGGAATTCAAATGCCGTAAGTCCCTTTTCTGGGAAGTTTCATCAGCCAGCAAAATGTAAGTCTTACCATAGTAGAGGAGACCCGAAGTCAATAATACCACACCCAAACAAAATTAGTCACAAATTATCACACTTCCCATCTGTTGCTGTAAAGGCCAATTCGTCTCTTCTGGAAATCACTGATTCTCTCTTAAGTTGCCTACATTCATTCCCCCCACCCTTTTCCTCTAGTAAGAGAATATATAATCTCTCAAATCTTATCGCTTATTTGAGTATTCACTTTTTTCCATGTGTGCCCCTGTACATATAATAAAAATTAATAAATTGTATATCTTTTCTCTGTTAATCTGCCTGTGGTCAGTTTATTTCACAGACCCAGCTATCAACACTAGGAAAGTAAAGGGAAAGTTTTTCCTCCCCTATAGTACACACTGCAATTAAAAGACAAAGATGTTCAGTAGGTTTTTTTAAAAAGTCAATCTATTATGTTTTCAAAAGAATATCCTTTAAATATAAAGATATAGACAAGCTGATAGAGAGTATGGAAAAGCAAAGCAAGTATCATGGAAACATTCAGTAAGCACTGATACAAATATATTAATATCTGATAAAATGAGATTTTAAGACAAAAATATTAGGAAAAAAAAGAAATTTTATGATTAAAAGGTCAACTCAGCATTGCTTCAAAATACTTAGGGCAAAAGTTGAAAGACCTAAGAGGAGAAATTGACAAAGCCTGAATTAGAGTTGGAAATTTTAACATTCTTCCATCCGCAACTAAAAGAGCAACAAAATAAAAAGCAATGAAAGATTTATTTATAAAGTATTTCAACATTATTCAACCACTCTATGTAATTCATATCCAGAACCCTATAGCATTCTTTTAAGTGTACATGGAACATTTACAAAAGAAGGAGGAAATTAAAAAAAGAGAGAGAGAGAGAAGGGAAAAGAAGAAGGGGGGAAAAAAAAGAAAAAGAAAAAGGGCACAAAATTCGGAAGTATGAGAAATATCATTGTTCAAAACTAAATTGCAGAACATAGTTTGACACATGGACAGAATGAAACTTCCATATAATTTGTCCCCACAATTAACTTTAACCCGTGATCACCAACAGGGTACATAAGCAGTAGTGTATCATCTGCTTGGAGAAAAAGAGCTGCTTCAACAAGCTTATAGTAGGAAGGAGTGAAGAATATTGAATAACGTGGACAGGCTGTTCCAAACTGAGGGGAAAAATAAAAAGTCTATGCCCTTTATGTGTAAACTTACTTCTTACTCCTTTCCCTCATTTTAGATTATTGAGTGAACAGAAGTATGAACCCTGCTTTCCAAAATCTGCAAACAGTGACAGTTCCTATTTTAGGGTTACAGATAGAAACTCATCAAAAACAGAAGGATGTTTACCACGACCATGAGGAAGAATCTTGACAATATCTCACTTCTTTTTTTTTAAGATTTTTAAAATTTATTTATTTAACAGACAGAGATCATAAGTAGGCAGAGAGGCAGGCAGAGAGAGAGAGAGAGGAGGAAGCAGACTCCCCATTGAGCAGAGAGCCCAATGCTGGGCTTGATCCCAGGACCCTGGGATTGTGACCTGAGCTGAAGGCAGAGGCTTTAACCCACTGAGCCACCCAAATGCCCTGACAAGATCTCATTTCAAGCACTAAAGGATTTCAGTTCCTTAAGAAGGGCACTTGTTATGACGAGCACTTGTTATGAACCACTAAGTAAAGAAATATGGAAAAAATGTCTTAGAACAACACTGGGAATATACTGAGTGCTGCTAGATTGTTCTCTTAAAAATGGTTAATGGTTAATGGTTAATTTTATGTTGAATGAATTTTACCTTGATTAAATAAGTAAATAAGTTTGTAAAAATAATAATAATGAAGTTTTTTTTCAGTTATGCCACAGATTCAAAAAACAATCATTAGAGTTAAAAGAGATTTCACTATGGGGCGCCTGGGTGGCTCAGTGGGTTAAAGCCTCTGCCTTCGGCTCAGGTCATGATCCCAGAGTCCTGGAATCGAGCCCCACATCAGGCTCTCTGCTCAGCAGGGAGCCTGCTTCCTCCTCTCTCTCTCTCTGCCTGCCTCTCTGCTTACTTGTGATCTCTGTCTATCAAATAAATAAAAATCTTTAAAAAAAAAAAAGATTTCACTAAAGCCTTTTAATAGAGCAATACGTTGAGCTGAACAAAACAGAGAAAAAGGTATGGATCACAAGAATAGTCTTAGGGAACTCAGTTACTACATCAAACATTCCCATCATAGGAGTCCCAGAATGAGAAAAGAGAGAAAAGAGGACAAAAAATTTATTTGAGTAAATAATAGCTGAAAATGTCCCTAATCTGGGGAAGGAAACAGATATCCAAATCCAACAGGCACCAAGAACTCTCATCAAAATCAACTAAAGTAGGCCAACATCAAGACATATTGTAAATAAGTTCGCAAAACATAGCAATAAAGAAAAAAATCATAAAAGCAGGAAGACAAAAGAAGTCCTTAACTTAGAAGGGAAGACTGATAAGGATAGCTACAGATCTTTCCACAGAAACTTGGCAAGCCAGAAGAAAGTAGCATGATATATTCAAAATACTGAATGGGAAAAACTTACAGCCGAGAATACTCTACCCAGCAAGGCTATCATTCAGAAGAGGAGAGATAAAGAGTTTCCGAGGCAAACAAAAACTAACAGAGTTCATCACCACTAAATGAGTCCTGCAAGAAATATTAAAGGGAACACTTTGAGTAAAAAGGAAGAACCAAAAATGACAAAGATAAGAAAAGAGCAGAGAAAATCTCCAGAGACAATGACAAAACAAGTAATAAAATGGCACTAAATACAGACCTATCAGTAAATACTGTGAATGGTGTACCTGGGTAGTGCAGTTGGCTAAGTGGTTCAACTCTTGGTTTTTGCTCAGTCATGATGTCAAGCCCTGTGTTGGGATCCACGGTCAATGTGGAGTCTGCTAGGACTCTCTCTCCTTAGCCCCACCCCACCCCTCTAAATTAAGTAAATAAATCTTAAAATAAAAACAATAAATAAGTACATACTCTGAATACTAAATGTTCCAATCAAAAGACATAGGGCATAGAATGGATCAAAAAACAAGACTCATCTATATAGACTGCCTATAAGAAGCTAATTTTAGACCTAAAGACACTTGCAGATTGAAACTGAGGGGATAGAAAACAATTTTTTATATAAATGGACACCAAAAGAAAACCAGAGTAGCAATACTTATATCAGACAACCTAGACTTTAAACCAAAGACTGCAATAAGAGATGAAGAAGGGCTATCCATCAGGAAGATCTAATAATTGTAAATATTTATGCCCTCAGTATGAGAGTACCCAAATATATAAAACAGTTCATAACAAACATAAAGGAAATCAGTGATAATAATACAATAATATCAGGGGACTTTTATACCTCACTTACAGGAGTGAACAGATCATCTAAGCAGATCAACAAAGAAACAATGGCTCTGAAGGACACGCTAGACAAAATGGACTTAACAGATATATTCAGAGCATTTCATCCTAAAGCAGCAGAACACACATTCTTTTCAAGTACACACGGGACATTCTCCAGAATAAATCATACACTAGATCACAAATCAGGCCATAACAAGTACAAAAAGACTTAGGTCTTATCTGGCATACTTTCTAATCACAACACTATGAAACTTGAAGTCAACCACAAGAAAAAATTTGGAAAGACCACAAATACATGGAGGATAAAGAAAACGCTACTAAGCAATGAATGGGTCAACCAGCAAATCAAAAGAGAAATTAAAAAATACATGGAAAGAAATGTAAATTAAAACACAATGGTTCAGAACCTTTGGGATAGAGCAAAACTGGTTCCAAGAGGCAATTTTATGCCAATACAAGACTATCTCAAGAAGGAAGAAAAATGTCAAATAAACAAGATAAATTTACACATTAAGGAGCTATAAATGAACAACAATGAAGTCTAAAGCCAGCAGAAGAAGAGACATAGTAAAGATTAGGGCAAAAATAAATGATATAGAAATTAAAAACAAAAACAAAACAAAACAAAAACCAAAAAACAATAGAACAGATCAATGAAACCAGGAGCTGCTTCTTTGAAAGAACTAATAAAATTGATAAATCCCTAGACAGACTTATCAAAAAGAAAAGAGAAAGGATCCAAATAAATAAAATCACAAATGAGAGAGGAGAAATAACAACCAACACTATAGAAATTATAAGAGAATATTACAGGAGAATTATAAGAGAATATTATGAAAAACTCTATGCTAAAAAATTGGACAAACTGGGAAAAAAAGGATAAATTCCTAGAAATATATATACCACCAAAATTGAAACAAGAAGATATAGAAAACTTGAACAGACCCATAACAACAAAGAAATTGAAGCGTAATCAAAAATATCCCAATAAACAAAAGTCCAGGGCCAGGTGGTTTCCCAGGGGAATTCTACCAAACATTTTAAGAAGAGCTAATACCTAGTCTTCTCAAACTACTCCAAAAAATAGAAATTGAAGGAAAACTTCCAAGTTCATTCTGAGACCTGTAGTACTCTAATACCAAAATCAAAGACTCCACTAAAAAAGAGAGCAATAGGCCAATATCCCTGATGGATATGGATGCAAAGATTGTTAATAAAATACTACCAAATCAAATATAACAGTACATTAAAGAATCACTCACCACAATCAAGTGGGATTCCTGGGCTTCAAGGGTGATTTAATATTTGCAAATAAATCAATGTGATAGACCACACAATCAAAGGAAAGTCCAAGAACCATATGATCTTTCCGATAGATGCAGAAAAATCATTTGACAAAGTATAGCATCCATTCATGATAAAAACCCTCAACAAAGTAGGTTTAGAGGGAACATACCTCTACATAATAAAGGCCATATATGAAAAACCCACAGCTAATATCATACTTATTGGGAAAAAACTGAGAGCTTTTCCCCAACGGTCAGGAAAAAGACAGGGATAGCCATTCTTACCACAGTTATTTAACACAGTACGAGAAGTCAGCCTCAGCCATCAGACAACAAAAAGAAATGAAAGGCATCCAAATTGGCAAGAAAGAAGTGAAACTTTCACTATTTGAAGATGACATGATATTCTATATAGAAAACCCAAGAGACTTCACAAAAAAATTGCTAGAACTGATACACAAATTCAGTAAAGTCTCAGAATACAAAACCAATGTAGAAAAGTCTGTTGCATTTCTACACACCAATAATGAAGAGGCAGACAGAGAAAGCAAAGGATCAGTCCCATTTACAATTGCACCAAACACCATAAATACCTAGGAATAAACCTAACCAAAGATGTAAAAGACTGTACTCTGAAAACTATAAAACACTGATGAAAGAAATTGAAGATGACACAGAGAAATGGAAAAAGTCTGTGCTTATGGGTTGGAAGAATAAATATTGTTAAATGCTTATATTACCCAAAGATATCCACACATTTAATGCAATCTCTGTCAAAATACCACCAGCATTTTTACAGAACTAGAAGAAACAATCCTAAAATTTGTAGGGAACCACAAAAGACTGCCGGTAGTCAAAACAATCTTGCAAAAGAAAAGCAAAGCTGGAGGCATCACAATTCCAGACTTCAAGTTATATTACAAAGCTATAGTGATCAAAACAATATTGTACTGGCACAAAAGGAGATACATAGAACAATAGAACAGAATAGAGAGCCCAGAAATAAACTCACAGTTATATGGCCAATTAATCTATGACAAAGATGGCAAGAATATTCGATGGGAAAAAGACAATCTCTGCAACAAATGGTGCTGGGAAACTGGACAGCTACATGCAAAAGAATGAAACTGGATGACTTTCTTATGCCATATACAATAATAAACTCAAAATGGATTAAGGACCTAATCTAAATGTGAAACGTAAAACTATAAAAATCCTAGAGGAGAGCACATGCAGTAATTTCTCTGACATTGGCCATATATAGCAACATTCTTCTAGATATATCTCTTGAGGCAAGAGAAACAAAAGCAAATATAAACTATTAGGGCTGCATCAAAATGAAAAGTTTCTGCAAGCAAGGGAAACAAATCAACAAAATTAAAAGGCAACCTATGGAGTGGGAGAAGATGTTTGCGAATGACATATCTGATAATGGATTAGTATTCAAAATATGTAAAGAATTTATCAAACTCAACACCCAAAACACAAATAATCCAGTTAAAAAATGGGCAGAAGATATGAATAGACATTTTTCCAGAGAAAGTGTACAGATAGCCAACATACACATGAAAAGCTGCTCAACATCACCCATCATCCAGACTACAATGAGATATCACCTCACATCTGTCAGAGTGGCTAAAATTAACAACACAATAAACAATAAATGTTGGTGAGGATGTGGAGAAGGAGGAACCCTCTTATACTGTTCATGAGAATACAGATTAGAGCAGCCACTCTGGAAAACAGTGTGGAAGTTCCTACTAATAGGATCCAACAGTACATTAAAAATATTATCCACCATGAGCAGGTGGGATCTATCCCCAGGATGCAAGGGTGGTTCAACATTCACAAATCAATCAATGTGATAGAACAAATCAATAAGAGAAGAGAGAAAAAACACCTGATCCTCTCAATTGATGCAGAAAAAGCATTTGACAAAATACAGCATTCGTTCCTGATTAAAACGATTCAAAGTATAAGGATAGAGGGAACATTCCTCAACTTCATAAAATCTACCTATGAAAAACCCACAGCGAATGTCATTCTCAATGGGGAAAAGCTGACATCCTTCCCTTTGAGATCAGGAACACGACAACAATGCCCACTCAAGCCACTGTTGCTCAACATAGGTCTAGAAATCCTAGCAACAGCAAGCAGACAACAAAAAGAAATAAACGCCATTCAAATGGGCAAAGAAAAAGTCAAACTTGCTCTTGTCACAGATGACATGATACTTTATATGGAAAACCCTAAAAACTCCACCCTCAAAAAAATTGAAAATAAACTACCTATGATCCAAAAATTACACTTCTAGGTATTTACCCAAAAGACACAAAAATACTGATTCAAAGGGATGCATGTACCCTAATGTTTATAACAGTATTATCAACAACAGCTAAATTATGGAAAGAGCCCAAATGTCCATCAACTGATAAATGGTAGATACCACTTCTTTATCCATTCCTTTATATATATACACAATGGAATATTACCCATAAAAAGAATGAAATCTTGCCATTTACAATGTTGTTGGATAGGGTCAGAGAGTATAATGCTAAGTGAATTTAAGAAACCAAACAAATGAACATGGGGCAGAAAAGAGGCAAACCGAGAAACAGACTCTTAACTAAAGAGAACAAACTGAGAGTTTCAATGGGGGTTTGTGGGGGACAGGTAAAATAGGTGGAATGGAGATTAAGGAGTACACTTGTGATGAACATGGGGTGTGGTGTGTAAGTGATGAATCACTAAATTCTATACCTGAAACTGATATTATACTGTATGTTAACTACCTAGAATTTTTTAAAAATTTCTTTTCAGTGTTCCAGAATTCATTGTTTATGTACCACACCCAGTGCTCCATGCAATATGTGCCCTCCATAACTAACTGGAATTTAAATAAAAACTCAGAAAAAAACTAAAAATTAAATAAATTTTTAAATTTTTAAAAAAGAAGCATATACACCAAAACTCCCTTCAGTCATAAATCTAACAAAGGATTTAACCCCCTCAGGAGGAGAACAAACAGGTCAAGTGTGCTCTATAAATTTTATGATACCTCAACAAAAATTTTGAACCTATTAAAAATCTCTCCCATCTCATAGAGAAGTGAGTATTTATATTAAAAGTTAACCAAGTAAAGGAATCATAGTTAAGAGCAGACTACTGAAAATGCTTTTACATAAAATAAGAAGAAACTTGAAAAAAATGTCAGCATGGCTTCCCTCATGGATAGCATGAAACACATGCTATCCATTAGACAGGAACACAAAAACATGTATATGAATAAAACATCTATAAAACAGAGTGCAAATAGCAACTAAACTTACATGCTAGGATAAGGTGCTTTTTTTTTTTTTTTTAAGATTTTATTTATTTGAGAGAGAGATGAGAGAGAGCATGAGAGGGGAGAAGGTCAGAGGGAGAAGCAGACTCCCCATGGAGCTGGGAGCCTGATGCGGGACTTGATCCGGAGACTCCAGGATCATGACCTGAGCCAAAGGCAGTAGCTTAACCAACTAAGCTGCCCAGGCGCCCCTAGGATAAGATATTTTTATAGTGATTTATATCTCAGTTCCCTCAACAACTCTCTGAATAGATACTGCTCCTTACCCAGTCCTGCAGATGTGAAAACTAAGGAACAGAGGATTTAGGTTGTTCAAAAGTGACTTGGCTGAGCCAGCAATTAACCCCAGAGATTCTGGTTCCAGAAGCCACCACTTAACACTACAGCACTTTTCTTCCCATCAGCAAAATGCAAACACAAATTGAGCTAATTTGGGAACTCACAAAGGAGGATTTCCAAGAAGTTAAGATGTCCAAGCAAAATTAAGACTGTCTTTAGAGTTAGCTAAAAACTGAAACTCCATAAAATTAAGAAAGCACTAATACTCTCAATTTTGTTCAGTGTTTACTAAATGTCAGATATTGTTCTATATGTTTTCATTTATCAATCTATGTAATCCTCACCATAGCACCAGGAGATAGGTATTAACACTATTTTCACTTTACAGTTGAGGAATCAAAGCAATATAGAGGACAAGTAACTTGACAAAGACCACACAGCTATAAATGGGAGGGTTTAAGTCAAAGCAGGTTTGTTTTTTTTTTTAAAGATTTTATTATTTATTTGACAGACAGAGATCACAAGTAGACAGAGGCAGAGAGAGAGAGAGGAGGAAGCAGGCTCCCTGCTGAGCAGAGAGCCCGATGTGGGGCTCGATCCCAGGACCCTGGGATCAATCATGAGCTGAGCCAAAAGCAGAGGCTTTAACCAACTCAGCCACCCAAGCGCCCCCAAAGCAGGTTTTTATCCCATGAATAAGTATAAATGCACCATGTTATACAACAGAAAGAAAGTATAAATATTATCAGATCTTTAGGGTTTGGCAGGGAAGAATGTCCCTCATTTTGTTTTTAATGGTGAACTGGGCTTACTTAATTTTCTCAAAATACTGTTTTACGTTTTGAGTATATTCTTTTTTTAGTTTACTGTTTTGTCATTTTGATTTATCACTATAAATCATAGTCGCAAGAAAAACATACATTGACAGAACAGAAAATTATATTTGCAAAAGGAATATTCTGTAAAATCAAACTATTCTATATGGGGTTTT
Source organism: Mustela nivalis (assembly GCF_964662115.1). Taxonomy (NCBI): domain Eukaryota; kingdom Metazoa; phylum Chordata; class Mammalia; order Carnivora; family Mustelidae; genus Mustela; species Mustela nivalis. Next base: position 19,836,579 of record NC_139039.1, on the reverse strand, counting down.
CAATGGAGGGAAGGGTCATGGTGGTAACACCGATTTGCCATCATGTAAAAATTTAATAAGTAACTGAACTTAGTCTAAACAAGATACAGACAAGCTCATTGTTTATGATATGAGGAATATTGTGACTTCTCTCGGAATTTTTACCTGGTTTTTAGTGTAATAAATTATCAGATGAATAATTTATAAGCAGATTTCCTGTGATGTAGGATCCATTTATCCATAGATAAAAGTTTTAGTGAGCATATTGCTAAAGATATTTTCTATTCAAATCAATCTCAGATCCACAGGAATGTGTTCCTTTTTCGGGGGTAGGGGGAATGGGAGGGATCTTATTTCATTTTTTTTTTTTTTTAGTTTTGAGAATGGGGTTATTGGAAAATTCCAACAAATTCCCAATTTATAGAAAAGTAGATAACTTTAGAAAAGTAGAAAACTTCGCTTAAAGATTGTTCTGATATGAAGAATTACCAATATTTATCATGAGATTATCTTCCTCAGACAGATGGCTCCAAGAATACATTCTAGTGTATTCCAGTGAAAGGCATTTTTGAAAACAAGAAGCCCTATCATTCTTACTCAAAGATATATTCCTAAAGAATTTGTGTTTTATCCTACATCATTTACTGTTTCAGAAAATGACTTACATTTTTAACAAAGTATAGTTAAGAAATGTACATTCATTAAATGCCTGCTTGTGAATAAAATGTATTTAAAACAGAACAAAAATATGTAGAGAAGCAGAACTAAATGAAAATGTCTGAAAGTCCTTTATACTTCAAGAATTTGTCTGAAGACTCTCCTAAATCTTAACTCTTTTATTTAGCAAAACCTGCCCGAAAATTGGGAGTCTATCTATTCTTACAAATGACACTGAAACCAATTAATTTGTCTAAAATCAATACAGATAGACTACAAGACACAATTGTACTTTGTACCAATTCATGAATCAACCACAATCTTTAATACTTGACTCAGAATGTCCATCCTGTTTAGCTCTATTTCTGGCATAGATAATGTTAGAATGAATCTCAAATATCATATTGATCTATGGAAAACGAAAGCAGATTCCTGATTATAAAAATCATTTATAGTTTTTTTCTTAATTTAATCTTTTTAAAGAATTCCATCTTTGTTTTCAGGACAGGGATAAGGTTTTACTTACAATTAACTGTTATAGTATTCTGGAATAATCTTATAGCTTTTCCCTAAATAACTGTTTCCATGAAGAATTTTTTCAAAGAACATCCTGTTGTTTGTTACCAAAAATATCATATTCATATCTAAACATGAGGTTATCTCCTTCAATAACCATAGGAATGACAGCACCGCCCATAACTGAAGGAAAGATTCCATTTCTTACATCAAATCTTCCTTGAAACATCATGTAAATTTCCAATTATTAATATATGTTATACATTCTTCACCTCCCTTTCAACATTTCATTTATGCTTTAACCTCTTCAAAATCTTGAACAGAATTTTGTTGTTGTTTTGCTCATGCACTTGGTTTTATTTCCACTAAAGTTCCATTAACAGGAGGCAAGCCGCAGAATGGCTTTGGAAGAAGCTTTGTGAACGCTAACTTTTCAACTGAGAGAAATCTCCCTGGGGACATCACAGAGACACAGAAACTTTAATAGCATTTTGTTTTCCTCAGCACATCTCCAGATTTTAACGTGCCTGAATGTAATGTGCGAGGAACAAGCATATGTCGTCTTAACTAAAATCTCTTCTTGAATCTAGAAAATCTACACAAAATTACAAGTTACTTGATATATTTATATGTAAGGGGAAAATACCTAAAATGATGAGCCACAGACAGTCACAGCCTAAGCAGAAAACTACTACTCTGTCAGCAAGTAACATCTCATGGATATTTCTGAATATTTATTTTTTCCCCTGGTTTGCCTCTCAGATCATACATGGTCTGTTCAAAGCAAAAATTTTATGCTCTCTTAAAACTTAATGCAGGGTGGTGCAGCCATTTTGTTAAACAGTGTGGATACCCCTTAAGAAATTAAAAATAGAGCTACCCTATGATCCTACAATTGCACTACTGGGTATTTACCCCAAAGAATCAGATGTAGTGAAAAGAAGGGCCATCTAACCCTAATGTTCATAGCAGCAATGGTCACAGTCACCAAACTGTGGAAAGAGCCAAGAAGCCCTTTAACAGACAAATGAATAAAAAAGATATGTTTCATATATACAATGGAATATTACACCCCCATCAGAAAGGATGAACACCCAACTTTTTTATCGACATGGATGGGACTGGAGGAGATTATGCTGAGTGAATAATTCAAGCAGAGAGAGTCAATTATTATATAGTTTCACTTACTTGTGGAGCGTAAGAAATAACACAGGGGACATTAGGAGAAGGAAAGGAAAAGTGAATTGGGGGAGATCGGAGGGGGAGATAAACCATAAGAGATTGTGGACTCAGAGAAACAGACTGGTGGTGGGTATTATGGAGGGCATGTACTGCATGGAGCACTGGATGTGGTGCATAAACAATAAATCTTGGAACATTGAAAAAATTAAAAAAATAAAATAATGTTCTATCTAAATGCTTTAATCAGTTTTATAATCCATTTATGAAAATAGATCATTCAGGGAAAATTTCACTTAAATCATTTCATAATCTAAAATTTCAGTAACAATAATTATAAATGGTCAGTAATAAAAAAAACTTCCTGCAAGTTATTTTAGATTTTTTTTCTCTACCAAATCAATTCTACTATGTAAATGTTTCTAAAAATTATACATTCTCTGAAATTTTCTATCATAAAGGTTGAAATGATTGTTAAAATTCAAAATTTTCTTTTCAGTACAGCTAGATTTTAAGTAATCCCCAAAATAGGATATTATTTGGGCAAAAATATAAATCAACACACATAAATAATGTTTAATTTGTTACACTATTCAGTATAAGAGAAATCATATTTACGCTTTGAAGGAAAAAAAAATTCTTATTATATTTTATTTCATCCATTGTTTTACTATGGAGATTTCCCTAATGTTTCTGCTTTGGGGTATACATTAATGGAATTCCAACTATATAGTGTGTACTATATCTGATAATTTTAAGGCACAGAAAATAGGACAACACATAATCTCTTCTCAAGTCACTCACAAGCTCTTGAGGGTGACAATATAACCACATACAACATAAGACAGATTTGATGTACTCTATGATGAGAACCATGTAACCTTTTCATGCAAGACAGTCTGAGCACTCGGAGCTTCTGCCCTCCTCCTTTTTCAATTTATATAAAGATGGCAGCATCTTCATAACAATGGAATACCACACAGCAGTAAAACAGAGAGTAACTGACATATGCAAGGATGAGCCTTGCATGCATTATACTGAGTGAAAGAAGCTGGTTACAAAAACTTATATAATTTATGATTCCATTCAGACAAAGTTCAAGAAGAGACAAACTAGTCTCTAGTGATAGAAGTGAGAATATAGGTTCCCTTTGTGGCTGGGGGGAAGGTAGTGAATGACAGCACAGCACAAGAGAACATTTTAGGGTAATGGAGTTATGTAGACACATGTGCCTATGTAAAAATCACTGAGGTATAAATTTATGGCTCATGTATTTCCAACTAGCATACCAATGCCCTTCACAATATGTGTGTTATGCCTCAATTAAAGGGAAAACAACTATAAAACTTTATATAGTAGAAGAACTCTATCAGAAAGCTGTGATGGAAGGGTATCAATATATCAATATACATTATGCTTAGATAAAGTTCTTGCAACAGAAAGAATACAGTTGTATCAAGTTGACAGATAAGTTAGAGCAGAAGTTGCTATCCAGAATTTTCACATACAAAAAAATGCATGTTGGGACACCTGGGTGGCTCAGTCAGTTAAACGTCTGCCTTTGGCTCCCGTCATATAATTCCAGGGTTCTGAGACAGAGCCCCACATGGGGCTCTCTGCTCAGCAGGAAGCCTGCTTCTCCCTCTCTCACTCTCCCTACTTGTGTTCCCTCTCCCTCTATGTCTCTCTCTGTCAAATAAATAAATAAAATCTTAAAAAAAAAATGCATGCTGCTAGGGAGGGTCTTCGAGGCAGACTTCCCCAGAAGACACAAGCATAGGCACCAAGTAGGGAGTACAAGGCTACATGTTATCAAGGTCAGCAAGGTGAGCAAAAAATGAGCTATACTTCTTTCAACCTTCTTCCTGTACCTTCCTTCCTGATTAATAAGGACAGAAAGGCAGGCTCCAAACCAAACAGTGGAAGCTGCTTTCTAAAACTTTGTAAAATCTTTAGAAGACTAGGGCACCAGGCATTAGTGTTGCCACCACAAAGCAAGGCTGTCTCTATTTTAGCAGAAGGAAAGGGTTATGCATTAAAGATCTCAGGGAGCCTAAAGTAGGAGCTACTCCCCTCAACTCTACATACAAAAATAAAATAATTGTAAAATACTTGTTGACATGAGCCAAGGCATTCGATCTTAGTGTTTCCTATTACCCCATTGACTTCCCTCACATCCAAGGAGCAGTCAGGGCTCTGACACCAGAAAGAGAAAATACAGAGTATAGACAACAAAAGATCCAATTTCTTGAACTTTGACTTATAAAAATGATGGTTCTGAAATAAGAAAAGGTCTGGGAGAATATTTAGCTTTTCAAAAGCAACCTTCCCTGGCTCAGAGTATACAAAAGAGGTAGAGAGAATAGCAAGGAAAGAGAAGAATAACTGAAATGTTACTGAATTTCAGTAAAAATCACAGTAGGTCCTCCAGGCCTCAGACAAAGTCCCAGAAGATATGAAAAAAAGGTTTTCCCCTAGAAGCAGAAGCGACATGAACTGCAGACCCAGTGTGAATATAAGAGACAACAAAGTCCCAGAGTGGTACACAGCACAGCACGGAGTAGGAGAATGGACTGGACGTGGGGTCCTCTATCCCAGGAGCAGTAACGCATATGAAGACGGCTCTAAGTTGGGACAAGATGGGAGCAGCAGGAAGGCCATACGGGCTCACCACTGTCCTCGATCTGTGCTTCTCTATAGTCTTCAGAATACCAATTACAACTGAAGTCATCATGAGCACCACCTCATTTAATCCTCAATATGGTAGACCTTCAAGAACCATCTGTCTTAATGCACTAGCTGGACAACATTTTTAAAAAGGGAGGTGGAAGTTGGGGGAAATCCAAACTCTCATCTTCATCTTTTTTTTTTTTTGGTGTAGTGAAAGTGTTCATGTGCAGGAGGTGGGATGGAGGGACAGAGAGGGGGAGAGAGAGAGAGAGAGAGAGAGAGAGCCGCCAAACAGACTCCCTACCCAGGGCAGAGCCAGAAGCCAGGCTCAAGCTCACAACCCTGAGATCATGACCTGAACCAAAATCAAGAGTCTGACGTTTAACCAGTTGAGTCATTCAGGTGCCCCTTCATCACTTTCTTAATTAGAACAATAATTTCTTATCTAGCCCAGGCACTGGAAGTCCCAGAAGCACCCTTCCCTACATTTTCCCTTTGACCAACCACTGGTTCTGCTACAAAAGATGCTTAGCCTTGGTGTGGTCAAAGTTCATAGCAGCATAACAAAGTCCTCCATCAAGCCAGTGTTCTCTGCTTCGGGGGTCAGAGTTCACAGGTCAAGTTCAGTCCGTCCAAAGAATCATAGGAGGGTGCTCGCTGTCCTCCTCCAGCCGCAGAGCGCTGGCCTCCTCTTCCAGACACGCGCCGCCCACTGCTCCCAGCTCATCTATGTAGATTAAAAGCACCATTCTTAAAAAGGAAGAAAGAGAGAGAAAGAAAAGAAAAAGAAAATAAAAGGAAGAAGGAAGGAAGGAAGGAAGGAAGGAAGGAAGGAAGGAAAAGGAAACAACATGGAAATGCTTGTTCACAGTCCAAATATCAATTTTGTTCTCTGGGAAAAATAAAGACAGTGAAGTATCAAAAGTCTATGCAAAAAAAAAAAAAAAAAAAAAAAATTCCCTCTTCCTGGGATTCTACTGGTCCTTAGCCACGTTTTCCAACTTGAAACTTTATCCCTAACCTGGTTTCTTGTGCCCTTCTCTATCCCCCAATTCCTAAACATTGAGTTCACATATCTAGTGACCCTCGTAAGTTTGCACACCACCACTAGGCTACTTCATTGCAAACATTACAAAATGCCTGAGACTTATCTGACACTTCATAATGCTTCAGTTTTAAAAACTTTTTTCTTTGAATTCTTAGAAAATTACCTTGGCCATTTTATTTTTTTCTTTCTCTTAAAAACTAGTATCTGGATGTTTATACCTATTCTGCTTTACACATTTTTCAGCTGTTCTATCTTGTTTTTTTCCTTCTACAAAAATACTTTTATACTATTTTACCATTGAATTATTCTTTGGCTGTATCAATTTTTTATTCAACCCATCTATTATTTCCTTATTTCAATTACTAACTTTATAGCACCTACTGTCTGTAACTGGTTATTTTGTCATCACATCTTGCTCTTATTCCATATTGAAAATCCCTTTCCTTAACCTTATTTCCAAATTTTTAACCTGACTGCAAATTCTGACTCATCAGTTTTAATACTTCTCTAATAATATGTTGACACAGTTTGAAGTTTTTAATTTAAAGTCATTATATTTCCTGTAGAGTTATATTTATTAATTTATTAATTTTTAAATTATTATTACTTTTGCTTATCTCAGAAAGGATAGGTTACCTGTTACTATGAATTGGGGAGGGACAGAAGAAACTGCCTACCTAGATCAGTCCTTTGAGATCAAGTATAGATGAAGCTATGGGTTTTGGGGTGAAGAGCTCAATTTACCACACACCAGAATTAATCACTCCCATTTGGCTTCACTGCACCAAGTAGCCTTTCGAGTCAAAGTTCTATCTTCAAACACCAAGGAAAAGGCATCTCCTTAGATTGCCATCCATCAGCCATGGAAGTTTCAAAGAAAATGACAGACAGACGGGAAGCAAAGGCTGGTCAGTCCTCACAGTTAGTTTTTTCCAGTTCTTCACCCTGTCAAGGTTTTGCTCTCTTTGGATTTTACCCCTGAGGGCACCTCCAATAAGGGTGTGGGCATTTGAAGACGTGGACTTTTGGTCTGGATAACCATTGTCAAATTCTGAAATAAGAGGAAAGGCAAGGGGGGGGGGGTGCAAGGACACTACATAAACTGCTCTTTTCTGATATATGCTGTAACAGCTGAGCCAAAAGCCCATTGCTGTAGGATACAGTTGTCTACCTGCCTTGCCATATAGCAGTTCACAGTAGCCTTCTTTTTTCTTAGAGATTTCTCCTACTTTTATGAAGCCATATTGTGTTTTCCTCCATAGTTTCCCTAGGGTTGATTTGCTGGAGGGAGGCAGCAGCTTGTGCTAATTTGCAGTCTTGGCATAAATTGGAAATTCTCTCCTACAAGCGGGTTTATGAACAGGAAACAGAAGACAGCATCGCTGTAATAGAATCAAAGTAGACTATAGAACAGTCTTCTGAGATGTATAAGATCAGAATTCTGGAAAGAATCTGAAGCATCTAATTCTACATTTGACTGCCTTGCTGGAATATATTTAAACTATTCCTTCTTTTAACAACATGTTCTCAAATGAATGGTCTAGCTAGTTTAAAGTATGGAAAAACCAGAGGGAACGTTTTGTAGTTTAAATCAATTTCAATTGTGATTTAATACTTGATTTAAAATAAGTTGATTTTCATAATTAATGAGAAATAAGTTTATTTAAATACAGGTAAACTCAAAACTAGAAATAGATTGCAAAGTTCTAAGAAAGATAGCTAAATTCTTACTTTGAGCTGGGATATCAATTCGAGGAAACCCATCTGTAGCTCCTCAACCATAATATATCTATAGTTGCTTGAATCCACAGTTCTAAAGAAACCATCATATAACTACTGGCACTGGCAGTGAAACAGATCAAAGTGTATTTAAGCTTTTACTTCTGAACACTAACTGTCCTAATGCCAACCTCCAAATGAACTTTAAGTTTGGGTTTTAATTAAAATCCTGAGTATAGGGCGCCTGGGTGGCTCAGTCAGTTAAAATCCTGAGTATAGAACTCACCTCTAACGAAAGCTAAGCACACATTTGGAGATTCAGAGAAATTTGCTCCTCTTCCTCTCTTCCTGAAATGATACTGTATTAGATTCATTTAGGCTAATCACTGCTCTGCATTAAGATGCAAAACCCCTAGGAAGAAAGAAAAATCTTTTCACCTGCCATTATGTAATTGTGGATTATTTTATAATATCCCTGGTATGGTACTGACTTTTTGAAAGCAGAATTCATCAGACATTGAAGGAAAGGACTCAAAGAGGAAAAGAAGCTGGTAAAGGAAGGGTCTGGGACTACCAGGGGACCCGAAGGGGATAGCAGCAGCTCTAGGGTCATTTGTCAAAATAAAGAAAAGAGAAACTGTTTGAAAGAAGGTAGGAATATGCTGGTGGTAGTAACTACCTTTCTCAGATTTTCCATGGAGACCCATCTGTGCCCAAGAAAAGAGGATTGTTTCCTGTGGAATTCTTAGCACACATCCCAAACACAAACACAGGGCTCTAACTTGTGATGCCAACACAGATCTGTCTTTCCCAGCTCGTCACTTATGCCTCTCTGTGCCTTTCTCAGAAGAGAAAGTTAAGAGTCATGTGATGGTAGAAATGTCACATACTCCTATACGGAGAACATTTGCCCCTCTCTCAAATCATACTACATCTAATGCCAACTTTGAAATTATACCTATTTTTTAAAAAGATTTATTTATCTATTTGACAGACAGAAATCACAAGGAGGCAGAGAAGCAGGCAGAGAGAGAGAGAGGAGGAAGCAGGCTCTCTGCCGAGCAGAGAGCCCGATGTGGGGCTCAATCCCAGGACCCTGAGATCATGACCTGAGCTGAAGGCAGAGGCTTTAACCCACTGAGCCACCCAGGCATCCCAAAGGTAGAGGGAGAAGAAGACTCCCCCCAGAGTAGGGAGCCTAGTGCAGGACTGGATCCCAGGACCCTGGGACTATGACCTGAGACAAAGGCAGATGCTTAACCAACTGAACCACCCAGGCACCCATGAAATTATACCTATTTTAACAGTTGTACAATATTGAGTGATCTGTGTGAGAGAGGTCAATAGAATTCCCAAATGTAAGGGGCTCTATTCTCAATTATAACCATTGTACCTCTACCCCCAATCCCTAGATATCTAAGACACAGAGCCAGTGGCATACCTTGCATATTTAACAGCTGGTCTGGGTCATCCAGATTTCTATAAAACCCAGGTGATACCAGCAATAATCGGGAAATTAAACTATATAATTTCTATACTATACTATACTATACAAAAACTACACAGAACTGTTAGTAGCATTACAAATTTCAAAAGAGATAAAGACATTGTTTCAATCATCTCTCTTTTTATCTTTTTAAATGTCTTTGTTGAATTCCTTCAAGTCAATGTCATTTAGTGTTAGTGTAGGAATCTGACTTCAAGCTCCTTTCAAAATAATTATGAGATTCAAATTAATTATGACCCAGTTAATGGTTCATATAAATAGCACAAAAAATCACTTTATTGTTTATCAAAATGAAGTAGTTTTCTCTTCCTGTTCTATTACTTTATTTATCCTTGTACTAGTACTGGTAAAGAGCCTAATATATTTATGATTGACTGTATTTTTTCCTTAAAAATCATGAAAATAGAGTAATACATTTAATATCCATTTACTTAGAGTAAGTCTAAAGTAGAAGAGACAAAAAATGAATTAGCCAAATAAAAACTGTCCTTAAGATATAATATCCAAGGAGGTGATGATGGTAGCATAATATGAAACTCTTAATTAGTTCGCAACCTTATTTGGTGATAGGGCTTGAATTCATAGTGATATATAACCTGAAAAAAATAATTAAAATCACAGAAGACAGAGAATGATATCAGGAAACTGCTGAAGTTATTTATTTAAACATATTTTCCTGAACAACAGAGGTATAATTTATCATGAAATGAACAGAATAATATTTGATGATGAGAAAAACTGCCTAAAATAGATTAGGTTACATTGTTGTTTTACAATATTTTACTTCATTGGCTATAAGTTTCTTTGCTAAATTTAAGCCATTTCCTATACTGCTTAGCCTACAAAATTTATGTTTTGACTAACAACAGAGTAATTAAAAAGAGAAAAAAACTGACATTACTTCACGTAGCAAAATTACTTTTAGAAATTAATATGTTGTATATTCAGATGTCCTGTATTCATGCTAGTTGATCTTAAAGCCCTATTACTGCACTACTTGCAGAGAATATAAAGGCTCAAAGTGAGTCTAAACATAAATAAACTTTATAAAGGACTGTCTGGTTTTGGTGACCCATTATTAAAACAGGAATATTTCTGCTGCTACTGTCTATGAACAATTAATCATGATAGAGCTGTTCCACAACCACTGGATAAGCTATTAATTTATGAATCATTGTATCTATTCAGTAACTTGACCACACTCTTAAGTTGCCTCTTTAGTTGCATGACTCGACTTAGCCAATGACATGTAAGTAGAGGTGGCATGAGTCACTTACAAGCCGAAGGTGGAAGAGACAGCTCCTGTTTCTTCCCCAACTTGTCCCTCCACCACAAGAGGAGCCCCAACACATACGAAGTTGCTCATCAGCCTGGATTCTGCAATCAAGATACTGAAGATCTGACAGTCAGCGGATCTGTTAACAGACGTGCGATATGACCAAAAAAACTTTGTCGAGTTATTATGTGTACTATTACTGCAGCAAAATAAGCTTTAAGTAAACAATCAAATGTGTATTTAAAAAAACTGGAAAAATATACATTGAAATGTTGGCAGTGACTCTATGTGATATGTTGAAGAGGTGGGGTCAGGAATATCTCACATTTGTTTTCCTGCATTTAACAAAAAGTACCTATTTAAATATTGGAATCAGAATAATACTTTAGAAATACTATGAGGGTGCCTGATTGGCTCAGTCAGTGAAGTGTTCGACTCTTTTTTTTTTTTTTTCAAGATTTTATTTATTTATTTGACAGAGATCACAAGTAAGCAGAGCGGCAGGCAGACAGAGGAGGGAAGCAGGCACCCCATTGAGCAGAGAGCCCAATGCAGGACTCAATCCCAGGACCCTGAGACCATGACCTGAGCTGAAGGCAGAGGCTTAACCCACTGAGCCACCCAGGTGCCCCAAGAGTTTCAGCTCAGGTCATAATCTCAGGGTCCTGTGATCCAGCCCTACATGGGGATCTGCACTGGGCATGGAGCCTGCTTGAGATTCTCTCTTTCCCTCTCTCTCTCCAAAAGAACAGAAAAGAAATGAAAAAGAAAAAGGAAGAGGAAAAGAGAAAGAAAAAAGAAAAAGAAATAAAAAGAAATACTAGGAAATCTAATGTTTTTAAAATAATCATACTCTGATGTTTTAATTCCAGCCCATTACAGGTGGCTAGAAATCTATTATGAGAAATAAAACATCTTAATCCTCCTAGATGGGTTGATTGCATTGTGTAGTTTTAACCCTCAGACTCTGGAGATATAGATCTGTCTATTGGCAATACAACAGACAAAGAAGGAAATGCACCACAAACCTGAAAGCTCTCATGCCCAATTCTTTGTGCTGCAAATATTCTCACAGTCTCAATCACAATGCCTGATTTCTGGTAATAGGTATTAAGCTATTAATTCCTTCTGTGAAACAAATTATTTGCTGGAACTCAAACCTCACTAATTTATTTGAAAAAGGAATGCCACCTTAAAGTAGCATGTGAACTAAGAGAATAATACCCCTTCACTGTTTCAGCTGGGAACTGAGCTCATGGCTCAATCTATACCCACTGCACGACCACACTATAATCTGCTTCTTGCCTCAGTCTCTAGAAATAAGAGCCTGCTCCTCATTGGTCCTGCTCTCTCAAGATCACAACACCAGAAACCACCTCTCCCCTAATTTTGTTGTTATTGTTGTTTTTAACTCCTAAGTTTAACATATTTTTAGCATTGAATTAGTTTGTAAACGTATGAAACTCAAAAAGCAAAAAGACAAAAACATTAAATACACCTCAGGTGGATTCATGTATACCCTGTCTCAAAGGAATGATACACATTTCAATATGTTGAATTTTTATATTTTGCCAATTTTTCTTTTTACTGGAGTGAGGTAATCAATCATACTCTTAAGAAATCTATCAATACGCAGTTCACCCCAAGGAAAATAGATTTAAGCAAATATTTTAATGATTGTTCACTAAAACATTATTTGTGAAAGTTAACAGTTCAAAGTAAAATTAACAGGGCACCTGGGTGGCTCAGTGAGTTAAGCCTCTGCCTTCAGCTAAGGTCATGATCTCAGGGTCCTGGGATTGAGCCCCACATCAGACTCTCTGCTCAGCAGGGAGCCTGTTTCCCCCTCTCTCTCTCTGCCTGCCTCTCCACCTACTTGTGATCTCTCTCTCTCTCTCTGTCAAATAAATAAATAAAATCTTTAAAAAAAAAAAGTAAAATTAACAAACACTAGATAAATTGGTATTTCCAAAAGTATAAGTATGTTGCAGTAATTAAAAATTATATTCTTCAAAGGTATTTTAGAAAAAATAATAAATACCCATGATACAATGTTAAATGGATAATAAATAATTCAAAGTATGGATATGTATTAATGTTATACTTTTTAATTATTTTTAAAGGAAAAAATGGAAGAAACTAGCCAATATCTCAGGATGGTAGAATTAAGAATTACATGGCATTTCTTTACCTGTACATGGTTCATTCTTTTCATATTTTTAAAATTTTCAATAAAGACAGACATCATTTACATAATTACAGAAAAAAGGAATCTCTATACTGTACACAAATTCCAGTTTTCCATATGCAAACATGACTCAGATAATTTCAATTATTTTGAGACATAAATTAGGCTATGATGCTTCATTATGTGGTTGAGATGAAAATCCTGAAGCTCTTTTCTGGGAGAATTGCAAAATCCCAGCACTAAAGAGGGCAAAGAGGCATATATTTTTATTCATAGTGCCTAGACTGTGTGTCATAGAGATTAAAACACTTGCCCAGAGCAGAGCTGGAAGTTATTCACAGATAAGGAATCAACTCTGACCTCCTGATTTTCCATTTAACCTTTTGCCCTGTAAAAGAAATCACATTTTAAGTGTGCACATCATTGCACTTCATTCCCAATATTTAGCTATAAGGAACAGTTAATAGTGAGACTAGAACTGAAGTTAAAATCTCATTAACTTCAGTATGGGGCATTATTTTTTCATATTCTTTGACCTTCCAATTAAACTTAATTGCCAGGTACATGTATTATTATAAAAGACAAGAGCCATTAAAAACATATTTATTAAGCTCTCGAATGACCTTACTTCTCAAATGCTATAGCAAATTTTACAGAACACCGTCTAAATCTTGCATGAAGTGCTTGGGATAGGAGCATTTATATCTTGTGAGAAAATGATGTAACTGGAGCCATCTCAAAATAGAGCCAGAGTGACCACGGCAGAGACCTGCTTTACTCGCCTTTGTGTGAACTGGACAAAACAGCGATTGCCTTTTTGTTTGTTTGTTTGTTTGTTTGTTTGTTTAAAGATTTTATTTATTTATTTGACCAACAGAGATGACAAGTAGGCAGAGGCAGGCAGAGAGAGAGGAGGAAGCAGGCTCCCCACTGAGCAGAGAACCCGATGCGGGGCTCGATCCCAGGACCCTGGGATGATGACCTGAGCTGAAGGCAGAGGCTTAACCCACTGGGCCACCCAGGTGCCCCAACAGTGATTGTTTTAAGCAATCGCTGGAGAGGTGAGCAGGAGAACAAACATTCTGATCACAAGAATGGCTATGGACTTGCTGCACAACAGAATCAGGAGTCAAAGAATATAAAACCCAGAGCAGTTAGCTTGTTAACTAACTTTCCCCCATGGAAAACTCTTTTTTTCCTTTCTTCAACCCAAGTAATTGTACCTGCCTCCTTTTCCTTTTATTCTGTGGCCCTACAAGCTGGACACTGGGTTTCTACCTGAATCTGTTGCAATTCTTTGGTTCCAAATAAACATTCCTTTGCCTTTCATTATGATTCTTTATTTTGGGGTTAACAATCTGTTGACATCATAAATTCTAAGATTTAAACACGGGGTTCCTGGGTGGCTCAGTGGGTTAAAGCCTCTGCCTTCGGCTCAGGTCATGGCCCTAGGGTCCTGGATTGAGCCCTGCATCGGGCTCTCTGCTCAGCAGGAAGCCTGCTTCCTCCTCTCTCTCTGCCTGCCTTTCTGCCTACTTGTGATCTCTGTCAAATAAATGAATAAAATCTTTAAAAAAAAGATTTAAGACATCATAAATTCTATCTAAGATTTAAAACAATATTATAAGAGTAAAGAGTACATTTATAACACCATCAATCAAAACTAGCTTCCTTCCACATAACTATTGACCCTTGGAAGACATAGTCTTTCTTTAATTTGGGTGTATTTAATTTCCAATTTGGGGTTTTTTAATTGCTTTTCATTTGTGTGTATTCAGGTTTTCTTTTTTTTACTTATTTAATTTTCCTTTTTCAGTGTTCCAGAATTCATTGTTTATGCACCACACCCAGTGCTCCACGCAATATGTGTCCTCCTTAGTACCCACCACCAGCAAAAACTGACAACCCCTGCCTTCGACTTAGGCCAGCATGGAATTTCAGGATGCACAGAACATACAGAATGCAAACATCAACATATATAACTAAAAAGATGCATAACAGGTAAGTGACTGAGAAGATAACTTTCATCTTTTTTTTTTTTAAGATCTTATTTATTTATTTGAGAGAGAATGAGTGAGAGAGAGCATGAGAGAGGAGAAGGTCAGAGGGAGAAGCAGACTCCCCAAGGAGCTGAGCCTGATGCGGGACTTGATCCTGGAAGTCTGGGATCATGACCTAAGCCGAAGGCAGTCTCTCAACCAACTGAGCCACCCAGGCGCCCGATAACTTTTATCTTAACATGATATTTTATCTTTCCAATGCCCAAAAATGAATTTATTCTATTTCACCCAATACCTCCTTTACTCTGATCTTCTTCCTAAATAAATGGCATCATCATATACTCAATTGTTCAAGCCCAAAACAACATCATAATTTCCTCACTACAAAAATCTCATTAGTTACTAAAACTATCCTAAACTATCCTAACTATCCTAAAACCTGATCTGTGAAGGTCAGGAACAATCTTCATGCACTAAGTCCAAAGCTAGCTTCCTTGTGCAATGTCTTAGCAACACTTAACCCATTGAACACTCCCTTCTTGTGAAATTATTTTCTTTTTTTTTTCCCCAAGTAACTTCCTCTCAGTTTCCTTTTCCTGCTCCTCTTTTATACCTGACCTGTATGAAGTAATGTCCCAGAGCTGTCTTGGCCCACCTTCTCCTCCTTATGTATGGAATCATAATATGTCACCTCATAATATGCCACTTTAGCATGAAGATTATTTTGAGCTGAAGGCAATCGAGAACAACCAGAAGAAAAAAAAAAAAAAAATCTCTGCCTCCCTCTCTTTTATACGATGAAGAGCAAAGCAATTAACTCTTAATCACCAGAGACTTATCAGCCCGGAGACAGCACTGAGAGGAATTTACACAGTAAACTTTACTGAAACAACACTTAGCTTCCATTACTTTCCCCATATATTTGTCTTCCCACAGTTTTCCACCCTAAAAAACCTAAAGCCCTTATTCTTTGTCTTGGCCCTTCTCTATAAACTCACGGACATGGGGGAAGGTATGTGCTATGGTGAGAGCTGTGAACTGTGCAAGAGTGGTGATTCACAGAGCTGTACCCCTGGGGCAAATAATACATTATATGTTAATTAAAAAAATATATAAATAAAAATCAACTTTATCAATCCTTGTGAAGATGCTATATAAGCCCCAATGTCTAACCACCCCTTTGAGTTACTCATAACTGAATTTCTCCCACAGGTAAATATATTTTTCTTTTATTAATCTTAGTTTAATTCCCAAAGCTCCAGCAGCAGATCTCAGGAGGGTAGAAGAAAAATCTTTTTTCCTTCTCTATATTGATAATTAAGTGGTCAAATTGTTGGGTCCATGGTCAAAGGAGCCTGACTGATACAAAGCAAAGGTCAAGCAAAGCTTTATTTCACTCCCAAGCATCAAGAATCAATCTGACCTGCCAGGGACATCTCTTGCAAAGAGGCAACGACCCTATGCCTTACAGACTAGCTTTTAAGGGCAAAGGCCATGTAGTTGGGCCTGGCCGTGCACAGGTGGCCAATGAGATTGTAACACAGAGAAAGCTGCACAGTCATGCCAGGTCACACATAAGTGACCAATTGAATTACAATTTACTCTATAGTAGATATTTGAACTAGTCTATCACCTTGGTCAGAACTGGGGCCCAAAACGTGCCGAAAAGGTGGGGCCTACACTCCTTGGCAGCTAGGGAGACAGTATGTGCACTCTACTGATTGAATGTCTCTACGTGACCCAACTCACCCCTGTATTCAGTCTGTTATCTCCACCTGACCTGACTTGCCCTTGTATTTGGGCTTTGTTACCTGGGACCGGTTTCCTGGACTTGCTTTTAAGTAAGTTCCTTGGGTGGTGGTGGGGGGGGGGGCAGGTTCAGTTTAAGTTTTACTGCATAAGCAACAAAATGGCTGTTCAACCAAGGTGGGGCCACTCTGGCTAAATAGGCACTTACAAAATCAGTTCTATGGTTTTATAGTTTATATTGATGATGTTTGTGCTTTTAAACCTGACTCTTCTTTGAGATAGAAACACATATATCAAACTTCCCATTTTAAAGCTATATTTGAATATCTAGTAAACAAAATAATCCTGATTTTCATTGTCACTCGAGCAGTTTGCCTCATCTCAGGAAGTCACAGTCTGGATTAGTCTACTAATGCTGCTATAACAAAATCATCACAAACTTAGTGGCTTAGAACAATGAATTTATCATCTTATAGTTCTGGAGCTCAGAAATCTGAAATGGGTTTCAGGGCACTCAGATGAACATTGCTGTGGCTATGTGCCCACTCCAGAGAAGAGAGGCTAGCACAGTGCAAGTCTCAATACATGACTGTCTGAGTAAATAAATGAACTGATGAATCCTCCACTTGGTTTACTTGCATTTTCCCTTTCCTTGTTTTCAGCTTGTCAATTCCGTGGGTGTGTCTACTTTATGACTCCTTCAAAGAATCATCACTTAGGATGTTTTACTCACTTTTTAAAATTGTTATCTAATTTTATATTTCTTCCCTTGATTTCAGCCTCTTTGCTGGGGGTGTAGTGTCTGCTCCTCCTCCTTCCATACAAATCTAAATTAAATCCATAGATTTACTAATCCCAATAGATAAATATAGTATCTAAACATAGATAAACATAGTAAATCCCACAGATTTACTTTTTTGTATTGTCATTCTATTGTAGAGAAGAGAAAAAAAAATCTTGACCACCTATCATAGGTTCTGTTGCTGGGGTCCTGTAAATTAGACTGACAATAGATTAACAAGAGAAAAAAAAAAAAGAAGTTTATTAATACACGCCCACATTCACTTGGAATGCTCAATTATGTGTAATGCAAATGGGTAGTTAGAAGCTGGACTGACACAGCATCTTAATAAAACAAAACAAAAATACCACATATTTTTAAAGCAATAACAAAACAAAGAAAAAGGACTTTGATCTTCTACAGGCAGCAAATTGTGGGAAGGCAAATATATGGGGGGAAACTAATGGTAATTAAGGGCTAGTTTTAGCAAGGTTTGTTATATAGTTTCCTTTGATGTTGTCTTTGAGCTTCTAGGGATCTAGAGTTTTTCTCTGGTAGATAGGGGAGGGAATGCCTGATAGGGGAAGGGGACACCTTTACAAATTTATATCCCACTTTTAGGCAAATAGAGAAGGGTTCTTATGCCAAAGTGCCATATTTGGGTGGCATATTCTACTATCCCAAACTACGATAAGTATTATCTCTTAATAAACCATGATAATAAATGCTCTTGGCATCACTCTGGACTCTAATTAAGCTGGCTATTTATTGCAAAAAAAAAAAAAAAATGTAAACTATGCAGTGAAATTTAAAAGAATGCCCTAGGAAACTGTGCTTCTGTGTTTTGATTCATTTTTTCATTATTTATTTCCTTTCTTTGATGAATCACTATTCAAATAGTAGCACCCAGTGTGTTAAGTTCTAATCAGCCTTGCATTTATTGTTTCTCTTTTAAAATTGATTTGAAGGGGACGCCTGGGTGGCTCAGTAGGTTGAGCTGCTGCCTTCCGCTTGGGTCATGATCCCAGGATCATGGGATGGAGTCCCGCATGGGCTCCTTCCTTGGCGGGGAGCCTTCTCTCTCCTCCTCTGCCTGCCTCTCTGCCTGCTTGTGTGCTCTCTCTCTCTCTCTCCTTGCTGACAAATAAATAAATAAAATATTTTTAAAAAATTAAAAAAAAAATTGATTTGATGGATTGAACTCATTTTACTACATATAATTATTTAACTGTAGGTTTTCAACCTATAGGTGCAAAAGGTCAAGGGCTAAATTTGAGTATTTAAAAAGAGGAGTCATTAAGCCATTATATCAAGAAAGAATTTAATGATCATTGATGACACAGTTTTTACAAGATAAATGTTGACTTCTTATTTCAAAATTTATTCACTCACATGCTATCACGGCCATATTGCCATAGGAGAGTTCTAGAGCAGAGTATTATAAAGATGGAGTGAAAACTTCGAATTCTGATCAATTTAAAAATCCTCATTTGAATATCTACTATAAATCACATATATTCACAGCCATAGTAGTAATTAGCTTAGTTTTATGCTGAATTTTAATCTTTTCTTTAATCAAAATATACCTGTTTTATGGTTATGTGATGCAGAATTTAAACTAGGTCTATTGACAGCTAATTTAATAAGTAGGTGATTTTAAAATTTTTTAGTATAGAGCAAAAGAAAATATGTCTTACAGAAAAGCAGCCAATAAACCTACTGTAAGCATAACATGAAGAGAAGGCTTCTGTGCTATGTATTTTAGGGATATTAACTGTTGGATGCTGGTTAAGTCCACAAATTATTTTCTTTGTGTGCAGGTTAGATTACCTGAATTTACTCTCACAGAATGTAGGATATGAACAAGGTATAAAAAAATGATTTTAAGTTGAAGTAGGAGTCATGATTAAAACATTAAACCACTTATATTTCCTTTTATTTTGAAAAAAAAAAAAGATTTGCCTTATATAAGCACATGGTTAGACATATAAAGTACAAGAGTGAATTGTCACAGACAATTAAATCTTATAAGAACCCATGCATTTTGTGAATTCATGTTGTATTATACAAGCATCTTAATCACAGAACATAATTAAATAAATACAGAACATAATTAAGAAATTCCTTAATTTTAAAAGATTTAAATTTAAAAATAATTTAAAGGATTTAAATTTAAAAATAATAAGAACATAATTAAGAAATTCCTTAATTTTAAAGACATTTAAAAGTATCAAAGAGTGACCGTAGCAAAACTGCATAGAAAGGAATCAGTTTTCTGGAGCTAAAAAACATGAAGTTTCCAGTCCAGTCTCTAATATGTAATGTTGGGTTACTCTGGGGAAGCCACTCCTCTGTTTCTACATTAAAACAGTGTAGGGTCAGGGGGGATTGGAGATATGATTGCTTTGGGAGATAAAGTGAGTGGCAGACACCTTATATGTATTTAAATACAGTGACTTATCGTAGAGTAAACTCATTTAATTTTCACAACAATCCTGAGAGGCAGTAGTATTCATTTCCATATTTTAAGATGAGGTACTGATGCACAGAGAAGAAACTGGCCCAAGATAACATGGCTGAGAGGAAGGAGAGTCATTACCCAAAACCAGGCAGTCAGGTTTCACATTCAGGCTCTTACCCACTATATATACTGATATGGGGAACAAAGGCAAAAGAAATATAGAAAAAATTAAACTTCCTTAGAACTTGGAGTATATCATCAAGTACTTAGGACAGGCAGAGTGAACTTCCTTAAGAAGCTTAGCTGCCTCAAAGTTAATACTTTGCTAAAGGCAAAAGGCAACCTTAGCTTGACATTAGCCCAACCTAAAGGATCCTATAAAAAAATCCCTTTGGAATTTTTTTTGGAAACTTCCTTTATTCTACTCCTCCCCCAAGATATATGTTAACAATCACTCTGCAAGCGTACAGCCCACCATATATCTGAGGGGTCTCATGACTAAGGTTTTACTGGACATTAGTAAGTTATCTTCTCCTAATAGCAGCTAGCCCCTCAAGGTCCTGGAAGCCTTCTTCCAAATCCTTAGAGTCTTGCATTATCCCTAACCCCCTCCCAACTTGAAAGTATATAACCTCTCACTCTTCACTATACTAGGGCAGCTCTTTCTGCCCACGGGTCTTGTTCCTATGCTCCAATAAAACTCTTCTTTCTCAACAAAGACATCTCAAGAATTCTTTCTTCACCATTCTTTCTCAAACTCCAATGTTACACATCATATATGACAGCCTATATATATACCAATAAGCTTTCATATTAGGGAAAGAATCAGAAACTAAGTATATGTATCTTCATTGTGACTTTTTTTTTTAATTTTTTATTTTTTATACTGTGACTTTTGTTCTATCCTTTGAATCATAACCATTTTGTCTCCACAATTATAATATTCTCCCTGCATTCTGGCCTTCATTCACTTCTTTTCCCAACACTGCTCTCTCACATCATATCAACCAAAACTTTAGAAGCCATTCTTCTCAAGGCACCCGGGTGGTTCAGTCATTAAGCGTCTGCCTTCGGCTCAGGTCATGATCCCAGAGTCCTGGAATTAAGCCCCACACTGGGCTCTCTGCTCCACGGGAAGCCTGCTTCTCCCTCTCTCACTCCCCCTGCTTGAGTTCCCTTCTCCACTGTGTCTCTCTCTGTCAAAATAAATAAATAGAATCTTAAAAAAAAAAAAAGCCATTCTTCTCTGTCATAGCACTTTTCACCACTACCACTAACCTTCCCCATTGTGAAACTACCTTCTCCTTCTAGACAAATTATAAAATCATAACCTTCTTGAACCCCTCAAGGACTTGAGGTCACAAGTGAGTAGAATAACATGAATTCCATAGATAGACAAGCCTTGCAAGGAGATATGATTTGGTCCTTCCAGAAACCCAAAAACCCTGCCAGGCTGAAGAAGTTTATGCTCAACCTCAGTGAAAACTGGAGCACTGCAACTTAACACAACAACAACCAAATATTGAAGAGATCTACTCAGACACTCAGAGTTGGTATAAAAATTATTTTAAGATGATGGTCCTTGAAAGTGAACAGGTGCAAAAAGAAGCCTTCTCAGAGCTTCCCTTATCTGACCAAAAGCAGAAATTTTGAGAAATGAGGACTTCCATAAATACCCTTTCTGGGCCAGCATCTATTCCAAAAAGAGACCAGGAAGAAACACCAAGATAAACCTTCCCTAAATGTCCACCCCAGGAGTTTTTTTTATGACCTTGAAGCAGATAGAAAGATCATTCCCAGCTGCACAAACACTATCACGAATTCTCTTATTTCTCATGTGTTCGAAAAACCTTTTTGTCTTTCCTAAAGAAAGTCATTTCTCCCTCCACTCCCTTCCGCTTACTGAGTTACGTATAGAAGTCTTTAAACGTAGGGGCCCCTGGGTGGTGCAGTTAAGCCTCTGACTCTAGGTTTTGGCTCAGGTTGTGATCTCAGGGTCATGAGATTGAGCCCCGTGTTAGGCTGCTTGAGATTCTCTCTCCCTCTCCCTCTGCCCCTCCCTGCTTCTGCTCTCTTGCTCTGTAAAATAAATAAATCTTATTTTTTTTGAAGTATTTAAATTTAAATTTTTTTGAAGTATTTAAGAGAGCCAGCCACTTCTTTTGCTGGCTCCTGTGTACATGTGAATAGATCCTTTTTCTACTATTAATCTGTCTCTTGACTATTTCACTCCCACATCTTGGCTATTAAACTTTAGAGGAAAGAAGAGAACATTTTTCCTTTTCTAAAGAAAGATATCTTCTTATCTCCACAAAACTGGCAAATACCATAAAACTGATTAATGACAAATACTGACAGAGATCGGGGAGGCAGAAGCCCTCGTCATTATCTCTGGGAGGAGAGACCATCTGGCTGGGCTCGGTATTGACAAAGATTCTCTTCTTGACCAAACTGTACTCAGGTTCATGGGAGCTACTCTAGGCTGACGTTGGACTTGGGTTTCCTGCCTGTAGAGTCCACTTTTAGCAAGAATCTCATTGAGTCAATTTAGGCAGAATTCATTTCCCGCCCATGGTATCTGAAGAAACTTGATCTTCTTTTTTTTTTTTTTTTAAGATTTTATTTATTTATTTGAGAGAGAGACAGTGAGAGAGAACATGAGCGAGGAGAAGGTCAGAGAAAGAAGCAGACTCCCTGTGGAGCTGGGAGTCCCATGCGGGACTCGATCCTAGGACTCCGGGATCATGACCTGAGCCGAAGGCAGTCGTCCAACCAACTGAGCCACCCAGGCGTCCTGACACACCATGAGATCTGATCAGCCGGGATATCTGATCAAATTCCTGGTCCTCCATTGTCCCCCTCAGGTGACAGCTGATGACCCTGGCCTGCCCCAGCTGGAGTCCTGTTAGGTCTCTTTAGCAAACAATTATTCTACCCTCTTAGTAACTTTCCACCTACCAAGACCACATTCTGTCTCTTGTACAGAAACCTCTACTTTTTGTTGTATTCAGAATTGAACCCAACTTCTCCCCCACCAGGACAAAATCCCTTTGTTGTAGATCCCTGAAAAAAGTCTGCCTTACCACCTTTAGTAACAGTCAGAATTATTTTGTCCTTGACAGTATAGAGAATACAGTAGAAATCAAGGCCCAGGTACATGCCACAGAAAATTCAAATAGGGCCAGACCAGAACGTATAAACATGTTTATAAAATTCTTATTTATTAAGAACACAGTTGGTAGATATCTATCACTCTGAGAATTACTAATGTTAGGAGGAAGTACTTCCTCTATCCTATGTTCCTTCTACCTGGACTTAGAATCAAATTGACATGACACAGATTAACAGGAGAAAATCAAAGTTAATTCGACACTTATGGGGAAATTCACATACACATGGGGTTCCAAAGACAATGAGACAACATGGAGCTTACACAAGCTTAAGGAAACATCCAGGTGCCCCATGGAAAAGTTTCTTACATAAAGGAACATCTTTCTTAATAGCTTTTTCCTGGGAGAGGCTCTCCTTTCCAATGTAAATTTAGGCAGTTGAGGGGAATGCACAGAACTTTTTCTGTATCTTCTGCATTTTGATTACTTTTAACTCAAAAACATCTTGATGCCAAAGTGGCCCAGCTTGGTGCAGCCTACTTTGGGCCCCATACTAACAAGATGTGGTGGTCATTCTTCTGAAGCACTACACAGAGCCTTGATGGAATAGTAAAATGTAAAACCCCCAAATTGGATCTTAAATGCATAATGCTGTGTGAAAAAAATACAGAAAATAACATTTACCAATCCTTAGCTTTCTATTATATAGTTTGAGTGTCTTCTTGAATCTTTATGAAACTCCTAGTTCCTTACTCCATTAAGTTTTTCTTTCAAGGTTTCAAGACCTTTGCTGTTATTACTCTAATTTCCAGACTTCATTGTATTAGTTCACATTATTTGATTCATTTCTTATTCTGCTTAATAGTGAAAATAATTTAATGACATAAAATTTGCCTCTAGTCATTAGTCTGTCATGGTTTATAGGTGTTAACACTAAATATTATAATAAAAATATGCTGTAATTGTATTTGGTTTACTTTTTGAGCATTAAATTATTTTGCTTAAGTGGGTAGGAGAAGAATAAATGAAACAAGATGGGATTGGGAGGGAGACAAACCATAAGTGACTCTTAATCTCACAAAACAAACTGAGGGTTGCTGGGGGGAGGGGGTTTGGGAGAAAGGGGTGGGATTATGGACATTGGGGAGGGTATGTGCTTTGGTGAGTGCTGTGAAGTGTGTAAACCTGGTGATTCACAGACCTGTACCCCTGGGGATAAAAATATATGTTTATAAAAAATAAAAAGTTAAAAAAAAATTATTTTGCAGTATATTTTAGTCTTTGACAGGGCTTTTGGAAAGTAATTTTTAGTCTATTGCTAATATTCAGTTTTATCATATCAAAGAACATAATATATACCATATAACTATCATTAAAAAGTTTACCTTTTTAGATTTATTGACTTTTTAAATATGATATGTGATCACTTATTAAAAATATTTTATGGGCAACTTAAAAGGGACAAATTCTTGTAAAAAACTGAGCTTGCTGTATACTTTATAATTCTCAATCTATTTTCTTTCTTGCTCCTGTAAAAATAAGAAGTATTACATTATAGTTTACCTAATTTATTCCTCTTTTTTACTACTTATATTCTGTGTTCTAATATAGTTCTTCTTTCTTGTATTCCAATTCTAATTCTTATATTCTAATATCCTTTCACCAGTTTATAACCTTCAATACTCTGATTTTTCTTAATTTAAGATTTATAACTGATAGTCTGGATAAAAATGCCACTTTTTTATTATCATGAATGATTCTTTTTGATCTAGCTTATTAATTTAATCTATAGTTCTGGTGGCATTCTACTTTATGCTTGGTGTTCTTATTTTCATATTTCCATTTTAAATTTGTTTTTTCATTTTATTTAGGTAGTTGGAAAACAATGCATCTCTTTTAAAGAAATTGTTTAAGATTATATATTAATTATCCTGAAGCTGAAAGGAGAGGGAATAGATACATTGAACTGAACCTCTACTGCCAATTAATAAAACTCAGAAACTTGCAGAGCTGGCACCTATATACCCTAGGCAGGATACTGTTTTCTGTTGACTATCAATTAGTAAGGTGATTGATGGTTGCATTTCACAGGGAATAACATACAATTTGTGAAGTCTGGGTATCTGTAAGTAATTTTTATCTACAAATAACTCATCAAACCTTATTGCACAATATAAATCTGACAACAGAACTTTTATTTTTCAACATGGATTAGGATTTACATTCTTTTTCTCTCCAAAGACTTCAAGTACATTTTCAACCTCTAGTTCTATCATAAAAGTTCCCAAATTACTACGTGACTCAGAATCCTACTTTTTTAAAATACCTGATTAACCAAATCTTTTTTAGAAAGCTTTCTTACTAGGTTTGATAATTAAAAGCCCACCAGACTCTGGGTCTCCGTGAGATTCTATTATTGGAAAAGGAATGTGTGTGTGTGTGTGTGTGTTTAGAGATTAGATTTCTTTCTACATTGAGAAAATGTAGATTATGATTTTATAACTTTTTGCTTCTACAGTTCTATACTCTTTTCCTTGGGTCTCTTTTTGGCATCATCATACCTTAAGCCCTTAAGCAATACCAAAGCATAAAATTCTCTCTTTTCTGTCTCTGAGATTTCTTCTTCTAGCGTATTTCTAAATATGTAGTGTTTATTAAATTTATTGCTTTTTTTTTTTTTTCTGGAGATAATTTTTTGAGAGAGAGAAGGAGAGAGAAAGCATGTGTGTGGGGTAGGGGAGAGGGAGACAGAGAATCTTCAGCAGGCTCAGAGCCCAGCACAGAGTCAGACACAGGTCTCAGTCTCATGATCCTGAGATAATGATCTGAGCAGAAATCAAGTCAGATGTTTAACCAACTAAGCCACCTAGGCACTCCTGGAAATACTTCTTAATACTGATTTTTTCTTAAAGCCACTACTTACTCAGTTTTAGAGGTGGCTCTGTTGGTTAAGTATCTGCCTTCAGCTGGAGTACTGTCATGATCCTGGGGTCCTGAGATCAAGCCTCACATCAGGTTTCCTGCTCAGGAGGCAGCTTACTTCTCCCTCTCCATTTCTGCTCACATGCTTGTGCTCACATGCTCTCTCTCTTTCTCTCAAATAAATAAGTAAAATCTTTACAAAATAGCCATATAGTTTTAGAAATTTACTAATTTTCTACTTTTCCTTTTTGCACATTTTTATAAGTTTTGTTTTTCCAGGACTTTGCTCACTTCATCTCAATTGTCAAATGTACTGATGATGTTCAAAATTGACTAATCATCCTTTGGCAGGGTTGGGGGTGGGTGGTAGTTAAATTTTTGTTTTGAAATAATTATAGATTCACAGAAAGTTGCAATAAATATTCATGGAAGTCATACAAACCCTTTGCCCAGTTTCTCCCAATGGTTTTATCTTGCATAGCTATAGTACAGTACAAAACAAGAAAATTGTCATCTTTTGTGTTTTTTCACTCGGAGTTCCATCCATATACTGGTGTCTACGTGAATGTAATTTTTCATTTCTATGAAATAAATGACCAAGAAATAAATGAAATAATTGCTCAGCCACTATAAGGAATACACCTTTAGTCTTATACTGTCAAAATATTCTGCAGAATGTTGTACCATCGTATAATATGACCAGCATGTAATAAAGAATCTAATATGTCTGCACCCTCACCAATATCATAAAATAGTGTAATCATTCTTTTAATTCTGTTATTATAGCTATTCTGATAGCTATGTAATGATATCTTACAGTTTTAGTTTGCATTTCCCTAATGGCTAATGATGTTGAATATCTCCCCATGTACTTATTGCTATTTTTATATCCTTTTCAGCAAATTGTATTTTTATGTCTTTTGCACATTTTTTAATCAAATTGTTTAGTTTTTACTCTTAAATTTTGAGAGGTCTCTACATATTCTAGACGCA
Source organism: Mustela nivalis (assembly GCF_964662115.1). Classification (NCBI taxonomy): domain Eukaryota; kingdom Metazoa; phylum Chordata; class Mammalia; order Carnivora; family Mustelidae; genus Mustela; species Mustela nivalis. The sequence goes on along the minus strand of NC_139039.1, from coordinate 19,809,824 downwards.
AGTCTTTTGTCAGATGTATAGTCTGCAAATATTTTCTCCAAGTCTATTGCTTGTATTTTCATATTCTTAACAGGATCTTTTGCATAGCAAAGTTTAACTCTAATGATTTCCAATTAACCAATTTTTCCTTTCATGGATTGTGCTTTAGGTATCAAGTCTAATAATTACATGGCCCTAAGTCTCAACAATTGTCTCCTAGGTTTTATTTATTTTTTTTTAAAGATTTTATTTATTTATTTGACAGAGAGAAATCCCAAGTGGGCAGAGAGGCAGAGAGAGAGAGAGGAGGAAGCAGGCTCCCTGCTGAGCAGAGAGAGCCCGATGCGGGACTCTATCCCAGGACCCCGAGATCATGACCTGAGCCGAAGGCAGCGGCTTAACCCACTGAGCCACCCAGGCACCCCACCTCTCCTACGTTTTATTTCAAAGTGTTAAGAGTTTAATACTTTATGGTGAAGTCCGTGATTCATTTTGTGTTCATGTTTATATAGGGTGTATTGTCCAAGTCAAGGTTCTTTTTTCACTGCCCCATAAATGTTCAACTGATTTTAGCACCATTTGTTGAAAAGACTTATCTTTCTCCATTCAATTATTTTTTTAGTATCTTTGCATGTTTGTGTGGGACAATTCTGTGCTCTTTATATTGTTCCATTAATCTGTGTCCATCCCACTGAGTTTTTTTTTAAATTATTGCTAAAGCTTTATAATAAGCATAACATCCAATAGGATATTTGCTCCCAACATGTTCTTCCTTTTCAATATTAGATACTAGAATATTAGACCTTAAGTATTCTAAATATTAGAACTTAAAAATTTTAGGTCATTTTCCCTTCTATTTAAATTTAAAATACTAATGTCTGAAAATTTTATGATTATGTCACCATTTTTTCTACTATAGACAATTTATTCCTTTTTTTGTTGCTGTGTTTTTGTTTCTGTGGTTTTTTTTTTTTAAACCAGATTTGTTAGGGTTTTGATAAACCCTAATTGATATTTTATCAATCTTGAAAAACTCTTGGTTCTGTGGGGTTTTTTTATATTCTAGTTTGACTTACTGATTTTTACCCCTAATATTTCTTAGGTCTTTCTCTCTACTTTCTTTGGTGGCTGTGTATAGTCAAAGTTTATGACTAAGTAAAACAACTCAAATCTCTGTTCCTCATGGGGCACACAATCTAGTTCCTGAGATACCTGTAGTGGTTACCCAGCTGTCTCACTTTTCTCCCACAATCTCAAGCAACTCAATGGAAAATTTTCCTTATCCCTGAGTAATAGATCCTGGCTTTTTTTTTTTTTTAAGTTTTCATTATTTTATATGATCTAATCTATTTTCCTAACTAAGATTGTCTCCATTTTCTGGCAAGGGTCATACACTTCAGGCCCATTTTTTTTTTTTTTTTATAGGACCTGAATTCCAGGCCAACTTTACCTTTGGTCATAGAACCCAGTTCTTTTTGAGCTTCAGCATATCATTTACTGCTGTGCATTTCCATTCACCTTAGCACACCTAGATACTTATTATAGTTTTTAGCTTTTATTTCTTCTTAAGTTTTTCAAATGTTATCAGTCATTGTTATGTGGAAGGAGAGAGCAAAGTAGATCAATGTAAACCTTCACTGTTTCTAGAACATGTACCTGAAAGGGTATTTTTGCAGTCACATATTCTTAAGGAAAAAAAGTAAAGTGAAATGTAAATATCAAAGTCTATATGAATGGAGTCTGTGTTCCTAATATATGAGACTTAGAGGAACTATTACAGATAAAAAAAAGCAGCAGCAAAGTTGGGTCCTCAGCATTGCAATTTGCGTTCAGTGTCTAATGCAGGGGCTTTACAAAATAAAGGTAAAGGTGTATTTTGTCTTATTAATGTATTACATTTTTAACTCTGTTGGTCTATATATTGCTATGTGGCTCATTACATGTGGGGGAAAAAAAGTGGCCCTTTAAAGTTCTTGTGTTAAAATAGAGCTCATTTATCCAGAAATAATGATGCAGAATGAGTGCAATGGGAATAGCTATCAGGAAATGCAATGATATTACATTTATCCCTTTTAAAAGATAATCCAGACCTACTTGATACAATTAGGAGTGAAATGAAAGTAAGTAGAGGCTTAAGAAATTCTATCAGTAAGATAAATGGTTTAAGCAAAGATCAATTAAGAGCCTTGTAGAGTAGTTAGCTTCAGAACAAGTTTCTGGGAACAGGCTAGTAGATAGAATAAAGCCATTAAATCACTGGGAAAAAGCCAACAGGTTGGCAAAGACAAGCAAGCCATTATTGAGAAAAGCTGAATAGTTATGCTAATATCAACATCTGAATGGATGAAATGGACTATAGAATTCTTATTTTTTTAACACCTTTTCTCACTGCTTGTTTCTTTTAATATGGGTTAGGGAAGAAGCAAGCATACTCCTGGGGAAAGAACAAGATGGGCAGTATGAAGGGACTTAGAAGATATAATGTTAAGTGAAATAAGTCACGCTGAGAAAGACAAATACCATGTGATTCCACTTATAGGTGGAATCTAAAGAAGAAGGAGGAGGAGAAGGAGAAGGAGGAGAAATGGGGAAAAAATAAACAAACAAAAAGCAGAATCAGACCTATAAAAACAGAAAACAAACTCAAACTGATGGTTGCCAAAGGGGAGGATTTGAGGGGCTGGGCAAAATGCGTGAAGGGGAGGCAAGCTTTTAGTCATGGAATGAATAAGTCACAGGAATGAAAGGCATAGCATAAGAAATATAGTCAATTATATTATAATAGAGATGTACTGAAAAAGACAGTAGCTATACTTGTGGTATGTTCAGCGTAATGTATAAACTTGTTGAATCATGTTGTACACCTGAAGCTAATGTAACATTGTGTATAACTATGCTCAAATTTAAAAAACATTAAGTTAAAAAATAAAATAATTGGTTTTGCATTAAAAAAAAAAAGAAATGAACTGTCAAGCCTTGAAAAATCATGGAATATTCTGACTAGTGTAAGGTGGTATCACATTGTGGTTTTAATTTGTATTTCCCTGATGACAAATAACCCAGGAGGGTCACCCTCCTTGTTCATCTCCTTAGCCCCACTAAAGCTCTGTGAAATTTTCCAAAAGGAAGCTTATTCACTCATCGGGAACCCCAATTTTTGCACGTGTCACCCAGAGGACACCACTAGATCTCCTGGTCTGGAGGTCAGCAGAGATTACTATTGTAGCCCCACAGGACTTTATACATTTGCATACTTCAAAAGCTGCTGTCTGAAGGTCTGGCTTCTATCAGCCTGAAATTAGGTGCTAATGAAATTTCCCCCATTTGGTCACTGACAGATCCTGGCACATGCTCAACAGAGGGCATATCAAGAATAAATCAGGAAGTTTAGACAACGGCAGAGGCTCAAGAGACAACCAAGAACTAGGTCAAGGTTGAGTGAAAAGAATTATTACCTACACAAAGCCACTCCTTCAAGACCAAGAGAAGTAAATGTTTCATCTAATACATAGAAACAAACACAGAGTCAAGCAAAATGAGAAAAAGAGAGAAATATGTTCCAAATGAAATAATACAAAAAAAAACCTCAAAAAAATAACTTAATGATAAAGGGACTCGTGATCTACCTGATTAAAAAAATTGAAAGTAATCATCATAAGGAAACACATGGATGAACAGAGGAAGTACTTCAATAAGGATACAGAATAAGGAAGTATCAAACAGAAGTCACAGAGCTTGAGAATTAAATAGATGAACTGAAAAATACACTAGATTGGTTCAAGAGTGAACTGGATGAAGAAAATCATTGGGCTGGAGGATAAAGCAATGGAACTCACCCAGACACAGCAGCAAAACAAACAAACAAAAAAGAATTTCAAAAATAAAGATAACATCAGGGACCACTGAAAAAACATCAATAAAAATAACATGTGCATTATAGGGTCCCCAAGGCAGGGAGAAAGGGAAAGGGGCAAAATTATTTCAAGGAAAGATAGCTGAGATTTCCTTAATCTAGGAAAAGAAACAGATATTCATGTCCAGAAAATACAGAGTTCCAAAAAGGATGAACCCAAAGAGAGCCATGCCAGGACACATTATAATTAAACTACCAAAAGTTAAAAAGAGAATATCAAAAGCAGCAAGAGAGGAACAAATTGTTATATACAAAGGAAATACATATAAATATACAAAGCAAATATTAACAGACCTAAAAGGAGACCTAAAGCAAGACAATAATAGTAGGGAATTTTAATAACATATCTACACCAATGCAAACATCATTCAGAAAGAAAATCACTAAGGAAAATGGGCCTTACATGAGGCATTAGACTAGTTGGATGTAACAGACATACACAGAATATTCCATCCCAAAGAAGCAGAATAGAAATTCTTCTCAAATGCACATGGAACATTCTCTAGGATATGTCATATGTTAGAGCACAAAACAAGCTTCAGTGTTGAAGAAGATCAAGATATCTTGGTGGTTTAGTCTTAAGGGTGACTAATTATGGAACAAGTCCCATATATGGCTCCCTGCTCAGCAGGAAGCCTGCTTCTCCCTCTGCAACTTCCAAGCTGTGTTCTCTCTCTTGCTGTCTCTCTCTGTCAAATAAATAAATAAAATCTATATCTATATCTATATCTATATATGAGAGAGATTTTATATGGGTATGTATGTATGTATGTACATACATAAATAATCAGGCATCTTTTGTGACCACAGTGTGGTGTCAAACTAGAAATCAATTACAAGGAAAAAAGTGGAAAAACTATAAATATGTGGACATTAAACAACACATTACTAAACAACTCTTGGCTCAAAAAAGAAATCAAAACTAAATTTTAAAGATACCTAGAGAAAAATGAAAACAGGTTACAACACACCAAAATCTACAGGAAATAGCAAACGCAGTTTTAAGAGGAAAATAGCAATATAGCAATACAAACCTAGCTCAAGAAATAAGAGAAATATCAAATAAATAATTTAACTTTTCTCCTGAAAGGAATGGGGGGGGGCACAAATAAGCCTAAAGTTACAGAAGGAATAAAAAACATTAGAAGGAAAATAAATAAAATAGAGAATACAAAAGCAATAGAAAAGATCAAAGAAACTAAGAGCTGTTTCTACAAAAAAAAAAAAAAAAAAAATCAAATCAACAAGTCCTTAGCTATACTCACTAAGAAAAGAAGATAAATAAAATCAGTAATGAAAGAGTTTACAATTGATATCATAGAAATACAAAGGATCGTTAAGACTATGAATAATTATATACGAACAAATTGGATAATTTAGAAAAAATGGATAAAACCCTAGGAAAATACAATTTTCCAAGACTGAATCATGAAGAAATAGAAAATCTGAAAGGTCCAATTAACAGTAATAAAACTGAATCAGTAATCAAAAATGTCCAACCAAATAAAAGTTCAGGACCAGACAGATTCACTGGTGAATTCTACCCAACATTCAGAGAAGGTTTAAAACCTATCCTTCTCAAACTCCTCCAAACCTTGAAGAACAAGTAATGCTTCCAAACTCATTATTACAAGGCCAGCATTCTCTGACACCAAAACCAGACAGGAATATCACATTAAGAAATAATAACTAAACCCCAGGTGTGTATAGATGAAAAGTCCTCAGCAAAATATTAGCAAACCAAATTTGAAAATACACTGAAAGTATCATACATTGTGATCCAGTAAGATTTATTCCAGGGATGCAAAATAGTTCAGCATCCATAAATCAATCAATGTGATATACCACATTAGATAAATGAAGGATACAAGTTATATCATCTTATTAATAGATGCTGAAAAAGCATTTGACAAAATTGAACTTTCATTTATAACAAAAACCCTCAACAAAGTAGATACAGAGGGAATGTACCTCAACATAATGAAGGCCATAAATTAAAAACTCATGCTAATATCATACTCAATAGTGAAAAACTGAAAACTTAAGATCAGGAACAAGACAAGTATACCCACTTTTGCCAATTTAACTCAACATAGTTTTGGAAAACCAATGGGGTGGGAAAAATAAATAAAGTCATACAAGATGGAAAAGAAGTAAAACTACTACTATTTGCAGATCACATGATACTGTATATAAAAAACATTAAGAAATACACCACAACAATAATAATAATAATAAATTATAAGAATAAATGAATTCAGTAAAGTTGCAGGATACAAAATCAATATATAGAAAACTTTTGCATATGACACACGAATAATAATAAACTATCAAGATGAGTAATCAAGAAAAGAATCCCATTTACAATTGCATAAAAAATAAAACACCTAATAATAAATTTAACCAAGGAGGTGAAGGACCTGTACACTGAAAACTATGATGTTAATTAAAGAAACTGAAGAAGACCAAGTAAATGAAAACATACTCCATGCTCCTGGATTGGAAAAATTAGTATTTTTAAATGCCCACACTACTGAAAGCAATCTAGAGATTCAGTGCAATCCCTACCAAAATTCCTCTGGCATTTTTGCAGATTGAGAACATATAATTTTAAATTTTTGTATGTAACCAAAAAAGACCCTGGATAGCCAAAACTGAATTGAGAAAGAAGAACACAGCTGGAGGTATCACAATTCCAGATTTTAAACTATACTATAAAGCTATAGTAATCAAAACATTTGGTACTGGCACAAAAATAGACACATAGAACAATGGAACAGAAGAGACAGCACAGAAATAAACCCATACAAATATGATCAATTTATTTACAACAAAAGAGAAAAGAATAAACAATGGGAGAAAGACAATCTCTTCAATAAATGGTCCTGAGAAAATTGGACAGCTATGTGCAAAAGAATGAAATTTACTTCATATACAAAAACTAACTCAAAATAGATTAAGAGGTAATATAATACCTGGAACCATAAAACTCCTAGAATAAAACATAAATAGTAAGCTCCTTGACATCAGTCTTAATAATGTTTCCTTGGGGGCACCCGGATGGCTCAGTGGGTTAAAGCCTCTGCTTTCAGCTCAGGTCGCGATCTCGGAGTCCTGGGATCGAGCCCCGCATTGGCCTATCTGCTCAGCAGTGAGCCTGATTCCCCCCTCCTTCTCTCTGCCTGCCTCTCTGCCTGCTTGTGATCTATATCTGTCAAATAAATAAATAAAATGTTTAAAAAAAAATTTCTTTCTTTGGATCTGACTCCAAAGTCAAGAGAAACAAAAGGGAAAATAATGAATTGGGATACATCAAACTAAGAAACTTCTGCACAGCAAAGAAACCACCAAAAACTGGCAACCAACTGAATGGGAAAAGATATGTGAAAATCATATATCTGATAAGGAGCTAATATCTAAAATACATAAAGAATCATACAACTCCATATAAAAAGAACAAAAACAATGGTTAGAAAATGGGCAGAGAATCTAAAGAGACATTTTTTTCAAAGAAAACACACAGATGGCCAATTGGTACATGAAAATATGCTTAACATGACTAGTCATCACAGAAATGCAAATCAAAACCACAATGAAATATCACCTTACATCTGTCTGAATAACAAATCAAAACGACAATAAACAACAAGTGCTGGTGATGATGTGGATAAAGGAAAACCCTTGTATACTGCTGGTGGTAATGTAAACTGATGTAGTCACTATGGAAAACATTATGGTGGTTCCTCAAAAAATTAAAAACAGAGCTCTCATATGATCTAGTAGTTCTACTTCTATGGATCTATTCAAAGAAAACTAAAACACCAATTCAAAAAGATATATGTGCTCCTATGTTTATTTCAACATTATTTATAATAGCTTAGATATGAAAACAATTAGTTATCCATCAATGGATAAAAATACAATAGAATACTGCTCAACCATGAAAAAGAATGAGATCTTGCCATTTGTGACAACATGGATGGAACTTGAAAGTATAATGCTAAGTGAAACAAGTCAAGACAGAAGAAAACAAATATCACATTATTTCACTTACAAGTAGAACCTAAAAGACAAGCAAACAAAACAAAACAAAACCTAGACTAAAATATATAGAGAACATCTAACTGCCAGAGGGGAGAAGGTTTGGACAAGGCAGTGGAAAATGGGTAAAGGGTATTAAGGAGTAGAAATTTCCATTTATAAAATAAATGACCCATGGGAATATAATGTACAATGAGGAATATGGTCAACAATATTTTATTACATTTATAGAGTAACAGATGCTAATGAGACTTAATTGTGGTGACCATTTGCAATGTATACAAATATTTAATATTAACCTAAAACTAAATGATATTACATGTCAATTATACATCAATTTTTTAAAAAGCACTGAAATACTTAAGATTTGTGATGTTTTATATCCCAAGTAAGAAATTATTAGAATTATGTTTACTCCAAATATTGGCAATATTTGGCATTATCAATTTTTTAAATTAAGGTATTCTAGACAGTTTGAAGCAGTATCTCATTGCCTCAATTTAACTTAAGAACATATAAAATACACATAAAAATTATCTCTCTGCTAATTCCAGCAACTCTAGTAGTTATGACTTAAGTGATTTAATACCTAGTATGGGTCTTATTTTTCTGTTTGTTATTTTTTTATGAATGCTAATATTTGAATGGATACCAGATATTATGAATTATATCTTGTCAGTTACTGGATTATTTAAATTCTTATACAAGTTCTTGAACCATTTTTGAAATGTGTTTTAAGTTATATAGGAATAATTTGATCTCTAGGCATTTTTTATATGTCTCAGTGGGCCTGGACCTGTGCTCAGTTGAGAGTTAATTATTCCTGACTTCTTATTGAGAAAAGAACCTCCTGAGTACTCCAGCCAAGGACCTATGAGATACAAACTTACAAGCTAACTCATAAAAATAGGTACTAATCTGGCTTGGTGAGAGTACCAAGCATGGATCCTTCTAATTATTTTTCATAGTCCTTTGCCTAGGCTTTGGGTCTTTTCTGTCATGCATGCACAGATAATATTCAGGTGAGTGACCACTTGAATTAGATCAGAGATTTTCTCTCCAAGCAGCTTCCTCTTTAGTTAGTATGTGGAACTTGGGTTTGTTTTCTCCTACCAAGTAGTGATCATGGAGGATCACTGAATCATTCATTTTATGTAATTTTCTTAAATATTTTATTTATTTGAGAGAGAGACAGAGAGTGAAAGAGTGAGAACACAAGTGGGGTGAGGGGCAGGTGGAGAAGCAGACTCATCCTTGAGTAGGGAACATGATGCAAGACTTGATCCTGGGACTCCAAGATCATGACCAGAGCCAAAAGCAGGTGCTCAACAACTGAGCCACCCAGGCACCCCCATTTTATGTAACTTTTTAAAAAATTCTCCCTACTCGACCTACATGTTATTCTCATCACACTTTCTGTCTGAACTGCTATTTCTTCCCCAAAACAATGACTCCTACACTTTTTGTACATCTAGGCCCATGTGCTTATGTGTGTGTGTGTGTGTGTGTGTGTGTGTGTGTGTGTGTTATGTTGTTCTGTGTTGGGTTATTTTAATATTATTTTAAGACAGCCAGCCACTTCTCCTCTCTCATTTGGGACACATACAGGTTGGCTTCACGTTCAGAGAAAAAAAATATTAGCACATACTAATTCATCATCATGTCATAAATCAAAATCTGACAAACTGATTTTAATGAAAAAAATATGTTTACTCCTGGGATGCTGGGGTGGCTCAGTCAGTTAAGCATCTGCCTTAGGCTTAGGTCATAACCCCAGGGTCCTGGGATTGAGTCCCACCTCGGGCTCTTTGCTCAGTGGGGACTCTGCCTCTCCCTCTGCCTGCTGTTCCCTCTCCTTGTGTGTGCTCTCTCTCTCTCTCTGACAAATAAATAAATAAATAAAATCTTAAAAAAAATATATATATATATATTCACACACACACACACACACACACACACACACACACACACGTGTGTGTATGTATATATATTTACTACTACTATTCAAAGATTTTCATTGTATAAAATACTTATTGCCCTTGAGGTCCCTGTGTAGCTCAGTCAGTTAAGCAACCCACTCTTGATTTCAGCTCAGGTCATAATCTCAGGGTTGTGGGATCAAGCCCCACATCAGGTTTCGCACTCAGCATGGAGTCTGCTTGAGATTCTCTCTCTCCCTCTCCCTCTGCCCCTCCCCCTACTCTTGTTCTCTCTAAATAAACAAATACATACATACATACATGAAATATTTTTTTAAAAAAAGACTTACTGCTACCCTATTAAAAGGAAATGTCCTTCAAATGTTCTAGTAGAAAAGTTAATTTTTTGTAATGTAGGCTTAAGAAGACTACAGGGAACTCATCTTCCATAGATATGAGATTATAAAGTTTCTTTCATATCCATAGGAAGCTTAAATATTATTTTATTTCAAGATTATCCCTTAATTATAGGATTATTTCCAATTTGAATATAAATTTAATGAAGAAAACACTATTAAAATAAGAAAACTTAAAAATATTTCTCCAGGTATCTATTTCAGATTCCTGAGAAGTGTTATTTTTTATGTATCTAAGTAAGTGCATTTGTTCCATTTTTTTTTCTGAGAAATATATTGTATCTTTCAGTTTTCACAACTGCTTTGATTTATTTAGTGCTTTTTCTCTAAAGAATTCAAGTATCCTTACTTTTGCAAATTTAATTTTTTCAAAAAGTTGCATTAATTATTGTTTGCAATGGGATCTATTCTCTTTTATTTTTCTTTTTATATACTATGTAGAGTTTTAAATTTTTCACAGCAAAATTTTGCCTGGCTGCTTCTTTGGTTATAAATCAGATCCCTTCAGATAAGCATTACTCTGATGAGGCCTTGAGAGTACTCATAGTTACATTACTTACCGAATTGCACTCCAGTGTCCTGACAGAACAAAACACTGGAAGTGTACCATAATTTACCATAAAGAAATAACTTCAGCAATAAACCCTATTTAGTGGTAGGAAAGAAGAGAATAACAGGGCAAACTAAATAAACACCATCACAACACAGCACATTAGATGACATTTTTACAACAATGTATAAAAATGACTTTGTAGAATCCTGAAAGGGACTTAAAGCCCAAGTTTCTTCCATGAGCATAAAACCATATTGCTATCAGGAAAATCTGTTGCAGTTCTCAGAAAAGTTGCTTTTTGAGAAACAATAAAATTCTGTTCTAACATGGATGTAAATATTTTTAATTGAAACATATTTACAGAATAAACATCTCATAAATAATGTAATGAAGTTGATTAACAGGTGATAAATTAAATCATTAATTAAAGTTACTTGCAGAATAATTTTATTAAAGTTCTATAACATTCTGATTTACATGATTGAATGCATGGATTTAACAAAATGAAATTCAAATGTAATTTAATCATCAGTAAATAAAGATAAGTAGGAAAAATAAATACCCAACACAAATTTTGTCAGTGGAAACAAATGACAAAATAACTCTTTTGTAGAATAACTCTCCTGATGAGAAATATATGTATATATATTTCTAGCATACATATACTGGAAAAATTTAAATATATTTAAATGTATTACCAAGCTAGAGAGAGAGTGAGGAAACAGCAGAGGACTAAAATTAAATGAAAACAGGAACTAGGAAGCAAAATGAGTGTGTCAAATCCAGCTTTTATTCTCAAAGACTTCTGTCAAATTTTGAGAGACTTTGAAGTTTCCTCTTCCCTTTAGTCTGTCTGAGTTAGAAAAATCAAAAGATCCTAATGTGATATGATGACACATATGACATGCTTGATGAATCTAGCACCCCTAAAGTCTATACTTTTAGAGAAAGAATGAATTAAAGATAAACCCATTATACAGAAGGGACAGTAAAAATACTTTTCCATGTTAATCTTGGAACTGAATAGAAAGAAAAATTCTTCCCTAAAAAATTTTTTTTAAGATTTTATTTATTTATTTGACAGAGACCACAAGTAGGCAGAGAAGCAGGCAGAGAGAGAGGAAGGGAAGCAGGCCCCCTGCTGAGCAGAGAGCCCGATGTGGGACTCGATCCCAGGACCCTGAGATCATGACCTGAGCTGAAGGCAGTGGCTTAACCCACTGAGCCACCCAGGCGCCCTTCCCTAAGAATTTTTAATTGTAAATGATATTGCACAGACTTTTGATTGAATTTATGCTAGTCATGTGTTCAGAAGTAAAACTTCAAGTAGAAAATTTCACTTAAGCTATGCTTAGGTTTGTAGTGCTCCTTGGTAAATGTCAGAAGAAAATGGTACCACCTCCAGAGAAGTGTGACATTGGTCCAGGAATCAAAACCTTCTTACATAAAAGCTTAGGGAAATGAGGTGTTTATAGTTAAAAATCATAAAATCATAAAAGGAACAGAGCATCACAAGTGAGAACCAAAATTTGTACAAAGAATGAAAATATCAGAATAATCAGACTATTTTTGCATGACAAAAAAAAAGAAAAGAAATTGGGAACAGGAAATTATGAAAAACAACTAAATAGATTTGGGAAAGAATAACAACTTCTATAAACAAAGATTTAAAATTTAATACTTAAAATATATATTAAATAATAAATCACGTATAGCTTAACTAATGAACTGAAGGACAGATTTTAAAAGTGATTTATAGTAGCAATAATTTTAAAAAACTTCTGGTGCCCATTCTGGCATGCAAAGTGATTGGAAATCATCACTGCAACTGAACAGCAAGTAAAAAGTTGTTAATTCTTTTTAGATCAGTCAGAGAAATGAGGTCACTGGGCAAACCAATGCTCACAAAGTTGGAGACACCAATAGGTAAAAACATAGAATCATAACTTACTACAAGAGAAATCCAATAGTAGAAGTCTCCACGGGAACCAATGTCAAGGTGATAAAACTTAAAATATAATTAAAAGATTGCTGGTAGCTCAATGTGGACAATCTGAGAGTTGTAGGGTGCCCACATACTTTTGTATTACCTCCAGAGGCACAACTAGGTTTTCACAGTGAATACCAGAGAAAAATCCCCTCATCTTCTGGGAGGAAGAGGGGCAAAGTAAACATTTTGAAATATGTCAGCACATTCTATTCTTAACATGGTCTGCCCTCAGAAGAAACTAATTTAACAGAGCATAAACTACAATAGTTCTTTCAGAGCTTAACTGACCTGGAGGAAGAGAAATAGCCAATTCTAACCAGCTTTAGCCTTCCATGTGGAAGAAGAGAAACACCCAACTCTAGGTTCTCCAGCGTTTCATGGACAGAAAGCAAATACCCAACTCCAGCTTACTTCATTCATTCTGTCTCACCTTGGCAAGGGGAACCGAGAAGCACTTGTGAAATTCACTAACAAAAGACATAGGCTCATTAAAAAATTGAGATCTAATCATTGGACTATACAACACTATTTTTTCTCCCACAAATTACCACCACATTGCTAAAGACCTCTTTACTGAAGTACTTTTTCCCAGTTCACAATGTTTTCTATCAAGAATAAATTAAAAAGCACACTAAAGGCAAAAAAATAAGTCTGATGAGATAGATCAAACATAAGAACTAGACCCAGGTATGGCAGGGATGTTGAAAATATCAGACTGGGTATTTAAAGTATAATTAATACTAAAAATTATAATGGATAAGGTAGAGAGCACAGAAGGAGAAGAGCAGTATGATCAGAGAGATGGGAATTCTAAGAATAAAAAACTAGCACAAGAGATTGAAAACACTGTAACAGAAAAAAGGAATGCTATGCCTCTGAAGGGCTCATTAATGGACTGAATTTGTCAGAGGAACAAATATCTAAGTTTGAACATATCTCAATAGAAACTTTTAAAACTGAAAAATAAAGACAAAAATAATTGAAAGAAACCGAATAGGGTATCCAAGGATTTTTGAACAACTGCCAAAGGTGTAACATATGTTTTATGGGAATATCAGAAGAAAAAGGAAGTTACAGAACAAATATTTGAAGGAATCTGACTGATAATTTCTCCCAAATTAATGTCAGACACCAAATTACAGACCAAGGAAGTTCATAGAACATCAAGTGGGATAAATGATAGAAACAAACAAACAACAAAATTAAACATAGGCATATCATACTCAAAATGCAGAAAATCAAAGATCAATAAAAATCTTGAAAGAAGCCAGAGGTCAGGGAAATAAACAACTTCATCTATAGAGGAACAAAGATAAGAATAACATCCAACTTCTTCTTCTTAGAAACCATATAAACAAAAGAGCCTAGTGCAATATTTAAAGCAGTAAGAGGAAAAAGCCCATCCACCTAGAATTCTGTATCCTGTGAAATCATGCTTGAAGAGTGAAGCAGAAATAAAGATTTCCTCAGACCCAAAAAAACAAAAAACAAAAAGAAAAGAAGAGAAAAGAAATAAAAAAGAAAAGAAAAGAAAAGAAAAAGATATTTTTAAGGGAATTTTTTGCCAATAGACATGCCTGACAAGAAATGATTTTAAAAACTCTTTGGAGAGAAGGAAAATGATATAGGTCAAAATTCTATCTGCAGATACAAAATACAGATACAAAAATCAGATCTACAGAAAGAAAGAAGAACACAAAGAAGGAATAAATTAAGATAAAAATGAAATCTTGAATTTTTAAATTTTTAATTAATCTAATAGATAACAATTTGTTCCAAATATAGCAATATATTCAATCATGTATACTTATGTATATATAAGTATATAGATAAGATTATGTGTGCTTGTATATAAGTGAAATAAATGACAGCAATGATACAAGAGATAGGAGAGAGAAATTAAATTATTTTGTTAGTATAAAGTACTTGTACTAGTGAAATGGAAAAGTGTTATTTGAAAAGGGACTCAGATTAATTGTAAATATATATTGCAAACTCTAGGGAACCATTATAAAAGTAACAAAAGTAGTATGACTGATGTTTTAAGAAAGGAGAGAAAATAGAATTATATAAAAACCACAAAAGGCAGAAAAAGAGTAGAAGACAAGAATAGGAACAAAGAAAAAGGACAATACGTAAAAAATGATCAATAATATGATAGATATTAATCCAAATATATCAGTAATGTATTTGAACATTAAGATTTTATATATGACAATAGGAAGAGATTGCCAGTGAATCAAAAGAACAAGACCCAACTATATGCCATCTACAAGAAACCTACTTTAAATATAAAGGCACATAGAGATTAAAAATAAATAGATGGAGAAATATATTACATGCTAATGCTGATTAAAAATAATCATAGCAATATTAATTTTAGACACAGCAGATTTCAAAGCAAGAAAAATGATCAGGGATAATGAGAGTCAGTAACAAAGGGTAAAGGTGTTAATTCTCCAAGAAGATCTAATAATCCTGAATGTGAATGCATCTAACAACAGAGACTCCATCACCCATTTGTCAGAAATAGCGAGATTCAGCAGGCAGAAAGTTAGTAATGATATAGTTGAACTCAACAGTACCACCAATCAACTGGATATAATTAACATGTGTCTACTATTTCATCCAACAACCACAGAATATACATTCTTCTCAAGCTCACATGGAACATTCACCTAGACAGACCATATTCTAGACCACAAAACACAGCTTAACAAATTTTTAAAAATAGAAATAATACAATGACTACTTTCAGACCACAGTGGAATTAAACTAGAAATCAGTAAAAGAAAGCTGGAAAATCCCTTCATACCTGCAGTTTAAACAACACATTTCTAAATAATAATTAGCCAAAGAAGAAATCTCAAGAGAGATTTTAAAATATTTAGAATTAAGTAATAATGAAAATGCAACTTACCAGAAGAAGTTGGATGCAGCCAAAGCAGTGTTTTAACGGATATGTATAGCTTTTGGTACATATGTGAGAAAAGAAGAAAGATGAAGGTAACCTGAAGAGCTCAGTCAGTGGAATGTCCAACTCTAGATTTTGGGTTGGGTCATGATCTTGGGATCCTTGGATTGAGCCCTGTTCAATCTGGTTCTATGCTCAACAGGGAGTCTGCTTGAGGAATTTCTCTTTTCCTCACCTTTGTCCCTCCCTTGTCTGCTCTTTCTGTGTGTGTGTGTGTGTGTGTGTGTGTGTAAAATAAATAAATAAATCTTTAAAAAAAAAGTAGAATACTCTCAGCTTCCACCATAGTACACTAGAAAAAGAAGAGCAAATTCCAAAGTAAGCAAATGAAAGAAATAATACAAATTAGTGTAGAAATCAATAAGTTGAAATAGAGTAGAGAAAATTTTTTAAAAAATCAAAAGCTGGTTCTTTGGAAAGGTCAATATAATCATTAAATCTCTAAGCAGGCTAATAAAGAATGAAAGAAGACACAAATTATGAATATCAGTAATGAAAGAGATGTTACCATTACAGATCCTATGGACATCACACCACTAATAAAGAAATAATCTGAATAACTTTGTTATGAACTGAATGTTTGTACTGCCCTAAAATTCTTAAGTTGAAATCCTACTGCTCAGGATGATGGTATTAGAAGGTAGGTCTTTGGGATAAAGTTAGGAATCAAATAATGAGGGGAAATTCTTCATGATTGGAATTAATGTCCTTATAAGGGTCAAGAAAGAGCTTGCACTGTTCTGTTCTGATTTCTCTCGTGTGAGGACATGTCAAGAAGGCAACAGTCAACAACCCAGAAGAGGGCTTTCGATAGAACCCAACCATGCTGCCACCCTGATCCTGGACCTCCAGCCTCCAGAAAAATAAATTTCTGTGAAAAATAAATTTCTCTTTTTTATAAGCCACCCTGTTTATGGTATTTTTATTATAGCAGCCTAATTTGACTAAATTAGAAATTAGTACCAAGAATTGGGGTTGCTGCTATAACAAATACCTAAATATGTGGAAGCAGCTTTGGAACTGGGTAATAGGTAGGAGCTAGAAGAGTTTTGAGGTACATGCTAGAAAAAAAAAAAAAACCTACATTGCTTAAACAAATCTTTAATGACAATTCTGGTGAGGGTTCAGAAAGAAAAGAGGAGAGCTACAGAAAGCCTCAGTCTTCTTAGAGAATATCTAAGTAATCCTGAAGAGAATTTTGGTAGAAAAACACATGGCAAATGACTTTTTGAGGTGGTTGCAGACAAAATGAGGAACATACTGAAAACTGGAGGGAAGGTGATTTTTGTTATAAAGTGGTAAAGAGCTTGGCTGAACTGTATGGCTTAGTGTTTTGTGAAACATAGAGCTTACAAGGAATGAAACTGAATAAACTGAATATGTAGCTGAAGCTATTTCCAAGCAACTGTTGAAGGTGTGGCTTGGCTCATGACTGCTCATAGTAAAACGCAACAGGAAGACAAAAATGACATAAAAACAGAATCATCAACCAAAAAAGAATAGGGATTTAGAAAAATCTCTGCCTATGCATGTTGCAGGGAATGAGAACATTAAAAATACAGCCAAGCAGCCAGTTCCATAAGGAGAGTGGAACGGATGTAAACCATGGATTTAATTAGGCACACCTACAGGAAAACTGCTAGTTTAAACTAAAGAGAAAGGAGACAAGCAGATGTGAAGTAAGGCTGTTGGACTTATTGGATTTTACATAACATAAACAGAGAGCTAGTCAGCCACAGTTGTGTGCTATTTTTCAAGACCAGGGAAGAAGAACAACAGGGTTATTTGGAGATCATCAAGGCTTCTCCCTCAATTTCAAAAGGCAAGATCACTCTCTTGCATTCAATACACTAGATATCTCCACCGAGACTCATAGGAATGGACTTCTGCCTCAGTGGGTGCCAGTAGGTCCAGAAGGCCAAGGAGGAATATTTTTCTATCTTAAGAGTCTAATGTGGTTTTCCCACATGCTCCATCCACATGGATCCATCATCCCTCCTTTTTTTCTTATTTCTCCCTTTTGAAATGGACATGTCCACTCTATACCTGTTCTAACATTGTATTTTGGAATCACATAACTTATTTGACTTCACAGATTTACAGAGGGCGAAGAATTCTGCCTCAGGGTAAATCTTATCTTGAGTCTCACTCATACCCAATTTATGTAGTATTTAGATGAGACTTTGGACTTTAGACTTTAAAGAGATTATTAGAACAAGTTAAGACCTTTGTGGCTATTGTGATATAATGAATGGATTCTGCATGTGAGAAGGATATGAATCTTGTGGGAACAGGGTGAACTATTATGGATTGGATATTTGTGTCCCTCTCTAAATTTATTTGTTGAAACCCAACTTCTTAAGGTGATGGTATCTGTTGTTTGTAAGCTGCCCAGTTTATGGTATCTGTTATGACAGTCCAAACTGACTAAGACAAACATTATACCTATAAATCTGATACCTTAAACCAAATGGTCAATCTCTTGAAAAACAATGTGCCAAAATTCATTAAAGAAGAAATAAATAATCTGTGTAAACCTATGCTTATTAAAGAAATTGAACCAATAATTAATAACCTTCCAAAAGGAAAGCACTAGGCACAGATGGGTTTACTAGTGAGTTCTACCAAACATTTAAGAGAGAAATTATACCAATTTTATATAATCCCTTTCAAAAGATAGATGCAGAAGGAATAATTTCTAACCTATTCTATGAAGCTAACATTACCCTAATACTAAAAGCAAAGACTTTTCAAGAAAACTACAAATATCTCTCACCAACATAGATGTAAAACCCTCAACAAAATATTAGCAATCAAAGCCAACAATATCTAAAAAAAAAAGTACACACCATAACTAAGTGGGATTTATCCCAGATATGCAATGCTGGTAAGACATTTGAAAATCAGTTAAAACCATCAGTTACATCCAACAGGCTGAAGAAGATAAACCACATGATCAATTAACAGATGTAGAAAAGCATTTTAAAAAATTGATTCATTTATGAGAAAAACTCACAATAAACTAGGAATAGAGAGGAACTACCTCATATTGATAAAAAAAAATCTAAGTATAACCTACAGATAAAATCAGATTTAAATGGTGATAAACTTGAAGTTTTTTTCACTAAGCTCAAGAACAAGGCAATTATATCCCTTCTAACCACTGCTTTTTAATATTTTACTGCTGGTCCTAGCTAATGCAATAAGAAAAGAAATAAAATGTATAAAAATTGGGAAGAAAGAAATGAAACTGCTTCTGTCCACAGATGTCATGATCATCTAAATAGAAAAGCCAAAAGAATCATAGAAATATTACTAGAACTAATAAGCAACTATAGCAAGGTTTCAGGATACAACGTTAACACACAAAAAACAATTGCTATGTATTTACCCCAAAGATACAGATGTCGTGAAAAGAAGGGCCATCTGTACCCCAATGTTTATAGCAGCAATGGCCACGGTCGCCAAACTATGGAAATAACCAAGATGCCCTTCAACGGACGAATGGATAAGGAAGATGTGGTCCGTATACTCTATGGAGTATTATCCTCCATCAGAAAGGATGAATACCCAACTTTTGTATCAACATGGACGGGACTGGAAGAGATTATGCTGAGTGAAATAAGTCAAGCAGAGAGAGTCAATTGTCATATGGTTTCACTTATTTGTGGAGCATAACAAATATCATGGAGGACAAGGGGTGTTAGAGAGGAGAAGGGAGTTGGAGTAAATTGGAAGGGGAGGTGAATCATGAGAGACTATGGACTCTGATAAACAATCTGAGGGGTTTGAAGTGGCGGGGGAGTGGGAGGTTGGGGGATCCAGGTGGTGGGTATTATAGAGGGCATGGATTGCATGGAGCACTGGGTGTGGTGAAAAAATAATGAATACTGTTTTTTCTGAAAATAAATAAATCAATTTAATAAAAAAATAAATAAAACAATTGCTTTCCTATATATACCTGCAATGAACAAATAGAACTTGAAATTAAAAACATAATGCCACTTACATTAGCACCTCCAAAAAAATGAATACTTTGGTATAATCTTTAAAAATATGTACAAGATCTATATGAGAAAAACTACAAGACTCTAATAAATGAAATCAAAGAACTCTAAATAATTGGAGAGATATTCCATGGTCATTGATAGGAAGACACATGTTAGTACTTTTCAACTTGAGTAATAAATTCAATGTAATCCCAATGTCACAGCAAGTATTTTGTGGATATTGAGAAGCTAAATATTTTTACTTTTTTAAAATTTTGTTTATTTATTTGACAGAGACAGACACCATGAGAGAGGAAACACAAGCAGGAGGAATCGGAGAGGGAGAAGCAGGTTTCCTACGGAGCAGGGAGCCCGATGCAAGGCTCAATCCCAGAACCCCAGGATCATAACCTGAGCAGAAGGCAGATGTTTAATGACTGAGCCACCCAGGTGCCCCTGAGAAGCTAATTCTAAAGTCCATATGGAAAGACAGATGACCCAGAATAGCCAACATAATAATGAAGGAAAAGAATAGTCAGAAGACACACTAGTCAACTTCAAAACCTATATAAAGCTACAGCAATCCAGACAGTGTGATAATGGTACAAGAACAGACAAAAAGATCAACAGGAAAGAGTAGAGAAACCAGAAATGGACCAGCAAAATACAGTCAACTGACCTTTGATAAAGGAGACAAGGTAATACAATGCAGAACAGTCTTTTCAATAAATGATGCTGAAACAACTGTATATCCACATGAAGAGAGAAAATCTACACACATATCTGATATCCCTTAGAAAAAAAATACTCAAAAAGGACCTAAACCTAAGTGGAAAAAGAAAAACTACAAAATTCCTAGAAGAAAACCCAGGAGAAAACCAAGATGACCTTGGGTATGGTGATGACTTTTTAGATATAACATCAAAGACATGATCCATGAAAGAAAAAACTGAAAAGTGGAATTCATTAAAACATAGAAAGAACATACACTTTTTGAAATATTCTGCTTGAGTATGAAAGGGCAAACCACAGACTGGAAGAAAATATTATCAAAATGTATAACTGATCAAAAAAAAAACTATTATCCAAAATATATAAGGTAACTTAAAACTCAACAATAAGAAAACAACCCAATCAAAAAAAAAAAAAAAAAAAGGATAAAACACCTGAGCAGACACTTCACTGAAGAAGATATACAGATGGCAAATAAGCATATGAAAAGATGCTTCAATCAGATGTCAGGGAAGTGCAAATTAAAGCAACGAGATGCCAACATATACCTATTAGAATGTCCAAAATCCAAAACACTAAGATTACTGAACGCCGAGCAGATGTGGAGCTTCCCAACTGTCAAATTTCATACCAGAGTGATACATTTGTTACAACTGATAAACCTACACTGACACACCATTGTTACCCATAGTATAACTATTGTAAAGTCTCAAATTCAGGGAGATTGAAACCAAGTGGGGAAAAAGAAGTTTCATACTCCAGGTTTACTGAGCAGAAATTTAAATGTATTTGTAAACTACAGTCACCAATTTTAACAAAAACCAATCAGTAAAATGATGGGCTTTTCTCTATTTATGTGCAAGTGCTTAGATGCTGGCATCAAATACATGGAGAGTTGATCTGCAACAGAAAAAGTTTTTATGGTGAGTACAGTGAACTGAGAGAGGCACTAGGAATGGAGGGGATATGAAAAGAAATAATTACAATGACAGAAAGGGAAAATAAATTAGATAAGTGAAATGAGAATTTGAGAAATGTGGCAGAAAGTGAGGAGTTAGTAAGATTAATCTATAGGAGGTACCGGTAGGATCCTAATAACACGGGAGTTAAATGGATGATGGAAGTAGCTCAAAAACAGGAGATGATTTTTAGAGAAAGGAAAGCTTAAAATTAACCCAATGCTTAAGGTAGTAAAAATGGTAAGGAAATGACCAGTAGCATACTAGTAAATGTCCAACAATGGGCTCTCTATAAAAGATAAGCATAGGGATATATATACAGATGTAATTTTGTCATAAATTTTACTAATATAAAAGATATTTAACACACAGTTACCAAATAATAACACAGTATATAATAGATTTATTATATCTAATGAATCTTCATTCTAGACTCATTATATCTAATTGATTCTCATAGAATCCTTTTGTTGATTTTTGCCAAACTCTGTATCCAAAGCCAAACTGGGGTTACAATTGACAAATAAGGGTTTTTTTTACATGAATTTCAGTTGTTATTTTTGTTTCTGTTAACATGCAAGAGGAAGTAAAGTAACAGAAATGTGTGTTGGAACTTGACTTCTTAATCAACTACACAACTGAATCAGATAAGGGTTTTTGAACACTGAGAGTATTTCCTCACTTTTAGCACTCTTCACAATGCAATCCTGCAGACAAAACACACTTTTAAGTTTAAGCTGCATCATTAACATACACTCTTTTACGTTTTTATATCTAAGCAATCAGCAAAACCACAATTCAATGATTTGTAGAATTTTCCAGTTTCTCTTGTGAATATTGTATCTATGGCCAGTGTCAAGCTGCCAATGTATCCTCACCGAATAGAGTGCTAGGAAGAAATGCTAAAAAGAAATGCTCACTATTATGTAGTATTTCTGACATGTCGTACAACAAGCATAAATAACATCAAAAGCATAATTAATAGTAAAATGATAAGACATAATGAATTTTATTAGTTTTGAATATCTATTTTACTTGTTTTCAATATAAACTAATTGTAAGCTTATGTAATTAAAATTTTAGTGATGGCCCTTTTAGTAATGAGCTTGCAAAATTCCTCAAAATGTAATGATGGACTCTTGCAAGCTGGTTCAACCTAGCTCTACCACACCACAAACATGGCTAAAATATGACTTGGAGAGCATGCAAATTGGTGGTGAGATGGTCAAGACACTGGCAATTTGAGAAATGATGCCCTAATAATCTGGAAACGACTAAAGCAGAGTTAAGAGTTATACAGGCTCATAACATGAGTTTCAAAGGGGCTAGAGAGATGGGGTGAGAAGGAACAGGCCAGAGGTAGCAATGAGGAGCACACTTAACATCCACGCCCCTCCATCCTCCACCGTAGTCAAGATATGAAGAAATGAGCCATCGGTTTCAGGACTTCAGGATAAATGGTAGAATCAGAATATAATTTGGTTGTGATTAGAGCAAGAAGGTATGAGGAACATTTGGACAGGAGGTTTAAGATACATGGAATTGGGCTAATCAGTAATCATGGGTTCCAGAAATCATAGGAAAAAAATTAGAGCGATTAGGGCATGGAAGATTGTATCAGAGCCACAGAAGTACAAACTTCTGTAAGATGTGGGAGGGGGGACTGGAAGGGTTGAGTTTCCTTTAAGATTTAATTTACATAAGCATGAAAGGCAGGCAGGAGTTAGTCCAGGTAATCTCTCTGGTAGACTAATGGTATTTTGTTACTTGAGACTAGTCAGGCCCTAAAACAGGCCAAATACTTTTGTGATTCTGAGCCTATATACATGGCATCCTGTCCACTAAGAGTATATTCATTATCTCAGAAAGTCTATCCCATAGCTCTATCCACACTCACCTTTTTACTGTTACTTTCTGACAGCTGAGTGTGATTTCTTTTAGAATTACCGAAGTTGGATTTCTGTTTTCTTTAATTACCTGTTTTTGTCTCTCCCAACAGAATAGAAGTTCCAGGATGGCAGAAAAACTACATCTCTTTGGCTCATTAACGTACTAACAGCACAGGGCACAGTCCATACACGACCCATAATAGATACTGAGAAATACATGTTTGAATAAAAATGAAGATTTCCAGTAATTTTTTGGCTTTGGGACTAAGTAAATAGCCAAGATCAGCATTACAGAAGGACAAATATGATGTGGGGGGGAAAAGAAAAGGAGTTAGCAGGGATAAAATTAAGTTTTGGGGGTTTGTCTGATATCTAGTTTTAAAATTAGGATCTAGAATTTAGATTGAGAGAGATCTAAAAAGTAAATTCACATATCAGCTTTTTCAACATAGTTAAAGCTGAAGGAAGAGATGAGGAAATAACATTATATAATGATAAAGAAACAAAAAAACTAGGAGACACAAAATGAGGAAATAAATTTCTAAGGAAATGAAAAGTAATCAGAGAAGTAAAAGTAGAACAACAGCCAAGGAATTACATTGTTTCAAAAAGAAAGAAATAACTGATGTAGTCAGATGGGAGTAGGAGACATCTGAAAAATGGCCATTGGATTTTGCAATTTAGCCATTGTTAGTGACTTTAGAGAGTGAGAAGTTTAACAGCACTGTGGGAGTAGAAGCCTGATTTTAGAGAGTTGTGCAATAAAGGGAAGGTCAGGAAATAAACAGGGTAAATAAAACCACTCTTTCAAGATGATTGATTGTGCAATGAATAAGAAAATCAAGGCAGCAAGCAGAAAGGTACTCAAGGACAAAAAGGTGTGTTCTTTTCTTCGCTTGTTTGTCGATGCAATAGATTTGTGCATGTTTATCAGCTAAGGGAAAGTGCCACTGGCAAGGAAAACATTGAAAATATAGGGGAAATGCGGGATAATTGAAAGATTACTTATCTGAGCCTGGAGAAAAGAGTTCAATGAATATTCATGAATATATGCAAACATGTAGGGGGCATGAGATATTAGGTAAGAAGCAAAGGCATCTCCTGTTTGGGGGGACTTTCACCGGTGTACAGAATTTTAAAAGAATGACAAAGGTTTAAAGGAATTTATATCAGAAAAAGAGAAGGACTTAAAATAGACAAGTAAACTTACTCCTCAAAAGCACTGAGGCCCTCTGTGAAGTTGGAGATGATTTAGTTGTAATACCACAAAATAGCACAGGAATGCATACCTAAGTATGTTCTCGCTCACTGTTCGATCCCCTAGGTCCCTGACCTTCAGGGAAAAGCTCTCAGTTTTTCCCCAATGAGAATGATATTCACGGTGGGCTTTTCATATACAGCTTTTATGATATTGAAGTATTTACCCCGATCCCTACACTGAAAAGTTTTAATCAAGAAAGGATACTGTACTTGGTTAAATGCTTTTCTTGCATCTATTGAGAGGGTCATATGGTTCTTGTCCTTTATTTATGTAGTGTATCACATTAATTTTCAGTTGTAGATTCACCCTCGCAGGACTGGAGTAAGTCCCACTTGGTTGTGGTGAATAATCCTTATAATGTACTGTTGAATCTTATTGACTAGTAACTTGGTAAGAATTTTTGCATCCATATCCATCAGGGATATTGATTTATAATTCTCATTTTTGGTGGGGTCTTTGTCTGGTTTTGGGATCAAGGTAATGCTGGCCTCATAAAAGAGTTTGGAAGATTTCCTTCCCTTTCTATTTTTTGAAGCAGCTTCAGAAGAATAGGTATTACTTCTTTTTTAAATGTTGAGTAGAATTACTCTGGGAAGTCATCTGGCCCTGGATTCTTTGTTGGGAGATTTTTCATTGCTTCTTCAATTTCTTTGTTGTTATGGGTCTGTTTAGGTTTTCTATTTCTTCCTGGTCCAGTTCTGGTAGTTTATACAGCTCTAGGAATGCATCCATTTCTTCCAGATTGCCTAATTTGTCAACACATGGTTGTCCATAATATGTTCTTATAATTTAATTTCTTCAGGGTTGGTTGAGATTTCTCCTCTTTTGTTCATGATTTTATTTTGGGGGGTCCTTTATTCTTTTTGGTAAGTTTGGCCAGAGGTTTATCAATCTTATTAATTCATTCAAAGAAATAGCTCCTAGTTTTGTTGATCTGTTCCACTCTTCATCTGGTTTGTATTTCATTGATTTCTGCTCTAATCTTTACTAATTTTCTTCTCCTGCTGGGTTTAGGCTTTATTTACTATTCTTTTTCCAGTTCCTTTGGGTGTAAGGTTAGATTGTGTATTTAAGGCCTTCCTTATTTCTTGAGAAAGGCTTATATTGCCATATACTTCTTAAGACTACTTAAGACTACTCTGCTATAATTTGCTCCACTATACCTTCTGCCCCCCTCTCTTTTTCCTATTCTTCTAGGATCCCAATTATTTTAATATTTAAGATTTTATTTATTTATCTGACAGAGAGAGATCACAAGTAAGCAGAGAGGCAGGCAGAGGGAGAGGAGGGAAGCAGGCTCCTTGCTGAGCAGAGAGCCTGATGTGGGACTTGATCCCAGGACCCTGTGATCATGACCTGAGCTGAAGGGAATGGCTTAACCCACTGAACCACCCAGGTGCCCCCCAATTATTTTAATATTGTTTCACTTTATGTTATCACTTATCTCTCAAATTCTCCCTTTATACTTGAGTTGTTTCTCTTTTTCTCAGTTTTTTCATTCTCCATCATTTTGTTTTCTGTATCACTAATTCTCTCTTCTACCCCATTTATCCTAACAGAGCCTCCATTTTTATTGCATCTCATTAATAACCTTTTTAGATTTTGACTTCATTAGATTTTAGTTCTTTTATTTCTCCAGAAAGAGATTCTTTACTGTCTTCTATGTCTTTTTCAAACCCAGCTATTATCTTTATAATCATCATTCTTAACTCCAGTTCTGACATTTTGCTTATGTCTGTACTGACTAGGTCCCTGGTAGTCAGTACTGTCTCTGGTTCTCTTCTTTGAGGTGAGTTTTTCTGTCTTTTCATTCTTGCAGAAAGTGGTCCCTTTTCTATTTGTAGAGTTGCAGTTATTCTTTTCTTAGATCTCTGGTTGAGTTTGCAGGTGTTCAAAATGATTTGATATCTATCTAGCTGAATTCCTGGGATCAGACAAAACAATGTCTCCTACTTCTCCACCATCTTCGACTATCCAACTGATAAGCTGCAATTCTAAGAAAGCCTACAAGATTCCTACTCCCTCATGCACCAAGCCTGTATAATCCATTCGCCTTGACTATGACACAATTTGACTCACATGATTAGGTTACATCATATGGCAAAAGTAAAGGGTGTTCGCAAATACAATTAAGGTCCCTTGTCAGTAGACTAAAACTTAATCAAAGGGATATTACCCTGTGTGGACCCAACCTAATCAAGAAAACACTTTAAGGGACTCTAGATCATTCATCCTTAAAGGGAACTATTCAGGAGGAGACTTAAAGTGAGAAAGTCTCCCATTAATCTTCAAGAATCCCACAGCCATGTTTTGAGACAGGTTTATGAGAGGGCTACATTTTAAGGTCTAGGGAACAACTTTAAGAATGGGAGCAACCCCAAACTGACAGTCAGCAAGAGAACAGCGACCTCAGTCATACAACCACCCGAAATGAGCATGGAAGTAGGTTCTTCCCCAGTCAAATCTCAAAATGACAATATAGCCTCACCAACACTTTAGTTTCAGTCTTATGAGACTCTGAGCTACATTTCTGACTTACAGAAACTGTAAGATAATAAATGGGTGTTATTTTAAGCCACTATTTTTCTGGTAATTTATTATGCAGCAGTGGGAAAATAATATGGGAAGTAATCGGTGAAGAGGGAAAAATCAAGAGCAAAAGTTGCTCTGGAAGCCATATAATTGAAGACAGAAGAATAACTGATACTGTCAAATGCTACTGACATATGCAATCAATGGGATTTGAATGTTGATTATTGAATTTATGAAAGAGGAGATTCTGGAATTATAGTATAATTCAAGAAAATGACTGTTGACAAAGCATAGACGTGAAGTTCATGGGAAATAAAAATGAGAAAGATTACCAAAATTAATAAATGAATAACATTAAATATTCTAATCAAGACAAAATAGCTTAGTATATATGTATACATGCTTAAACATATATCTGGAGTGAGTGCATTTTAGATCAAATGTAAATTTGGTACTTTGGGTTGCCTACTTGTCTCACGGAAGATTGTCTCATTTTGTATTCCTATCTAAAGTTATGAATAATTAAGAGAACACTTGTAACCTTGCAGCATTTCCAAAATGACATAAAAGCTGTGAAGCAGGGTGCTGGGCGGCTCACTCAGTTAAGCATCTGCCTTTGGCTCAGGACATAATCCCTGGGTCCTGGGACTGAGTCCCACATCAGGCTCTGTTCAGCAGGAAGTCTCTTCTCCCTCTGCCCCTCCCCACCACTGGTGCTGAGAGAGAGAGAGTTTCTCTTTCACAAAAATAAAATCTTCTAAAAATTTGGGGGATATATATCAAAAAAATCTGAAATAACACTTCCAATAACTAATACTTTGTGTGTTTAATAAATTTTCTCCCAAACACACACACACACACACACACACACACACACACACACACACAACATTCATACACCTCTACCTTTAAGTTCTTTTATGCTTATAAGCTCTAATTAATCTATATAGGACTTATAGAAAGATTTATAGTATAGAAAATAACGTGCAAGGACTTGAAAAAATGCTCTCTTTTCAAATTAAGAAGTAATGCATAATTTTCATATACCATATTCAATTAACAGGACATTTAGCACACAGAAACTTTCATACACACACACAAAAACACAAGCATAAGGTAAACAGATTCAGTATAAAAACAAACAATAAACCACATGAATGTAGTTAAAGAAACGTGTCATTCTGTACTTAGTAACTGGGCTGATGCTAATGCCTTTTTTCTGAAGCAAGAATAGCTTATTATTAAGCTTGGAGAAAATCCAGAGTAAAGCTAACAACTATTTTACTATTCATTAATTGATTTCTTTTGAAGATTGGCAAAAGTGTAGAGATATTGATTTTATCCTCTAATAATTATACCTTAAGCAGTATTTCAGAATGTCATTACAACTGCAGGAAAAGAGAGCACGAGCAAGTTCAATGCTCTGTATACCCATTTGTGTAGCACTACTGGTAACAATTTCTGATAATGTGCCTACATTTACAGAGCAGTCGTTTGAGTTTTCAGCATTGCTGGAATAGTTTTTTTAGTTAAAAGATGCCATACCAATGAGTTTCAGAATGGATATGCATTAATGTGAACCTGTACTGGAAGAGAAAACACAGCATATCCACAGGAGTCTGGTGTTTAATCTAAAAAGAGAAGCAATTGGTATCTCAATTCCCAGAATTGTTTCTCACATAAAATTGTGTTCCCTAGAAAATAATGAAAGTAATTTTGGGGAATCTATTCCTGTGAATCAGTAAAACACATGCTTTATCTTCTTATCATAAAAGATGTAAACAACACTCTTCTGAATTCTCAGGCTACGGAGAGAAGACACCCGTGGAGAGAAATTTATGCCAAAGTGAATATCCTCATTCTCTTATTCAGCAATCCACTACTATAATAGGGAGTCTGTGGAAGTAGCACAAGAAATACATTTCAACAGAGGTTATACGAAATAAACTCTTTGCTTTCATTTACTTATGAATGATTGTCATCTCACCTTGGAAGGACGTAATACACTTATCATCTTGCTGTTGGCTGGTAAAGACAGAAGGTGTTGGCATATGTTAACTTAGTGTCTTAGTGAGTGGAAAAAATACCTTTTTTCTCCTCCTTAAATCCTAATGCTAGTACTATGAATTTTCACAATATGTAAGATGAGAGATGAGTATTTGGCTTTTTATGTGGTAGATTACACCAGTGAAGTTTAAAAGATTCAGAGAAAAAATATTCTTTGTCACTCAAGAAACATTTATATGCCTCTATGTCAGTCAGGGTACCATCAGAGAGAAATAAATAAAGAAAAAAGTGGGAGGTAATAGGGGGATGTGAAGGGAGGGAGGAAAGAAATGAGGAAGGGAAAGAGAAAGAGAAGGAAAGATGAAGAAACCAAGGAATTGGCTTACTCGATTATAGGACTGGCAAGTCAGAAGTCTATAGGGCTGATTAGACACTCTGTGGCAGAAGTTAACACTGCAGTCCACACCACCAGAGGTTTCTTCTTCCTCAGGGTAACATCAGTTTTTCTCTTAAGGCTTTCAAATGATTTGATGAGGCCCACCTAGATTGCTAAGGATAATCTCCTTTCCTAAAAGTCAACTGTTGGTAGATGTTA
Source organism: Mustela nivalis (assembly GCF_964662115.1). Taxonomy (NCBI): domain Eukaryota; kingdom Metazoa; phylum Chordata; class Mammalia; order Carnivora; family Mustelidae; genus Mustela; species Mustela nivalis. Next base: position 19,780,075 of record NC_139039.1, on the reverse strand, counting down.
ACCACATCTATAAAATACCTTCACAGCAACAAGTGTTTGCTTGAGTAGTTGAGTAGTATATTACAGCTAAAGTGTCATATAAAACTGACCATCACAGCACTCAGGACTTGAAAGACCCTGTGCTTCTAGGGAAGTCTAGATTAAATGAGCCCTCCAGGGCCTTAAATCTAATGGAGAGAAACATGTTTAGAACAGGACAGGATAAAATGTGTTATAAAAGTGCAGAGGAGTCTGTCTTTTAAAATTAGATTCAGTGTCATGCATATTATAAAGCTATCACATGCCTGGCACAAATATAATGCAAAGAAGAAAACTCTGAATGGAACCTAAATTAGTACATGATATAAGAAGCACCACCACCCAATTGAAAATGGATAAGATCATGCAGGAAACTGTGCTGGAAAAATTGGATACTTAGGAAAAAACTGAGTTTGGGGCACCTAGATGGCACAGTCAGTTAAGAATCTGACTCTTTGCTGTGAAGTGTGTAAACCTGGTGATTCAGAGACCTGTACCCCTGGGGATAAAAATATATGTTTATAAAAAATAAAAAATTAAAAAAAAAAAAAAGAATCTGACTCTTGGTTTGGGCTCAGGACTTGATCTGAGAGTTCTGTGGGGCTCTGTGCTCCTCATGGAGTCTGTTTAAGACTGTTTAAGTCTGTTTCTTTGAGTTGTTTTGAAAAGTTAAGTGTGGAAATCCTAATAAAATGGCTATGTAAGCAAGCAAAGCATCTACCTTCTTCCCCAAACTCTTGCTACAATAACTCCCCACCATCATCACAGATATCTGATAAAAGCAACAAGTCAATATAAAAATAAGTAAAACCTTGTTCATCACTGGAAATTAGCTGGGTTCTTATGCACTCTCAAAATTTTGAAGAATTAGGGACACCTGGGTGGCTCAGTTGGTTAAGCAGCTGCCTTTGGCTCAGGTCATGATCCCAGTGTCCTGGGATCGAGTCCCACATCGGGCTTCTTGCTTGGCAAGGAGCCTGCTTCTCCCTCTGCCTCTGCCTCTGCCTGCCTCTCTGTCTGCCTATGCTCACTCACTCTCTCTCCCTCTATCCCTGACAAATAAATAAATAAAATCTTAAAAAAAAAATTAAAAAAATTTTTTGAAGAATTATTGCTTCAGAGAGAACATATGGGATCAGAATGAAAGAGGCAAGGAGTCCAAGGAGTCCTATCCAATCACACATAATAGGAAACCCTAACAGAAGATTCTAGAACATTCTGTTTCAGAAAATTGGGAGAGGAATTTACTATGAGCAAAGTAAAAATAACCATGGTGCTATTTAGAGTTTCCTCCTTTCTTGCATAGTTGGAACAAAGTATGTCAGAAGAGAATCTTTCATCAAGTAAAGCAAGAGGAAAAACCAATGAGTAAGGAAAGTGATAAATTGGATACAAAAATGGTATAAGGTCTAAAAGAATACTTTATGATACTCTAAGCTAAAAAATTAAGATATATATATGATAATTGAATTTTACAAGCAAAAATGTTTCAACAATAAACCAGTAAGTGTGAAAAAGAATTTATGTTGATAAAAAATATTAATTCCAGGTAATGCACCAGATATAGGTAGTTTTAGGTACAAATATTTTTCCCAGACCTTAGAAATATAAAAAATAATCTCAATTTTTGCATAAAACATATTCTAATAATAAAAATCCAACAAAATGGGCACAAAATGAAAAAAAAATCTATCAATTTCATTTAATAGGACATATATAAAAAGGTAAGTAAAATATCCCCAAATCAAATTCTATAATACATTAAAATAATAATTCCCAGATATTTCTAGTGCTATAATATCATTCAACAATAAAAATATTATTAAGGTACTGATCATACCAACTGGTTAAAAGAAAAAACATAGACTCATCCTAATAGATGCTGAAGAGACATTTATAACTGAACAGATATCCCTAATTATTTAAGTGATATACACTTGAAATACAATACAAAGACACAACCATAACATGATACATAATGTTTTCTTAAGAAACCGTAAGCAAAGCCATATTGAAGAGGCATATTTTCAGGGACAAGGAAAGGTTGTCTATTATCAAATTCTTTAACAGTGCCTGGGTTTTCTATAATTATTTTTTGTTCTTTTATATTAACCACTTTATTTGAAAATCCAATTAGTGATTAAACACTATGGTTTTTTCTCAACACAGGTATCTGAGGCTTCAAGTTGCCATCATGCTCACTAAGACAATCCATAGACATTATTTTAAATTCCATTAATTTCAGAAGGAAAATAGAATATTGTTACTTATAAATGTATTTTTCAACTAAAATCAAGAAAATCAACTGATAATAAAAGTCATATGAATAAGAGTTTCCACTCTGGGAAAGGAAGAAAAAGGCACAGTATTCCCCTTTAAATAAGAGCCTGAAACTTCATAGCACAATTTCATCCACATCTCATTGGTTACAGTTTAGTTACATGGTCATATCTAGCTACCTAGAGGGCTGGGAAATACACTCCTTAGTTACATTGGGTCCAAAAGTCTACTTTTGGGGAATATTGAGAGAAAAATTGCAATTTACATTACCTATATAAGGTATATATACAACCAATATACCAATGATGTATATTACAAAAGAAAAATGGGAAGGCATAAGCAAAAAATTCTAGAAAGAAAAAGACAAGTCATCAAAATCACTTTAAAATTAAATTTACTTAGTAATGAAAGAAATGCAATTTGAGAGGTGCATGGATGTTCTGTCAGTTAAGTAACCATCTCTTGATTTTGGCTCAGGTAATGATCTCAGAGTCATGAGAGGGGGCCTGTGTGGGTCTCTGTGCTCAGCACAGAATCTGCTTGGGATTCTGTCTCTCTCTCTACCTCTACCCCTCCCCTTTCTCAAGATTTCTAAAAAAATAATTAATTAACTAAAATCTTTAAAAAAATGCAAATTAAAAGTAACCATGTATCTTAGTTCAGACTACTGTAATAATATCCCTTAGACTGGGTGGCTTACCAGCAACAGAAATATATTTTTCCCATTTTGGGAGGCTGAAAATATGAGAACAGGGTATCAGCATGGGTAGGTTCAGGTGAGGACCTTCATCAGGAGCCTGACCAACTTCTTATCCTCACATGGGGAAACGAGAACAAAGAGAAATTATAGAGCTGAAAAATACAACTGAACTATAAAAATACACTGGGGGGGGGGGGGTCAACAACTGACTAGATGAAGCCAAAGACTAGATCAGTGAGCTGGAAAACAAAGCAGAAGAACTCACCCAGACAGAGCAGGGGGGAAAAAAAGAAAGAAAGAAAAAAAGAAAGATTTTTTTTTAAATGAAGATAAATTAAGGGAGATTTTGGACAACAATAACCCAATAATATTCAGATTATACAGGTCCCAGAAAGAGAAGAAATAGAGTAAGGGCCAGAAAACTAATGGGAAAAAGTAAGGAGTGAAAATTTGCCTAATCTGGAGAAGAAAACAGGTATACAGGTCTAGGAACCCCAGAGAATTCTCAAATAAGATGAACCCAAATACAAACCATGGCACATATTTAAAATAAATGAAAGTTAAAGAGAAATTCTTGAAATCAGCAAGAGAAAAACAACCTATTATATTCTATTGAAACCTCATAAGGCTATGAGGAGATTTTTCTCAGTGGAAACTTACCATAACAGAATGCCATGACATTTTCAAAGCGTTCAAAGAAAAAGACTTCTATCTAAGAATTTTCTGCCCAGCAAGGTTATCATTCACAATTGAGGGGGGAAAAAAAAAGATTAAGAGTGTGCCAGACAAACAAAAGCTAATGGAGTTCACCACTACTAATAATAAGAGGACTTTTCCAAACTGAAAAGAAATAGCACTAATTAATAACAAGAAAACAAGGAAGTGAAAATTTTCCTGGAAAAGGTAAATATATAGTAAATGTAGTAGACTCATCACTTACAAACCAAGCATGAAGGTTAAAAGACAAAAATAGTAAAATTAACTAAAACTACAAGCATCAGTTAAAGGATAATGAAATAAAAAATGTAAAATGTGACATCAAAAATATAAAACATAGGTCAGAGAGAAAAAAGTAAAGGTTTGGAATGTGTTCAAAATTAAGTTTCTTTCAACTCCAAAGAGACCATTATATGCACAGAAATTTATATGCAAGCCTCATGGTAACCACAATGCAATGCAAACACTTGTATTAAATATACAAAAGAAAATGAGAAAAGAATTTAAATATAACACTGAAGAAAGCCATCAAACCAAAAGGGAAGAGAAAAGAGAAGAGGAAACAAATCAGAGAGGAACTATAAAAATGTCCAGAAAACAATTAACAAAATGGCAATAAGTACATACCTGTCAATACTTGCTTTAGATGTGAATGGACTATATTCTCCAATCAAGACACAGAGTGGCTGAAAGGATAAAACAAGACCCGTCTATATGCTGCTTACAGGAGACTCTCTTCAGAGGTAAGGACACATACAGACTGAGAATGAAGGGATGGAGAAACATATCCAATGCAAATGGAAACAAACAAACAAAAAACTAATATAGCTGAAATCATAGCCAACAAAATTGACATTAAAACAAAGACTGTAATAATAGATAAAGAAGGGGATTATGTAATGATAAAGGATCATTCCAACATAAGGACAGAACATTTGTAAGTACATATGGATCAACATCAAAATATATAAATCCAGTATTAATGGATTTAAGGGAAGAGACTGGCAGCAATACAATAATAGTAGGGGACTTTAGCACCCTATTCCATCAAAGGGTAAATCATCCAAATAGAAAGTTAATAAGGAAATACCAGCTTTAAATGACAAATTAGACCAGATAGACTTAACAGATATATACAGAACTTTCTACCCAAGAACAACAGGAAACATACTCCTCTCAAGTGCACATGGAACAAACTCCAGGACAAATCACATGCTAGATCACAAACCAAGTCTCAATATATTCAAAGATTGAAATTATATAAAACATCTTATCTACCCACAATAGTACAAAACTAGAAATCAATTATAAGAATAAAACTGGAAAAATGACAAAAATGGGGAGATTAAACAACATGCTACTGAAAAACCAATGAGTACCAAGAAAATCAAAGGAGAAAACAAAAAATACCTAGAGACAAATGAAAACAGAAATATGACATATCAAAATTGTTGGAATGTAGCAAAAAGTGTTCTATAAGGGAAAATCATAGCAATACAGCCTTACTTCATGAAACAAAAAAGATCAGAGTGTAAATAAATGGAAATATTAAAAAGGCAATAGAAAAGATCAATGAAACTAAGAGCTAGTTCTTTGAAAGATAAACAAATTTAACAAAATTTTAGCTGGACTAAGGAAAAAAGAGAGAGAATTCTAATAAAATCAGAAGTGAAATAATAGAAGTTAAACTGACACCCCGGTGGGGGGAAAGGTTCATAAAAGACTACTCTGAATAATTGTATACCAACATATTGGACAAACTAAAACAGTCTTCTAAGATTTACATGAAGAAATGGAAAATGTGAAGAGACAGATTAATTTTAATTTATCAGATTTAATCAGTAATCAGAAACCTTCCAACAAACAAAAGTCTAAGAATGGAAGTTTTCACTGGTAAATTCTACCAAACATTGGGAGACTTAAAAACCTATCCTTCCCAAACTCTTCCAAAAAACTGAAGAAAAGAAAATGCCTCCAAATTCATTTTATGAGACCAGCATTACCCTGATATCAAGACCACACAGACACCACACACACGCACACACATAATTATAAGCCAATATCACTAATGAACATTGACACAAAAATCCTCAACAAAATATTTGCAAACCATATTATATTCAAAGGATCATACACCATGATCAAGTGGGACTTGATCCAGGAATTTAAGGGTGATTGAACATCTGCAAATTAATTGATGCAATACACCACATTAACAAATAAAGAAACAAATCATACGATCATAATAGATGCAGAAAAAATATTTGACAAAATTCAATATCCATTTAAGATTAAAATTTTCAACAAAGTAGGTAGAGAGGTATAGTACCTAAACATATTAAAGGCCATATTGTCAAACCTATAGTTAAATCATACTCAGTAGTGAAAAGTTGAAAAATTTTCTTCTAAGAACAGGTACAAGATTCTCACTCTCATGTTTATTCCAGGTAGCACTGAAGTCCTAGACAGAGCAATTAGGAAAGAAAAAAAATTAAGAATATCCAAATCAGAAAACAAGTAAAACTGTCACTATTTGCAGATGACATTATATTATACATAAAAAACCCTAAAGTCTTTTAAAAAACTTTTAGAACTAGGGAGAGGAGGAGTCAAATGGAGGAGAAGTAGCAGGTTGAGACTACATCAGGTAGCAGGAGATCAGCTAGAGAGCTTATCTAAAGATTGCAAACACCTACAAATCCAACGGGAGATTGAAGAGAAGAACAACAGCAATTCTAGAAAAAGAAAATCAACCACTTTCTGAAAGGTAGGAGTGGTGGAGAAGTGAATCCAAAGTGACGGGAAGATAGACTGTGGGGGGAGGGTCCAGTGTCTGGCAAGCGGCGGAACAATGGAGCACTAAATCAGGACTTTTAAAAGTCTGTTCCACTGAGGGACATCACTCCAGAGGCTAAACCAGGGTGAAGCCCACGCAGGGCCAGCGTGGCCTCAGATCCTGCAGGGTCCCAGAAGGATCAGGGGTGTCTGAGCATTGCAGAGCTTACAGGTATTAGAACGGGGAAACCAGCTACAGAGACAGAGCTGAGGAGTGAGCTCTCAGGTCAGGGTCACTTTGAACCAGTCACAGGCTCAGTGAGGTCGGAGCATGGCCGGAGGCCAGAGAGACAGGAGTAATTGGGTGCTACTCTCTAAGGGCACACTGAGGAGTGGGGCCCTGAGCTCTCAACTCCTCCGGGATGGAGACTGGGAAGCCGACATTTTCATTGCTGTCCTCTGGAACTCTACAAAAAGCGATCAGGTACCAAAAGCTCCCAAAAGCAAACCTGAGCGGATTACTCAGCCTGGCCCCTGGTAAGGGTGGTGCAATTCCGCCTGGGGCAAAGACACTTGAGAATCACTACAACTGGCCCCTCCCCCAGAAGATCAGCAAGAAATCCAGGCAGGACCAATTGACCTACCAAGGAGTGCAAGTTCAATACCAAGGAGAACAGTGGAATTCCAGAGGAGGATAAAGCAAAGCATGGAACTCATGGCTTTCTCCCCATGATTCTTCCCTCTTGCAGTTAATTTTTTTTTTTTTTCAATTCTTTTTTCTTCTTCTGCTAAATTTTTTGTTAATATTTACCCTTATCTTCTTAAACATAATCTAATATATATGTGTATATATATTTATATATATATACACATTTCTTTTTTATATTTTTTCTTTATTCGCTTACTTTTTAAATTGTTTCCTTTTTTTTTTTTCTGATCCTCTTTTTTATCCCCTTTCTCCATCCCACAATTTAGGATCTCTTCTGATTTGGTTAAAGCATATTTTCCTGGGGTCTTTGCCACCATTTTAGTATTTTAATTGCTCCTTCATATACTCTTATCTGGACAAAATGACAAGAAGGAAAAATTCACCACAAATAAAAGAACAAGAGGCAGTACCGAAGGCTAGGGACCTAATCAATACAGACATTGGTAATATATCAGATCTAGAGTTCAGAATGATGATTCTCAAGGTTCTAGCCAGGCTTGAAAAAGCATGGAAGATATTAGAGAAACCTTCTCTGGAGAGATAAAAGCCCTCTCTGGAGAAATGAAAGAACTAAAATCTAACCAAGTTAAAATAAAAAAAGCTATTAATAAAGGTGCAATCAAAAATGGAGTCTCTCACTGCTAGGATAAAAGAGGCAGAAGAAAGAATTAGCGATATAGAAGACCAAATGACAGAGAATAAAGAATCTAAACAAAAGAGGGACAAACAGCTACTGGACCACGAGGGGAGAATTCAAGAGATAAGTGACACCATAAGACGAAACAACATTAGAATAATTAGGATTCCAGAAGAAGAAGAAAGAGAGAGGGGAGCAGAAGGTATATTAGAGAGAATTATCAGAGAGAATTTCCCTAATATCGCAAAGGGAACAAGCATCAAAAATCCAGGAGGTACAGAGAACCCACATCAAAATCAATAAGAATGCGTCCATACCCTTCATCTGAAAGTAAAATTTACAAGTCTTATTGACAAAGAGAAAATCCTGAAAGCACCTGGGGAAAAGAACTCTGTAACATACAATGGTAAAAATATTAGATTGGCAGCAGACTTATCCACAGAGACCGGGGAAGCCAGAAAGAGCTGGCATGATATTCTCAGAGCACTAAACGAGAAAAACATGCAGCCAAGAATACTATATCCAGCTATGCTATCATTGAAAATAGAAGGAGAGATAAAAAGCTACCAGGAAAAACAAAAACTGAAAGAATTTGCAAACACCAAACCAGCTCTACAGGAAATATGGAAAAGGGGTCCTCTAAGCAAAGAGACCCAAAAGTAGTAGATCAGAAAAGAACAGAGACAATATACAGTAACAGTCACCTTACAGGCAATACAATGGCACTAAATTCATACCTCTCAATAGTTACCCTGAATGTAAATGGGTTAAATACCCCAATCAAAAGACAAAGGATATCAGAATGGATAAAAAAACCAAAACCCATCTATATGTTGCCTACAAGAAACTCATTTTAGACACGAAGACACCTCCAGATTTAAAGTGAGGGGGTAGAAAACAATTTACTATGCTAATGGACATCAAAAGAAAGATGGGGTGGCAATCCTTATATCAGATCAATTAGATTTTAAGCCAAAGACTATAATAAGAGATGAAGAAGGACACTATATCATACTCAAAGGATCTGTCCAACAAGAAGATTTAACAATTTTAAATATCTATGCCTCTAACGTGGGAGCAGCCAACTATATAAACCAATTAATAACAAAATCAAAGAAACACATCAACAATCATACAATAATAGTAGGGGACTTTAACACTCCCCTCACTGAAATGACAGATCATCCAAGCAAAAGATCAACAAGGAAATAAAGGCCTTAAATGACACACTGGACCAGATGGACATCACAGATATATTCAGAACATTTCATCCCAAAGCAACAGAATACACATTCTTCTCTAGTGCACATGGAACATTCTCCAGAATAGATCACATCCTGGGTTTTAAATCAGGTCTCAACTGGTATCAAAACATTGGGATCTTTCCCTGCATATTTTCAGACCACAATGCTCTGAAGCTAGAACTCAATCACAAGAGGAAATTTGGAAAGAACCCAAATACATGGAGACTAAGGAGCATCCTTCTAAAGAATGAATGGGTCAACCGGGAAATTAAAAAAGAATTAAAAATATTCTTGGAAACAAACGATAATGAAAACACAATGGTTCAAAATCTGTGGGACACAGCAAAGGCATCCCTGAGAGGAAAATATATAGCGGTACAAGCCTTTCTCAAGAAACAAGAAAGGTCTCAGGTACACAACCTAACCCTACACCTAAAGGAGCTGGAGAAAGAACAAGAAAGAAACCATAAACCCAGCAGAAGAAGAGAAATCATAAAAATCAGAGCAGAAATCAATGAAATAGAAACCAAAAAAACAATAGAACAAATCAACGAAATTAGGAGCTGGTTCTTTGAAAGAATTAATAAGATTGACAAAGCCCTGGCCAGACTTATCATAAAGAAAAGAGAAAGGACCCAAATAAATAAAATCATGAATGAAAGAGGCAAGATCACAAACAACACCAAAGAAATACAAACAATTATAAAAACATACTATGAGAAACTCTACGGAAACAAATTTGATAATCTGGAAGAAATGGATGCATTCCTAGAGACATATAAACTACCACAACTGAACCAGGAAGAAATAGAAAACCTGAACAGACCCATAACCAGTAAGGAGATTGAAACAGCCATCAAAAATCTCCAAACAAACAAAAGCCCAGGGCCAGATGGCTTTCTGGGGGAATTCTACCAAACATTTAAAGAAGAACTAATTCCTATTCCCCTGAAACTGTTCCATAAAATAGAAATGGAAGGAAAACTTCCAAACTCATTTTATGAGGCCAGCATCACCTTGATCCCAAAACCAGACAAGGATCCCATCAAAAAAGAGAACTACAGATGAATATCCTTGATGAACACAGATGCGAAAACTCTCACCAAAATACTAGCCAATAGGATTCAACAGTACATTAAAAGGATTATTCACCACGACCAAGTGGGATTTATTCCAGGGCTGCAAGATTGGTTCAACATCTGCAAATCAATCAATGTGATACAACACATTAATAAAAGAAAGAACAAGAACCATAGAATACTCTCAATAGATGCTGAAAAAGCATTTGACAAAGTACAGTATCCCTTCCTGATCAAACTCTTCAAAGTGCAGTGATAGAGGGCACTTACCTCAATATTATCAAATCTATGAAAAACTCATCGCAAATATTCTCAATAGAGAAAAACTAAAAGCTTTTCCGCTAAGGTCAGGAACATGGCAGGGATGTCCATTATCACCACTGCTATTCAACATAGTACTAGAAGTCCTAGCCTCAGCAATCAGACAACAAAAGGAAATCAAAGGCATCCAAATTGGCAAAGAAGAAGTCAAACTATCACTCTTCGCAGATGATATAATACTATATGTGGAAAACCCAAAAGACTCCACTCCAAAACTGCTAGAACATATACAGGAATTCAGTAAAATGTCAGCATATAAAAACAGAATCAGTTGCATTTCTCTACACCAACAACGAGACAGAAGAAAGAGAAATTAAGGAGTCAATCCCATTTACAATTGCACCCAAATCTATAAGATACCTAGGAATAAACCTAACCAAAGAGGCAAAGAATCTATACTCAGAAAACTATAAAGTACTCATGAAAGAAACCGAGGAAGACACAAAAAAATGGAAAAATGTTCCATGCTCCTGGATTGGAAGAGCAAATGTTGTGAAAATGTTTATGCTACCTAAGCAATCTACACATTTAATGCAATCCTTATCAAAATCCCACCCATTTTTTTCAAAGAAATGGAAGAAATAATCCTAAAATTTATATGGAACTAGAAAAGACCTCGAATAGCCAAAGGAATATTGAAAAAGAAAGCCAAAGTTGGTGGCATCACAGTTCCGGACTTCAAGCTCTATTACAAAGCTGTCATCATCAAGACAGGATGGTACTTCCATCTTTTTGTGTCTTCTTTAATTTCTTTCATGAGTGTTCTGTAGTTTCTCAAGTACAGATCCTTTACCTCTTTTGTTAGGTTTATTCCCAGGTATCTTATGGTTCTTGGTGCTATAGTAAATGGAATCAATTCTCTAATTTCCCTTTCTGTATTTTCATTGTTAGTGGAAAAGAAAGTCACTGATTTCTGCACATTGACTTTATATCCTGCCACGTTGATGAATTGCTGTATGAGTTCTAGTAGTTTGGGGGTGGAGTCTTTTGGGTTTTCCATATAAAGAATCATGTCATCTGTGAATAGAGAGAGTTTGACTTCTTCATTGCCAATTTGGATACCTTTTATTTCTCTTTGTTGTCTGATTGCTGTTGCTAGGACTTCTAATACTATGTTGAACAAGAGTGGTGCAAGTGGGCATCCTTGTCTTGTTCCTGATCTCAATGGGAAGGCTGCAAGCTTTTTCCTACTGAGGATGATATTTGCTGTGGGTCTTTCATAGATAGATTTGATGAGGTTCAGGAATGTTCCCTCTATCCCTATACTTTGAAGCGTTTTAATCAGGAATGGATGCTGGATTTTGTCAAATGCTTTTCCTGCATCAATTGAGAGGACCATATGGTTCTTCTCTTTTCTCATATTAATTTGTTCTATCATATTGATTGATTTGCAAATATTGAACCATCCTTGTAACCCAGGGATGAATCCCACCTGATCGTGGTGGATAATCTTTTTATTGTGCTCTTGGATCCTGTTGACTAGGATCTTTTTGAGAACCTTGGCATCCATATTCATCAGAGATATTGGTCTGAAATTCTCCTTTTTGGTAGGGTCTTTGCCTGGTTTGGGAATCAGGGTAATGCTGTCTTCATAAAAAGAGTCTGGAAGTTTCCCTTCTGCTTCAATTTTTTGAAACAGCTTCAGGAGAATACATGTTATTTCTTCTTTGAAAGTTTGGTAGAATTCCCCAGGGAATCTGTCAGGTCCTGGGCCCTTGTTTTTTGGGAGGTTTTTGATCACCGCTTCAATCTCGTTACTAGATATCGGTCTATTCAGGTTGTCTATTTCTTCCTGGTTCAATTTTGGGAGTTTATAGTTTTCCAGGAATGCATCCATTTCATCTAGGTTGCTAAGCATTCCATGCTCTTGGATCGGAAGAATAAACATTGTTAAAATGTCTATACTGCCTAGAGCAATCTATACTTTTAATGCCATTCCGATCAAAATTCCACCGCTATTTTTCAAAGAGCTGGAGCAAATAATCCTAAAATTTGTATGGAATCAGAAGAGACCCAAAATCGCTGAGGAAACTTTGTTTTTGAAAAACAAAAATAAAGCTGGGGGCATCACGTTACCTGATTTCAAGCTTTATTACAAAGCTGTGATCACCGAGACAGCATGGTACTGGCATAAAAACAGACACACAGAACAGTGGAACAGAGTAGAGAACCCAGATATGGACCCTCAACTCTATGGTCAATTAATCTTTGACAAAACAGGAAAAAAATATACAGTGGAAAAAAAACAATCTCTTCAATAAATGGTGCTGGGAAAACTGGACAGCTATAAGTAGAAGAATGAAACTCGACCATTCTCTTACACCGTACACAAAGATAAACTCAAAATGGATAAAAGACCTCAGTGTGACACAGGAATCCATCAGAATTCTAGAGAAGAACATAGGCAGTAATCTCTTCGATATCAGCCACAGCAACTTCTTTCAAGATATGTCTCCAAAGGCAAAGGAAACAAAAGTGAAAATAAACTTTTGGGACTTCATCAAAACCAAAAGCTTCTGCATAGCAAAGGAAACAGTCAACAAAACAAAGAGGCAACCCACGGAATGGGAGAAGATATTTGCAAATGACAGTACAGACAAAAGGATGATATCCAGGATCTATAATGAACTCCTCAAACTCAACACACATGAAACAGGCAAACATATCAAAAAATGGGCAGAAGATATGAACAGACACTTCTCCAAACAAGACATACAAATGGCTAGCAGACACATGAAAAAATGTTCATCATCACTAGCCCTCAGGGAGATTCAAATTAAAACCACATTGAGATATCACCTTACACCAGCTAGAATGGCCAAAAATAACAAAACAAGAAACAACATGTGTTGGAGAGGATGTGGAGAAAGGGGAACCCTCTTACACTGTTGGTGGTAATGCAAGTTGGTGCAGCCTCTTTAGAGAACAGTGCGGAGATTCCTCAAGAAATTAAAAATAGAGTTTCCCTATGACCCTGCAATTTCACTCCTGGGTATTTACCCCAAAGATACAGATGTCATGAAAAGACAGGCCATCTGTACCCCAATGTTTATAGCAGCAATGGCCATGGTCGCCAAACTATGGAAAGAACCAAGATGCCCTTCAAAGATGAATGGATAAGAAAGATGTGGTCCATATACACTATGGAGTATTATGACTCCATCAGAAAGGATGAATACCCAAATTTTGTATCAACATGGACGGGACTGGAAGAGATTATGCTGAGTGAAATAAGTCAAGCAGAGAGAGTCAATTATCATATGGTTTCACTTATTTGTGGAGCATAACAAATATCATGGAGGACAAGGGGTGTTAGGAGAAGGGAGTTGGGGTAAATTGGAAGGGGAGGTGAATCTTGAGAGACTATGGACTCTGAAAAACAATCTGAGGGGTTTGAAGTGGCGTGGGGGTGGGAGGTTGGGGTACCAGGTGGCGGGTATTATAGAGGGCATGGATTGCATGGAGCACTGGAATACTGTTTTTCTGAAAATAAATTAATTAATAGTTAAAAAAAAAAAGACAGCATGGTATTGGCACAAAAACAGACACATAGATCAATGGAACAGAGTAGAGATCCCAGAAATAGACCCTCAACTCTATGGTCAACTAATCTTTGACAAAGCAGGAAAGAATGTCCAGTGGAAAAAAGACAGCCTCTTCAATAAATGGTGCTGGGAAAATTGGACAGCCACATGCAGAAAGATGAAATTGGACCATTTCCTTACACCACACGTGAAAATAGACTCAAAATGTATGAAGGACCTCAATTCGAGAAAGGAATCCATCAAAATCCTTGAGGAGAACACAGGCAGCAACCTCTTTGACCTCAACCACAGCAACATCTTCCTAGGAACAACGCCAAAGGCAAGGGAAGCAAGGGCAAAAATGAACTATTGGGATTTCATCAAGATCAAAAGCTTTTGCACAGCAAAGGAAACAGTTAATAAAACCAAAAGACAACTGACAGAATGGGAGAAGATATTTACCAATGACATATCAGATAAAGGGCTAGTGTCCAAAATCTATAAAGAACTTAGCAAACTCAACACCCAAAGAACAAATAATCCAATCAAGAAATGGGCAGAAGACATGAAAAGACATTTCTGCAAAGAAGACATCCAGACGGCCAACAGACACATGAAAAAGTGCTCCACATCACTCGGCATCAGGGAAATACAAATCAAAACCACAATGAGATATCACCTCACACCAGTCAGAATGGCTAAAATCAACAAGTCAGGAAATGACAGATGCTGGCGAGGATGCAGAGAAAGGGGAACCCTCCTACACTGTTGGTTATACTGCAAGCTGGTGCAACCACTCTGGAAAACAGCTTGGAGGTTCCTCAAAATGTTGAAAATAAAACTACCCTATGACCCAGTAATTGCACTACTGGGTATTTACCCTAAAGATACAAACGTAGTGATCAGAAGGGGCACATGCACCCGAATGTTTATAGCAGCAATGTCCACAATAGCCAAACTATGGAAAGAACCTAGATGTCCATCAACAGATGAATGGATCGAGAAGATGTGGTATATATACACAATGGAATACTATGCAGCCATCAAAAGAAATGAAATCTTGCCATTTGCGACAACATGGATGGAACTAGAGCGTATCATGCTTAGCGAAATAAGTCAAGCAGAGAAAGACAACTATCATATGATCTCCCTGATATGAGGAAGTGGTGATGCAACATGGGGGCTTAAGTGGGTAGGAGAAGAATCAATGAAACACGATGGGATTGGGAGGGAGACAAACCATAAGTGACTCTTAATCTCACAAAACAAACTGAGGGTTGCTGGGGAGAGGGGGGTGGGAGGAGGGGGGTTGGGGTAAGGGGGGTGGAGTTATGGACTTTGAGGAGGGTATGTGCTATGTTGAGTGCTGTGAAGTGTGTAAACCTGGTGATTCACAGACCTGTACCCCTAGGGATAAAAATGTATTATATGTTTATAAAAAATAAAAAATTTAAAAAAAAAACTTTTAGAACTAATAAACCTTTTAGAAATATATGAAATCAATTTATTTAAAAATTTAGAACTAATTTAAGAACTTTTAGATCTAATACATGAATTCAACAAAGTAGAAGCATACAAAATCATCATACAGTAATTCACTATGTTTCAATACACTAGTAAAAAGATAACAGAAAGAGAAATTAAGAAAGCAATCCCATTTATAATTATATCAAAAAGAATAAAATATCTTGTAATAAGTTTAACCAAAGAGGTAAAAGAGCTATTTACTGAAATTAATAAGAAACCAATGAAAGAAATTAAATAACGAATGAAAAAAATATTCAATACTCATGGAATGAAAGAATATTGTTAAAATGCCCATACAGCCTACCAAAAGCAATCTACAGATTTAGTGCAATCCCCATCAAAATGTCAAAGGCATTTTTCAGAGGACTGAAACAAAGAAATCTAAAATTTGTATGGAAAAACAGAAGATTGAATATCTAAATTGATCTTGAAAAAGAAGAACAAACCTGAAGGAATCATGCTCCCTGATTTCAAGCTATACTATAAAACTGTAACAATCAAAATAGTATAGTACCAGCATAAAAACAGAGAGCAATGGAAATGAACTGATACCCCAGAATTAAACCCACACACATGGACAACTACTTTATGCAAAAGAGCCCAGAATATACAATAGAGAAAGGACAGTCTCTTCAATAAATGGTATAGTAAGACTGGACAGTCACATTAAAAAAAAATGAAACAACCACTATCTTACACCATAAGCAAAAATTAAGTCAAAATGGATTAAAGATATGAATTTAAGACCTGAAATTATAAAATTGCTAGAAGAAAACATAAGTGGTAAGCATCTGATATTGGTCTTAATGATAGTTTTGTGGATCTAACTCTAAAAGCAAAGAAACAAAAGAAAAAAATAAATAGAATTATGGCAAATAAAAAGATTCTGCACAGCAAAAGACACCATCATCCAAACAAAAAAGGCAAGCTATTGAATGAGAGATGATTTTTGCAATTCACGTACTTGGCAAAAAACTGATATCCAAACTATATTAAGAACCCATACAACTCTACAACAAGAAAGAATAGTCCAGTTTAAAAATGGGCTGAAGATCTGAATAGACATTAATCTAAAGACCTACAGATGGTCAATAGTCACAAGCAAACATGTTAAGCATCACTAATCATCAAGAAAATGCAAATCAAAAACACAGTAAGAGGGGCGCCTGGGTGGCTCAGTGGGTTAAGCCGCTGCCTTCGGCTCAAGTCATGATCTCAGGGTCCTGGGATCGAGTCCCGCATCAGGCTCTCTGCTCAGCAGGGAGCCTGCTTCCCTCTCTCTCTCTCTCTGCCTGCCTCTCCGACTACTTGTGATTTCTCTCTGTCAAATAAATAAATAAAATCTTTAAAAAAAAAAAAACAAAAAAAAAAAAAACAAAAAACACAGTAAGATATCATCTCACACCAGATAAAATAACTAGTATTAAAAAGACAAGAAACAAGTATTGGAGAAGATGTAGAGAAAAGGGAACCCTTGACTCTACTGATGGGAATGTAAACTGGTACCACCTCTATGGAAAATGGTATGGAGATTTCTCAAAAATTAGGAATAGAACTACTGTATGATCCAAAGAAGGTATTTGTCCAAAGAAGAAAAAATGGGGATACAGAAAGATACATGCATCTCTGTGTTCACCACAGCATTATTTACAACAGCCAAGCCTGGAAACAACCTAAATGTCCGTTAAATAGATAAATGGATAAACATGTATATATATGGATAAACATGGATATCTACACACACACACACACACACACACACACACACTAAAATATTATCTGGCCATAAATAAGAATGAAATCTTGTGATTTTTGACAACATGGACAGAATTTGTAGGTATTATGCTAAATGAAATAAGTCAGATAGAGAAAGACAAGTACCATACATACGTTCTCACTCATATCTGGAATCTTAAAAAAAAAAAAAAAAGAAAAAAGAAAACAGAAAAACAAACTCATAAATACAGAGAACAGTCTGGTGTTTACCAGAAGGGAAGGGGCAGGGGGTGAGTGAAACGAGAAGAGGGTCAATGACATGGTGATTGGTGGCAGTTAAACTCCAGTGGTGATCACTATGTAGGGCATACAGATGTTAAATTATCATGTTAGACACCTGAAACTTATATAATCTTATAAACCAATTATATATCAATAAAAACAATAATGCAACATTTATTTGAAAGCTATTCATCAAAAATAATTTCTACCCCAAAATTAGGGGTAGACACCAGATACTTAGAAAGTTAACTCTTAAAAAAAAAAAAAAAAAAAAAAAAAGATGCTATTTCCAGGATAGATTTTACTTATTTTTTAAAGATTTATTTATTCATCTTGGGGGGTGGGGAACATGCAGTGGGCAGGAGGGGAGAGAGGATCTCAGGCAGACTCCCTGCTGAGCATGGAGTCCCACTTGGGGCTTGATCCCATGACCCTGAGATCAAGACCTGAGCCAAAATCAAGAGTCTGGATGCTTAACTGACTGAGCCACCAGGTGTCCCCAGGACATTTTAATATCTACTATTATACTTCTTGAGCACTTAATTTTCAACAATATTGAGTGTTTATAATTGACACATCATAAAAATAGTATTTCATTTTAAAAAGGTGATATTTACATGCAAAACTTCATATTTACGTACAAACTTCTCTAGACACTATTTAAATAAAAATAAAACTAGGCTATGGCATTCCTTTCTAGCAGTGGGATCCAAATTGTGAAGAGGTATTAAATTTCACATAAAAATATTTTCTTCACATAAAAATATTTTTAAATATTGCCAGTATTCATGTCAGATTGATAAAACTATGAAGAAAATTGTATTTATTCTTTATAATTTTTAACATTTATGTTTTCTACAGTGTACATGATTTACTTAAAAAATGAGAAAATCAATGATACATTCAAAATCATGAAGATTAAGATTACTATTTTCCTCCAAACTCAAAATTTTAAAACTTGGCAGATGGTCAGAAAATAATTAGTCTTCATTTTCCTAGTTCTGAGCTGATCTCCAGTAGCTGTTTGTTAATATTTTTTCTCACTTAACTTTTTACTTGACCAACTTTTTAATTTAATGTCTTCATAAATATTTAAAAATAAGTTGCATATTAAAAAAATGCCCCTATTCATCTTAAGCTTCCTTTCATTGATAACTACTATTATTTTTCATGCAAAACCTTACCCACATACATAATGATCTAGTCATTATCTCCTCTTGAGCTCAAGTAACCAGAAATTATTTTTTTTTACATTTAAGATAATTTTTCATAATAAATGAGTCAC
This sequence comes from Mustela nivalis, assembly GCF_964662115.1. Lineage (NCBI taxonomy): Eukaryota > Metazoa > Chordata > Mammalia > Carnivora > Mustelidae > Mustela > Mustela nivalis. The sequence continues at coordinate 19,761,261 of NC_139039.1, read as the reverse complement.
TGGCTTCAAATGTTGTTTTTTTTACCAACTGAAATCACGAGGAAGAAAATTAAAGGTGAAAAGGTAGTTTTAATGATATGAAAACTATATTTTAAGTAATCGCAGGATAGCAAAGGTTCACATTCCTGATTCTGCCAGTCACTGTTCTATGTGTTCAGCAGTTACTGACCTACTGAATCCTGAAAACCCTCTGATACAGGTACTATTTTTTTAAAGATTTTATTTATTTATCTAAGAGGGTGAGAGACACAGCACGAGAGCAGGGTGAGGGGCAGAGAGAGAAGCAGACTCCCCACTGAGCAGAGCTGAATGTGGGGCTTGATCCCAAGACTCTGGAATCATGCCCTGAGCCAAAGGCAGACTCAACTGACTGAATTACCCAGGCAGCCCTACAAGCACTATTACTAGCTTCGTGGTATAAGTGAGGAATCTGAAGCACAGAGTTTACATACTTGCCCAGATTTTCTCAGCAGTAAGAGATGGCACCAGGAATCAATTTTGCCAATTAACTAACCACATTTGGCCATGACGCAATGCTGTCTCGTCACACCAAGAACACCCACAGAATAACCTGTAAGTTTTCAACAGCTCAGCCTTTGGTAAAAAGAAAGTTGCATCCTCTTTATTATAGCTAAAGAAAACAAACTGCTTGTACGTTGATACCATCAGAGTCTCAAGTTTTACTTGTAGTGGATCTGCTGTGATACATTAGATAACTCGGCCAGAATCCAATCATAGGAATGACAGAGGGAATATCAGATTCAGAAGGGACATAGTTGGTCAGTGTCAAGAACAATAATAAAACATTTTATCACCTGGAGTAGTAAATACAATATAACATCAAGACATGCATTCATAAGAGTGTGTGTGTGTGTTGCTGCGTATCTGTCCTTCAAAGTCTCTTCTACAGTTCATCATCCAACTTCACAGTCAGACCTGCAAATGCTCTAGGCAAAGGGTGTCCTTTCAATTGATCTGCTTGTTTCTGTAGTAACAGCACATTTTCCGTGCATAGCCCCATCCTTTAGAATTAAGAGCATAGAACAAAAAAAGATACAATCTTCAGTTAAACGTCCATAAAATCATCGAGCTGCACCACAAGCAGCATTTTAGGATTCTCAAAAAATAACGTCAGATTCACTGGAGCAATAGAACAATTGCACTTATATAACTGGCATTTGTTGAGGTGAGATAAATATTCCTTCAGACTCCCAAAGTAACCTATCTGAAGTAGCAGATCAGAGGAAAGCTCTGAGTGTGTGTGTGTGCGCACGCATGCCTGCACACCTGCCACTATTTGATCTAACCATTAAACACAGCTATTACGCTGTGTGATGCCCTGGCCTAAACAATGCATGTACACATTTCTGATAACGCTGACTGGCAATCCTGTGCATATGCCTCATGACTTCTCTTTATTTGCAAGGAGCTAGAAATAAAGTTATTTCTCAAGTGTTTGGTATTTTGAGGCCATTTCTTCGAGTGCCATAGTATCAGGCCATCAGAAGTCTTTACATGCCCTTTATATTCAACTCAGAGATTAACCGAAATCTAATTATATTTTACAGGAGAATGAATACAGAATGCTAATGTGGTTTAGAAAGATAACAGCAAATATCTTAGACCACATTCCAAAGATCATTTTAATGTGCCAGGATGATTTTACCAATAGACCCCATTGGTTTATATGTAGCAACTACTAGTTTCACAAGGCTGGGGGGAAAAAAGTTAAGATCCTGGAAAAAAATTATTTTGAAATAGGAAAATAATTAAAACTAAAAATGTTAAAGTATATTATTTCCATAACCATAGCATGTTGTCATTCTGTAAGCTGCAATTACATTATTAAATATGAATTGTATTTAATTTGTGACGTGGATATATTTTAATGAGATATAATAAGCATAGCTGTCCTCAAAAACTGAAGGAGGGGACCCCTGGGAGGCTCAGTGGGTTAAGCCTCTGCCTTTAGCTCAGGTCATGATCTCAGGGTTCTCGGATGGAGTCCCACATCGGGCTCTCTGCTCAGCAGGAAGCTTGCTTCCCCCTCTCTCTCTCTACCTACTGCTCTGCCTACTTGTGATCCCTCCCTCTGTATCAAATAAATACATAAAATTTTTAAAAATTAAAAAAAAAAAAAAACTGAAGGAGCCCTACTTTTATTCATGATACGCTTGTCACTCTTCTTTATGTGGTTCTCCAGATGCCAAAGTTTGTGAGTTAATCATTTAACACACATGAAGTAATTCATCAAGGCCTATTGAAGAGATGACGAGTTTGGGTTAAAATTAACTTCTAAACCTGGACCTGACCTTCACTTAAACAAGGACAATAAGAATGGAATTGTTATGGAAGTTCTACTATAAATCTAAAACATTTTTTAAGATGCTGCACTGTATGCTATATTCACACACTTAGCATGAAAACCACCTCCCACCCTGCCAATGCCTCTTTTTTTAATAATAATACTCACTTCTGTTGGATCCATGGTTCTCAATCTCGGCTGCACATCAGAATCACAAATAAGGTTCTTTTTTTTTCTTTTTTACAACTACACATAGCCAGTTCTTATCTAACACCTTTGAATCAGAATCGCAGAGGTAGACCTAGGCATTCATTTATATTACATTAAAAAATAAAAAAAAATTATAGATAATTCTGATGTGCTACCACTGTGGAAAACAAATAGTCTAAAAAGTTAACATCATCACATTTCACAGATGCCTTCTCATCAAAATGAGTTTACGTGTGGCTGACAGTTTTGTTAACCGTGTAACTTGTCAAATTTGGTCACATTTTAAAATGCCAAATCTGGTTATGTTGCTGCCTTGTTTTAAATGGACTGTTTTTCCTCTATCTTCAGACGAAAACAGTATTTTTTGTAAGTAGATAAGAAATATCAATTTCCCACAGAGACTATGCCACCCCCCAACAGAGTGAAAGCCACTATTTAATTCTTTAATGCTGACAAGGTATGTAGAGAGAGACCATTTATCTTTCCTGATGTTTCAGGTTGGGAGAGACAAATGCATTGTCTTCTTACTGCACTATCAAAAACAAACAAAAAAATTAACTCATTTAATTTCGAAAACAATGGCACATTTAATGGAATATCTTTGAGATAACAGGATAAGAATATTAGCTGTTAATATTATTCTGTAAGATCATCTGCCTTCTGTATGATGGTAAGAATGCTTACCAATATCCCAAAATAAGCTTTCCTCAAATTCTAGCATCAAAATAATGATGTATTTAAAGAAAAGGAAGATGGTAATCTGAGAGCATTCTGGTTTTGCACTACTAACCTACTTTAAAACAATAAAGTTAGGGGCGCCTGGGTGGCTCAGTGGGTTAAGCCTCTGCCTTCAGCTCAGGTCGTGATCTCAGGGTCCTGGGATCGAGCCCCGCATTGGGCTCTCTGCTCAGCAGGGAGCCTCCTTTCCTTCCTTCCTCTCTCTCTGCCTGCCTCTCTGCCTGCTTGTGATCTCTGTCAAATAAATGAATAAAATCTTTAAAAAATAAAATAAAATAAATAAAATAAAAAATAAAACAATAAAGTTAAAAAAAAAAAAACCCGCCTTCTGTATTATATTCTAAGGTTGCTAAAACAAAGTACCACAAACAGGGTGGCTGAAAACAACAGAAATTTAATCTCTCACATTTCTGGAAGCCAGATATGCAAACCAAGGTGTCAGCAAGGTTGGCTGCTTCTGGAGGCTTTGAAGAAGAGATTGTCACATGCCTCTCTCTTCACATGGCATTCTCCTCATGTGAGTCTCTGTGTCTCCACATTTTTCTTACATAAACACCAGTCACTGCATTTAGCCCTGCCCCCAACCAGAATGACCTCATATTAACTTGATTATATCTTATTTCCAAAAAAAAGTCATGTCCACAGGTTTAGAGGTTAGGACTGCAACCTGTCTTTTCATAGAGCACAACCCAATCCACAATCTATTCTTTCATTAGTTACTGTTTCAAAAAAAGAGAAACTAGCTAACTTTGCATGTGAATGAAATTATTCCACTTACTTTCCTGGATTCAGTCACATCCCAAGGAGGTGAACATGAGCAGTTGTAGCCATTTCCCACAGCATCCATCTATCTTTATCATTCGATTACACGTGGCCATGGACAGGGACTGACTGACAATAATGCACCTTAAGCGTGAAGATATTTGTAAGAGCACAAATAAATCTAAACATTTATGAATTTATATTTTATGTATTAATTAGCCAGAATATGACATTTACATGACTTGCTACTGGATTGTGAATCTGAAAGGAAGCTCAGTTTATATTGCAAGTAGGATAAAACACTCTCCAGTCAGTCCTTTGGGGGAAGCATGACCCAGATCTCTTTCTCTCTCTCTCTATCTCTCTGGGCCCCTTCTCTTCTACATACAGAGCCACACCCTTCTTCCCCCAGGCCAAATCCCCCCCTTCCCACCATCACCTTCTGGGTCTGGAAGCATCTTCTCTGGCTTTTGCAGAGCTGCCTCCTTCCTAGCCGTTGAGTTCCAAGCCACCTCTCAGAAGAGACTTCACCCCCCACCTCACCTAAAGTATCCCTCACTCTCAAGCACTTACCCAGGTGCATTTACTGTTGAACACCACAGCTAGAAGGCACCTTTGCTTTGGTATACAGTTTTTAATGTTTGAGGCTCTTCATCAGCCCTACCCCTTACCAAAGACCGCTAGAGCATAACTACTCAAACTCTTCCACTGATAGACCCCTCACACCAAAATAAATACCTACAAATTCAATGTACTGAGGAACCACATCCAAACAGCAGTTTGTATGGGATCTGACAGAGGTCACTGTGTTTCTCTCAGAAAGTTAAATTATTTAGACCATTTACTATAGCACCAAGAACCATAAGATACCTGGGAATAAACCTAACCAAAGAGGTAAAGGATCTATACTCGAGGAATTACAGAACACTCATGAATGATATTGAAGAAAAAAAAGATGGAAGACCATTCCATGCTCTTGGATCGGTAGAATAAACATTGTTAAAATGTCTATACCGCCTAGAACAATTTGTACTTTTAATGCCATTCTGATCAAAATTCCATTTTGATTTTTCAAGGAGCTCGAGCAAATAATCCTAAAATTTGTATGGAATGAGAAGAGACCCCGAATTGCAAAGGAAATGTTGAAAAAGAAAAACAAAATTGATGGCATCATGTTACCTGATTTCAAGCTTTACTACAGAGCTGTGATCACCAAGACAGCATGGTACTGGCATAAAAACAGACACATAGACCAGTAGAACAGAGTAGAGAGCCCAGATATGGACTCTCAACTCTATGGTCAAATAATCCTCGACAAAACAGGAAAAAATATACAGTGGAAAAAAGACATTCTCTTCAATAAATGGTGCTGGGAAAACTGGACAGCTATATGTAGAAGAATGAAACTCGACCATTCACTTACACTGTACACAAAGATAAACTCAAAATGGGTAAAAGACCTCAATGTGAGGTAGGAATCCATCAGAATCCTAGAGGAGAACATAGGCAGTAATCTCATATGGCGAGGGGAGAGGAGAGGGGAGAGGAGGAGAGGAGAGGAGAAGGGAGTTGAGGGAAACTGGAAGAGGAGGTGAATCATGAGAGACTACGGACTCTGAAAAACAATCTGAGGGTTTTGAAGGGGCGGGGGGTGGGAGCCTGGGGGAGCTGGGTCGTGGGTATTATGGAGGGCACGTATTATTGCATGGAGCACTGGGGGTGTGGTGCATAAACAATGAATTCTGCTATGCTGAAAAGAAATTAATAAAAAAAAAATAAAGAATTAAATCAAAAATGCCTGAAAAAAAAAAAGTTAAATTATGTGAATTGTTTCTATGTAGGGCCTGCCTCAGCAGCATGGGAACACCTGTACTAGCAAATGCCTCCTGTGAAGACAGGATCCCTGTCTCTTTTGCATGCTGCTATGTCGAGAAGCCCAACACAGTATCTGGCATATAAAGGCTATTTTTTTTAAAAGCCCATTGTTATTTTAAAGAGCACAGACTTGGAGGAAGATAGACCTGCATTCTAATCTGTCTTTGGCCACCTGTGAGCCAGGTGACCTTGAGCAAACTGTTCAGCCGCAATTCTTATAAGAATTAACTGAAAATATACACATTTTTTTAGGTATGAGTAAGTATGACAATGTATGTAGTTTCTTTTTAAAGATTTTATTTATTTATTTGACAGAGAGATCACAAGTAGGCAGAGAGGCAAGCAGAGAGACAGGGGGAAGCAGGCTCAGGGAGCCCAATGTAGGCCTCGATCCCAGGACACTGAGATCATGACCTGAGCCGAAGGCAGAAGCTTAACCCACTGAGCCACCCAGATGCCCCTTTGGTTTTTTTAAATATATGGTAGGCACATAATTATGGCAAGCTCTTATAAGGACTTCTTATCTGATCCAAAACTAGTTTTATTTTTTTAATGAACAAATTGATACCCTAAAGATTTAAATGATTTACCAATGGCACAAGATCTAGGGGTAAAAAAAAATCTGATAAGCAGATAATATAAGCATATTTCCAAATTATAAAATAAGCATATTTCCTAAATCTGGAATACTTTCCACTATATGATTTTGTGCTTTCAGAGGTATAAAAATACTGGATTTTCCCTTTTAGTTTTAAATGTTATATATGTTAATGAACCTCAGTCAAGTGAATGACTTACTTTGAGTTTGCCTTGAAAAGCAAAATGTAAATAGATATTCTACCTGTGTACTTATTTTAATCCTCAGACCTCCATTCTGCTTTGTATATAGGTATATAAAATATACATGTTACAATGTATGTATATGTACATAATGTATATTGTGTTTCTGTCTTTCCTTTAAACTTTATTCTCTTTTACTTACACTGTAGTATCCTTGTTTCTGAAGTTTTTCTTCCAATACTAAATTTTCTTCGGCTCTAAGGAAGCCTGGGGCATCACTGACCACAAACTTAGTCAACTTCAAGGGAGGCATCCAGAGTCAAAAATTTTGACAGCGGATCATTTAACAAGGACTTTATTACATAAATTTTAAATTTGGTACCTGCAAGTAGGGCATGCAAAATTCTGCCAGCTTTACTTATGCAAGTAAGCCTGCTAGCTTTGAATAAAATCACCTTAACTCCATTGGCAAAAATTACAGTGTAAGTAGACCAGGCAACTCGACTGTCAATTGTAAACAAGTTGCACTGAACTCTAACAAGATCAACCTAGCTAGAATCAGTGCTGTCAAAAACAACATGATCTTATGATATATTTTTTATATAAAATAAAATGGAAATCATTTTGCTTTTAACTATATTATTAACCAATTGATTCAGCATTTCTTATTTTAGTCTTTCATTACTTAGTTTTATTCTGAACAACTGTATCGATCTATCATTTAATCCTGCCTAAAAAAATTTCATTTATATAGATTTTTTTGAATAAACATCATTTTTTAAAGAATTGCTTTAGTATATAGGTGTATTTCATTTGTTTTTAAATGTAGTGGGAATTATTTATTTTTTTTTTAAGATTTTATTTATTTATTTGACAGAGAGAGATCACAAGTAGACGGAGAGGCAGGCAGAGAGAGAGAGAGAGGGAAGCAGACTCCTTGCTGAGCAGAGAGCCCAATGCGGGGCTTGATCCCAGGACCCTGAGACCATGACCTAAGCCGAAGGTAGCGGCTTAACCCACTGAGCCACCCAGGCACCCCGGGAATTATTTATTCTAAAGGAATTAAAAGATTCATCACAAAGAATTCTGCCACATCATAAATTAAAACACAATACTAGAAATCACTGAGAACTTACTTTGAAAAATAGTAAACTTTGTTATTGAATGCTATGGCTCATAGAATTTTATTCAAAGCCCTGCATCTCAATTCTAGAAACCTTATAATCAGTTTTTATTCTGAGTAAATTTATAATCACTTTTATTTTTATTTTTTAAAGATATTATTTGTTTGAGAGAGAGTGGAATAAGGAGCAAAGGGAGAGGGACAAGTAGACTCCGTGCTTAGCACAGACCCCAAAGCAGGCTCTATCCAAGGACCCTGAGATTATGACCTGAACCAAAATCAAGAGTCAGAAGCTTAACTGACTGAGCCACCCAGGCATCCCTACATTTTACTTTTCATATCAGCAGTTTATGGCTCTTCAAATTTCTCCCCAAGTATTCTAATTTTATCAAGAAGAGTTAACACTGAGAAGTGCCCCCCCCCACATAGCACAAAAGTGAGCTTTCTCTGTCTTATAGCAGGACTGTCCTCTCTTTTTCTGTTGAATCATCCCAAAATGTGACTAACTGAATATTATATAAAAGTGGTAAACATTTCTGTAAAGATAATACACTTTTCATACTGTTGTATAAAATACAATAATCTGATATAAAGGTATCAGTATCATCAACTATTTTTTAGTATCTATACATTAGTCAGGTTTTGTGGATAATTTAAAATCATATCCAAATACACTAAGTGAAGAAAAAGTCAATAACACAAACGTTCTCAAAATGTCAGGTAGTATGATAGCCAGTGTCTTCTCCTCTAATCATTTCCCATAGTAATAAGAAAAGCAGTAACACCAAGGAGAAATGACACAATAAACATGAACATTAATTTAGAGATTTTTATGCTCACGTCATTGTCACTGTCATTTCCAACTTCTTAAAAGCAAGAAAGTTTTGTGCTTCAAATGGTATATGTTCATAATTATACAGGGGAAAGTAATTTGTTTTGTGACTTACTTCCTATTAAAACAAGAGGAGGTGGAAAGAAAGAGTAACATTTAGTGGAGAAACTTGCCAGTTGGTCAAGGTCAACATCAACAGTCCTGAGTTGTGCTGATAATACGTTCCCTTGATGTGATGTGATGAATATGGCACATCTGTGGTCTCCCAATAACCGAGAACTCCAGTTTTATCAAGAGAAAGACATAAGATAAATTCTAATAATAAGCATCCTACAGAACTTCTGACCATTATCCCTCAAAATTGTCAAGTTCATCAAAAAAAAGGAAAGTGTGAGAAATTGTCACAGCTAAGAAGAACCTAAGAAGACATAACTAAATGTAATGTGGCATCTTGAGATCCTAGAACAGAAAAACTAAAGAAATCTGAGTAAACTATAAACATTATTTAATAATAATGTACAAATATCAGTTCATTAATTGTAATAAGTGTACTATCATAAATATGTTAATAATATGAAAAAATGGATTTGGAATATAAGAGAACCCTCTGTGTTAGCTTCTCAAATTTTCTATAAAGCCAAAACTGCCCTAAAAGAGGAAGATCATTATAAAAATTGCCCAACTTACTCCACTTGGAAAAAAAGCAAGTGTGGACATAGAACTCATGCATACATGTTCAATAAGCAATAGCTGTGAATAAATTATTTTTCTTGCTCATTTGCAAAGAGAATATATTGATATTCTTTATTCTGCAGATTCTTTCTTCTTTACTCTAACAAACTAACACTGAAAATGTTCAATTTTATTCAGAAAAGATAAGTTGTCTAGATAAATTTAAAAATCAGAAATTACCCAGGAAATCTAGGCTCATAGGCTTGTGCCATTTATTCATCTAGATTAGTCATTCTCTGCTATTACTCTATTACTAATCGTAGTTGGACTCCTAATAAACAGTAGTCCTATTTCTATTCTTTATGCCATTTGAACCCAACTCAACTTCCCTCTTAAGAGGTTGTCAAAAAAAGAAAGCAAGTCAATCAAAGGACAACTAAATTGGAATAGATAGCTTTTTCATTTAAGTAAAAGAATAATTTTTAAAGATAGATTTATTTATTTACTTATTTACTTATTTATTTATTTGTTTATTTGACAGACAGAGATCACAAGTAGGCAGAGAGGCAGGCAGAGACAGAGAGGGAAGCAGGCTCCCCACCAAACAGAAAGCCCAGTGTGGGGCTCAATCCCAGGACCCCAGGACCATGACCTGACCTGAAGGCAGAGGCCTAACCCACTGAGCCACCTAGGTGCCCCGTAAAAGGATAATTTTTAAAATAAGAATATTTCACACGTCAACAAAGATGGTACTGAGGCTTGGCCTGATTCCCTGGGCTCTTCATCACCACCTCACCCCCATTTTTTTTTTAATGTAAAGGTGATTTTTTAAAAGATTTCATTCATTTACTTGAGAGAGAGAATACAGGCAGGGAGAAGGAGAGGGACAAGCTGACTCCACGCCGAGCATGGAGCCTGGTCCCAGGACCCAGAGATCATGACCTCAGCTGAAATGAAGAGCTGGTCACTCAACCAAAGGAGTCACCCAGGCATCCCTTTAATGTAAAGTTTTTTTGTGGAACTGTAACAAAATAAAATGCACAAATAATAAAGCTCATTGAGCTGAACTTGGTTTTTGTAAAGTGTAAATTGTAAAGTGAATCCATTCATGAAATAAACATCTAGAAACAGCATTTCCAGAACACCAAAAGCCCTAGCACTCCCTTCCAGGCCCAGTAGCAACCACTACCCCAAGTTATAAGAAAATTAATCAGTTCAAGCTATTTTCTGAACTATATTTAAATGGTATATATCCTTCTGTTTGAGTCCTTTTATCCAACACGTTTGTCATATAATATATATATAAACAGTATGTCATAGAGTATGTGTATATAGTATACACATACACATATATATGTATATATACATATGTATATGTATATATATATCCTGTTTATGAGTCCTTTTATCTAAAATGATTTTCAGCTTTGTGCATGTTATTGCATTTTTAATATTGCTGTTAAACTGTCCTCCATTGTATAAATACATAACAATTTATTTATTCATGTTATTATTTCCAGAGGGGGGTGGTCAGAATCAGCATTGCTATGAAGATTCTTTTATTTTATTCTTATTTATTTATTTATTTATTTTAATTTATTTATTTTCAGAAAAACAGTATTCATTATTTTTCCACCACACCCAGCGCTCCATGCGATCCGTGCCCTCTATAATACCTACCACCTGGTACCCCAACCTCCCACCCCCCCACCACTTCAAACCCCTCAGATTGTTTTTCAGAGTCCATAGTCTCTCAAGATTCACCTCCCCTTCCAATTTACCCCAACTCCCTTCTCCTCTCTAACACCCCTTATCCTCCATGATATTTGTCATGGATATTTTTATCCACAAATAAGTGAAACCATATGATAATTGATTCTCTCTGCTTGACTTATTTCACTCAGCATAATCTCTTCCAGTCCCATCCATGTTGCTACAAAAGTTGGGTATTCATCCTTTCTGATGGAGGCATAATACTCCATAGTGTATATGGATTAATCTTCGACAAAACAGGAAAAAATATACAGTGGAAAAAAGACAATCTCTTCAATAAATGGTGCTGGGAAAACTGGACAGCTATAAGTAGAAGAATGAAACTCGACCATTCTCTTACACCATACACAAAGATAAACTCAAAATGGATAAAAGACCTCAACATGAGATAGGAATCCATCAGAATCCTAGAGGACAATATAGGCAGTAATCTCTTCGATATCAGCCACAGCAACTTCTTTCAAGATATGTCTCCAAAGGCAAAGGAAACAAAAGTGAAAATAAACTTTTGGGACTTCATCAAAATCAAAAGCTTCTGCACAGCAAAGGAAACAGTCAACAAAACAAAGAGGCAACCCACGGAATGGGAGAAGATATTTGCAAATGACAGTACAGACAAAAGGTTGATATCCAGGATCTATAATGAACTCCTTAAACTCAACACACACGAAAGAGGCAAACATATCAAAAAATGGGCAGAAGATATGAACAGACACTTCTCCAATTAAGACATACAAATGGCTATCAGACACATGAAAAAATGTTCATCATCACTAGCCCTATGGGAAATTCAAATTAAAAGCTCATTGAGATACCACCTTACACCAGGTTAGAATGGCCAAAATTAACAAAACAGGAAACAACATGTGTTGGAGAGGATGTGGAGAAAGGGGAACCTTCTTACACTGTTTGTGGGAATGCAAGTTGGTGCGGCCTCTTTGGAGAATGGTGTGGAGATTCCTCAAGAAATTAAAAATAGAACTTCCCTATGACCCTGCAATTGCACTCCTGGGTATTTACCCCAAAGATACAGATGTCGTGAAAAGAAGGGCCATCTGTACCCCAATGTTTATAGCAGCAATGGCCACGGTTGCCAAACTATGGAAAGAACCAAGATGCCCTTCAACGGATGAATGGATAAGGAAGATGTGGTCCATATACAATACGAAGATGCTTTTAAATGCCTATTACCCAGTTCTCAACTTGATTATAACTTCGTGGCCTAGCACAACCTGAAAAGAGGCCAACTAAGTATTACCTGAGCTCAGAAAACCCATGTGTTTGATTTAATCATTTTAAAATTTCTGTAGAACTGTAATAATGCCATTTTAAAAAAGCTAATGTCACATTTTTCTTGGTCTATGAAGTAGGTGACGAAACTTTTCCTTCAAATGTAGGCAAGCTAAGAAGGATGATAATATTGAAAACAGCAGTAGACTAGACTTCAGTCAGCAGGGAAGGCTTGGTATTAGCTGATGTTATACAGACTAAACAGTGAAACAAGTGAGTATTTAACATTAAGGTATAAGAAAACAAAGCAAAAACCAAATCCTAAACAACAATAAATTTCTGTTCTTTGACATTTTACTAAACGACTGCCACAAAATATCTCTAAATCAATAACCAGCCCCATTTCCTTGGTCACAAAGATAATTTTCAAGAGTAAAATCAAGATTTCCACATTGTTCCAGGTACTATGAACTATAGGTTAAAAGTATGATGCGTACATGTGTGTTTGTTCAAATTCTCACAGCTGAAGCAGAATCTTATAGAAGATAACATAATCCAGTTGGTCCAAGAGCACAGGAAAATATCTTTCCAAATCCCAAATTTGTCCAAGATCCAAATTTGTCAGTGAATTTGAGCATGCCAAGTTTGTTCTGTGAGAAAATACCTAACTACATATATTCATTTGCAGCATCTATTAATCATAATAGTATTTTAACAGAATCTTAAGAGAAAGATGAAATATAATGGCCATTAAGTGACTTCAATTGCCAAAAGGATTCAGAAAGTTCTTAGAAAAGGAAAAAGTCATTTTTGATAACTTTCTCTAGCATTGACCAAAAGAAACAAGTATAATCCAGGTCCCAGCTTCTGAGTTATACTAAAATTAATTACAAGATCTTTTACCTGTATGTACACAAGTGCTAAAAATTGTTCTGAGCCGGGGCGCCTGGGTGGCTCAGTGGGTTAAAGCCTCTGCCTTCAGCTCGGGTCATGATCCCAGGGTCCTGGGATCGAGCCTCACATCGGGCTCTCTGCTCAGCGGGGAGCCTGCTTCCTCCTCTCTCTCTGCCTGCCTCTCTGCCTAGTTGTGATTTCTCTCTGTCAAATAAATAAAATATTAAAAAAAAAAAAAATTGTTCTGAGCCTTCTCTTACAATAACATGGGGGTGAGGAGAGCCCTTTACTAGAAAGTAGAGAACTTAATTAATATGTCCTGAGAGTTACAAATTTTCTTGATCCCCATAGTAGGAACATCTCTGAGATAGAGAAAACGTTAGGCAAAATTCTGAATTCTCAGATCATCAGCCTATAGATTATCTGTCTAATAGGTGCCAAAGAGTAAACGCACACTACCACTGAGAGACGTTCAGGTGAGATAGGCCAAAACCTCCTTTTGCCCCTTGAGTGTATAATGAAAATAGGCCAAGTTCTTGAGAGGACTAACAATTTTACCAAAGGGGAAAATTACTAACTGGAAATGAGCACACAATAAATGTTATTTTATCATTTGTGTTATTCCTCATCCTGTCTCTGCAGCTTTTAATATTCTAATAGTGATATCACACATACAAAGATAAACCAATAACTGCTCTCACTACAGTTCCTCAGTTTCTCACTTCTTCTGTGCCCTCTGGTTGGCCATGTTTGATTTTCAGACTTCAAGGAGACTTGCTCCAAAGAAGAGACAGTTCCAGCCTCATTTTGCCATATCCGGGGCAAGTAGGTCTAAAAGAAAGAAGTAATTCAGAGAGAGAGATAATACAGAAGGGGAGGTATCCCCCAAAAATTGGGGGAAAAAATCCTCCCAGGTTAATGGCCTCAATGTATTTTGTGTTTTGATAGATATTTCTTCCAGTGGTGCAAGGGAGCCAAACCATAAGGGCAGAGACAACAAATGGTACTACCATGAAGAGAGAGCTGGGCTCTCTGATCTCTTACAAAAACATAGTACCTTGCTCCTATTAACATTTGGGTGCACATGCCCCTTGGATCACTACATTTGTACTTTAGGGTAAATATCCAGTAGTGTGATTACTGGGTTGTAAGGTAGCTCTACTTCCAACTTTTTGGGGAACCTCCATACTGTCTTCTAGAGTCCAATTATGGAAAGAACCTAGATGTCCATCAACAGATGAATGGATGAAGAAGATGTGGTATATATATACAATGGAATACTATGCAGCCATCAAAAGAAACAAAATCTTTGTTTCTGCAACGACATGGGCAGAACTAGAAGGTATTATACTAAGCAAAAGAAGTCGATCAGAGAAAGACAATTATCATATGAATTTGAGAGGCAGGGTGGAAGGTCATGGAAGGTAGGAAGAGAAAAATGAAACAAGATGGGATCAGGAGGGAGACAAACCATAAGAGACTCTTAATGTCAGGAAACAAACTAAGGGTTCCTGGGGGATTGAGGGGGTAGGCATAGGGTGGCTGGGTTATGGACATTGGGGAGGGTATGTGCTATGGTGAGCATTGTGAATTGTGGAAGCCTGATGATTCACAGACCTGTACCCCTGGGGCAAATAATACATTATGTTAATTTAAAAAAGAAAAAACCCATAGTACTGCAAGCTGGGTGTACATCTGTTACTAACAAAATGTTTTCTGTATTTTAAGAATAGAAGTACATTCTTAGAACCTGCATGGCATAATACTGTCCTTCTCCCAGTGTCTCTGTCAACCCCAAGTTACCCCAGCTAAGGATCCAGATGTCAGTTGAACAAAGGGCTCACACTGCATATCCACCCCCAATAACTGTTGTGAATGTGGTCAGCAAACTAGTATCTGCTTTTCTTCCGCCTATTTCTTGGTTCCACAATCCCAATTCTTGGTGTTTCTAAGATATTTTGACAGAAAAAATTCAATAACTAAGCCCATAGAAAATAGTTGAATAACTCCAGGAAAAAAAAAAATGGGTACAGGTAGTGTTGAATATAAACAACAAACAATAGGTGAACATAAGCAAACCATTAAGGAAAATCTTTGTCATCTGTGATCTTTTCATTTTGGTAAAATGGGCACAGAAAACATGTGTTGCAATATGCAGAAGGTAATCTATCAAGTAAAAGAGCTCCATAGATCACCTGATGCCACAAGCCTTTGGAGATGCATGAAACAAAAGCACAGCCCCTGAAAAGTTTAAAAATAGGGGCATTCTGAGACTCTGCAGATCTCTGGTGAATTAAAAGTACCTAGAAAGGCAATGTATTACTTTTTACAACTTACAACACTAAGGGATTTAGGAAACGTACATTTTATATGCTTCTTCCATAAGGTTGGTTGACATAGGTGGTCAGGGTATTTTCTTTACAGCATTTTGTTTTCTGGAACTACTGAAATTGTACATAGTTGGATGCCAGAAAGGGAATAGAAATTTCTACCTTGCATGTTTGATAACAAGAATTGCAGATAAGAGGTCAGTGACCAGTGTTCTGATGAATGGCCTACAAACCCAAGCTTTTAGAAGTAATGGCATATGCCTTTCTTCAGCAAAGGTAATAATGTGGGAATGAGAATAGGGTCCCAGCTGGGGAGTTTAGGGACAGGGTAGATGAGCCTGAGCATTACACTTGAAAACCAGACCCTGAGACAAAGAACAATTCTTTTCAGAGATCTAGTGGCCTGATTTGCATCCTACCAGAGACTCTGGACAACCAACCCACTGTCTTAACATGTATATACATTTTTTGTCCCTTGGAGTATATTAGATTGTACTAAGAAACCATGAAATCTCATCCCTCAAAAAGTGAACCACGTAAGGAAATAAAAGGAAACAAGCAACTCTTGGCTCCCCACAGCAACAATAAAAAACTCAGCAAAGCAAAATAAATTTGTTTTGTCAAAAATTCACATATCAGGAAAAAAAAGTAATTTGTACAAAAAGTAAAGCTTTTCTAAATATACAAAAATTTCAAAATGCTAAAGACATCTAATATTAACATGTAGGTATTAAAAATGGTAGCTAGGGTACTTCTAGGCTAACTATGACATTGCCACTGGGATCTAATTACTGTTTCCCTCAAATCCCTATTGAAATGATCGGAGAAAAATAAAATCAAGAAGGAACTGCAGCAACACTGAACACAAAACCAAGATGACATTCCCACAGCCCTTGAGAAAGTGTCAGCTAAAGTCCAAAAGATCCAGTAAATTTTTTGAACATCTCGAATTTAAAGTATGAATGCTGGGAGCCCAGGATGAATATAGAACAGATAGAAAACATTTCACAAACCTTTCTGACAGCTACTGTACTCAGAGGCACATCCAGCCACACAGAATCAAGAGAGGACCAATGGTGGAAAGTTGCCCCAACATATGGCCTGATATAGTACCAGGAAGGAAGCAGACATTACGGCAGCCCCCAATGCACACATACCTCAAATGAATTCTGAGTAAAGAATTAGATGTGGGACGCTGACCCCTCCCAAAGGGGTCAGAGACAGATACAGAGAACTCACTGCCCTGAAATAAAGTCCCTTTATTTAGAATGTCCTTATCCCAGCTGCAGGTCACAGAGCTGATAATGTCACCTCTCATCCATTTTTCTGCAAAACCCACCAGAATAGAATTCTAATAACATCCTTGCAGACAGTGACAGGATGCAAATGAACTGCATCTGACTATTTGTGATAAATATCGGGATGGGATGATACATTAATAAAATCCTGGATATATTACCATTGGTCCTGGATATTTACTCTGCAAAGTTAAAGAAGGAAAAGAAGGGGAAGAACATAGACTGTTAGTGATATTTACTGAGAAAGTAGAAGTAAAAGATGGCATATCATTAAGTTCTCAACAAAATTTTATGAAACATGAAGTATATAAAATAAGAGAAAATGGTTGATAAATGGGTAAGTAAAATGGAGCTGAATAAGGCAAAGAAAAAGTAAAAAAAAAAAAAAATCACAAACATCACAGATTAAAGCAGCATTAAGAAATACAACAAAAGATTGAGCACCTGGGTGGCTCAGGTGCCTCTGCCTTCGACTCCATGATTCCAGGATCCTGGGATCGAGTCCCGTGTTGGGCTCCCTACTCAGCGGATAGTCTACTTCTCCCTCTCACTCTGCCCCTTCTCCCACTCATACATACATATCCTCTCTCTGAAATAAGTAAAATCTTAAATTAAAAAAACAAATATATCAGAAGATTTGATCCAAGATTAAAAAAAATTAATCAATTTCTTAGAACAAATTAATCAAAGATATCAAATTAATCAATTAACCAGAATTATCAGAATCCAATGAAATAGGACAAAGATGAAAACTATAAGAGAAAATGTGATAGATATACAGGACAAAATGATTACTTGACATCACAGAAAGAGAGACTATATAAAATAAAATAGAGGAGAAGCCATAATTATTCATACATAGATATAGATATAGATATAGATATCCTGATACGGAGCATACCATTTGCATACCTAAAGGGATTTAAAACTTTCCGGAAACAAATTAATGAACATAGACAAAATCCTTATGTGCTATTATGAAAAAAAAATTTTTTGAGAATCAAATCTGAAAAAAGAATCTTACAAGCATCGAGGTAGAAAAGAAAATTATGTTAAACTAGCCCCAGGCTGTTCTGACTTATTATTTGAAAAAACACTATCAAACAAGAATATAGATTTATGAAGGGTAAAAATGTTATAAGCTAAATATTCTATAACAAAACCAAAGTGAATGTTCCACCTATGAAGGCAACAAAACATTCTCAGAAACTCTCATAAAGTAAACATATGTTTAAAAAAGAACTACTCAACAGACATACTCTAAGTAACGACAAGAAAGACTACAATAAAGAACACAGGAATAGAGAAAATGAGGTGGAAGAAAGTTAGCTGGTAATGAAATCAATTCAGGATACAATTAAATCTCAATTATTTTTGTGTATGTCATCACAAAAACAAAAAAGGAATACAAATTTTCTAAATAATTATGGAAAGGTAACATACTACCATAAGAATAACATTTAATAAACTGCAAATATTTGCAGCGCACATGATGAAGATATTTTGTTAATCCCACTTACAAATTATTAAGCATAAATACTACAGTTAAGGTCAACGGTACATGAAAGATGTTCACTATTGCGCATGTCAGGGAAATACAAATCAAAACCATGGTGAGAGGATACCTCACACCTGTTGAATGGCTCTTACCAAAATAACAAGAGATAACAAGTGTCAGTGAGGATGTGGAGGAAAGGGAACGTGTGCACTCAGTGGGAATGTGAACTGGTGCAGCCATGATGGAAAACAGTATGGAAGATCCTCAAAAAATTAAAAATAGAACTACCCTTATAATCCAGCAATCCACTTCTAGGTATATTATCAAAGGAATTGAAACCATTATCTCAAAGAGATATCTGCACTTCCATGTTTGTAGCAACATTATTCACATTAGCTAAGACCTGGAAATAACCTAACAGCCCATCAATGGATGAACGGATAAAGAAAACATGTTACATATATACATGATGGAATATATTATTCAGCCATAAAAAGAAGGAAATTTTGCCATTTGTGACAACATGAATGAACTCTGAAGGCATGGTGCTAAGTGAAATAAGTCAGACAGAGATAGACAAATACTGTATAGTATCACTTTCTTTTAAGATTTTATTCATTTATTTTTCAGATAGAGAGAGAGAGCACAAGCAGGGGCAGTGGCAGAGGGAGAAGCAGACTCCCCACTCGGCAAGAAGCCCAATGCAGGAATCAGTCCCAGGACCCTGAGATTACAACCTGAGCAGAAGGCAGATACCTAAATGACTGAGCCACCCAGGTGTCCCTGTATGGTATCACTTCTATGTGTAATCTAAAAAAGCCAAACTCACAAAAACAGAGATTAGAATTGAAGTTGACAGGGACTTGGGTTGAGGGTAATGGGGTTTGCAAAGGCTATAAATTTCCAATTATAAAATAGTAAGGTCTAGTTATCTAATAATGTTTAGCAGATCTGTATAACAGTGACTGCAGTTAAAATTATATACTTGAAAGTTTTTAAGAGGGTAGATCTTAACTATTCTTACCACTCACACACACAAAAAATAGTAATTATGTGAAGTGAGGCAGGTGTTAACTAACATTTTGGTAATCATTTTACAATATATACATGTATCAAGTCATTTTGTATACCATTGTATACCATACACTGAAACAATATCATATGTCTATTATATCTCAATAATAAACACTATAGTTGAGAATGAAAATAAATTAATTTATTTTACGCAAATCCCCTTACCAAAAAACCACATGATTTTTTTTAAAGATTTTATTGATTTATTTGACAGAAAGAGAAAGAGAGAGAGGCACAAGCAGGGAGAGTGGCAGGCAGAGGGAGAGGAAGAATCAGGCTCCCCCTGAGCAAGGAGGTCAATGTGGGACTCTTGATCCCAGGACTCTGGGACCATGACCTGAACCAAAGGAAGACACTTAACCAATTAAGCCACCTAGGCATCCCACACGACCATTTTTTAAACAGGCTTCTAAAGTCTTATTTCATCATCTCAGTTTGAAGTACCAGAAAAGGAGAACCAACTACCCATCTATATATCAGGAATTTACAGCAGAACATTTATAATATTTCTCCTCTAAGAGAAAGAGAGATAACAGAATGGTTACATTAGGTTATGTGTTGAATATCCTTTACTTTAAATTATACAATTAATTATCACTGTGCACTTATCAGTAAGATTTGGCCAGAGAATATTTACTTAATAAAAACAGTTGAAATAATTAGACCCTCCACTCTTCTATCTAGAAATTCTAGGGAAATGAACCAGTGAGAAGACCCGATGTCTGATGGAACACATAAGGTAGAAACAGACCAGTCAAAAAAGCATTAGTCTGTTCCGAGAGGGGCCAAGGTAAAGTCAACAACCTAAGGAGGCTAAAGGTAGAGCTGCTGAAGTAAATGGCTTCACGTACTGTTAGGAGAACCAATCTAATGATTTACCCATAGATACTTAAGACTTAACCCCAGATAACAAGGCACCATTTTTTGCCAGCCACACGCAAGAAGGTTCAGACTGTGAACCATGGGGTCAGGGGTGGGATGGGGATTGAGTTATCAGATACTGATTAACTTTTTATTCTCTCTCATTTCTCATTTTTTCCATTGATCTATTCAGGGGAAAAACATTTTTATAAAAATGGCGATTATAGATAATAAATAACTTAGGCCATATTCATGATATAGTTGTTCAAGCAGCTTATAAAACTGATCAAGCTCTATTTACAGCTATGAGAAACAAAGGAGTTTGCAGGGGGGAAAAAAACATAAAATGATATGGAGAGCAAAATTATAAATGATTTGGGTTTTTTTTCTTCCTCGTGTCTAAACAGTCCATGGTACGGTTATACTTTAAATCATTTTAAGATATTTTAAACATAAGTTGTATCCAATCATTGTGCAATATAAACTAATGACACTTGTGATTAATGTGCCCTAAGAGTAATACACTTTTGAGCCTTTAAACAGAGTATAGGATGATCAATGAATCTTAATATATATTACAAATGTTTTTAAAACTAGACCGCATTGAAAAATAATGAAATAAAGTTGGAGACTTAAAATGGAGATTATTTCTGAATGATCATTTTTTCTGGACTGACCCTTTCTAGAGAGTGTAGCAGTAACCACTGATGGATGATTGGCATCCTCAGAATTTTACATATAATTAATATTAATTCAAATGAGACAAATTTCATAGCCACTGGTGAATGGCAGTCCCCCAGAGACTGATTGTACTGCCCCTAAAGCAATCAAGCAAATATGAGTTCTCACACAGAGAGTTGTATGAAAATTCAGTTTCCTCGCAAGGAGGAAAACCCACAAGGCCAGAGAGCCTTACCTCCTACAACTATTGTTCTTCCGAGCCTTTCAAGAGCCCATTGTCAGAGAAATTGAACTTGATCCTGCTTTTGATTTAGAGTAAGTTCTTATCATAGAACTGTCACTTCCAGGCATTCCAACCTCAGGCACATGATGAGCTGTGGCCTGACAGAAGCTGTAATCAGAGGTAAAGCAACTGGTGATAAAGTATGAGGTGCCATAAGTTTTTATATAAATCAACACAGAAATTCTGTCTCTACCCAGCTAAATCATTTATAACTTCATTGTCTTTTAGGAAATACAACCTGTGCAAAAGAAAGGAAAAGTCAGTATCTGCTGCTATAATTCCTATAATTTCTATTTTTTTAACAATGCTTCAGCAAAGTCTTTTGGTCTTGATATTTGTAAAGACCGTTAGTAATTCAAAGTACCTAACCTTAACCCTACCATGAGCCCAAGGGTAGAATTCCATTGTGTTGGCAGTTAAAAGTTCACAGTGGGAGGGCAGAGTCAAGATGGCGGAGAAGTAGCAGGCTGAGACTACTTCAGCTGGCTGGAGATCAGCTAGATAGCTTATCTAAAGATTGCAAACACCTGAAAATCCATCGGCAGATCGAAGAGAAGAAGAACAGCAATTCTGGAAACAGAAAAACAACCACTTTCTGAAAGGTAGGACCGGCGGAGAAGTGAATCCAAAGCGACGGGAAGATAGACCCCGAGGAGAGGGGCCGGCTCCCGGCAAGTGGCTGAGCAACCGCGCACAAAATCAGGACTTTTAAAAGTCTGTTCCGCTGAGGGACATCGCTCCAGAGGCTAAACCGGGGCGAAGCCCACGCGGGGTCAGCGTGGCCTCAGGTCCCAAAGGGTCACAGAAGGGGGGTGTCTGAGTGTCGCAGAGCTTGCGGGTATTGGAACGGGAAAGCCAGCTACAGAGACAGAGCCACAGTAAGCTCACAGCTCGGGGTTACCTAGAGCCGGCGGCAGGCTCGGTGAGCTCGGAGCGCGGCCGGAGGTCAGGCAGACGGGAGTAACTGGGCGCTGTTCTCTGAGGGCACACTGAGGAGTGGGGCCCTGGGCTCTCGGCTCCTCCGGGCCGGAGACCAGGAGGCCGCCATTTGTATTCCCGTCCTCCAGAACTCTACGGAAAGCGCTCAGGGAACAAAAGCTCCTGAAAGCAAATCCGAGCGGATTACTCACCCCAGCCCCTGATAAGGGCGGTGCAATTCCGCCTGGGGCAAAGACACTTGAGAATCACTACACCAGGCCCCTGCCCCAGAAGATCAACAAGAAATCCAGCCAAGACCAAGTTCACCTACCAAGGAGTGCAGTTTCAATACCAAGGAGAGCAGCAGAATTCCAGAGGAGGAGAAAGCAAAGCACGGAACTCATGGCTTTTTCCCTGTGACTTTTTTTAGTCTTGCAGTTAATTTGATTTTTTTCTTTTTCATTTTTTTTTTTCTTTCTTGCCTTCTGGTAAATTTTTTTATAACTTTTACCTTTTTCTTTTTTAACATTTTTTAACAAGTTTATCCAATATATATATTTTTTCTTTTTTATATTTTTCTTATTTGTTTTCTTTTTTTTAATTCTTTTCTTTTCTTTTTTCTTTTTTTTCCTTTCTTCCTTTTTGAACCTCTTTTTATCCACTTTCTACCCCCTCACGATTTGGGATCTCCTCTAATTTGGTTAAAGCATATTTTCCTGGGGTTGTTGCCACCCTTTTAGTATTTTACTTGCTCCTTCATATACTCTTATCTGGACAAAATGACAAGAAGGAAAAATTCAACCCAAAAATAGAACAAGAGGCAGTACCGAAGGCTAGGGACCTAATCAATACAGACATTGGTAATATGTCAGATCTAGAGTTCAGAATGACAATTCTCAAGGTTCTAGGCGGGGTCGAAAAAGGCATGGAAGATATTAGAGAAACCCTCTCGAGAGATATAAAAGCCCTTTCTGGAGAAATAAAAGAACTAAAATCTAACCAAGTTGAAATAAAAAAAGCTATTAATGAGGTGCAATCAAAAATGGAGGTTCTCACTGCTAGGATAAATGAGGCAGAAGAAAGAATTAGTGATATAGAAGACCAAATGACAGAGAATAAAGAAGCTGAGCAAAAGAGGGACAAACAGCTACTGGACCACGAGGGGAGAATTCGAGAGATAAGTGACACCATAAAGCGAAACAACGTTAGAATAATTGGGATTCCAGAAGAAGAAGAAAGAGAGAGGGGAGCAGAAGGTATACTGGAGAGAATTACTGGAAAGAATTTCCCCAATATGGCAAAGGGAACGAGCATCAAAATTCAGGAGGTTCAGAGAACGCCCCTCAAAATCAATAAGAATAGGCCCACACCCCGTCACCGAAGTAAAATTTACAAGTCTCAGTGACAAAGAGAAAATCCTAAAAGCAGCCCGGGAAGAGAAGTCTGTAACATACAATGGTAAAAATATTAGATTGGCAGCTGACTTATCCACAGAGACCTGGCAAGCCAGAAAGAGCTGGCATGATATTTTCAGCGCACTAAACGAGAAAAACATGCAGCCAAGAATACTATATCCAGCTAGGCTATCATTGAAAATAGAAGGAGAGATTAAAAGCTTCCAGGACAAACAAAAACTGAAAGAATTTGCAAACACCAAACCAGCTCTACAAGAAATATTGAAAGGGGTCCTCTAAGCAAAGAGAGAGCCTACAAGTGGTAGATCAGAAAGCAACAGAGACCATATACAGTAACAGTCACCTTACAGGCAATACAATGGCACGAAATTCATATCTCTCAATAGTTACCCTGAATGTGAATGGGCTAAATGCCCCTGTCAAAAGACACAGGCTATCAGAATGGATAAAAAAACCAAAACCCATCTATATGTTGCCTCCAAGAAACTCATTTTAAGCCCGAAGACACCTCCAGATTTAAAGTGAGGGGGTGGAAAAGAATTTACCATGCTAATGGACATCAGAAGAGAGCAGGAGTGGCAATCCTTATATCAGATCAATTCGATTTTAAGCCAAAGACTATAATAAGAGATGAGGAAGAACACTATATCATACTCAAAGGGTCTGTCCAACAAGAAGATCTCACAATTTTAAATATCTATGCCCCCAACGTGGGAGCAGCCAACTATATAAACCAATTAATAACAAAATCAAAGAAACACATCAACAATAATACAATAATAGTAGGGGACTTTAACACTCCCCTCACTGAAATGGACAGATCATCCAAGCAAAAGATCAGCAAGGAAATAAAGGCCTTAAACGACACACTAGACCAGAAGGACATCACAGATATATTCAGAACATTTCATCACAAAGCAACAAAATACACATTCTTCTCTAGTGC
The DNA here is from genome assembly GCF_964662115.1 of Mustela nivalis. Lineage (NCBI taxonomy): Eukaryota > Metazoa > Chordata > Mammalia > Carnivora > Mustelidae > Mustela > Mustela nivalis. The sequence goes on along the minus strand of NC_139039.1, from coordinate 19,736,763 downwards.
ACATGGAACATTCTCCAGAATAGATCACATCCTCGGTCCTAAATCAGGACTCAACAGGTATCAAAAGATTGGGATCATTCCCTGCATATTTTCAGACCACAATGCTCTAAAGCTAGAACTTAACCAAAAGGAAGTTTGGAAAGAACCCAAATACATGGAGACTAAACAGCATCCTTCTAAAGAATGAATGGGTCAACCGGGAAATTAAAGAAGAATTGAAAAAAATCATGGAAACAAATGATAATGAAAATACAACAGTTCAAAATCTGTGGGACACAACAAAGGCAGTCCTGAGAGGAAAATATATAGCAGTACAAGCCTTTCTCAAAAAACAAGAAAGGTCTCAGGTACACAACCTAACCCTACACCTAAAGGAGCTGGAGAAAGAACAAGAAAGAAACCCTAAGCCAAGCAGGAGAAGAGAAATCATAAATATCAGAGCAGAAATCAATGAAATAGAAACCAAAAAGACAATAGAGCAAATCAACGAAACTAGGAGCTGGTTCTTTGAAAGAATTAATAAAATTGATAAACCCCTGGCCCGACTTATCAAAAAGAAAAGAGAAAGGATCCAAATAAATAAAATCATGAATGAAAGAGGAGAGATCACAACTAACACCAAAGAAATACAAACTATTATAAGGACATACTATGAGCAACTCTATGCCAACAAATTTGACAATCTGGAAGAAATTGATGCATTCCTAGAAACATATAAACTACCACAACTGAACCAGGAAGAAGTAGAAAGCCTGAACAGACCCATAACCAGTAAGGAGATTGAAACAGTCATTAAAAATCTCCAAACAAACAAAAGCCCAGGGCCAGACGGCTTCCCGAGGGAATTCTACCAAACATTTAAAGAAGAACTAGTTCCTATTCTCCTGAAACTGTTCCAAAAAATAGAAATGGAAGGAAAACTTCCAAACTCATTTTATGAAGCCAGCATCACCTTGATCCCAAAACCAGACAAGGAACCCATCAAAAAAGAGAGCTATAGACCAATATCCTTGATGAACACAGATGCGAAAATACTCAACAAAATACTAGCCAATAGGATTCAACAGTACATTAAAAGGATTATTCACCACGACCAAGTGGGATTTATTCCAGGGCTGCAAGCTTGGTTCAACATCCGCAAATCAGTCAATGTGATACAACACATCAATAAAAGAACGAACAAGAACCATATGATACTCTCTATAGATGCTGAAAAAGCATTTGACAAAGTACAACATCCCTTCGTGATCAAAACTCTTCAAAGTGTAGGAAGAGAGGGCACATACCTCAATATCATCAAAGCCATCTATGAAAAACCCACCGCAAATATCATTCTCAATGGAGAAAAACTGAAAGCTTTTCCGCTAAGGTCAGGAACACGGCAGGGATGTCCATGATCACCACTGCTATTCAATAGTACTAGAGGTCCTAGCCTCAGAAATCAGACAACAAAAGGAAATTAAAGGCATCCAAATCGGCAAAGAAGAAGTCAAATTATCACTCTTCGCAGATGATATGATACTATATGTGGAAAACCCAAAAGACTCCACTCCAAAACTGCTAGAACTTATACAGGAATTCAGTAAAGTGTCAGGATATAAAATCAATGCACAGAAATCAGTTGTATTTCTCTACACCAACAGCAAGACAGAAGAAAGAGAAACTAAGGAGTCAATCCCATTTACAATTGCATCCAAAACCATAAGATACCTAGGAATAAACCTAACCAAAGAGGCACAGAATCTATACCCAGAAAACTATAAAGTACTCATGAAAGAAATTGAGGAAGACACAAAGAAATGGAAAAATGTTCCATGCTCCTGGATTGGAAGAACAAATATTGTGAAAATGTCTATGCTACCTAAAGCAATCTACACATTTAATGCAATTCCTATCAAAGTACCATCCATCTTTTTCAAAGAAATGGAACAAATAATTCTAAAATTTATATGGAACCAGAAAAGACCTCGAATAGCCAAAGGGATATTGAAAAAGAAAGCCAACGTTGGTGGCATCAGAATTCCGGACTGCAAGCTCTATTACAAAGCTGTCATCATCAAGACAGCATGGTACTGGCACAAAAACAGACACATAGATCAATGGAACAGAATAGAGAGCCCAGAAATAGACCCTCAACTCTACAGTCAACTAATCTTCGACAACGCAGGAAAGAATGTCCAATGGAAAAAAGACAGCCTCTTCAATAAATGGTGCTGGGAAAATTGGACAGCCACATGCAGAAAAATGAAATTGGACCATTTCCTTACACCACACACAAAAATAGACTCAAAATGGCTGAAGGACCTCAATGTGCGAAAGGAATCCATCAAAATCCTTGAGGAGAACACAGGCAGCAACCTCTTGGACCTCAGCCGCAGCAACATCTTCCTAGGAACAACGCCAAAGGCAAGGGAAGCAAGGGCAAAAATGAACTACTGGGATTTCATCAAGATCAAAAGCTTTTGCACAGCAAAGGAAACAGTTAACAAAATCAAAAGACAACTGACAGAATGGGAGAAGATATTTGCAAACGACATATCAGATAAAGGACTCGTGTCCAGAATCTATAAAGAACTTAGCAAACTCAACACCCAAAGAACAAATAATCCAATCAATAAATGGGCAGAGGTCATGAACAGACATTTCTGCAAAGAAGACATCCAGATGGCCAACAGACACATGAAAAAGTGCTCCATATCACTCGGCATCAGGGAAATACAAATCAAAACCACAATGAGATATCATCTCACACCAGTCAGAATGGCTAAAATCAACAAGTCAGGAAATGACAGATGCTGGCGAGGATGCGGAGAAAGGGGAACCCTCCTACACTGTTGGTGGGAATGCAAGCTGGTGCAGCCACTCTGGAAAACAGCATGGAGGTTCCTCAAAATGTTGAAAATAAAACTGCCCTATGACCCAGCAATTGCACTATTGGGTATTTACCCTAAAGATACAAACGTAGTGATCCAAAGGGGCACGTGCACCCGAATGTTTATAGCAGCAATGTCCACAATAGCCAAACTATGGAAAGAACCTAGATGTCCATCAACAGATGAATGGATCAAGAAGATGTGGTATATATACGCAATGGAATACTATGCAGCCATCAAAAGAAATGAAATCTTGCCATTTGCGACAACATGGATGGAACTAGAGCATATCATGCTTAGCGAAATAAGTCAAGCAGAGAAAGACAACTATCATATGATCTCCCTGATATGAGGAAGTGGTGATGCAACACGGAGGCTTAAGTGGGTAGGAGAAGAATCAATGAAACACGATGGGATTGGGAGGGAGACAAACCATAAGTGACTCTTAATCTCACAAAACAAACTGAGGGTTGCTGGGGGGAGGGGGTTTGGGAGAAGGGGGTGGGATTATGGACATTGGGGAGGGTATGTGCTTGGGTGAGTGCTGTGAAGTGTGTAAACCTGGTGATTCACAGACCTGTACCCCTGGGGATAAAAATATATGTTTATAAAAAATAAAAAGTTAAAAAAAAAAAAAGTTCACAGTGGGCCAGCTCCCTTCTCCAGAAATTGGTCTCAGCTGGTAGGAGCTACCTTGCCCTCCCCACCTCTACCCCAACCACAGCCCCCAGTCAATGACTGAATGAATCTGGGGTTCCAAAGTCAACCAACTTTTGTGAAGTTAGTACTCCAGACTTCCACATGGCACAAGCCCCCATACATATATCCAGGTTCCATGCATCAGACCAAGGTCAGACTTCATCGAACATCACATCCTTGCTAAGTTCTTTGTTCTTTTTCCCTTCCCCTCTCCATGTTTCACTTTCTTCCTTAAGGATTTTTACCATAAGAGTATTTCCCCAATAAATCACAGGCACCCAAATTCCTATTTCAGGCTCAGGTTGTATCAGTTCAACAAATGGATGTTGACTTCTCAGGCATATGTGATGATGCTCGTCTATTGAGACATGTGACCTTAAGATTTGGGATAATGTAATGACAAGTTTCAATTCATATACTTGGGCCTTATTTTTGTATCCGGCCACTCTGAAATTAGTAGTCTGAAAAAGGAAATCCTCTCTACCCTTCAAATAACGCTATGGTGCATAGAATAGAAATGCAGAATGCCTTTCAATGCCCAGTTATTATTAGCTATAGTACCTTACCCTTCCTCACCTTTCTGTGACTCCTAAATCATTGAACATATGTGGGAGAAGTTGTTTTGATTTGCTTTAATTCCTGCTAAAGAGAATTTTATTTTCCATTTCAATCACTGGGAAAAGAAATTTTTAGAGCACCTGCTCTGTACCAGACCCTGGGGATAGAGCAATAAACACAACACACAAAATCCTTATTTTTATGATCCTTACATTCTAATTTTGGCACACCAAAAATGAGAAACAGGAAATAAATAAAAATTATGCATTCTAGTAAAAGAGCAAATTCCAAAAATAACATATCCAACTTTGCCTCTAAACTTTAAGATAACATCTTAAACACACCTCTCTCTGCATTGCATTTTAGGCCAGGGAAACAGGAGTCATTGAAATATTTTAATAAAAATAGAGACTGACCAAAATGTAATTCCTCAATAGTGATAAGGCGAATGAACTGTTCTTTCAAAGTAGACGCTATGTTTACCCAATCATTTGCACACTGATAGTGCCTTATAAATATTGAAACATCCAACAGGACCTTTTTTTCCACAATGTACATTAAGATTGTTGCCTCTAGTTAGACCAATGGAGTAGTGGACACTTACTGGGCAGGGGTGAGGATGGCCAGATCGGAACAAGGAGTCACACAGAGCTTTAGCTGCAGAAGAGACTGTAAACACCAACAGATGGTAAAACGCTCAAGGAAGGTATTCCCCCAGCATAGAAGATGCTAAATAAACATCTGTGGAATGAAAGAATAAATACACAGACCCATAGAGTGAAAGCTAGCATTTTATGTTCCTTATTGCTCCCCACTGGCTCCGAGGGAAGAACTTCATATAATCTCAGACAATCATGTCTCCAGTGATAAAGAAAATTACTTTAGACCAGAAGGCATTTTAGAACTTACTTTGGGGCTTTACCAAGCACATTTATGATTACTGAGTGATGTTCCAGATTAATAGGTCATGTTCACTGTAACTGTACAAATAGTAGTGTGTGAAGTAGCTAAGGTCTAAAATGTAACAGAAAGTGCCACATATAAATATCTTCAGGGGCATTTTAATAATAACATTTCATTTCTCACATCTTCAATAGATAAACAGAAATCATATTAGTTAGTCTATCCACTTTCCATTGCTGTACCCAAAATTGACTGAACAAGTGGTCCTATTGATTCTCTAGCTAGCCTCCTTCCTTATTTAAGGATGCCTTACAGTTGGTTTGTTTTTTTAAGATTTTATTATGACAGAGAGAGATCACAGTAGACAGAGAGGCAGGCAGAGAGAGAGAGAAGGAAGCATGCTCCCTGCTGAGGAGAGAGCCCAATGTGGGACTTGATCCCAGGACCCCGAGATCATGACCTGAGCAGAAGGCAGCGGCTTAACCCACTGAGCACCCCCAGGCGCCCCATCCCTACAGTTTAGTTTTGAGCACTTTGCAAGAGAGTACTCAAATTTTCCTTCAGTCCGACTGGTTTTATTCCAAACTTTCATACTTCGGAGAGATTTCAATTGCCTTTACGTGAGCCAACAATGAAGTTACAAAAGTGTCTGCTTTCTTGCAATAGCTGTTTTGACTTTGCCCATTACCCATGCTACAAAAATGAACTGAAATACGTTACATATACATAGCACACTTATACTTAACAATTAGCATAATTATTTCAGCTGTAATTAAGATGTAAAATGTATTCTCATCAAATATGCAGATTTCACAGAGTGGAGAAGCGGTGTAATATAATAAAACTAAGCTCAAATGTCACGGTGTGAAGTTGGATCTCAAACTCAAAAGATGAATTTAAAACCTTATATTTATGTTCAACAAAAGTAACTGTGTAAGTACAGAAGAGAAAGATATGAATCACAGCCAAAACTTACTTAAAAATAAGTAAGTAGGAGGTTTACCTATCAACTCAGTAGGATCAGTATTGAGAAGGGCCAGCTAGAGAGGAAACGGGTCTTAGTTAGGCTTAGTTAGGCTGACAGAAGTCGCATGAAGCTACAGTTCTATTGTAATCTGGTGTTTCTGAATGTCAATTCAGGAATATTTCTCCTCTAAATACTACTTTTTTTTTTAATCACTCACAATGTCTTACAGTCTTAATGCTTGATCAGCTTGACTCACTGAACTGTGTACCGGAACAATTGGAGCTACTTAGGAGGGAGATGAAGTGCTCCTCCGAGGAGCTCCAGAGAGAACAAGTAGAAAATGTGAAGTCAATGAGGTGAAAAGGAAGACCTTAACAAAAGGTAATAAAACACTGTTCAAATACAGATGAGATGGTCTCCGTTATCCAGGGGTACATAACATGGCAGCAACTGAATGACATGATCAAGTCAACAAACGAATGCACGTATCCATAATTCACAAATAACTAGATAAATATTTGCATTTCTCTTCTGTCTCGCTGTCAGGATTAGATTTATCACTGCAAGTTCAGTTGACCCTTGAACAATGCAAAGGTTAAGGGCGGTGGCCCCCTCTAAACTTGAAGATGTGCCTCTCACTTCGATTCCCCCAAAACTCAACTACAAATTGCTTACCATTGACTGGAAGCCTGCCTGTGAGCAGTCAATAAACAGGTATTTTATGTCATAAGATTTATATACTGGATTCTTTCAGTAAAATAAGCTACAGAAAAGAAAATGTTAAGAAAATCATAGGTAAGAGAAAATACACTTATAGTACTTATCAAAAAAATCTGCATATAAATTGATCCATGCAGTTCAAACCTATGTTGTTCAAGGGTCAACTGTAATGACAAATCATTACTGTTTGCATAACTGCCCTTGATACATGAACTAAGTGGTAACATACAAAGAGACCCTAATGGCATATTTCCATATTATGTCATCTCACTTGGTAAAATAATATCTAATTCATTATTTCTTTTCAGAATGTTTGGCTTTTATTATGAACATCAGTGAGTGTGCTATTATGGACAGTTTTTAAAATGTCATATAATACTTCCTCCATTTTAAGAGCCATATGGAACCTCCCCTCAAAAATTGTTTGTTGACCTCTGAAGAATTTATCACATATATTCAGTATTTGGTATGTATTTGAGAGATAAGAGAGAAAACACACTACTTCTACATTTTATCTGTTTGTGTACTGATTTGAAATACTATTATTATTATTACTCAAATGTGTATTTGCTATAATTATAAGACTCCACTAATAATGATCCAACAAGTAAAAAATGAATCCTTAAGTTTTCTGTGATCACCTCTGTAGCATTTTATGTTTTCTCTAAATGCAATAAACCATACAATATGGAAATAATTAAACATAATGCCTGTCCTTATATACCTGCCACTTCTCCAAGTCATCTTTGCTCAAGTCCCTCTCTAATTAGGAAAATGTTTTTTTAAATGGGCATTTTGGCAAGCTGTTTCTAACAATAACATTGTTTCCCTTTAAAAAGCAAGCTACAGGAAATTCCTCCCCAGATTCCTACCATCTCTACTCTAGCAGCAGGACTGACTCAGAGACGTGGTACATCAAATTCTAATGCATTAATATTAAAATAGTAAAGCTCACTTTTAAAACACCACTGAACATTAGAACATAATTTAATGGCTGAGTGGCTAGAAGAATTTAATCTCCTTCCTTCAACGTGGCACAATAATTGCTGCTACTCTCAGCATAAAGGTCCAGTACCAATGGTGGGAAAGTCTAGCTGGAGGAGTATAACAGGTGTCATCAAGTCTGGAAGGAAGCATATGACTTAAATCTATTTCCTGTACGTGATGCCGCCATTTTCCTTCCTAGAAATGTCTTGTCTTAATATTGCCATCTTTCCTTTTCCCCCAAAGGAAAGATAAACAAAAGACCAAAGAGCTATATTTATTAAACATTCATATCTTCCCCATTACCATAAACACAGAGCTAGGCATATACAACTTTTATACACATATATAAATTGAATCAAAAGGGAATAGACAAGAGAGATGGAAACTGTAATTTAGACATTAAATGTGATGTTTGGCTCAATCCAGACAATAATAAAGCTGATTTGGTTCCTCACAGAATGATTTGAGGAAATTTCTCTGTGATATAATTGATCTCAAAAGAACAAGAATAATGAGAAAAGGCAATGAATATGATATGCTGGATATCATAAGGGTGTTATTGATTGCACCATCCTGTCAAACATACAGAACCCTTTATGAGTACCCATGAGAAAAATTTCTCTATGCCTTTAGTACCAGAACTAATTCTTATTTTTATTTTGCAGACAGAATCATTCTTTCAACTGCTTACATTTCTGTGTGTTCTAGCTACTGGAAGGTCCAAACTGATACCCTCTTACAAATGAAAGTGACTCTTACACTTTTGTCTCCTGGCCACTTATTTGGCCTTGCATTATCACCTTATTACTTCTTCCTGTCTACTTCGTGTACATCTGAAAGTTGACTTCAATTTTCTCCTTTAAAAAAAACTTCTTGGGGTGCCTGGGTGGCTCAGTATGTTAAGCATCTGCCTTCAGCTCAGGTCATGATCCCAAGGTCGTGAGATCAAGCCTCACATCAGGCTCCCTGCTCCACAGGGAGTCTGCTTCTCTCTTTCCCTTTGCCTGCCACTCCCACTACTTGTGCTCTCTGTCAAATACATAAATAATAAAATATTAATTAATTGATTGATCAAATATCTGGAACAAAGTACAATATAAATACACACTATAAAAGGAGTCTTGCATTTTTTTTTTAAAGAAAACCATATTAATCCTTTAAAAGAGACAAGCTTTTCCCTGGTCTTACACTCAATGGAATGTTTTGTGGTTTTATATGCAAAGTTCATTAAGTGATACAGAAGATATTATCTACCAAGACAATTTTACAGACAGTAGTGAGTGAGCTCTATATCACAAGTTCCTACTTCAATCTCTGAGGAACTGTTGAATATATCCTTGCCTTCAGGATAACACACATGCTCGAATTCCCTTCTGCCATACAAATTATGCATGTCCAGTCCCTCTCTTATTCCTGAGCACGTAGTTTTGGAGTGCTCAGCCCTTGATCTCTTCTCTACGTACACTCACTTCCTTAGACTCCCATCCAGTTTTGTGGCACTAAGTACAATCGTTAGGTTGGTAAGTTCCAAACTTGTATTTCCAGCCTAGACTACTATTCTAAATCCAAGACTCATATATCCAACTGACTGCTCAAAATCTGCACTTGTATATCTGATAGGCATTGCAAACTCAGTACTTCTAAAATGAGACTCATGATCATCCTCCTTCCTCACCTGTGGCCTGACCTATCTCAGTGGTTGATATCTTGAATCTTCCAGTTGCTCACATCAAAGCTCTGGTCTTTGCTTCCTCTCCTTCTGCATCTATTCCATCTAGATATTCTACTGGTTCTACCTTTAAAATAGTTCCAATATCCACTTAAGATTTGCCGCTTCTCACTGCACTAAATCCACCAGCATCTCTCATCTAAGGTTTAATGCACCATCTCTCTACAGTCTACTCTTTATGTGGAAGCCAGAGTGATGAGCCTTTTAAAACATAAGTTAAGGGTGCCTGGGTGGCTCAGTGGGTTAAAGCCTCTGCCTTTGGCTCAGGTCATGATCCCAGGGTCCTGGGATCGAGCCCCACATAGGCCTCTCTGCTCAGCAGGGAGATAGGGCAGGGAGAGCCCTCTCCCCTCTCTCTGCCTGCCTCTCTGCCTACTTGTGATCTCTGTCAAATAAAAAAATAAAATTAAAAAAAAATAAGTTAAATCATGTCATTTCTCAACTTCAAACAAAACAGTGATTCTCTGCTTCACTTAAAATAAATCTAAAGTTCTTTCAAGGCTCCACAGGTCTCTGCAAGTTCTGACCCCTCCCTTACTTCCCTGACTTCATTTCTCTATCCCCCTCTCAACATGGCTCAACCAGACTGGCTTCTTTGCTGTGGGAACACACCAGTCACCCTCACTGGCCTAGGGCCTGTGTTCAAAGCTCTTCTCTCTGTTGGGAAAGCTCTTTCTCCCAAGATTCCTGGGCAACCTCCTTACCCTCTTCCAGTCTTGCCATGTATTCTACCGGCTCAGTAACAACCAATTTAACACACCCAATCTCCTCCCTCACACCTTTCAGCTCTCCCAATTTCCATTGTTCTGCTGTCATCTATTTTTTCATAGCACTTATCACATTCTAGCATACAATATTATCCACTCAATTATTATGTTCATTAGAACATAGAATCAAATATCCAGAAGGAAAAAAAATCTGTTGTGGGTTCTAATATGCTCCAAGCATGTAGTACAGAACTGGTATTATAGTAGGTGCTCATTAAATATTTCTTTTTTTTTTTAAAGATTTTATTTATTCGACAGATGGAGATCACAAGTAGGCAGAGAGGCAGGCAGAGAGAGGGAAGCAGGCTCCCCGCTGAGCAGAGAGCCGCATGTGGGGCTCAATCCCAGGACCCTGAGATCATGACCTGAGCGGAAGGCAGAGACTTAACCCACGGAACCACCAGGCACCCCATCACTAAATATTTCTTGAATGAGTGAATGATGACGGGCTTATACTGCAACTAAGAGAATATATTCCTGTGGGAATTTAATAAAAACATACTTGTAATACTGGAAAAGCCTGCTTCTTGTTGTTTATCAAGTCTGTTACCTTTATATCACTAACATAAATGAGAAACCTTAGTTCTATAGAACTATTTCATAAAAATACATTAAGCAAATTTTTCTAAGTTTACTTCTAAATCTCTGAGGCCACACAATTCAAAATAGAAACACTGGCTGTTTTTCAATGATCTACCTGACATTTAAGTATAATTCCCAATTTATTCTATTATCTTCTAATGTTTTGATATATACCTCCCTTGTTTGGTAGTTTAATAGTGCAGTTTTGACCAGAAAAATCTAATTGCTATTGATCACTACATTTTAAAACTGGCAAAAACTATGGGATAAATTCAATATCTTAATACATCTTCTCTTTACCTGTCAAGATAAATCTACAGCTGAGTACTAAAAGTGTCTTATCTCACACTACATACTCTCTAAGTCAGTTCTGAGTCTTTACAACTGAATATAGGCATGTGCGCTATACAAAATAGCAAATGTGTTGCTCAAAATTACATTATTGATGGCTAAAAACTGATATTAAAATTGCAACCCATAAGTTAAACAAAGAACCTTCTATTGCCAGAGATGTTGTGGAGAAGTACACAATGAACCAGATTTTACCTAAATGGGATCTGTTATTGAATTCCAAAACAATCAAAAGAGAACATGGAGCAGTTTAAACAATCATTTTTATTTCAGTTGTTTAAAGCTGCACTATTTTCTATTCAAGGACTAATAAAAGGAATCTATTTTTTGCTCCATGAAAGTCAAGTAAATGTTACACATGAGGCTAGTAAATATCAAAAGTGAAAGCTTTTCTTATTACATAAGGGCAGTAAGAGGTATTTTAACTAGAAGCAGAGCTGGAGAGAGCATGAGATAGCTGTGCTAAAATGGATAGTAGAAATTTCCAAAAGTATGAATAAATCAGAAGTTTAATAATAAAATAATTTTGAAGACTTCTGTTCACTTAGTGATAAACATAGGTTGATTCTAAAAAGGGAGCATGAACCCTTAAGTTTCTGACTGGCACTGACCTTTGCCTTTTTCAGTTTGAAGTGACTGGAATCACTAAAGCAAACAATGTCCTGATACACAGAGTGCCCCAGAGATGGAGAACATCCAGTGAGTGTCTTGCTCCGAGGGAATATTCTGCTGAGAGCCTTGAGCAAGTTTCCGAGGGAGGAAAATAGCCTCAGCCAAAGAAGACAGAGAAGGTGTTTCTTGTCTCAAGACTTTTTGCTTCTGGACAATGGATGCTTCAGAGCAGTATTTTTAAGAATGTTTAAAGTTTAAGAAGAGATAAACTCTGTTACTGAAGAAATATTAACACAGAGGTTTACATAAAAATAAGCATGCTCAAACCAGATACGAATAGACCAAAATCAGTGCAGAAGCAAAGCTTGGCTTTTTGGTGTATTTTATCTGTTTCTGTGCATTTGGCAGAGGTTTGGGGGAAAGGTGGGGGAGGGGAAAGGGAGTTCAGGAAAGCAGACTCTTCAGTTTACACAGATTACCATCACCTTTGGTCTCATGTCTTGCTCGATTTACCCTTTCCTCTATTCCTACTTTCACCCCATCCCAACAGGCAACCATTTTTTAATATTTTAATTTGTTGTTGTTGTGCTCTTATAAAACGGATGTCCTTGGTTGGTTTGTGTGTTTCGTTTTTCATAAATAGTGTTGTGTTATATGCTTCAAGTTAATTCCTTTTTCACTTAGCATTTTAGCATCAAATATTCACCCATATTTCCATGTGTGTTGTTGGTCCACTCCTGCTTGCTAACTGCTGCATAAAATTCCAAGCCAGGCACACATTTTCTTAACCATTCCTCCTGTAATGGACACCCAGTGTGCCTCCAACACTCTGGAGCCAAACAACATGGCCATGCGCATCCTTACTATCCCTTGTGAGACGACATGAGCATTTCTTGGGCATAAATATCTGGTTTAAAATGTTTATTATTTATAAGTTGGATTTATCTGCTTCCACTTTTATTAGGATTATTTCCCTTTCCTTGATAGGAATAAAAATGTTACAGCATTTTCCTGAGGATGCTTACTATTTACCTTTAAGATCCAAGTTTGTTTCCATTTTTATTTTTAAAGATTTTTTAAAATTTATTTTCAGCATAACAGTATTCATTGTTTTTTGCACCACACCCAGTTCTCCATGCAATCTGTACCCTCTTTAATACCCACCACCTGGTTCCCCCAACCTCCCACCACCCCGCACCCCCGCTTCAAACCCCTCAGATTGTTTTTCAGAGTCTATTGAATAGAAATGTCTATTCATATCTTCTGCCTAGCAACAGCAATCAGACAACAAAGAGAAATAAAAGGTATCCAAATTGGCAATGAAGAAGTCATACTCTCTCTCTTCACAGATGACATGATTCTTTATATGGAAAACTCAAGAGACTCCACCCCCAAACTACCAGAACTCATACAGCAATTAAGTAATGTGGCAGGATACAAAGTCAATGTACAGAAATCAGCGGCTTTCTTATACACTAACAATGAAAATACAGAAAGGGAAATTAGAGAATCGATTCCATTTACTATAGCACCAAGAACCATAAGATACCTGGGAATAAACCTAACCAAAGAGGTAAAGGATCTGTACTCAAGGAACTACAGAACATTCATGAAAGAAATTGAAGACAACACAAAAAGATGGAAGACCACTCCATGCTCTTGGATCGGTAGAATAAACATTGTTAAAATGTCTATACTGCCTAGAGAAATTTATACTTTTAATGTCATTCCAATCAAAATTCCACCAGTATTCTTCAAAGAGATGGAGCAAATAACCCTAAAATTTGTATGGGATCAGAAGAGACCCCGAATCACTAAGGAAATGTTGAAAAACAAAAATAAAACTGGGGGCATCATGTTACCTGATTTCGAGCTTTACGACAAAGCTGTGATCACTAAGACAGCATGGTACTGGCATAAAAACAGACACATAGACCAGTGGAACAGAGTAGAGAGCCCAGATATGGACTCTCAACTCTATAGTCAAATAATCTTCAACAAAACAAGAAAAAATATACAGTGGAAAAAAGACAGTCTCTTCAAACAATGGTGCTGGGAAAATTGGACAGCTATATGTAGAATGAAACTCGACCATTCTCTTACACCGTACACAAAGATAAACTCGAAATGGATAAAAGACCTCAGTGTGAGACAGGAATCCATCAGAATCCTGGAGGAGAACATAGGCAGTAACCTCTTCAATATCAGCCACAGCAACTTCTTTCAAGATATGTCTCCAAAGGCAAAGGAAGCAAAAGCTAAAATAAACTTTTGGGACTTCATCAAAATCAAAAGCTTCTGCACAGCAAAGGAAACTGTCAACAAAACAAAGAGGCAACCCACGGAATGGGAGAAGATATTTGCAAATGACAGTACAGACAAAAGGTTGATATCAAGGATCTATAAAGAACTCCTCAAACTCAACACACACAAAACAGATAATCATATCAAGAAATGGGCAGAAGATATTTTTAAAGATTTTAATTTAATTTGTCAGAGAGAGGGAGAGCGCGCACAAGCAGGCGGAACAGCAGACTGAGGGAGAAGCGGACTTCTGCTGAACAAGGAGCTTGATGTGGGGGTCAATTCCAGAACCTGGGGATCATGACCTGAAGGTAGATGCCCCACTGACTGAGTCACCTAGGCATCCCTAGACCAAAGTTTTTAACATTACAACTTATCACAGCATAATACCTAAACCACTTACAAATTCTCACTGTGAATGGCCTCAAACAGACTTTATTTGATGCTTTAGGCCAAACTGCAATCCACAACTTTGAGGAGAACTTTGTCACCACCCAAATCCAAGCAAATTTCCTTTTACTTTTACTTTTTTTTTTTTTTCCAATTTACTCCTCTAAGGAACAGGAACAAAAATCACATAGGTCAGTTTATGGGACTTTCTGAATACTCCTCTCGTATTAGAATGTGATCATGTATAATGAAAGGGAAAAAAAAAACAACACAGAAATATATGCTCAGTCTCTAAAATCAGAGGGGGGACAATGTTCTCACTTGAATCCACAGGTAGCTCACTTTCTGCATGAAATAAAAGCCATAATTTTATTTTTGAGTTGCTACCTGTTTTAAACCCATGAATAAATATGATTAAAGGAGTCAGACATCCCCAGATTGAAATATGAATCGTGGACCCAAATGAAGAGGCTTTCATTTTCTGTGTTAATCAAGGGGAACAGTAGCATGTAAAACAGTGAATAATACATGCACATAAATCCATTCCGATGCATACTGATCAGTATTAACACATTCTTTTCAGCATCTTCACATCTATCACTTCCTTTCTATTTTACCACCACTACTCCCTGACGTTCAGGTTCCCATCACTTTATCCCAGCCTTGCTTTTAGCTTTCTCTCCTTGCAGACTTCAGGGTTTCCTCCCCTTTCATTCATTTTTCAGACCATCTCCTTGAGCATCATTTTTGCCTGTCAATACCTGTGATTAACAACTTTCCTCCTGGCTTTCCAAGCCCACTAGGATCTGGCCCCAACACACGTATTCAAACTTACTTCCCGTTAGCCCATCAGCATCAACATGAAAATTCAATTTCACTACAGTTCTGCTTCAATAATGACAGTGCTTTTAATAACAAAGTCCATGCCGATAAAAACAAGGAAGGTGAAAAGCCCCATATAGTCCCTTGGCTAGAGTCCTTTTCCTCCCATGCAATGTCCTCCTCACCCTACCCCCACTGAATTCCCCTTATTTAAATCTGACCCTTGGGGGGGGCACCTGGTTGGCTCAATGGGTTAAGATTTTGTCTTCAGCTCAAGTCATGGTCTCACGATCCTGAGAAGGAGCCCCGAGTCGAGTCGGGCTCTCTGCTCAGCGGGGAGCCTGCTTCCCTCTCTCTCTCTCTGCCTGCCTCTCTGCCTACTTATGATCTCTCTTTTTCTCTCTGTGTCAAATAAATAAATAAATAAATAAAATATTTAAATCTGACCCTTGGGATCAGCTCATCTCCATGGAAAACTCACCCACTCTCCAAAACACAATCCTTCACTCTTTCACATTGACCTCCTAGGGTTTGCAATTTTATTTCCTTTAGTTTATTTCCTTGAGCTCATGACAGTTTTCATTGTTTAGTTTTGCTATAAGACACATGGCCCTTAAATCCAAAGCCTAGCATCTTTGATCCTTAAAAGTTTGTCTGTTAAGTAACGTGCCAATGGATAGTTAGTGAAAGTCTTGGGGTATGTATTGCAAACTTTTAAAACTTTCTCATTTCCTGATGCCTCAGCATCCCTCACTCCCAGGCACTAAGGGTCCCAGTGTGATAAGGCTGGCCTCTGCCACAAGCCCTACTCCTTCCTTCCCTGACTATAACCTAGTGCATTCAAGCATACTAGTAACATTCCACGCTACAACCTCTCACAGGTCCCCACTGGCCTTCAGCTTTCCACCTGCTCAGGTGAGCCCACTCGCATTGTGCTCCACCCACATGGCCCTTTGTGGGGTGTATGGGTGCCTCTCTCTTCTAAGACAGGTGAGTACAATAAATCTCTTTTGCTTTCATACACCTGTCTGTCTCTCCATAGTTATTCCATGTCCACACTTAACTGATCATTAAAACACTTCATTTTTAAGTAACATAATTATTCCTCACAACACAGGGTGAAGTGTATTATACATTTCGGTTGTCTACACATATTGATGTTCACAATGTACTTGCCAATTTGGACTTCTACATGCACATGATAGAATACAATCCTCCTCTCATCAGCATCATTGTGTGGTATATAATGGGTTTTATGCTTAACTATTGTTTTTTTTTTAATATTTTTATTTATTTATTTATTTATTTATTTATTTGACAGAGAGATAGAGAGCACAAGTAGGCAGACCAGCAGGCAGAGAGAGAGAAGCAGGCTCTCTGCTGAGCAAAGGGCCCAATGCAGGGCTGGATCCCAGGACCCTGGGATCATGACCTGAGCTGAAGGCAGTCGCCTAACCAACTGAGCCACCCAGGTGCCCCATATGCTTAACTGTTAAGAAGTTATTGTTACTCTCAATAAATTTGCTTCTAGAAAAAAATAATATACTCATTAAAATTGTATTAGGTAATTGCTTCCATATATGCATGTGAGTGAAAAAAATGTTGCATGCCACAAGAATGCTATATTTAGAGAATGACATTTTCCTAATATTTTTTATTTTTCCAATGTGTTTTCTTTTAGAGAGAGACAGTGTACAGGGAGGAGCCAAGGAAGAGGAGAGAGAAAAAAATCTTAAAGAGGCTCTACACCCAGTGCAGAGCCCAAAACAAGGCTTGATCTTATGACCCTGAGATTATGACCTGAGCTGAAATCTGACTGAGCCACCCAGGTGCCCCCCTTCCAACACATTTATTAAAGAAAGCAATCACCTACAATACAAGGCATATATGTACTTTTTGACACTTAAAATGTTATGTACTGTGTCCCAAAGGCTATTTGATGAACACCAAAATAATAACAATCCTCATAATAAAGCTGGAGGTAGGTCATGTCCCCATTTTATGGATAACAAAGCTGAGGTGCAACCTCCAAAATCTCACAACTGAGTTAGAATTGAAAGCCAAAGAATCTGGCTTCAAAGCCTGTATAGCTTCAAACCCTCAAAAAATGTAAGAAATGCATGTTTCTGACTATCCATGCCACAGGTTTTTAAAAGTTTTAGGACTCAGGAAATTTTACAGGGTTTTCCATGAATGGAAAGTGTTTTGAGGGCTTATTTGGGAACATGGCCCTCTTCAAAGAGTTGAAGAATTCTCTTAATTTCCCTCAACATGAGATAATTAATGCATCAAAGATAAACCAATTTCAGGTTGCATGATTAAATAAACTCCATCAAAAATTCCTGAGCCTTGTTTGCATTCGTATCATACCTGGCATATTTATTGAGCATCTGTGACATAATTTTACCCAAGAGGACAGAATTTACCTGATGGTACCAACTAGAGATATCCTAAGAGAAAATAGCATTAAAACCAGGGGAAGCTCAATACTTTTATCACAAATATAGCAGAAAATAATTATTTAAAGCTACTTCTGTCCAACTACAAACACAATGTTTAACTAAACCTATGGATCTGAACAGAATATGTAAAACAGGCAGAGATGGCCATGTGTGGTTTCTCTCCATGCTTTTGACTGGTTTGCGTAGTACACCGGCTCCACCGCATCCAAATCTTCCAGTTAACAGAACTCCAGTTTCCTGAAGGTGGCAACACGCTCAGGAAATGCACGTAGCTCCAGAGAGGTGGTCGTGATCCATCCAGGCTTACCCCATGGTTCTTTCCACCCCTCCCCCAGATCCCTGTCAGAGAAGGGTTTGGCTGTACCTAGCTTTCAGCAGTGAAGTATAAAAGGAAGTCTGCCAGTCGCATCTGGGACAGAATCTCTTCCCTGGGTAAAAAGAAATCTGCCCGAGCGCCTGGGTGGCTCAGGTCGTGATCTCAGGGTCCTGGGATCGAGCCCCGCATCGGGCTCTCTGATCAGCAGATCTCTTCTCCAGCTCTCTCTCTATGCCTACTTGTGATCTCTGTCAAATAAATAAATGAATAATCTTAAAAAAAAAAAAAAAAAAAGAAAGAAAGAAAAAAAGTAAAGAAATATACAGAGCCCCCATACCACTGAGCATTACATCAACCCTGGAACTGTCCGTCTCTGCTCTTCTTTTCATGTGAAATTCTAAGTCTCTGTTACCAACATATTTAGTATGAGATGTTAAATACCAATGTATTTAGTATGAGATGTTAGCACTCACAGCTGAAAATACCCTAATTTGTGTACCTTGGTTGACTGGCCTCCAATTCTCAGGGCCATTATCATAAGTATGCACTTGCAAAAGTATCCTAACATTTACATTAGCACAATTTCTCCTGAAAGGTACCGGATTCTTTTCTTTCTTTTATAAGTAGATTACATTGATTTAAATGAAAATAAAACACTTATGACATAAAAGATATGTCAGAAAATTTTTGATATCTAAATTGTAGTGATAACCACCATCAGTAATTAGGATGCATTACATTGTTCCTGATAGCAAGATATCTAGCCAACATCCTGATTCTGCACATTTGGGTTGCACAAGTATTCAGAAATAAGGTTATATTTTTTGTCAAGCACCTCCACAAATCCCTTTGAGCCCATAGTTTTCCTTCTCTGAATTCTAGAGCATACTTACCACCTGCAGATACTGAGGAAACTGACAAATAGCTTCTGACAAATAGGCAACTATATTCTATAGCAACATGACACTGGGAAACATATACTGTGCCAATGGCATTTTATATGGAAGAAAATATACTAAATTTTCACATTGCAGGTCAAGTTTATATACTTCATGATATCACATTTGGGGAAAAGCTTTCCTCTTCCTATTTCTTTTATAATACTCCTTTAACAACTTCAATCACAAATCCAAGGGGAAACCAAACGATATGCAGTGACAGTCTTAAATTAGAAAATTGTTCCCTGGTCAGACCTCTTACTGAGTTTTCTGGGACACTGTACTTCAATTTGAAGAGACACCAATGATCAGAGAAGACGTGTAGGATACTGAAATGGGTCCATGTTTTAGAAACAAGAAGGAGAAGGAGAAGCAAGGTCATTCAAACATGAAAGAATATGGTTAGAATACATATCAGCAAAAAAAAGATTAAAAAAAGAAACTACTGTATATTAGAATAGTAAGATCTAAAAATATTTAGATTCCAAGAAGATTAAAGTATTTCCTAAAATTCATAAAGTGTAAAGAAAGATTGATTCTTGAAGGAGAAAACCACACTGGAATGAACAGACTCGTCCTATTATAAGGCAGTGACCAGGCCGGAATGAGCAGAGATTCTAAACAGAACTTGACTAGAGCAAACGTTTTACTGCACTAAATCACTTCAGTATACAACTTCAAAGATTCAAAATAACAATTCTCCAACAGAGACTTAATAGGAGCTGAAACACTAAGATTGAGCCCCTAGGCTTATACATTTATGTTACTGTCATGATAAGCCCCTCACACAGATACAATAACATTAAACATTCATTAAAATCTTTCTATCAACTGCCCACTTCTTCAAAGGGGATTTCATTTTTATCTTGAACAGATGGCAAGCCTATCACAGAGTGTTCTTTATGACCAGAGCATAAACACTGATTAAATCATTCTGAAACCAATTAAAACCCCAACATTTACTTTAGTAAAACATATCCACAATAAGAGTGAACATGAGCAAATATAGTCAATGTACTGCCTCCGGCCCCATCTCCTGAGAAAAATTTGACTGAAGACAATGGGTTATAGAAGAAATAATCTACCCTCAGGTGACATGTCCCATTTCTTCCGGGGCTTTCAGTTAAAAGGGCACTTGGGCGCACCTGTGCATCTCAGTCAGTTAAGTTTCCTACTCTTGGTTTTGGCTCAGGTCATGATCTCAGGGTCCTGAGTTCAAGCCCCAGTTGAGGCTCATGCTCAGCAGGGAGTCTGCTTGAGATGCCCTTCCTATGTCCCTCCCCATTTCCCTGGCACACATGAGCTCTCTCTCTCTCTCAAATATAAAAAAATATTAAAAATATATATCAAATATTTTAAAAATTTATATATATATATATATATATATATATATATATATATATATATATATATAAGTTTTTTAAGGGAACTTGGCCAGAGATACTAGAATTCCTTTATACACACACACACACATACCAAAAATTAAAATCTTTAATTTTGAAATCTTTTTTAAAATCCTGTTTCCCATCACAGAAAAATAAATAAATAAATTGAGCAGATCTTGCTGTGGCACAAATCTGGGCTCAACTTACCCTGTAGCTACTCACAGCCAGAATCTTGAAAACTTCAAAGTATCAGGCACTATCATGACCACCTTACATTATTTCATTTAGTCTTCATAACAACTTAAATGGTACTCATTATTTTTCCTTAAAAACTTTTTAAAAATTTAATAATCATTGACATTTTTGTGATTTTTAAAATTTAAAAACTGTGTTCTCACAGAGTTAAAAATACAGCATGTTTGAGTTACAGATGACTAACAAGATCCTGCATTTTGTTACTGCATAGCTATAAAGTAGGCCAGTGGTCAGTAAAAAGGTATATTCAAATCAAAGGTGGTTTTCATTTTAATAAAGACAAAAGTTTTCATGGGAATCTATGTGCAGTATTTTTAAATTGTTGCTATAAAAGTATTCAGTCTGTGAATAAATCAATCCCCCGTTCACGACTGATAGAGGGCAGTATGAAAGGCTGGAACATATACCCTATCATTTAGGAATTGGTGTGGCCACCATTACTTTCAATTGTACACTCATTGGTTCCTCTGTGCATCCAGAAGTAACTATCTTCACCCCAGCTAGTACCTCAGCTGATTCTAATAATCTAGTAATCCATCCCAGAGGCTGAGACGGTGCCAGAGTCCACCAGCCAAACTGCATGATTAATCAGCTTAAAGGCATTGAAGGAGTCTTTGAAACCAGTGTGGTAGTAGATCCCATTATGGTAGTGGAGAAGTCATTGTAGACTTCAAAAGCAACTGCCACAGGCCCATGAGGGACAAGCTCAAGCTTCCTCATGGCTTCATTACGCCCCCAGAGAAGATTCCCACATAGTGGTACCCAGAGGAGTAGTAACGAAAGCAGTCTTCCTTCAGTTTTCATGGAGAATCGGTGCCTATGTAGGGAAAGCACACCTCTTCCACCAGCCCCAAATCTTGTTATTTTCCTTCAAATGAAGTGCGGGAAGTCGCCTTCACAACCTTGAGTGTACTGGCTCTAAGAGACAACCTCCTGGGGGCACCTGGGTGGCTCAGTGGGTTAAAGCCTCTGCCTTTGGCTCAGGTCATGATCCCAGGGTCCTGGGATCCTGGGATCGAGCCCCACATCGGGCTCTCTGCTCCATGGAGAGCCCGTTTCCTCCTCTCTCTCTCTCTGCCTGCCTCTATGCCTACTTGTGATCTGTCAAATAAATAAAATCTTTTAAAAAAAAAAGAAAAAGAGAGAGACAACCTCCTGAAGACTCAAGAGTGGGGTCTGCGTATTGTTGGTTAGTATATGGTTTCTTGCTTCCAGCATACCCCTAGAAGCAAATACATAGCAACTTCCACATAATGGTTGGTTTTGAACAGAAGTAACAAAATTGGGACCGTGAACATTTCTCCAGTCCCTAGATGCCGGCAAATGTAAAATCGTTTCATGTATGTCAGCAGTCAGTGCTGCGGGTCTGGGCCTTAAGATCGTCTGGCTATGGTCACCACCTCTCCTAATCATCTCTCATCTCTCATCTCAAGTCAAGAGTCTCATAATCCACATAGGTGGTTGTAGTCTAAGACTTCTGAATGGCACTGATCACTTTCACAAAGTCATGGCTCTATTGGTAGAGTCAATTAAAATAGTTTCCCTGGAGACTCTCCAGATGTGCAGTGCTCACGTTTGCCTTCTGAGAGGTCATTCCCACCTCAGTTTCAGGGAAACGAGTCCAGTTCCTGCCGAGCTCATCATGCACCCATCCAGCCGTGGTTGTGTGGCCGTAACTGGCTCCCTTGCCCTCTGTCCTCTTCTTTACACTTAGAAAAGGCAAATGACTTATCGTCATTCAGCACAATCTCAGAGCCTTGACTGTAAATGATGTTGAAATGGTCAGTATTGCCTAAATCATCATATGCTGTATCCAGCTTCTCAACTGCATTTTTTTTCTGGTGGTCCCATAACTGAGCAGCTGACGCCATGCTGGGAAACAAGGTGGCCCACCTGGAGGACCCAGGGACCCAGCAGCTCAGAGAAGGTGCATTTGGCAGGTGTGGCAGAGTGTAGTGCCAACAAAGGAGAGGAGCAGCAGGAAGGCAGGGAGCAGCCCCAGGGCAGGACTCTGGTGCAGCCCCAGAGGGGAGGAGAAAGAGCCCTTGCCAGAGAATAGAGGAGAGAGAGCCTAAATGGTACTAATTATCATATCATGCTAAGATCAAGTAACTATGTTTTCATGAGCTTAAGCAAATTGCCCAAGATCACATCGTTAGTAGGTAGAAGAGCCAGGCTTTGTACTCACAACTTTCAATTTCAGAAGACATGCTTGAAAGTACGACCCTCTATTTCCTCTCAAAGAGAGTAAGTTTTCTAAGCCCCTTTAGAAAAAGAAAATTAAAACAGGAAGCTCTTTCAATCTCAGTATTACTAAAACAAATTATTTTCACGCAATGCATACAAACAACTGAAATCCTAGCCACAAATCATTCTCATTTCTTCATTAAAGCATAATGAGAAAGTCTTTCTAATTCAAATTACTATATACACTTAAAAGAAGTAAAATGACTTTATAAATATTCTATAATTCAAATTAGTTAAAAAGGATGGGTTTTAAATATTTATATTATAGGTGTTTTGTACATATTACAAAATATAAATTTGAAATAGTACAAATGTTATATTAAAATGTAAATGAGAATGCAGTATATCTGAAAGTCATAACTAGAAGAGAGTGTATTACTGATACATGACATGACCTAACTATACATAATTCTAGGTGCCTTACAAAGCATTTACAGGCATGGCCACTACTGGGATGTAGGACTTTCATTATTAAAACTGGAAAGCCCATACAAACTGGCATAATATAGTCTCCCTAAATCTGGAAAATTGTGAGGTAGCAAGAAAAGCCATGGTCCAAGAAAGATACAAATGTCTGGAACAATATCCTCATAATGTGATTTAATGTTGGAAAAATGCATGTCAAATTGTATACTTTCTTGTGAACTGAGGCAACTGCATTTTTTTCTGCTTAATCAGGTCCTATATTTTTCCTAGAGATGGAGAATAACTAAAAAACATCTATCTAGGTCAAGACCCTTCTCCTAGAGTGGTATTAAAAAAAAAAAAAAGTCCGAATAATCAAATATGACAAAATTCCTGTACTCAGCTTTGCTTGATCTGAGAGATTAAACATCACCCAGAGTTATCATCTTGATATGCATCTGTAACTGGCACACCCAATATTTACTACTTTAGCACATATTTAATGAATATTCTGATTAGGGGGTTGATAACTACAAATTCATGAAATTTATGATATTTTGCTGAAATTGTCTCACTATGGTGCATCTGAGGAAATGTCCTACCATGCATAGCCAAAAAAGCTATGTTCATATTTTATAACTGATATATATTGGATGGTTGCAAAGACATTTCAATTAAGTTAAGGTTGAATTTAACAGATTTAACTATTTCATGGCTATGGCAAATGAAAATAAGTTTGGGCCCAGGTTTCTCATGAATTTGTTCCAGTGACATAAAGCTAAACTGGGCAAATTAAAATGTATTACCAGACAAAGGGCTAGTATCCAGAATCTATTAAAAAAAATTTATCAAACTCAATACTCAAAGAACAAATAATCCAATCAAGAAATGGGCAGAAGACATGAACATACATTTCTCCAAAGAAAACATACAAACAGCCAAGAGACATACGAAAAAAGCTCAACATCAGGGAAATACAAATCAAAACTACAATGAGATACCACCTTACACCAGTCAGAATGGCTAAAATTAACAAGTCAGGAAATGACAGATGCTGGCGAGGATGCGGAGAAAGGGGAACCCTCCTACACTGTTGGTGGGAATGCAAGCTGGTGCAGCCACTCTGGAAAACAGTATGGAGATTCCTCAAAAAGTTAAAAATAGAGCTACCCTATGACCCAGCAATCGCACTACTGGGTATTTAGCCTAAAGATACAAATGTAGTGATCTGAAGGGGCACCTGTACCCCAATATTTATAGTAGCAATGTCCATAATAGCCAAACTATGGAAAGAGCCCAGATATCCATCAACAGAAGAATGGATAAAGAAGATATGAAGGTGCTTCATTAGTGCAGTAGTAGCGCTCAGTTTCATAACCATAAAGAAGATATGGTATATATGTACAAAGGAATACGACTCAGCCATCAAAAACAATAAAATCTAGCCATTTGCAATGACGTGGATAGAACTAGAGAGTATTATGCTAAGCGGAATAAGTTAATCAGAGAAAGACAATTATCATACGATCTAACTTACATGTGGAATTCAAGAAACAAAACAGAAGATCATAGAGGAGAGAAAACAATAAAACAAGATGAAATATGAGTGGGAGGCAAACCATAAAAGCCTCTTTATCCTAGGAAAAAAAACCTGAGGGTTGTGGGGAGAAGGGGTGGGAGATGGGGTAACTGAGTGATGGACATTAAGGAGGGCACATGATGTAATTAGTATTGGGTATTATATAAGACTGATGAATCACAGACCTTTACCTCTGAAACTAATTACACATTATATATTAATTAAATTTAAATTCTAAAAATTCAAATAAATAAATAAATGGACAGTAAAAAATAAAATATAAGTGAACTGGGCAAATTAATTCATTTAATTTAAATACTATAGAGTCATTATCAAGTTGATCAAAACCAAAAGAAAAATCATTAAAAATGCAAAAGGAAGTTGCATTTTAAAGTATGTCAAGGGTCTTAGCAAAAATAATATTAAATCAGAGACATCAGGCCCCAAATAATACACACATAATATCTTTCTAGAAAGTTAAAAACAGCATTAAAAAAAACATGCTTGGGGAGAGGACCAAGATGGAGGAGAAATAGGAGATCAAAATTTCACCTGTCCCAGGAATTCAGCTACATAGTTATCAAATCATTCTGGGCACTTACAAACTCAACAGGAGATCAAAGAGAAGAATAGCAACAATTCTATGAACAGAAAAGTGACCACCTTCTGGAAGGTAGGACGTGTGGAGAAGTCAATCTGAGGCAATATATGGGAAGATAGATGGTAAGGGGAGGGAGCCTCCATCAGCCAGCTCCCGACAAGTGATAGAGGAGGGAAACACAAAATCAGAACTTTTAGAAGTCTGCTACACTGAGAGGCATCACTCCATGGCTCAGCGGAGGGGGGGGGGGGGACACTTGTGGAGACTGTGTGGTCTCAAGACCCTTGGGGTAACGGGAAGACCTGGGGGGGCCTGAGTGCAGCAGAGCTCCCAACTATCAGAGTGGGAAGACCAGCTGCAAAGACAGAGTCGGGTGGTAAGCTCTCAGCTCCGGGTTCCCATAAGCCGTGATCTGAGGCACAGCTGGGCCACTACATCTTGCGCACAGACCCCAAAAGCAGCAGATCCAGGAGACTCACCTTCCTCCCCTGGAAGAAACAGTGCAGGATCCAGCGGCAGGAATCTGCTGGGTTTGGAGACTCTAAATAGGGCCGAGCACCAGAGACAGAAACACTCGGTCACAGGCCTGGTAAGCTCAGAGCGCAGCCGCCGGAGACCGGGGAGACTGGAATGATTGACCGCTTGTCTCCGAGAGCGCACTGAGAGGGGCCCTGAGCTCTGCGATCCCGCAGGACGGAGACCAGGAAGCCGCCATTTGTATTCCCGTCCTCCGGAACTCTACGGAAAGCGTTCAGGGAACAAAAGCTCCTGAGAGCGAACTTGAGCGGATTACTTAGCAAATTGCTTAGCCTGGCGGCTGGCAAGGGTGATGGAATTACGCCTCAGGCAAAGAATCACTGCAACAGGCCCCTCCCCAAGAAGAACAGCAAGAATATCCCCAAAGGCCAAGTTTACTCATCAATGAGAACTGAACTCCACTGATAGGGGCATACAGAACATAGAATTCATAGCTTTTCTCCCATGATTCTTCAGTTGTTCAAAGTTTACTTTTTAAATTTTCTTTATTTTTTTTCTTTTTCCACTTTTAAATTTTTCTTCTTTCCTATTTTATCCAACATCTTATCAATTTTTTTTTAAAAATAAAATTCTAATTTTCATTTTTACAGTCATATTCTATCCCTGCATTGTATTTAACCTTATTTTTTGTATTCATGTAAGTGTTTCTTACTTTAAAATTTTGGGATACAGTTTCATCTAACTGACAAAAATATATCCTAAATCTATTGTATGGCTTTGTGCAAGTCTTCTACCTGATCACATTTTCTCCTTTTATTTGTCTTTCTTTCTTCAATCAACTTCTCATCTTACCAATTCCTTTTTAAAAATCTTTAATTTATATCTTTACAGTCATCTTCCATCCCTTCCATGTATTTACCCTTATTTTTGTGTGTATATATATATGTTTTTCTTTCTT
Organism: Mustela nivalis; assembly: GCF_964662115.1. NCBI lineage: Eukaryota > Metazoa > Chordata > Mammalia > Carnivora > Mustelidae > Mustela > Mustela nivalis. The sequence continues at coordinate 19,709,876 of NC_139039.1, read as the reverse complement.
TAAAATTTTGGGAGGCAGTTTCCTCTAACAGACGAAAATGCACCCAAAATTTAGTGTGTGGCTCTGTTCTATTCACCAGCCTGATTATATTCTTTTTTTCTTTTGCTCTTTTTCTTTTTTTTATCCCCCCCTTTCTTCTCCTCTGTTTCAGGTCTCTTCTGATTTATATAGTGCATATTTTCCTGGGGTCATTGTTACCCTTTAAGCATTTTATTCCCTCATTCATCTATGCTTCTCTGGACAAAAATAACAAAATGGAAAAACTCACCTCAAAAAAAAAAAAAAAAAGAACAAGAGGCAGTACCAACAGCCAGTAACCTAATCAATATAGACATTAGTAGGTTGTTGGAGCTAGAGTTCAGAATGGCAATTATAAAGATACTAGCTGGGTTTGAAAAAAGCATAGAAGATACTCGAGAATCTCTTTCTGGAGAAATAAAAGAATTAAAATCTAACTAAGTCAAAATCAAAAAGGCTATTAATGAGGTGCAATCAAAAATAAAGGCTCTAACTACTAGGGTAAATGAGGCAGAAGAGAGAATTAGTGATATAGAATACCAAATAATGAAGAATAAAGCAGTTGAGAAAAAGAGAGATAAACAACTACTGGACCAGACCAGAAAGGAACAGAGACAATATACAGTAACAGTCACCTTACAGGCAATACAAAGGCACTAAATTCATACCTTTCAATAGTTACTCTGAAAATAAATGGGCTAAATGACCCAATCAAAAGACACAGGGTATCAGAATGGGTTAAAAAAATAAATAAACAAGACCCGGGAGAGGGTGGGGGGCTTATGGACATTGGGGAAGGTGTGTGCTATGGTAAGTGCTGTGAAGTGTGTAAACCTGGGGATTCACAGACCTGTACCCCTGAGGCTAATAATATATTATATGTTGATTAAAAATAAATAAATAAATAAACAAGACCCATTGATGTGCTATCTTCAAGAGACTCATTTTGGACTCAAAGACTCCTCTAGATTTAAAGTGACGGTGTGGAAAACCAATTACCATACTAATGGACATCAAAAGAAAGCTGGAGTGGCAATCTTATATCAGATAAATTAGATATTAAACCAAATACTATAAAAAGAGATGAGGAAGGACCTGTATCATACTTAAAGGGTCTGTCCAACAAGAATATCTAACATATTTAAATATTTATGCCCCTAACATGGGAGCAGCCAATTATATAAACCAATTAATAACAAAATCAAAGAAACACATTGACAATAATACAATAATAGTAGGGGACTTTAACTTGCCTTCACTACAATGGACAGATCATATAAGCAAAAGATCAACAAGGAAATAAAGGCTTTAAATGACACACTGGACCAGATGGACATCAAAGATATATTCAGAACACTCTATCCCAAAGCAACAGAGTACACACTCTACTCTAGTGCACATGGAAAATTCTCCAGAATTAGATCACATCCAGAGTCACAAATCAGGTCTGAACTGGTACTAAAAGATTAGGATCATTCCCTGCATAATTTCAGACCACAGTGCTTTGAAACTAGAACTCAACCACAAGAGGAAAGTTGGATAGAACTTAAATGCATGGAGGCTAAAGAGCATCCTACTAAAGAATGACTAGGTACACCAGGAAAGTAAGGGAGAATTTTTTTAAAAATTCATGGAAATAAATGAAAATGAAAACAGAACTGTTCAGCATCTTTGGGATAAAGCAAAGGTGGTCCTAAGAGGAAAGTATCTAACAATACAAGCCTTTTTCAAGAAACAAGAAAGGTCTCAAATATACAACCTAACCCTACACCTGAGGGAGCTGAAGAAAGAACAGCAAAGAAAGCCTAAACCCATCAGGAGAAGAGAAATAATAAAGATCAGAGCAGAAATCAATAAAATAGAAACCATAAGAAAAGTAGAACAGATTTGATGGAACTAGGAGCTGGTTCTTTGAAATAATTAATGATTGATAAACCCTTGGCCAGACCTCTCAAAAAGAAAAGAGAAAGGACCCAAATTAATAAAATCATGAATGAAAGAGGAGAGATCATAACCAACACAAAAGAAATACAAACAATTATAAGAACGTATTATGAGCAACTATATGCAAACAAATCTGGAAGAAATGGATACATTCCTAGAGACATATAAACTACCACAACTGAACCACAAAGAAATAGAAAGCCTGGCTAATAATAACCAGTAAGGAAATTGAAGGAAGTAAGGAAATTTCCTTACCCATAACCAGGAAGGAAGTTGAAGCAGTCGTCAAAAATCTCCCAACAAACAAAAGCCCAGGGGCAGATGGTTTCCTAGGGAAATTTTACCAAACATTTAAAGAATAATTATTACTTGTTTTCCTGAAACTGTTCCAAAAAATATAAATGAATGGAAAATGTCAGAGCTCATTTTATGAGGCCAGCATTACTTTGATCCCAAAACCAGACAAAGACCCCATCAAAAGGAAAATTACAGACCAATATACCCATTGAACATGGATGCAAAAGTTCTCACCAAAATACTAGCCAATAGGATCTAACAGTCTTTAAAAGGATTATTCACCATGAACAAATGGAATTTATTACTGAGCTGTAAGGTTGGTTCAATATCTGCAAATCAATCAATACATTAGTAAAAGAAAAAAGAACTATATGATACACTCGATAGATACAGAAAAAGCATTTGACAAAGTGCAGTATCATTTTTTGATCAAAATTCTTCAAAGTGTAGTGATAGAGGGTACATATCTCAATATCACCAAAGCCATCTATGAAAAAGCCACTGAATGTCATTCTCAATGGGGAAAAACTGAGAGCTTCTTCCCTAAGGGCAGGAACACAGTAGGGCTATCCACTACCATCACTGCTATTCAACATAGTCCTAGAAGACCTAGCCTCAGCAATCAGACAACAACAACAAAAAATAAAAGGTGGGGCACCTGGATGGCTCAGTGGTTTAACCTTCGAAGCCTCTGCCTTCATTTCAGGTCATGATCCCAGGGTCCTGGGATCAAACCCCGCATCAGGCTCTCTGCTCAGCAGGGAGCCTGCTTCCTCCTCTCTCTCTCTCTCTGCCTGACTCTCTGCCTACTTGTGATCTCTCTCTGTCAAATAAATAAATAAAATCTAAAAAAAATAAAAGAAATAAAAAGTATATGAGTAAGCAAATAAACCAAACTCTCACTATTTATAGATGGTATGATGCTTTATGTGTAAAACCCAAAAGACTCCACTCCAAAACTACTATACACATACAGGAATTCAGTAAAGTGTCAGGATATAAAATCAATGCACAGAAATCAGTCACATTTTGATACACCAACAACAAGACAGAAGAAAGAGAAATTAAGGAGTCAATTCCATTTACAATTTTACCCAAAATTATGAGATACCTGGGAATAAATCTAACCAAAGAGATGAAGAATCTCTACTCAGAAAACTATAGAATACTTATGAAAGAAATTGAGGAAGACACAAAGAAATGGAAAAATGCTCCATGCTCATGGATTGGAAGAATTTATATTGTGAAAATATCTATGCTACCTAAAGTAATCTACACATTTAATGCAATCCCTATCAAAATACCATCAACTTTTTTTTTTTTTTTTTACAGAACTAGAACAAATAATCCTAAAACTTGTATGGAAACAAACAAAAAAAAAAAGACTCCAAATAGCCAAAGGAATGTTGAAAAAGAAAACGAAAGCTGGTGGCTTTACTATTCCACACTTCAAGCTCTTATTACAAAGCTGCAATCATCAAGACAGTATAGTACTCACATAAAAACAGACACAGAGATCAATGGAACAGAATAGAGAGCCCAGAAATAGACCCTCAACTCTACAGTCAAATAATCTTCGACAAAGCAGGAAAGAATGTCCAAGGGGAAAGAAGACAGTCTTTTCAAAAAATAATGTTGGGAAAATTGGACAGCCACATGCAGAAAAATGAAACTGGATCATTTCTTACACCACCCTTAAAAATAGACCCCAAATGGATGAAAGACCTCAATGTGATACAGGAATCCATCAAAGTCCTTGAGGAGAAGACAGGCAGCAACCTCTTCAACCTCAGCCACAACAACTTCTTCCTAGAAACCTCACCAAAGGCAAGAGAAGCAAGGGCAAAAATGAGCTATTGGGACTTCATCAAGATAAAAAGCTTTTGCACAGCAAAGGAAACAGTCAACAAAACCAAAAGACAATCAACAGAATGGGAAAAGATATTTGCAAATGACATAGCAGATAAAAGGCTAGTATCCAAAAATCTATAAAGAACTTAACAAACTCAACACCCAAAGAACAAATAATCCAATAAAGAAATGGGCAGAAGATATGAACACACATTTCTTCAAAGAAGACATTCAAATGGTGAATAGACACATGAAAAAGTGCTCCACATCACTCAGCATCAGGGAAATACAAATCAAAACCACCTCACACCAGTCAGAATGACTGAAATTAACCAGTCAGGAAACAACAGATTTTGCCTCGGATGCAGAGAAAGGGGAACCCTCCTACATTGTTGGTGGGAGTGCAAGCTGGTGCAGCCACTCTGGAAAGCAGAGGTTCCTTAAAAAGTATGTATGGAGGTTCCTTAAAAAGTTGAAAATAGAGCTACCCTATGACCCAGCAATTGCACTATTGGGTATTTACCCTAAAGATACAAATGTAGTGATTTGAAGGGGCACCGCACCCCAGTGTTTATAGAAGCAATATTCAAAATAGGCGAACTTTGGAAAGAGCCCAGATGTCCCCTGACAGATGAATGGATAAAGATGTGGTATGTATTTACAATAGAATACTACTCAGCCATCAAAATCAATGAAATCTTGCCATTTGCAAGGATATGGATGGAACTAGAGACTAAGTGAAATAAGTCAGAGAAAGACATTTATCAAATGATCTCACTGATATATGAAATTTAAGAAACAAGGCAGAGGATCATAGGAGAAGAGAGGAAAAAATAAAACAAGATGAAATCAGAAAGGGAGACAAACTATAAGAGCCTCTTAATCATAGTAAATAAGCTGGACATTGCTGGAGGGGAGGGGTTTGGAGGAATAGGGTAACGGTATTGGACATTAAGGAGGGCTTGTTATGTAATGGGCACTGGGTATTATGTAAGACCGATGAATCACTGACCTCTACCTCAGAGACTAGTAATACATTATATGTTAATTAAAAAATTCTTTTTAAGAGATATGTATAAGTGCAACAAAACCATATAAAAAGGGAAATAAATGCTTAACAGAGAAATCAATTGGGAAGAAGTAGGGGTACTAGGTGGGTGGGGAAGACCACCTGTTTTGTTTAGGTTTGCTGTTCTTAATGCTTATTACAGAAAGATAAATACATGAATGAATGAAAGCAAGCAATGCCTAAAAATATGAAGAGAATGTTTCATAATGAGGATTACAATTTTCCCAATTCTGACCACTGTAAGTTTCTCAATATATAATCTCACCATCCTATCTCAATCCTCTCTATTGGGAGTCAAGGAGACCAGATAGACGATCCAGATCAGTTTTCCTGTCTCCAGTGCCTCCTTCTCCATTTCAACCCACATATCCCTGATACCTTCTCTCAGAACTTCAAAGGCGTCATACTGTCCAAATATTGAAGACCAGGTCAAGAACAGCCGTGATGCAGATGAGATCTTCCTTCTTTCTCCTGTCAATGCTTCCTTCACTGAACACCATACCTGTTCATGCTAGTTCTCCCTCCTCTGTTTCCCTCTCGTTCAATGTCTTCCTGTCTCTAACCAAGTGCTACATACCCCATAGGGCCTAGCTAAAGGCTACCACATCCATATATCACCTGGTTTGAGATCTGTTTCCACTCTGTGCCCCAGAGCACAGCATATGTATCTTTATGATTGAATTCATCTATAGCATTCGATTTTATATTGCTAATTTAGAAAGCTTTTAGTGACTATTTACTTCTACCAATGAGGCAATGAACACATTTAGAAGAAAAAATTTGACCAAACCATATGCAATGCCCTCAAAGAGGTTTTAGTCTAGAATTATTTATATTCCTATCTCACTTGATCTACTTGATAATTTTAAAAAAGGCAGTATCAATAGATTTCACCTTTGCATATATCGTAGTACTTACCGCAGAAGGTCAGTAACTAATACTACTTTCCAATCTATCCATGGATTTTTTTCACTTCAGAGACCCCCAATGTAATCAAGGGCTGCCATGTCGTACTACATTTTGTGTCTTTCCTACGACCATGTCTGAATAAACACTGAAACTCCTGAGTCACTTCTATCTTCTCACTAAAACATCTATGAAGAAAAAACCCACACCAACCAAAAACTAACATCCTGCTGTGAAATCTGGAAATAATTTCTCCAAGAAATAAGACTTAAGATGCTGCAGTAAGAATCACCATCCTAAGGGGAAACTAATAAAAAAAAGTTATAGAAAGATAATTTGGCAACAAAAGATAACCGGAGGAAAAAAAAATGACCATCCTAGGTAATGCCCTCTATTTTAAAGATGCCCTGAGATTGCCTATCTTCACTGGGACCTGTTTTCTCACGGAGCCCAAGATAGTCCTGCACTGACCAGTCATTCAAAACAGCAAAAGTCTTTGCACCTGTGAATATTGATCTTTATCCTTTGTTTTAAAAAAAATGAAGGTTTGTACCAGGTAAAAATACTTCTGTCCTCCAACTCCACTGCAACCACTGTTGACCGTGTGACACAGTGACAGAATTCTAAGTAATGAAACAGAAACAGAAATGTCCTGAGTGGAGCTTTTGCAAATACAGCTTTCAAGTTAAAAAAAAAAAAAATTGGACATCTACATTTTCCTCTTCAAGTTACCCATTATAAATACATATGCACATGTGTGTATATATGTATATACACCTATTAAATATAACATATACTATATACCTGTCACATGTTTTTAAATGTTATATATTTAATATACAATATATAATAGGTATATATGATCTATATGTGTGTCTGTATACATGGGTATATATGGGTATATCATACATACAATTATGTATTATATATGTTATATATATATATATATATATATATATATATATATATGTATATAATCATGCCTAGATTTGGTCCAGCCACTTTGCAATCATAAGAATAAATCACATTGGTTTGGAGGCTTGGCAGCTAGAAAAGCCTTGGCTCTCAACCGTTTCCTTAACCCACTGTGTTGATTCTGGACTTCTTAGCTCTAGTGCCTGGTCATGTGGGAATACAAGACTCCATCACGTGAAGCCACTGTGATTCTTTCCCTTACTTCAGACATAGTATCCCTGCTTCCTAGGCAAAATTAGGCTGGATTCACTTCCAATTCAAGGAATGAATTTAAAAATGCCAAGACAATATGGAGATTAGAACATTTTTCTGTATCACAAAAGTACATAGCTTCTTGAATGGATTCCTTTAAAGGATACTACAGGATATAAAATTTTAGAAACATTGTCACCTATTCACAATGAAATTCAGAGGATAAACCTTTGAAATAAGAATGGAGATGAGACGATAAGAGAGCATACTGGCATGAAAAGGAATTTGGCTAGGAGGTAAGTTGAAAAGGAAATAAATTAAGAGCAAGATGGCAAAATTAATATCTTCATGAGATTAGAATCACTCAATGTTAGATTCACTAAAGAACAAAGCCAACACTGCTAAAAATTGAATAGTAATGTGTAGAACAAATTTGAACAGCTGCCTCCAAGGTATGAGAAATGAACAGAGATTAAAATCATGAGGAAAGAAAAAGTAGATGCAATTGATGGAAAAATGATGTGCAACATAATTTGTGTTCTTGAAAAGTGAACCATTTTAACTAAAACAATAAATCTGAGTTACAATAGAATTACATATTCCTCAACAAAAGAAATCCTTGCATCTACAGATGAAAACGTCTCAGTGATTAACAGGCAATATTAATAAGAACAAAAACCTCAAATGATTCTTTTGAAATTCATAATTTCAAAGATGAAGAAAATAACATAAATGTAGTTCTTAACTAGACAGAAAGGTCTGCCTCTAAAGGAAAAAAAAAATAGACTGAACTCAAAATTCTCTATATCGGGGTGCCTGGGTGGCTCAGTGGGTTAAAGCCTCTGCCTTCAGCTCGGGTCATGATCCCAGGGTCCTGGGATCGAGTCCCACATCAGGCTCTCTGCTCAGAAGGGAACCTGCTTCCTCCTCTCTCTCTGCCTGCTTGTGGTCTCTCTATGTCAAATAAATAAATAAAATCTTAAAAAAAATTCTCTATATCAAATACAGGGAAGTAATGAGCCAATATCTGTAGAGTTTCAGGTGGTAAAGCTTATAAACTAATATATTGATACATAAAATATTTTTATATCTGAAGATCAATAAATATATTATCAGGTATTTAGTTGAAATTTTTGTAAATTTCACTTTTGAATATGAACAAGTTAAACATCAAATTCTCAAAGATTAATCAAAAGACTAAAGGATTACTCAAAAGTTAGATGAATTGTATTACCAGGAGTGATGGACCAAGATAAAGGTTTTTTAAACCATACATTAGAGAAATGTAGGATATCATTTCTATATATTAATAAGTGAAGTAACAATTACAAAATGGATGTGCTGAGTTATTTTGTTTTAATAATGTATGCAAATGATAGAAAATTACTGAACAAAATACAACAAAATTCTTACTCTGGTTTAAAAGATGTAAGTTTTTCTTTTCCTCAAAATTTTCTGTATTTTCTCTAAAAAATGAAAACAAATTGTATTTTTAATCACCTCTCACTTTCTTCCTTTTGGGTCAGCTCTGACCTTTAGGTCAGCTCTAAGTGTCAGCTTTGTGATTTTGAAAGCTTCTTTCTATATTTTTGGGTAACATATGGAGTTGTGATGAGAATTTGTAACAACATACCACTTATTAGGTAAAATGACTATGTTTTGTTCTGCTTTATTATAACTGACAATCTTCATAAATCAAATTTGCTATTTTACCTATGTCAAGAAAATACCAGGCAATTTATGTTTTAATAACTTTCTTTCAAAACTGTGAAACTCTGGAAGCTAAGTTTTCAATATGTAGGTAAACCTATTCAGTCATGATTTTTGTTTTGAGTATAAAGCCATAAATATTTTGAACTATAAGTTAGCCTCCAGTCTTTCCTTTTATCATAGTATTCTGTCTTTCCAGATTTGCAGAATTTCATTTAGCTGGTTAATATCTCTTATATACCTAATATAGTTGAGTTTTGTAAGAATATATTGCAAAATCATAGAATTTTTTCAGTTACAAGTTTAACTGAAAAAAAAAATCATTTTATTTTCTTTAGCTGTTTTGTAGAATGATGAAGATCTTCCTGGTAAAGCTCAGCACAGTACTGGCCCTTGGCATTAAACTAGGGAGTTGAGGCTGCCAACTCAAAGAAATATATGAACTTGAAAAAAAATGGATTGTTTATATTATTACCTGAAGGTTAGTTTATGGGCTCCTGGGTTCTTAACTCCTCCCCAAACACACCAAAATTCACAGTGAGAGCCACAAGCAGACCCAGGTAGCATTGATTCTCGGCTTCACTTCTGCTTCCTCAGTTGCCACGGGGTCTGCAGAGAAGTTGGTGAGAATCCCTCAACTAAACTGAGATGAAGCATCCCGAGTTTGACAGTCTAATTCCACTCTGTCCCTACCTTGCCAGCCATCTCCAATAAGGCACTCCTTATCTGGTGTGAACCCACAGCAACCTATAAAGGGAGAATAATATTTTGATCCCAACTTGCTAGGATGCTGTGATCATTAACTAATAATTTATATTGAAGATAAGAAGAGACATAGATATGCTGGACAGACATAGATAAACTCCAAAATCCTAGGTATCTCAACATTCTCATACCTGACTAACCTCTTACAGATGAGGAAATGATTTGAAGAAGAAGAGGGTTTTCAATAAGCTGAACAATGTGTTAATATCCTGGATCAACAAATTTCTACTGGAACGTCACATAAAAAAATTTCATCTCATGCATGACTAAGCTCTCTTTTATTCTTTGATCAGGTATAGTAATTATTTTATTTTTATAAAACTGATCACACTAACATTTGGATTATTTTGTGATTTTTTTGGAATCAACTTTTTTGCTCTAGTTGCTTGAACTTGAATGAGCCATCCAGCTGATTTCAGGTATCTCTAGAACTTGAATATCCTGCTATTCCAGAGTAACTGCCCCAGTGGTGGTTATACTGATGCAGCTTTCCAGTCAATGACCATCCTTAAAAAGAGGTCATATACTATTGAGAATATATTTTCTCCCACATATTTTCCTTTACTTTCTTATAAGAATATAGTCTGACATACATTATCAAAATAAAACAGAAAATGCTAGGCATTAAAAAAAATAAATTAGGGGCGCCTGGGTGGCTCAGTGGGTTAAAGCCTCTGCTTTTGGCTCAGGTCATGATCCCAGGGTCCTGGGATCGAGCCCCGCATCGGGCTCTCTGCTCAGTGCAGTGCCTGCTTCTCTCTCTCTCTGCCTGCCTCTCTGCCTACTTGTGATCTCTGTCAAATGAATAAATTTTAAAAAATCTTTAAAAAAATAAATTATATAAGCACAATATCAAAATGTTATTTTTATTGACAGGCCACATAGCCCTGGGGGAATTTTCTTTTGAAATTGGAGAAATAAGCATACTTAACTTGAAGATTAAAAAATCTATTCTTCACAATTACTATAACACTGGCACATTATAAGTAATCAATAAATGTTATCGGTATTTAATAATAAATGTCATCAATATTTAATAATAAATGTTATTAATACTTAATAATATTCTATGACGAGAATACATTTCATCCTAATCATACTAAACACTAAACACATACTAAAGTAACTAAACACTGTAGAGAGCTAATGATATAATAATATTTCTAAAATTATTGATTTAAGTTATAGGTGGGAAACTTGAAATCATCTACAAATTCAACCAACAATCTGATCATTTCCATGTTCTTTTTATGTAGACATAATGATATAATGGGGATATGATGACCTCAAACACACTGTTCTTATCTGCTGGGATTTTATATCTGGAATTGCCTGCCATTGTGTCTGACATATGATGAATACTCAACACATGAGACCTAGTATTACTTGTCTCACTCCTATTATTTAAAGAGTTTATAACAAAAATTGGTTTGTATTGTCAGCTAAGTGCTCCTACATATTATATATAAGTGAGATGAATTCTAGATAATTAATCAGAGAATTAAATTAATGGGTAAGAGGGGTTCTGTACATTGTTGTGGGCTCTATTACACTATGGTGTATCCCATTGTATATATGTATGTGTGTGTATATAGATAGATGATAGATAGATGACATACACATCGTGAAATAATCTGCTCCCACCCTTACCATTCTCTATTTTTAAAACTAAAAATACACACATAAAATCTTAAGACATGATGACACACCCAGATTCTCAGCAGGGAGAGAAAGACCAAAAACAATGAGATAACACATAGATCTTCTAAGCATCTCGCTAGGGAAAAAGGACAAAAATATAGGGCATAAATAATGCCAACAAAGAGAAGACAACTAAACTGGCAACTGAACCTCGCTACTTTCTGTCTCTCCCCCTCTGTTTTCTTGTGTTGGTCTTCTGTGCTTAAGAAAAAGGAATGAGCTACTCAAAAATCCAGAAAGATCACTCCCAAACCCAAACCTTCACTTCTGCCACCCCTGAATTTCAGTGCCTTAAAGCCTGAACTTGTCTTGTTCCTCCTTAACTCTTCCCAAGTGAAGAGTCCTTTCCAGACTCTACTGATAGAGCTCGCATCATCCCTACCATGATATTTAACTGGATAATATACTTGAAACTTACTATTTAAAAAAGTGTTGAGGAAGCCTATGAATAAGAGAGCCATAGATGTGGTTCTAAGAAAGGGCCATGGAAAGTACATTCTGTTTCAGGGTAAGTAGGTTAAGGTCCGTGATGGCAGGAGAACACAGACCAAGAGGAACCATAGACATTTAATGTAGTACTGATGTATATTTTTGTTAAGGGAAGAGAATGAGTTCCAAAGAAATACATAAAACAGATTTCACCCTTAACCACCTTTCTTCCTGAGAAAAAAAAACATTCACAATTTAACAGATCACAAAACAAGATGGATGTTGAATGTTAGCATTCTTGAATGTCTAAAAGTCCTGTCAGTCTTGTTCAGCTCCATATCCCCAGTGTGTAGCAGTGCGCAAAGCCTGAAACACAGGAGATCTTCCATAAATGTTGGTTGAATGGATAAACAAGTATAGTTAATAGAAGTAAGAGAGAAATATCATTGTCCAGCTAGATGTTTCATTAAGCCTTTCTTGAATCCTTATGCTCAGAGCTTGGAGGCAGATCATTTGGGGAGGCAGAGATGGATTTAAAAAATGAATACTACCTTCAGAAATTCATATCTGGTGATGATAATCTCTAAAGGAAGTAAAAATTTGGAGAACCAAAGATATTTATTTTACATGGAAAGAAGAACCAAAACCAAACACATCATTCAAGAGAGTAAGACTGACATGTCTCAAGTAAATGGGGGAAAGAGTTTAACAGAATTGAAAAATATTATATGGAAGTTCTAGAGTACTCCCCATAAAAAAGGCCAATACAATTAAACAAAACGAGATGAGAACTATGCAAAAACACTACAAAAAATGAAGATAAATATAAAATGTTATAGAAAGATGAAGAATCAACTATAAAGGGCAAACATTTTGGTCCACACAAAAATTAAAGTTTTCCATTTCAAGATGATCAACTTCCTATGGGCATTTCTCTCTTCCTTTTGAGATCTTGAAAATAACAATAAGAGCATCACAATATTATAATCCATCAATAATAAAGAAAAAGGTGGGAGCCAGTCATGAATGGGGTGTTCCTAAAACCTTCTATGAGAATGAAAGCATACGGTGTGAGAGAAAAGGAAGCAAAGTGTTCTAAAGCAGGGGAGAGCATCACCCTGTTCATCTGGAATCTCAGAACGATATGGATGTCTGCACAGTCTGACAGAGCATGAAAGGATGAAACTGAGCACAAGAAAATGGGCTAAAAGTCTCTATATACATGGGATTTTTTTCAAGAAAATATTTTATTGGTTTATTTGAGAGAAAACACAAGAGAGAGGAAGGTCAGAGGGAGTAGCAGCAGCAGACTCTGGGCTGCACAGGGAGCCCAACCCTGGGCTTCATCCCAAGACCCTGGGATCATGACCTGAGCTGAAGGCAGATACTTCACTGACTGAGCTACCCAGGTTCCCCTCCATATGGGATTTTTAACCCATATGGACTTAGATCTTAGATCAGTACACAGAGGGGTAAAAGCAAACGTGTAGACTCTAGGAAAACATAAAAGGTCTTTGCTAGGAATAATACAAGAGTAGAATAAATTACCTGCAGAGAACTAGGGCAGCTAATGTAAATGCTGATACTCTAGAGTGAGGTCCTCAGCATTCATGCTTTTGTCCAACAGAATTAAAACAAGCTTTCATTCTGCTGCCCTTACAAAAGAGCCTTACGTCCCACCAGCCCCACTTCGCACACTCAGAACTCTCTTGTCAAATTTTCTATTAAGTTATCCTTTGATGTGGACAAAAATTAATTCCATCATTTCAAGTACCATTGATATGCTGGCACCTCTCAAGTTAATATTGTGGTATATACCACAGTACCAGGTTTTGTTTTTTTTTTCTGAGAGCTTCATACTTTACATTTATTTTTAAGTTAGGTATGCCAAAATTAGTTTGCCCAACCAATACACATAACATGTTATATAAGCTCCCTCAGCTGGTTAAGACACAGAACTACCAAAAAACATGTTCCATTAAGTTGACTGTATCATCCTCTTCAGAAATTTCAGTTACTCCAGCCTGAGAGCGAAGAATGGACTTCACTTTCAACTTATAGGGATCAACTTTAATAACCACAGTACCGGTTTTTTACTAATTTTAAATCTCAAAAAGCAAAGAACTCTTAATCTACCATCCCTCAAATCTCTTCACTGTTCTTTTCTTATCTTGGTAGATGGCATAACCAGCCACTAAATTGCTCAAGCCAAAACCCAGCAGTCATTTTGGATACTTCTTTTTTCCTCAGTCCCTAAGCAAGTTCTGCCAAGTATGACTCCAAAAGCTACCCCAAACTAGTCCATTTTTTCATTGGGCTCTTAACTACTCTCTTAACTACCTTAACTACTTCTTAACGATCCTACCTTCACCTCTGCCCTGGATTTCCTACAAAGCATTTTGATTTATTCCGGTTTCCGACAATGCATTCTCCATTGAAAAGCCAGAATGATCTTTTTTAGAATATAAACCAAAAATCATATACCTCCTAGAATTCACCCAAAGGACTCTTTTCTCACTCACAATGAAAACCAAACCCTTTACCAAGACTGGAGGACCTCAGGTAATATTGCCCCTACCAGTTTTCCATATTTCATCTCAGGTATGCTTCTTTTTTTCTCACTCTGCTGTAAACAGTCTGGTTTGGGGCTCTTTAGAGATTTCTGAAAACTGTTTCAACCTCAGGACATTTATAATTGCTTTCCCACTACCTAAAATACTCTTCCCCCAGACCTTCATATAGAGAGTTGCCTTTTTTTTTTTCTTTAAAGTGTCATGCTCCTTAGATATGTTTTCCCTGACAACCTGGTCACTCTCTATCATATGAATACGTTCCCACAGTTTTCCTCATGTTCCTCGTACATCAAGTTCTTATATTTATTTTTTGTCTACTTATATATTTTTTGCATTCCAGGATGAAAGCTCCACGGGGCACGGTTGTCAGTTTTGTTTCTGGCAGTATCCACAGTGCCTAGAACAGTGCCTGGGGCACAATAAGTGCTCAAAAGTTTTTGCTGAATAATTGTTCAAACATGCCTGAAAGGGGGGGTGGCGAAGCCCAATACCAACCAAAATAAAATCAACTCTGGGGGAGGGGGGAAACTTATGTAGCAAAATAGTAACTTTTGAAGTACTTTAATTATTTTTCAGGGTAATTTGAGAATAAAATGTAAGAATTTGAAAATCAGAGTTCATAAACATGAGAAAGATTATTTTTAAAATATCTAAAATAGCTACTCACATGCAATGCTAAAGCAAGTATGAACTTTTAGAAGCGTTCTGGAAAGTAATCCAATAGTGTCTGTCAATAACTAAATGCACATACCCTCCACCCCAGTAATTTCCCTTTTGGAATCAATTCAACAGGTATAAAAGCATTAGTACATGAATATAGCATCATTTCCTGAACTATTGTTTATAATAACAAAAAAGAAAATGTTCCTGATGTACTAAATTTTTTTAGTACGTCCATAAAATAGAGTGTCAGGCAGCTAGGTTTGAAAATGAGTTACAGGCGTCTGCGTGGCTCAGTCCATTAAGCATACGACCCTTGATTTCAGCTCAGGGTCTTAATCTCTGGGTCATGAGTTCAAGCCCCTGTGTTAGGCTCCATCCTGGGTGTGGAGCCTACTTTAAAAAATAAATAAAATTTTAAAAATAAAAGATAAAAATGAGTTAGATAAGTTCTTTGGAAAGAGATTTAGTGTAAATTATTAAATTTTTAAAAAGAGCAAATTTGGGGGGTACCTGGCTGGCTCAGTTGGTGAAACATGAGACTTTTGATATCTGGGCTGTGAGTTCAAGCCACACATCAGGTGTAGAGATTATTTAAAAACAAAATCTTAAAAAAAGCAAATTTGGGAAAAGCAAATTTTAAAGAAGTATGTGGAGTAGGTTGCTATTTTTGAAACAAATAAAAAAAGCCTATTCATACATGTACATGTGGGTGCACATATATATTAGCAGCAGAAAAAAAATGTGGACATATACAGATAAGTATTAGCAACAGTGACCACCTCAGGGGATGGGAAGCGAGGCACAGGAAAAAAAAAAAAATTCTTCTTTATACACCTCCAGAGTGTTTTCTAATTACGAGAAACATGTCATTCTTCTTTTAAATTCTAAACAAAATAAGGAGGAAAAGTTCAGTGAAATGGAAAGAGGAGAGACAGAGACAGAGACGGAGCAACCAAAAGACACAATTACCGAATTAAATACTGCCCAAAGAACAAGGAAAAAAAAAAAACTCTCCACAATGAGTCATTTGTACTTTAGAAGAACTCACAAACAACAGGAAATCAATAAAACAAGACACCCAAGATGAAAGGATAAGACAACAAAATAAAGTGAAAAACGAGACTGCAAAGCTAAAAAGACAAACTTGGGATCAAAGCAACACTATTACAGAAATAATAAATACATTTGAAATAGCACAAAAACAATATATGGAGCCAAATGCTGAATTAGAGGCCAAACACAGAGAATAAGGACAGAGATTGTGAATCTCTGAGGGGAGAGTTAATAGACACCTCAGACAGATAATGATGCTCCAGCAAAAGAAAATCGATGGTTCTTCATTCTGGGGAAAACTTGTATTTCATCCCATAAATGGAAGAAAGGGAAAAAGGATGGATATATATATATATATATATATATATCCTTTTATCCATATATACATATATGCTGTATGTATATATAATGTATATATATGTATATTTAAAGATTTTATTTATTTAAGAGAGAGAGCACAAGCATAAGCAGTGAGGAGGGATAGAGGGAGAGGGAGAAATAGACTGCCTGCTGAGCGCGAAACCCAATTTGAGGCTGAATCCCAGGATGCTGAGATCACCACCCGTGCCAGAGTAGGTGCTTAACCAGAGTACATTTATATATTAAAGACAATTTTCATGAGATGCAAGGGGAAAATAGTATCTGCTAATTAAAGGAGACTATCGTGTTTGAAAATAAAAATAACTATTCAATAGCATCAGTAAAATTGAGCTGTATCATGGAAAATTTTCTGAAATTTACAAGTGGGGAAAAAATCAACAGGAAAAGCAAAAATAATTATGGAGAAGGAGAGAAAGTAGATGGGAGGAAACAAGGAAGAAAGGGGGAAAAAGTAGTCAGGGAGAAAACCAGGCTTGAATATGCCAGCAGGTTGAGGAGAAAGTTTGATTGTAAGAACATCAGGGCCAGTGGTTCCCACCTTTTCTGTTAGCTCTCCTTTAAGACCTGTGCAGAGGGTGGGGAGCAGCAAAGCTTGTCACACTTGCTCAAAATAATTACTTTGGTAAAATACAAGCATTGGTATTTTAACTATGAATAAAACTTTAAATCAGTGAAGAAGAAAGTTAATGGGAAAATAGCAGACAACAAATAGGAGAGAAAGTACTTCCAAGATCCGAGAATTCTGAAATCCCACCACGTAGACAGCAGACACTAACTCTTCTCAAAAGGAAAAAAAAAAAAAATACAAAAGGAAATTTTAAATACATTCTGCTCTTTCATATCCATTTACTTTTTGAGACCAGAACCAGAAATTTGGTCAAAAAGTAGCAAAGGCATTACAACTAGGATCAAGGAAGAGTGTTCAAAGTCTCCAAGTGTTACAGAAGACTTTCTATCCTCCAGGACTATGGATTGGAGAAGACATTAAAATTTAAATATACACTCAAAGTCAATAAAAGCAAAGAAACTTCTCAGCCAGATTTTAACTTTCTGCTAAGTTCCTGCATCACTTGACTTAACTTAGGTTTCTCATTCCAGTGCATACTTATATTCAGCCTCACAGATCACATGGCAGTGTACCGAGATATAAATGCCATGCCAACTTTTACCCAAGGAGCATTGTTGCCAAGCTTAACTTGCCTGGTACTGGATGTGGGACTGGAAAGAGAGTTAAAGTCCCGGAACCCAACACTTCTTGTGAAAGCCTCAGGAAGCAAAGTGTTACATCTGGAAGTGTAATTAGAGAAGGTCACCTGAAACTCGGTGGAAAATAAGCACAGTTAGAGAATTTCATGTTTAAAAAAAAGACAAGTAAGTTTGTATAACAATGACAGACTGCCATAGTCTGCCTTAATTCTTTTCTGTAATATGATCAGTTAAAATGAGACAGTTTTCCAAGTTCTGCATTGTTATAGATTCAGAGAAATATAAATAAATAGGTAGATTACTTACCTACCAATCTTTTTTAAAAAAAATGAAATGCCATGAACAAGTCAAGAGGTAATTGAATCAAGTTTTATCTTTGACTTAGTTCTCTGGTCTGAACATTACTATAAACATATTTCTATGATATCAAAAGATTATTGAAATGCACATTAAAAATCAACATCTTTCTACAAATGAGCTGTAGTTAAAGTTGAACTTAAACCAGTTAAATCAAGCAAGAAATAATGGAAACCCATTGATCTGAACAAACTATGATTTTCTAGATCAGAGTGCAACTACTTAAGTTCAGTGAAAATAATTCCAGGTTATGTCTTGATCCTATAAAAATCTGTCATCTGTGATATTGGATTTTGCATTTGATTCTCAAAGGTCAGAAGAATAGCAGGAAAGCTACGGTTCCAGTTTATCCGTAAATCATTTTGTATTCATGGGAGAACTGCTTCATTGCTAGGAGAACTGCCTAGAAACCAGATTGAAAATGTCTATGAATCGAGTAGGTTCCAGATGATCAGTGAGCTGCACAGTGACCACACATTTCAGAGCTTAGGAAAAAAAAAAAAAAGTGTGTGTGTGTGTCTAAGTTTTTTGAGATTAAGATACTCTTTTTTATAGATTTATAGATTCAGAACTGCTATTATCAGCCATGTATCTATTTATGACATTAAACTCTTAAAAAAATCATCACCAGTTATCAAAACCATGCTTTAATAGAGATGAGATAAAATCATGTACTATCATGTACTTTTTTTTTTTTTTTTTGCTACTTACCTTCTAAAAATTCTAGAAGTTGTATGTAGTTCGAGTATTCCCTAATATGGTGATACCATACTATTCTTTCTTTACACAGAGTATATTAAAACACACACACACACACACAGATAGAACTTGTGAACTGTCACTCATTCCTATGGCCATAACTAGACTTTATCCCTAGCAATAATACTTTCTTCTAATCTCTATTTCAAGATTCCCATTCTTTGACCTTTTTCACCCACTTCCTGTAGGACCCCATTTTAAACAATCTTTAGCCCTCACAGAACCACCAATCCATTATCACCTCTACCTTTTACTTTTGAACACCCCTGCATCCTACTTCTCTCTTTACCCCACTAGGACTCCATGATTGATTATTATAATCACCTTGCTGCATATGACTTCAGTGAGCTCTTCCTCCTTATCTTTCTCTGACAAAACTACATATGGGTTAAATCCCACTCTTTGCCTACTCTCCCACCTGAACTTGAGTGAGTGACATTAGTCAAAGAAACCCCACAATCAGGTTGGCTGGTCTACCTTGGTTTATATTCATGAGCATGGACAAATTCTCTAATGCTTTCTAGAAATCGTGTCATACTTTCTCCAGTCCATTAATGCCCCCCTTACTTAGCAGACTATTTCCCACCTTCTCCACTCCACCCTCAAACCTCAAATCCTTCCTCCCCTTCTTTATCTTCAGATAATGATCTGGCTGAAAAGAACCCTCCAGACTCCTGCAATCATATTGACCCTCCAGCTGGCACTTTCCCTTACTCTTCTGTCCCAAATTTTCCCTGAGATAAACTATTCCTTCTCTTTTCTAAAGGTACTTATCTGACTTGGAGACTATAACCCATTCCCTTTAATCTATCCAAGTCTATCACTCAGATGATTCTTTCCTCTCTTTGCTGTATTATCAAATTCCTCTTACCACTGGATTATTTCTAACACCTTATACTCTACTGATGCTCTATCTTAAAAAACAAAAAACAAAACAAACAAAATAAAAACTGCCATTGTTTCTTCCAGATAGCACCACATTTGTTTTCCTTCACACCAAAGTTCTTCAAAAGAACTGCCTCTTTACTTGGTCTCCAATTTCTCTCTTAAACTCACTCTAAAAACTCAAGATTCAGTCTTCAGTCTCCTGTTTTTTCTATTTGCATTCCCTGCTTTGATGGTCTTGTCGATCTCACAGTTATAAATCTCATCTACATGTATGTAACTTCCACATGCATCATTTATATTTTCAGTTCAAGCATCTCTCCTAAATACAAGACTTACTTTTCCACTGCCTACTCAAAATGTCTGTAATGGCCTAAATGTCTGTGTCCCCCTAGAATCGATATTTTAAAGCTCTAACCCCCAACTGGGCTGTATTTGGAGATAAAGTTTCTAAGGAAGTAATTAAGGTTAAAGAAAATCATAAGGGTGGGGTCTTGATCCAACAATATTAGTGCCCTTATAAGAAGACAAACAAGAGAGCTTGCTCTCTCTCTTTCTCCAAAAGCACATAAAGAAAGACCAATCAGATGTAGCTAGAAGACAGCGTCTGCAGACCATTTTCCTCACCAGAAACCATACTTGCCAGCATCTTGATTGTGGACTTTTAGCCTCTAGAACGATGAGAAATAAATTTCTATTGTTTAAGCCAGCCAGTTCTATGGCACTTTGTCATATCAGCCTCAACAGACTAATACAGTCCCCATTTGGATGTTTAAAGAACATCTCAAGCTGAGCATACACAGAACTAAACGCCCAACCTTTTCCCCAAAACCTGCTCTACCACCTTCCTGTGTCATGACCAAATTATAACCACCTTGAATCCCTCTCTTTTCATCATATCCCGTACCATTTCCACCAGGAAATTTCTCAGTTATATCATCAAAACATATCTAGAATGGAACCATTTATCTTGACTTCTATTGCTAGCTCCACAGATCAAGCTACCTCATCTCACCTAAATTACTGTAATATCCTCACACCTGATCTCCCTTATCTATCTTTATATTTTATCTTACAGTGTCAGTAAGTTAAGAAAATTCTTACAAAATAATGGGGTATGCCAAAGCACATGGAAACTAATTTGAAGTAGCTCTCATTAGCCAAATCAGGGACAAATGAAAAATATAATGATAATAATCCATGAGTCCACTCTCACATAAATAAATAATCAAATACCTAAATAAACGGGAGAGATGGGACAGCCCTTCCTCACCATAGAATTCTAGTCAATAAATGTAAAAATAACGATGGAACTAGAAACGTGATTTGATAAACACTACATCATATTTGCTGCAGGCAAGAATCATCTATAAATACCGAATCTACTTGGTGAAAGTATTATAAGAAACAGGTATTTGCATAGCCTCAAAGGATCTTTGTACACTATACTCATTACTTTAAAATTGACAGTTTAACTCCACAGCACAGAGATCTGGCAGATACCGACTTAATCAAGTCATCAAACCATCACCAAAAATGAGGCATATCAACGTCATGTTGATATGCCTGGGCATGACACACCCAGAAGAGCACATCACTTCTGTGGGAGACTTGCCAAAAATTGCACAACATCAATCAGATCATGGCAAAATATCAAACAAAATTTAAGACCCACCCTACAAAATAAATGGCTAGTACTCTTCAAAACCAATGAACAATAAATGCAGTGTCAGAGTGTAGAAAAGAATCTAGGAAAAGGACATTAATCCTAATATTGAGAAAATTTAAATAATGTCTGTAGATTCACTATTGTATCAATACCAGTTTCCTGGTTTCAACAATTACAATGTGGCTATATAATTTATTACCATGGAGGGAAGCTGGGTAACAGGTATACAGGGACTCTCCATAGTATTTTCTGTAACGTTTATAAGAGACTGACATTCACTCAAAATAAGTCATTAGTCAAAAACGTAAACCACATCATGCTGCTTCTCTGCCCCAAATCCTGCAATGGTTTCCAGGTTCCCTCCGACGTAATAACTGGGCTCATCGCTCATTATTCTCTGTGCTCCAGCCACACTGTTTCCTCTGCTGCTCTTTAAACAAGCCAGGCATGTGCCCACCTTAGAGGCTTTCCCAGCCCTTTCCTCTGCCTGGAAGGTATTTGTCTAAGACACCCACAAGGGCTAACTCCTTCACCCTTTCAAGTCTTGTTACCCATCTTACCTTTGCAGTGATACGTGAAAATGCTATTAGATATTGCCAACTGAAGCCCCCTCTCTGCTCCCAGAATTTCTGATAGGCTACCTTGCTCTATTTTGCCTATTTTTCCATAGTACTTTTCACCTTCTGCCATGCAATATAGTTTAGCTAGTATTTTTATTATTATATCCACACCCACTAATATGTAAAGTCCAAAAAAGCAGAAAATGTTTTCTAGTATGTTCACTGTTGTATCCAAATTGCTTAGAACAGTACCGGAAACGGGAAAAAAAAAAAAAAAAAGCATTCTGGACTTACTAATTGTCAAATTAATGAATTCCCAATACTTTAATGCAGTTTAACTTAACTTAGAAATTTTTTTCCTTTTATCTCATATTGTTGCTTGCATTCTTTTATTTTGTTATCTTCTTTCAGAATATCCTTATAGTTAGGATCTTAATTTTCTGTTCATAGATTGGTCATCATAATACATTAATAATACCCCCAAAATCTGGAAAAAATATTCACAGCATATATTACAGAATAAATTACTATATTAAATATAAAAACTATTAAACACGTAAAAAAAAAAAAAACCCAAACATTGAAACAGAAAAACGTGCAAAAGATATGAATAGGTAATGCATGAAAGAATTATGGTTGCCTTGCAAAAATACTAGCTAAGTTACTAACAAAGAAATTTTAAAAGAAATAGTGTATAATTCTTATCTATAAAACTAGAAAAGAAGAAGTTAATAGCTTAATAGAAAGTAAGTGTGGTCCTCCTGGGAGGGGAGTCCCACAAGAGGAAAAGTTGATTTTGATAAGAATAAGATTAGAATAGATAAGATAAGAATAGGAAGAACTTACACAAGGAGTTGTACAAGTGCCAGTGGAATTTTACTGACAGGAAGATAAATGGGAGAGTCCTTATTAAAACAAAAACAAAAATCCTCTTTTGAATGAAGTATACCTGGTCAGTCTAGATGAGTCATTCCCAGTGAGGAATGATTTAGGCCCACGAAGGACTTTTGGCAGTGTCTGGAGCCTGTTTGTTGTTGTTGTTGTTGTTTGGGTGTTTTTTTATTTTGTGTCTTTATTTTGTTTTGTTTGCTTTTTTTTTTTTTTCCTCTCCCCTTTTTTGGTTGTCACACTGGAAGAGGACCTACTGACATCTAGTGGTAAAAGCCAAGAATGCTGTTCAACATCCTCCCACACCCAGGTCAGATCTACACAGCAAAGACTATCCAGTCCATAATGTCAATAATGCTGAGAGTCAGAAGCCCTGTCCATACAGATTACTGTAAATAAAGGTGGAATTTAAGAATTGGTGCATTGCAGGTGAATAGAGAATGGAAGTAAGCCCTGTTCTCTTTAATCCCACATGAGTAACAAGTGTGAAAATAAAAGCTCTGTAGTGGGCAGAGTAATTTCCCCAAATCACCACAGGAGTAGTGATTACATCCTAATCATAAGAACCTGTATATATGTTACCTACATGATAAAAAGGATTTTGGAGATGGTATTAAGATGAAATAGATTATCCTGGATTAGCCAAGTGAACTCAATCTAATTACATGGCCTCTTAAAGGATGAGGAGTTTGACTGTCTACAGAGAGAGAGAGAGAGAGAGAGAGTATGGAAGGGAAGACAGGAGTGGTGAGGCATGAAAAGAACCCAGCCTGCTGTTGCTGGCTTTGAAGACACAGGGATCCATAAACCAAGGAATGTAGGTGACTTCTAGAAGCTGAGAAAAGCCCTTGAAATCAATTGCAAATCTACAATATATTAATTATAGTCAGCATGCTGTACATTAGCTCTTCAGAATTTATTTCTCCTTGCTTTTGATGCTTCCTGCAGATTGACCCAGTCTAAACTCCTTAATGGATTCAGTCTTCAGAAACCAGTTCCAGAAAGACCCTTTTTACGTAGTTTTCCTCCCTACTGCATCTCTACTGTGAGTCAATGAATAAGGAGTTGAATTACTTCATGGTGTGGGAAGGGGGCGGGGGGGGGCAGGTACAGAGGGAAAAGAAATTTTTAAAATCCTTCCCACTGGATCTTCTGAACCTTTCACTATTTATTGCCAGTGCCAATATTGTATTTAATATTCTTGAAAAGGAAGCATCATGGTACTGAGAAAAGCAGGGCATAAACTCTAAGAAAAGAGATGAAAGCTTTATCTCAAAAGAACCTTGTAATTTCCGTAACGTGAAAAACAATACAAACAAGCACATTTGCAGTATCAAGTTAGCCAGACATCACTGACAGATTAAAAACTAAGAATTAGAATGCAATAAACAGTTCAGCCAAGGCCAGACTACTTGGTAGCAAAGGAGAATCCAGACCACTCTGTTTTCTTTTGTTTTTAGGTTCTTACCTTAGACACAAAGGTGTGGACATAACCAGTCTGAGATTTATAACAAGAAAATGATGCCTCATCTTTACCCATAGCCTCATATATTATTATAAACACATAAAATTCAGTCATTTGCATACTATTCCCTTTTTTAAAAAGAGGTTCGGTCATTCATCCTTAACACATCCCTTTGGGTATTTAGAAGTCTCCAACAAAGGAAAGAAAAGCACTCAAGCTATTTTTATATTAATAATTGGATTAGGAAAAATACTATTTACTATGTGTTTGGCCTTGCACAAGTGTCTTACATGTATCATTATTCTCAAATCTGCATAACCCATGAGATAAGATCATGAGAACCCCCTCTTTCACCATTGGAGGGAAGGTGGCCAACCCACTTCTCTGTGAACGGAATTTTGCCCAACATGCTTTGCATTTCCTGGGATATCATCTTATCTTTTTGGACGTGCCACTACTCTAAATCAGTACAACCATTTTAAATTTAAATGAGTGTCCACCTCCTTTTGTTACCGTAAATCTTTTATGAAAGGTCCAATTTGACTGAAGTGAGGAAAGACCCGCCGAAAATCGTGGTTGAGGATCGGATGAAGATTCAGCCCTGAAGTTTCTCCTCCATTGCTCAGCCACTGCACACATTCTGCTTCCAATTTAAAAGTAGTAAATCTCTATATAATCTTTTGAATGGCTTCCAGTCACTGAAATATATTTTATAGCTTCCACAGAAGTGTAACATTGATTGTAAGTAAGATTTGTGAAACATCGAGTAGCATTAGATCCTCAAATTTAAAATGAGGATTCGTATTCTACAAGGCTGTTTGAGATAGCCTTAAGCCAAATCAGCTGATTTGACTCAAGGCATGTCTGCCACAGAATTATTACAGACAGCTAATGCCGGAGAAGTTTCACAGACTAGTCGGCCACCCATTCAACTTTCTATCAGCTGTACCTCAGACCCTGGCCACTACAACACCAAGGAAGCAGGCTAATAGGAGAATAAAACTGTTTCAATATAAATAACAGTAGTAATTACTGCTTTATTTATGTATAATATTATTTATATAATATTAAATATAAAATATATAAATATATTTATATAATATTAAATATATTTATTTATACTATTATTTATTTATACTATTAATTACTGCTTTATTTATTACTGCTTTATTTTTAGCACTTGTTAGATTCTAGGCACATACTATGTGCTAAACATTCAACAACTATTAACCAGGAAAACAAAAAACAATTATAGTTAGATTCCGCAGTTCGTCTCCCTTGGTTGTGATCTGAGATCTACCACTTTTAACCTAAGTAATCTTGGCCACAATATTTTAATTCTCATGTATAAAATGGAATAAAAAAAATAATACCTGCTTGGCAAGTTGTAAGAAATAGAAGAGTGTGTGCAGGAGGGAGGTCCCAGGTGGCAGTGTTCAGAAGACCCTGAACACTTCTCTTCCCACAGACACGCTGTATCTGTACCTCCACATAGAGCAATTGCTCCTGAAGAAGAACCAGGGCTGATGGAGCAGGTTTGCATGACAAATGATAGAGGGACCAGACAGGAAGAGATGGAGACAGGAAATGATGGCAACCCCACCCCCAATGGGGGAGGGTGCAGTAGGAAGGACTATCACGGAGGGGCCCATGGGCAGACTCACCCACGCTGGGCACACGGGAGAGAGGAGAAAAACAGCTGTTTAAAGGGAAACTAGACTTTTAAGTAAATCCACTTACTAAGCCCAGGGCCCCTGCCAAACTGAGGGAAAACTGCTGGAACTCTTGAGAATCTAAGGCTCTGGCAAGTGCAATTTTTTACATTCCCTCCACCTGGATCCACCTTGATAGGAAAAGTGGGAGCAGGGTCCAGGTGCCGTAGCCAGCCTGCTAGGGCTGCCCAGGTGCACCCCAAGGCTGGCCGACAATAACTCCAGCCACCCCCCACAAGGTGGCTCTGGCACCCTGTGTCCCAGGTCTCCCCACCTGGACCCATCCTGCCAAGGCAGCTCCAGCATGGCACATTCTGAGACCAACCTGCCTGCATGCAGGGAAGCTGTCCCGCCAGGGCTGCCTTGGCACAGCACATCCTAGGCCTGTCCCCCACCCATGCCTACTCCAGCTTCCCAGCAGGGCAGCTCTCATGCTGCACACCCCAGGACAGCTCCAGCCCACATCTGCTCCAGTCTTAGCCATCTCACCAAGGCAGCCACAGTGGATATGCTCAGGATTCCACACACGTACTTCCTCCAGCCCTTGCCATCCAACCAAAATGCCCTGGTTGGGACACATCCTGAGACCCCTGCCCCAACCCACTAAACTCCCAGGTACATGAAGTCTATGCAGGGGATGCTCTATACAAGGCCAGCCTTCCCCTCCCCCATGAGAAGTGGCTGTTCCAGCTAATTCATAGGAAGAAACACAGAATGTCAAACAAAATGAGGAGACAGAGGAATATGTTATAAATAAAAGAACAAGATAAAACTCCAGGAAAAAAAAAAAAAACATTTAAAAAACAAAGACTAAGTAATCTATCTGATAAAGATTTCAAAGTAATAGTACTAAAGATGTTCACCAAACTCAGAAGAAGAATGGAAGAACACAGTGAAAACTTCAGGAAAGGATTATAAAATATAAGAAAGAATGGATCATGAGAGACTATGGACTCTGAAAAACAATCTGAGGGTTTTGAAGGGGCGGGGGGGTGGTAGATTGGGGTACCAGGTGGTGGGTATTAGAGAGGGCACGGATTGCATGGAGCACTGAGTATGGTGAAAAAATAATGAATACTGTTATGCTGACAATAAATAATTTAAAAAAGAAAGAAAGAATGGATCTATCTAAATAACACAATAATAGAAATGAAAAAAATACATTAGAGGGAATCAACAGCAGATTATATGATACAGAAGAATGGGATGAGCAATCTGGAAAACAGAGTACCGGAAGTCACCCAATCACAACAGTAAAAAGAAAAATGAATCTTTAAAAATGAGAATAGTTGGGGTGCCTGCCCAGCTTCATTGGTAGAACAGGCAACTCCTGATCTTAGGGTCATGAGTTTGAGCCTCACGTTGAACAGAGATTACTTAAGAAAAATAAAATTTAAAAATAATAGTAAAATAAAAATAAAAAGGATAGTTTAAGGGACACTGCGAGATCAAGGGCAGTAACATTCACATTGTAAGGGTCCCAGAAGGAGAAGCAAGACAGAGAAGGACAGAAAACAAATTTAAAGAAATAATGGCTGAGGGGCACCTGGGTGGCTCAGTGGGTTAAAGCCTCTGCCTTCAGCTCACGTCATGATCTCAGGGTCCTGGGATCGAGCCCCACATCGGGCTCTCTCCTCAGCAGGGAGCCTGCTTCCTCCTCTCTCTCTGCCTGCCTGTCTGCCTACTTATGATCTGTCTGTCAAATAAATAAATAAAACCTAAAAAAAAAAAATAGAAAATCTGAATAAACTGATTAAAATGATGAAATTAAATTTATGATTTTAAAACTCCCAAAAAACAGAGTCCAGGACAAGATGTCTTCATAAATGAATTCTACAAAACATTTAAAGAAGAGTTCATACCTATCTTTCTCAAATTATTTCAAGAAATTAAAGAGGAAGAAATGTTTCCAAATTCATTTTACAAAGCCAGCATTATCCTTGCACCAAAACTACAAAAGATACTATCAAAAAAAGAAAATTATAGGCCAATATCCCTAATGAACATAAATGCAAAAATCTTCAACAAAATATTACCAAACCAAATCCAAAACTGCATTGAAATGATGATTGCCAACCATCAAGTGGGATTTACACCAGGGATGCAAAGATGGTTCAATATTCACAAATCAATGTCATACACTAACAAAATGAAGGATAAAAATCATATCGTTTCAGTAGATGCAGAAAGAGCATTGACAAAATTTAATATCCATTTACAATAAAAATACAGTAAAATCGGTATAGAGGGAATATCCCTCAAGGTAATAAAGGCTAATATGACAAATCTACGGCCAATGTCAAACTCAATGGTGAAAAACTGAGAGCTTTTCTTCTAAGATCAGGAAAAAAGGATGCACAGTCTCATCACTTTTATACAACATAGTTTTGGAAGTCTGAGCCACAGCAATTAGACAAGGGGAAAAAAATGGAAGCACACAGATTGGAAAGGAAGAAGTAAGACTATTGCTATTTGCAGATGGCATGATATTATACATAGAAAACACTAAAGATGCTACCAAAAACTATTAGAACGAATAAATGTATTTAGTAAAGTTGGAGGATACAAAATTAACATATAGTCATCTGTGGCATTTCTATATACTAATAATGAGATACTAGAAAGAGAAGTCTTATATATATTATATATATACATTATATATATACACATATCCCACATCTTCTATATATTATAGAACATTCAGTCATAAAAAATGAAATCTTGCCATTTGTGAGGACATGGATAGAGGGTGTTCCATTAAGAGAAATAAGACAAAGATAAATGCTGTATAGCTTCACTTATATGTAGAATCTAAAATATAAAACAATAAAGAAACAGACTCCTAGATACAGGAGGCGAATTGTAGATTACCAAAGGGGGGAAAGGATTAGTGGGGGATGGGTGAAACAGTGAAGGGAATGAAGAGGTATAAACTTCCAGTCATAAAATAAATAAATCATGGAGATGTAGTGGACAGCGTAGGGAATACGGTCAGTAACCATGTAATGACTCTGTATGCTGACAGATCGTTAGACTTTGTGCAGATCATTTCATAATGTATGCAAATATGAACAACTATTAGGTGCACCTAAAATAAGAGACTGTACACCCATTATATTGCAATTTAAAAAACACAGACACAGACAAAGACCAAGTGCAAGTAAAGCACTTGACAGGGTGCCTTCCACAGCTTTCAATAAATGTAACTGTGATTGTGCGTGACCACCATATCCACCTGATTCCTGGCCCTGTATATGGGTGAGCAAGATAGCAAAGGCTTTTTACCTCAGTGAAGCTTACATGCCCAAGGGGGGAAAAACACAAGAAAACAATATATTTGCAAATGATAACTTTATACTGTGAGAAAGAAAACAAGCATGGTGATTAGATTGGCCATGGGAGGGGTGGGGGGACAATTGAGATGAAGGAGTAAGGAAACCCTAGAACTAGAGGGGTCATTTAAATGGACCTAAGGAATAACAGTGAGCCTCCTGTACCCAGACCTGGGGTGGGCGGGCGGGGGAGAGAACATTCCAGGCTGAAGAGAATGTGGGCAACATTCCAAAGGAGATGAAGCAGACAAGGAAGCAGGTTTCTGAAGTCCTTGCTGGTTCCTGGAAAGGAGTTTAGGTTTTATTCTAAGAGCAAAAGGAGTATGTTGAATGATTTTAGCTGAGAAGGTAACATAATCTGATCCAGTTGTTTTTAGGTTTTTTCAATCACTTTGATTTCTACGTGACAGATGAGAAATAGAGAAAATCAACACAGGAACGGGAAGACCAATAGGGAATTAAAGCAGTGTCCAAGCCAGAGAGCCTAGGCAATCAGGTTAGGACAGTGGCAACAGATACGCAGATAAGTATGTCGAATCACAATATGACTCGAGATAAAAATAAATAGCACTAATAAACCTGTGAAATAAGTACGAGAGTTATCTCAATTTTGTAGGTAAAGAAACCAAGGCTTGTAGAATTTAAAACTTAGCCAAAGAGAGGCTGGGGTTCAAGCACAGGAATTTCTGACTCCCCCAAGTTAGATGTTACATTAAGATGTGTGGTTTGTGGGGGAAAAAATAATAGCATTTACTTTAACACTTCCGAAGCCTGCCTGTTTAGAATAACACAGAACACTATGAAATACTGCGTAAGGCTGCATCTGTTGTGTATTTGCTATAGGGAGCTGCTCCAGTTTTGTTTTATTTAAGTCTTACAAATTGTCAGTTGGCGGGGGGGGGGGGTTGTGGGTTTCTTTCTTTCTGCTTTTTTTTTTTTTTTTTTAGTCTCTTAAAATGTACCCTGAAACAAAGCACTACAGGATAACTTGTTACCATTTGGATTTTACTTGAAGAAAGACTGTTTTTGTTGCCATGTTCTCCAAAAAGTAGATTGCTTTCTGAAATGTGTAAACTTCCACTGGAGAAAGGGAAGTGAAACTCTCCTTTAGTTCTAACCCTCCTTGCCCATATGAGAGAATCAGAATTACTGGATTATTATTTTGCCAGGTGCTGATCTTCACCTGCAAGAGACTTTTTGTTGCAAAGGAAAAAAACCTTCCCAAGAGAATTTATTTCTGTGCTGTCTGCATTCCTAGTCTATGCACACAACCAGCTTTCAGAATTTGACAATGCACCTTCCAGAACACACTCTCACCCCAAAAGCCTTTTGACTTCTAGGATTGTTCACTCTGTTGTAGATGTTGGTAAAGACACCTACTAAAGGACATTAGGGAGATTCTCTTTGGGCAGCAACCGGAGATAGATTTTTCTGAAATATATTTAGTTAAGGTAGGTAATTTCACTGGATACTTTTGCTCCAAATATTCTGGAAAATGTGAGTTTTAAGATTTTTTTTAAATGAAAAGAGAACTATGGTACAACAAAATGGGAGAGTTTACTGAATTAGGTAAAGTTCAAAATGAAGAAAGGAGAGGAGGAAAATGAACAAATTCTCTCCAGTAAAAAATGTTGCAACAACTCACTCAGACATCTTGAATGCAATTTCATCTCCTTTTTATAAAAACATCTCCAAAGTAAGGTTGTTGTTTTTACCAAAATATAATTGACACATGATGTCACATTAGTTACAGGTTTGGGCACAGTGATTTCATATCTCTATATGCTATGCTCACCACAAGTATAACTGCCATCAGTCCAGAAATTAATGGTATCAGAGGGCAATTTTTTATTTAAAGATTTTTATTTATTTATTTATTTGACAGTCAGAGATCACAGGCAGAGAGGCAGGCAAAGGGGAGAGAGGAGGAAAACAGGCTCCCCACCAAGCAGAGAGCCCGACGCGGGGCTTGAACCCACGACACTGGGATCACGACCTGAGCCGAAGGCAGAGGCTTTAACCCACTGAGCCACCCAGGCACTTTTTAAGGGCAATTTTTAAGGCTCACAATATTTTACATATTTTGCATATCTAAAATGACTGTTCTTTCTACCTTGGTAAAACATTTGTGGAAGGAAGGTCACCAGAAGGACATGGAATAGAGGGTGTGAACACTTAATAGATACTTGTTATCTATGAATCTATCCTGGTTTCATCTTCTCTTTATTTCCTGAGTCGGGAGGAGACTGGTGTAAATAGGGAAAGGTACAACCTGTAGAAGAACGTGCAACTGGAACTGAGACTAAAATTATAGGCAATTGTCAGCCATACCTACACTTCAGGAAAGAACACTGAGCCCTGCATAGGATACAATGAATTTCACCTAACTTTATTATTGGAAAGGGGGCATATTTGCTCTTAGGTGTTGTTGAGCTCCATTATAAACACCTAAAGGGCTTAATTTGGATGGCGCTAGTACAAAGCCAAATTTAATTGGTTTGTTTCAGTGTTCTTCATGAATGTGGTAGGACTGGCATCTGGTGTATTTACTGGAGGATCCCAAATGAGATGGGTCAGGAACAAAGCTTATCTGCAGCTTTGTAATGCTTTCATTTTGGTTATGAATTTCTTTCAATGCTTCACACTGGGGGCTCAACTTCTAGAAGAGCCTCTTGAATAATTATCCCATGCTTGCCATTCCGACTGTAGAGTGTGGCACATTGAGACTGACACATTATTTCCCCCTCAATGGCATATAGAAAGTTGTCAGTGGAAATGAGGAGAAATGATTAAGAGGAGACCGATTCCCTCTGATCTCCCGTCCCTACTACTTCTCTCCCTACCATTATACTTAGCAGCAAGCTGGTCACCTCTATGTCTAATCGTATCCTGCTAAAGGTTTAACAACCAGCTCTCTCAAAATAAAACAACCTTGATTTGTAGGGCTTGACAATCATTTGGTATAAATACCCCCGATGTGGCCAATTTCAAGCTCCCAACATTATGGCACCAAACACAGAGCTGGGAAATGATGCCAGATCAACTCTGTTTATCTACTGCCAGCCCTCAAACGCACCATCAACAGGATCTTCTCGACATGGCAACACGGAGAATGAGGATGGCAAGACAAGGATGGCCAAGTCGTTAGCTACCCTGAAGCTTGCTATTCTAAATTGCCAGAATTCTTACATAAAAGCCACATTTAGGTCTTAGGAATGCATGCTTCAGCCACTGGATAATGCCAGAATGCTGTGAACAACTACAAAAGTATGTAACTAAAAATGTTCCTAGGCAGAGAAGCTCGTTTCAATAGCTTATATTTATAATTTGCCTGTTTTTGCATTTTTTCCTCACCATAGTATAAAGGATCTACTATGAAAAGATGTTGGTATCTTTATGAGATTAAGAGAGGCTATGTTCTCCCTTTCATCCTGAGTGATATTTCTGGTTCTTGGTCTGAAGTGACATTTTGGTTTGCCATGGTATTGTTAAAATGTGAACACAAAAAGTCATGCAGCAGGATCCTGGAATATATAATAAACAGGAATCATAAATAATCAGGGAAAAAACATTAAAGGTCTGTTATTTGATGCTTGATTACAAATATAACTGTCATGCAAAAAAACCTGACCACACCTGAAAACTTCACCTAATACTTCTCACCCAACACCTTGACAGTTCTCGTGGCCTGTTGAAGAATGCAAGTTGGATCCTGAACAAAGCTGAGATATTGCAACTTTCAGACAATTCATGTTCAATTACTATCGAATGTCATGGTATGTCTTCTGCAGGAGCAGGTACCTCCCTTCACATGATTCACAGATCGACAGACAACACAGTATAGGAGAAGCTCAAGTAGTTGCGAAGGCATATTCACTGAATTGCTTACCCTGCCTGAAAATGTACAGTCCTCCCTTGGTTTAAAAAGTAAAATACAGGGGTGCCTGGGCAGCTCAGTTGGTTAAACATCTGCGTTTAGCTTGGGTCATGATCCCAGGGTCCTGGGATGGAGCCCCATGTCAGGCCCTCAGCTCAGGAGGGAGTCTGCTTCTCCCTCTCCCTCTGCCTCTTCCTCTCCCCCAGCTTGTGTGCTTTCTCTCTCTCTCTCCCTCTCTCTCAAAAATGAACAAACAAAATCTTCTAAAGAAAGTGAAAGGCAAAGTAAATTCATTTTTGTGGAGTAACAATGTCATGTGACATTGTAATTCTAATGCTAGCATTTGAGAACTCTGGTCGATGAAGATAAATACAAAAACTCTGGCTTTATTCCATCTCTCAGATTTCCCTGTCAATGTGGTAGCCACTTGTAACAGGTAGCTATTTAAGCTATTTAGCTCTTAAATTAGCTAAAATTAAATAAAATTTAAAACTTATTTCCCAGCCACATTTCCAGGGCTTAATGGGCACATATGGTTAGTGGTGACAGTGATACAGAATATTTCCATTACCACCGTAAGTTCTATTGGATAGCTGTGACTAAGAGACACTAGCCTCATTACCCTGGCACACCAGAAAATGAAGGGAAGAGAAAAAATTGGAAATTGCCCTGTGCTTTAACCTGTTATTACATTCTCATAGAAATTATTTTGGCCCAGGAGCCTCATCTGGCTTGTCAGGTATTAGGAGCATCTTAATCTGGAACCGGATATCCTTGAGCAAATATGCAACTCCTTCTTTCATTTTTAATTATAATGAGGGGAAATGCAGAAAGCATTTAGCAAACCATGCTCAACAGTAATTCCCAAGCACCGTATTTGTCAGCAGGAGAAATAAGATTCTGGCTGCACAGAATTGATTACTTATCCTTATTTTGCTTTCCTTCTGACTCTGGTATCATAGAAATTTTATAGCAAGCAGTATTTTAGTCCTTAAGAGAAAACCCCCCAAGTGTTCCCCAACCCCTTAGCAGCCCAGATGTTCTCTACCGAATCTTGACTTCCTCCAGCTGGATGCTGAAGTAAGTTCAGAGAGCCTCTCCTCTTGGGCCTACTCAACATAGCAGAATTTTCTGTCTCTGACAGGCAAGGGCTAATTATCGTTCCTAAGTATGAAAAATTTGCTCAAAGGTCCCTGAAAGGGGAAAAAAAATCAAAATTCTAACTTCTAGTTAGCAGGTTCTGAAGTAAATTTTGCAGAACCTCAGATTGATTAATTTCTAACCCATTCAGCAACAACTCTGTCCTTGGGCATTATCTGGATCTTTTCAATACAGTGGTTATCACAGCAGTAGAAATACCAACAAAACCAATGTAATGATATTTACAACATAATGTTTTGTCACCATGTATCTCTGTATCACAGGTTCATTGTCTAGTCAAACAATCTTTGGATAGAAAACAGATTTGAGGGGCACCTGGGTGGCTCAGTGGGTTAAAGCCTCTGCCTTCGGCTCAGGTCATGATCCCAGGGTTCTGGAATCGAGTCCCGCATCGGGCTCTCTGCTCAGCAGGGAGCCTGCTTCCTCCTCTCTCTCTGCCTACTTGTGATCTCTCTCTGTCAAATAAATAAAAAAAATAAAAAATAAAAAAAAAAAAAAGAAAGAAAACAGATTTGACTGGTCGGGGGGTGGGGGGGGCGGGAAGCAGCACTGTTGGGACCCCTCTCATTCTTGAGAGTTTTTTCTGTATCTTCACTTAAATGTCTACTGTTAAAAAAAAAAAAAAAAAAAGAAGAAGAAGAACAAGAAGAAGAAGGGGAAAAAAAGGGAAAAAATTCCTGTGCGCACCTGCCTGATTGCTCTAGATAAGATCAGGAAACAGAAAATACAGAGCAGCCTAGCTTGCCACATAAAATTAGAAAGTGACATTTTGAAGGGAAAAAAAAAAATACACTACAAAAATGGCTCCCTTGTCTGAATTAAAAGATTCCAGTCTGAATTCTTTTCTTCATTTCATCCCTTCCCTGTGTCACTACCATCCCAGTCCTGACCCCTGATGCTTTCTGTCAGGCACCTAGCTGTCCCTCCCTAGAGGCTGTGCCACTTCACAACCAGAATCTGAAAGTGCCTCGTCCACTGTAATCTCCAAAAGGGACCTCCTTTGCATTATAAATTACCAGGAATGTACTGTCCATTCATAAAAGGTATGAGTCAGGGTGAATTTCACTATATTTCATAGCTTACTTCATTCTAATTGGGAAAAAATATAGGGGATTTGAAGCAATGCAAGATAAACTTATTGTCTTCTCAATAAAAAAAAAAATCTGTTTTACTATTGTACCTGACATTTTATAGTTCTTATCTGTTTCCCTTTTCTAATTTGAAACTGTGTGTTCTCTTAGGACTAAGCAACCAAAACACTTTTTGAGGGAATCCTAAAGTGCACTGTTAATTTTATATCCCTTAAGTCATTTTCACTGCAGACAATCATGAGCCCAGATCATCGGGTTAGTGTTTAAAAAAATGGATTCTATTTCTTCCCTGAACATCATTTACCTAGGAAAACTTGAGAGCTGTTCATTTGCCTGTGAGCAGTTTCCAAGTCAGTAGTAACATGAAGTTCCTTCGCCTACTGGAAAGAGGGAATTCTATGACCCATCAGTTTCTGGTTATTCTAACCTCAACTGAATCATGAAAAAACCATGAACAACTTTTATTTCTTCTCTCCTGTTTGCTCTGTCATCTGTTGAATTTAGCTGAGGTAAAGAGGTACTTTTTTCTCATTCATCATTGTAAGCTAAGGAATAATTTTATTGCTGTGAATGTTTTGGGCAGAACGCCCATCTCAAAGTGGAAGATGTTAAGCCGACCCATTTTCTCATAAGATGTATGTTTCTGCATCTTCAGCCAATATTCCTTAGTCTGCTGAAATGCATTAAAAAGTAGGAAAGATAAATAGACCCACCTAGCTGTTTTGAGGTAGCGGATTGAACTATAAGCCATGTGGAAGAGATAGCTTCATACTTGCTTCTAGTCTAATAAATAACTTCAAAAATAGATTCTTGGTAAATAAAATCTTGAAATAAGACAGAAGACAAGGAATATAAAACACTAAATGATCACGTTGAAATAGAGACACCTCACTTCCCTTAGTGACCAAACCTGATTAGGAGTAAAGCAAATATGAGGGTGACTGGGTGGCTAAATTGGTTAAGCGACTGCCTTCAGCTCAGGTCATGATCCTGGAGTCCTAGAATGGAGTCCCAGATCGGGCTCCCTGTTCGGCAGGGAGTCTGCTTCTCCTGGAGACCTCTCTCCGCTCATGCTCTCTCTCTCTCTCTCTTTCTCTCAAATAAATACTCCCTCTCAAATAAATACTAAAAAATATTTAAAAATAAAAGTAAAGCCAATATGAAAGACATCACAATGTTGGGAGAAATGCCTCTTGAATAAACACAATTTGCTTTGCAAATTTTTGAAATCTCAAATTGATAGAGCACCAAAAAAATGGTTTCATTAAAGAAAGTCTGGCTTTTTGTTAAAAAAAAAGAAAAAGAATCTAATATATCTTTGAAGAGAATGTAAATTCCCTAAGAGGGGTGTGTGTGTGTACGTGTGTGTGTTATCCACTGATACATGGCTGATATAAAAAGTATATAATAAATATTGCTGAACAGAGTTCATAAAACCATTTCCTGTATATGATCTCATGTGATCTCAACAGACTCTGCTGTCTTGAGGATTAGGTCCCAGTCACATGCTTTAGCCTAATAAAGGGCAGCACCTCAGGTGGTGTCACACAAATGGAAATTGGCAGGGAAACCAGGGAAAGAGCTTTTGGTAAAAGACACAGTGATCATTGGGTGCTGATGCCAGTACCTCATAGATACCAAATCAATATTCATTGAATGGTGAAACTTTCCCTAAAGATGCAGGCTGACTTACATTACTCTCTCCCTTTACTGTCACAATGCCATATTTCTCTTCCTTCCTAATTCTTAGAATAATAAGAAATTAGATTATTCAGCTCTGCATTTACTTGTTTATTGTTTCTCTCACCCCTCTAAAATGTAAGCTCCACGAATGAAGAGGCTTTGTCTGTCTTAGTCCCTAAAGAAGTGTCTGATCCATGGTACATACTTTATAAGACTGGGATGAATAAATGAATCAACCAGTCAACTATCTATCTGAAATGACTGCCTGGATTATGTTTTTTCAATTATTCTCTCTTTAGCATACATTACTTGGGTAGTGCGGTCCTTATCTGTTTTAGTTTGTATGCGCTGTATGTGTGGTGCTTGCTTTCCTTCTCTTTCTTCCCCGATAATGTGAATCAACTCTTCATGAGGAGGGGAGAAGCCCTTATGTGACCTACCAAGATGATGGCAGAATCCAAGAAAGAGAACCATGATTTGGATAGCTTCGGCCAGCTCTTTCTCGAATAGTTTGAAATGTGAAGGATGAGATACTGAAGTTCAGAGTGGTAATGAGACAGGACTTCAAACATGTCCCCCAACTAGAAGGAATGGTCTTCCCTCCTACGCCATACTTTAGTCATTTCGTCTCCCTGAGGATATGAAAATTTAAATAAAAATTTTAAAGAGGCATACCATGAAAATACACAGTTCTCATAATGATCTCTCCTATAGTTGAGAGGTAAATTAAATCTGTTCTTAAGACAATCAGGTGGGGACCCCTTGGTGGCTCAGTGGGTTAAAGCCTCTGCCTTCAGCTCAGGTCATGATCCTAAGGTCCTGGGGTCAAGCCCCGCATCAGGCTCTCTTCTCAGCAGGGAGCCTGCTTCCCCCCCCCACCCTCTATGCCTGCCCCTCTGCCTCTCTTTGGTATCTATGAGGTACTGGCATCAGCACCCAATGATCTTTGTGTCTTTTACCAAAAGCTCCTTCCCTTGTGATCTCTGCCTGTCAAACAAATAAATAAAATCTTTAAAAAAAGACAACCAGGCAATACAAAAGATGTTAAAACCAACTTTAGCTTTAAAATAATGGGAAAATTCTATTATCACTTTGACTCATTTTTTGCCATCATCACTTATAGCTTCTTTTTCTTCTTCCAGGCAATTTTCTGGAAATACTGAAAAGTTTTTGTTCTAAGTTTTTTTTTTTTTTTTCAATATGGCAGTAGTCCTAAATCTTGAAGCAATTAAATAGTCATTATAAATTCAAGGAAAGATTTGGAATATTTTTTATAAAAATCTGGCTATGTCTTCTCATTCATGTCACTTTGAGTTATATGTGCAGTTCCTGCTGCTTTTTGAAATGGTTATATCTCGATCTGATACAGATAATATCTTTCCTTCTTTAATTCCATATGCTCCTTCTCCATCCCAGTGGCTCAGCACTGTGATCAATGCTCATGATTGGATTTACTACTCTTCCCCCAACAATTACTAATTTTCTTCCATCTCTATGTTTCTTCTCTTCTCACATTGTGAAAAACATGCTTTTGTACAGACTTATCCCTTCTAGAGCGTTTGTTCCTTAAGAGCAAGCACACTATATTCCATATCTTTTGATCTCCAACAGGGCACTGACTATATAAATGAAAGCAAGGGTTAATATGCGACAATTACACCCTCCTGTTTGTTCTATTCATCCCCGATAGTTTAAAATGTTC
Source organism: Mustela nivalis (assembly GCF_964662115.1). Classification (NCBI taxonomy): domain Eukaryota; kingdom Metazoa; phylum Chordata; class Mammalia; order Carnivora; family Mustelidae; genus Mustela; species Mustela nivalis. Next base: position 19,671,002 of record NC_139039.1, on the reverse strand, counting down.
ATGTACATGATAATTAGATTTTCATTGAAAATGGAAATTGAGAAAAAGCTTTAGACTAATAATGGACATTGTACCATTATTGGACATTAGCTGTTAACAAGTCTAGGCTAGATCCTAAGGAAATAACCAAACAGCCTGAGCACTTTCCTCTTCAATTCCATTACACTTAAATGGCTATCTGTGTTCTTTGAAATTTTAATCACCTAGAAATCAGCTGCTGGTACCCTAGAGCCTGCTGGGTGAAATTATTATCCCACAGTTTTTATTCTCCAAGTACTCAATGCTCTTGGAGCAACAGATCCACATAACTTTCTCTTCCCCTTGCAGTCAAAAGTGGTAAAATCTCCAACAGATGAGTCAAAGATTGGTCGTGGAACGATGTCAGTAAATACAGTAATCTTCTGAGTTTGTCAGGTGAAAAATTGGCACTTGACACAAAATCCAACAGCTTTTTCTTCAATCCCACCATTCCAGGAGAAAACAAGAATGATAGCTTTGTACAGGGTAGGTAGACAGAGCCGGATTCAGGGTTCTGATATATAGGCTTAAAATTTAAGGGGAGGAATTTAGTTTGGGCAGAAAAAAGTTCTCCACTGTACACGTTATTTGACATCGGAATACAGTCTGAGGGAAAATGGCAATGTTGCAGCCACAGGAATTTAGGTTTTTAAATGTTGAAGTGAGCTCTCTTAGGGCAACCTGGACACAAAGAAATAACCTCTCGCAGAGTTCTATGATTCTCTAATCATACTTGAATATAATAGTAGCACTGGGGGTTTTCGGAGAGTGGTAAAGTGAAAATCCTTCTGGAGGTTTAAACAGAAAAAGATGTACGCTTTGATCCAAAGTGGTTTTTAAAACAAACTCCGTGTTCAAAAATACAATCATGCCTGAGCCCCTCTGGAGTCACCGCCACCAATTAACACTGTGTACTCACAGAACACCTGACCCTGGGCCGACCTTTCTAAAATAAAGGGCTCGCCCTTTCTGGATCCACATTCAGTACAGAATAGTACAGTCTAAATATTTCAAAAACTCGACCTACATCCATTTTGAAGTTTGAGTTATTAATCACTTTTAAAGTTGGGATTGAGGAAGGGGGATAAAAAAAGAAGAGAAGCATTAAAAAAAGAAAGAGCAAACCATAAGAGACTCTTAACTGTAGAGAACAGACTGAGGGTTGCTGGAGGGAGGGGGTGGGGGATGGGCTAGATGGGTGATGGGGATTAAGGAGGGCACGGAGGCACCTGTGATGAGCACTGGGTGTTTATGTACGTGATGAAATACCGAATTCTACTCCTGAAACCAGTACTATCCTATATGCTAGCTCACTAGAATCTAAATAAAACTTGAAACCAAAAAAAGTCAATCAATCAATAAAGTTAGGACCTTAAACTTTGGGGAGAACACTGGTCACAGTTTTATAAGTAATAGTTTTTTTGTTTGTTTTTTAAATCACTTTTCTCTTTTTTAAGTACAATACATATTGTACAACCTCCTCAAAGCCTGTCCTGGTCACCTGTGAAGGGAAGGAATAAAACAATCCAAATCACTGGGTGGACCGCCAGCGAATTAATGCAGCTTTCCCAGAGACAAGGTACTTTCTTCCCATTGTTACCAGTCAATGACAGAGACCCTAACGCTACAGAGGAAGGACTCTCATTTAAATGCGAATAGCATGTGAAGTTTTTTTTGGTGGTTTTTTTTTTGTTTTTTATTTTTTTATTATTATTATTATTTTTTTTTTGTAATTTCAAGTAAATTGCTTCATTACAAACCTCAGGAAGGAGGCGGCTTCCTGCATTTGTACAGACAAAAGTGCCAGGAACAGAGAGAGAAGTCGGTGGAGTCCACATTAACTTAACTTCATTATCTCAGCCGCTCACCTGCACAGAAGAAGCCCCCGTCTCCTGTCTCTCGGGTCCTGCCCTCTCCCACCTGCTGCCGCCTTGCCTTCCTTCAGGGAGAGAAAGAAGAGGAACCAACTTCAGTTCACGCGCTCTGGAAGCCTCCCCTGAGACTGCTCTCGCCTTGACTATTATGTGCTTGGCGTTCTCCTCATCAACAGCTGTTGGGCATCCTGTTGGAAATATTTAAATATTATGCCTACCAGCTGTGTTTTTTTTTTTAATAGTATCTTTAAGTCAACGGCTGTGTTTGCGGCAGACTCCACAAGGCGTGGACTATGCACTGAAACATCATTTTCTCCTCCAGAGGTTTAATAGTTCCAAAAATGACTTCACATCAGTAAAAAAAGTTTGCCTTTGCCTTTTCTTTGCCTCACGCCCCACCACCGAGATAACGGAGTTAACGAGCGTTTCTTGCTTGCAGCTATCTTTCCAAAGGCAGGTACCAAAGAGGGAAAAACATTCATCAGTGAAACTTTAAGGATGAGCATAAGCCAATCCCTTGAGAACTCGGTGGTGGGATTGGGGTGACGGAAGCTGAGGTGAACACGAGAAGCTGTTGGGGCTGGGGGCCATTATGATGACTGTTAACAGAAGTCACCTCAGCTCTAATAGCCCTTTGATCATTTTTCGGTCTACAGCTCACAAATTCCCGCCATTAAAAATTCTAAGAATTACTATGCAATTGAGTGTTGCAATGCATTTCTTTAACACACGGTTTTGTAGAACATGGTCCTGAGCCACTTTTCTTAAGGTAATTCTGGAAGCCACATTTTTAAAAAGGTAAAAAAAAAAAAACCTAAGCGAGGAAATACTATCACAAAATAATGACTCATGTACAGTATTCTCTGAATCCAAATGATCCCAAAGCACATCATAAAACAGTTAAATGAGTGTGAAAATTTATGTTGGAAGACAGATTGCTATCTCCTCACTATAAAAGGGAAAATGACTCATTCCCCCAAGGGTAAGCTAGCCTCCTGCTACATTTTTCAAATGCTATAAAGTTAACTTACTTCTAGTCCCAAGTGTCTCCAGAAGCTACAGTTATGGTAGCAATACTGCAGATGATCAAGAACGGACTAGTTGGACGAGACGAGGGGCTCATATCTTGTCAGGCATTGTCTAGAACTGGTCTGACTTCGATGCATTAAACTCCTACTCTACCACATTTTTTACTCCTGAGGTCCACTGTTCCCTGTCCTTTCTTGGAAACTTTCAAACCCAGCCTGCCTTCATTTTCTGTAGTGATTATCTAGATTCTGTCATCTATTACTTTGTCCACACTTTTACCAATAGCCCTAAACCCCTTGTGTCATTCATTGTTCTTCCTTACCTAAGCTTTAGTCATCAATGAATTAATGAGATGTTAAAATAAGCTAGTAAGGGGGCACCTGGGTGGCTCAGTGGGTCAAAGCCTCTGTCTTCGGCTCAGGTCGTGGTCCCAGGGTCTTGGGATCGAGCCCCGCATCGGGCTCTCTGCTCAGCAGGGAGACTGCTTCCTCCTCCCTCTCTGCCTGCCTCTCTGCCTACTTGTGATCTCTGTCAAATAAATAAATAAATAAAATCTTTAAAAAAAAATCTTTAAAAAAAAATTTGAAAATCAAGCTAGTAGGGATGCCTGGGTGGCTCAGTCGGTTAAGGGTCCAACTCTTGACTTTGGCTCAGGCCATGATCTCAGGGTGATGAGAGCGAGGCCAGATCAGGCTCCAGGCTCAGTGGGGCATCCGCGTGAGATTCTCTCTCTCTCTGTCTCCTTCTTTCCCTACCCCTTGCTCACACACTGTCTCCCTCTCTCTCTCAGTAAATAAATAACATCTTTAAAGATATTTATTTATTTATTTATTTGACAGTTGGAGATCACAAGTAGGCTGAGAGGCAGGCAGAGAGAGGGGGAAGCAGGCTCCCCCACTGAGCAGAGAGCCCGATGCGGGGCTCGATCCCAGGACCCTGAGATCATGACCTGAGCTGAAGGCAGAGGCTTTAACCCACTGAGCCACCCAGGCGCCCATAAATAACATCTTTAAAACTAATTACTTTTAAAAATAAATTCAGGCTAGTAGCTGCTTAACACAAAAAAGTTTCATTTTTGTCAAATCCTCCCATAGTTCCTATGTAGAGTACATTTTGGCCAAACCAGTATTTGTAATTTTTCTGCACACTGAAAATATATTATATGCATTTTTACCCTTTATCACTGCCATCTTTGTTTGGCTGCTGAGAAAAGTATATTTCCTTCTCTTTTTGAGCCCTGACGACCTTGTTCATTTGATATTGGTAGTTAATAAATTCATAATGCTAATAATCTTAAAACAAATACATCTAAGACTCCTCGAAATACTGTGAGCTGACCTTCCAACATTGTTAAGTATAGCAGATATACATTCTCCCCAGCCTCCAACAGCTTTGGCTAAATAGGCTGCAAACATCATCACACAGTTAGGAAGCCCTGTGCCCAGCGACTTGGGATTTATTTATTTATTTATTTATTTGCAGATTCAGCTAAACCTTGTAACATTTAAATGATACCCCTTCTGCAGGACATGGGGAGGCCAACAATCATCAATTAGCAGCATAAAGCAGGAAAGGACAGTTGAGTTTTTGCTAATGCAAGGCAGAAGCAGAAGAGGGTTGACTGACACTAAGAAGATTATCCCTGGTTTTTCAATACAGCAGGCAAATGAATATTGTTGATAAACGTACTATCAACTCTATTCTTACAGCTCTGATAGTGACTTTAATCCTGACCTTGAAATGGCTTCTCCTCACACACAAAGCCTTTTTCAAATGACATTTTACAAAAAAAAGAAACAGAAAAAAAAAAAAAGAAACAATAATTTATCTATCTGGTGATGAACTTTTATATGGGGGTTTACTGTGGACCAGGGAACTAAGTGCTTTATCTACATCTTATGTCACGTAAGCCTTAGAACAACTTGATGAGGACAACTATTAACATCCACATTTTACAGATGGGGAAACTGAGGTTTGGTGCAGAATCGGGTCTGTCTGATATCAGGGTCTGAATTCTTATGACTGTCTGAGGACGCACCCCGCACAGTCTGTGTTTCTTCCATCTGGCTCCCCACCAGGGAATGGTCAGGGCATTTGACACGTACTGATAATTATAAAAAGCAGGTACTAAAAATAGTGCATGACAAATGACAGCAGGTAATTGATTGCATTTAAGCTATAAGAACCAAGGAAAGGGAAAATTACAGCAGGTTCTTGCCTTCTCTATAGGAAAAGCAGGCCATTGACTATGTAATGACATTTAAGGAGACCTTAAAACTTCCCTCACACAGGTAGTAAAGATCTTTCTCACCAGTCTTCTTGAGAGCGAAACATTCCTATTCTTAACCTCCCTGTGGGCTTTTTTAAAAAAATGACACAAGTATCTTACCCAGGTCAATTGTTCTGTTTTCCTGGAAATAGAAAGCATTAGTTCATAAAGGATTTAATTCGTGCACTTCTATCTCTTTTCAATTAACAGAGACACACATTGAAGTATTAAGATTTCTGAAAAGAGGTATTTTTCCACTTGACTTTGGCAAGTGCTACATAGCCGTTTTGCTAAACCTCCCTTGCAAGGTCATCTTATCAACAGACCCACCGTTATTTTCAGTTCTCACTCTGTACAGCCTTCAAAGTTGTTGACATCTTCCTTCATTTGAAATATCCCCTTTCTTTGGTACCAAGACATCACATCTCCTTGTTTCCTATTTCCCAGCCCCATTTGCACCATTTCTCCCATAAGCTACTCCTCTTTCACAGTCACGTCAGGTGCCGGAGTTCCCCAGGACTCTGGCCCAGGTCTCTCCTCTTCTCTGTATCTTCAATCTGGACCATCTCGTCCACTCAAGGTGTTTCAGTTGCTATATATAGAGACAACCCTGAAATCTCTAGCTGAAGCTCAGAACTCTATTCAGAATAGATCGGTATAGTAAAATGTCTACCAGACCTCTCAAACATCGTCATCAGACATCTTGTTCCACGGTTCCCCAAATTCAGTTATTATTCTCCATCCCCCAAACTATCCATCCTCTGGTATTCCGTATCTCGGTAAGCAGTCTTCTACCTACCCAGCTGCCAGAGGAGAAGCCTGGGTATCCTAGTCTTTGTTGTTCTTTCTCATTCTTCATATCAAATCAACCATGCCCTGTTCCATATATACCTGTTACATGTCCCTACTACCAATACCTACCCTCTACCCTGTCCACCCTTGCTATCACTAACTTAATGCAAGATGTCATCTTTCCTCCAGAAGATGGCAACCAAGTGCAACCAAGATCCTCACGCTACTTTGTTTCCTTCAGTCTACTGTGGAAAACTATATATCATCAAAATGAAAGTTTATTATTGAAAGCGGGCAGAATTGACATTTAGAGCAGGACCATAAAAAGAAATCGGACCTATCCTGGAAAACTAGCAACTATGGTCATACAATCAGACTGCAGTTAGGAAAATGTCTTTCTAAAATATATCCTGGGGCTCCTGGGTGGCTCAGTCAGTGAAGTGTCTGACTCTTGATATAGGCTCAAGTCATGATCTCAGGGTCCTGGGATCAAGCCCCACACTGGGTTTTGCTCTCAGCAGGGAGTTGGCTTGAGATTCTCTCTGTCCCTCTCTCTGACCCTTCCCCCTGCTCTCGCTCTCTCTCATTCTAAAGTAAATCAAATCAAATCAAATTGTGATGTCTTGGTGACTCGGTCAGTGAAGCATCTGCCTTCAGCTCAGGTCCTTGCTCAGCAGAGAGCCTGCTTCTCCCTCTTCCTGCTGCTCCCTCTGCTCAAGAGCTCGCTCTCTCTCTGACAAATAAATAAAATCTTAAAAAATAAAATAAATAATGAATGAATTAAAACACATCCCTCCTCATGTCATGTCTCTGCTTAAAAGGTATCCATGGCTCCCCATTGCCTTCGGGAAGTAAGCTGAACTTCTTAACAAGGTTCTCCGTGGTCGGGTCCTGCTTGGCTCTCATTCTTCAACTCTCACCTCCTTACTTTTACACACCACACTTCCATCTTGGGTTTAATTCCCCCCAAATTCACATACTCTCTCAATGCTGGAATGCTTGCATGTTCTTAAGTCTTCGCAGAGGCTTTTCCTACTTCTTTGCTAGCCCATTTCTATGTAAACTTTAAGTTCCAGATTAGGTGCTATTGAGAAAAGTTCCTCTTAACCCTAAGAACTGGCCAGGCTGCCCCTCAGAGTGCTGCCAAATACCTAATACTTCTAGGGAGAAGTATGGAGCACCATGGGGTGCTCTGATTGTTTATTTTCTTATTTTACTGACACGAGATCATGCTAGTGCTGTAAGTTTCCTACATAAAAGGCATTTAAGAACAAAAAACAGATTTGGGGAATGAGGTGTTAGGGGACTTCTCTTGATACTGAATTTAAACAGTAAGCACACTATATTTACCTACATTTACATTTACTGTTCACTGATGTGAGAGGTTTCATAAATACTCTGGATAGGTAAAGAGTCTAAGACTTCTCATAAGCCACAGGTTAATACCACTAATGTGCTAAACCAGTGGCCTGAAAGCATTTTTGCTTGAAACCTCTATCAGCAACTAGTACGAGTATGCACTTTTACTATTTATGGATTTTACACTTTATAAATGATACACATGTTCTATTATGCTAATTTATGATGTACCTTCTAAGAAATAGAAATAAAGATTTTTTTTTTTTGAAAGGTAAATAGACGTTCTAAATATTTCCTCACCTCAGTTGATCATGATTTGGTGATTCCATTTTGAAGATCACTTTTAAAAATGGTTTTGAAAGACAGAAACGGTAATGAGTTGGCTGTTTTAATACCAGAGCCAGGCCTAGTACAGAGCCTGGCACCCAGTAAGCACTCAGTTATTGAGTAAAAGAAAGATAGACAGTTTGGACTAGGGAGTGGAATTTACCAGGTGAGGTCTAATCGCCAATTGGGTGCTGTGGTGAGAAGAAGGAATGTTTAATTGGGAAAATGTTAGGAAGAAAATAACCAAATGGGGAAGTAGAAAGTCTTGAAGAGAAAAATAATCTGCTTCTTGGCTCCATATAATATATAATTACCAATTATACCAACGAAAGTAATACACTGTTATTCCATTTGAAACCAAAAGCATTGTAAAACTGGCATGCAAAAACAAACAAGAAAAAGGGTAGAATCCCTAGTGACTATGCAGCATTCACCATCACTGTGTCTCTGGTTAAAACTAAATCCCACCACATTAAGTTGAGAAAACAGAAGGAGGAAAAACACATCTTTTGGGACCTCTCACTCTGTGTCAGTCACTCTTCTGGGGGGTTCCATGGGCTTTGTTATCACTGAGGACTTCTAATGTGCAAAACACTGTGGAGGTTACAACTTTGGGTCCGCATGGTTTTCTTCTGTCAGGGACTACACTGCCCAGCTCCAGAGAGACAGTAAGGTAAGTCTGAAAATAAACACAAGCCAAATAGAATGAAATATCTTCTATTATTATACATACAAATTATTATAGATATAAATTTTTGATTCTTCACAATAGTTCAGATGTTATGTGATTTTATTATTTTCAATAATAAAATGTATTTTTAGATGTATTTTCAATACATCTAAAAGCTGCTTCATTTAAAAATCTTCCTGAGGGACACCTGGGTGGTTCAGTCAGATTAAACAGCTGGCTCTTTGTGGGGCTCAGGTAATGATCTCAGGGTCCTGGGATCAAGCCGCATGTCTGACTCCACACTCAGCTGGGAGTCTGGCTCAGGAATAATCCCTCTGCCCCTCTCTCTCCCCTTTCACTCTCTCTTTCTCTCTGTAATAAATATGTAAATCTTTAGAAAAAAAAAGAAATATACTTGATCTTTAAAAATTAAAAATCTTCGTAAAGATTTTCTTCACAAAGTAATGATTCAGGAAAAACGTTGTTCCTTTATATAACCATGTTATCCAATGTTGGTTGTTTAAAAAAAAAAGATGTAAAGATTATATCTACTGGAGAGTAGTATAATGCTGGAGGGGTCTGGAGAAGAGAGAGAGTCGTTTACCAAGTTTGTGAAGAAAGTATTCAGCCAAAAAAAAAAAGTGGAAGGAATTTTTTTTATCAAGCAACACTGAGAACTTCAATGAAAGCAGAGAGAATAGACAAACAAAAGGTGTTTAGCCTCTACAGTTAGTCACAATCACCATAGTAACAGCTTCGCCATGGAAGAGAACGTCTACAACTAAGCCAACTTAAAAAAATATGACTGTTAGGAGCCCACTGACAAAAAAGTTGAAATGCTCAAACCAACCATGAAAATAATTTGCAGAACCTAGAAAACAATAGTTTTCTTAAAACTCACCCATAATCCTCATCCAGAGGCTCCTTATAATGGAACAAATGAAAAGTTTCTTCCAGCTGAATCTGGTGCATGTTCATGACAGGAAAGAGAACGTCTCTGGTCTAAATTGATCGAAAGGGGCACTTGGATCCTTCCTGCACGGTGGAGGGAAGAACCACGCTTGATACCAGAAGAGCTGGCCGTTGATCACACCTCACATCTTGAGAAATTGATGAGAGACAGAAGCAGAGTTCATCTGCAGGCCATCACTGACAGCATTGACTTTTTCTTCAAGGAGGTTCAGGAAGACCCTGAAACCACTGAAATCCTGGCCCAGGGAAGTAAAAGAAAGAAGTGAGTCTGAGAACACTCACAAGGTAACGAGGAAAATCCCCAAAGGCACAAAGGAAGCGGTATTTGCCCTCCAAAATGGAAAATGCAGATGCATTATGAAGGCAAATATATGACCATTTCCTTTTATATCTAAGCAGGTTTGGGATGGGTTTTATAAAACAAATTCTAAGCATTTTCAGTGACTCAAAATTATAACAATTATCAGTAGGATTTGGAGGGGAGGTAAGAAAAAATTCTTTTCTATAAGTGAGATTTATCAATATATTTGTGACTATTCATCTATTTTCTTCAGATTTGTGTCTTAAATGAGGGAGTTTTTAGACCCAGGTCATGCCATAAATTCACCATCACTGATGTCAGAGAAAAAAACCCAATGTTCTGGCCAGACAATGGCAAAGGAAGATCTCAAAGGTATGCTGAGAAGGTGGACAAAGTTTGCAGTCTGTCAAAAGTTACCCAGGAAAAATATATTCTCTTTGGATCACCTCACTTCCCAATAACAACATTAAATTGCACAAGATACAGAAACAACATAGTGTTCAGGTTCCTTGAGAGAAAAAGACCAGACCTAATAGAGTCTGGTTGCATTCGGTGTGTGGTGGGTTGTGTGAGCTACAGGAAAGTCTCATAGATCGCTGGCAAATACAAGCCCCACAGCTTGAATTCTGATGTTTTGATTCAAGAGCGGTTGGCTACTTTTTTCAGCATACAAGAAATGAAAGTCATGTATTCTTACTCTTTTCTGAAACTGTAAGACAAGAAGCTGGGATGACCGGGAAGCTGGACTATCTAACGAGTTTCTCTCTCTGGATTTTATAAGAACCTCTCACTTTCCAATTTATTAGACCACTTTTTAACAGATATACACCCACAATAAAATTTAAGGGTACAATTTCAATAACTTTGGAAAAATGTTCAGAGTTGTGCCCCCATCACCACCACCCAATTGTAAAACATTTCCATCACCACAAAAGGAAACTTCAAGTCTGTTTGAAAGTACTCCTTATTCCCACTCCAACTCCCAGGTGACTACTAATTTACCTTCCATCATCATAAATTTACCTTTTCTGTACTTTTCCTTGAAACGAAATTATACAATATGTAATCTTCTGTGTCTGGCTTCTTCTCCTTAACATGTTGTTGGAGCTCTCTCCATGCTGGAATCCACATCACGACGCTATGACTTTTGATTGCTCAGTAGTACACCATGGTATGGATACACCATATTTTTGTTTGTCTATTCACTAATTGATGGACATTTGGATTGTATTCCTTTTCCTGGTTCACATAAATAACACTACTCATGAACATTGATGTCTAAGTCTTTGTGTAGATACATAATTTCATTTCTCTTGGCTACATAATGAGAAGGGAAGTTGCTGGGCCTTATGATATGTGATATATTTATGTTTAACGTTTTAAGAAATTGCCAAACTATTTTTCAAAGTGGCTGCATCATCCTTCTACCTAACTCGAAATGTCTTAAGCACCAGATAAAAACGACTGTGCTTTGAACAAGCCTAGATGTTCCAACCTGATGGATTCTAAACTTCTGCCCCCTTGATTACCTCTTAATGCATTCTCATCATTCCAATGTTTTCTATTATCCTATACATTGCTAAAATGATATGATTTCATAAAATTAAGTCCTGCTTACTTTGAACCATTAAAAAATTCAAACACAAACAGACCATTAAAAGTTATCCTTTTTTGTTTGTTTGTTTGTTTAATAATCTGCTTGGAAAGTGTCTGAAACATACATATCACTTACATTTGCTGTGAAGAGTTCCATCAAAATGGTGGAATTATGAAGACTGGTAAAAAATACACACATATAATTCAAGGAGATCCTATAAATCAGCTATGTAAAGAGACAAAAGAAAGTCATAAGATTCAGTCCTTAGAAGAGTGTGATATTTCTGTGGAGAACAATGTTTCATGTGAGATTGTTACTTGAGTCTCAGCCCATGAAGGATAAAGGGAAAAAAGGAAACTAGAGACTGCTCACAGATCAACACATCCACCTAAGTGAATCCTCCATTGTCAACCTCAGAAGAGCCAAGATACAACTACTACTTCAGAAGAGGTCTTGGGACCACAACTGATGCATTCAACTTTTCACAAGGGGGGGGAAATATAAATTTCACTTAAAAAAAAAAAAAAAGAAAAAGAAAAAAAGGGAAAATCTATATTTAATTGAAGAACAAGGCTTCCACCTAGTGGACAATACAAGATTTGGTTTTTACAGTTAACGTGTGGTTTCCACAGTAAAATACCACAATAGATCTCTAAAAAGAGAGGCAAAATAGAAATGCCAATAATTCATTCTTGTTTACATTTGAAGCCTAGGAAAACTTGAAAAGAATCTTCTAAACTTTCAGGGAGACAGGGGAAGGGTACAGTCACTAATAATATGTTTAAAACTAAATGTAGGTAATGGAAAGTAGTGAAAGGAAGGAAAGTTCTACAAGTAGGGAGAACATTTAGCTAGATGATGAAAAATGTGTACCATTCAAGGAAACAGTGACTCTGTATCATAAATCCTCAACCCCACACAAATTGCCACGGAGCCCAGGTCATCAGCCTCAGGATCATTTCCCTTGTCAGACTTATGGATGGACCAATATTTTCTGGGGTCAGGAGACAAAAAGTGACTGTGCCTTTAAATCATGTCATTTTCAAAGGCAGTTGTAGGATTCTTTTTTTTTTTTTTTTTTTTTTTAGATTTTATTTATTTACTTGACACAGAGAGGGAGAGAGCACAAGCAGGGGGAGATGCAGAGGGAGAGGGAGAAGCAGGCTCCCCACTGAGCAGAGCCTGACATGGGGCTTGATCCCACGACCCTGGGATCATGACATGAGCCAAAGGCAGACGCCTAACCGACTGACCCACACAGATGCCCCACAATTGTAGGATTCTTATAGCCATATACAACAGTTTCCAAATTATATGGTTCTTATTATGAGTGTATTAAAATTCTAGAGAAGAGCAGATTTGAGGTTTCTAACTCTGCTATATAAGTATTTATTAGAATCTCAGCACCTGTGTAGAGATTAAATGAGAATTATACTAATTTTTGAGGCTTCACCCTGTTCTAGGCACCGGTAGAGACTTAACATAAATTATTTATATAATTCTCCAAACAATCATAAATTCCCCCTTTACACAGATGAAGAAACTGGGTTGTCAGAATAAACAGCATCAAATGGCAGAACTGGAATTTGAGCTAGCAGGTCAAACTCCAAGGCCACATTCCCAAGCTCTCAATAAAAATAGAATAAAGTGAGTAAAATATAAAGTAAATGCCCACTTCTCAAAGTTTTTAAGGATACATCTGTATCCTTTTCTAATTTATATTATTTATTTGATGATTTTTAAGAAATTGCTAACATCCCAATTCAATGTTAACATAAGCAATGAAGTAACAATTAGAGTCCTGGGCTCTCACTGTCTCTGTCTTCACTTCTCTTTTAACCTTGGACTATTTCTGGAAACTTTGTAATGAAATGACTTTCCTCTTTTTCTAGTGTTCCTAGGATAGAAGCCATTTGGTGTTGTACTAAAATCAATGGTATATAGTAAGATCATCTTTAATGTAGATAAATATGTTCCCATTCCCACTGCAAGACAATCATAACAGAATATAAAACACGAACCCAAACTTCCACTTAGAAGAGAAATACACTTGAGAGAGCGTGAGGATCATTTAGTATAGCATCCCTGGACTCCCTCCCCAACACTTTTTTTTTTTTTTTTCTGTATAACATAGAATAGCATTCAGTGTTTCTCCCTGCTAGTGCCTTTAGTAAGACAATTCTTGGTTTTGACAAGAGAATTAACAGCTTTGCCCCCAAATTTATCTCTTAAAGGTTTTTATTCATTTATTTGAGACACAGAGAGAGAGAGAGAAAGCACAAGCAGGGAGAGAGACATAGGGAGGGAGAGAAGCAGACTTCCTGCTGAGCTGGGAGCTCTATGTGGGGCTCCATCCAGGTCGCTAGGATCATGACCTGAGCCCAGGGCAGAGGCTTAACCAACTGAGCCATCCCAGCATCCCTGGCCCCACGTTTAAAATTCAAGCAGAGCTCTGCACATTCCCAAATTCACTCCTATGGGAAACAGCACAGCCTCTTGGTAAAACCATGGCAAAGTTCCTTCAGGCCCTGGAATCTTCGTCCCTCATGTTGCCCAAAGGAATGTCAAATATAAAGAAACATCACTTGAGTCAACCAGCCAACAGACAAATATGATTGCTCCAGGGGTTACTGGCCCAGTAAGGAAGACAAGATGCAAAGCGCAACGGGACACCCAAATGTAGCTCCTGGTGTGATCTTTTTAATCTCACTTCTGATTTTTTTGCAGATTCAGAAACTAGTTTTTGATACATGAAACTATGGTTTTTGGTTTTTCACATGATATGGTAACTTACCAGACACAGAAAAATGCAAAACAGGATTCACAGCCATGGTGTGTGGGGGCTGGGGAAGGGGATGGCAGAAATGCTTGGGCATGGAAAGGGTAGATTAGTTCAAAGATATTCCGGGTTGCTAAAAATGTGGATGTTTTTCTGTAACTCAACCTGAATTTCAATACCCTATTCCATGTAATAAAAGAAATTTGATCTAATCTTTAGAATCAAACATCAGGATTTTCTGTCATTTTTTATTTAAGCTAAAAACTCCCCCTTCCTTTGTTCCTTCTCCATTTAGGGATGGGGAAAGTGGGGGAGGCTCATAATAATAACAATAACTAGTATTACCATAATGGCCAAAATGTGTTGAGCACTCCTGGTATAATGGATCTCTGTCCCTCTTCTGTCTTTTTATCCCAAGGCAACTGAGCTCTTTTCTATCATGACAGATTAGGCTGCATTCTTTATAATTTTATATAAATGGCATTTTACAGGATATCCTCTTTTGGCTTAGCTTCATTCACTTAATGTCATCATTTTGAAATTCATTCCTATTGTTGCCTGGGTCAGTAATTCATTTCTTCTCGTTGTTGGATATTCTCTCTCCTATCCATTAAACAGTTAATGGGAATTATGGTCATTTCCAGTTTTAAGCTTTCACAAACAGAGCCACTATAAATATCCACATACAAGCCTTTTGGTGAACAGGGACTTCCACTTCTACTGGGTAAATACCTAGGAATGGAATGGTGGGATCATATGGTAGGTGTATGTACGACTTTCAAGAAAATGCTAACCTTTTTTCCAAAAGGAAAAAAGTAGTGTATGAAAATTTACATCTTTCCCAACATTTGATATGGTCAAACTTTTAAAACTTTAGTCATTCAAGTTGGTGGGCAGTGGCATCCCACTGCAGTTTTATTTATTTATTTATTTATTTATTAAGATTTTATTTACTCATTTGACAGAGAGAGAGAGAACACAGCTGGGGGAGTGGCAGGAAGAGGGAGAAGCAGACTCCCCAGTGAGCAAGGAGTCCAATGCGGGACTTGATCCTAGGACGCTGGGATCATGACCTGAGCCAGAGGCAGATGCTTAACCGGCTGAGCCACCCAGGCATCCCCCATTGCAGTGTAATTTATATTTCCAGAATGGCTAATGGTCTTGAACGTCTTTGTATGTGTTTATGTGCCATCTGTATAATTTGTTTGAAAGAATATTTGTTCAAATGTCTAGCCTATTTTCTATTACACTGGATACTTCATATGAAGTTGTAAGACATTTTTTATGTTCTAAATATAGGTCCTTTATCAGATGCAATGTTGTCTCCCAGGTTTATTTACGTAACAGAGTTCAAGATTTTTGTTTTGATAACACCGACTATATTGATTATCTTTATCTTATGGGTTGTGTTTTTGGTGCGGAGTTTGAGAAGTCTTTTCCGAGGCTAACATCAGTTAAGCCATCTCCTATGGGGTCCTTTAGAAGTTCTAGAGTGTAAGCTCTTACATTTAAGTTCTTAGACAAGTTCAAGAGAATTTGCTTTTGTTGGAAGGTAAGAGTCAAGCTTCAGTTTCTTGCATGTGGCTGTATAATTGTTCTGCACTGTTTGTGGAAAGGATTATCCTTTTCCCCACTGAATTTGTATCCTCACTGAATTTGCTGTCAATAAGTTTTGCTGTGTTGTGTTTCCATTCTCATTTGTCTCAAGATATGCTTTTATTTCCCTTTTGATTGCATTGTTAAGCCACTGGATGCTCAGGAGTGTGTTGTTTAATTTTCACATATTTGTGAATTTTCCAGTTTTCCTCCAACTATTGATTTCTAGTTTCATTCTACTACAGTCAGGAAAGATAGTTGGTATGTTTACATCCTTTTAAATTTCATGATAGTTTTTCGTGCTCTCACATATGCTCTGTCCTGAGGAGTGTTCTATATGTGCATGAGAAAACTGTGTATTCAACCACTGTTGCATGGACTGCTCTTTATATGTCTTCAGGTCATTTTGGTTTAAAGTATTGTTCAAATCCAATGTTTTCTTTATGATTTCCTGGCTCGATAACCTATCCATTGTTGAAAGTGGGGTACTGAAGTCCACTGCAATTACTGTATTGCCTTTTAATTTCATATCAGTTACAATATCACACGCTCTTGACTACAGAAGGTTTAGAGTAAGTCTTGAAAGCAGGTAGAGAAGACCTAAAAAGTTTCTTCTTTTTCAGTTTTCTTGTAATATGTACATCAGTTGCATCTCTATATAAATTTTAGAATAATGTTTTAAATTTCCAGAAAAAGACTTTCTGTGATTTTGATTATGATTGTGATGAATATATAAAGTAATTTTAAAAGATGACAATATTGTCATCTAAATCTAAACACAATATATTTCTCCAGTTATTTAGGTCTTCTTTAAATTATCTCAGCACCTCATAGTGTTCCAGGTATAAGTTTCACACATCTTTTGTTAAATGTATTCCAAATTATTTCAATGCTATCTTAATGTACTTTCTAATTTCTGATTAGATTTCTGATTGCTCATTGTGCATATGTAGAAATACAATTGAATTTTGTTTCATGTCATCTGAAATAAAATTAGTTTTACAATTGCCTTTCTTATTTATATACCATTTATTTGTTTTTCTTTCCTATTACACTGGCAAGTATCTCTAGTACAAGATTGAATAGAAATGGTGAAAGCAGACATCCTTGATTTGTTTCTATTCTTTGAGAAAAAGAATTGAGTCTTCCATCATTAAGGTTCATGTTAACAACAGGTTTTTCACAGACACCCATATGAGGTTAGGGAAACTGAGAACTTTTATCAGAAATGAATGTTGGATTTGGTCAAAGCTTTTTTTGCATCTAATGAGACATTCATACTGTTTTTCTTTTGTAATCTGTTAATGTAGTAGCTTATATAGATTGAATTTTAAATATTAAGCCAAGCTGCACTCTTGCATAATCCCCACTTGTTCATGATATATTATTTTTTATAAATATTTTTGGATTTGATTAACTGAAGTTCTATAGAATTTTTGAATTTATGTTCACGAAAGCCATTGGTCTGTAGTTTTCTTGTCATATTTAAAATCTTTTTTTTTTTTTAACAGAGAGAGCAAGATCACAAGTAGGCAGAGAGGCAGGCAGAGACAGAGAGGGAAGCAGGCTCCCTCCTGAGCAGAGAACCCGATGTGGGGCTTGATCCCAGGACCCTGAGACCACAACCTCTGCTGAAAGCAGAGGCTTAGCCCTCTGAGCCACCCAGGCACCCCTCTTATCATTTTTTGTCAAGTTTTGGCATTAGCATAATATTTAAATGAATTGGGAGAAATTTTCCAGAAGAGGCTTATAAAATCCACATCACTTCTTTAATAGGATTAGCATATTATATTTTACATCTTAATCTTTATGAAAACAACTATTATCACCATTTATAGAATAGTTAATCTACTTGCTTAAGGGTCATAGTCTACATAGGGTCACAGGGTTACAGTCTTGGAGCCAGATTTAGAATCTTGTCTGTCTGATACCAAAGTCCAACTCAAAGCTACACCACTATATTGATTTCTGTTATAGTCAAATAAAATGAAATAAATTATTTTCATATATAAATTGCACATATTTTATAATCCCATTTAAGTCCCATATATTAAGACTGAAAACATGGTAGAGAGAGTGGAAGTCTTTTGCTAAGGAGTATCTAGTCTTTGGAAGAATAACTGTATAATAATGGCACGTTAAAATGGAAATCTTTTTGCCTTAAACTTCGCTGAGGTTACAAGTGGTCCAGAAACAAAAACAAAATAAAAGGTACAAAATTTGCAGAAGGGATGGTCATAAACTCTTTAAGCTTACAATCACCCAAAGGTAAGAAACAGTTTACCAACTAAAGAGGCTGAAATAATAAAAGTTGGAGAACTGTGTTACTTTCTCACTCACCAACCTTTATAAGTATAGAAGAAAGAGATTTGAGAAGACCATTGCTAGAGCCAGAAGTTTGCTCCCCACTGTATAAGAGGCAAAGCGATTGTCATTTGACCTTCGCCTGAAAAGAGCAAGTGCAAAAATCTATGCCATGAGCTGTTTGCGATGTTAGGACAAAGAAAGAGAAAAGCTAAGAAACCAACTTATCTTCCTTTGATGCACGAGATGTTAAGCAGGCTGAATCCTCTCAAAAGTTCTGTTCAAAAAGGACAGTCAGGGGTGCCTGGGTGGCTCAGTGGGTTAAAGCCTCTGCCTTCAGCTCAGGTCATGATCCCAGGATCCTGGGATTGAGCCCCTGCATCAGGCTCTCTGCTCGGCAGGGAGCCTGCTTCCTCCTCTCTCTGCCTGCCTCTCTGCTTTCTTGTGATCTCTGTCAAATAAATAAATAAAATCTTTTAAAAAGGACAGTCAGCCGGGGTACGCAGACCTCCACCAAAAAAAGGTTCTGAGGATGTGTCACAGAAAGTTAGTTGAAGAGTGCATCACCTATGTTGGAAAACTACTTCATAAAATGGGGCATCCAAAGAACCCACAAAGGTGCACTAAAATATGAATCAGATTTGAGCGTTCATCAAAAATATCAATGCCATATCTATTGGCTACTATTTTTTTTTAATATTTTATTTATTTATTTGACAGAGAGATCACAAGTAGGCAGAGAGGCAGCAGAGAGAGAGGAGGAAGCAGGCCCCCTGCCGAGCAGAGAGCCCGATGCGGGGCTCGATCCAGGACCCTGAGATCATGACCTGAGCCGAAGGCAGCGGCCCAACCCACTGAGCCACCCAGGCGCCCCTCTATTGGCTACTATTATCCATAAGTATGATTGGTCTTAATGTAGGCATGTGTGTGTGCATACTTGTACACATGTGTTCACATATGTGTGTGAACTTTTGTTAGGGTTTTGATAGTGGTGCTCCATTGACTTTGCACAAATAATTTTCCTATATGGCCCAAGTATAGCTGTGCTTCTTCTGGTCTTGTAACTCTAGATAAAACTTAAAGGAGGCCCAGAGAAAAACCTGTGTTCTCTGGTAAAACCTCATTTCCTATCCAATCTTACCTACAAACCCTTGTGGATTACCATTCACTACAATAACTTAAATAGGGGGTCAGTGCCAAGAAGGAGTCTTTTATTAGAACATGTATGCACCACCCCCTTCCTGCCTTGAGACATCAACATTATATCCTCATTCCCTTTCACCTCAAGAAGTCCAATCTTGCTGGGCAACCTTCCCTATCTAGACTTTTAACCTCACATGGTTTTGTACATTTACATGGGAACCCAGTAATTCACCTCTCCTCAAACCTCGATATTCCTCCTCTAAAAGTCATGTTCATTCATCAGCACAATCTATTCTTCAGTCTCTTTTTAATTTTTTTTATTTATTTGACAGACAGAGATCATAAGCAGGCAGAGAGGCAGGCAGAGAGAGAGAAAGGTAAGCAAGCTCCCCGCTGAGCAGAGAGCCCGATGCGGGGCTCGATCCCAGGACCCTGAGATCATGACCTGAGCTGAGGGCAGATGCTTAACCCACTGAGCAACCCAGGTGCCCCTCAGCCTCTTTTTTTAAACATGTATCTCCCCTTCTTGCTCATGAATCCAGTCTGTCTCCTGAGACACTGATTTCCTGCAGCTCTCTCAGAGAGAAGGTTTTCGTCCCAGTCCACACATATCACCAAACCTAGAGGGCAATTAGGTGTAAGACTTGCTCCTTGCTGCCCAGGCAATTTATCCTCACCTCCTAACCCATGAGAATTCTGAGCACTTGCCATCCAAACATAATATCCTTCATTCACTGAGAATTTTATCACTTAGTGTTCTTTTTTCAACCACTAATCCTATTGCCCATGTGACTGACTCACTATACCGGTAGATTCAACACTTGGACCACCCCATTTCTTGGCCTTTTTGTTTCCAATAAGTTTATCCTTTATCCTACCTCTTCCACTATAACTACATCATCTCTAGTGTTTGTTTCAATCAACCCATTCTCTGATCATCACATCCTGTCCTTACAGCTCACACTCTAGAACCATCACTCCAATAATCCTCATTCCAAAAACTCGCAACAAGTTCCAATCCACTGACCTGACCACTTTTTTTATCCTGTATCATACAACTCATACACCTTCAATTCCTTGATCTTCCTTCCATTACACTCAGCTAACAAAACTTCACCCCTGGTTACATTAAATTCTAAATCCAACCCTGACTCCTATAAGTTGATTATTCTCTTGGTGGACTTTATTATATACTTTATCCAAGAAGAATTCATAGATGCTATGTTCCTTGAGCCCTTGCACTTTTGAAACCATTCATCTGTAACATTTATACCACAACTGAAACATATCAGCTGTAAATATTTTTCTTCAAACAATTGCCCTCCACTTCCCACACTTCAGATATATTCTTCCATTGCCTTCTAACTGTTGTGAAGAAATTGTCCTGATTTTTAGGCATTTTTTTCCTTGAATCCTGAATGATCATTTAATTTTCCTTGAGGATCAGTAACTTCACCTTGAAATAGGTTAGTGTTGATTGTTCTGGAACATGGTGTACATTTCAATTTTCAGATGTTATAACATTAATGTCATTTTAAGAACTTTTTAAAATTGCATTTTGGAATATTTTCTGTTTTTTTAAACTCCAGAATGGGGCTCATTATCCTTTTTTTTTTTATAAGACTTTTTTTTATTTATTTGACAGAAAGAGATCACAAGTAGGCAGAGAGGCAGGCAGAGAGAGGTGGGAGGAAGCAGGCTCCCTGTGGAGCAGAGAGCCCGATGCAGGGCTCAATCCCAGGACCCTGAGACCATGACCTGAGCTGAAGGCGGAGGCTTTAACCCACTGAGCGACCCAGGCGCCCCGAGGTTCATTATCTTTCATATATATTATATTTTCTCTAATTTCTTTCACTCTTGTTTTTCTTCTTTATATAATCTGAATTATTTCCTAGGGTCTTTACCATTGGCTCAAATTTCAACCATCTCACTGTGTTCAATTCATTCCAAATTTATGTCTTTTACATTAAATTTCTTTCTCTAGGTCTCTCAAATTATCCTCCTCAATATTCCTTTCATCTCTGTTTTTTTATTTTTTTTTTTTACAGATTTTATTTATTTATTTGACAGAGAGAGAGAGAGATCACAAGTAGGCGGAGAGGCAGGCAGAGGGGGGGGGGGCGCAGGCTCCCTGCTGAGCAGAGAGCCCGATGCTGGACTCAATCCCAGGACCCTGAGACCATGACCTGAGCCAAGGCAGAGGCTTAAGCCACTGAGCCACCCAGGCACCCCCTTCCATCTCTGTTTTATGCTTTCATATATTGTATATTCCCTTTAATTTATTTGCAAATGCAAAGCATTAGTTGTGGATACTTTTCCTTTTTTCCTAGGGTATGTAATCATTCAGAGTGTTCCACATGGGAAGTTTAATTACCTTGTTTTTAAAATAACCACAATAATTTCTCATAGCTGTTGTCCTATCTTTTCTCATTTCAGTCATTAGACATGGGTAGCTATTCCCTGAACCTTTCCTAACTTATCTGAGCCCTTCTGAGCACTGTTGTAAAGACTGGGCTGGATTTGCCCTGCTCTTCATTTACCTGGAAACGGGATGTGACAAGAGGAGAGAAATGCAGCATTGGACATTACAGATGGATGATATTGATCCCTTCTCCATTCCCTTGTCCATTTCATAAAATCCTGGTCTGTATTTTATTTTGTTCAGTAAAATGTTGACTTATTCCCTTCATTCACAGTGAGCTGCTGAGCCTTCACTCCACAAAATATTAACCATTCTGGTGAAGGCCTTGTTCTTCATTTTTAGCTGAATATTAAGTTCTTAGATCAAATGAGAGGCTTTCATCATAGCCATTAATCTTTTCCTGCTCTGCAAATGCTGTAATAAAACATTATGAGGGATTAAATTAATAATTCTGGTTAGAAATGATCTCAGAATGAAAATATAAGCTGGAAAACAAGAGATTTTACTGTACACCCCTTCTAAACTCTACATGCTCATAAGCTCAACTTCCTGAAAATAATTTTAATGCTGTCTTCTTTAATAATAATGACTGCAGAGACTCTTTAAAGAACTCTTGTCCTGGGATGCTTGGGTGGCTCAGTCACTTAAGCATCTGTCTTTGGCTAGGTCATGATGCCAGGGTCCTGGGATCGAGCCCCACATCAGGCTCCCTGCTCAGCAAGGAGTCTGCTTCTCCCTCTCCCACTCCCTCTGCAAGCTGTTCCCCCTGCTTGTGTTTGCACTCCCTCTATGTGTTCAATAAATAAACAAAATCTTAAAAAAAATAAACAAGTAAGATGGCTTCCTCCTGCCCCACCCCCCGAGAAAGGAGTTCTTGTTTCTTTCTTTCTTTTTATTCCCTCCTACTGACAAGTAGGTAACATTCCAGTATATCAAAATCTTAAGCAGTCCTTCCAAACCAATAGCTAATTTTTTCTTCCTTCCTACCCACTGAGGAAAAAATTTTTTTTGCTAAGTCCAACATGCTACCATTGTAAAGGAATTTCACCCAATTTAAGCACCAAAGAGATTTTTATCAAATACGTAGTACATATAAGTTTATATCCTAGGTTTCCAAAGATTTCATAGCTCCGGTTTAACTAAAATGAAAAGTTTTGTGCTATTAAAGTTAAAACTTTAAAGCCATAAAGGAAAAGCATCACTTTCCACTGCTTTAATTACCACTTTGTACAGATGACTTCTAAATTTAAATCTCTTTTAAGAATCAGAAAATTTGGCAAATTCCTACGATTTATGTAGATAGTCTATTCTTACTTCAAACTCCATAAGGCCAAAAGAAAACTTTGCATTTTCTCCATCAGATAGATATATTTTCTTGTTCCCTCATCTGTTAATGCCATTACCAACCTATTAGACATATGAGTGACCAGTCCTGGAAGACACCTTCATTTCTTCAATCAACAAGTCCTCAGTTAATTACCCATTCAGGTTTGTAGACTTCTCTCCACCACTGGAATCAGAGTGAGTTTCTGTCTATTCACACACACCACTGGAAGTTCAGGTCTTTGTTACTTTTCTTCCATTATTTGCCAGGCTTCTTATGATTATAAATAAAATTTCCTTGAAGTTGATCCAATTAAGTTTACTGTCCAAAAATGCATTCAATGGCTCTCCACTACCTATTCAACCTCTTTCCATTATCTTTAACATTCCCCATTGTCTAGGTCCAAACAACCTCCCTGTCATAACCCTCCTCTCACAAAATCATACATGCTAGAACCCCAACTGTTTATTCATTATACCCCAAACACAACCCATTTTTTATGTTTAATGATGCTACTTCTGTTGTTAGGAAAGTCAGCTCATTCTTTCCTCTCTTGCTTCATATCTACTTTTTCAACCCTTATTCAGGCTTCAAGGCCTGGATCAAATAGTCACTCTACCACAAAACTGTCCCATAAGAAAATAATCCCTATGCAGAAATTTTAGTGCCAGCTAATTATTATTCTCATTTTATATTTCTTATATTTTTACCCTTGCCTCATTATTTCTCATTTACTCTCTATCCCCATATGAAATCCTTGAGCACAAACTTGGTGTCATGTTTATTTTTGTGTTCTCGGAGTCAGAGCTCAAGGCCCTGTCAATAATAATTTTTCTATAGTCTGTAAGCTCACTGAGAGTAATAACCAAGTAGGATTTTTTTTTATCAGAAATATATTCTTATCACTTAACATAGTGCCTGTCACTATTTTGAAAGAAGATTGAATAAATGAATAATTGGTGAATTGATTTTTTTCAAGTCTTCATTGTTAGCTTTAATTTGAAAGACATTTAAAATTCATTATTTGGTCACAAGAGGCAGCAATGAATCAAGTTCAGGGAAATCTTAGTTACACGCATTGCCACAAAAATTCTTTCTTCACAGAATGACATCCTTTGATAAAAATAATCCAATGGTGAAAACACATCTATCTTCGGTTATCACACGTAAGTCACAATTTTGCTCAAATACCAAGGTGAATTACAGTCACAGCTAGACTCGATTGCCAATAAAAAATTCTAAAATCTATGAAATTGTAATATTTACATAAAATACCAATGTGAGTTCATGCCTTTAAATTTGGGGGCGGTTCCAATCAAGGAAGAGGTTAATGAGCTTGTGGTTTTTTCATTTATGTAGATTTGGTTTTCAAAGGGAGAGAAAATGATAATGTTATTTATTTTCTTTTCCTAATTTTGTGTGTGTGTGTATGTTTGTGTGTGTCTGTGTATGTGTGTGTGTGTGTGTGTATTTTTTTTAGAGAAAGAGAGAGCTTCAGCAGGGGAGGGAGAGGGGCAGAAGGAAAGGGAGAGAGAGAATTTTAAGCAGGCTCCATGCCGAGGACAGAGCTTGTCGCAAAGCTCCACCTCATAACCCTGAGATCATGAGCTGAGCAGAAATCAAGAGTTGGAGATTTAACCGACTGAGCCACCCAGGCACCCTCTTTTCCCAAAATATTAATAATAATATTTGTTTAATTCCTTCTCATTTCAAAAACATATTCCACACATTATCTTACCAAAATAGCCAAAATCATCCAAGGCTGATTCAATGAACAATACAGGTGATTAGAGTAGCATTCAGGATTTCCTCTGGGCTCTCGTCTCCTCCTTTGTAAATGAGAAACTTGTGTTAAATGACCTCTGAAAATTCCTGCCACTTCCAATTTTCATTATTTTCAGTGCACAATTTTTCTTCTTCGTTTTTTTTTTTTCCCCCATTATTTTATTTGTCAGCTTGGTCTGGGAACTAATCAAAAAGAAAACTTCCCAAATGTTTGAAAGCGATAACAATGTCCAAGCAGAAATCACAGCCACTGCCCCACTGTAAATTTTCTTAAAATAATGCAACACTTTTGAGATGTTTACATTCCTTTATGGTTCAACAAAACTGCAGATTTACTGCTTAATAGATCAAATCGAACCTGAGGTTTCTTTTTGTAAACAGAGGTTTATGGGAACACGGCCACTCCTATTCATTCACTACTGACTGTGAGTACTTTGCATAGCAGAGCGGAGTAGTGGAAAAAGAGACGTGATGCCTAACAAAACAAAATATTTACCACCTGGCTCATCTCCAAAAAAGCTTGCCAATCCTTGCTTTATAGTGCTACCTTATTTCCTTATATTATTAAAATGTTAGTGTTTGTCACAGAAATCTTCAATGCAGAGAATGAGCTATTTTAATTTTTCCAAAAAAAAATCCTGCCCATTTGTAACTTATTTATACAAATAAAATTGTAAAAACGGATTTACACTTAATTCTGCTTCTATTAAATCTGATACAAAAGTTTTTTTTTTATAATTTTCTCGTGTAATGATATTTCAAAAAACATACTTAACAATTAAAACTGCCCCATATCTTCCCTCTCTCATTTCAGTATCGGGCTGAATTTAGTACCAATTTGGGTAATATTTCTATTGATCAGTAGAGGGCGCGCTTGACTCAACATAATCGTGCTCAGGGGCAGCGTACTTCATTTCTCCCGGAAAAGGTCAAGTACTGCGTGGAGGAAATTTAACAGAATAAGTGAGTTGGTTTTCTGTTTTTGCGTTGGTAGCGAGAGGAAATACAAAAGCCCTAGAAGACTCCGTAGTACACGTAACTGACGGTAATGTTTCTTCCTGAGAAGAAAATTTTTCATCTACTCTTATCTTTTCTCATCTCAGCATTGGTTTGCAGGGACCTTGAATATTTTCAAGAAGAGATAGCAACAATTTGGCTACAGAAAACAGGATTTTTTTTTTTCCACCGAGATGATACAGCACATCTTGTGATAGTGGCCACTCTTTCTCCACCCGCCATCCTTTTGCATTGTGTACTGATGCCATTAGCATTGAGAGAGCCATTGTGCATTGTAAGAAAATATAAAAGAAGATCATTAGAAGTTCAGATTTCTGTAGTGCTCTCTGGGTTTTTTGATCAACACAGAGGCTGTCTGAAAAGTGAAACATTTCCAAGGAGAATGTGCTGTGGGACTAAAGAATGCTGGGACCCTAAAAAGAGCCTGAAAAAAACCCACCTACCAGCAGGCTAGACAAAGCATACAGGTTGGGGCCTCTTCTTTGAAAGACCTGATTAATGTGAGGTCTTGTTACCTGCTTTATCACTGTTTTGTTATGAGTGAAAGGTTTCAGCATTCTTAATTTGTCTTGGGGATGGGAAAAGGGAAGGCAAACTTGCTTGATGGGGGTTTAAGGGTGAAGTAGATCCATTTGCCCCTGCTGAAAAATAACAGACAGGAAAGATCCAGATTGTTCTACAAATTCATACTGAAAGTTTTTTTAATAAAAAAGCAGGCTGAAGGCACACATTGCTTATCCACTTATTTTGAAGAATAAGGTGTAGGCGCTGCTGGTTGATAGAACTAAAAGCTATCCATTATACTAAAGCAAAAATGGGTTCAGAAAACTGAGCAGAGGGTAAAAATCTTTTTAGAAAAAGATAAGGAAAGTAAAGAAGACTCGTGGAAAGATAAAAATGAGGTAGTAATTTTGTGAACCCCCTTACTGTAATTTTGTTATTTACTAGGTTATTCTAAATCACATTTAGGCTTAAGGTCTCTAGGAATACTCTTCTCATAATATGTACAATTTAAAAATTAATTCCATAACACTTTCTTATATCAACTATGAAATTGGAACGTATACCTCAAGCTCTGCAAATTTGGAGGTTTTTGGACAAGAAGCAGGGTGTGGACCCTTTGCCAGGTTTTATTTCTGGCTCCCTGAAATTTAAGTCATAAGAAAATATTAGGAGACGTATGCCATAGTCCATAGTAAATGTCCAATATGTATCGTCAAGGGATGGAGAGAGAAAGAGATTTAAGTAAGATGCTTCTGTGAGCTTAGTGTTTCATGAACATTGTTTAGTGAAGAGTAATATTGAATGGAAGCTGGTACCTATATTATTGTATGAGCTACTCATCATTATTAAGTGAAAGATACAATTGGGTTATTACTGAAGTGGAAAATGCCTATGGTGAGTCAGCAAATGACACATCGTGTGAAAACGCATGACCTCTGACCCAGATAGTTATTACACACATTGTCCCTAGTTATCATGATCATAGTATAAATACCATTTGGTTTTGTGTTTTGTTTTGTTTTGTTTTTAAGATTTTTAAAATTTATTTGACAGACAAATCACAAGTAGGCAGAGAGAGAGGCGGGGAAGCAGGCTCCCTGCTGAGCAGAGAGCCCAATGTGGGGCTCGATCCTAGGACCCTGGGATCATGATCTGAGCCGAAGGCAGAGGCTTTAACCCACTGAGCCAACCAGGTGCCCCTACCATTTGGTTTGATTGGCTTTATTTTGTCCGTCTTTTTCTTACCACTCTTCCTTTACGTCTTGTGTAATTGTCCCCTTTCCTTCCTCCTCACGGCCAGACTTTGACATCAGGTAAGAGAAAAGGTGAAAATACAGATATCCATCCACACATTTATTTGATCTATTGATAGACATACATGTACGTTTTGTCTGTAGAAGATAAGTGCTGATTGAACACATGAGCTTAATGATTGAATAATAAATAGTTTCTGCTTTCTTTTCCAGGATTTAGTGCCTCTGAGAACAAGATGCCCCATTAGACTGTGTGTACACTAGGTTGTAAGCTCATTACCAGGTACACGTCTTCCTAATTTTTATATTCCCCAAGTCTGGTAGAGCTACTGGCATAATATAAACATCTGCTTTCAAAAAAAATACTTGCTGAGTGAGTAAATCCAGATCACATACAACCGAACTTTTAAATTCTTCCCTGTTCCCATCTGTTGTTTTTAAGTATGTTTAAATCCTCACCCTCCCATGGCCCATAACTTCCCCTAGTTCTCACACCATCTAATAAGCACTTCACCGTCTCTCAGAGTCCATCATGGAAAGCATCAGTTTGGGCAAAGAAAACCTGTCAATTTAAATTTTGCAACAAGAACGACTTCTCGTGAAGGACCGAATTTGTTAAGGTCAAAAAAGTGAAATAAACAAATATTTTCTCTCATGAGAATATTTATTGCCCCTGCTTATTTGCCTTGAGTAGCACAGTGGAGGCATCTTGATATGGAACTGATGACATGAGACGGAAGAGGGCTGGTTCTGCCTCGGCACTCTGCCTGACCCTGAGCAAGAAACTTCATCTCTTTGAGGCTTTCAATTTCCTTGTCGGAAAACAATGCTAATAATCTCTCTCTATTCTTCCTGAGGCTCCTTGGATCCCTTCTTCCATCTGAACAGAAGCCAACCATCATCCAGAAGCATCCATCACCGTGCCAAATTTCCAAGGCTTAAAAAGGTTATAAATTGTTACATATTACACTTTGTGCTCAGCTCACCTCCAAACACTTGCTCCCACTGCACCAGCTGATGCCTCTGGTATTTTCTCAGAAGCCTCCAGCACTAGTCCCAGAGAAGACAAGCTCTCCCTGAGCTGTATTTTTATTTCTTTAGCTGACAAGCACTTCTATGTGGCAGGCATTCATTCAAAGTACTTTACAAACAGTAACTGCTTTAAGTCTATGAGCCTGTGGTCTTATTCTACTACCTAATCATCTCTCCTTCCTTGTAAAATATTTCAGCTTTCATTCCCAAACTAAATGGTGAGCGTTGGCAGTACTCGTTAACTGTGGGGAAAAGCTTTCGATGCGCTATAGAAAACTTATTGGAGGACATTAAAACAAACAAACAAATCAACAAACAAAACCTATTTGGAATTTCATTTAGGAGAAAAGAAAATAAATACCTTCCACCTCAGCAGAGCCTTGTGAGTGTCCGAGGACATTTCCTGTCAGCAAGGCCAGATCCAGGAGAAGAATCCAGACGTCTCTCTGCAAGACCAGATACCATTTTGCATCTCTTTCATTTCTACTGAAGCTTTGAAGTAAATAGGAATAGAACCAGCCCAAGTAAATTACCTGAGGACTGAGACATTTTTGACATAAGTCTTGAGGACAGAGCAACATATTTCTTTTCCTCCTTCAGAGCACAAGCTTCGTTTCATGTCAGAGCCGTGAATGACAGAAACGATGATGGACTGATTGGACAGCAAGCCTCGCTCCCCTGATACCAGACACAGACCAAAGTAACCCAGGCTGCTGCTTTCCAGAGTCTTGAGACCTGATCTGCATATATATTTAATTACCTGCGTGCACCAGAACGGCTCTGTTAGAACATTTTAATATTAGAATGACTCGGTGAGGTAGACTGCCTCGATTAGAAGCCAGGACTGGGTAAGCCTGAACACAACTCTTTGCCTCAGTGTCCTCAGCTGGGAGGCAATAATATAATAGAACCTTCATATATGTATATTATACAAATATATATGAATAATATAATGTGAATAATATAAGTATGAATACTATAATATGAATAATATAATAATATAATGAATAATATAATAAGGTAATAGTACCTTCCTCACAGGCGTTTTAGAAAGATCGAATGAGTTAATTCATCTAAAGCACTTAGCATGGTACTTAACTCACAGTAAATCCTCAACAAATGCTAGCCATTCATACTCTTATTCTCCCAGGTTATTTACGGGAATCGAGCTAAATTTCTCTTTGTTGAGCAGCAGATGTCCTGTTTCCCACACTAGGTTCTGAAACCCTCTATTCCCTGAAGTTTGGAAAAAAAGAATTACCTTCTTCAAATCATCTTGGAAAACAGTGCACTTGCCTTGAAAATTCAAAATGCACTGAAACTAAATTATTGAACACTTGGAAAGATCTGCGATTGGGAAGTTTTGGATTAACCTTATGAACCTCAAATCTCTAAGACCACTTGACCCTTCAGTTCCACATGCACTTCCTCATCTTTGTGGGTTCATCTTTGTACTATTTCAAGGTCTTAATTTTTCTGAAATGACACCATTTCAATTCTCTTTAACATACATGGGAGCCAAACAGTTTCATGGGTGTACTTTGTAAATCCATGGGCATGGTAGGTTTTGGCAGATAAAATTTAGTAAAGAACCTTGAGATAAAGAGATCATCCTGGATTATCTGGGTGGGCCATTAATCTATACTTATAAGAGACAGATAGAGGGAGGTCTGAGACCAGGAACAGAAGAGGAAGAGGCAACATGGCCATAGAGGCAGGGGTAGGAGGGCTGTGGCCACAAGCCAATGAATGCTGACAGCCAACAGAAGTTGGAAGTCACCAGAAACAGATTCTCCCTGGAATCTCCAGAAAGAGCACCGGCTTGCTGACAACATGAATTCAGATTTCAAGCTTCCAGAATGGTGAGAGAATACATTTCTGTCACTTGAAGCTCCTGAGTTTATGGTTATCGGTTATGGCAGCCTTAGACAACATCCAGCTTCTCCAATTTACAAAATGGGGTTCCTACAAGCCCACCCTGGCCTGCCTGTGTCAGTCACAACAGTGCTGCAAGGACCAAATATAACAGTATGTGTGAAAATTTAAAGTACTTTTGCACGTTTAACATTATTTTTGTCAGTAGCATGTGGAACCCACAAACTCTCTTTTTTCTAGTTGAAACAGCAATTCCAACTTTCATTTGCTTCACAACTTTACTGCTTTATCCTCCTCTTTTGGCTTTTGTTTTGTTTTGCTTTGTTCTATGACAACTGGATCTAGGGTCCTCATTTTCTCTCATTCAGTAGCCATTACAGCAAATCTGGAAAACCTCAGCCATATATTTCGTTAACTTGCTGTCAGCAGAGGACATAGTCACAGAACTGATCTGAAAAGGAACGGTTCTTCTTCCAAAACAAATCAAAGCATAAATCAATATACACATATTTAATTGAAACAAGTCCATTGAGATCATGAGGAAAAGATTATGATAAATTACTATTCACCTAGATTGCAATGAAACATCTCAAGTCATTAAATTACTTGCTATAGAGTGATTAAGCACTGTATTTCAGTTTTCATAAAAGATACCCTGGACATATTTTGATGAAATCTGCCTCTCTGGCTTCCAGAAATAAACATATTAAGCTTTCCTCAAACATTTTCCGAAAAAAACCACAAAAGCTCAAACCACAAGAACTACGGCTTTTCAAAGCAACCAAAATGCAATTAGAGAAGCTGCTTTCCACACCGGGAGGCCCATGAGAACCCTTCTTTGTCAGAGACTCACTTCCTTAACTACCTCAAGAAAAGATGCTCAGAGATGGCACATCTGTCAAGAAGCATATTGAAAGAGCAAACTTTGCACTCTCACTTTCTTTCTGAAACTGTGTCCTTTTCCTATTCATTTCAGCAATTGACTTTACCTACTCCCAGCCGTGATCAAATTTCTTTTTCCTTTTAAAGTAAGAATCTTCATTTGATAGAATCTAGACTTGACTGGATATTTAGCTCAGAGTGGCAAGCAGTGAGAGTTTCCAAAGGGTCTTTTACAGTGGTATTCACATTTAAATCTGTTTCTAGAAACTGACTCTCCTCTCAAACCATCCTTAATGTTATTGGAAACTCAGTACTTTTATAGGAAGCTTTGTGGACACCAAGGAGACTTTCCATTCTCACTCTTCTTTTGTCTTCTACACCCTCTGCACAACACCAACTACCATCTGAAAGTTCTGGCAAGATTTTCCCCTAAAATCTTGGAAATTCTTTAAATGGGTATTCTGGGAGAATAGGGCTTTTTTTCTCCCCCAAGTTCATTCATGTCTTGCTCTACACTTACTCAGTTTAGCTCACATGTCTGTATAAATATATGCAATATTGTTCCAAATCTATGGCTTACAAAGAGAATTCTATGACTGTGTCATACTACTGACATGCTGTTCACCCTTGGAAATTTTTTTAAATTTATTTTTTTTTCAGTGTTCCAAAATTCATTCTTTATGCACCATACCCAGTGCTCCATGCAATATGTGCCCTTCTTAATACCCACCACCAGGCTCACCACCAGCCTCGCCCAACCCTCCACCGCCCACCCTTGGAAATTTTAACAGGGAAAGGACATGAGAAAGGCATAAGCCATTAGTCTAACAAATTCCTACAATTGCCCTACTGAAAACTGGCATTCTATATCTTCAACTGTCCATCCTACAAATAGTTAAACCCTAACTTTGTGTGTCAGACATGTTTCTGGAAAATTGGCACATATCAGTGAATTAAAGTAACAAAAATCTTTGCCCTCAAAAAGTTTACATTTAGGGCGCCTGGGTGGCTCAGTGGGTTAAGCCGCTGCCTTCGGCTCAGGTCATGATCTCGGAGTCCTGGGATCGAGTCCCACATCAGGCTCTCTGCTCAGCAGGGAGTCTGCTTCCTCCTCTCTCTCTGCCTGCCTCTCTGCCTACTTGTGATCTCTCTCTGTCAAATAAATAAAATCTTAAAAAAAAAAAAAAAAGTTTACATTTAAATGAGTAATAGCAGTTCACTCTTACTGTGAGTAAAGTGCCATTTTTAGTATTCTATATATATTAACTCATTTAATCCTTACAATAGCATGATGAGTTTGATAAAAAATAGTATCCCTTATTCAGAGGGGGGGAAAAAAAAACCTGAGGCAAAAAGAGTTAAGTGACTTGCCCAGAGTCATACAGATGAAGTCTTGGCTTTAACCTTCAAGTAAAAATCACAGTGCAAACATTTACAAAAGACTATCATAGATGCTCAATGTTTCACTCAATTCTTCTCTCTGCTCAGTAAAATCTGGTGAATAAATTCATCTTCACTTATCTATTAGAGGATGTCTTATCCCATGTGGGCTTCTGTAACAAAATACCATGGACTAGGTAACTTATACACCATAGAAATATATCTCTTACAATCCTGGAACCTGGAAATCTGACATCAGGAGCGCCTCTTCTGGGTTGTGGATTTCTTACTGTGTCTCAAGTGACTGAAGGGAACAAGGAGGCTATCTTAGGTCTCTTTTATCAGGGCACCAATCCCATGCATAAGGGCTTCATCCGCATGACCTAACCACCATCCATAAGACCCATTTCCTAACACTACCTTAAAGCTTATTTCAACATAAGAATTTTGGAAAACCAGAAATATTCAGACCACAGCAAATGACTTTTGTTATGTAGTTTCTTTTTATAACCCACATACCTGAAGTTATTAATATATCATGATAATATTTTCCAGATCTAAAATTATAAAATCAATATAAAATTTAATATTTCAGTACTATAAGAAAAGTGCAATTGATGGTAGTTTTACAATTAAACTGCTGTTTTTCATAATAAACATCATTTTAATACTTATCACAGTATGATATTACATTATTACATGATTCATATCATTCTTGAATTTAGTTATGGTCTCTATAATAGCAAAGACAACACAATGGCACAACCTTTTGTATATATTTAACTTATAGATTTCACATTAACCTCTAGGTTTCTTTGTGAGCACATGAGGATATTGACTACAGTATATAGTAACCAAATATATGCAGGTTAATTTCCAATGATAATTGTGCCCAGCAAAAATTTATTACTGAACAAAGATGCCAAGACAATTTAATGGAGGAAGAAAGTCTTTGTAACAAATGGTACTGAGACAACTGGACATCCTCATGCAGAAGGATGAATCTGAACCCTTACCTCACTCCATCCATGAAAAGTAACTTGAGGGCACCTGGGTGGCTCAGTTAGTTAAGCCTCTGCCTTTGGCTTAGGTCATGACCCCAGAATCCCAAGATTGAGTCCTGCATTGGGCTCCCAGCTCTGCAGGAAGTCTGCTTCTCTCTCTGACCTTCTCCCCTCTCATGCACTCTCTCTCTCTCTCTCTCTCTCTCAAATAAATAAATAAAATCTTTTTTAAAAAAGTAACTTGAAATGTATCATAGATATAAATGTAAGAAGTAAAACTTTAAACTCTTAGAAAACAACATAGAAGTAAATTGTGGTCATTTTGGATTATGTAATGATTTTTTTTAAAGATTTTATTTATTTATTTGACAAATAGAGATCACAAGTAGGCAGAGAGGCAGGCAGAGAGAGAAAGGAGGAAGCAGGCTCCCTGCTGAGCAGAGCCTGATGCTGGGCTGGATCCCAGGACCCTGAGATCATGACCTGAGCTGAAGGCAGAGGATTTAACCCACTGAGCCACCCAGGCGCCCCTGTAATGATTTTTTTAATTCATCAAATACGTAAGGTAAAGAAACAGTAACAATTTGGACTTCATTAAATTTCAAAATGTTTGTGCTTTGAACGACACCATCAAAAAAGTAGGGACGCTTGGGTGGCTCATCAGCTAAACATCTGCCTTCAGCTCCAGTCATGATGTCAGGGTCCTGGGACGGAGCCCTGCATTGGGGCTCCCTGCTCAGTGGGGAGTCTGCTTTTCCCACTGCCCCTCCCCCTGCTTTTGTGCTCTCTTTCTCAAATAAATAATAAAATCTTAGGAAAAAAAAACTAAAAAAGACAAGCCATGTACTTAAAAACATATTTGACATCACATATCCAATAAAGAACTTCTATCTAAAATATATAAAGAATCCTTACAACTCAAAAGTTAAGATAAACAACCCAATAAAAAAGTGGCCAAAATATTTGAATAGATATTTCACCAAAGAAGATATAGGAATGGCCAATGCACACATGAATAGACACTCAACACCATTAGTCAGCAGGGAGATACTTATGAAGACCACAAGATCTCACTTCATATGCACCGGGGATGGCAGTGACCCAGAGATGACCCAAAGACCCAAAGATGGCAGGTCACGTGTTGGCAAGGATTTGGGGAAAGTGAAAAAAACCCTCATTCCAGTGGGAATATAAAATGGTGCAGCCACGTGTAGAATATTTCCAACAACTTATGTCAACCAGAACTGCATTCTCTGTTTTGGATTAAAATCAAGACACCATTTCACTTATGACTTCAGCAAATAAAAGACAAATATCCCACCTGCCCTAATTCTGTGGAGCCTGAAAGACAGCACTAATCAGTCACTTAACTCCTCCCCCACTAAACCGACACACAACGTCACAATTTTCTCAACAGAGAATGTGTACAAACATTTCCATTTGTTGTGTCTTGTTATTTTTACACCTTTCAGGCTTCCTGTCAGTAACCCCCATCTTTTATGATAATAATACATAGCCAATAGGTTACACATTAATCTTATCTATGAGCCTTAAAGGGCGTTTTGTGGGGAAGGGGGGAATTTCTTGCCTGTATCTTGAAATTAGATTACAGAAGCCATCATATAATGGAGGTAGCCATAAATCTTGTCTTCTTCAAAAATCATATACTAAATTATTGGTTTCATTTGTTTTTAGTCAAATATTAGTTTATTTCTTTTTTCCCCTTTTTTAATTGTTTAATTTTATTTTTCTGTGTTCCAAAATTAATTGTTTATGCACCACACCCAGTGCTCCATGCAATTTGTGCCCTCCTTAATACCCACCACGGGCTCACCTAACCCCCCACTCCACTCCCCTCCAAAACCCTCAGTTTGTTTCTCAGAGTCCACAGTCTCTCATGGTTGGTCTCCCCCTCCGATTTCCCCCAATTCACTTTTTGTTAGTTCATTTCTTAGTCAAACATAATGTTAGAAACCTAAGAAAAGCTTGTTGCTTTAAAAAATATAAGAAAGTCAAAAAAGGGGGTAGCTCAGTTGGTTAAGCAACTGCCTTCGGCTCAGGTCCTAGTCCCAGTGTCCCGGGATCGAGTCCCCATCAGGCTCCCAGCTCCATGGAGAGTCTGCTTCTCCCTCTGACCTTCTCCCTCTCATGCTTTCTCTCACTGTCTCTCTCCCAAATAAATAAATAAATAAAATCTTTTTAAAAAAAAGGTTAAAAAAATATATATATATATAAAAGAAAGTGAGTTATAACATCCATGTGTTAACTCTCTGCAATAATTCTTGGGGGTGATTATTATTATTATATCATGCCTGTGTGTAGGCCTGTACCATGCATGTAATTATTTCATTTTAAGATTAGCCAAGAAAAGTAAGGAATATATAGTCCCTCAAAAATCCTGATATGAAATCTCACTGCTTTCAACATCTTTATGTGATTTATCTTTAAGTGTTTATACAGCAAACAATACTCTTCTACTGCTGTTGCTTCAGCCACATCGGCCTTTTGAGCATCACTGCTTTGGCAAGCCGTCCCATTCCTCTGCTATCAGTTGCAAAAGAGACTCAGAGCTGCAACATTAACCCCCTCCTTAATTCTAGTTCCTCACCTCTTGTGTTGAGATTATACTTATCACGGAATCTCACACAGATATCTCACAGGAACAGATTTCTTTCATTTCATCCTCAACCGAAATAGAACCCACAGCCTTGAAATCTCCTGCTGGGTACTTTGTTTTCAATTGCCTTAAATCTCACACTGTATCCTCCACAGCTAAGTACAAAATCATGTCAGGCAGACCGAATTTCCTGGAATGATTTTAAATGCTGTTGTGTTCCACAATATTGTAAGTCAAATTGGCCTAATGCAATAGAATACACTGTCAGACTAATAGAATGTAAGATAAAAGTCTTCATTAAGAATCAAATGACTATTATCTTACCTACTTGGTGTGTTCTTTTAAGATGCACTTAATACGCTTGTATCAGTTGATAACGGTAACCCCGGATTATAAAAAAAAAAAAAAAATAGCAATCTGTCCCCATTCAAATGATACCCCAGGCACCTGTTACCCACAGACAGAATGAACATTCGGTAACAAATACATCTGAGATCTGGCTGTCTGTGCCCAAATCCCATCTTTCCGGGGCACTCTTGCGCCATGGGTTGCCACCTTTGTAAAATATTCTCTCTATTCAATTTGCCTTGGTGCTCTGCCTCCCTCTGGGTCGTTAATATCAGCATGACAAAATACGCAATTAGGCTCCTCTATCTTAGCGTATTTCTTTTGCCAAGAAACAACACTGTGAATCTCTGTGTTAACATGAACAGGCGATAAAGGGGGTCAAATACCTAATCACAGCTGCCAATATCAGAGAGTTACTTAAAACACAGAAACCTAAAAGCCAGCTATCTCCCTGAAGCTCCAGGAGCACAGTTTGCTTTTCTACCTCCCCTTGCTGGCCATGCCACCAGCACTTTCTCTCTCTATAGCGTGGCAGCCCATTAAAATGAAAAATTCTTTAGTCGGTGAGGCAATGAAGTTGAATCACGGCTGCATTGAGTCTCTCTCCAAGTCATTTGAAAGATGACCACCGTAAGACAGGTTTACTGCTGGTAACTGATCTATATTAAAGAGCAAGCTATGCAACAGCCAGGACGGGCTGGGCAAAGTCGGCCGTGGTGGCAGTCAGGGGGCAAGTTGCAAGAACAGCCCCTGCCTCAGTGACCAGTGCTCTGCTGGACCTTGATAAGCAATATGGTTTGGCCTGCCCTGCTGCAAGCAGCATTTGCTAGTAAATGTCAGCTCAGCTTTTGCTTTGCATGAACTTGTGAAACAATTGCTTTTCGGGGCAAAAATCATCATCTGGTCACTCAAAACTAAGCATGCATAATACTCGGAATGTCAGAGCAAACACAGGGAGATTGCAAAGTGAAAAAGAGATAGAACCCTACCC
This sequence comes from Mustela nivalis, assembly GCF_964662115.1. NCBI lineage: Eukaryota > Metazoa > Chordata > Mammalia > Carnivora > Mustelidae > Mustela > Mustela nivalis. Next base: position 19,633,538 of record NC_139039.1, on the reverse strand, counting down.
TAATGTCATTTCATACCTAATGGAAGAGACGGAAGGCTAAATAATTCTCACCATAGCGACGTACAGGAAAGCACACAGTTTACAAAGAGAACTCTGGGTTCGTTTTCTTATTGGATAAACGCAAATGCTGCCTTTTGTTAATTGTGTGATCAGGGTTCAAGAACCTAATCTCTTTCTGTCTCTGTGTTCAATTGCAAAAGTAGAATACCACCCTCTGATACTATTATGAGGATTGAGAGACTTAACCAAACCAAACCAAAACAAAACAAACAAACAAAAAAAAAAACAGTGAAAAGCTTGTGCGTGGTTCTTGATAAATGCTAGCTTTTAAAAATTCTAATAAAGCATAAAGAGCAGAAGCACAAAAACATACATACAGAGACTATTACATAGTTCTCTGGAATCAGAAATTCATGAACGGAAAGGATGGACCTTTAGAATGAGTAGAGCATGCACAGTTGTCTGGGAAGCCTTTGAGAAATAGGCATGATTTCAATGGAGAAAAAGGAAACAAGATTTCTAAGGGGACCAGAGAGCAGAAAATAATTTTAATGAAGAAGGGGTGGTTGTTAATTTGTCAAGTACAGAATGAAACCATAAGGAGGGATTTAATCTGATTAAATGACAATTATGGCATAATATGATTGATCTTAGATTCAGAAGATCTTATTCTGATATTCACTATTTTACTGATGAAATACAGAAATTGAAGCCCTTTCCATCCTGTCTTATGATTCTAAGATATTCTTAACACGAAATTCTTATCATAGTACTCTTTGATCAAGAATTTAGGAAGGTTTATTAAAAGCACATTATTTTAAAAGACTGCTTTAATTTGTTCTTTGTAATAGCTCATTTAATTCTGTAACTTTCCTTCATCCACTTCTGAAGTGAAGGAGTTCAGAATCAGATTTAAATTCTCTTTAAGTCTCACATTCCATCAGTCAAGTCCTGTTGATTGTACACCCATGATTTTGAACACAAAACTTTGTCTCTTCCTACCCAAAGTTCTCCTTCTAACATCTTCAAATTCAATTCAGATTTGATTTAATCAATGATTATAGAGGTCTTCAACTTCTAAGTGTGAAAGACCATGATACCAACAGTTCATACCCAAGACATGGAATAGAGTGAAAAAATTCAAAAAGAGAGAAAATGCACCCCGGGAACCTGACAGATAGTATCAAATAGTCTAACACAACACAAAATCCTGAATGCCATGTGTATGTGTGTGTGTGTTTACATGAAATTCTACAAAAGACAAAGCTGCTCTTTCCTAGAGCAAATTAATGGGTACATAAGCCAAGGTTCAGGAGTAGGCAACAACTGTAAAGGGGCATAAGGAAATATTTTAGGGAGAGGGACCTGGGTAATATCTCATTTGTAGGCTGGTTAAATGACTATAAATAATTAGTAAGACTCATTAAACTGTACACCTAAATAGGTGAATGTTATTCTAAGTAATAAATAGTTTAATTAAAAGTAATTTTTAAGGATACTGATTGAGTGATTTGTCCCTAGACTTGGGATTTAGCATCAGAGATACAAAAGGGAATAAAATGCAGAGCCACATTACCCTTTCAAGGAGATCATAATGTAGTCAAGGACCTCAGCTTGTAAACATCACAATTATAGTACTGTGCAGAGGAAAGAGTCATCGGTAATAAGGAACAAGAGAGCCAACACTTAGTCTTACAACCTTTCACAGAATGCAGGTGAGAACCCAAACTAGAGGTCTATAGTAGATTCTGGTAAATGAAACAAATATCCGTAACAATTGACTACATTCTCAAGTTTGTCAATGGGGAGTAGCAGTATGGTACAGACTTATTCCTCGTGATCCAAAGGTGTACAAGATGGAGGCCATACTAGGGTGGCAGACCGGGGTGGGTACCTTAGGTAGAGCGGGCAATGGAGGGATGGAATTCAGATGTGTTTACTTCAGAATTAGTAAGAACATGAGACCTTAGGTAGTTGCTGCTCTCAGTTTTCAGTCATATGCTGATCTAAAAATACTCTCTGAGCCCAGAATGCCTCAGTTTTGACTGCTGATTAAAATCAATAGTATTACCAGGGCACCTGTGTGGCTCAGTCCCTTAAGTGTCTGCCTTCAGCTCAGGTCATGCTTCCTAGATCTTGGGATGAAGTCCCAAGCATGGCCCACTTCCTGCTCAGCTCGCTGCTCAGCGGGAAGTCGGCTTCCCCCTCTTCCTCTGCCCCTCCCCCTGCTCTCCCTCCCTCTCTCTCTCTTTCTCAATAATAAAACCTTTAAAACATAAAATAAAATAAGTCGTATTTTTAACATACCAGACTGAAATTTTCATGAAACTCTACGATCTCTATTTGAGAATTTTGATGAGCTAATAAATGTTGGGAGTTGATTCTCTGTATTTTCACATTTCTAGACAATCTGAGCTTTCGGAGCAAAGGTCATGGGTTAAAGGGTGACTGAGAACAAATGTGCTCAAAGCTAGAAACAGTGTATTGCTCCAGAGAGATCTAGAGATATCACCCCTGGAGCCATTTGCTTATATTGCAAGGAGTCTGGACACCTTTTCCTCTACCTCCCTGGAGAAGAATTGCATACTCTGCAGAGTAAGAGTATGCAATTCCCTTTCTCCAGAGGCCAGAATGGGTTGTGATGTCAACCTCTCTGTGTGAGCTCAGAGTCTCATCATTTCAGAGTTCCTCTCCTGAGATATAATCCCACCATAGGTACATCCAGACCTTTACCAAAGGTGGGAGTGCTGGAAACTAACATGAAGATAATAAATAAATTAATAAATGATCTGTTTTCACAACCAGAGACTTTGTATGTCCCATCAAATGTGAATATATAAGTTCTTGTGTTGAATTTGTCTATATAAAACTATGTTAAATATATAAAGATGAATATATACATCTTTAATACTAAAAAACTTTGTTAAAGATGTTGTGTTGACCATTGTAAGTCAATTTCCCTACATACATCTTATACATTCTCCCCACAAAGAGAATTTTCTAGAGAATTATGAAAAATCTCCTTCCTTTTAAGAAAGCCACAGAAAGGGCTGCCTGGGTGGCTCAGTCAGTTGAGCATCCGACTCTCAGTTTCGACTCAGGTCATGATCTCAGGATTGTGGGATGGAGCCCTGGGTTGAGCTCCGTGCTTGGCAGGAGTCTGCTTGAGGGTTCTCTCCCTCGACCCATCCCACTCACTCGAGCTCTCTCTCTCTCTCCCTCTCTCTCGCAAACAAATAAATAAATCTTTTAAAAAAAACTTAAAAAGCCACAAAAAGTTAATACTCCTACTTGGCTACTTGTGGTAATCCTACAACTTAAAGAGGAACCAGCATTAGTGTGAAGTAGAAACCACAGGAAGAAATTCAGGGAAAAACCTGAGTCCATGATGACTTAAGGATCAGCCAATTGAAAGCCTGTCCTAATTACAAACTTATTTTGTGAACCAGTCAATTTCCTTATTGTGTTAACTCACTTGATTTGAATATTGTGTTACAAGCAACTGAATTCATTCTGGTACAGACTTGATAAAAAGTCTGTGGACAATTAATTCTGAGAATCTCTTTTGCTAAAGCTGGTTGTACATAATGCAAATCTTCCTGGGGGGTTAATCTTATCTGAAGAAGAATATAATTACACTAAATAAAGGAAAACGATTTTAATGAATAAGGGAAAAGATTACAATAAGTAAATTGATAAGTAACTAAATAAAACACATACATATACATATATTACTGGTTACCCAGAAAATAGCTGTCCAAAAAAAAAGGTGTCTTTTCTTCCTAGAGAAAGAAAATTTATATATACATAATTTATACAGATTGATAAATTTATATACAGGAAAGATTTTAAACTTTTCTATGAGAAAAGAAATTAGTAGGGGAGTTAATCAATGCTAAAGCATTGTCACTAACACAATAAAGTCAAAAGAGTCAAAGGAATGGAAGAACATTAGAGCCTAAAAGAAAAACCTAGCACACATAAGAATTATGAGCTAAAAAGACAAAATATACAAATGATAGAACATTCATTCAGCCAGTCAATAATTACATACCAGTAATGTTCTAAGAGCTAGTGATATACTGTGAACAAAATATACAAAAGTCCCTTCTTTTTATTGAGCTTCAAATACCTTTTTTTTTTTTTACTTTTAATTTTTTATTTTTTATAAACATATATTTTTATCCCCAGGGGTACAGGTCTGTGAATATACCTTTTATTACTTGAGGAGACTACTAGTTATTTGCAAAACACTTTATTTTGAAAATCACCTTACAGACATTGCCAAAATAAAACACAGAATGAGAGGCTAAATATTAGCTTTAAATGGAGGCACTCGATCATGTTTGAATAAATACTGTTCATTAGGATAATGACAAAACTGGATATTTTCTGATATTAAGAAATTACTCACTTTTGGGGGCACCTGGGTGGCTCAGTGGATTAAAGCCTCTGCCTTTGGCTCAGGTCATGATCCCAGGGGCCTGGGATCAAACCCCGCATTGGGCTCTCTGCTTAGCAGGGAGTCTGCTTCCTCCTCTCTCAATCTCTGTCTGCTTCTCTGCCTACTTGTGATCTCTGTGTGTCAAATAAATAAATAAAATCTTTTAAAAAAAGGAAATTACTCACTTAAAAAAAAAGAAATTAATTTTAATATGTCAAAAGGCATTGTGATTCTTTAAAAGGTAAAGATCTTATCTTTAATAAATATATGTTGGATATTTCTAGACAAAATGTATAAGGTCTGGAATATATAATTCAAAATTACCCAATTGAGGAGAGACAAGGATGTGGGTGAATACATGAATACATGAAACAAATTTGGCCAAGAGTTGACAATCGTTAGTGCCAAATTGTGAGAATATGGAGTTCATTGTACTATTTCTTCAGGTCCCATAACAAAAAGTTTTTAAAGCTAAATTATAGCATATCAATTAATCAAGTCTCATAGTTTGAACCATCACTTAAAAGGGTAAAACAAAAACCAAACAATAAAGGCTCAATGTAAATCAATATAAAAAAAAATAGTTGATAAAGTGATACCCAAAATGACACCACGTATCAGAAAATAGAATGTGTATTTAGTTACCACAATTCCCATTTCTATATCAAACACAGTATTTTCTTATCCAAAAAGATTATCATCTATTCTTCCCCAAGTACTTTCAACAGAGCACTTCAATCATAAATTCTGCTACAGTGTTAGGAAGTTGAAAATGGAATATTAGTCTAGACTGAACAGAGAGGTTCTTGTATCTCACTAACAAATAACTAACTTCTTTTTTTTTAATTTTTTATTTTTATAAACATATATTTTTATCCCCAGGGGTACAGGTCTGTGAATCACCAGGTTTACACACTTCACAGCACTCACCAAAGCACATACCATCCCCAATGTCCATAACCCCACCCCCCCTTTCTCCCAAACTCCCTCCCCCCAGCAACCCTCAGTTTGTTTTGTGAGATTAAGAGTCACTTATGATTTGTCTCCCTCCCAATCCCATCTTGTACAAATAACTAACTTCTAAGCAAGGAAATGATTTAGTCCCATTGACTAAACTTGCTTCCTCATCCTCCTAAAAATGAATACATTTTTGGTAGTTCCATTGTCTAATCATTTAGGCTCAAATTTTTAGAGGCATCTTGAATTCTCTTTGTTTCTAGCCCCTGTAGCCCAGTTTCAAAGTCCTGTAGACTCTACACCAAAGACTTTCACACAATATGTTTCTTAACTCAGTTCAGGCCTCCTGGATATTTGTAAAGCCTCTTTTCTCCCCAGTATCATTACATACTTCCCCTATGATCCAACCAAAAGCACAGATTAAATCTTACTACTCTGATACAAATTCAGATATGCTTTCCCATTGCCTTTCCAAAAGAAATGCAGTAAATGAAGGAAGAAAAATAGGAAGAGCATGAGAAAACATGAACTTGAATCCAGACTACATAATTTACTCAGTGTACTTTTGGAGAAGACAAGTTATAATTCAAAGAAAATAATATAAATTAAAGTATTCTGTGTATCTCTAAATTGTTGGTGACCCAACATAAATTGATTATAGATATAAAGATAAGGCATCAGCTTACTATGTGTCACTGTTCCAGGTACTGTGTGTATATGTCCGTGAAAAAGATAAAATCCCTGCCATTGGGAGCTTTATATTTTAGCAGGATCAGAGAGCTGGTAAACATGATAAACAAATAAATAACAAATACGGTAAATAATAATAATACCTTATCAGATGTATTAGATGTATTAGAAAGTGATAAATAACATAGAGAAGTATAGCAAGATCAGAGGAATTCAGAGTGCCATGATCAAGGCAAGCCTTCCTGAGAAGGTGACTTATGAGTACAGGCTAAGGGAGAGAGGGAGTGAGCCTGCAAAAAAACAAAAAACAAAAACAAAAATACCATGTTAAGGGAGGGGCACCTGAATGGTTCACTCGGTTAAGCATCCAACTCTTGGTTTTGGCTCAGGTCATGATCTCAGGGCTGTGAGATCGAGCCCCACGTCAGCCCAACTTCCATCCGTTCTCTCTCTCTCTCAAAAAAAAAAAAGGGGAGAGTATGCAGATAAAAGGTCACAGAGTACTGATGCAGTATATACTCCTTCAGACAAAACACAGGGAACCATGTGAGCCCTCTGGGGCCATGAGCATTTACCCTGAGGGAAATGTAAAACCATTGGAGGCTCATGAGTAGGTGTGACATGACTTTTTTGAAAGATCACTATGGCGGCTCTATGGAAAAGAAACTAGTTGGTGAAGGATGAACACAGAGAGATGACATAGGAGTTATTGCAGTCAGCCAGGGGAAGGTAATGATAGCTTGCAACGAAGCAGCCATAAGTGGGAAATGAAATTTAAAAACTCTCCTCGAAGAATTATATGGGGGAAAGAAAATAGTGAGGCTGAGCAGTTGGAGGACGGAGTTGCCACCAACTGTGCTGGGGAAGTTTGCAGGGGCTGTAGATCCGGAGTCCAGTACAGGCGTGTTAAATTGGAGATGCCTAGGAGACGTTGACATGGAAATGCATGACTCTCCCAAGTGATATGACAGGGACCAGTAGCGTACTAGGCCTCTTATATGCATCATTATATTTGAGAGGATTCTCACATGTTTACTCATAATTTGTACCCAGATACTGATTAATTTGCCCTAGATCACTGAGCTAGAAAGAAGAACAATCTGGAATTTGGACTCAGTCTTCAGTCTACCCAAAATCTGCACCCTACACTCCAGTCTACATAGCCTCCTTACTAATAAATGGAAAAATGATGCCAAACTGTCATGGTTCTCAGAGTTTATTACCCTGCCAAAAATTGGCCAACTATTAAATATGACAGTAGCTAAATTGAGGTGAATTGCAAAAAAGAGGAACAATTTTCCAAAATTTGCTACACTGTGCTCCAAAGACAGAGCTGAAAATCAGAATCTGGCATTAGGCCAGTCTTAGGCTTTCATCATTTTAATCTCCAAAGATCGTTATTCCAACTTTAAGTAGCTTATGTGATTTGCCTTCATAGGTCAGACTGAAAAGTCACCAGTGATTTGGAGAAAGACCCTACCATTGTGTTCAGTGACATTTTATATTGGCAGGAAGTAAGCATTTATGCAATTATTTTGTATAATCCTTACATTCCTGTTGGTATAAGCTAGAGAAAAGAAAAATGTATATATAATGATCATGTTCCTTAGTGTGAAATTGCACAAAATGCTGTCCCACTGCTGTTGCCTTCTTTCTGCTAAAATGGAATTAAGCCACTGAAGTACCTACAACTAAGGGAAATGAGGGAAAAAAAATTCTTACAATGAACCAAGAAGCTTGAGGTATGGATATTTTTTCATTACTTTTCCATTTTGTTTCTCTGGCACTTAATTTCTCCTTGAAACACTATGTATTTATAAAACCAACAAAGACAGAACTGCATTCCTTTGAAGAAATTAAGAACTAGAGTGAAAATCCTAAATTCAAAATTGCTGTCCCTATTTTATTTATCATTATAATGACCATTAATTTTGTCTCTCCTAACTGACCTTGACCTGCTAATAAAAAAAAAGTGAGCTCCTGAATGTAAATAAAAAGAAAAGCATACTGCTTCTTCCACATTCTATTTAATTAGAATTGCCTTAATATTTTGCTAAACAGCTAAGTCATTTAAAAAAAAAAAAAACAGTAGAATTTGTCAGTCTAAACAAAGATTAGAAACTTTAAGACCCATATATGATATAATTTACATTTGAATAGTGCTTTTTATCTTAGTTATAGTATATCTATCCAAAATACTAAAAAAAAAAAAAAAAAAGTCCTTAATGTATCAGTCCACTTTATAATGGCCCAGCAAAAGACTGAGAGTAGATACCAAGTGATTCCCAATCCTGTGGCAGACACCAGTGATCAAGGACATTGTGAGTATATTAGTCAGAGCTCTCCAGAGAAGTAGAAATATTAGGAAATATATATGGAGAGAGGGAAGAGGGGGAATGGTGTGTGATGGAAAGAAAGGGAGGGAGAAAGAGAAATTTATGTTAAGGAACTAAATCATTCAATTATGGGGGCTGGCAAGTCTGAAATTTGCAGGGTAAAGTTGTCAGGCTGGAGACTCTGGGAAGAGGGTATGTTGCATTCATAGCCCAAAGACCAAGGGATGGCAAAATTTCTTCTTCCTCAAGAGACTTATGTCTTTTTCTCTTTCTCTTTCACCTGATTAGATGCGGCCCACCCACATTAGGGAGAGTAATCCAACTTTACTCAAAATTTACTGACTTCAGTGTTAACATCATCTTTAAAAGAGCTTCAGACTGGTATTGGATCAAATGTCTGGGCACCACTGCTTAGCTAAGTTGATACAGGTACATAAACAAGAACAGGCCCTTTAATGAAATACATAGGTGAACAACAACAGCAGTAACAACAAAACTAATGACTTACAGTTTAGTTGACAAGTTAGTGATACTGACCAGATCATAAGATCTTCAAGTATGGTCCCTGGACCAGAAGCATCACCATCTCTTGGACCCCATCCCAGATCTACTGAATTAGAAACTTGAGGGTCCACCCCAGTGATCTAGGTTTTCATAAGCTTCTTAGGTAATTCTGATGCTAGAGTCTAAGAGCCAGTGAATTAAACCAGCGCTTGCATCACTGTAGAATTCACACATTTCTACTTGTCTATTTTTAGTTTATTTTTAAATTTCTATTGATACCTAAACATTGTCTTCTTAAGCATGAACAATCATTCATGGAGTGTCTACTATGTGCCAGGCTCTATGCAGAATTTTTTCTGGAGTAATAAGATGTGGCAAGCAGAGAAGGGAGGCTATTGGAGAGGATTTGGACCACTTTGTATCAGACTTTACTTGCTATGTTAAGGTTTGGTGGTTGGTTTGTTTAGAGGCTGACAATTTACCAACGTTTTTAAAAACAGAAGTTCAGTCATTGAAAAATAAATTCTAATAGATACATGAAGAATTAGGGTAACTGGGAAGTGAGATGACAGAAATGCCCATTAGAAGAGGAAGGAAGAAAACCGTCCAGGGAACAAAGAAATGGAGGGGAACCAAGATCACAGTGAGAGTAGAAATCCATTCAGTGGGAACAAGGCATCGAAGGGGTAAGGGGTGTGAAGAAGAGAATACAAATGACACTAAGGTTCACCTCAGAAGCACACATGTACCTGCCCATACGATATAAATTAGAAATGGAAGATAAATATCCCCATATAAGTAATAGATTCGGCATCTTTGGTATAGAGAAAGCAGCTGAAGTCATGGGAGCTCATAAAATTGCACAGTTCAGAGTAGGCCAACCATGATTTTCAAGCATCCAGAGTCATGGGAGGGGGCAGAGGCCATGATTTCCATCAGTAGTATCTTTGCTCAAGCACACACATGCACCTCACGCACACCGAAACAAGAAAGTTCCCCAAGATCTCGGCTGAGGAGACGTGAAGATACAGGATGTGGCCGCATTGCAGAGCACACAGATGAAGGGAGACAGGCACATTCTTGCAGTAAAAATAAGAAAACAAGGAATATCGAGGTAGAATCTGATAGAAGACCAACAACCCCAGGAAAGGCAGAGGAAGAGAAGGCAAAAAGGAGGCTAATTTTCACATAGCTTATTTTATTAGCACACTAATAATTCGCATTTTTCCAACAGCTATACAATTCACAAAAATTGTCTTCCCTGGAAGAATAATACCGAAAACAAATGAGCCTCCGGTAACTTAAAAAGAAAAAAAAAAACAAAACAGAAATATTTTGTCTAATGATCAGGGACATCCTCTGAGGACTATTTCAGCAAATATTTATAGGGACAGACGAAATGATTCAAACAAACCAGGTACCAATACATGCTCTTACCCTTTTATTTTTTTAAGGTTTATTTATTTGAGAGAGAGAGAACATGCACAGGGGGAGGGGCAGAGAGAGAGAAAATCATCAAGCAGATACCCCACTAAGCCGGGAGCTGAGGTGGGACTCGATCCCACAACCCTGAGATGGTGACCTAAGCTGAAACCAGGAGATGGACACTTAACCAGCCGAGCCACTCAGGTGCCCCATGGGCTCTTACTTTTAACAGAAGCCATATATATTTCACCATAAAAAATGAACTACAAGAGTGGTAACGACGTGAAGAAAGATGTTTGTGAAGAGGAGAACAAACACTACTAAAGCCAAAAAATGTCTCAAATATTGGTCAATAAATTTTAAAAAGTAAACTGAAAAAAGGCATGTTGGTTCTAACTATACCGTGATCAGGGCATACGTTGTCGGACATTCTGAGAATAGAGTAGAAGAAGACAATTCAGACCACTCCAAACAATTATTCCTGTAAATTCTATAGCCAGCTGTGTAAGTCAGGGAAAACAATAGTTCTGGGAGACAGATGAGGTTGTTCATTTTAAAACAGGTGATGAAAATAAAAGCTGGCTAATACATGGAAGGAACATAACATAATAATGTGCAAGTAACACTTTCAAAAGCAGCAGTAAATAAATAAGTTCTCAACTAAAAAAAAATTTTTTCAAAAAAATCTTCAGAATTCAATTTTCAATTCAAACTCCTTTTTGACTATTTCAACATGTCTATTTCAAGGTAACAAGAATTTTATGAAAAATAAAAAATAAATAGTATTTTTAAAGAGATGAATTCAGTGTTCTTCTTTAAGTTCTATAAAATCATTTTTATTAGGCTCATTGTATATGGACCAGGGTGTGTGTAGATATATTTATATCTAAGTATAGATATATATAATCTTTATTTAGATATGTAGATATATGTATTCTATATATCTAGATCAATAAGCTATACAGACAGATATATAGACATATATAAGTATATAGATGATATAGATATAGGTAGATATGCACATATAATCAGGTACAAAACTATAACAAAATCAACAAACCAAATACAAATTTCAGGTATTCCTTATTGAATGTTGGACCAATGTTCTAACCTGAAACAGATGAGAAAACACTAAATAGCAGGTTAAAGATGTACAAAATGCTAAGTTTGTAATTATACTGTGATAAAATTAATTTTAGTCACTCAGTGATTTAAGTGACTAATACAAATATTCCAGTGTTTATGAACAAACTGCCAAAAATATATCATTTTTTAATTTATAGCTATTCTTAGTATCTAAACCAGTGTCGTAAATATTATAAGAGATTAAGAGATAATTCCAGGAAAGAAGAACATTATTTTCAAGATTTATATAAGCATCTACTGGCAAAAAATGATAGAAGCAATTCTTAACTATTTATTGAAACAAGAACCTCTATCTGACGTGTCTTGACTAAGTCACTAAGAATCAAGCTATAAATTTAGGTGTTTAGTAAAATGTTTTTACTTTATTAAATTTTTCAATATATTAGACTTTCTTTCCTCCAGAGTTCTCAATTCATAAGGTTCTACAATTAATCCTATTGCAAATATATAACATTATTCTGTTTTCCTTCTTGACATACAGTATATTGTGGCATAAGTATCATTGTGTCTATTCTAATTAGTGCTTACTCAAATATTTATGTCAGGGACACACAAAATGAAATGAAAGAAAACATGATCAGTGCTGACTTCTTATGCCTGAGATATTCTGTATTAAATTATTCTCATATGGGGTGACCTACATAGAGGCTAAGAAATCTTTACGCTAGTAAAGAAAGTTTTTTCTTTTGTAATTGCTCAAGAGTTTAGGGTTCTACACTTTAGCAACCTTCCCAACAGAATTTCCTTTTTTAGTGGGACTATAAGTACAATCTTAGAATACTACAAGAATAAATATATTTACATAATAGTAGAGGAACAGACTCAATAACATTTAGAATTAAACTACAATGAAATGAAATGAAAATTTTTAAAATATTTATTGACACTATCAACAGCACAAAACCTTCCTGATTTTCTTGGGCCTTGCAGTCAGAAAAAAAAAATAAAAACCTATTATTTTTATACTGCGATTTTTTAATAAACATATTATTCTAAAATGTAAGCTGTTCAAATAACACAAGAGCACTCTTTGGATAAATAAAAATTGTTATTGTTTCTACTGTAAAACCTACATAATACAATTTATTTTCTACAATTTCTGACCCAAATCTCTCATAAGAAACAAACATCTAGGATTACCATTTAACATGGATGGATATGTTTTGAAAGAGGCTAATCTTACTTGAGTCAAATTAAATAGGGTTAGACATGAAAGTCCACATGAATAGTCTATTTCCTGTTCCTTCCCAGCAAAGTAACAGCCTACAGAGGCTCTGAGCCCACAGCTGTCATGTTCCCGGCCCTCGCCTGATGAAGGAGTCTTTTGTTCTACTGATAAGTGATACATTGTGCACTGCTCAGGTGCCCAGAACAAAAAGTGTAGGGCACACAATGAGCCTCTCTGCAGTCAGTTTTAAGAAGATGAAGCATAAAAGTAAAACTCACTTTACCTGAGATGTGTTTCTTCCAATGAAACTTGCCCTGCCCATTCTAAAGGAAAATATCATTTTGTCTGTTTTTAAAAGCTTACTCTATAGTTTGCTTCTCACAACCTGCCTCCAGCCCTCCCCACCACCACCCAATTCTGGGACAAAAGCAACAGGAACAGAAGGTCTTTTTTTAATTAAAATGCTTAAGTTAGGTGAATTACTGGCTTTTTGAAGGGGAATGACTCTGTCTCTGATAAATCATCTCAATGTGCCATATAGGTCATTGATTCTTTAGTTATCAATGTAGAAATAGGATTTTTAAATCTCTTCTATGTCCTTAAACTCACCTAAGACATTTTATTTATACTCAATATATTTCTAAATGTAAAAGAAAAGTATAACAGAAATAAGTCATTTAATAAATATGGATAAATATATATATATATAATTTGTAATAAATAGAAATATACAAGAATGCTTTACAAATCCATGTAAGTTATATAATTTGTTTAATAAAATTATGTCTCATACCTCAAGAAAAGGTTGGTATTTTTCCAGAGATACTCTATTCTTGAGCCACAGTTTGAAAAGCATTGGAGGGTCGTAGGGGGAGGGAATCACCTCTTTCTCCAGGCTCCTCTCCATAGATGAAAATGTCCCAACAAGGACATCTTGCTTGACCCAAAAGGAGTCTGTAGCCACTACAAGCCACACTGGTCCTCTATAGCTTGGCAAGTCTACCTCATCAAGAAAAGAAACCAGACTGCGTTATTGAGGATTACTGCCACAAACACATGGGATATTGCTGTTTAGACATCAGTAAACAGAGCTTTCCCCATCCACACTCCCTCCATATCAATTTATTGTATTTTTAGGATTTACAACTCCATGATTATTACAACCAATAAGAACAGTATAGAATGAGTTTTCATAAACCATTTCCATGCTGAGTGTGTGTGAAGTATTTTTTGCTTAATGAACACATGGGTCTCCAACGTGCGACTTAATATGATGTGTTTCCCATGGTTCTTTAGCTTTTAGATGCACCATTAGCATTGTTTACTTGTCTTATTAAAATCTATTAAATGTGCACGTGCATTTTATACACACCATGAATGTGCTAAAACATTTCTACATTATATATAAGTAACTGGTGGGCAGGATTTGTTGTCTATTTTATTAACGTAAAATATCAAGAGCCTGGAACAAGTGCTGGCAAACTGTGGGGTGCTATTTGCTTAATTAATAAAATAATTCATTAGCATTGAGATGATAAATATAAATCTTGAAGATAGGAAGAAACTTCTATAACTTCTGCTTAGTCACCTCCTGAATATTAGTATTAGTTCTATCTATTACTTTATTCCATATTTTACCCAAATTAAATATTTCTCATTTCTTTTTACACTTGATTTCAAGTCATACAGTAAATTAGGCAGATCGCAACTAGGTAATATATTTGTCTTCTAGAATACATTCTTCTAGAGACCCAGAGAATTAATTAGAATTCTAAAATATTCACCATTTCTACTACTGCTTAAGATCATAAATAACAAATATATTATGCATATATACATTTCATATGCATCAACATATGAAATGAATATTGACCTTTTTCATTTTTGATAGCACTGGGAAGGTCAAAATCAAAAAAGTTCTAATCTTACTCAATGCTGCTTTAAGTTTGGTTAATAGGAAGTAAGGAAACAACTATCACATTTTACTGGGACCATCAAGATCAAATGCTTGTCAATGTCTTAAATGTAGATAACAACAAGTTGGGATTTTCTTAGACAAGTTTATTTCTTTTGATAATCCAAAGGCCACAAGCTTCCCCTTAGGGTCATTTGGAAGCTCTTAAATGATGCTAGATGAACTATCTCTTTCAAATCCTTTTCCTAAGTCATGTACTTAATAAAAAAAAAATTAAGTATGTTGCTTGATAAAATCCTGCTGGAACAAGAATAAAATCCAAAATCTGAACCAGAGATTTTATTTGAAGTTCATCTTTTGAAATAAAAACACTCCATCCTGGGGCACCTGGGTGGCTCAGTGGTTAAGATCATAAATAACAAATATATTATGCATATATACATTTCATATGCATCAACATATGAGGGTTAAGCCTCTGCCTTCTGCTCCGGTCATGATCTCAGGGTTCTGGGATCGAGTGCCGCATCGGGCTCTCTGCTCAGCAGGGAGCCTGCTTCCCTTCCTCTCTCTCTGCCTGCTTCTCTGCCTACTTGTGACCCCTCTCTCTCTGTGTCAAATAAATAAATAAACCTTAAAAAAACAAACAAACAAAAAAACACTCCATTCTGAACATGCCAGCAAGCCCTCAATAGATGAAGATTTCAAGAGTAAAATCTTAGGAATGAGAAAAGGAAAAAAATGCTGAAGAGTTATCTTGTGTATTTTATGTCAGACACATGCATATGTAAGAGGAGAAGCTACGGAAAAGAAGAGTTTCCAGTCTGCTCTTATAGAAGTCATGCTTACTTTTCACTCCTGCAATGATACACCTCAATAAAAAAAAGTCCATAACCCATTGGTTAAAAAACTCACACTTACATAAAGAAGCTAAGTTGAAAGAAGTATTTTTAAATATCTTTAAGAACTTTCTCACCTGCTTGAATCAGCTCTGGTTCCTTTGTTCTGGCTACATTTGATTCCATCATCTTGAAAGTGTAGAGACCCTGCTTCCTGGTGCTTAGTTTCTGTACTGATACATGTAGGAAACCAAACCATCCTAACCCATGCTCTTAATGTAGAAAGGACAACAAGGCAGACGCGAAGAATAGAGTCCTACCTTTGTTAGGGAACCTGGACTGGATCCTGGCAGAAGAACCAAGCAGCACTCGCAGATGTTGGAGGATCCGAGGTTTCTTTAATAATGGTGGGCTCAGAGGAGAATGATCTCCAAAGGTCTGAGCCCTGCGCACAAGCAGAGACGGTGATTTATACCCTTCGACTTCCCTATACTTGGTACTTCTGGCGCCCCAGGAAGCAGGGCAGAGAGAAGAACCTGGAAGAGCCCTAGGGCAATGGCTGGGACTCCTTTGCTGACTCAGTGGGTCATTTTAGAACACAGATTTTCCCTTATCACCTTTCCTTAGGATCCTGGACTGTGAAATTCAAAGACTAACTAATAGGTCCTGAGTAACCACTTAATGCTTCTGTATTTCAGTTTCCCATTCTGTAAAACAAAGTAGATTCCAAATAACTCCTGGTTTTAAAGATTACATGAGATGCAACATGGAAGTAAACTTTATAAATTCTGAGGTAGTCTACAAATATTTTATACCCAAACTATAATGAGACTTTAGCAGATACTATAGAACCTATCAGTCAAAATTCCTTCAAGTATTCCACCAGAAATGTTCTTACACTTATCTCACAAACTGTCATCACTAAAAATGTATTTTAGAAATCTTCTCTTAGGGGCACCACGGTGGCTCAGTGGGTTAAAGCCTCTGCCTTCAGCTCAGGTCATGGTTCTAGGGTCCTGGGATCGAGCCCCGCATCGGGCTCTCTGCTCAGCGGGGAGCCTGATTCCTTTCCTCTCTCTCTGCCTACTTTTGATTTCTGTCTGTCAAATAAATAAAATATTTTTAAAAACATCTTTTATCAAAATCCCTTCAGAGTCTGGTTATCATCCTCATGAGAATATTAATCTTGTTAGATCATAACAAGATGGTTGTGCAGAAGCCACTCATCAGCGTTAATTCTCAACATTTGAGACAGTCCCAAAAGGAGCACTTAGGCTTATCTTTAAGAACAGTTTCTTTCGAAAGGTACCTGGGTGGATTAGTCAGTTAAGCATCTGACTTGGGCTCAGGACCTGATCCCAGGGTCCTGGGATCAAGTCCTAGATTAGGCTCCCCACTTGTGGGGAGTCTGCTTCTCTCTCTGCACCGCCCCCACTAATGCATGTGCTCTCTCTCTCTCCCCCTCTGTCTTGCAAAAATAAATAAATAAATAAGATTTAAAAAAAATTTTTTTTTTCTTAAGGACAGTGTTTAGATGGAAATAACACTTTTACAAATATTGAGTTCTGGCTGATTTTATTTATAAATAGCTCACATTTTTATAATACGTTAAATATTTCATAATTTCTGTTTCCCCCCTAAGAGGACTGGAGTAAATATATTTAAATCAAAGTGTAACTTTTGCTTAAGAATTTTTTTTTCTTGATAGAAGCTCACTCAATAAGGACATTTATGCTAAAAAAAAAAAAAATTGGTGATTTTTTATATATTCAACCAAGCAGTTAATCAATCAATCAGGAAAAATTGAGTCCCTCCTGGAAATACTACATGCTGGCACTAAAGATAATCGATCTAGTAGAAGAGACAAAGTAATGTCAGTGAAAGAATAGAAGAGAAAAAGATAACAGAAAGCAGAGTACTATGGGTGAGAGTAGGTTTGTTGTTTTCTTTTCTTAATTTTATTTATTTATTTGACAGAGAGAGAGATCACAAGTAGGCAGAGAGGCAGGCAGAGAGAGAGGAGGAAGCAGGCACCCTGCCAAGCAGAGAGCCTGAAGCGGGGCTTGATCCTAGGACCCCGGGATCATGACCTGAGCCGAAGGCAGAGGCTTTAACCCACTGAGCCACCCAGGTGCCCCAGAAAGTAGGTTTATAATAGGTATTATTTATTATACCAATTATTAGAAATTCTATTGAACAAGCTTTTGAAAAACCATCTTAGAATAAGAGTCCAAGTAAACCTACAAACATTGGAGTGCTAATTTGCAGTTTTATGTTTTTTAAGATTATTTATTTGAGAGAGAGAAGGAGCACACATGGGAGGGAGAAGGGGCAGAAGGAGAGTCTCAAACCAACTCTCCACTGACCATGGAGCCCAACATGTGAACCTCCATGCAGGCTTGATTCCAGGACCCTGGGATCATGACCTGAGTGAGCTTGACCACAAGCCTGACACTTAACTACCTGAGCCACCCAGGTGTACCAGCAGTTTTAAACTCTAAGCTTCCCATAGCCTTAGTATTCACAGACGGTTGGATATTGTATTAAGAGGTGGCGATAAGGACACCTGGGTGGCTCAGTTGGTTAAGCATCTGGCTTCAGCTCAGGTCATGATCCCAGGGTCCTGAGATCAAGTCCTGCATCGGGCTCCATGCTTCACAAGGAGCCTGCTTCTCCCTCTGCCTGCTGCTCCCCTCTGCTTGTGCTCTCTCTCTCTCTGACAAATAAATAAATAAAATCTTAAAAAAAAAAAAAAAGTGGAGGGGGGCCTGGGTGGCTCAGTGGGTTGAATCCTCTGCCTTCGGCTCAGGTCATGATCCCAGGGTCCTGGGATCGAGCCCCGCATCAGGCTCTCTGCTCCGCGGGGAGCCTGCTTCCTCCTCTCTCTCTCTGCCTACTTGTGATCTCTCTCTCTCTGTGTCAAATAAATAAAATCTTTTAAAAAAATAAAAACTAAAAAAAAAAGTGGAGATAGTTTAGACAAAACAAACACAGCCCTTTCCTCTGTAGCTGATGGTATAGCTGGAAAGACAGATATTAGACTTAACAATTTCAAAATAATGAAATCATTAAAATTGTGAAAAGTGCTGGAAGAGCATACAGAATGCTCTGGAAGTATGTACTATAGAGAACTTGTCAGATTTCAATATTCTTCAGTTTTGTTTGAGAAAATGTAGACTGCGTTCTGTTCAGAAAAATTAAGTTCCCTAGGTGGTACAGTCGGTTAAGTGACTGACTTTTGGTTTGGGTTCAGGTCATGACCTCAGGGTCATAAGATCAAGCCTTGGGACAGCTCCATACTGAGCGCTGAGTCTGCCTCAGATTCTCTCTCCCTCTCCCTCCCCTACCTCTTCCCCTCACCCCTTCACATCCCCCCACTCCTCTCCACCTGCTGCAATGCATAAGCTCCTGCATGTGCGCTCCCTCTCCCTCTCTCAAATAAATAAAGAAATCTTAAAAAAAAAAAAAGAAAGAAATAAAGAAAAGAAAAATTAAGTCACCAAAATATAAATATGCTGCAAAACCATCATGAAACCTGCATTGTTATCTTTAGGGTAAAACACCCACACCCAGGCTATCTGTGAATGAAATGTTTTATCATTGTCAGTAGACCCTTCAGGAAGCGAATCTTTGTTGCGTCCTTTCAACTTGTCACTTTTCTCTGGTTCAAAGTCTGACAGGGACCTTTGGAAATCAGAATAGTTCAGGACTACATGGGCTTTAACCAGCCTGATTATTTTCCAAGTGACTAACAAGTTACCTTTAATCTCTGAAGGAGTTCATCAAGTAGAAGGTAGTCATTAACCGTTGGATTCCTATCTGGGTCCACACTGAAAAATCACACAAATTACTTAAAATCCTACTTATAAATTTTATCAATTTAAAATTGAGCCAAGGAAAACATTTGTAAACTTTTGCCTCAAAACTATATTATAATCTCTAGACAACCATGAACTTTACAATGAAAGAAAAGGTTATCAGCTGTTTTAGAAAAACAAAACAAAAAACTTCTTTAATGTACTAAATATGAAAATAAAAGAAAATATGTTAAAAAGAGGAGTAAAGATTTTTAAATTAAGGAGATTTTTAAAGTGGAACCATTTAGTGTGGCCTCCAAACTAATGGGAATGCTTGGAGGAGGTTTCTTGAACTTCTCTATGTGGCAATAGGAGTCTGTTTGGGGATTTGGCTCTATCATGGTCAGTCAAAAACCAAATTTGTGTTCCTGTTAGCTTATAGGTCAAATGGTCTAGAGATTTGTCTAGGTACCAGATTACAATATACCTACAATCATGCCTGCTTCTTTTCAAAATGAAACTTACACAATAAATTAATTTTTCTGCTCTCTTATTTTAATTATAAAAAATAACATGATTAAGTCTCATTATTAAAAATCAAATATAAGGAGCTCTAGTTCCTCTTTTAGAAGATTTTATCTATTTGACAGAATGAGAGAGAACACAGCAGAGGGAGCAGCAGGCAGATGGAGAGGGAGAAGCAGGTTCCTCACGGAGCAGGGAGCCCGATGCAGGGCTCCATCCCAGGACCCTGAGATCATGACATGAGCTGAAGGCGATTAACTGACTAAACCACCCAGGTGCCCCAGAACTTCTAGTTCCTATAGGAATATGGTTCTAGCTTAATTCTTCACCTTCCCACTTTCTTCATGGCACAGTCCAATAGAAATGCTTGTGACAACGGAAATAGTCTATATTTGCTGTATCCGACAAGGGTAGCCATTGAGCCATCTGTGGCTACTGAGCACTTGAACTGTTATTAGAGCCGTGGAGAGACTGAATTTTTTATTGAATGTAATCTAACATTAATTAACGTACATTTAAATTTAAGTAAAGAGTCACTATGGTTTTGAACAGGGCAGTTTTAAAAGAAAACAGAATAATTCTTATCTTCAGGAGCTTTGGAAAAGCAAAAGCTATAAATAGGAAAAAAGGCAGTAGCCATATGGCAAAACATGAACTAACCACCCCACATAAAAATTAAGACTTTATATTTTCCAAAAAGAATCCCAATAATGTAAAGAGGCAAAGTCAGATGTAAGAGAATATAATTTAAAAAAAAAAATGACAAAGGACTCATATCCAGAATATATAAAGAACTTAAAAAATAAATTTAAAAAATCCAATAGAAAAATTAGCTAACAACTTGAATAGTCACTTTAAAAAAGAGAATATGTAAATGTCCAATAAACACGGGACACCTGGGTGGCTGAGTGGATTAAAGCCTCTGCCTTTGGCTCAGGTCATGATCCCGGGGTCTTGGAATCAAGCCCTACATTGGGCTCTCTGCTTGGCAGGAAGCCTGCTTCCTCCTCTCTCTCTCTCTCTCTCTCTGCCTGCTTTCCCACCTACTTGTGATCTCTGTCAAATAAATAAATAAAATCTTTAAAAAAAATTTTTTTAAATGTCCAATAAACACATAAGAAGATAGCTGTCCTCATTGGGCAGGAGGGAAATTAAAATAAAACCACACTGAGATACCATTCAAAACCCACTAGAATGGCTGAAATTAAGAAGTTAGCAAGAATATGGAGCAACCGGGGAACTAGTATGTTGCTGTTGGGAGCATAAACTGGCACAGTTACTTCGGAAACTGCCTAGAAGTGTCTAGTAAAGCTTAAAATAGCACTCCCGGCAGCGCAGCAATTTTATTCCTGGGTAAATAGAAATACGTACTCATGTACATTAAAAAGACATTTATAAGCATGTTTAGCAGCAATATTTTAATAGCCTAAGCTGGAATATTCAATAGTAGAAAGATATTCAACAATAGAATGGACAGAATACTCACCAAATAAAACATATCGACACACAATCTATACATATCTATACACAAATGGATGAATCTCAAAAATAGTAAACAAAAGAAGCAGACACATATTTTGTTATTCAATTTTGATGAAGTTTAAAAAGAGGTAAAACCGTAGGCATAAATTTAGATGTAGGCTTGAAGGAATGGCTTAATATTAATAAATCTAACACACTGTCTTAACAGAACTTATTATTTTACTGATGCTCTATAAAGGAAATCCTGTGATCATCTCCATGGATACTGAACATAATTTAACAAATTCAATTCCATTATTAAATTTAAAGCATTCAATAAAATAGGATTCAGTGGATACTTCCTTAATATGTGTACTGGGTCATCCCTCTTTGGGCCTTCTAGATCCACTTTTCCTCTTCATCCTGTTTTCTATACTGGCAGGGTGACTTGTATGGTCCACAGTAACCATATGATAGTGATTTCTTTCTTTCTTTCCTTTTTTTTTTTTTTTTTTAAGGTTTTATTTATTTATTTGTTGGAGAGTGAGAGCACAAGCAGGCAGAGTGACAGGCAGAGGCAGAGAGAAATGGAGGCTCCCCACTAAGCAAGGAGCCCAATGCAGGACTCAGTCCCAGGACCCTGGGATCATGACCTCAACCGACTGAGCCACAGAGGCATCCCACAACTGTGGTTTCTGTTTGGGTTAGGTCAGTTAGAAAAGATTACAGGGTTAAAGTGACTTTTCTTCTTTTTTTTTTTTTTTAAGATTTTATTTATTTATTTGGCAGAGAGAAATCACAAGTAGATGGAGAGGCAGGCAGAGAGAGAGAGAGAGAGAGGGAAGCAGGCTCCCTGCCGAGCAGAGAGCCCGATGCGGGACTCGATCCCAGGACCCTGAGATCATGACCTGAGCCGAAGGCAGCGGCTTAGCCCACTGAGCCACCCAGGCGCCCCTAAAGTGACTTCTTATTGAAGGCTGCAGTTTCTTTCTGGAAGCTCTCCCCTACAGCTCTCTGTTCCCAGAACCTCCATTTCCTACTCTCCGTTTGGTCCTAAAGAGTGACATGCCACCTCACTATTGGTGGTTCCATGAATGTCACCATCCCTGTTGGGTATCCCTAATACTGCCCAACATCTTATAAAAGGTTTCTCTTCCTTAAACTCTCATTAATTACTTAGTTTGATTGTATTGTGATATAATAAGATTTCATGATATAATAAGAAATAGAGGTTTGTTTTTTATCTCCAGTTCCTGGCATAAAATCTGCTAAAGCCCTTGTAATTTCCTGAGTGGGAGGAGCTAAAGGAACATTGTCTGTTGTTCATAATAAGCTCTTTTCAAAGTCATACCTGAGTTAAAGCAAATGAGATGATTCCTGGAAGATAGGGGCTGGTTACCAGAGGAACCAATCATGGGATTAGAGGGTTGAAAGTTTCGTCCCCACTCTCCAACATTCAGGGAGGAGAAAGGGGCTGCTGAGGATTGACTTAATCACCAACAGCCAATGGATTTAATCAGTCACAACTATGTAAGGGAAACTTCATAAAAATCCTAAATAAGGGGGTTCAGAGAGCTCCCAAATTGGTGAACACCTCTACATACCAGGAAGGTAACACACCCAAATTCCACAGAGACAGAAGTTCTTACAGGTGTAACCCCTTGGACCTCACTTTGTACACCTCTCCATTTGTTCAATTGTGTCCTTTATAGCCTTTATAATAAACTAGTAAGAATAATTATTTCCCTGAGTTCCATAACATGTAATAGCAAATTATAGAACCTGAAGAGGAAGTCATGGGAACCTCCACTTTGCAATCAACTTGGACAGAAGCATAAGTAACCTAGGAACCCATTACCTGCAACTGGCATCTGAAGTTAGAGGCAGCCCCATGGGACTGAGCCTATAACCTGAGGGGTCTGTCTTAGCTCCAGGCAGTTACTCTCAGGATTGAATCAAACTGTAGGAATACCCAGTTGGTGTCTACAGAGAATTGGTGAATTGCCTAGAGTGAAAACCTCATACATTTGGTGTCAGAAGACTGTGAACAGAGAAACAATCTTTAACTGTCTATTGCAAAGAACCCAGTCGATACAACACGACTATAGGTCAGCCCAGACCAAACACCAGCATCTTTTTTAAGGAGAAAAACACTGGAAGAAGCAGAAAATGACAGCCTCTATTAATACTGCTATTTAACATTGTATTAAATGTATTCAGCTATATATTTATACAAGAGAAAACATTTAATGCATAAGAACTAGAAAAGAAAAGATGAACTATATTTGCAAAAGTTTCTGCACTTATAGAATGATATGTACCAGATTATTCATTGTGGAAACTGTTTTGTGGTAGAAAAGGTCTAGCAATAATCCAAATGCCTAGCAAATATTGGACTGGTTGAATAAACTAAGTTACCTCCCACTGTGGAATATTATGCAACTATAAAAAGAAAAAAAAAGAAGTAAATTACGTGTGTACTGAAATGACAAGATCCCTACTACATACAAATGCCAGAAAAAAATCAGTATCAAGAACAAAACATACGGGGTGCCTGGGTGCCTCAGTGGGTTAAAGCCTCTGCCTTCAGCTCAGGTCATGCTCTCAGGGTCCTGGGATCAAGCCCTTCATCAGGCTCTCTGCTCAGCAGGGAGCCTGTTTCCCTTCCTCTCTCTCTGCCTGCCTCTCTGCCTACTTGTGATCTCAGTCTGTCAAATAAATAAATAAAATCTTTAAAAAAAAAACATAAGTACTAAAAGGGAAAAATAAGAAAATACATTATTTTGCCTTATTGTCATTAAGAACTTGAATAGATTAACAAGAGACAAACTTACTATGTATAGGTGGCAGAAATGGGGTGAATAGAGAAAGGAGTGGAAGCTAATCTTTTTAGTGTCTATTTATAATATTGTTTTGATGTGTGAAACATAAAAAGTATATCACTTACTCAAAACTTGAATTAAAAAATTAAAATAAATTCAACAGTATAAAAAGTTATTTTAATTTCCTCTTTACAACCAATCCGAATTCTTAGAGATAAAGATTAATGTCTGGTGGCTATTGTTCCTGATCTTTTCTAAGGACTCACACACAAACATATTGTATTGATCCGCTGTTGTAGCAATAACACTGCATAATGATCAGCTTCAAAAATCAGTGACTTAGAACATTTATTTTTATTGGCCAAGGGATTATTGGACAGTGAGGGCAACTCTGCTTCAGGCTCTTGATCAATTTAAGTTCTCGTGGCAGACAGTAGACAAATAAGAGATCAGGCAAAACCAGACAAGTACATTTAAAGCTTCTGCTCACATCCTGCCCTCTAGCATTCCATTAATCAAGATACATTCTATGACCAGGAAGACGGTGGGCCAAGGATATACAGACACAAATAACTACAGCAATTCATTATGTGACAATGTCAACATTTCATATAGAAATGCTGTTCATGTCCCATTCTATTACAGAGGCAAAGGGAAGAGTCGGGAAATAAAGTGAGCTACTATACATCCAAAATACATTGTTTATCTTGTTTGAATTTGTTTACTATTATCATCTTACTAGACACATTGTCTTGAGACTTATTTTCTTCAAAACTTAACAACCAGGGCACCTGGGTGGCTCAGTGGTTTGGGCTGCTGCCTTTGGCTCGGGTCATGATCTCAGGGTCCTGGGATCGAGCCCCGCATCGGGCTCTCTGCTCCGCAGGAAGCCTGCTTCTCTCTCTCTCTCTCTCTCTCTCTCTCTCTGCCTGCCTCTCTGCCTACATGTGATCTCTGTCTGTCAAATAAATAAATAAAATCTTTAAAAAAAAAAACAAAAACCTTAACAACCCATCTTAAAGAGTGTTCCGTGACAACATACATAATCTTAGTTCAATGTTTTAACTATCCCGTAATTTCCAATATGGCCATAATTTATCTATCCATTCCTCCATTGATGGGCATTTGGCCTGTTTCCAGTGTTCTATTTTTGAAAATATTGATGCAATGAATATCTGTATCTAAGTCTTTATATCATATGAAATTTATTACATATTCCTCAAAAATGTGCACTGCAGGCATAAGGACTAATCTGATATCCAATTTTGGAAGGAGGTTATAACCGCTCACTGTGTTCAATTACAGGGCCTGGAATATAAAAAGTATGTGGTATTAGGTATGATTTAATGTTCATAATTAGATTGAAATCATAGAATCATAGGAAAGAACTTAAAGATTATTTCTCTTTTGCATTATATATCATGTTTTGCCTTACACACCAGCACCATTTTTACCACTAGATTTTGAGCTGCTATATATTATTTATTTTATCAAACAAGCAACCAACATAAGAAAAAGAAGTTTTGTTTTCCTGAAATAGCTTACTCCCATTCCCCTGTACTCTGCCTTGTTTTCCTGCTTTCATAGATTTTTAGCACCAAACTACATCATTTATAGATCTATTATGTTGTTTATTATCCATTTCCTCCAACTTAAAAGTAATTTTCACAAGAGCAGACATTTTTTAAAAATCTCTTTTCTTCACAATGTGTACCCCAAAGTCCTCAAATATGCTTTGAATTAATGATTTTTTAAATTTTTCTGGTTTATTTATAAAGTATATAAATAGAAGTATTTAAATATGACCCTCAAAGTATCATAAGGCATATAGAAGTTGGATCAAATGCCATTTTGAAATGGTCTCTGTAATAAAAATTGTTTCTTATGGTCATTATCAAATAAACTAAGTTATTATGTTCTATAGACTATATTCCAGAATGTAATTATAGAATATATACTTGATAGTTCATGACAGCTTTAAAAAAAATGTTCACAGAAAATTGTAGAATATTTGTCTAAGTAGAATCATTCAACATACCTTCTGTATAGCATTCTAAAGTAGTTCAAACTTCTTCTCCCACTTATATCTATATGGAAGCAGTATTTCATTCATTCTAAAAAGAAATATATATTTGGCATATTCATTCATGTCCCAGGAATTGCTCTACTTTATATATCATTTTTAAATTAATACAATTCTTGGTGTATCTCACAAGAAATAGGCAGTTACTTATCTGAATTCTCTAAAATTTCCATGTTTGAACTAGAAGAAATTAAAAAACACCTTTTATTTTTTGGAGAAGTTGGCAAACATTTTAACAGCAGATCCACCTAAAAAACCACAACATATAACCATTCAGAGTTTCATTAAGAAAACAAACTCTTATTCTATAACCAATAAAAATGTCTTCACTGACCCTGGAATCAGAATATTTTATAACAGCTTCCTTATTTTAATTTTTTTTAAATTTTATTTATTTAATTGCCAGAGATCGCAAGTAGGCAGAGAGGCAGGCAGAGAGAGAGAGAGAGAGAGAGAGAGAGAGAGAAGCAGGCTCCCTGCTGAGCAGAGAGCCTGATGCGGGACTCGATCCCACGACCCTGAGATCATGACCTGAGCCGAAGGCAGCGGCTTAACCCACTGAGCCACCCAGGTGCCCCCTTATTTTAATTTTAAATACATTTTAAAAGCTTTTTGAGAACATCTTTAGATTCTATATTATCTAAAAGAATACATCCTAAAATCAAGATTCACATCTAAAAGCAAACTGTTGGTAAGAATTTCCACCAAGATTATTCTAGTCCCTCTTTTTTTAATGTTAACATTTTAAAATCTTATTTTCCACTAAACCATTCATGTGAAGCTCAATAATAACAAACTTAAAATCCCACAATGTCAACTACTGAAAAATACATCACATTCAGTTTAATTACTTTTAAAAACAATACAGACAATTCCTAATTTACAAATTGCATATTTAAAAATTTCTCCATTAAATATTATGGTTGGTTTCTGAATATATCCTACAAGTAAACACTGTGAAGTGTATGCCACTTAAAATACCCACTCACTCTTTAATGAGAGGGCTCATTAATGTAGTTATGATTAAATCGGAGTGAATTAATAATATTGACTATAACTAGCATTAACTAAATAACAATATTTATTTGAATAAAATTATTAACATAATTATGTTTAAAGAGGAATTTTTTTTTAAAAGATTTTATTTGTTTATTTGACACAGAGAGAGATCACAAGTAGGCAGAGAGGCAGTCAGAAAGAGGGGGACACAGGCTCCCCACTGAGCAGGGAGCCTGATGTGGGGCTCGATCCCAGGACCCTGAGATCATGACCTGAACTGAAGGCAGAGACTTAACCCACTGAGCCACGCAGGTGCCCCTAAAGAGGAATTCTTAAAAGCACAATTCTTAGGATAGGTTATGTTTAATATAATTATTCCCAACTTCCATCTTGTCAAAAAGCATTCTTTGGAAGAAGTCCTATGTATATTTATTTTTTAGAAATTTATACAGAATAGGAGTACCTCAGTGGCTCAGTTGGTTAAGCATCTGCTTTGGGCTCAGGGTCCTGGGATTGAGGCCAGTATCAACTCCTTGCTCAGCAGGGAGCCTGCTTCTCCCTCTCTCTCTGCCTGTCACTCCCCCTGCTTATGTTCTCTCTCTCTCTCTGTCAAATAAATAAAATCTTTAAAAAAAAAAAAAAGAAAGAAATTTATACAGAATAATGGTAGTGTTTTTAAAAAGAGATACTTGAATGGAATATGATTAACCTACCGGTTACCCAATATTACTCAGGGTAAACTGTTCGTTAAGACAAAATAAATAAGCAATTTTTTCTCTGAATTGATTCCTCAACTAAAAAAACCTAGGTTCAGGGACAGATGCCTGTGGAATTGATTTGTTTCCCATGAGTCAGCCCATCACACCGGAAAAAAAAAAAAAAAAAAAAAAAAAAAAAAAAACTTGAAAAACCTCTCCTCCACATCCAAAGACTCTGACCTCATTTCTGGGCACCGTGCCACATTTCTAGTCATTCAAATAGACGAGGTGGCGGCCCCCCCTCCAGCCAGCCTCTCAGTCAGTCCACTCAGAGAACAAAACCTCTTCATCTCTGGGCAGACATCCTCTGTGATGTCCTCATCTAATGTAAAAGGCGAGGCTCCTTCACCCTGTAGATGAGAACTCAGAGAAGAAAGCGCTCTCATTTAAGGCATCCCTTCTCCACCTTGGGCTGCTCTCCAGTGGACTCGCTGCCCGCTCTGCATACTATTAGGTAACCACCGTCATTCACAGGTCAATGGTTGCTCCGTTCTCTCAGTAATAACAGTGTTTGTCTCCCACATAAAAGAGTAAGTCATTCTTAAAATAAATAGATATTGCTTTCTGCTTTTTATTACATAGGAAATAGACTTCCAAATTTGTAAAAAGCACTGCGCCTGAGGTATACCTTTCCATATCTTCACCTCAGAACTCCCTCCTTTCCGGGGCAACTTTAATTTCCAGGAAAATCTAGGATCCCTCTTAGGAGTATCAAAGGAAGACTGCCAAACCATGTAAGAATCACTTAAGGGGTGAGAAGAAATAGCTAAAAATGAAACAAAACTCCCCTAATTCTGACTATCAATTAGCAATTCTCCAATAAAATACTGAAAATGTGACAACCTGTATGCACGGGGGCACATTATTTCTTGAGTGTTTGTGTGTACATGTCTGTGTATGCTCATGCTCATGCACTTTACCAAGTACCTGTAACATTTCAGGTACTACGTTAGGCACGTTTTTGAGGTTCTCATATAATCCTTACAAAGTTCTATGAAGCAGGGGCGCCTGGGTAGTGTGGTCAGTTAAGCATCCGACTCTTGGTCTGGCCTCAGGTCATGATCGCTGGGTTGTGAGATCAACGGGCCACAGAGTCTACTTAGGATTCTCTCTCTCCCTCTCCTTCTGCCCTTCCCCCCAGTCACATGTGTGTGCACGCCTCACTCACTCTCTCTCTCCATCCCCCATCCCGGAGAGGGGGTGAAAACCTCTATGAAGCAAATAATTAGTCCTCTTTTAGCAGGTGAGAAAACCAAGGTGGGAAAAGGTGAGGCAACATACCCAATGTCAACAGAGAAAAGAGTCTGGTCTACTATTCTTAGCTTGGCCCGTGTGTATGGCTCCAAAGCTTGTACTCCTGCTAATGATCTTCCCTCCCATACACCAACCTTAAGGTCTAAACACCTCCCAGAGGGGTGCCTAGGTGGCTCCGTCATTAAGCATCTGACTTTGGCTCAGGTCATGATCTCAGGGTCCCAGGATCGAGGCCCCCTTCAGGCTCCCTGCTTAGCAAGGAGTCTGCTTCTCGCCCCCACCCCCGCTCCCCCTGCTTGTGTTCCTTCTCTCGTGTGTGTCTCTCTCTGTCAAACAAATAAATAAAATCTTTAAAAACAACAACAACAACAAACAGAACACCTCCCAGAACCCCTCCTCAGTCAGAAGTAAACTCTCTCAATCACATATCTTTAAAGCACTTGGGTTTGCTTGACCGTTAACAGTTTGCATAACCACCGCCTAAGTAAGAGTCCTTTATGAAGGCTCCACCTTACCACTGGCTTGAGCCACTCAAGAACAGGCACTCCGCCCCATCTTTGCATCACCATAGAGCCTAACACAATGAACACAGCAGGCTGAATTCCATGTTGAATGGAGTAGAATCATCTTTGCCATCAAAGAGAACCACCTGAGTACCCTTCTGCTCATCTGTGGGAGATTGGTAGGTCTAAAAACCGACTGCATTTTCTTTCTTTCTCTCTTTCTTTTTTTAAGATTTTATTTATTTATTTGACAGAGAGAGAGAGATCACAAGTAGGCAGAGAGGCAGCAGAGAGAGGGACAAGCAGGCTCCCTGCTGAGCAGAGAGCCCGATGCGGGGCTCGATCCCATGACCCTGACACCATGACCTGAGCTGAAGGGAGAGGCTTAACCCACTGAGCCACCCAGGTGCCCCCGACTGCATTTTCATCAGTGGCAGTGAACTGTGAGAAAAACATGGTACATCCATTTACAAACTCTACAGACAAATCAGTAAGTCCATAAAGTCTAAAACTCACTTACTGAAATACTCACATTTTAAAATTTAAGAATGGCAGTCTTGCATAAAAATAAAATGTATTTTATAATAAAATACATTTTATTTTTAAAAACAAATATTTGTATTTGTATTTAAAATATAATACAATATATATTGCATTGTATATACAATATATATTGGGCTAGGTGTCCCAGCCCAATATATATTTTTAAAGTTAAGTTTTTAAAAATATTCAGTAAGCGACAAACGCAATATTAGGTAATCCAATATTGTAGCAAACCAACCATTTACACATTTATTTATCCATCCATCCATCCGTCTGTCTACCTTTCTGTCATCTATCCATTTGTATAGCGCTCATATCACATGAGGAAAGGGTAGCTTCCAAGTTAAACCCATCTCAGCACTAGTTTTCAAGTTAGATCTTGGATTCAAATCCCGGATCTACCACTACTGGCTGTGTGACTTTGAACATGTTACTTTCTAATTCCCTCATCTGCAACAAGGACAAAATGCCTAACTTGGTTGGGTCATTATGAACAATAAGTGACATAATGCCTATAAAATGTGTCATGCGATGCCTGTTCATAGCTGTGATGGGAGAGGAATTAAAATGAAGTACTTTTCATATTGCTACTTGTACCCATGAGGAAAATGAGAAAATCATAAGGGTTGTCGTTCCAGAAATTTAAAAAATTTGGTTATTAGGAAGCTCTGGGTTAGAAATAAAACTGCCATCTGGCCTTATGTTTCTGCTTTTCTGGGGAGGCTATCTGTCCTTAGGAGTCCAACTGAAACAACTCAGAACTCCTCATTTTTTATTTTTTTTCAAAGATTTTATTTATTTATTTGACAGACAGAGATCACAAGTAGACAGAGAGGCAGGCAGAGAGAGAGGAGGAAGCAGGCTCCCTGCTGAGCAAAGAGCCTGATGCGGGGCTCGATCCCAGGACCCTGGGATCACGACCTGAGCCTAAGGCAGAGGTGCGAACCCACTGAGCCACCCAGGTGCCCCAGAAACTCCTCATTTTTTAAAAGTCAGGGCTCACTACTCTAAAACTTCAGTAAATGATACATGCATTAGATACATGCATTAGACAGCTAGGGATCTCCATTAGGCATTCAGGAAAGAGTCCCACAAAACCATTCCTGAGCTAGTATTTTTACAATAAGAAAACACTGAAATATTCTCTATTGCCTTATTATGAGTCTTCGGACTAAAAAGCTAGAAAACTTTCCGTGTTTTGGATAGCCATCAAACAGTATATAGTAAGGCGTCCTAAGAAAAGAATCTAAATAAAGCAGGACTACACCGAGTATAACAGATTTTACATTTTAATTTTTTTTCTTTCAGTTGTCATAAATAAGCCAAAATTCATCATTCTAGATAGAGAGTTGCCCTCCACAAAGGCCTCACTGTCCCACAAGCACCTCAAAGAGATGCAGCCAGGTGCCAGAGTGAAGGACCTAGAAGCAGGGAGAGCAGGGTGTCAGCCTACAGTCACCCATTCAACGTGCACGAAAACACACAGGGCTTTCTGTGCCTTCATAGATGTGGTCAGATGTCTAGGACACAGTCAGTCCCAGGCCAAAGAGCTGAAGGGGCCATAATATATTCATGCAGTTCTCCAGCCACACAGCACAAGCCTTATTGACAAACCTCTGTAAAGGATGATGCTAACATTTCTTGAGACTGAACTTTTTCCTGCCTTAACAGTAGATCCCTGTGGTGGCTGGGGAAGTTTTATCTAAAAATACATGTTCTCTGGGGCACCTGGTGGCTCAGTCGTTAAGTGTCTGCCTTTGGCTCAGGTTGTGATCCCAGAACCCTGGGATCCAGCCCCGCATCAGGCTCCCTGGTCAGCGGGAAGCCTGCTTCTCCCTCTACCTCAGCAGCTTCCACTCTCACTATGTCTCTCTCTCCCTGGGTTCCCTCTCTCACTATGTCTCTCTCTGTCAAATAAATAAATTAAATAAAATCTTTTAAAAAAATAAAAATAAAAATACATATACTACCTCCTGTTGTACCTTTTTTATTTCTTTAACTCTTGAAGGTTTCTTTCCTTAAAGAATCCCTTTCAATGTATCTTTCCATTAAAACACTCAATGTCCCAGGATCTCTGAGGGTAGGATTCAGGTATCAGTAGTTTTTCCAACTTTTAAATACAGCCAGAACTGAGAGCCACTGTTAACCCATCATTGTAATCACCCCTTTCCATGATTAGGAATAAACATGTAACTCAATCCTTACCAAGACATTAGAACAAATCTCTTGGATGGATGCTGAGAAAGCTTTCTTCACCTCTTTTTCTTTTTTTTTTAAGATTTTATTTATTTATTTGACAGAGAGATCACAAGTAGGCAGAGAGGCAAGCAGAGAGAGAGAGAGAGAGGAGGAAGCAGGCTCCCTGCTGAGCAGAGAGCCTGATGCGGGACTCGATCCCAGGACCCTGAGATCATGACCTGAGCCGAAGGCAGCGGCTTAACCCACTGAGCCACCCAGGTGCCCTTTCTTCACCTCTTTAAAAAAAAAAAAAAAAAGGATCTAAAAGTCTCGAGTACATCTTCTGACCATTGTTGATTTGAATCTGCAGCCACAATCTATGACCATGACAAAAATCAGCTTAAAGATGAAGGTGACTTTGAAGATATCAAAGAAAAAAAGGAAGAAAGAATTTGAAAAAAGGAAGAAAGAATTTGAGTCCTTGATGGCATCTGTGAGCCATTGCATTACCTACTGCAGAAACTGACCCACTTCTGGGTCTCTTGCAGACTCGGAAAAAAAAAAAACTATTTTTTAAAATACAAATGATTAGATAGATAGATAGATAGATAGATATAGATCTCTTTCTGAAAAATGTTTATGGGGAGGTAAGTCTTAACCCCAAACCAGCTCATACCTTAATTATCAGTTCATAATCAAGCAAGGATTAGTAACCAGTTTCCTTGTAGTATACATGGCATTCATGATAGAGTGCTTCCTGCACAGAAGCTGGAGAGTTAGGCAAACCACATGGGAGATTGTGAATCATAGAGACACAAAGTAGCACTGAGAAATATCAAAGAGAAAGTCTTGCAGAATCATGGGACACATTCATTAAATGAGAAATGGTTAAGTAATTTTTACAGAACCATTAGTATTACAAATAAACAAAAGACAGACTTTTAAATACAGAGAACAAATTAGTGTTTGCGGGGTGGAGGGAATGATGGGTGAAAGAGAGTAAGGGGATTAAAAGTACACTTATCTTGGGGTGCCTGGGTGGCTCAGTGGGTTAAAGCCTCTGCCTTCAGCTTAGGTCATGATCTCAGGGTCCTGGGATCGAGTCCCACATCGAGCTCTCTGCTCAGCAGGGAGCCTGCTTCCTCCTCTCTCTGCCTGCCTCTCTGCCTACTTCTGATATGTCTCTGTCAAGGAAATAAATAAAATCTTTAAAAAAAAATTACACTTATCTTGATGAGCACTGAGAAATTTATGGAATTGTTGAATCATTGTATTTTACACCTGGAACTAATAGAATACTCTATGTTAATTATACTTCAGTTTTAATAAACATTATTATGTAACTCTAAAAGGCACTAAAGATGTAGGTTAAATATTGTTTCTAACATAGTTTCCTTTTTCAGTATACTTGTAAAGATTCTGCTCTGCTTATATTCTTTTCCATTAAGGAACTGTCAAACACCTTTGCATATGTGTCTATTATGATGAGCTGACTCATTGTCAACTGTAAGAAAAGCCATTTGAAATATGATTTTATACAGTACTATTAATTTATGCTCATGGAGGAAGCTCTGAATATCTGTCAACAACATATTTTGAGCAACTGTGAACATCTCAGCATCTCTGACTACAAGAAAAAGTTAGTAATACATAAAGTACTTACTAAAGTCCTTCTCAACGTTTTAAAATGTTTTCTTTTGCAGACGTAAATGAACTCTGAAGATGGAAGAGATAAGAAGACGAGCTGTTTATTTCAAAATGTATTATCAACTCATGGAAATTTCGTCTATCAAATGAAGATCAAGACTCTGAATGTTGGTGGTTAGTTAGCTATCAACAATGTTGATTTGGTTCCAGTTTGTGGACCCTGGTTTTCAAATAGGTAGTATCACATAAGAATGTTAACTGCGAAGGCGAAAACAAATCCCTATTCTCGGCTTTCTTCTTTTATTCTTTCTTTATTTTTATATTCTTTGTTGGACTTCCTTTATTCTTATACTTTCTTTACCCCAGACTGACCTGTCTGTCCCTTGGTTTGATTTCTCTATTTTGTGTCTCCCATCTCCTCTTTCTACTGCCTCCTTTTCAAGCGTCTGGGTTTTGTTGAGGACTCTCCTCTTTCAAGCTGTCCTCTGCTTCTCCAGAGGATCACTCCCATCTTCACCCACAGTGTCTCCCTGCTTCCTCAGCCTGGCACTTAAGGCCTGCCAAGATGGACCTGTTGGAGAAAGGTGTATTACTGAAGCCAGAATCTTACCTTAACCTGGTCTTGACTGTCAAAAAATAATTCAAGCGTGAGTAGAGGCACCTAACTTTGGAATTTTAGTAACTTCATGGAACAATCTTCCAAAAATGAAAACCTCATCAGAGCCTCATGTTTATGATAGAAACAAATGTTTTTGTGATGTGCCAGGAATTTATCACTAACAAATCCCCCTTCCTAGGAGTGGGACTCCATTTACCACATTAGACTATTTAAATCAGGATAAGAAAAAAGATCCCCGAGGGATATGTTTAAAAGAAGAGAAAACAAAAAACATCTAAATAATACAGTATAATTAAAAGATGAAAAAAAAATTGGAATAATTGCAGACTAGAAGCAAAACTGAGTTGTAATGAATTACCTTGGAATCTAGCTAGATGGCGCTAGAGCATGCGTGTGGCCAGTGGGTACAGCACTGTTACTTTTGGAATTACTAGTCAAACAGATGTTTCAGATTTTTTAGGGTATAGGACTCCGTTGAGAATTAAAGACCATAATTAGAATTATTTAAAAATCTAACTCTTCTGAGAGTGATATTTTATCTCTTTGGAAAAAAGGAGGCATCCATTAATATTTATTATATATATTCTTTGACCTTAAAGTGGGATCATCAATATTTATATTCAGGAGTGTAATTCTTTTGAAATCTTTTCTTTTTTTTTTCAAGCTTTGCTCATTAATTAATAGTATCAACGTGTTCCATGTATTTGAGAAATTCTTCAGCAGAGAATTTATAACTGGTTTATAAATCCCAAGGATCTTTGGGATTTAGAGTATTCTGCCAGAAGCTTCTCTTTGATCAAAATTGGCAGTGACCCAGCTGATTTGTCAAGAAATGTTTCCCTCCTTCCAAATTATACAATTTCAAATAAGGCAAATGCAAATACATAGTACAGCTCCTTTGCGTTGCCCACACGAAGCCAAGTACTAACTGCCCATACCTAACTTTTTTAATATGTCATTATTCAGCTTTAATTATTGATTTAATTTAATTGTTTACATCTTTTCAGGAGTGTATTTTGAAGTTCGAAGATAAGCAATTTTCATCAGCAAGCCCACTAAAGAGAAGATTTCTCTGTGCTATGCTCATTTCATCTCCTCTGTATTAATTTAAAAACGGATCACAGGCCAAGAAGTGAATGAATTTCATAGTTGTTGGTTGTTCTTGGATTTCGAATTCGTACCTCATATTTTTATTTTTAGTATTTTTTTAGAAAAAGTTCTTTAAATTCTCTCCTGTAGAACATGATGATAATTATGACTGCCCCCAATTTCTACTTGCAGAAATTGAAGAAAAATGATAAAAATTACCATTTATATTCAGTATTTGAGCTGCTACACCCCATAAGTAAGCTATATGGTAAATATCATAGGTATGTATGCATATATCCATGCTCATGCACGGAGTATATGACTACATCAAATTTATCCAAGAAAAACAGGAAAATTTAAGATGTGTGTCATTTGTAGGGCAGATTTCCCACTTTTTTTTTCTTTTAGAATGTTATGGAATCCCCAGAAGTGTCATTAAATCTAAAATGTCATATTTAAATTGCTGTTTTATCTTACTCTTCTTAACTTTATTTTCAAAACTTCAAAGAGATACCCACTGTGGAAGGGAGGCTAAAACAAAATTTTTTTCTGACCTTTTCTGATGGGACTCCCAAACAAGCAGATGTTAAGACTTGTGTATTCTATGCACCTATGATTTCTGTGCTCTACAGAGGCACTGACACTCCAGCTGCCTCCTCCTGTGGTCCGGGGCATACCTGCCATTCCATTCTTTTTTCTTATTCATTTGACATTACTGGAGAGCCCAGTCTGAGCCAGGCACAACGGTAAGCAAGAAGAATTTGACGTGAACCATTTGCATCCTCCAAGACCTACAGAAATTCCCATTTTTAAGTGGTTAGGCAGATATCCAAATAGGAAAATAGACATACAATGAGGTGATCACCATGATGGAGATATGCCTCTGGTCTGAGTGAGGACAAAAAAAGTTCAAGACAAGCTTTCTGGTGGTGGCAACGCCTGACATAAGCCTTACCCAAAGACTGGATGTTAACTAGGCAAAAGATTCAGTCCCAATGAAGCCTTATTTATGCATAAAAGTCCTATAAAGGAAATGGCGAAGATGATGGGAAAAGAGAAGTATTATGAGAAAACAGCTCTGTAATAAATTTCACTTGCTCCCTGCACTAAACCATCTCCAAATTACAAAAGAGCAGATCATAGTCTTTAAATACAACCTGCAAAGGAGCTGAATAATCCTCTATTAATTAGTTAACTTTGGGTGAGCAAATCTTTGAGACTTCTATTCCTCTTTTATAAAAATAAGGAAATTATTACTTACAGTATTATTGTAAGGATTACACCAGTTAATGTACATAAACCATTTAACACATTATAAGCATTAATTCCCCTCTCCTCCTTTGTCTACAGCTATCAATACCTAGAATAATACTGGATACACAGTATAGAGAACAACCATGAAGAGAAAAGTACTGGATGTAAAGTCAGAAAATAGTTTGTGGGCGCCTGGGTGGCTCAGTGGGTTAGGCCGCTGCCTTCGGCTCAGGTCATGATCTCAGAGTCCTGGGATCGAGTCCCGCATCAGGCTCTCTGCTCAGCAGAGAGCCTGCTTCCCTCTCTCTCTCTCTGCCTACCTCTCCATCTACTTGTGATTTCTCTCTGTCAAATAAATAAATAAAATCTTAAAAAAAAAAAAAAGAAAATAGTTTGTGTCCAACTCTACCCATAATTAAACTCTGTAGCTTTAAGTAGCTTTTCTGAACTTATATTTAAACCATTACTAAACTTGGGATGATAAGACCTTCTATACCTACCTAGACAGGATTGTCATGAAGATCAAATGGGAAATATATATTACAGAGCTTAAATAAATAAAAGATGCTCTACATAGGACACAGGTTTTAATACAGATTGTTTGACATTGTTATTTTTATTAGGTAGAATGTCAACAATGAATGTGTGTGGGTGAGAGAGAGACAGAGAGAAATGCTTCTAGAAATGTAAATATATCTGCTAACTTTTGTTTTAAAATCAAGGGCAAGGGGCACCTGGGTGGCTCAGTGGGTTGAGCCTTTGCCTTTGTTTGGTTCAGGTCATGGTCTCAGGGTCCTGGGATCGAGCCCCGCATCAGGCTCTCTGCTCAGCAGGGAGCCTGCTTCCCCTTCTCTCTCTGCCTAGTTGTGATCTCTCTTTCTCTCTGTCAAATAAGTAAATAAAATCTTCAAAAAAAATCAAAGTCGAAACAAATGCTATTTTAAAATGCAATGATTTTTAAAGTAAGATACATTATTGAGAAAAAGCTATTGGCATACTACCTAATAAACTGATATCATTCATATGGAAAAACTCTTAAAAGCAGGAAAGAAAGAGATAAATACCACAGTGTAAAAAATCACCAAAATATGAGCCAGAATTTTACTAAAAATAAAAGACCCAAATGGCTAATTAAACTGTGAAGATGTAATCAATTATTTTTCGAAATTAACACAAGCAAAATTTATCTGTCAAATTGGTAAGTAAGAAAAATAATTATAATCCCAGTGTTGGCTGGTCTATAACAAGGGGATGATTCTCTCATGCATTTCTGGTAGGAATAAAAAATCAAGGCACTCTTCCCAGAATGATGGGATTTGATAATATCAGTCATGAGCATTTAAAATGTTTTTTATCTAAGTAATTCACTTTTAGATTCATAAGCTAAAAAAAGGTAATGGATAAGCAATATATTTATGTAGAGGATTTTTTTTCACAGAATTATTTAGCATCATAAAATCAATAATAAACTGAAAATCTAACAATGGATAATTTCATTAATTATATATAACATAGAATATATATCACCTTTAAAATTCTAGTTCTGTTGGTTTATTTATTTACTTATTTTAAAGATTTTATTTACTTAGGTGACAGAGAGAGTGTGCACAAGCAGCGAGAGTGACAGAGGGAGAAACAGGCTCCCACTGAGCAGAGAGCCTGATGCAGGGCTCAATCCCAGGACCATGGGATCATCACCCGAGCCAAAGGCAGAAGCTTAACCAACTGAGCCACCCAGACACCCCTTGTTGGTTTATTTAATATCATGGAATGTATGAAAAAAAAATCAGGGGGAAAAACTATGTTTACATTATCCTGATTTTATTTTATTTTTTTTAAAGATTTTATTTATTTATTTGACAGAGACCACAAGTAGGCAGAGAGGCAGGCAGAGAGAGAGATGGGGGGAAGCAGGCTCACCACTGAGCAGAGAGCCCATTTCGGGACTCGATCCCAGAACCCTGGGACCATGACCTGAGCCAAAGGCAGAGGCTTTAACCCACTGAGCCACCCAGGCTCCCCACATTATCCTAATTTTAATATGGAAATACATTTCTTTCTTTAAAATAAAGACTTCAAAACAATGAACTGTTGTCAATTGTATCAGTTTATCTATTGCTGAGTCACAAATCACCTCCAAATTTAGCAGCTTTAAACAACACCCATTCATTGTCCTTACATTGCTGAGTCAGGAACCCAGTGAGGAATCTATGAGCCTACTTGGGATCTCTGCTTCAGGCTTTTACAGGTGGTAATTATATTACCACCCAACACTCCGAGGTCTCCTTTGGCCTCTTGACTGGGGAAGAATCAAGCTTGCTTCCATGGTTGTTGTCAGGGCTCATTTCTTTGAGGGGTGCTGGACTGAGGGTTCCTTGCTGGTTGCTGCCAGAGGCCACCCAGTTCCTTGCTGTGTGGGCCTCTCCAATATGGCAGCTTACTTCTTTAAAACCAGTAATGGAGAGTGTCTGCTAGCAAGATAGAGGTCCCAATCTTCTGTTACTTAATCACAAAAGTTATATCCCCTCAATGCTACCACATTCTTTTAGTTAGAGGAGAGTTACTCGGGAGGAGGGAATTCACAAAATAGGACCACCAGGAGGTGAGGATCATTGAAGTTCACGTCAGAAGCTATCTATAACATCAGTGGGTACCTAATTCTCTTCCTTATATATCTCCCTTTTTATAAATATTATTATAAACAGATATTTCATAGACAAAAATTATTTGAAAGGAAATAAAATAAATTGCATCATTTGTTAAGAAAGCAATTAGAAAAGACACATTAGGGTCATAAAACTGTCTTATGATGTGATAAGAAAAAATATACTTATTTATATGTCTAGCACCCAAAGCAGTTTAAAAACACTAAAGAGGAAAGAAAGGAAGAGAGAGAATGAAGAGGGGAGAAAAAAAGTGATGTAATGGTCAAACACTTGGTGAACAATTGGCTGAAAAAAGTAAAAATTATGTCATTATATTAAAATATCTTTTTAAATGAAAAATATTCAGCCACATAGAGTGATGTGAGAAAGTCAAAAATTTTTAAATGCCAAGTAAAAAACATCCACCTAAAATAAAAAATATATTATCATGTTGTATAGTAAGAGTTATACCTGTGCCAATACAATGAAACTTTACTTATTTATAAAGGATATGGTGAAGGGATGTTTTGTTTTCATTTTAGGTTATTTTTGTATTTCCTATTGAAAAACTAGCGAGACAAATACCTTTTTAAAAAACTAAATTAGTTATAATTGATCAAAGGAGAAAGATGCAAATTATTTTCTCATCTCAGATTTTCCTAAAACAAATTTTTTAAAACAATCTATCTCCCACCATTGTGAGAAGAAGAATAAAATTATACAAGTCTAAGATGCTTTCCTCTTGGACTGAATTATGTCCTTATGTTGGACAAAATCTCCTTTGGGGAGAAAACAGAGCCGTCTGTGAAAAGAAAAGACCTGTGTTTCAGGCCAGACAGTTTATCTGATTAAGGAAAGAGAAGAAGGTTTACAGTCAAAGATTAATTCTCCAGCACCACACAGTAAGCTCTCTAAACAAGATTTGTGTCCCTCCCAACTCCATTCACAACAGCTAGAAATCTTTTCAGTTCCTGGTGGTATAACTGATTCTTGGTTGCAGTCCTTGGGCCCAATCTCTTGCAAAATGCCATGAACAAAGACCATGCCACACATACCGACTTCAGTGCCAGACAGAATCAACAGTAGCCCTGTGAGTGGCTCCTCCCACAATACACTTGTAAGGGGCCGCTGATTTTACTAAATGAAATAAAACCATAGATTTTTAATTAACTATGTATACCATCCACAGTAAGGTTTCTCTTCCAAGATATGAAAAATTGGGGCGTCTGGGTGTCTCAGGCGATTAACGTCTGTCTTCTACTCAGGTCATGATCCATGGTTCTGGGATCAAGTCCCACATGGCCGGGGGTTTGGTGGGGGGTAAAAAAAATCCCTGCTCAGTGGGGAGCCTGCTTCTCCATCTCCCTCTGCTGCTCCCCCTGCTTGTGATCACTCTCTCTCTGTCAAATAAATCAATAAAACCTTTTTAAAAATATGAAAAACTGAATTCATGCAAATGAAAGTCTAATGTTCATGAAATGAGCTGATTGGAGGTGTCATTTGCTTAAGAGAATAATCACTCCCAGAGAGATGGCAGCAGAATGCAAAATATTTCCTTATATATTGGATATGAAGGTGGCTATCTCCACAGTGCATGAAGAGGTAACAGAATCCTTCTAACACAGAGCTTCGGGTTTTTCTCTCGGGCTTTAAAAAAAATAAATAAATAAGAGAAGTCAGAAATAGAATGCTGCTACCATGTGTCTCTTACCTACAAGCATTATCTCTTGCCTACAAACATTAAAGATACTTAAGAAGCTGGAGTTCAAAGACCCTAAAGAAAACGACTCCTATATTAGAACAATGCCAAAGAGTTATTTTATCTTTATCTCGGCAATAACATGCAAAGACTTTTTCTAACGTATAGTGTTTCTCCTAACTTGCCTTTGTTCTGCAGGATTTGTTTTGGAGCAGGGAATTTTTTTTTTTTTTTTGATGTAACTAAACAGAGATTGAATCATTATCAAAGCAGCAACTGTAGTTCATCAGCTTAGTCCCCAAACTAACCACAGATATTCCAAAGAGGCGAACAGAAATAGGAAATTAAACTTCAAACCAGGAGTCAGGACATCAATTGTGTTAAAAGATTCAGGTTTTTCCTTCATGTTTGTAGAGCAGTGACAGAACATGACTTATGACGAGGCAAGATTTATGACCACTTTGTGCAAGTTTTATAAAAAAGAACTTCATCAATATGTAGTGAGGAGAAAAAAGGACAAATGAAATAAATTTTATATGGACTCCTAACTAACTATAACAATTCCTCATTCTACTACCAAGACACCTAACCCTGACCATTCCCATTTGCCCCACACATTTAGTTTAGACCCTATTTCCCAAACACTGTGGCATTTGGACTGAGTTCAACTATACCTTGATCTGACTTCTGTTTTGTTGTTGTTGTTGTTTTGTCACTTATTAATTGTAGGACTGTAGATCAAATACTTACCTTCTGTATGAAATGTAAGTCATGCCGGCACCTTCTGCATGAGGGTATTGAGACAGAGGCAGGTAAATCATTGAGCACAATGCCTGTCATACATAGAAACATTTAATATTATTCTAAAATATTATCGTTAATATTATTATTTATCATGATGCAATAAACAAGTTCCTGTTGGCATGATTTTAGAGGTAATTTACCCTTATGTCAGATTGCTTGTGGTGTCCAATACTTTTACCTACAGTTTGTCTAATCATTTACATAGATTTACTATTAAGAATTATTCAATAAGATGTTTTATATAAGCCTCATGGTAAATTCTGGGGATCTAAAGTATATCAAGGTAACTGTAGTTAATAATACTGTATGTATTCTTGGAATTTGCTGAGAGTAGATATTAATTCTTCTTACCACGCCCCCCCAATGGTAACAATGTGAGCTGATGGATGTGTTAGTTAATGTAATTGTGATAATCATCTCAAAATGTACTCATATATCAAACTCATATACCAAGGTGTTTGTACACCTTAAAAATATAGAATTGCTATTTGTCAATTATACCTAAATAAAGCTGGGAAAAAATATTTATCTGTCAATTTAGAGCCAGGCACAAAGGAATTAACCCAAGAAAAAAGAAGAAGTTAAATAAAATAACATTTAAAAATACCAGGGACAGGGAAAAACTAGAAGGGATTAAAAAATATACTTTTAGGAGCGCCTGGGTGGCTCAGTGTGTTAAAGCCTCTGCCTTCAGCTCAGGTCATGATCTCAAGGTCTTGGGATCGAGCCCCACATTGGGCTCTCTGCTTAGCAGGGAGCCTGCTTCCTCCTCTCTCTCTGCCTGCCTCTCTGCCTACTTGTGATTTCTGTCTGTCAAATAAATAAATAAAACCTTTAAATATATATATATATATACCTTTAGAGAATTTTATCCTTAAAAAAATAGTCTTATGAACCAAGTAGTTGGACTTCACATATGACTCTTAAATGACAGAATCTCATAAATCTCATAAACCACCATAAAATATATCTCTTGATACTTTCTTTTTCTAGTTATCATACTTAGATGTGATCACTGCTGTTTTCTTCAATAGCTATTTTTCTACTAAAAGTCCATTTAACCTAAATCCACAGAATTTACTCTAATGTGTACTTTTGAATGAGATAATAGACTTAGTAAATGTTACATGCTATGAGAAATATTCTGTTGATACATGGGTAGATTTCTCCTATGTTTTTCACTACCTTTGCAACCTAAGGTGATTTTTAATTCTATTTTTTTTTTGAAGCTTTCATTATTGCTAACCATTCTCCCTCCCCATATACATAATTAAGTATGTATTTGGAAAGAAGAAACATCATGCAAGTTTCGGGTTAAATTGTGTGTGTAAAAAGCACGATATTCATCTATAGAGTCAACAGATACCCACCAAGCATTCACCCTTTGCCTGGCATTGTGCTAAGGGCTTGGTAGAACTGGGAAGAGAGGGTGGAGAGGCGCACTGGGAGGCCAGCATGAAGCCCTATACGGACAAAGAAACCCAGGAAACAATTCCCAGTGATGGCAAAGCACCTTTTTAGAAAAAGGTTTTATGATGTTCAATTTGACACCCAAATGTGCAATCAAGTTTACCGCTTTTATCTTTTCTTTGTATAATTTTGTTTGTTACGTTGGCTAGTCCCTGCTTGGGGTTGGCTTTTGATCCTTGGTTGGGGTCTGAGGGAAGAGCTGATTTGTACATCTGGATGATCAGTAGGCAGGAAAAACCAGGATGGGCAGGTTGGTGAAACTAGTTCACAGTATCAAGAGTTTACAACAGAGTATAAGCACCTC
The DNA here is from genome assembly GCF_964662115.1 of Mustela nivalis. NCBI lineage: Eukaryota > Metazoa > Chordata > Mammalia > Carnivora > Mustelidae > Mustela > Mustela nivalis. The sequence continues at coordinate 19,589,663 of NC_139039.1, read as the reverse complement.
AGAAAGGACATACATCTGTGGGTGAGAAAGCAGCTTTGGACTTTCACAAAGCATTGGCAGTTCTAATCAATCTTATCCAGATTTCATTTTTTTTTTTTAAGATTTTATCTATTTATTTGACAGACATCACAGGGTAGGCGGTGGGTGGCGGTGGGCAGGGGGTGGGGGGCGGGAGGGGAGCAGGCTCCCTACAGAGCAGAGAGCCCGATGCAGGGCTCCATCCCAGGACCCTGGGATCATGACCTGAGCCGAAGGCAGAGGCTTAACCCACTGAGCCACCCAGGCGCCCCAATCTTATCCAGATTTCAAAAGTCAAGAACTATAAATGACATGTGGATTACTTAGAAAATACCAAGTAATGATAAACCCAGTTTTTCTCAGTGGACTAGAGTCTATATATTTACAACCCAAGGAGCTGTCATCCACAGAGCTTCATATTTTTTTCGCTTGACTTTCTCAAATAATAGAGCCTGAGACAAAAGCTTGCATATGGGTAATTTTTCTGAGGATGGACGGTCAGGGTTGGGGTAGGGACAGATTGGGAAGGAACGAAGTAAGGAAAGAAGTAACTCTGATCCAAGGGTGTGGTGCTCCCCTGAGTACCCCTACAGATAACGAAAGTCTCAGTTCCACTGGAAATATTGTTGCCAGATTCAGAAAATAAAAATAGGAGCCCTTAGATGAAACTGAATGTCAGAGAAACAACAGCTTTTTTTTTTTTTTTGGTAAAAGTATGCCTCATGCAATGTTTGGGACATACTTCTACTTTTAAAAAGAAGTATCTGTTGTTTATTTGGCATTCAAGTTTAACTGGGAATCCTCTATTTTATCTGACAACCAGAGCTGGGAACTCTTCGAGGAACTGTCTCATGCACCTCGGATTATCTGCTCAAAGATGTGAAAGAAAAGAATGTTTACCGCCTACCTCCCATCCCATTGGTCAAAGTAGGCAAAGGTGAAATGGGGAAGCAAACAGAAAGCAGAAAGCAAAAGATAAGCAATGCAGCGGAAGCAAGGTGGCCTCAGGCTACAGCCGCACACTGATGGTTGCCATAGCAATAGCCAAAATGGGGGCTGGGCTAATACAATGTTAGCTAGCTCATAATCTATGTCTCACATACCCTTCATCGGAACTGCAAGATGAAATTTTCATACTTGGGGAGGGGAATATGGCCTAAACATTCATGCTACCTCTGTTTGTGATCTCCATTTCTCCATGGAAAAAGCCTGTTTTCTTTGTTACAGGCACCAGCCTGCAGGGAAAAGGCATCCGAGACCCTGCTAAGACAAGCACAGCATTTCCTCGTGTTCTAACCTCAGGAACAAGGCGAGCCAGGCTGTTTAACAAGGACACAGCAAGAAAAGCCACACAACTGCCAACAGCTTTTCTGAGCAACTCACAAGATCCGCAGGAGCCACCGTGGGGAAATGGTTTGAATGTTCTCATGAAACAATGAGACAAGCAGATGAGATTGTATCTGGATCCCAGTAGAGGTAAACTAGAGCAACCTGAATACAGGGCCTTTCCCGGGGCAGGCCACACCATTCAAGCAAAGAGCTTCCAGCCACTTGGCAAGCATTCCAAAGGGAAGGTTCTCTCTAAACAAAGCTTGAAGAGCAAGTCCTGTGGGAGTGAGCAGAAGGAATTTCTATGGGAGGAACTGAAGAGTTTGTAGAGATGCATCTTCTCCAAGACCAACTGAGACTTTCTCAGGGCTAATGCAAAGGTCCAGGGCACTGTTTCTTGAAGAAGAATTGAGTTTGAGATCCTCATCTTTTGACCTTTTCCAAGAGCTGGTGACTTTCCGTATTATCATTTTATTTTAAACTGTTAATAATTCTCAGAAGAAAATGATTCAAGATTTCATATCTCAAGGAGTTCTCAGTCTGTGAACCATTTATATCTATTGACCTTTAAAATAATCCCACTTAAATCTCAGTTGAGTTATTTACAGAATTTTTAAGCAATGGTATTTTTTTTATTATAAATACTTATGATCACCTAACCTGGGGCCAGGGTTAGAGCCGGGGGGGGGGGGGCTTGGGGGGGGGGAGAAAGAGCACATCAGTATTCTTACGAAATAGATTCTCTTGTAATATTTGGCACTACATGTTATCTTTTTTGAATAATAGTATCACAACAGTGAATGATTTTGTAGACGCTGACAGGAAAATGAATTTCAAAATGTTCTTCTAACCCCCTATGCACTGGTCATCAAAACACACTGGTAGAAAAATTCTACCTACAGAAGCGACCTTCTCCCCACAGTGAAATTTCATACAACACTATTATCCTGATCACTCTCATTTTTTTATTTCCAAGATTTTGTTCACCTCAGTGTTCATTTGCTCCTCTTTTCCACAACTAAGGGGGTATTTAATCTGTCTGCCCTCTGACGAGTGTGCTATTCACCTGAGTGGGTGTGTTTACACAGGTAGTTGCTTGCAAAGCACCAAGAAAGGTCTCCTTTTTCGAACTTTGTTATCAAAGTCAATAGGCCCCTGAGTTTACTCTCTGTATAGTTTACCATCTACATTGCCAGAGAAATTCCACATAGAGCTAAGCCCATTAGTACATCACTTAAGTGAGGAAGTTAGAAAGGTACAGAGAGTGTTGAGGATCCAGATAAGAGGGGAAATTTTCAGCACAAGGAAGGAATTACACATTCAATGAACACTGTGTACAAGCCTCCTTTCTTCCAGATTGTCTAAAACTAGAAAACAAACAATCACCACTAGGCTCCAAATGTTTCTCATCTTGGAGAAATCGCATTGACTGGGCATTGAAATAAATTAAGGGTTATTTTAAATTTGAGGGTTTTTTCTAATTATCCTAAATTTTAGGTGTTTCCTGAACCAGAGGTCAAGGATATAGTTATGACGAATGTCTGACTTTTTCTGTTTTTGTTTATTTAAAGTGCCAAAGGGAAAATGGAAAATAAAAGCAGTCCCATAAATGATTTTTAATTACTGAAAAGTAAAGCTTACACTTTTATATCTGTTGTCATACACACTGCCTCCTCCCTAACATTCCCAAACATTTAAAATTAAAGAAACATCCTTGGATTGACTCTTTTGCTTTTATGGGTGAGGAAACAGAGACTTTCCTGCAGTTATGAGTTACTGGTGAAGCTAGGAGTGGTACTTGAATCCTAAATCTAAAATTGACCCAAATCCCCCCTGATTTTCTTCTACCTCAACTTAAGGTATCTTTTTTTTTTTTTTTTTTTTTTTTTTTTAAGTAATCTCTATGCCTCAAACTCATGATCCCCAGCTCAAGAGTCCTACACTCTACCAAATGAGACAGCCAGGCATCTCTAGCTGAGATTTTGTTCAGTTCCATCATATCCTTACCATGTCTCACTCATGCCCACCACCAATGGGAGGAAGGCTGAAATGCAACAGAAGTCCCCCTGTCTGCTCAAGGTCTAACAGACCATTCTAGCAGTATAAGAATTTTTAACACCTGACAGTCTTTCGTAGTAGACATGCCTTGATCTCTTTTTGAGTAACTCTGTGGTTTTCATGAATCATACCCTAGGTTTGACTAAGTTCAATGAATATTATGCTTCTGGAGCTATTCCCAAAGGTCAGTTATTTTTACATTGATCTTTACCTGTTCCTGGCAATAAATACACTATGTTCGCTTTTTGAAGTCTCATATTCATTATACAAAAGTAGGGTTTTTTTTTCTTACTCTAACAATTTCTCTTTGAAGTTCTCATTTTTCCACATAGTAGAAAACAAAGACTTAGCCAGTTCTGACTAAATTCAGCCATCTGTGGTTAAACAGAGTTAGTTCAGGATTTTTTCTACTTACTCCTTCTCCTCAGTAGAGTATATATTTTTAAGGTCACTATTTAGAGGTTCAACACAAACCTAGGGGAGAGGTTTGGCCATCGGTTGGCGGACATCATCCCGATATTTTTTAGTCTTCTCTGCTGACCTCTGTGGAAATGCCCCCATCTCCATGTGCTATCAGTCCTTCAGCCCATCTGCCTCTAGCTGTAGTCTTCTGTAACCATAATTTAAAATAGTAAGCCCCTTCCAATTCCTCAGGTCTCTGTCTACCATCCAAGGTCTACACCATTTACAAAAGTATAGGAAAAGTCACATGCTACTCCGGGACTACAGGAAATTTTCTGCCTAGTCAGCGCCACTCTATCTAAATAAGGCTGTCCATCTTTCCTGCTGTATTGTCACTGCATGGCAAAAGGGTAGGAAATAATTGGGACCTTATCAACTTCATGGTTTCTGGCCAGGAATTAAGACCCGGGTCTCTTTTACTCTAGAAGTCCCAAGCCTAGCTGGGTTCTGTCACTCTCCCTACCAAGGGTTCAGCTCTTTTCCATCTCTGACTTTTTGATTTGCCTTCATCCTGCGCAGCTGGAGTTGTTTGGCTTTTGTTGTTTTTGTTTTTTCAATTTAAATGCAATCAGCCAACATATACTACATTATTAGTTTCAGATGTAGAGTTCAATAATTTATCAGTTGCATATAACACCCTGATCACATCACATGCCCTCCATAATGTCCACCCCCCCATTACCACATCTCCCGTCCCCTCCAATAACCCTAGAGCTGTTCCCTAGAGTTAAGAGTCTCTCATTGTTTCTCTCCCTCTCTGATGACTTCCTATTCAGTTTTCCCTCCCTTCCCCTGTGATCCTTTGTGCTATTTCTTATATTCCACATATGAATGAAACCATGTAATAAATGTCTTTCTCTGATTGACTTAATTCATTCAGCATCATTCCCTCCAGTTCCACCCACATGAGTGTAAATGGTAAGTATTCACCCAAGGTTTTATATCCAAACTATTACAATTCTCTTTGAATCATATTACTGTTGCCAGGACCTTGCCCTTAGCTCAAATTCTGTTCCTTTCTACATTTCTTCTGTGGCTTCCCCTCCCTGTGGTAGGCATAATAAAAGATAAAGTCTAAGAAGGAAAAAAATCATCAGAGTAAGCAATGGTATTGTAGTGGTAACCCAACAAATTGGCTGCTTCTTTTTAATCCCATCCCACCTGACAAAGACCCAAAAGGAGCTGAAAAATTTTTATAAGATCCGTTTCCTATTATTTCAAGTTCTAACTATAGAACAATTCTTAAATTTTGTCCAGATACGGAGACCCACAACTTGATCTTAATACTGTCATCCAGTTATGATTGTTAAGGTTGTCAGTGCATGTGTGTGTGTGTGTGTGTGTGTTGCTGCTGTCCAAGTTGATTTAGCCAATGGAAAATGGCTGTTAGCGAAGGAGAAAAAAATAAAATATCAATAGAAGCATAGCAGTAGAAATAAAAATTGATAACTTTAAAAAAAGAGAGGCAAAGCTGGAGTCCTAATAAATGTTAAGCTTTGGGATTTCATTTAAAACAGAATTATATAGATGTAAAGAATTTCTGTGTATGTCAGACTAATTAGAGATGAAAATAGGTAGACCAGTTTTACAAAGCAGAAACTTACCTTTCATCTCTGTAATAGAAAAAAAAATGATATGTTACTCATATATTATGATTAAGTTCAAATAATGTTACCAACAGTGAAGTATGGTTTAAAAGATTCAATTTTTAAAATTCTAATTTTAAAATTAAAATTAATTTTAATTTTAATTTTTACCCTGGAATATAAAGTGCTCAGAATTCCTTGTTATCTGCATGTTCAAGATAGTGCCTAGGAGGTGTTCATCCATTGGTAAAAAAACCATTGGTAAGCAGTTTTGATGTTCAGGGTGTTGACAGAAATGAGACCTGCTATATTTTCTTATATATGAGTGGTCAGTACAATCACTGTCTGTGATTTTGACATTTTTAATCTCAGAAGCAGTTGTAAACCATTGCTCAAAATGAGTTCATCCATTTCTGGTTGTCAGACAACTAAAAATTACGTAATGAGTGCCCACTCGAGATATGCTTTGCTGACCAATGTAAAAATATAAGAGAAATAAAAGATGTAGTCCCTGTTTCTAGGTGCCTACAATTTAAATTGGAGCAGAGGACTTTCACATAGGAAATAATTAAGAAAAGACACTAAATATCCTGAATTTATTTTTAAATATGCTGAATATACTTTGTATCAATTGCTGAAGCGAAGTTTTAAGGATCTCCTGCATTCTTATTGTTGTTGCTATAGCTGAGCCTTCAACTCTTTCTACCTAAATAACTCTAGTTGGTTTCATTTTTTTTAAAAAATTCAATTTAGTTAACATATAGGCTATTATTAGTTTCAGGGGTAGAATATAGTGGTTCATCAGTTGTGTATAACACCCAGTACTCATTACTTCAAGTGCCTTTAAAAAAAAAAGATTTTATTTATTTATTCAACAGAGAGAGACACAGTGAGAGAGGGAACACAAGCAGGAGAGTGGGAGAGGGAGAAGCAGGCTTCCCGCTGAGCAGGGAGCCTGATGTGGGACTTGATCCCAGGACATAGAGATGACCTGAGCCAAAGGCAGAGGCTTAACAACTGAGCCACCCAGGCATCCCACTTCATGTGCCTCTTTAATGTCCATCACTCAGTTATTCCAAACCTCCACCCACCTCCCCTCCAACAACCCTCAATTTGTTCCCCATAGTTAAAACTGTCTCTCTCTGCTTTGATCTTATTTTATTTTTCCTTCTCTTCCCCTATGTTCATCTATTTTGTTTCTTAAATTCCACATATGAGTGAAATCCTATGGTGTTTGTCTTTCTCAGACTGGTTTTGCTTAGCATAATACCTTCTAGTTGCATCCATGTCATTGCAAATGGTAAGATTGCATTCTTTTTGATGGCTGAGTAATATATATATTATATATATATATATATATAATATATATATATAATCAACCTTCCCTGAGAGACTGAATCTAAATCTGTTGCATCATCTTTGTATTTTCCTGCTCCTACCCCATATTGATATTCATTAATATGTTTATATATATTTTTTTAATATATTCATACATACATACATACCACATCATCTTTATCCACTCATCTGTTGATAGGCATCTGGGCTCTTTCTGTATTTTGGCTATTAGGGACATCGCTGCTATAAATATTGGGGTGCATGTGCCCCCTCAAATCTACCCCAGCCATCCTACCTATAATGTTCCACTGTGTTCCTAAATTTTTTTCCATAGTTTTTTTTTTTTTATTTGTTATTTGGTTGCTTTATACTTCAAAATCACAGGTTATATTCCTTCTTTGCCATTAAAAAATTAATAACAGCCTTACTAACATTTATACTTTTTAAAATAATTTTTATAACTTGCAATACTGTTGGAAATGTCCTTTCCATTCTCATCGACCTGGAAATTCTGCTCATCCATCTATAAGCAACTAAAATTTCACTTTTTGTGAAAATCTTCTATGATTTAACTCGACAGAATTATATATATGATCTTCTATATTTCTACATACTTGGACAATAATGCTAAAAGATCATTTCTTACATTGTATTAAGATAGCTCAGACCCACTCATCAACCTTCCCTGAGAGACTGAATCTAAATCTGTTGCATCATCTTTGTATTTTCCTGCTCCTACCCCATATTGATATTCATTAATATGTTTAGAAAACATAGGTGAGGACTAAAAATGAAGTAGGTGTAGAAAAAGTGAATTCATTATGGATATGTTGAGAAAGAGACAAAGGAAATCTTAGGGCAGAGGAAAGACACACTGAGAGTAAGATTTAGAAAAATGAAGGAGAGGAAGCTTCATGTCAGAGCCCAGTGTTGCCTATAGGGTACCTTGAGGTGAAAGCCACTGTGTGTATGACCACATCAGAAAACCAGAGCCAGTTGAGGAAGACATATTTCAACAAAATCTGTCATGCTTCAAATTTTTACAGCTAGGCCCACACTGTTTTTCCCTAAAGTTTCAATAAAGTTGAAGCTTCTAGTTGGAACTAGAATGCATTTCATATATACATGACATCCTATAAAACTGCATGCACCAAAATGCAACTTTTTTCAGTTATATTATGACTGAAAAGTATCCTTATCTTAACTTTTCAATGGAAATCAGAAATTTTATCTGATTAATTTCAGGCACATTCAATCCAGTTTCAGGATTTTTCAGTCAGTGAAGGGTGATCGTTTCTAGTTTTAAAGATAGAACTGATACTCTCCCTAACCTCTCTTTGCTAGAGTTCATTCTCATCTTCTACAGATTTGTACAACAGCTGTAGGGCTGTGGGAAGCTTTCTTTTCCTTTTCACGGTTGCTCAGTACCAATCTCATGCTGACATCCCCTCCTAATATAATTTGCCTTGTCATACACCAGTCTCTAACATTTCGGTCCCCATCTCTGACACATCTCCTCAGAGGAGTCTGTACTTGGGCCACAGTGTCTAGTTACCAGGTAAAATCTGGTCTTTTACAGTCTTTTTTCCCTGAATTGTGGACCTCTTGGGATTCACCAGCCCCCCATCAGCCCTTCTGTGTCTTTCTCGAAAGCAATGCATAAGTTCAAGGATTCTGCCACACCTTTCTGGTGTCCTTGCGAGAGCTAGGGGACAGTGTCAGGGGACAGTGCTGCTAACACCTCTCCCCATCATCTCTGTTAGGCTGTTAATGGCAGACAAGAATGGGATCTGTGAACCAAAATTCTATCATGTTACTCCTTATAAACTCTCCTCCCAGGGGAGTGGAATAAAGGGGGACTGAGCACTCAGGCTCATTCTAATCCTTCTTGCCTCATTACCAGTGCAATTCTACTTTAGCTAAAAAGCTGTACCCCTGGGGATAAAAATATATGTTTATAAAAAATAAAAAATTAAAAAAAATAAAAAGGAATAAACTAGACTAAACTAAACTAAAATGTAAAAAAAAAGGAATTCAAAAAATAAAAATGCAAAAGAAAAACATAGGTATGTATCAAAAAGTTCAGGTTAAAAGGGTATTATGGAATTTGATGTACTGTACAGCTCGCTGTGATGGTAAATAGGTTAAAAAAATTACCTATGTGTAAAAAAAAAAAAAAAAAAATGAACCGGAATAGTGGGAATGAGTGAACAAGACAAGTTTTCTTATGGAAAAAAAAAAAAGCTGTTTTGTTTGTTTGTGCTGTTGTTTTGTTTGTTTCGTTTTTTAAGCCTGTGGGTAAGAGTGAAGGAATGGAAGGTAGTTTAAGGGAGGTGTGGCTGTCCGAGCAGCTCACTTTCAAACTTTTCTCTACAACTGAGAAACAGACCATGACATTTTCAATTCAGGGGTTGAGAATTTGGTGTCTTTTCCTTCAGGCTGACCTGAGAATCATTACCTCAAGCCCAAAGGGAATGATTTCAGAGCAAAATATGTGATGATTAATACCTTCAATTATGATTATGTCCAATCTTGAAGACCTCTCTGGAATTCAGCTCTGGAAATTCCTTTGAGTACAACCATGTTGATATTATCTTCTTTACCTGATTCACTTTCATCTTCTCAGATGTTATGTTTAACATGTTTAACGTATGGACTGATTCAACCTCATGATTATGAATTAACTGGTTTTGAATGGGAATATTCCTTCTCTACCTATTACTACCTGTTTGTTGTTGCTCAGCTCCCAAACCGAGCTGGCCACTGTAGATTCATAAAGAGAGAGGCATAGTGGGAGATCATTAGAAGATAGGTAATGGACTGGACCAGAAGCCTTTAAAGTAAATTTACAAATAGAAAAACATAATGTTGAATAGGTTGAACAGGATCAAATAATGGATGGCTTCAACAACCATGTTTCATTAAAATATGATATAGCAGGCAATGCGACCCATGGTATGTTTATAGAAGAGAAGCGATAGGATCAAAATGATCTTTTAAGACTATCAGTTGAAAGATGAATTGGAAAGAGCTCAAAACTTCAAATTTCCAGCTTAGTGTATCCGTTATTGTTTCTCATTTGTGAAAATACTGCTTCAAAATACTGTTTCTCATTTGTCAAGATACATGCTTCAACAAATATTTATGCTAAAAACGTAGGCAAAAATTTCTTCATTCACCTGTTATGGAGAACAATTTATAACAGACAGATAAAAAATAGTATCAATAATCTTTTTTTAGCAGAAAAGACTAATTTAAAAAAAAAGAAAAGACTAATTTGACATATAAAATAATCCGTAGTTTATCCCTTATTTATGGGATGGTTATCCTTCTAAAAAAAAAGAAGCCTCTTGGATTTAATCTTCACTTTATCAACCTACAAAAATATCTACAGCTTCACCCATTCTAGCATAGTTCTTCCCATTATAACAAAGAAGCGATTTCTCCTTCCACTTAAGATCAATCCCTCCAACAACGCCAGTGCAAAAGCACGTTGACCTAAGAAAATGGTGTGCAGTGTTGAGAGTCCATCTGAAGTCATTGTCAAAAATGGGCTGTGAAATCAATAATCCTTATTGGATGGCATTCTCTAAGCACACTCTATGATTCCGTTGTAGATGTGGAAAACATGTACCAAGTTAATCTTCAGTGGGGTTTTTCCAGAGAGGTGAAACAAAATGTTAGATGTGGGAGAGAATTGAACGTGAGTAAGATGGCAGAAAGAGAAGAAAGGCAAGGGTTGATGAATTGGAAGGAAACAGATAATCCATGGACTGAAGGTGCAGATGAGTGATCAGAGTGGTAAGATCACAGGGGAGAAAAGAGATTGTGATGTTATTTGAATTAATAGGCTTGTAGGTGATTTATTCTCCTACCTAGAGCCAGGGATGTTTATGGGAATCTGTGGCTCAGATATTGAGAAAGAAACAGTGACTAAAGATGACAAGTGCCCCAAGCTGAGAGGTCATGCATTTAGCTGTTCCTTCCATGTGTATGTTAAGGCCAGGCAGGATGATGGCAGAAATGGCCAGGAATAGAAAGAATAGGTGCCAACATTTTAAATGAATAAGGAAAAGTCTAATACAAGCACTATTTAAATGGCCCAAAGCTTGCTTATGGGTGTGTTCCCTTCTGTGATTCCAAAGCAATAAATTAAACCAAGGGACAATTTAAATCTTTAATAAATACCAAGTCTTCATTTTTCCATAAGCTCTATCCTATTTAGGCTAGATATTTCTATACTCCAGGAAAAATGGCCAAGATGGAAATAGGAAACTTAAGAATAACCGTATCTACTGAATGGCTCATACTCTAAATGGGACTGTCTTTGATAATTCTTCTAAACAAACTCTTTTTAGCATGTCAGTCACTTCAATGTCTCATATGGAATGGTCCAGGAGACTTTTTTTTCTTAGAAAGTACTTTATAGCCAAAAAATTAATTATTAAGAAAAAATAAAACCTTAAAAAAATGTCTAAAAATCCTTAGTAAACAGTATTAATATGGGTTTGGGATGGAATTGATGCAGTCCTTGACATAATACAAATTGAGTGAGAGAGAAGAAAAGAGGGGAGAACAAAAATATTTAAATTCTGATGTGGGTGTTATCAAATACGAATGGGTTTTGTGATTGATTGAACAAAACAGTGCTGATCCCACCGCTAAGAATGTGAGGTATATCCCCTTTATGTCCAATTCCCACCTAATCTTATCTAAACCAGAATCATAAATACCTTCTGCCAAATATATTTGAGGTTATCACAGAGACTGAAGGACTCATACGTATCTCTTGGGTTTTTCAATTAAGGGTATTTTAAATTTAGGATAATTCTACCCAGTGGGAAGCAGAGAAGATTCTTTTTGAAGTAGTCAGTCCTAATTATTGCTATCTGACCAAACAAAACCTGATAAATTTAGAGCAACACAAAATGTAAGTGATTGGGAAGATGCTAATCTTGGTTCCCAAAATAAAACAGCCTTTGGTTTTCTAGTAGTATATGATAAAATGTGTGTATGAAACCTAAATAGTCATCATCTTTCCTATCTGTCAGATATTGATGAGTATTTCTCTTGTCTTTCTTTAAACAAAGATTCCTTAAATTTTTAACTTAAGTGTATAAAAATACTTCCCGAAATTGTAATGCATTCAAATTTGGCATTAATTTTTCCAGGGTTCTCAAATGATAGTGACTGGACAAAATGAACAAGGGTTACTTCAGCAAACATGATTGCTGCAAAGTGGTTTTAGCTGTGCTGGATTAAAAGGTCCTAGAATTAGTTATGACTTGAAACAGGAGATCAAAATATCAATGCAAATAAGACTTCTAATTCACTGCTGGTGAGAATTTGAATGACTGACCACTTTGCAAAACTGCTGGGACTTCCTTTAAAAAGAAATATCCCATATTATCTAGTCATTCCATTCCTAGATATTTACCCAAGAAAAAGAAAAACCTAGGTTCATACAGAAACTTGTACACAAATGTTCATAGAAGTTCTATTTGCAGTAGCTAAAACTAGAAACCACCCAAATGTCAATCAACAGGAAAATAGATAAATTATGATGTTCAGACAATGAAATACTACTTAGCCATTAAAAAAATGAACTATCGATACACACTACAACATGGATGTCTCTCAGAATAATGAAGCTGAGGGAAAGAAATTAGATAAAAGGGAATAATATTGCTTGTTTCTGTGTACATACAATTCTAGGAAAGGCAAACTCATATACAGTGACCAAGGTGGCCTCAGAGATGGTGGGAGCATGGGGGAGAAGAAACGTGTCAGGGAATTACCAAAGAGCTGAAGGAGACTCTCGGCAATGATGGATATGTTAATTAATGAGTGTGAGTGAGGACTGTATGGACAATTTCATATCAAAAGATGTCATATTGTATACTTTAAATATGCATGCCGTTTTATGTCAATTACACTTCACTGAAATTGTTTAAAAATAGAGATTTTACGGGAGTGCTGTTACGGGGATGGGTTAAAGCCTCTTTTAAAAAAATAGAAATTTTACAAAAAGTAGGCATACTATTGAAAATGTTGTTACTTCTTATCAAAAGAAGAGGTTTTCAGAGCAGCTGGGTGGCTCAGTGGGTTAAAAGAAGAGGTTTTCTGGTATAAAGAAGACAATAACATGATACTTGTAGAAACTCCATTTGGTTATCAAACTTCAAGAGTTCTGTTCTCTGTACACTGACTTAAACATGCATGAATTATACTGGGAGAAAAATTTTACTTTTTTTCCTAACACTTCACAGCATTAACAGTTTAAACAACCAACAGTGTTAGTAATTAAGAGCCTCATTTAAAGGTGCTTCTTTCTCTCCAACACTGCATTTTAAATAATTTGAGATAATGTAAAAAGTGGTAAATTAGAAAGAATTAAAAGTTGGGTCTATGTTGTTAGCCAAATATGCTAAATTTGAACCTGAGCCTCCTCCAATCTCATTAACCCATTTTTCTGATCATCACACCACCACCTAAACTTTCTCTCCTGTCCTTCTGCCTGTCCCATTTCATATCCATTTCATGTCTCTTTCGCCCATTCCCCTTCATTTTCCTCTTCATTGCTCCTTTTCCCACTTTTTTTGGTCTCTTTGTATTTCACATATGTTGCTCCTTTTGTTTACTCCTTCTACTGAGAAAAAAAAAATTAAATTCAATGTGAAACATTTTTTTTTTTCAGAAAGAGAAATATTAAAGGTTTCACTCATGTTTTAAACTAAAAAAGAGCATGGGGCACCTGGTGGCTCAGTCAGATGAGCCACCGGCTCTTGATTTTGGCTCAGGTCATGATCTCAGGGTAGTGGGATCAGCCCAACCAGGACCTGAGCTCAGCAGGGAGTCAGCTTGAGATTCTCTCCCTCTCCCTCTGCTCTTCCCCACTCTTGGGTTCTCATTCTTTCTCTTTGCCTCTAAAATAAATAAATTAGTCTTTTTTAAAAAAACCATAAAACTCTAAACCCAACAATATGCAATATGTATTTCAACATGGATAGAAAGAAAGAAGAAACATTGAAACAGAGACCAAAAGACCTATGGAGGGAGGAAAGTCAGGAAGGAAAGCAAGAAGAGACCTCTAAGAAAAGTTGGTAGTTTGGCTATTAATCTCAAATGCCTAATTACTGAGATTCACCTTGCTGTTCATCTGTGATTCTATGTGAATTAACTTCACTCTCCAATTTAGGACACGCGTTTCTAATGGTTATGACAAGGGTCTCTGGAAGTTATCAGGTTGCCCTACCTTTGTCTTTGAAAAATTATAGTCATCTCATTTCACTGCATGTTAAGACAAGTCTTGGTATCAACATTGATTTATTTTTCTGAGTCATTTTTGCAATGATGCAAATTGCACTTTTTTGTTTTTGCTTATTATTGAGGAAAAGAGCATTGATTTCATCCTAGTGTGCATGTTTAAAAGTCTTCACTCACACACAAAAACATGAATCACTCTATGGTTCTTTGTACACTATTTGATAAAATTCAGAAGTTCTTTTTCCAAATGGAACAAATCATCGGGGATTAAAAGGAGACCATAGGCCTTGGGTCAGAAGACATTTTTAATCCCTATGCTGTATGTAATGAAGACAAGCTTAAAGCCGATGTTGATCTCTTGGGTAAAAACTCCTTCATGCCCTGAAATCTGTAGGTCTCAACCACTCTAATAGCCATGATGGTGCAACAGAGAATGAGCTGGAAAGCAAAGACAGGATGAAGTGATAATATAACTCATTTCCTCCTTAATCCGTGGGGCTCCTGAACTTTGTGGAAAGTTCTTTGACAATAATATCATTATCAAAACCAAATCCAAAAAGGATGCATGAATCTCAAGCCAAATCCTGCATTGAAAAAAAAAATTTCATATCAGGACTTAATGCCCTATGACTCAAAAGTATGAGAATTTTGTTAGTAATTTACATTAGCTGTGCAATCAGACAGAAGGTAGCAGTCCATACCACTATCAGCAGGTGATAGTGCCAGATAGTTCACAGGTGGGTATTAGCTAAAGGATTAGAGAACTGTCAGATTTTAGGGTATTAAGTCACTCTGCTGAGCTGAAATGATAGCTATTACCAGGACAGCTCAAAAGAGAATGTAGTTTACTATGTTTTGAAGGGCAGAGAACAGGGTAGCAAAAGGATAAGGTATCTAAGGACGAGCTTAAAATAATAGTGCTGGGACACACCCGATCAGCAGTCTACCCTGGTTTCAGAAAGACACAAGGAAACAGGCACAAAATCTATGCTTACATTGCCTTGAGCCATCCAGGAATAACTAAACCCTTAAACTATGAAATATTGACCAGGGAGGCATAATAAGTTTATGCATTTTCCACTAACTAGGTATCTTTTAAAAGGCCTTTCATGGGATGCCTAGCTGGCTCAGTCAGTTAAATATTTGCCTTTGGCTCAGGTCATGATGCCTGGATCCCGGATTCGAGCCCCACTCAGCCTGCTTCTCCCCCTGCGTGTGCTTGCTCTCTCTCTCTCTCTCTCTCTCTCTCTCCCCCTCCTTCTCTCAAATAAATAAAATCTTTCAAGAACAAAGGTCTTTCATAACTTTGATAAGTCATTTGTAGTAGATTTTTTTGTTTACTGTGAAACCATGAATGTTACTGAAAAGTATCTACAACAGAAATTATAAGGAATCTTCTAGCTGGTATTGAGTTTTGCTGGTTTTGAACTTAGAAGCCAGAAGTAACCCTGAAGATGAATCACTAAAATTTACCTCCAAAATGAATATTATGTATTAATTAACTGAATTTAAATTTTAAAAAGATGCTATATATAAGAAAACATAATATTTCATCAAATGAAAATATCTTCAGCTTGATAAATTACAATGCCATGAGAACTTTACTTTGTCAGTTTTTACTTAACATTAAAAATATCAACACTGAAGTATGATTTTTGATAGAAATTTGTGAAACCTAAGTAAACTAATGCAAGTCCCTCTATTAGCCCGGGCTGCCAAACAAAATACCATACACTGGGTGACTTAAACAATATTTCTCATGGATCTAGAAACCGGGAATTCCAAAATCAAGGATCTGACCAATTAGGTTCCCTGGTAGGGCTCTTCCTGTCCTATAGATGGCGGTCTTCTTGCTGTGTTGTGTGTGACAGGGAAGAGGAGAAGAGGAAGCAAGCTCTCTGGTGTTTTTCCTTATAAGGGCACTAATTCTATCATGAGGACCCCACCCTTGTGCCCTTACCTAAACCTAATTATCTCCCAAAGGCCCTATCTCCAAATATCATGACTTTGAAGGTTAAGGCTTCTACATATGAATTGAGGAGGGACACAATCTAGTCCATAGCAGTCTCTATGATGTTCCTATAATTTTCTGGCATTCTTATGATATAGATATTATATTTGATAATATAAGCCCTCAAGAGTTGTTGTTGTTGTTGTTGTTGCTTTTACTTATTTATTTTGACAGAGAGAGATCACTAGTTGGCAGAGAGAGAGGGGGAAGCAGGCTCCCCACTGAGCAGAGAGCCCAGTGTGGGACTCGATCCCAGGACCCTGGGATCATGACCTGAGCCAAAGGCAGAGGCTTTAACCCACTGAGCCACCCAGACACCCCATCTCAAGAGTTTTTTAATTGTCTTCTTCCTTCCTTCTTGACTTCTAATTTGCCTCATAATTCTGGTATTCAAATTTTTAAAGTCACACTTTCCCATCTTCCACTGTCTTTTTTTTTTCCCTCTCTTACTACCCATAGCTCAAGACTATCACAGTATCAAACATGAACAGCAAATTAAAAACTAAGACCAGGGAAGGAAATGAAATTCGAAGGATCAAGTCAATGGCTTTGTCAGAGTCCAGAAAAGCTAATGGAAATCAAGGAGATGAAGATTCGAGAAGTCAGAATAAGAACCATGATTCTCTTAACTTGAGATTTTAGCAGAAATTGAAGAAGTAGGGCAAGACAGGTACTTAAAATACGAATGAGATAGAGATGAAGTTATAAGTGAATATATTTGAATAGATACTAAACCTAGATTGAGGAGCAATGGATTTTTTTTTTTAACAATTTTCAGCTCTCTGTTCTCCTCACTGTATAGTCACTTCTTGAATGATCTTATTTACTCTTGTGATTTTAATTATTACTTCTAATGTTATAACCTTTAATTGATAGTTATAGTCTAACCACTCAAATCTTAAATTCTCTCCCTGTGCTTTGGCATTCTATTATCACACATTTCATCTAAGTACGTTTAAATCTAAGTTTATTATCTTTCTTTTTAAGTCAACTTCTAACACCTAATTCCAGGTCAGTGGCACTATAATTCTCATAAGCAACCTGGAATTTCATCCCCAGTCACCAATCTGTAATAAATCTTGTCAATTTTTCTTGTGAAATAATTCTCATATCTGACTTGACTTTTTTATTTCCATGCTCATTAACCTCAACAAGGTCTTAATTGCCTTACTTCATTGTGCAAATGGGGACAGTGAGACTTTCTTGGACCAGAGAGAATGTGGGTTACAGAATAATAGAGATAAAAATGACACAAATTGTGGAGTGCACTGAACATACTCTATAAGTGAGATCTCTAACACTGATGTGACTCAGGACACATCTATCCTAGAAAGCCTTCATTTCAATGGAGAATTATTAGAGAATGACTTATGTTACCACATCTCATGTGGTCTGGGTCAACTTGAAAGTCGGTGTTTGACCAGGCATTGAAGAACACAGTATATCACTTCTTCTACTTAAAATTGTATCCAAATAGTAAGACAGTAGACTTTTTATTCAAATAAATATGTATGTTGTCATAGTTAAAAAATTGAAAATATTCTTGAAAATGTAATCTGTAGAATGTATTTAACATTTTTAACAAGATATTTAATAAGATGCAAATCATTATTAAATATCTCCTTTTTGTAAGGGGCTAAAGGAAAGATCATTATTAAATCATATTTTTCACTTGAATAATGTGAAGTATAAGAACAGAAGGTGGAGAGGAAACTAAAACAACAGAAATTTCTGGTTTCCAGTTCAAGAACTTAGACTTTATTCTGTCAGTACTAGAGAGATATTGAAGGTATCTGAACAGAGGAAACGTGTCAAAGATTTTATATTCTTTTAAGATTTTTATTTCTAAAAGATTTTTAAAAAGATCAATCTGACCTGAAATAGATTGGCCAGGGAAAAATATCTATAGCCGGGGAACCCAGTTAGGATGTGGTCACCATGGTGCAGGGGAGCAGTGACTCAATGTTTGAACAAAGCTGGAAGTAGAGAGAAGGAAAGGGAGATAGGATTTTTTGTTTTTGTTTTTTGTTTTATTTTGTTTTGGTGGGTAGCAAAGCAAGGTTTATTGAGTGCTAACAAAAGGATAGTACAAAGGTCCCAAGGACTGAGGGGACCCGAGAGGTCTGCCACTGGAGCTTCTAAGTCTAGGGCTTTTTATAGGCTTGTTAGTGAACTGTTTCAATCTGATTAACCCTCCCTGCCCCTGTCATCCAATCAGGTTTTTGTCTCTTGGTAAAGGGTGGAGGGCTCATTCCAGGGTAGTATAAATCCTTTTAGGGGTGGTTTCCTCCTAGGAAGGGGAGGGCTTTGTCCCTGCATGCCTGTCTTCTAACTACCCTTCATCATTCCCCCCTCTGAAGACGTAACCCTAACTGCTCCTAGGGAAAAAGGGGGAGGATGGATCATAGCTACTTCCTACTGGCCAGGGGCCTTCGATGGAGCAGCAGTCAGGATTCTTCTCTTCCAGTCTATCAAGGGGACCCTGTAGATGTCTGATTTGACCTCTATGAGAGGCTCCATCTGAACCACCATTAGGAATTTGATGACCTTTATTCTGGAAGATATAATGCAGGCTAGGGCATTTAGGAGGCAAAGCCCAAAGCACAATGCAAGACCGAGTACAACCAGGGGTCCGGTGAGAGATGGAGCATGTTTTAGTGAACTCCCCACCTACTGTGAGGAGAGGGCAGGGGAAAGCAATACAATAAGGATTATGATTTTGACGAGGTATAGAAAAAGTTAACATTATCTGTGTCTTGTGGCATCAAGACTTGTTTGAGGTCCTCTCTGGATTAGGCCCCATTGGGGACCAGGGTTTGACTCTGCAATGGTGGATCCAGGCTTCAAATTCAAGCATTTTGCTGTCGGAGTGGCTAAAATCATGATATGCAGGCCTCCCCAGACCGGCTGTAACAAGCCCTTGGACCCCAGGGTAAAATGAGAGAGGCTGGTTATTTGGGGGCTGGGAATTGAGGAGCTCCTTGCAAGAGGGATGAAATGATTTATTTCCAAAGATTGAGGTCTTCAGGCACAGTTTAAGTTATAGTTAATGTCCATTGTAATGGATACTCCCTTGTTATCACTCTGAAGGGACTGGAGGAGTTCAAACCAAGGGATTTACTAGTGATATGATCTTGAACAGGAACACAAAGAAAACAAAGCAGCAGATTTGATCAGCAAGGATGGGAGGCATGATTAAAAGATAAGGAGGATGTTGGGAGGCAGGAAAATGGTAGTGATATTGACAGAATTCAGAATTTCAAAAAGGAAACCAGCTTGTGGAGAAGAATGATGATTATAATTTTTGGCAATAATGCATCTGAAGTGAGACCAACATACGCAAACTGTCCCACAGAGAGCTGGAAATGAAAGTGTGGGACTCGAAAAAAGGGTCCGTGTTCAACAGGTTGATTTGGTATCTGTATATCTACAGAGGTAGATATTGAGAAAGAGAGAAAGATGGAAAGAAAGAAAGAGGAAAGAAGAGAAAAAAAGAAAGAAAGAAAGAAAGAAAGAAAGAAAGAAAGAAAGAAAAGGAAGGGAAGGGAAGAAAGAAAAAGATATTTCATAGCTAAAGAGATGTGGGTAGACACTGGGAGCTGGGGGAAGGGTCTGGGATCTGACGGAGTTTTAGAGAATTCTCTCACACCAATATATTTTTGTGGTAGCGGTCTTCATTACAACTGGATTTAACTTGTGTTTTACACTCACACACTTAAATGCAAATCCTACTTTTTAAAAAGTACTCACTTATTCGCTAGAAAAGAAGTCACTATGTCTTTACGATGAGTCCTGATAAAATGCCCAGAGACGCTGAGACAGGAGCAGGGAGTCCTGGATTCCTCCTCCCACCCCCTGGCTCTCCTGCTAATGCAGGAGATTTCTGGCCTCTAAGAACAGAAGCCAGGAAAGAGCCCAATCTTAAGCCTCTCCTGCCCTCTCCTTCCTGAGGTCATCTACATTTGTACATCTCTAACACTCGTTTTCAAAGAGGCATTTCCTCTGTGCATTAAGACCACAGGTCGCCTCCCTTTCACTGTTTAGTTGGTCCCCTCACCAGACAGGGACAGTCCTAAAAGCTTCTTATCTCATCTTCATTTGTTTCTCAAATTAACCCAAATCCCCTTATCTGCTTTTATTTCTTTGTTTGTTGAAACTCCCCAAATTTCCTTTGGACAAGATGGGGTCTAAGAGATCCTGGTTTGTTCAAAGAGCTGACTTAGCTGTGCCTAGAAATCTGTTAAACTAAGAACATTTGGTTAGAACAGAAGGCATCTGTGTGTCCTGCCTCCATCATGTAAAGAGCATTGCCATGTCTTCTTGTTCTCATCATCTATACAAGTACAATAGTGCTGATAAATTTCACTCCCATAACTGCTTAGAGAAATGTTATAGGAATTGATGGACTCCAAACAGTTTCCTTAAAGGGAAATACTATATAAACTCACAGATATACGTATGTGTGTGTATATGCATTTACATATAATACATATTGTATATAATATATACGTTATATATAACATATGTACTATACATTATACATGCATTATATATGCATATTATATAGATATTATATGCACGTTTTTAAAATTTAAGAATCTGTTGCTTTTATTATATGTGCTGCCAAAGTGAACACAAACCTGTTGCTTTTTTTTTTTTTAAAGATTTTATTATTTATTTGACAGACAGAGATCACAAGTAGGCAGAAAAGCAGGCAGAGAGAGAGAGGGAAGCAGGCTCCCCGCTGAGCAGAGAGCCTGATGTGGGGCTCCATCCCAGGACCCTGAGATCATGACTCGAGCTGAAGGTAGAGGCTTAACCCACTGAGTCACCCAGGTGCCCCGAACCTGTTGATTTAATCGGGCTCCCTGCTCAGTGGGAAGCCAGCTTCTCCCTCTTCCACTCCGCCTGCTTGTATCCCTCTGTTACTCTCTCCCTCTCTTTCTGTGTGTGTCAAATAAATAAAATCTTTTAAAAAAGGAATCTATGGCTTTTAAACTCTTAATAGTATGAAGTATCCACTAACCATATGGATAGAAATCACAGATCTTACAAAAATGTGCAGTATGGTTAAAAAAAATTTTACATGAATAATTAATATGACTATAGAATACAAAATAAACACTGTATTACCAGATTGTTTCCAGGTTCTGGTCAAGATCTTTCCCTGAGGCCTCTGCAATTAGTGAGGTATCCCTATATTCTCCTAATGAAAGGATCATATAATTTATCACTCAAACTGGTACATTACTGACATTGAAAAGGGACACTATTAGTAATTACTCCAAGGAAACAAGTATCATTTGGAACTGTTTCAGGCAAATCAACCTATGGGGCCTGTAACAGGTTGACTTATATCCTGACTCCTCTCCAGCAAGTTCATATGTTCAAGTTCTAACCCAGTATCTCAGAATGTGACCTTATTTTGACATACAGTCTTCACAGAGGTAATAGAGTGAAGAGGACATCATTAGACCCTCATCAATATGATTAGTGTTCTTATGAAAAGGTAAAATTTGGAGACAGACATGTATGCAGGAAGAAGACCATCTAAACTGAAGACACCATCTATAAGACAAGAAGAGAAAAGAACTTGTTCCTCTTACCCATCAGAAGGAACTAACCTTGCCAACACCTTAGACTTATAGATGATAAATTCATGCCGTTTACATCACCCAGTTTGGGATACTTTCTAGCACATTAGCCCCAGCAAACTAATACAGTCTCTCTACTATTAAATCTCTTTTTGTTGTATTAATTCTGTTGGGTTTTCATTACTTGCAACCTAAAGACTTTTGACTTCAAGACTTCAGAAAGCCAGTGTGAACAAGGAAAGAAGGCCTTGTCCATATCATTTGGGGCAGCAAAGTCTAGGCAGCAGGAGGGGTTTAGACTCACCCAAGGAAGAAGGTTAACGACTGGCAATGGTGTCACATTTCAACTCTTTCTTTTCTTTCATAAGTCTCTAGCAAGGGTATAGAAAGTCTAAGCAACACCAAGAATGACTTCAGGATATAGGATCATGATGGTGGTAGAATGTTATTCGCTTATGTCTTTCTCCCCTTGGTTCATGGGATTTATTTTAGTTGTGTGGTGGATCACAAGAACTTCTCACTCTTTTACTTTGGCCACAGGGACATGGCTTGCTTTGGCCAATGGGACCTGAGCAGCAGTGATAAAAAATGAGGTTGGAAATGTCTAGGGGCCATTGAACTTACCCCCCCTCCTTGCACCTCAGCCATCACACAGGCAGAGAGGCAGGCAGAGAGAGCATCCCTTGAGCAGTTCCCTTTCAGCTTGGACTATACAATTAATGGGTCTGGAGTAGACCTGAACCACACCCACAGGCAGACAACAGGCTCAAATGGGGCCACAGCTTGCAGCAGAGCCACCCAAGCAAAATCTGAATCAGCCAATCTGCAACCAACCCAAATACAGCTAACCCACATATGACTGTTGTTATAAACCTCTGAGTTTTAGAAGAGTTTTTCACACAGCATTATTAAAGCAATTGCTAACTTCTCTTATTATATATAGTATTAACTGTACTATATGGTAATAACTGTGCCAATCTTTGTGCAAATATCAAGAGAGTCCATACTTACATCTTCAAGAAGCTTCCAATTTGAAAGAGAATATAAAAACACATTTTAAAATTGACAAATGCAAAGTAGTATTAATCTAAGTGCTAAGAAACAAAGCATTAAAAGTTATAAAGAGCATTAACAGTGATGCCGAAAAAATCTTTTGTCCCACAGCTATGTAGAGAAGAATGAAACTCAACCATTCTCTTACACCATGTACAAGATAACTCAAAATGGATAGAAGGCCTCTATGTGAGGCGAGAATCTATAAAAATCCAAGAGGAGAACATAGGCAGTAACCTCTTCAACATTTGCCACAGCAACTTCTTTCAAGATATGTCTCCAAAGGCAAAGGAAACAAAATCGAAAATGAACTTTCAGGACTTCACCAAAATCAAAAGCTTCTCCACAGCAAAGGAAACAGTCATCAAAACAAAAAGGCAACCCACAGGATGGGAGAACATATTAGCAAATGACACTAGAGACAAAGTGCTGGTATCCGAGATCCATAAAGAGCTCCTCAAACTGAACACACACAAAACAGATAATCATGTCAAAAAATGGGAAGAACACATGAACAGACACTTATCCAATGAAGACATACAAATGGCTATCAGACACATGAAAAAATGTTCATCATCATTAGCCATCAGGGAGATTCAAACCAAAACCACATTGAGATACTACCTTACACCAGTTAGAACAGCCAAAACCCACATACAGTAAACAACAAATGTTGAAGAGGATGTGGAGAAAGGGGAACCCTCTTACACTGTTGGTGGGAATGCAAGTTAGTGCAGCCACTTTGGAAAACAGTGTGGAGATACCTTAAGAAATTAAAAATAGAGCTACCCTATGACCCTGCAATTGCACTACTGGGTATTTATCCCAAAGATACAGATGTGGTGAAAAGAAGGGCCACCTGTTCCCCAATGTTCATAGCAGCAATGGCCACAGTCACCAAACAGTGGCAAGAGCCAAGATGCCCTTAAACAGATAAATGGATGAAGAAAATACGGTCCATATTTACAATGGAATATTATGCCTCCGTCGGAAAGAATGAATACACAACTTTTGTATCAGCACAGATGGGACTGGAAGAGATTATGCTGAGTGAAATAAGTCAAGCATCAAATGGTTTCGCTTACTTGTGGAGCACAAGGAATAACATGGAGGACATGGTGTGATGGAGAGGAGAAGTGAGTTGTGGGAAATTGGAGGGGAGACAACCCATAAGAGACTGTGAACTCTGAGAAACAAACTAAAGGTTTTGGAGGGGAGTAGGGTGGGGGATTGGGTGAGACTGGTGGTGGGTATTAAGAAGAGCACATATTGCATGGAGCACTGGATGTAGTGCAGGAACAATGAATCTTGGAACACTAAAAAAACAAAATTAAATTAAAAAAAAAATCTTGGTCCCCGCTGGGCCATGGATTATATAATCTGTTGGGACTTCTGTTTTTTTAACTCTAAAATAAGTGTTTTGAAATAGGTTGGACCTGTGGTGATTTCCAGCTCAAAAAAATGCATGATCTTATGTTTACTCAGGGACTGGCCCAGACAGGATTCATCTCATGAAGAGCATAATCAGAGAAATATAATACACAACATTACTCCTTGAAAAATGGGTTGAATTTAAATAAGTTGGTGGTATAAACACAATAATTATGTGAATAAATGATCACAGCATATACCCAATAAGATCTGAACCAACAGAGAAAGGACTTACGCCAAGGAAAGCACTGTGTCATCTTTCTTTTAGCTGTTCCGTACATGGTTCTAACCAATGAAATACCTTGACACCCCTTCCCTTCTAAACATGCTTTTATTTTATGAGATTTTAAAATTATTCAGAGTCCAGAGTGCTCACCTTTACACCATGGAACCGCTGGGAGTCAATCCCATTTACAATTGCATCCAAAACCATAAGATACCTAGGAATAAACCTAACCAAAGAGGCACAGAATCTATACTCAGAAAACTATAAAGTACTCATGAAAGAAATTGAGGAAGACACAAAGAAATGGAAAAATGTTCCATGCTCCTGGATTGGAAGAATAAATATTGTGAAAATGTCTATGCTACCTAAAGCAATCTACACATTTAATGCAATTCCTATCAAAGTACCATTCATCTTTTTCAAAGAAATGGAACAAATAATGCTAAAATTTATATGGAACCAGAAAAGACCTCGAATAGCCAAAGGGATATTGAAAAAGAAAGCCAACGTTGGTGGCATCACAATTCTGGACTTCAAGCTCTATTACAAAGCTGTCATCATCAAGACAGCATGGTACTGGCACAAAAACAGACACATAGATCAATGGAACAGAATAGAGAGCCCAGAAATAGACCCTCAACTCTATGGTCAACTAATCTTCGACAAAGCAGGAAAGAATGTCCAATGGGAAAAAGACAGCCTCTTCAATAAATGGTGCTGGGAAAATTGGACAGCCACATGCAGAAAAATGAAATTGGACCATTTCCTTACACCACACACAAAAATAGACTCAAAATGGATGAAGGACCTCAATGTGCGAAAGGAATCCATCAAAATCCTTGAGGAGAACACGGGCAGCAACCTCTTCGACCTCTGCCGCAGCAACATCTTCCTAGGAACAACGCAAAAGGAAAGGGAAGCAAGGGGAAAAATGAACTATTGGGATTTCATCAAGATCAAAAGCTTTTGCACAGCAAAGGAAACAGTTAACAAAATCAAAAGACAACTGACAGAATGGGAGAAGATATTTGCAAACGACATATCAGATAAAGGACTAGTGTCCAGAATCTATAAAGAACTTAGCAAACTCAACACCCAAAGAACAAATAATCCAACCAAGAAATGGGCAGAGGACATGAACAGACATTTCTGCAAAGAAGACATCCAGATGGCCAACAGACACATGAAAAAGTGCTCCATATCACTGGGCATCAGGGAAATACAAATCAAAACCACAATGAGATATCACCTCACACCAGTCAGAATGGCTAAAATCAACAAGTCAGGAAATGACAGATGCTGGCGAGGATGCAGAGAAAGGGGAACCCTCCTACACTGTTGGTGGGAATGCAAGCTGGTGCAGCCACTCTGGAAAACAGCATGGAGGTTCCTCAAAATGTTGAAAATAGAACTGCCCTATGACCCAGCAATTGCACTATTGGGTATTTACCCTAAAGATACAAATGTAGTGATCCAAAGGGGCACATGCACCCGAATGTTTATAGCAGCAATGTCCACAATAGCCAAACTATGGAAAGAACCTAGATGTCCATCAACAGATGAATGGATCAAGAAGATGTGGTATATATACACAATGGAATACTATGCAGCCATCAAAAGAAATGAAATCTTGCCATTTGCGACAACATGGATGGAACTAGAGCGTATCATGCTTAGCGAAATAAGTCAAGCAGAGAAAGACAACTATCATATGATCTCCCTGATATGAGGAAGTGGTGATGCAACATGGAGGCTTAAGTGGGTAGGAGAAGAATAAATGAAACAAGATGGGATTGGGAGGGAGACAAACCATAAGTGACTCTTAATCTCACAAAACAAACTGAGGGTTGCTGGGGGGAGGGGGTTTGGGAGAAGGGGGTGGGATTATGGACATTGGGGAGGGTATGTGCTTTGGTGAGTGCTGTGAAGTGTGTAAACCTGGTGATTCACAGACCTGTACCCCTGGGGATAAAAATATATGTTTATAAAAAATAAAAAATTAAAATAAATATAAATAAATAAATAAAATTATTCAATGTGAAAAGCTACCTTTTCCCTTGACTACTTTTATATTCTGAGACTTTGGAATAGGAAATCTCTTTAATTACACTTTATAAAACTACTCTAGCCCTCATGCTCTCCCTAAAAAGGGCTTAAAATTGATTTTTGCCTCAGTAGCAGATCTACTCAGCCCAATCTAGCTGTGTCTCTGCATCCCAGTGAATAGCCAATCAGCATGCAAAATTCCACATGGATTACCACACAATAACTTCACTCTAGGCATCATTAGGGGTGGTGAAGATAACTGTAATGAAATCGTGAATACATATACTAGAGCTCTTGGCTTGCTTTTTGATGACACAGACTTACAGTTCAAAAATATCATTTTAAAAAAAGCTTGAATTCAGTCACTTAGAAAAATGGAGCATGTGTTTCCTGTTGTAATTACTTGCCTTTGGAGATCAACTCAGGATAAAGGCTATTTCCAAAATGTTTAAAGTGTCCTGAGAGATTCCTGGAAGACTATTCTATATGCTACTGTTCCCCAGCTGCAAATTCTTGTTGGGAGAGCAGAATCTTTCCAAATGCCTCAGCTTTGCAGCATCAGTAAGAAGAATGACACAGGAGGAAGTCCTTTGATAGGGTCTCTGTATTCATTCTTCAATGCCTGTCTATGAAAAATAACTAAGGGAATACAATAGAAACAATTACACCAATGTCATCATTAAGGCATAAATGAATAATTCCTTATTCCCCAAGATTCTTCTAGAGTTTCATTTTCAAATTGTTAATTCGTAATTTTAAAATTACCATGCATTTGGACTTTTATCTATACCTAGCCTTGTGCAGTTTTCTAAACTTAGCTAGGTAAAACACTTTTGTAACTCTACCAAGAAAAAAGCTTTCTTTTTCTGGACTCTACCTGTTGCTGGATCTTCAAAGAGAGTTCACGGCAGTGCTTGCAAAGCACACTCTGCAGGGAAAAGGGTGTGGGTGGGTGTCTATAAATATTCCTCTCTGCTCTTCTTTGACATTCCACTTTTAGAAGTTATTACACAGGAAATCCCCATGGATGACTAATACTTAAATTGAATAAATATCTCACACACCATAGGAATCCTAGAAGTAACAACAGAGGAAAACAGCCAATTGACCCCTTCTACACTTCTGAGAAGGCAACCAAAGACATTCATTTATCTTTAGGCATAGAACAGTGATGAAGGATGATTTGTCTTTTTGCTTAATGTAATGAGAAAATAAGAACTACTATCAAGTTTGTTTGCATGTATAATGCCACGTATTGCATATTTGGCAAGAATGGGGTGGGTCATTCTGTTGACTTCCCATGTTGCCATTGTAATAACAAAAACAGTTAAGTATTAGGTCCAAATCATTACATTAGTTTCTATATAGATTAACTACTTCTTTGGTTATGTATATATTCATTTTGCTCAAATTTTGATAAGGAAATAGTTAAGTAATATAATTATCATTCCTTTAGTTCTAAGGGTATGAGTAGGGATAGGAAGAGGCAATAAGAAACTAGGAATGGAAAAGATGAGAAACACACAGACTGTAAAAGTCTGGACAGCAATGTATTTGAGAAACTAGGTAGATATCTATAAACCAAACAATTCCAGTGCCATAAACAAAGTTTACACAATAGATATGAAATTATATTTGAAATCAGGTACCACACAAAGATGTCAGCAATGAGAGGCAAAAACCATTTAGATCAGTCCTTCTCAAACTTGAATGTGCGTACATATTATCTGGGAATCTTATTTAAAAATGCAGAATCTTGGGGCACCTGGGTGGCTCAGTCATTAAGCATCTACCTTGGCTAAATTCATGATCCCAGAGTCCTGGGATCTAGCCCCACATCAGGCTCCCTGCTCAGTGGGGAATCTGCTTCCTTCCTTCTCTCCCTCTGCCCCTCCACCCAGGGCTCTCTTTTGATCTCTCTCTCTCTTTCTCTCTCAAATAAATAAATAAATAAATAATCTTTTTTAAAAATGAAGATTCTGATTCAGTAGTCCTGGGGCATCTGAAATTCTGCATTTCTAACAAGTTCCCAGGGAATGCCAATGCTGACAGTCTATATACTACACTTAAAGTATCAGGAATTAAGTCTACCTAGAAACAGGAATATCAGGAAGTTGGGAAGGGGGCCTTTAAGGTAAGAACTCTAGTCACAACATGTTAATGATGCCTTATGCCTTCACCTGGGTGTTTGTACTTCGGCTTCTTTCCAACACAGCAGTCAGTCCCAGGGTTATAGAGAGCCCAAGACCCATAGGTGGAAGTAGTTGAGACGGGGAAGTAAGTACAACGGATTTGTAGGAACAAATATAAGGGCAAATACCAATATTATCCAACACAGTGTGAATTCAAACAATTGTATTTCACTGGCTCCCATACTCTGATTTTAATGGGGGGGGGGGCAGGAATTCAGTGGGCTTTTTAAAGTTTTATTTATTTAAGTAATCTCTCTACCCAATGTGGGGCTCAAATTCCCAAATCCAAGACCAAGAGTCACATGCTCTTCTGACTGAGCCAGGCGGGCATCCCCAGTGTTTCTTGGATACAAGTTATATAAAAAGCTTTGCTTCATTTTCTCATTTAACTCAGGATAATTAAGGACAATTCCATGTATGTACCATTAGACAGTGTTTAACAGTCTAGAGATCTGGACGTCAGACTGTCAAGAGTTTCAATTCAGATCTAACATGCATCAGCTAGGTAACAAAAATCAAGTTACTGGGGTTCCTGGGGGGCTCAGTGGGTTAAAGCCTTTGCCTTCGGCTCAGGTCATGATCCCAGGGTCCTGGGATCGAGCCCCACATCGGGCTCTCTGCTCAGCAGGGAGCCTGCTTCCTCCCTCTCTCTCTCTCTCTGCCTGCCTCTCTGCCTACTTGTGATCTCTGTCTGTCAAAAAAAAAAAAAAATCAAGTTACTGGGTCTCAGATTCCTTACCTTAAAAATGGGGGGATGAAGAATACTTACCTCATAGAAATATTGTGATGAAGTGAAAATGAAAATATACAAAATTCTTCGAAGAGTGCCTGGCCCAGGAAAAAATAAATGTGTACAATTACAGTAAGACCTCATTGTGGCATATCTCCAGTCATCTCTCCAGCAGGCAGTGTTATAGAACTTGAGGTCTACCATGAAAACTGTAGGCCAGGTAAGAACTTAGCAGAAACTTCTGACTGGCTCCCTGTCAGATGGTTCTCTTCATGCCCATGGACGTAAGGATACACTGTGAAAGCCTCCATGTACTTGGCCTTTATATTATCTCAAGGCTCTTTGAAGGAGGGGGGATCTACTTCTGCTCTCCAGTCATGATCTCTTTCAACATTTCCAATCTCAAATGCCTCCTTTTTCCCCTCAATTATTAACCTATTTTCTGTAACTTTCTCAATGTCACCACCCTGTATTTGAAAATGTATGCTATCATATATTATATGTACATTTCCTATTATATCAAAATATAATTTAAGGAGAAAGATTAGAGATATGCATTCTAATACATCTAATTTGTAGACTTCTCCTATTATCCATTCACTTAGCCATTTACATACTAAATGCATATTCTAGTGATTATTTACACAGTTCATCTCAAATTCGCCTTTTTCTGTCTTTCTAGGCAACACCTTCCTTCTGTCCTCTATGGCTCTCATGTCATGACCTGTAAATGAATAAAGTTCTGTTCTCTCATCTCTAACCATCCCCTGCGTTAAGCTCTCCTAGGGCCCACTGCTCCATTAACCTTTCAAAAATACTACTTTTTGTCAAGTTTCTACTCTCCTCAAGAATCTTGTCTTCCACACCAAGCCTAAACTCTTCTGCCCAGCATAAACTAACCTCTCTATTTGACCTCCCTGTATCTTACCCATATTTCAAAACAATGAATTGTGTATCACTCTATTCACCTACGATGCTCTCCTGAGTTGTCATTCTCCTCTGCTTTGTTTGCCACCTTTTTCATTTGACTCCCATGATCATAAACCACTCACAAAGATATGCATGAAGTGAATTCCATGACTTTGACTGGCAGTCGATTGGGGAACACACATTAGGAGAAGAAAAACAGAAAGGGTTCAAATAGGAATATATCCATATCTTTTCCTAAAATTATGATTTCAGCCGAAGATTTACACAAAGGTGACATACACCAAAGTGTGTTATGGTGTAGAACAAAGTTCTTGTATTGGAAGTGAATCCTGTGACTGACATACTATCCATTGTTTGACTACAGGTCAACATATCTGAACTGAACATGATCCCTGCACACTGCCTGCGATCACATTACCAGGCTACACATGGGCACATAAAGCTGTCGGACTGTTATTTTAGAAGACGGGCAAGGAAGAACATGATGGCATGGGTCACCTGCCGCCAGGAATGTAGCTTTATGGCATGATATCGCTGCTTAATGGTCCATTGATCGTTTTTCAAGACACCTGAGGTGTTTAAAGCTTTAGCCACCCAGGGTGTATAAAGAGCAGCAGTCAAACTATATAACTTTAAGGAACTACTTTCAAAGTACTTTTTTCAAATGTCAAAATTGGATTTAATAATTGTATTTTTAAAGTCAAGGTACACAAAGAAATGATAAAGATGGAAAAGGAGCAGCAAAATGCTGTTCCACTCTATCACCTTGCATTAATAATGAAACATGGCGTATAAATAATATTCTTCTCCTCTTTTGAAATCACTGACATGGTATCCTACATATGTGTGTGTGTCTACATCTCTATGTCAATATCTGTATGTATACATGTAGGTGTGTGTATATATGTATGTGTGTGTGTGGATGTGTATACACAAATTAGGCACTGTTCATCTGTGACATGCAACACTTAGAGTTGACACCATGGATGTCTTCCACTAACAAAAACATCATGATATGCTGTTCAGTTCTATGCCTGTGTCTTCAGACTCAGTCTAAAATGAAATAGAAAGCAGGGATGAAGAAAGGGAGAGAAGGCCAGGGCAACAGGGAGCCCAGGGCAAGAAAACATCTGCTGATTACTCCTACGCATCAGGCACAATGTGTTGCATGATTGTTCATATTTTGTGCTAATCTGTCTCCAACTCTCAAACATAAAGGAATGCATATGAGTATCTCACAAATCTTAATTCCTATTTGGATCACCCGTGCGTCAAATTCTGTCAACGTTGATATACTTATCACTTAATTCACCATTAACACTCTATATAGTTCATCATATATTAAACTATACTTTTTAAACCAACATTTTCAGTGTTGAGTGGTTTATGAGACTTGTTCACATACCCTTTCTATCTCCATGCTCCATAGACACGCTTAGAGATTATTTGACCTAAATATAATACTAAATAAAATTTAAATAAAGTTTTTTGATTATAAAATCATAAATCATAAATATTTCTTGTTGAAAATGGTGGTGGAATAGCAACCTGTGATATAGTCTTTCCACTTCTTAATAAAGCACCTCTGAAGAAACAGAAGAAACAAACCTTTGGAACAGCAATGAAAACAAGAAATGAAAGTCAAGCTATCGTCAAAAGCTAAAGATTTCCATTAACTTCAGACTGATGAAACTGGATAAAAATTTCAAGCAACAGCTGTACACATTATACTATGAGAAAGAGAAAAAATTAATTGGGAATAATCCAACAATCTCCCAACCGTCTCTATTAATTGGGAATAAGCCAACCAAATACTCAGTGAATTAAAAAATACCAAGTCTATGTGTCAGTTAGGTTGCTGGGCAGCCGCAGCAGAGCAAGGGTGGTGTGTGGGAATGGCACCTTCCGTCCCCACAGGAATAGATCCACAATTCAATTTTCAGGAGAAGGAAAAGGCAGGAAAAAACCTGATCGCAGTGCATACTTGGAAGAGTAGTCTTTCAGATACAGTATGGAGGGTGTCAGCAAGAGAACATTCTTTCTCAATCCAACAAAACTGAACAAATAAAAACCTACCAACACTGAGGGATTGGACTGGGAACAATTCATGGGAAAGTATCACAAAGCTGTAGTTCTAAAGAGGGCACAATGAGAACTATAGGGAAATTTGCTCACCCTGTCTTTTGGTAAAAATTTTAAAATAAATTGATGAAGAAAAATTAGCATTAGGACTGTGGGGAGAAATATTTCTACAGGTAAGGAAGTGTCATACCCAAGACTCAGAGAAATAGCCTGTAAAAATAGCTTATAACAGAAAAAAGGAAAAAAAAAACTTTGGTTTTTCTTTGGTTTTTGGAAAACATAACTTTTATGAAGCCAAATAAGAGAGCAATAAGAAAGAAAAAACAGAATAAAAATAAATTGTGATGAAATTGTAAAAGACAAAGGTACAATAAGGAAGGACTTTTAGAAAGTATAAAATTGGTAGTAGAATTAACGTGCAGAGGAGGCAGTGAAGGGTAGAACTTGCTGACATGAAAAATCAAGTCAATAAAGTATAAGACAATCTTGAAAAACTCTGTTAGAATACAAAGGAAAAAAAGAATGCAAAGAAGGAAAGAGAGACAGAGAGAGGAGAGAAAGGAAGGGAAGGGAAAAGAAAGGAAGGGAGGAAGAAAAGGAGAGAAACTAGAAATAATGAAGAAAATGGTAACAGAAGTGAAGGATAAGGAACGGAGATCCAATCTAAGAATACAAGTGGGATAACCAAATTAAGACGGAAACAATAACCATACAACTGAAGAAATTTCTTCTGCTTAAAAAGTAAAAAATGGGGGGCGCCTGGGTGGCTCAGTGGGTTAAGCCGCTGCCTTCGGCTCGGCTCATGATCTCAGGGTCCTGGGATCGAGTCCCGCATCGGGCTCTCTGCTCAGCAGAGAGCCTGCTTCCATCTCTCTCTTTCTCTCTGCCTGCCTCTCCATCTACTTGTGATCTCTCTCTATCAAATAAGTAAATAAAATCTTTAAAAAAAAAAAAAAAGTAAAATTGGTAATGTTTCCAGTTAGTCAAAAGTCACCGCCTTTAAGAAATGTACTCTATATTACAGGGGCAACTGGGTGGCTCAGTAGGTTAAGGGTCTGACATCCGCTCAGGTCATGATCTCAGAGTCCTGGGACCAAACCCCTCATCAAGTTCCTTGCCCCCAGGGAGCCTGTTTCTCTCTTCCTCTCTCCTTGTGCTCTCACTATCTGTCTCTCTCTCAAATAAATAAATACAATATTTTTAAAAAAGAAATGTATTGTACATTATAGATGTACTCTGGGAAAATATTTGAGTTCTAGAAAAAAATAAAAACTCCCCAAGTATGCCACTATATATACAAAAATAAAAATCAGGTCAACCACGTATTTCTATTTTTCTACACTAAATATCTGAAAACAATGGTACAATATCTACAGTCACTGCAGGAGAAAAGATTGTTATCCAATAATATTCTACCATGTAACATAATCTACATGTATGAAGAAAATAGAAAGCTGTGTTTATTACACAAGAGCTCAGAAAAATATATTTGTTCTTTTTTTTAAATCATTTGCGAGTCCCCTGCATGACTCAGTCATTAGGTGTCTGCCTTCAGCTCATGTTATGATCCTAGGATGCTGGGATCAAGACCCACATCAGGCTCCCTACTTGGCAGGGAGACTGTTTCTCCCTCTCCATTCCCCCTGCTTTATTCTCTTTCTCAGTATCTTTCTCTGTTATAAATAAAAAAAATCTTTAAAAATAAAAAAATCATTTGAACATATATTCCAACCAAGCACAGGTAAATACCCAAAGTATCTCAAAATTGGAAGAAACATCATGAAGCCTATAAAGCTTGCTCTTAACCAGTTTGAACCTCAAACCCAGAGATATAGATAGATTATGTCTCATCAGGAGAATTCCACAAAATAGGGAAGAAGTTTGACTTTCAGTGTTTAACTCAGCTGGAAATCATTTTTATGCTATTACTCTTGTCCTGAAAAATGTATTTGGTTATTGTGTCCTTACAATTCATATTCTTATATATCCAAAAAAAAAAATTGAAAGCACATTCTCAAAGAGTTATCAGTACAACCACATTCATAGCAGCATTACTCACCAGAGCCAGAAGGTGGACCAACCCAAAAGTCCACTGACAGATGGATAAACAAACTGTGGTCTACACATACAATGGAATAGTATTCATCCTTCAAAACACAAAAAATACTAACACATGCAACAATGTGGATGAAACTATGGACATATCCTGAATGAAACCAGCCAGCCACAAAAAAACAAATATGGGGGCCTGAAGAGAAATCAAATTCACAGAAACACTCATAGAAATCAAACTTGGAATTGTCAGGGGCTACAGAGAGTAAGGAATGGGGAGTTATTGTTTAATAAGAATAGAATCTCAATTTTGCAAGGCGAAAAACTCTGGAGATGGGTTGGATGGTAATGTGAGTACACTTAGCCCTATAGAACTATACACTTAAAAATGGTTAATATGGTAAATTTTACATTTGTGTGTGTTTACCAAAAAATAAGCATTCTTATTTTATTTTTTAAAAATTCATATTCGGGACACCTGAGTGGCTCAGTTGGTTGAGCCACTGCCTTCACCTCAGGTCATGATCCTAGGGTTCTGGGATTGAGTCCCCATCAGGATCCTTGCTCAGCGGGGAGCCTGCTTCTCTCTCTGCCTCTGCCTGCTTGTGTGTTCCCTCTGACAAATAAATAAATAAAATCTTTTTAAAAAATTCATATTCATAGTGAGCCAGTATTTATTAGTTTATAGAAGACTAATAAACCAACCAGTAGTTTATTATTATCTGTTGTAACAACCATCTTCCCAGCACATTTTATTTCAAATTTGTGGATGGTTCTGCATTAAGAAAGGTTTAAAATCAATACATGTAGTTATATCTCAACAACATAAAAATACATGTTCATAGGAGGGAAAAGATGCTCTAATACAATAGAACATGTATTCTCAACTGGGGCAACATCCTTCCGAAGTGTACAAAACTGGTTCTTGCAGGGGAACGGGGAACCAGCTTAGACTTCGTATGTATAAAGCACAGGTAAACATAAACTGGGAAATAGATATATAGTATATCTATTTTATTTTATTAAAATGTTATGGGGTGATGGGAAAGCCAATAGGAAAAGGTCTACAAGGCTTCTTAAGGAAGAGATAATGAAAATAAAGTTGAGAAATACTGGAATACATAAAAATGTTAATGATGGTAATTTTCTAGATGTCAGACACTTTGTCATTTTGTGTATTAATCCTTTTTACATAACCAATTTTTTCTTCAGAATTATGCCATAAAATTAGTTTAAAAAATTAGATACTTGGGGCACCTGGGTGGCTCAGCAGTTGAGCCTCTGCCTTCGGCTCAGGTCATGACCTCAGGGTTCTGGGATCGAGCCCCGCATTGGGCTCCCTGCTCAGCGGGGAGCCCACTTCCCCCTTCTCTCTCTGCCTGCCTCTCTGCCTACTTGTGATTGCTCTGTCAAATAAATAAATAATCTTTAAAAAAATTAGTAACTAAAATTGTGTGCATGCTATATGATGGCAATCATATTTTAAAATGCAAAAGAAAAAGCCTATACATATATAGATACAAATATTAATAATGGTTATCATTTTTTTTGAAGTGGGGGAGGAGAAGAGGGAGAGGGACATGCAGACCCCTATGCTGAGCACAGAGCCCAACATGGGGCTCCATGCAGGCCTTTATTCCAGGAACCTGAGATCATGACCTGAGCTGAAATCAAGAGTCAGAGGCTTAATTGACTGAGCCACCAAGGCACCGCAATAATGGTTATCTTTAGGTAGGACTGTGGGCAACTTTTTCTTCTATTTTCTTTTGTTATCTAAATTTTCCGTAATGAAGAAAAAATGTAATTTGTGATCACCTCCCTTAGGTCATATCAAATAAAACAAGAGAAAACTTTCATTCATTCATTCACTCATTCTACTACAATGTATTAAGCAGATACCATGTGCCAAGTCCTGTGCTATGTCCTGGGGACTGATACTGATGAATAAAGACATGGATCCTAGATATATGGTACTTATATTCTTATGAAAAGGCAGACACATATAAAGACAAAACATTAATAGTAAGCTATAATAAATACTATTACAAAATACCAACAGGCTGAAATTGAAAATTAAAAACCAGTTTATTGGGGTGCCTAGATGGCTCAGTGGGTTAAAGCCTCTGCCTTCGGCTCGGGTCATGATCCTAGGGTCCTGGGATCGAGCCCCACATTGGGCTCTCGGCTCAGCGGGAAGGCTGCTTCCTCCTTTCTCTCTGCCTGGCTCTCTGCCTCCCTGTGATCTCTGTCTGTCAAATAAATAAATAAAATCTTAAAAAAAAACAAAAAAACAGTGTATTAGGGTAGCTAAGGAAGACTTCCTTAAGGCCATTTCAGCTGTGACCTAAAACTTAAGAAGGAGCTAGCAGGCTGAATGGAGGTCAAAGTATTCCAGAACAGAGAAACACTAGGAGATAAGTCCTTGAGGCAAGAAAGGCAAAGCCCAGAGCTCCTGGAAGTCAGGGAGCAGTGGGGAATATTGGAGGGATAAGGCTCCTCTTGCAGAGCCTTACAGACCACGAGGGAGCTTACAATGTATTCAGGGGACAAAGGGAAGCTATGCAAGAACTTGAAAGCGTGAGACAGAGGTGATCCAATTCATATTTCAGTATTACTTTGTTGCTGTGAGGAAAGACTGTTGGAGGGGAACAAGGGTGGAAGCAGGAAATTAGGACCCTGTTGAAATTATCTGGGCGAAACTGAACTCTACATTGTATGTGCTCAAATCCCAAACCTCTTCAAAAGTGACTACCAATTCCCACATTCCCATTCCCTGGAGCTGTCTTTTCTTCCTAGGCAACAGTTTTAGCTTTGTTGCCATAGGTGCTAGAGTTGTTAAAATTGCAACAGTTCTAGGGCACCTGGCTGGCTCAGTCAATCCAACATGCAACTTTGACCTCAAAGTTGTAAATTCAAGCCCCGTGTTGGGTGTAGAGATTACTTAAAAATAAAATCTTAAAAAAAAAATGCAAGTTTTTCCAAATCTATGGTTCAAGTTCATGTTTTTGATCATGCTGGAATTATTCTTCTTCAAATACCACAATGTTACCTCTCTGCTGTCCCTCTGGGAAGAACCTGCAAAGTTGGTAAAAGATTTTTTTTTTTCTTTTTGGTAAAAGATTTTTTGAATTTTCAGTTCTTTTGGCCCCAGTCTCTCAGCAAATATTTGTTCCTGTATCTATTGTGTGCCAGACAACATGCTAAGCACTTGAGATCAGGTTGTAAGCAACACAGACACACTCAGAGAGCTTAGACTCAACCAAGAGGTACAGGTCCCTCATACAAAGAATTTAGAACCATGTCCTCAAAAAATTGATTGAATGACCCAAGGACATTTCTTTCTTTCTTAAGAAAGGCCAGTTATAGTTTGTCTTTATATTCTCTTCTGCTCTTCACAGGATCTCTACTTGTCCTCCGCAATGTCTCAGATCCTAAAGCAGCCTGGATTTTCAGATTTCTTTGTGAAGTCCTCTACAGTATCATTCTGATGCCCCTGTCCAACTGTTAACTGAGCCACTCCCTACATTACACTCTGGTCTAGCCATTCTGAACCTCTCTCTCTTCTTTGCTGTAGGATACTTGTATTCACTTATAAGTGGTTGCATCAGCCTGGCACACACTTTTCCTCTTAAAGTTACAGGGTTAGGTACTTTTCATCCTTTAGGTTCTAGCTAGAGTATAATCTTCTCAAAGAAGCATTTCCTTCCTATCCTTCCTTAGAAGACTCTCTATGACCCTAGTTATCTTGTTGATAGATTACTTACTAATAATTATAATAATGCATAATTATTTTATACACTTTCCATCCTTATTTTCACTCTGTCTCCTTCACTCAAGGTAAGTTACATGTGGGTAGGATCTATGACTATCTTGTTCATTACAATGCAGCCTGACCCATAGAGATGCTAAAAAGGTCTTTTCAAATGTGTTCTGACGGTATGAATAAATGAATGAATGCCACTCTCAGTGTCCAGAATACCCTTTCTTTTCTACTTTAACTTACTTAATATCAAGTAGGTCTCAGATTTACGGTGCCTCCTATGGAAAATTGTCTTTGGATCCCTTGTTCTTATCTTTCTATGTGCTCTCACGGTATCCTGTATGTCATCAGTTACACTTTTATCACCTGTTGCTGATATTTTACTGCCTCAAAGTAATTTTGAATTTAATCTGAAGAGTTAAAATTCTACCTACCTTCATTCAATAAATTTCTGGAGTACAGATCATCAAAAACTTCGAAACAAAAAAGAGACTTCTCTTTTCTGTTGAAATGGAGTAGCCGAGACTAGATTTACCTGCCCAACTTCACCAAAAACCAGATAAAATATATGAAATAACAGTTTTCAAGAAACTAAACATGAGACAACAAATAATGGTGGTCACTGAGAGATACGAAATGAGACCCAGTACTACATTTACCTCCACTTACTGCATGAAGGAGTTTCCAGGCCACATGTAAGGAAGGGGAGCCAGGCAGAGCCCAGTAGACTACCTGAACTGAGAAGACACAGCAGAGAGTCCAAGGGATCCAAAGTAGCTAGAATTCACAGGACATGGTGCTAGAAAGAAAAGAGCAGCACAGGGAGAGAACTTCAGAGATGTATCCTGAGTAGTTATAAGAATATGCATTAAAGGAAACTATCAAAGCCAGGAATAAAACACCCTAAGAGGATTATAGGAAAGACTGTGTGGCACTCCTACACAGGTTGTCTATGTTGCCTCTTCTTAATAGTCAAACTAGAAAAAATTTATGAATTATATAGAGCATTTGGCAAAGTACCTGTGAAAGTGTGTAGAATACCTTTAGATATTTAAAAGACAGGATGATAAACCAATATTATTGACAATTCTATTCCAATAAATTCAACAACTTAGATAAAATGGAAAAAAATTGAAAGACACACACTATCAAAGTTCACTCCAAAGGAAATAGATACCAGAATAAATTTATGATTATTAAAACAAATTTAAAATCCTTCACTCACAAAAATATTTCATTTCCAGTTGGGTTCTATGGTGAATCCTATAAAGCATTTAGGGAAGAAATAACTATAATATGGTTACATAAAAAATATATATGTAATAATATAACATATTTATATATCTTTATGGGTTTACATATATTTATATTATAAATACATATAAATATATACTAATATGTTACATTTACACACATATAAAACCTTCCCCAAAACTGTAAAGGAAGAAACTATTTGCACCTAATTTGATGAAGACAGCATTACTCTGATGCCAAAATCAGACAAGGCATTACAAGAAAACTACAGATCAATCTTCCTCGTGAACGTAAAAGGAAAAACTGTTAAGAAATTTTAACATATAGAATCTGGAAATATATAAAAATAATGATACATCATGACAAAGGAAGGGCTTATCAAAGCAATGCAAAGTTTAACATTTGAAAATCAATGTAACTCAACATATTCATAATTTTTAAAGAAAAATTATATGATCCTCTCACTAGTTGCAGAAAAGTTGTTAACAAATCATGCCTAAGAGAGGGAGCTAAAGGCTTTCTCCTAAGATCAGGAATAAGGCAAGCAAATTCACTCTTACTACCTTTCCTATTTAACATTGTATTAGAGGTCCTAGCCAGGGCAATAAGGCAAATAGTAATAATAATGAAAATAAAAATAAATGAAATGCATCTAGTTTGAGAAGGAAGAAGTAAAACTTTTCACAGATATTGTTTACATAGAAAATCCAATAAAATCTGCAAAAATTCTTCTAGAGTCAATGAATTTAACAAATCACATACAAGATCAACAAACAGAAGTCAAAGATGTTTCTATGTACTAGCAACAAACAAGCCGGTCAGAGAAAGACAAAGATCATGTGATTTCATGCATATGTGGAATTTAAGAAACAAAACTAATGAGCAAGGGGAAAAAAAGAGAGAGGGAAGCAAACCAAGAAACAGACTCTTAACTACAGAGAACAAACTGATGGTTACCTGAGGGAGGGGGTGGGGGGATGGGTGAAATATGGGATGGGGGTTAAGGAGTGCAGTTGTGATAAGCACCAGGTGTTGTACGGAAGTGTTGAATCACAATATCATGATACTAATCTGAAACTAATATTACACTGTATGTTAATGAACTAGAATTTAAATAAAAACTTTTAAAAGTCAGAAACTAAATTTTTTTAAAATTACAGCAGTATCAAGATACAAAATAGGGGAAAGTATGACAAAAGATGTACGAGACCTCTATATTATTATAAAACACTTCTTTTTTAAAAAAATGTATTTCTTTCTTTGTCAGAGAGAGAGCACAAGCAGGGGGAGCTGCAGGCCGAGGGAGAAGCAGGCTCCCTGCTGAGCAAGGAGACCAATGCAGGACACTGGGATCATGACCTGAGCCAAAGGCAGACACTTAACCCACTGAGCACCCAGGATCTCAATTAAAAAACATCTCTGATACATATTTTTAAAGTAACTAAATGGAGAGATATATCACATTT
Organism: Mustela nivalis; assembly: GCF_964662115.1. Lineage (NCBI taxonomy): Eukaryota > Metazoa > Chordata > Mammalia > Carnivora > Mustelidae > Mustela > Mustela nivalis. The sequence continues at coordinate 19,548,779 of NC_139039.1, read as the reverse complement.
ATTGTTGAAAACTCAATAGTGTTATGATATAAGTTCCTTCAAACTAAATTCAAGATTAAACATAATCACAATAAAATCCCAGCAGGCTTTTATTGTAAAAATTATCAAACCAATTCTAACATCCATATGGAAATGCATAGGACCTAGTATAGCAAAACAAAAACACAAATCCTCTTTCAAAAAGAAAGACAAAATTAGAATGTTAACATTACCTGATCCCAAGGCTTATGATAAAGCTAGAACAATCAAGAGAGTGTAGTATTGACATAAAGATGGGCGAATACATCAGGGAAACAAAACAGAAAGTCCAGATATAGATTCATATATATATAGACAACTGACTTTCAACAAAGCTGTAAGAACAAATCAGTGGAAAAAGAATAGTCTTTATTTTTTTTTTAGGTATTATTTATTTATTTAACAGAGAGAGGGAGAGAGAGAGGGAGACAGCAAGAGAGGGAACACAAGCAGGGGGAATGGGAAAGGGAAAAGCAGGCTTCCCGCTGAGCAGGGAGCCAATTAGGAGCTCAGTTCCAGGACCCTGAGATCAGGACCTGAGCCAAAGGCAGATGCTCAATGACTGAACCAACCAAGCAACCCTGAAAAGACTTTAAATAATGTTGAACAATCAGATAACATACGAAAAAAATATATATATATGCAAAAGTCCACTCCAAATAGTTTATAGACCTAAATGTAAACCCTAAAACTGTAAAACTTTTTCAAGGAAATTTTAAGAAAAAATCTGTCACTGCAGTTATGCAAAGATTTCTTAGACACCTCTAAATCAATTTTCAAAAAAATTACAAATTGAACTTCAGCAAAATAAAAGCTTTTGCTCTTCAAAGGACACTATTAAGGAAATGAAAACACAAACCACACTGAGAGAAAATAATTTGGAGTCATGATCTGATAAAGAATTTGATCCAAAATACAAAACAACCCTGTAAACATAATAGTAAGAAAATAAACAATACAACTTTTTCATTTGCAAACATTTTGTTTGCAAACATTTTTTTTAAAGATTTTATTTATTTATTTGACAGAGAGAAAGGAGGAAGCAGGCTCCCTGCTGAGCAGAGAGCCCGATGCGGGACTCGATCCCAGGACCCTGAGATCATGACCCAAGCCAAAGGCAGCGGCTTAACCCACTGAGCCACCCAGGCACCCCTGTTTGCAAACATTTTGAATAGGTAACTTTATCTGTTCAATAAAAGGCAAATAAATTTAAATGTGTTCAACTTCATTAGCCATTAAGTAAATGAGTTAAACCCACATGAGATACCACTATATACCTTTTATAATGGCTAAAATGAAAAAAAAAAAAGAGCATAGTAAGTGTAGACAAAGATATAGAACAACTGGAATTCCCATCACTGCTGGTGGGAATAGAAAATAAGAACTTTGAGGGCACCTGGGTGGCTTCTGTGACTGCCTTCAGGTCATGATCCCAGAGTCCCAGGATCGAGTCCTGCATCAAGAAGCTCCCAGCTCCACAGGGAGTCTGCTTCTCCCTCCCTTCTCCTCTCTCATGCTCTATCTCATTGTCTCTCAAATAAACAAATAAAATCTTTAAAAAAAATAAAAAGGAAAAAGAAAGAAAATAAGAACTTTGGGAAACAGTTTGGCAGAATCATAGAGAGAGAAATTTACACCTATCCTGCTATCCATTCATCCCATTCCTGGATATTTACCCAAAGAAATGAAAGCTTATGTCTAAAAAAGATGTGTACCTGAGTGTTCATAATAGCTTTATTTGTAATAGCCCCAAACTGGAAATAACCCAAATGTCTATCAACAGATGAATAAATAAGCAAACTGTGGTATATTTTACAATGGAATAGTACTGATTAACAAAAGGAAAAGTCATCAGTGCTCAATACAACATGGATGAATCTCAAAATAATGAAGCTAAATGAAAAAAGCCACAAAAAAATGAGTACTCACTGTATGGTTCTATATATTAAAAGTTCTAGAAAATAAAAACTAATCTATGTGACTGAAGGAAGAATAGTCGTTTCTTAGAAACAGGGGCAGGGTAGGGCTTGAGAGGATAAGGCAGGAAGGAAAGTTTACAAAGAGGCATGGAGAAAGTTTTTGGCTGATGGCTATGTTCATTATTTTGATTATGGTGATGGTTTCACATGTGTATATGTGTGCTAAGATTTATCAAAATGAACACTTTAACTCTTTGCAGTTTATCTTATTATTTCTTTGATATCTCACTAGCGCTATTAAAAAAAAAAGGGGGGGGATGGTCTGAGATACATGCCCTACTCAGAGGTCCCAGAGTCTGTGAGCCAAGGTAGGATTCTATCTATAAAACTGAGATGGAAATTGCATCAAGTTATCTAAAAATTCATTTGAGGGTCATTTATATAACCCTAAAGCAGCCACCCTGAAGAAGCTAAGCTAGAACCTATAAAATTTTTCTATAACAAATGCTGGGTGGAGAATGAAAGTGATTAATGATATGGCCCAATTTAAACATATTCAAAAGGTTGATACAATAGAAAGAGGAACGGGGAGCCTGGTGAAGGGCTAGGTTTTCCAGAAATAGTTTTTGCAATTAACTAACTACAACCTGAAGCACATCCCTAATGTCACAGACTATTCCTTTCTTTATTTACAAATCTAAGATGTTAGAATCATTTTATAGAATCCTTTCCAGAGCTATAATTCAAGATCTACTCCTATATTCATACTTTTCTGTCATTCTGTTTTTCTATGACCTATGAAAATATACATGTATCCAAAACCAAGAGAAATATAAGGAGAAGAGGCAAACAGACAATATTTATACACTGATCAGACAAACGGCAATAATTGTAGGAAATATTACAGAGTTCCTCATCACCAAAAATTTATTAAGCTCCTATAGTGCATAGTTAGTTGTTTATCATGTTTATAGAAAAAGTGGAGTATTAATATTCGGTCAGCATGTTCTTCTTCCTTACAGCCTCAAAGATGATATGAAAGGATTTCAAATGATACTAATATTTTATAAAGACTTCCAAAACATAAAATTTTCAGAAATTATTTTTACCATAATCCATTCATAATCATAACCTATTTCAGAATGCCTTGAGGAATCCAGGGCCCTACCCTCTAAGAGTTTGCCTTCTAAACAACAAGTACTTGAGTACATCTACTCTCTTTGGTCTTATATGGTCATTGAACTGAAAAGAAACCCCCTAAATATTTGTGGTTAAAGTTCCTGCCAAAATGCAACCTTTCTAAGATGGCTGTCAACCACAAACCTACAGTTAAGGATTAACCTCTTGAGTCAAATAATAATGCTAAATGCCCCTTCAAGTGGTAAACATTATTACTCCAGACAAGAGATTACCTCAGAATTTAAAGCTTAAAAAACAGTACTAAAATTTAAGATTAAGGGGGAATTTTCTTTGAGTTTTAAGGACTGGGCAGCAGTTCAGAAATAGAGCTCTCTTAAAGGGGCACTATTTCTTTTTGAAGTAATCATGCAGGAATATCTCTTGCTAAGCACATCTTTTGCTGGGCTAGGATTGTTCTCTTACCTTGTGTATATGTTTAGGAATAGAAAAGTGCATCACTTTGGTAAAGAGGAAAATATCTGATGGTAAATAACATTACATAAAAATTTTAATATTAAAGGCTATTATTCTAAAGGATCTAATCTTGTCAGAAAGGATAAGCTAACAATACACTCAAGTATATTTCTCAAAACTCCTTTTTTTCACTATTTTAAGGAACCAAGAGATCTGGATCCACACTCTTTGTATCCAAGCAAATCTATTTATCTATTTCATTTGTGTGTGTGTGTGTGTGGGGGAGAATTCGATTCATGCATTCATTCATTCAGCAAACATTTAATGGACTACTTCTGTGTGTCAGACAGCATAAAGTCTGTAGTTGAGAGAAAAGAAGGGAAGACACGAACATGCAGACACGTTCTTTATCCTTAGAAGTTCAAAGACCACTGGGGAAAACAGATATTTAACTAGAATAGGAAAGATTCTCATTATTTCAGAGTATCATAGAAGTTCTAATAGAAATAGGGTTTAACCTAAGCTTTGAAGACAGTATTACCAGGAATTAGTTATAAGCAAGAGGGAAGAGGATTCCAAAAAAGATAGCACCTTGTACAAATGCTCAGATAGTAGAATGTCAGTGGTCCTTTCTGAGAGACGAATGTTTTATGGTTTATTTTCAGCATTTAGGAAGTTGGTATGGGAAGATAGAAATACAACCCTAAAGATCTGGGTACAGAGGTAAATACATAACAACTCTAAAGTTCGATGAAAGGAGGGGAGGCCTCAGAGGGTGTTGAACATGGTTTAAGAAGTTTAGATTTGTGATTATTGGCAAAGAGACATACAAGAGACATACAAAGACTTTTAAGCGAGCAATGGAATGATCAAATTTGGGCTTTAGAAATGGAACTTGAACTAAAGTAGTTTTCAATTCTTTAAGAAGCCCTACCAATACTACTTTTCATGGAGTTCCACCAAGTTCTAAGTGGACCTCAGTTGAAGCCAAGAAAGAAGGACAAGGAAGACAAAAGAGACCTGCTCAATCTTCTCACTTCAAAGACATCAGAGGGTTCTCCTTTTACCTGTGTATTGAGTTGTTTGGGGTCACCTGTGAGTTTAATTTTGATTTTTAAAGATTCAGCTCCATTTTTTTTTTAAGTTTAAAAACCACTGATATAAAAGATGAACCAGAAGGAAACTATACTATCATCACGGAAAGTAAAAGGTTATCATGTTAGTCCAGGGACCAGATAACAGAACACAAACCAAGACAGTATAAGTGAGTTTGCTACTTGTATTCATATATTAGAATGTTGTGAAACAAATAAAATCCCAAATACCTAGTACTTGCAGTGTGCATCAACTCAGAACAGAAAGAACAGAGCAGAAAGAACTTTTGAGCCCTTCCTTACTCTCCAACAGGGTCCACAATAAGATCAGAAGACAGGTATACTACATTCCACAGCACATATAAAGTAATAAATGACTCTTAAATGACACTCCAAAGGAAAATTAATTTTTTATGGTGATTTTAAACTAAAGAGCTAAATCAAAACTTGGGTCTTATTGAAATATAATTAACATGCAGTGTTACATTCGTTTCAGGTATACAACACAGTGATTAAACACTTCTATACATTACTCAGTACTCATCCTGATAAGTGTACTCTTAATCCCCTTCACTTATTATACCCTTTTCTGCAATGATCTGTCTCCCCTCTTGTAACCATCCGTTTGTTCTCTATAGCTGGGAGTCATTTTTTTTTTCTTTGATCAATTATTTCTTAAATACTACATATGAGTGAAAATATCACTCAAATTTGTCTTTTCACTCAGCATTATACCCCCTAGGTCCATCCAAGTTTTTGGAAATAACAAAATTTATTCTTTTTTCTGGCTGAGTAATATTTCATTATATATACCACATGTCCTTTATCCATTCATCTGTGAATGGACACTTGGGTTGCATCCATAGCCTGGCTATTGTAAACAAAGCTGCAATAAACATAAGGATGGGTATAACACGGTGTGTTAATTACATTTCAACAACAACCAAAAAAGAAACAAAAACAAATAAAAGAAAACAAACAAACAAACAAACAAACCTGAAAGACTTTTACAAAGTAATATGTTTGTAAACTCTTTCTATATTTCTGACATTTTCCCAACCATTTATATTAGTGTTTTCCAAGTGATATTATCAATTTTAAATACTTACGACCTATAAACATGGTCATTTCATAAGGCTCATTTGTGATAACAAATTTATATGTAGCAATAAAACAGCCATATATATATACTTCGCATTTCATTTGATTTTTAACACATTAATTTTTGAATCTTTTAAATATAACTAAGTTACTTCCAATAGGAAAATTGATCTCTTTCCAAATCACAGATTTATTTTTTAAAATATTTTATTTATTTATTTGAGAGAGAAAGAGAGAGCAAAAGGAGGACCAGGAAAGGGAGAAGCAGGCTCCTCACTGAGTAGGAAGCTAGATGTGGGGCTGGATCCCAGGATCCTGATCATGACCTGAGCTGATAGCAGATGCTTAACTGACTGAGTCACACAGGTACCCCTATCTTACATAGATTTCAATAATGTTTAACTAAATATATGTATTGGTGATAACTACAAAAACAAACAACCAACTATGGGCTTTTGATGTTAGCTGGCATTCTGTGCTAAATGCTCATTTTTATTGAGTTGATACAAATCAATTTCCTGATTTTATTTCTAATCAAGAAAATAAGAGAACAAAACAGTTGATATTTTATACATGCATTGACACGTGCTTAGAATAGTCATTTATTCCATATAAAATGGATTCACATTTGTCTTCACAAAGACTCCAGATTTGCTCAAATGAAAAAGTCACACATGCATTTTAGGTCAGTAAAACATAGGCAATATTTTATTTTGGACTTCATCTGAATTCAGCAACTCCACATGATCTTTTTTTTAAAGAGAATATTACTTTGGGTGTATTATTTCTTTTTTGTGCTTATGTTTATGTTTATGTTATGTTTATAAACATTTAATATGTTTTCACTTATTTGTGGAGCATAACAAATAGCATGGAGGACAAGGGGAGATGGAGAGGAGAAGGGGGTTGAGAGAAATTGGAGGGGGAGATGAACCATGAGAGACTATGGACTCTGAAAACAATCCAAGGATTTTGAAGGGGGGGGGCTGGGAGGTTGGGGGAACCAGTGAGTATTAGAGAGGGCACATATTGCATGGAGCACTTGGTGTGGTACATAAACAATGAATTCTGTTATGTTGAAAGAAATTTTAAAAAATATATTGGTATCGTGGGTCACCTGGCTGACTCAGTCAGTGGAGCACGTGACTCTTGATCTGATGGTTTGAGCCCCACACTGGGTGTAGAGATTACCTAAAAACAAAATCTTTCAAGAAATATTGAAATCATATCATGTATTTTTTCTGACTACAAGAGTGAAGCTAAAAACCAATCACAAGAAAAATATCTGGAAAGAACACAAATATATTGAGGTTAAATAACATGCTATTAAACAATGAATGGGTCAACCAAGAGATCGAAGACAAAATTAAAAAAAAAAAAATGAAGAGATATGAAGAGAAATGAAAATGAAAACACACCAGTCCAACATCTTTGGGATGCAGCAAAAAAGCTATTCTTAAAGGGAGGATTATAGCAATACAGTCCTACCACAGGAAGCAAGAAAAAGTTCAAATAAACAACTTAATCTCATACCTAAAGGAGCTGGAATAAGAATAAAGCTCAAAGCCAGTAGAAGGAAAGAAATAATATAGATTAGAGTAAAAATAAATGAAATAGAGACTAAAATAACAATCAAACAGATCAATGAAACCAGGTGCTGGTTCCTTGAAAAGCTCAACAAAATTGATAATACTTTAGCCAGATTCATTTAAAAAAAGAAAGAAAGAGAGAGAGAGAGAGAGAGAGAGAGAGAGAGAAAGAGAGAAAGAGAGCTCAAATAAAATTAAAAATGAAGAAAAAGTATGACAATTGATACCACAGGAACTTGGATTTTAATCCAAATATGGATTATAAAACTATACTATGGAAAATTATATGCCAAGAAATTGGACAGCTTAGAAGAACTGGATAAATTCCTAGAAACATATAACCTCCCAAAACTAAATCAGGAAGAAATAGAACATTTAAACAGACTGATTACTAGTATTGAAATTGAATTGCCAATCAAAAAACTTCCAACAAAGTCCAGGACCAGATGGCTTCACAGGCAAATTCTATTAAACAATTAAAGAAGAGTTAACACCTGTTCTTCTCAAACTATTCCAAAAAAATAGAAGAGGAAGAAAAGCTTCCAAATTCATTCTTTGAAACCAGCATTACACAGATACCAAAACCAGAAACACTGCAAGAAAAGAGAAGTATCAACCAATATCTCTGATGAATATAGATGCAAGAAATCCTCGATAAAATATTAGCAACTGGAATCCAACATTACAAAAATAATTCACCACAAAGACACTTAAAAAAGGTGGAGGGGGAGGGCAGAAAATCATCTACAAGTAATTGGAACTTCAGATACAGAGGAAAGAAAGACTAGTTAAAAATTAATGAACTTCTCTTGTATCTCTGAAATAAATCTTACTTGATCAAAGTGACTGATATTTTTATGTTAAGCTTTAAATCCTAGAATAAACCTAATTTGGTAATTATATCTACTTTTGTATTTCTTTCAGTATTGTTGCATATATTTATATATGAAAATTATCCTCTAATTTTTCTTTCAGTTGGAAGACAATTCTCAATTAATATTCCTACACAATCCTGGGCTTCTGAGTGAAAGGTATCTTTGAGCTGCAGAAAGCCTTGGAACCTAGAAAGAAGGTCTCCCTCAAGAAAGCTTTAGAAATGAACTTTCCTGGAGAAGTTCAAGAGTGGTAAAAATAAAGGTCTCTTCTTCCTCTCTCCTCTGGATATTGTTCACTGAACTATATTCTGTTTCACTTATCCTCCATTCAGCTATGTGCAAATTTGTGTTCAACCCATCTATGGATATTTTATTGGCTGTCTGCAAACCAATTCAAACCGTGGCTAAAATTTTTCTGGATCAATTTCTCAAAGTTCTCTGGGATACCTCACATGTGTTCATAAAATTTCCACATGATCCTCTATCACTTCCTGCTTCTTTATACTAGGTTCTTATGAGACTATCTTTTGCCATACTACTGAAGCTATGCTAAGGAAAATGTGCCCAGTGACAAAGAACTGGGTAAGATTGTGAACAAGTGGTGATGCCTCTATTGTTGTCAAGACTGCTGACCTCAAAGCTATTATATTTGCCAGTTCTGAGTTGTGTTTTCAAAGTCCTATGGATATTTTAGTGATTTCTCTTTTTAATTTTAACTGTTCTATGAGAACTCTCTCATCCTAGAACTTTGGGCTCAGTCCCTAGAAATAGACAAGAGAAAAAACCAAATGACAGCATTTTCTATGTTCCAGCTGAAATAAGTGACAATTCCTGGCATATGTTTGTACACAAATGTATATGTATATATCTGACTCCGTAACTTTAGGTGAGGAAGGTAATAAAATCTCCTTAAGTCCTAAACACAGTTTTATAATCCATTTAACTTTCTGCATAGCCAGCAAAAAGATGACAAGAACTATTTAGGGAATAAAAAGGCAGGTCTTGAGAAGCAGCAAGATGGCAGAGGAGTAGGAGTCTGAAATTTCATCTGGTCCCAGGAGTTCAGCTACATAGTTATCAAACCATTCTGAACACCTACAAACTCAACAGGAGATAGAAGAGAAGAATAGCAGCAATTCTAGGAACAGAGTAGTGACCACTTTGGGGGAGGTAGGACATGTGGAGAAGTGAATCTGAGGCAATATACAGGAAGATAGACCATGGGGAGAGGGGCCAGCTCCCAGCAAGTGAGAGCAGTGGAGCACAAAACAGGAAATTTAAGTCTGCTCCACTGAGACATTGCTCCAGAGGCTAAGTGGGGGGTGGAATCCTCACTGGGACAGTGTGATCTCAGGACCCTCAGAGTCACACAAAGACCATGGGTACCTGAGTGTGGCAGAGCTCCCAAGAATCAGGGTAGGGGAGGTGCCTGCAGAGATGGAGCCAAGAAGTGCACTCTGAGCTTGGGGTTACCTTAAACTGTGATATGGGCCACTGCTTTTCAGGGAGGGACCCAGCAAGCAGCATATCTGGGGAGATTCACCTTCCTCCTCCAAGAGGAGTGGTGTGGGAGCATGCTACAGGAATCTGCTGGTTTATAGACACCAAACAGGGCCATGTGCCAGAGATAGAAACACTCGGCACAGGCTGGGTGAGTTCAGAGCACTGCTGGAGACCAGGGAGATAGGAGGGATTGACTGCTTTACTCTGGGCGTGCATTGAAGAGTGGAGCCCTGAGCTCTCAGCTCCTATGTGGCTGGAGATTGTGAGGTTGTCATCTTCGTTCCCATCCTCCAAAACTGTGCAGAAATCTTTCAGGGAACAAAAGTTACCAAGAGCAAACCCAAGTAGATTGCTTAGCCTGGCCGCTGGCAAGGGCGGTGCAATTCCACCTCAGGGAAAGACATGTGAGAATCACTGCAACAGGCTCCTCCCTCAGAAGATCAGCAAGAACATCTAGCCAAGATCAAGTTTACTGATCAATGAGAACTGCAAAACACCAGTACTAGGGGAATACAGCATATAGAATTCATGGCTTTTTTTCCCCATGATTCTTTAGTTTTTCAAAGTTAAATTTTTTTAATTTTCGTTATTTTTTTCTTTTTCTATTTTTCTTTTTTAATGTTTTCACTTTCCTATTTTAACCTATTTCAACTATTTTATCTTATCAATACCTTTTTAAAAATCTTTTAATCTTCATTTTTATAGTCATATTCTATCCTTCATTGTATTTAAACTTATTTTTTAAATTTAATTTTATTTTTTCAATGTTCCAAGATTCATTGTTTATGTACCACACCCAGTGCTCTGTGTAATACTTGCCCTCCTTAATACCCATCAACAGGCTCACTCAACCCCCCCACCCATTCCCTTCCAAAACCCTCAGTTTGTTTCTCAGAGTCCACAGTCTCTCACACTTCATCTCTCTCTCTGATTTCCCCCAATTTACTTTTCCTTTCCTTCTCCTAATATCCTCCATGTTATTCCTTATACTCCATGAGACATGAAACCATATAATAATTGACTCTTTCTGCTTATTTCACTCAGTATAATCTCCTCCAGTCCTGTACATGTTGGTACAAAAGTTGGGTATTCATCCCTTCTGGTAGAGGCATAAAATTCCATTGTATATATGCACCATATCTTCTTTATCCATTTGTCTGTTGAAGGGCATTTCGGCACTTTCCACAGTTTGGAGACTGTGGCCATTGCTGCTATGAACATTGGGGTACAGGTGGCCCTTCTTTTCACCACATCTCTATATTTGGGGTAAATACCCAATACTGCAATTGTCAAAGGGTAGCTCTATTTTTAATTTCTTAAATTTAAGAAATTACTTTAAGAATTTAAGAATCTCCACATTGTTTTCCAAAATGACTGCACCAACTTGCACTCCCACCAACAGTGTAAGAGGTTTCACTTTCCTCCACACCCTCTCCAACATCTTTTGTTTACTGTCTTGTTAATTTTGGCCATTCTAACTGGCATAAGATGGTATCTCAATGTGGTTTCGATTTGAATCTCCCTGATGGCTAATGATGATGAACATTTTTTCATGTGTTGGTTAGCCCTTTGTATGTCTTCTTTGGAGAAGTGTCTGTTCATGTCTTCTGCCCATTTTTTGACATGATTATCTGCTTTTTTGAGTATTGAGTTTGAGGAGTTCTTTAAGGATCTTGGATATCAGCCCTTTATCTGTAGTGTCATTTGCAATTATCTTCTCCCATTCTCTGAGCTGCCTCTTTGTTTTGTTGACTGTTTCCTTTGCTGTGCAGAAGCTTTTGATCTTGATGATGTCCCAATAAGTTAAGCAACCAAGAAGAAATAGATGCATTCCTGAAACCCATAAATTTCCAAGACTAAAAAAGGAAGAAATTGACAATATGAATAGACCAATATCTAATAACAGGATTGAAGCAGTGATCAAAAACCTCCCAAAAAACAAGAGCCCAGGACCTGATGGATTCCCTGGATAATTCTACCAAACATTCAAAGAAGAAATAATACCTATTCTTCTGAAGCTGTTTCAAAAAATAGAAACAGAAGGAAAACTTCCAGCTCTTTCTAGGAAGCCAGCATTACCCTGATCCCCAAACCAGGCAAAGACCCCATCAAAAAGGAGAATTTCAGACCAATATCCCTGATGAATAAGGATGCCAAGATTCTCAACAAAATCCTAGCTAATAGCATCCAACAGTACATTAAAAAGATTATCCACCATGACCAGGTACGATTTATCCCTGGGATGCAAGGGTGGTTCAACATTTGCAAATCAATCAATGTGATAGAACAAATCAATAAGAGAAGAGAAAAAAGCCACATGGTTCTCTCAATTGATGCAGAAAAAGGCTTTGACCAAGTACATCATCTGTTCCTGATTAAAACTCCTCAAAATATAGGGATAGAAGGAACATTCCTCAATTTCATAAAATCTTTCTATGAAAAACACCAGTGAATATCATTCTCAATGGGGAAAAACTGACAGCCTTCCTTTTGAGATCAGGAACACAAGGATGTCCACTCTCACCACTATTGTTCAACATAGTACTAGAAGTTTTAGCAACAACAACAAAACAACAAAAAGAAATAAAAGGTATTTAAATTGGCAAAGAAGAAGTCAAACTCTCTTTCTTCACAATGACATGACACTTTATAGGGAAAACACAAAAGATTCCACTCCCAAACTACTAGAACTCATAGAACAATTCAGTAATGTGGTAGGATACAAAATCAATGTACAGAAATCAGTTGCTTTCTTATACACTAACAATGAAAATATAGAAAGGAAATTAGAGAATCTATTCCATTTACTATAACACCAAGAACCATAAGATACCTGGGAATAAACCTAACTGAAGAAGTAAAAGATCTGCACTCGAGGAACTACAGAACACTCATGAAAGAAATTAAAGAAGACACAAAAAGATGTAAAAGCATTCCATGCTCATGGATCAGAAGAATAAACATTGTTAAAATGTCTATACTGTCTAGACCAATCTATGCTTTTAATGCCATCCTAATCCAAATTCCACTGGCATTTTTTAAACTGCTGAAACAAACAATCCTAAAATTTGTATGGAATCAGAAAGGACCCCAAATTAAAACTGGGGGCATCACGTTGGCTGATTTCAAGCTTTACTACAAAGCTGTGATCACCAAGACAGCTTGGGACTGGCACAAAACAGTCACATAGACCAGTGGAGCAGAGTATAGAGCCCAGATATGGGCCCAAAACTCTATGGTCAAATAATCTTTGACAAAGCGGGAAAAATTAATGTTATTTTTTTTATATACATAAGTTTTTCTTTCTTTAAAATTTTGAGATACAGTTTCTTCCAACATACCAAAATATACCCTAAATCTAGTATATGGCTTTGTTATAATCTCCCACCTGATCATATTCTCTCCTTTTTTTTTTTTTCTTTTTTCAAAATCAAAATCCTTGAGGAGAACACAGGCAGCAACTTCTTCCTGGAAACATTGCCAAAGGGCAAAAATGAACTATTGGAACTGCACTAAGACAAAAAGCTTTTGCACAGCAAAGAAAACAGTCAACAAAACCAAAAGACAACCAACAGAATGGGAAAAGATATTTGCAAACGACATATCAGATAAAGGATTAGTGTCCAGAATCTATAAAGAACTTATCAAACTCAACAGCCAAAGAACAAATAACCCAGTCAAGACATGGGCAGAAGACATGAACAGATTTCTCCAAAGAAGACAACCAAATGGGCAACAGATACGGGAAAAAGTGCTCAACACATTTGGCATCAGGGAAATACAAATCAAAACCACAGTGAGATATCACCTCGTACCAGTCAGAATGTCTAATATAACAAGTCAGGAAATGGCAGATGTTGGCGAGGATGCAGAGAAAGGGCAACCCTCCTACACTGTTGGGAATGCAAGCTCTGGAAAACAGTATGGAGGTTCCTCAAAAAGTTGAAAATAGAGCTACCCAATGACCCAGCAATTGCACTACTGGATTTACCCTAAAGATACAAATGTATCGATCCAAAGGGGCACCTACATCTGAAAGTTTAGAGCAGCAATGTCCACAATAGCAAACTATGGAAAGAACCTCGATGTCCATCAACAGATGAATAGATAAAGAAAAGATATATATATATCTTGGGCAAGAGAGAGATATATAGAGAGAGAGAGAAAGAGAGAGAGAAATATATATATCTCAATATCTTGATATATATATATATACATATCCATGAGCATGAGTATATATATATATATATATATATATTATATATATCTTCTTTATATATACATACGTATATATATGTATATATATATACATCTTCTTTATATATCTTCTTTATATATACATCTTCTTTATATATACATATGTGTATATATATATATATACACACACACACACTGTTATACTATGTGTATAACACACACACACACACACACACACGATGGAATACTATGCAGCCATCAAGAAAACTGAAATTTGCCATTTGCAACGACTTGGATGGAACTAGAGGGTATTATGCTAAGCAAAATGAATCAATCAGAGAAAGACAGTTATCATATGATGTCACTGATATGAAGAATTTGAGAAACAAGACAGAGGGTCATAGGGAAAGGCAGGGAAAAATGAAACAAGATGAAACCAGAGAGGGAGACAAACCGTAAGAGACTCTTAATCGCAGGAAACAAACCGAGGGCTGCTGGAGGGGAAGGGGGTGAGATGGGGCGGCTGGGTGATGGACATTGGGGAGGGTTTGTGCTATGGTTAATGCTGTGAATTGTGTAATACTGATGAATCACAGACCTGTCCCTGAAACAAATAATACATTATATGTTAATTTTTTTAAAAGGGTCATGTCTTGGGGCGCCTGGGTGGCTTAGTGGGTTAAGCCTCCACCTTCAGTTCAGGTCATGATCCCAGAGTCCTGGGATTGAGCCCTCTATCTTCCTCTCTGCTCAGCATGAGCCTGCTTCCCTTCCTCTCTCTCTGCCTGCCTCTCTGCCTACTTGTGATCTCTGTCAGTCAAATAAATATATAAAATCTTAAAAAAAAAAAGGGTCATGTCTTGATCATCTCTGTATTTATCAAAGTAACTAGCAGAGGATCTTGTAAATAGTAACCCCTTATTAAAAATTGCTGAATAACTAAATTACACAAATAACTAAATGGTTGTTAACAAATGAATTGGTGGTATTGCCAGGTCCTCTGTTTCAGCTTAGATAATTACCAGAGCAGTTGCTCAATAGTCTTCCCATATTATTCAAAACCCAGAGAGAGGAGAAATACATGAATATAGTCAACCAATCTTTGACAATGGAGCATAGACAATACAATAGAGCAAAGATGGTCCCTCCAATAAATCGTGCTGGAACAACAGGACATCCATGTACCAAAAAAGCGAATCTAAATACAGGCTTTACACTCTTCACAAAAATTAACTCAAAACACATCACAGACCTAAATGTAAAACACAAAACCATAAAACACCTTAGACAACAGAGGAGAAAACCTAGATGATCTTGGGTATATCAATGACTTTTAGATACATAAAAAGAAAGAATTGTATCATAAATAATGACAATAATCAAAATTTTGAATGGGTTAATATATGTTTAGAATGGTATTTTATAAAGGTAGTTTTATTTTTACTAATCATATCAAAGCTGTTATGCATATCAGAGATGGGCATTTAGGGTTTTTTTTGGTGGTAAAAGTTTAAAAATTTTATTCTGGTTGCAGCGGGAAGTCATTGAAAGTGGCTTTGTTTTTTTCCTTTTTTAACTGATTTTAGAGCAGTTTTAGTTTCAATTTCAGTTTCACAATTGTTATCATACCCAAGGGTATAATACATGAAAGAAAGAAATTATCACTCTTCGCAGATGATATGATACTATATGTGGAAAACCCAAAAGACTCCACTCCAAAACTGCTAGAACTTATACAGGAATTCAGTAAAGTGTCAGGATATAAAATCAATGCACAGAAATCAGTTGCATTTCTCTACACCAACAGCAAGACAGAAGAAAGAGATATTAAGGAGTCAATCCCATTTACAATTGCATCCAAAACCATAAGATACCTAGGAATAAACCTAACCAAAGAGACACAGAATCTATACTCAGAAAACTATAAAGTACTCATGAAAGAAATTGAGGAAGACACAAAGAAATGGAAAAATGTTCCATGCTCCTGGATTGGAAGAATAAATATTGTGAAAATGTCTATGCTACCTAAAGCAATCTACACATTTAATGCAATTCCTATCAAAGTACCATCCATCTTTTTCAAAGAAATGGAACAAATAATGCTAAAATTTATATGGAACCAGAAAAGACCTCGAATAGCCAAAGGGATATTGAAAAAGAAAGCCAACGTTGGTGGCATCACAATTCCGGACTTCAAGCTCTATTACAAAGCTGTCATCATCAAGACAGCATGGTACTGGCACAAAAACAGACACATAGATCAATGGAACAGAATAGAGAGCCCAGAAATAGACCCTCAACTCTATGGTCAACTAATCTTCGACAAAGCAGGAAAGAATGTCCAATGGAAAAAAGACAGCCTCTTCAATAAATGGTGCTGGGAAAATTGGATAGCCACATGCAGAAAAATGAAATTGGACCATTTCCTTACACCACACACGAAAATAAACTCAAAATGGATGAAGGACCTCAATGTGCAAAAGGAATCCATCAAAATCCTTGAGGAGAACACAGGCAGCAACCTCTTCAACCTCTGCCACAGCAACATCTTCCTAGGAACAACGCAAAAGGCAAGGGAAGCAAGGGGAAAAATGAACTATTGGGATTTCATCAAGATCAAAAGCTTTTGCACAGCAAAGGAAACAGTTAACAAAACCAAAAGACAACTGACAGAATGGGAGAAGATATTTGCAAACAACATATCAGATAAAGGACTAGTGTCCAGAATCTATAAAGAACTTAGCAAACTCAACACCCAAAGAACAAATAATCCAATCAAGAAATGGGCAGAGGACATGAACAGACATTTCTGCAAAGAAGACATCCAGATGGCCAACAGACACATGAAAAAGTGCTCCATATCACTGGGCATCAGGGAAATACAAATCAAAACCACAATGAGATATCACCTCACACCAGTCAGAATGGCTAAAATCAACAAGTCAGGAAATGACAGATGCTGGCGAGGATGCGGAGAAAGGGGAACCCTCCTACACTGT
Source organism: Mustela nivalis (assembly GCF_964662115.1). Taxonomy (NCBI): domain Eukaryota; kingdom Metazoa; phylum Chordata; class Mammalia; order Carnivora; family Mustelidae; genus Mustela; species Mustela nivalis. Next base: position 19,531,891 of record NC_139039.1, on the reverse strand, counting down.
TGGTGGGAATGCAAGCTGGTGCAGCCACTCTGGAAAACAGCATGGAGGTTCCTCAAAATGTTGAAAATAGAACTGCCCTATGACCCAGCAATTGCACTATTGGGTATTTACCCTAAAGATACAAATGTAGTGATCCAAAGGGGCACATGCACCCGAATGTTTATAGCAGCAATGTCCACAATAGCCAAACTATGGAAAGAACCTAGATGTCCATCAACAGATGAATGGATCAAGAAGATGTGGTATATATACACAATGGAATACTATGCAGCCATCAAAAGAAATGAAATCTTGCCATTTGTGACAACATGGATGGAACTAGAGCGTATCATGCTTAGCGAAATAAGTCAAGCAGAGAAAGACAACTACCATATGATCTCCCTGATATGAGGAAGTGGTGATGCAACATGGAGGCTTAAGTGGGTAGGAGAAGAATAAATGAAACAAGATGGGATTGGGAGGGAGACAAACCATAAGTGACTCTTAATCTCACAAAACAAACTGAGGGTTGCTGGGGGGAGGGGGTTTGGGAGAAGGGAGTGGGATTATGGACATTGGGGAGGGTATGTGCTTTGGTGAGTGCTGTGAAGTGTGTAAACCTGGTGATTCACAGACCTGTACCCCTGGGGATAAAAATATATGTTTATAAAAAATAAAAATAAAAAAAATAAAAAAAAAAGAAAGAATTGATAGACTGGACTTTATTAAAATTAAAAACTTCTGCTCTGTGAAAGAGACAGGTAAGTATGAAAATAAGTTACAGACAGGGAGAATATATTTGCAAAAGAGACATCAAATAAAACTCTATTGTCCAGAACAAAGAAAACAACCTGATTTAAAAATGGGCAGAAGATTTTAAGAGACCAAAAATCTCTGGTGAGCACTTTTAGTGAAATCACTCTATACTCTAGTATAATAATGAATACCTATCATTACATGCTTCTCAAACCCACAGAATGAACATAAAGAGTGAACCTAACATAGACAATGGACTCTGGGTGGTAATGATATACCACACTAGGTTGAATAATTGAACAAATATGCAATTCTGGTGTCAGTGTTGATAATAGTTTGGCTGGACATTCGCAAAAGGGAAAGGAATGGGAGAAATCTCTGTGCCTTCTGCTCAATTTTGTTATGAAACTAAAGTAGGACTCAATCCTAGGAACCCAGGATCATGACCTGAGCAGATAGCAGACGCTTAACCAACAGAGCCACCCAGGTGTCCCCCACAAAAATAATTTTAATAACTGCCCTAAGTTCAACAGAAGCTGAGGAAAAAATTGGCATCATTAACATATAGCTGATGTTAAAAGAAATTCCCTATTTAAAGAAGCTATATAAATCAATTGAAAATCAATTTAATTGGGAAGAGTTGGAAGATGGATGTGATCATTGGCAGGTAATGATTAATTTGGCAGTCATCCTTCCAGGAAGGGAACTGGCCTGTTGAAAGTCTCCAGAGAAATTGAGTCAGTCCAGTGTTTGAGGCAAGGTACCATGTGGCTATTCGGCCATTTTCTCCTGTAGCATGACAGTTTCCATGACAAATCATGACTCAGGAGCATCATCTAGCTAGTAAGTACATATACAACAAGAATATTACAGCAACCTTGCAAAATGAGTCAAAAGTTTCAAATATTAGATTCAAATGTTTTGAAAATTCTTTTTGTTAATATTTTATTTATTTATTTGACAGAGAAAGAGATCACAAGTAGGCAGAGAGGCAGGTAGAGAGAGAGAAGAGGAAGCAGGCTCCCTGCTGAGCAGAGAGCCTGATGCGGGGCTCGATCCCAGGACCCTGGGATCATGACCTGAGCTGAAGGCAGAGGCTTTAACGCACTGAGCCACCCAGGCACCCCTATTTTGAAAATTATTAATTTGAAGAGTTGCACTTCAATTTAAATCACTTGATAGGCAGTATTGCATTTTATATTATTTATTATTTAGAGTAATGCATTTAAAGTTTTGATCTAGGGTACCTGGGTGGCTCAGTGGGTTAAGCTTCTGCCTTTGGCTCAGGTCATGATCTCAGGTTCCTGAGATGGAGGCTCAGCAGGGAACTTGCTTCCCCCCGCCCCCTGCCTGCCTCTCTGCCTACTTGTGATCTCTCTCTGTCTAATAAATAAATAAAATCTTACAAAAAAAAAGCTTTGATCTATATATTAATTTATATCATACTAATTATTAAATACATCAATTTTCACTCCTAGATCCAAAGATGAAGTACCCAAAGGTTAAAATTCAGTATGTTCACCCCTATTTTCCCCAGTTACATTTAAGAAACTATAATAATCACAATAAAATGAACCAAATACTTGAGATGTCAATATAATCCACTTAAGTCTTTTCACCCTGAAAGTTTTCCTTTAGGTGATAAAATGCAATAAACAGGTCTGTAATCTTACATAATCTTAGGTAATGCCAAGTACATATATTCTAGAAACCCAAGGATGATCCCAGATAAAACTTTTATAGCACATGGAAGACTTGGAAGTCATACATGTTTATAGGTAAATTTATTACAGTATATAACAAAACTTGCTTAAATTTCAAAATGTATATATATTAAGCAAAGATTAAGTGCTAAAGTTTATTAAGAGGTTAGAGAGATCTTTCCCTTTTCACTTTTATTTTCAATTTAAGTATTGGTTTATTTGAACCAAACTGTTTAGCCTACATTAAATCATTGGGCTTATTAATAAATGATAGTATATCATTTATTATGTATCATGTATTAACATATTAAGATGTCACAGTTTTCATATCTTACTATGAACTCATATTTTAAAATTATTGTTTTTCACAGGAAATTTACAAAAGAGATCTAATTTGTGAATTTGCTGATTGATTGTAGGACACTGAGCTCCATATACAAAAGTCTGCTACCATGACTAGAAATTACTTTCTGGCAGATAGCTTCACCAATTTGAGCTATTAGAACTCATCTGACATTAAGGTGGGTTATTTTCAATAGTTATTTTATTTCTACTAACTACCATTACAACTACTACACTCTCTCTCTCTCTCTCTCTCTCTCACACACACACACACACACACACACACACACACACAAGCACAATTTAACAAAGTAGAAAAGTCTATCCCTGTTACTCTTTGGAAAGGATTTCCCCTTGAGTTGCCTGGATGGCTCTGTCATTAAGCAACTGCCTTCAGTTCAAGTCATGATCCCAGGGTCCTGGGATGGAGCCCCATGTCCTGCACCCTGCTTAATGGGAAGCCTGTTTCTCCCTCTCCCACCCTGCACACACCCCTTTGTGTTCCCTCTCTCACTATCTTTCTCTCTGTCAAATATATAAATAAAATCTTTAAAAAGAGAGAGAGAGAAGAAAAGGATTCCCCTTGGCAAAATGGATTTAGGCTGAGATCAGAGATAACTCTACAAGATCGCCTCAGCCAGCTGTTGAGTCTTCAGAGACTAATGAACCTCACAGGGGTAGAAAATTCCAGAGGACAGAGTATAATTAGTGAACAATATGTCATTCAATTATTGTTTTTTAATCGTGTTCCATTTTATTTACAAAACTATTCAAAATCTGTTATACTCTGTAGGCTTCAGTAAGAAAATGTTTTTGTGGGGCGCCTTGGTGGCTCAGTGGGTTAAGCCGCTGCCTTCGGCTCAGGTTATGATCTCAGGTTCCTGGGATCGAGTCCCCCATTGGGCTCTCTGCTCGGCAGGGAGCCTGCTTCCCTCTCTCTCTCTCTGCTTGCCTCTCCATCTACTTGTGAGTTCTCTCTGTCAAATAAATAAATAAAATCTTAAAAAAAAAAAAAAAGAAAGAAAATGTTTTTGTATATGTGTACGTTTGCTATGAAACTTCCTTCATCCCTGAGAATCTTTTTTTTTTTTTAAGATTTTATTTATTTATTTGACAGAGAGAGAAATCACAAGCAGGCACCCAGGCGCCCCATCCCTGAGAAGCTTACAGAATCATAGTTTTACAAACAGACATTAATGGCGTACCTACCACGTGGTAAGCACATAAACCTGACGTGCGCTATTGTATTTAATCTTTGCATCTTTATCTGGTAGGTACTATTACTGGGTTCATTTTACTGACTATTAATCTAGGATTTAAAGATGCTGGGTAAACTGGGAGAGCCAACACAGTGGGGTTTTTAGGTTCACTTCGTGGCAGTAAATCTCTGATTCTACGCAGTACAATACTGCCTTCAAACCAGAAATTTAAAGTGCTCTGATGTATAAAGAACTTCTACAGATGACTTTTATTGACCCTTCATAACCACCTTGCCAAGGTACACATTTGCCTTGTGTGTGGAGCTCAGATGCAAAGCCAAGGCTACAAGCGCCTTCATGTTGGTCTAATTTTAAAAAGATAGATAAATAAATAAATAAATAAGATTTTTTAAAACTAAAATAAATTTTTAAAATAAAAATATAAAAATAAGTAAGTAAATAAAAGAGATGACTTGTCAAATCTAAACAAGACTTTCCTAACTAATAGCTATAGTCATTTAGATTTCTAAACAAAAGCTGTAGAGGGAAAAAGATCACTGTGTTAGAATACAACAAACACACTGGGGAGTAGCTAAAATATGAAAATATTTTTCTTAAATTTTTTAAGTATTTTAGCTACCTGTCATCCTACCATGAGTTTTTCTAAAGATAAAAAGGGGGGGGGGCTTTCTATTTTCTATTTAGCCAAATAAAAATCATGCTCTTTATGGTGGTGGTGATCATTTTCAAGGTGGGAGGTCCTTACAGACAAATCAATTATGGAAAAAGTAATTAGAGAAAATTTTTATCCTTTACTTTTTTAGAATTTTGAATATTCTCAATAGATCATTTGTTGGCAGATTTACTCAGTGTTTTCTAAATTTAAATTTCAAAATTTTAAATTTAAAAACATTTTTTAAAAATTTTAAATTTAAACCTTAAAAATTAAATTTTCTAAATTTTTAACAGAAAAGATAGGGTAGGATTAAGGGTGTCTCATTAAATTTCTTCATGGATTTCATTACTAAATGTCATCTTTCAAAGCCATTTGGGATTTTCTTTTTTCTTAAAGAACTCTGCACTTCCCTGAGAATTGCCCTGTGGAGACCAATTGTGAGGACTTAATTTAATAGAACTTTATTATTCATTAAATATGCCAAGGAAACATTTGTCCTTGGGGTATTCTTACTACACTGACCTTTGAAAACCAAAGAGCTTTTTTTTTAAAAAAAATATTTTATTTATTTTTGAGAGAGAGAGTGAACTCATGAGCTGGGGGAGGGGCAGAGGGAGACACAGACTCCCCATTGAGCAGGGAGCCCAATGCAATGCCTGGGCTTGTTCCCAGGATGCTGGGGTCATGACTTGAACCAAAGGCAGGTGCTTCTTGAGCTGCCCAGGTGCCCCCCAAGAGCTGTTTCTTTCACTTTATCAAATATTTAATTGGTTTTTCTTCAGAGTACTGTTTCTTCAGATGCATACTTGCAGAAACAATGTGTTTGGAAACAACAACTACAACAATAATAATACAGATGCAATTGAGAAATTTTATATACTGTGAATTACACTTTATATTATATTTTAGTATGTATCTAATTATTGTACAAGCTGTTTACATAAAAGTCAGATCTGCTTACTTCATCGAAGATGTAAGGAGTTTTCAAGCATAATTTTGATTCTGTGATTTTTGCCTGCTCTCACTTGAGGCATTAGCCCCCAAGAAGATGTGGTACTACTGTATTCAAAATGGAAACAAGCCATTTTTATTCAACTTTTTTAAAAAATTGAGATGAAATTCCACTATAAATACATCAATATATACTCTGAAGAGCCTAGGTCTCTTTATAAACATTTAAATTAAATGACATGTAAATGTCCAGCAAATTTATACCAGCCACCAGGTCTCTTGAGTATGGAAGCATCAAATGTCACATATCCAAAAAAAAAAAATCAAATACACTTGTTTTTCTCAATTCAGAAACTGAATAACTGTCTATGCCTTTGGATTCTCTTCTTTCTGTCTCTATTTTTTCTTTTTGTTTTTGTTTCTCAAATGTGAATGAAACAACTAAGAGTATTTGACATCTTTAACCTTTAAGGGAATCCTCAAAGCATTCCACGCCCTTCCAAACATCACATGAGCCTGAATGGAGGTGGGACAACTTGCCTCTAGAGCACATCTGATTTCCAGCCTGCAACCTCTTACTTTTAAGCTTTAAAAGTCTCAGAAATTGCAAAGAAAACAATATAAAAGCATCTCATAGATTAACAGACCATTACTGGTCCTCGACACTTTAGTAGATGAAACCCCCTTGATCCCAGACTATAAAAACGCCTTCTGAGGACTATTGAGCTCCTCTTTGATTCTTGGCCCAAGTCTTAATTTTCTCACAGTGCTGAAGCTCTGTATTTCATTAGAGATATCATCTTAAATCCCTGTGTGCCCCTACTTGTTTTAACGGGGTTTCTCCTCTCCAGACTCATCTGTATCTATTTCGAAGGTGAACAAATAAATATCAAAATATATTTTTAAAACCTATTGGTAATAAAGACTGGGTTGGGCTTTTTATTTACTTTTTAGATAAAGCCCAGGGGTCAGAAGTCTGAATTTTCTTCATTTTAGTCTCATATAATCACTTCATACAGAGTCCTTAGGTTAAAAACACTCCTGTTAGGACTGGGTCCAGCTTTTATTCCACACCTTAAGTTATCCTTGTACTTTCTGTTTCAACTAAATTTACAGAACCCCAAATGTTGATAATCAAAAGTAAAAGAATCTTTTCACTCTACACAACAAAAACAATAATTTCAATAGAATTAGGGTCTAGAGTTTCCCTCTAAAGCAAAATATGAAAATCTGAATCTTCGTAAAAGCCCAACCTTTAGTGTGCCAAACGGTGTTTGTTCTGCATTCTGGCTACTTTTTTGTAGATGCATTCCAATCTACACACAAACACACACACACAAAACAAAACAAAAACAACAACAAAAATGTGTTTTTTTTTTCTTTCCCCCTGAGGTATTATCTAATCTACAGCTTGATCCACAAAAACATAGCCTACAGATCACGGGTTCATTTTTAGTTGTTTAACATTATAATAGCTCCATTGTTTTTTCTTTTTTTTTTCTTGATAGTATAAATAACACATGCATGTTGAAGAAAACTTTCAAAGTATGAAAAAAGAAGAAAATAGGTCAACTGAAATTATTTTTTCCTGTAGTATTTTTTTAGCTAATTAAATTATTTAATCAAAACAAATTATTTGTCATGGCATTCATCACAATGGAAAAAAGTGTGTATACAGGAAAGCCCCTACCTCTTAGAACTTTGCAATGCAAAACTACCTGCCTATGTCTTTGGGTCAGTCATTTGTCACTGAGTAAATTATTAAAAAATCAATCCAATTGTTCTAAAATTACATTAGATTTATGTAAGATACTAAGCTAATTAGATACAAATGACTTTAGCTACAAGCTACATCAAGGTGATTTCGATATCTGCCATAAGTATATAAAGAGATCAAAATATAGAGTAGATATTAAATGCTTTATACTATTAGGAAGTTACAAGGAAAAAGGACAGGAGCATCATTTGAGGCATGATTAAGGCAAAGATAATTCCCCTGACTTTTGTATTTAACTAACAAGAAATTTAAATGTTTCATATTGGAAATTGTCAACCAAACCACGGGCACTTGAAGTTGAATTAAACACTTTTATAAGGAAGATAAAATTATTCAAAGTTACTCTTATTCTAAATTAAATAATCTTATTTTATGGGTTCAGTTCAGACAAATGTGTTTAAGTGCATCTAATCACACTCTCATTGGACCTACATGAACATTGATTTCTACGCTTAAGATATTGTTTCTTTATCTGAACATTAAAAGCCCATATTACAGAGCTAGGTAGGTGGGAGGCAAGCATAAAATTGATTCAGACAAATTCCCAAAATTACTTTTTCTGAAAAGCAGTACCATACAAAGGGAGGTGGGAGGACTTTGATGGCCAGCTGGGGAAATCACTGGTTATTACCTAATCTCAGACAAGTGAGAACATTAGTTTTCTAACCAAAAAGAAAGAGAGTAATAACCTATTTTGTGAGAATGGTGATAAATTTGGTGGAAAAAAAAATGCACAGAGAGTACCTGGGACAATACAGATTCTCAAAAAAGTTTTGGTTTACTTCTATTCCTTATGAAAACAGGAACAACAATACTCTCCCATAAAAATGAAAATAATCCAACTGCTCCCATCACTAAAGGCTTTTAGTTAGCATCTGTGAGGAACAGCGTTACACAATGTGTGATGTATATTAAAGCAACACTGTCCCTACTTAAGGAACCCTATAATCCAAGCTTGGCAACGCAGATGAATTTAAAGAACCTGAGTACAAAGGGGCTATCCATTCTAGAGACACTTTTATATGCCATCCTGAAAAATAGCACCATGGCCTGAAATAATGAGATACTCTTTGGTTAATCATTCACCCTTGTCATAATAAATATATTAAAGAAATCAATTCATTTAAAAAAATAGGTTGTTTATTGTGGGTTATTAATTTTAAAAATGATAATTACTAAAGCTAGTTGATAATTTGTACACAACATAATAGCATACCGCCTGATCTGAAGACATATAATTGTGTATATGTGTATACATTTATGTATAAATGTAAGTATACCCATACATATGTTTATGTATATTTCTGCAAAATATTTTATGTGAATTACAAAATATATATATAATGTGATAAAAAATAATAAAAGTTAATTATAATCAGAGGGAGAGGGAGAGAGACTCTACCAGAAAAAAAGATTAAGAAAAGTTTAAAGCTGGTAAAAGCAGGCCTTACAGTTGTGAAGTTTGTTACTAAATGTCTATTGATAATTTGTTTCTGATTTTCCTAGTGCCCAACAGAGGTCAAAGCACAGAGGAAAGAAACTCCAGAATCCTAGCTGCAACAAAGAAGCGATATTTTTTCCTTAACATTGTGATTCAGTAGAAGTTTCTTCAGTGAGAGTTCTCACAGTATTGAAGGACAAAGTAGACAATATATGCAATAGCATCCCTTAATACATAAAGTAGATGTATTTTTTAAGGAACTCTATTCTGAGAATACCACGGTGTTAAGTCTAGTGAACTAAACTGAAATTTACTTTGTGGGGAAAATCCTCTGGAAAGAATGTTACTGGCCAAATCATAAAATAGAGGAGACGAAATGACTGGTGCTCCTGTCGCATTTTCTCACTTATAAAATGAGAGAAGTAGGTTACTCCAGATCTAAATGTTTGGCTCAACGCAGAGCCTCAGAATAGCTCATCTGAATGCTTGGAAGCTAATATTTCTATAAAAAGAAGAACAAAAATGTCATTAATAAAGCTAAGAAAGGGAAACATTTGGAAAGGAGAGGAATGGAACTTGGCAATCTATCATTTCTCTGGATGAAATACACGGAGAGAAAACTAGGACCAAATTTCACAAACTGGAGGTCTGTTGGCACTGAGCTTTGATTCCTTCCAGCAAGCATGGTGTTTTTTAACTCATTGCCAATCTTTAAAAATTAGAAGTTGTCACATAAAAATATGTATTTCTGGCTTCTCCTAAATGAGTCAGAAATACGCTTAGATGGTAACAATCAGCTGAAGCTGCATGTCCAAGGTCATACTGTCTAGTATGAAGTCACATGCTCCTCAGTCGTCTCCACTGTGAAATTAGGTCACCTGCCTTTCATCATGGGGCTTGTGCTATTTGCTTCATGTTACAGATTAAGGAGAACAGAACATGTAAGATCTCATATCCAAATTTCCCTTTCAAAAGCGAGAAGATGATAGATGGATGTAAGCAGTTTATTTCAAGAAAAAATAGACTTACTTCTTGGTGGAAATAAAGACGATGCCTATCTATTTAAATATGATCAGTTAATCTGATCTGGAAATGTAGAGATGTTGGCCAAAAAGCACAAACTTCCAATTATAGGATGAATGCATTCTGGGGATCTAATGTACACCATGGTGATTATAGTTAATAATACCGTATTATATGCTTGAAAGTTGCTAAGAGTGTATGTCTCAAATGTTCTCACCACAAAAAAAAAGCCACAGTGGAGATATTAGCTGAAGCTATGAAGCTATGGTAGCAATCGTTTTGCAACATGTAGGTATACCAAATCAATGCACTGTGCATCTTACAGAATGTGTTATGTTCTCCATAAGCTAGAGAAAATAAAATGCAAAGTATGGGAGAGGAATCTGAGATTAGAATACACGTAGAAGCTACATCAATTAATCACAATGTACTAAGCTTATCTAGATCTTGAGTCACATAAAAAATTATAGACATTTTTAAAAAATATGATCTGTTTTGGGGAACCTGGGTGGCTCAGTTAAGTAGCTGCCTTCAGCTCAGGTCATAATCCCAGGGTCCTGGGATTGAGCCCTGCGTTGGGCTCCCTGCTCAGTGAAGAGCCTGCTTCTTCCTCTCCCTCTGCCTGCCTCTCTGTGTACTTGTGCTCGCTCTCTCTCTCTCTGTCAAATAAATAAATAAAATCTTTAAAATATATATATGATCTGTTTAGTCCATTTTGCTTACTCGTCCAGTTACATAGTACCGGAAGGCATTTCTGTTTTATATATAATCTTATACAATAGCTTTGTTCATAAAAACAATGTATTTTGCTTTAGCATGTCGCCTTTACTTCAAAGTATCCTGGAACAGTGGAGAAAAGAACAAATAATAGTATGTCCAAAAGAACCATCTAAGAGAGACAAAGTAACTATCTCAAAAATTCACCTCACTTCCAAAAACCTATGAGCACTCATTTTCTTCAAGTTTTATTTGCATGTGGAAAAAAAAAACAAACTATGTATTTTCTAATTATATAAAGATATTACAGACTCGGGGGAGGGGCAACATGGGTTTCCGCTTATCAACACAAGCACATTAGACCTATTTTAGCCATTACAATAGTAGCATGACCTGGAAGCTTACTGCTATATCTTAATAACATTCAATTCATTAATATGAGTTTGAATATGAACTCTATAAGAGACTGAAACCTGGCTAAATATCTAGAATAAACTGTGTCTACAAAAAATTTTTTTTTTAATATTAGAAAGAAGTGCTTAACAGAGTAACCTAGAAGTTCCATCTCATCTTGCCTGGTGTTAATTTAGTTCTTGTAACATGTTTGCCAATTATAGAGTTACTAACCATGCTCTGAAGAATATAAAAACAAAATGGAAAAATCATTCAGGATATAAAGTTCTGATTAGGAGGAAGTTACTGAGCCTCTGCTGTATACAGTACATGGTAACTTGTCAGTTTACAGTACCTCATTGGAGTTTCTTGATCCACCTGTGAATTAGGTTTAATTTCTCTGTGCTCTTCTGATACACTAAAAAGGAAGGGTCACAATACTTAGAAGAACAGTGAAAACAAAATCACCACAAAATCCGTAAGAAAGCTCAATACATAATATTATCACAGAAAATATAAAGAACAAATCTCTCATCCTGCCAAATTCAGACCGAATCTGTACCCACCGTTCTCACCAAAGCAGACAGACTCTGGAGCAAAGGGCATGTTTAGGCGGCGAAGGCGGCATCCAAGCAGGAAGGGTCCAGCTTCCCGTCTCGTCCTTTTCCAATCATCTTTTTTCAGTGGTAAAAACCAAGATACAGTAAAACTTCAATAACTACACTAGAATCCCTCATTAACGGCTGGGTTTTTTCTCTATGATTTTGGGAGAAAGTGTCAAATCACACACATCCACACACAAAATTCATAGTAGATTTAATTAAATACATACAACATTTGTAATATATCCTGGGCTCGGTTTAAATTTAACCTCAAACCCTGTGAATCTTTTCCAGTCAAACCTGTGCAGTAAAAACTAGTCTACAGAGTAAGGCTAGCATGCAACATAGCCTTACTAGCTCCTAGAGTTAAAGAGGGCTAAGTTCAAAACCCGGCTTTCCTGCTTGCTTGTTAAATTACTAGCCTTCCTTGTATTCATCTGTGTAAAATGGAAAAATATTGACTCCATAGGATTGTTATGCTAATTGAATGAAACCATCCATTTCAAGCACATAGGAGGTGTGCATTATAATGTCACCAATTCAGTTTTCCTATATAAACTCTTAAAGCAATCAAATGTGCACGCACATGTGTGTGCATACCTGTGTGTGTTAGAAACCTTTTGGTAATACGGTGAACCCACTACAGATTTTGTTAATGAATGTACTCTAACCTGAAAACACAATTAATTCTAACACCTTATTATATAATTTTTTTTTCAACGATTTTGCGGGGAGCATGCATGAGTAAGGGGGGAAGAGCAGAGGGGGAGGGAACTGGAGAGGCGCGTTCCCAGCAGAGCACAGAGTCCCACAAGGGGATCCATCCCACAACCCTAAGATCATGACCTGAGTTGAAATCAAGAGTCAGATGCTTAACTGACTGAGCCACCCAGGTGTTTCTAATTCTTTCTTTTTAATAGTCTTATTTTCCTACTTCACTGAAAAGCAAGAACCATGGTGGAAAAAGAAGCTGTTTGAAAGTCAGTGGGACTGGGTTTGAGTTTCGGCTGTCACTTATTTGCTGGGTGACTGCAAGTTACATGAATTTTCCTATTCTCAGTTTTCTCATCTTTTAAATAATTATTGGCATAAAGATTAAAGGGGTCCAAATTGATAGTAGCTCTTTTCATTATTCTGATGTATGTAGTTATTCATTCTACATTAAAATTTTTAGGACAACACTCAATATTTAATTTGTATCATAAACAAGGTTTAACATTAAAATATGTAAAGGATATTTTAAAATCCTTGGATAAAATGGCTTTTGTTTCACTATTCATTTCTGTGATTTAAAAGATAAATGAATTTAGTTAATCAAAAGAACAAATGATTTTTAATTTGCCAAATTATTGACATTTGTTGAGTCACGCAGCCTCTTCCCTTGGGTAATGTAGACAGAAATGTTAATAGGTTAGAGAAAAGGAATACGTCATACTAAGATATTTAGGGAAATCCGTGTGATCGTGTGTTGGTACTCTGGAGCCCCAGTAACCTTCCTGATACTTTTTCCATGAGACACCAGCACAGGAATTAATTTTTTCATTTTGGTCATGCTCAGACATGAAGGTAATTCAAAGCATAATAGATGCACCTTTCCACCTGGATAGCAGAATGACAATAACATAGTTTTATATAAAGAATATAAAATCATTATTATGTTCTTTGGGCAATCTCAGAAAGAACCAAAAATCCCGCAGTGAACTCCAGCAACAGTAGATTTTTAAATCAACAGCTGGTTAACATTACAAGAATGAATCATGGAGCAAAAGTGACGGTTGGATAGGAGCCAGGGAGGCCAAGAGATACTGGAGATAATTTCGGTATTTTAAAGGGTGATTTTCTTCAGTGCCTCTGACCTGGTGCTACATACATCTTAATTTAAGGTGGCAGATAGTGTGATAAAAAACAAAGTACAATTATAATTTAAACCCAAAGGATCTAAACAAATAGAAGTGTCTTAACGGTGGTATATTTTCCAATCAGGGCAAAGCATTCACTTTGCCCAACCAAGATCTCTTGGTTAAATCCTAGAAATAGCTAGTGTTTCACTTAGAACTGTTTCATGTCTCTCTCTCTTTTTTTAATTAGGAATAAATTGTATCTGTTTTATGGTCAAGTTAAAACAAGACTTCTACCTAGACGCTTGACAGGTAAAGCCACACCAATCTTTTCAGCTTTAAAAACAGTCAAGGAAAAAAAAAATCTGTTTTATGCTTCTCAGACTAGAAAACAAAGTTATGAGAGGTTTTTCCCTCCAGATTTAGTGTAAATGTCCCCACCTGATGCTCACAAAAGCTGAACTATCAAACGGAATGAGAAGGCTGAGGTTCAACACCTGCGCTTTCAGCGCTGCCAACAAAGGAAGACGGAGCTTTCCAGCTACACACCTGCTGGATGGGTGGATGCCTTTAACCTCCTCTGCTCGCGATGAGTCCCCACAAGACAGAAGTGGAAAAGCACAGTCTTCAAAGGGTGACGCTCAGAAAAGCAGGCAGAAAAACCCGCGGCATATTCCAAGGTTTAAATGCTTAGCTCATTGAATTTATCTGGCGACATGCTCCGAAGGAAACTGTATATACATAGAAAAAAAAAATTTAGTTGCTCCTAAACAAAACTGAGGGGAGGGGGAAAGCAAAGTTCTAAAAACACCAAAGGAAGATAAATGATTATTTAAAGGAAACTAAACTTATGACATTCGGTAGCAAATATGGTAGCCAATTTTTATGTTATTCCTAGAAAATGTATCAAGCCTAAGTAGAGCAGAAACATATTTCTGGAAAAAGACGTTTTTGAGATACAGTTATCTCATAAATGCCAGACATATAATTTATGGCCTTTACACATTTACTTGCACACTTAATTTACTGTCCTATGTATTCATATCACTTAAACATTGTATACAGTCATTGTAATCTACTCTTTTGAAACCTTAAGCTGATAAATAGATGAGTCACAGAGAAATGAATGAGTATCTGTTTGGGAAAATGTTTAACCCAACTGTTTATTTTAACTAAAGGAAAAAGAAAAATTTTAATAATTGTGTAACGTGAAGTATCACATTATGGAAAATCCAAAAGATTTCACTTTGTGGCACCACTTAAAATAGCATTATATGTAAAAGATAATAAAGTGTTGGGATTTTGTGTATGTTAAAGCAATTGGTACTTATTACATTTAGGAAATATTTTCAAACACTGGGCTAAATGCCTACATATCCAACAGCAAAATGACTTTAAAGCATTTAATGTATAAAATAATTAAATTACCATATATAGCTAAAAGGATTTCACAAAACAAGATTTTTGAAGTATTTTCATAATGGTTTGAAAGCACAGAAATCATTTCTTTTTACTGATTAAAAAACAGGGATATTCAGGTATTCCACCCTCATTTATAACACTGCAGTTTGTTTCAAGGCTTGAGGGGGAAAGCTCAAAGTCTGTGTGCATTTCCAATGTTAGATGTGGGCACAAGCAGAATCCCTTTGGAGTTTCTAGAAGATGAAAAAGAAAACAACTTTCTTTCATGCTCTTTTCTTAATAGAGATAGAACAGATTTGTGAAGCTGCCACCTAGCCAAATAGCAAACTCTGGAATTCTTCCCAAAAGTCATGAATGAGTACTTTTTATATTCAAATAAAGTGATTTAGTCATTCGTATGGTATAACCTTTCAAGAGAGAAAGTTCGCATACCAAACCAGAGCATCACCAGAACAACCTATATGTCAGTGGTCATCCTTCTAACCCATGCTTGAACTTTGGCAAGTAGTTAAAATTCACACTGGATTGTCCACTACCTATAAATGAAGTGAAAATGTGCTGACAGTGTGAGGAAAAGGTTCGAGCAAGCTAATAGGTTTTAGTGTCTGAAACTTTTGGTAATCTGGCTTTAAGTGTCAAGGGTCTTTCAAGGTGGATTCCATCTGTCCTATAAAGTTATGTATTGAAACATAATGCATCCCTTTGATCTCCTTTGTAAAAACCCTATGAAGTCAACAAAATGCCCCCATTGACTCAACAGCCAGATCCCCAAACTGTTGACATGAAAGATTTTAACACTTGTAAGTGTTAGTAAACAGTAAGTGAGCTATGTGTTGAAAGCCTGTCAGTAAAAAGACGTGGTGATGGGCCGAATCTCGCCACAAGTATGGGCTGTCCTACTGATAGTTTGAACCAAAATGAGACAGAAGAGCATGGCTTAAACCAGAATTAGGACTGATAATGTCCACTCACATAAAATTCCAAAGCTATTCTCTAATAAGGCATTTATATTTTATTTTCAAATCATTTAAGTTAGTGAGAAAAAATATATCTGTGACATAGACTCATATCATGGTAAAGAACATAAAGAAAATATGCATGTGTGTGTGACTTTATGTGTGTATGTATGAATTTTGTTTGTTTATAATGTTACGCATTTGTATGCATATGGTATATTCAAGACAACGGCATAGAGGAGACAGGATACAGAGAAAATTCTGTTGACTTCTTCGGTCAGAACAATCCACGTCCAAATACTGGCCATTACTGCCGAGTGGTCTTGGCCATTTTTCCTATCTTTAAAAATGAGTATGTACTAAAAACCTACCTCACTGATTTGAAGATTGAGATCAGCTATATTAAGCACCTGGAATAGTAGCAATCGACAACTACTAATTTTCTTTTTCTTCCCCTTGTCAGCTTTATACTCAGAGTTGGGTCCAAATTTTTAATCCAGTTTTAGAATTATATTAGCCTGCTGCTTCAACATTAACATACGTCCTCAAGTTCTTGAGACATTGACCATGGGCTTGGTAGGCTCTTTTTGAATGACAAGGAAGTGTAGTCTGTCCGAAGTTTGCAATTCCCTGTTGATGTAGCCCCTAACAAGGCAAAATCTTGTCCATCGTTCAACAACTAGGTCAGGTGTCACCTCCTGTGAAGATTCCCACAATCCTGCTGGACGACAACAATTAAATGTTCATTTCTCCCTTCTCCCAAATCTTGGCTCAGGCTGTTATCATAGTACTTATTGTATTCCATTATATTTACTTCTTGTCATTCTGCTATCATTGTGCTTATAAAATTGTGTTATATTTACTTCTTGTCCTGTCTGCTTTTTCTCAGAGAAATTGAGTTCCATGAGGTTAGGATCTCTTAGTCTTCCTGATATTCCCAGTACATAGTACAGAGCTTCGCAGATAGAAACAGGTAACAGAAAGATAGAGGGAAGCAGGAAAGGAAACCAGAAATATTTGCCTGCTTTCCTTACACTGTCTTTGATCACATACTCACAATGAGTAATGTTTAAATAGATAAACAGTGGTCATTAGCCAGAAGAATCAAATAGTTCTAAGCCTTTCCCAACCTTGGGAATATGATTCAATATTATTTCAACATCTCACTCTTCAGCTGCCTCAAAGATCTGCAAATTTTCTAACACCATCTCGTCAAGCATATGACAGATGGCTCTGAGATCAGCACTGTATTTTTGTGTGTGAACCAACAAATGTTCTACCCAGTGGCATATGTGTACACATATTAGCAATGTTAGATGCTTTGAGCTTGCAAACAGAGCCCTAACTGAGGAAATGTACATGCCATGTGAATTTATATAAACATGTGAGCCTTTCATTTAATTCAAAATGAGTACTTATGTATAAATGTCCATTTATAGATTTATTCCCTTTTCTCATTTTATTAGTCTTATTCAGCTTCCCTTTGGGGTATACTTTTATCTTGGGCATTTCCATTTACCGCACATACACACACACACACACACACATCTAGATACATATATATGCATGGGAGTCACTGTCTCTCAATCATACCCAAGAATAGGAACTGAGTCTTGTGCATTAATAATACACTCAGCATCTAGGACACTGCATGTGCTGACTTATTTATTAAGTGAGTAAATTACTATATATAGGTATTATCCATAAAGGATTCATAATAACTTTATATAGACATATATGAAATTACAAAGTTTAAATCAAATACTAGAAGACACCATTGAAATGCTGAGGATCAGAACTGAGGAGGTTAGCAGATTAAAGTGGATGCTTGAAATACAAAAGGATGCTTGAATTTTTTTTAAGTTTATTTATTTATTTATCTGACAGATAAAGATCACAAATAGGCAGGGAGGCAGGCAGACAGAGAGGAGAAAGCAGGCTCCCTGCCAAGCAGAGAGCCTGATGCGGGGCTCAATCCCAGGACTCTGGGACCACAACCCGAGCCCAAGGGAGAGGCTTTAGCTCACTGTGCCACCCAGGAGCCCCAGGATGCTTGAAATTATATCAGGTAATTTCTTTAAGTAAGATCACATCAATTTGAAACCTTTACATATCCCCCTTACTAACCAAGAATCCCTCGAGACTACCAGATAACACATGAGCAGCCATGGTGCACATTTCAGTGGGGAGCATTTTTATTATCATAGCAGTAGGCAAATTTCAAAGCTCAAGGGCAGGAAGAAAATGGAGTCAGCAAAGGAGTAGAAAACAAGCATAGTTCCCAATGATTGTGGTCTCTGGGCTGCTGCCCACAGTGTCAAAAACCTATAGCATCCTCTGACCCTCTGGAAGACCAGGGCAGTGGGTATGCTGTGTTGCACATCAACAAAGGTCAGCACATAAACCATTCATCCTGTCATTCTACCTAAGACATATATTCTCCATTCATGCCAGGAAGTTTCACCAATCAGCCTCAGAATTGTAGGATCAAAGATCTCACTAGATTGTAACTTCGTCCCAAAATGGATACAGCAGAGGTTTGTTATTTTTGCCTCCCCAGAAACTGATCCACTACACAAGAAAGGTAGCAAGCCCTTGGTTCCCTCTGTGGAGAGAGAAAGAGACAGATAGTCCAGGTTAGCCAGTACACGAGCAGGAGACAGACGCTGGCTGATTCGTTACTCGGGAGACTTTGCCTCTTTAGGGTGTGATGGGGGAAAAGAATGAAAAAACAGAGCTAGTAGTCCAAGTTTATTCCCAGCATGGGAAGCAGAGTATAGAGTCCAGCCGTGTACTGACAGTATTGTGAGCTGAAGTATATTCTAAATGTACTATCTTTGTGGCTTGATCCTGACATAAGATTCTTTTAGATTGATGACTCTATCTACGCTTATTTTCCATGAGTTTCCTAAGTTCTTTAAATTTTTTATTGTCAAGTTTTCTAGGATAGCCATCATCTCTTCTCTTCCATTCTTGCTAAAGAAATCCCCAATCTTGGGGCACCTGGGTGGCTCAGTGGGTTAAGCCTCTGCCTTTGGCTCAGGTCATGGTCTCAGGGTCCTGGAATCCAGCCCCACATCCAGTTCTCTGCTCTGCAGGGAGCCTGCTTCCTCCTCTCTCAGCCTGCCTCTCTGCCTACTTGTGATCTCTGTCTGTCAACTAAGTAAATAACATCTTAAAAAAAAAAAAGAAAAAAGAAAAAAGAAATCTCCAATCTCTGTGCCCATGGTTATTAAAGAGAATATGACACAAGATCTGTAAATGGGAAGAAACTAAACATCATGTAGTCCAGCCACCTCATCTTTCAGATGAAGGAAGTGACGCTTGTTACTTGTTCTAGATCATTATATCCATTTAATGGAACACATGGAACTTTGGTCTTATCTTGCTAATTCCACTGCCATTACCAGAATAACAGTATACTCACGGTAAGAACTCTCTCTATTATTCTAAGTTGCTATAAGAAAAGAAGCTCCCCATTAGTTTACCTTGAATGTGTTCAAGCCCTTCTTCCTTCCTATCTGTATTAATTTTTTTTTTTTTTTACATAGGGATATAAAATAGGAGAGATCTAGTTTGAACATAAAGCTGGTGTTCCTCCCCGGGATTCTGATATGTCTGGTGATACTTAAGCATTTTCTGGTACAAATACACAATATAAATTCTCAATTTCATTTATTCAACAATTAGGTACTGAATACCTACCATGGGCTGCACACTATGACAGCCAGTGGAGATGCAATAATGACCAAAAGAGGCATTGTTCCAGCCCCAGGGGGCTTACAGGCTAGTGCGGGAGACACACACACACACACACATACACACAGGTGTGCATATGCACACACCCAAACAATCATCTGCAAAAGATCTATATAGTGCTAAGTGCTGTGTAAGAAATGTATAAAGTTGGGGATTCGGTTTGGGCAGAAAGCTATACTTAACGTCAAGCACTAAAGGAAAATAGTCATTTTCCTACAAGACCATGAACATTTATAGAACTGTGCTTAGGAGAAAATCTTTTGGTTTTGGATAAACTTTCCCAACCCTTTGGTAATTGGCCAACGCCCTTATTCTACATTACTAAGTATGCACTGCACAAAACTAATTCTAATTATTGGTGAACAATTAGTGTTCATTAAAGATACGGTTATTCATTCACTTGAAACTGCCCTAGTGTATATCTTGGTGAGTTTAGACCAACACTCATCCGCAAGGATGAGCAAATTCTTCAGTGTCACACCCCTTCTTCTTCCATGCTCTGGTTCAGAAATGGTTCACAGACTCAACCCTCTTTAATTATTTGTTGAAATGACAGTAAGTTCTAATTAAATTCCTGCCCTTGTTTTCAAGTTTCTGGCGGGAACTCGCACTTACTCATACCCTTGACAGGAGATGGTTCTCATCTACCTGGAGGACTGAACACTGAGAAAATGAACAAGTTGGTGAGAAAATAACAAAAAGATTGAACAGGAAAGGGAGACTCAATGAGCTCTTTAGTCATCCTCTACCTATTTAGAACTGCCAATATACAATCCCTACAATATACTAGTGATGAAACATAAAAGAGAAATAAACTAAATGTGAATTTCACATAATTTGAAGAAAACCAAAGTTTCTAGAAGCAAAGTCATGAAGATAATAATCATTTAAAATTTAATAGTTTCCACTTTGGCTCACATGTTTATTATATTAGGTGAACAATACAGTACATGGCTCACATTTCGTTAACCATAAAGAGCAACCCGTGCACCCCCAAAAGGCTATTAATAGATTGCTAATGCTTCTGACAAGATAAAAATAGGGTGATTTGGATTTTTTTTTAATACACATAACATGGTTTAAATAAATGAGTACTTCATTCTAAATACAAATTCAGGACTAGTAAAGAGTATGAGACACAACTCAATCTCTACAAGCATGGTCAACACTGTTGAATCACTTAAAGCAGGGTTTTCCCCACATATATGATGACTACAGGTCATCATAATTCTCAAGTTCAGATTCCAGGCATGAGACAGAAGAAGAGAGGTAAAGGTAAGAACAGAATGGAGCTTCAAGCATTTCAGTAAATAGAATGAACTATGGAGTAAGAAGGAACATAGATTTAACCTCATAACTCTGGAGCTGACATAGTAACCCAGAGGCTGTTAAGGGTTGGTCATACAATAAGACTTAGCCAAATCAAAATCTCAAATGATTTGAAATCATATACAGATGTTTTCTTGGTAAATTCATTTATAGATAATTTTAAAAATTTGAAAGAGAATGGATTTCTCAAAATGCATTTGAGTAGCCATTCCAGTATAGGCTTTGCATAGAATTTTAGCCAGTATGTTGATTTTCCACTTTGTGTTTATCCCCTTTCAGATTGTCAATCCCTAATTTGTAAAAAAATGACTTGGTTTTGAGGTCTATAAAATACTGGTGATTTTTTAAGATGTCCCTTCTTCAAAAAGGGGAAAACTCAAGATTATGTTCTAAACATACACAATTTATAAAACGTACACAAAATAAAAGAAACTAAAGCAAATAGGAGAAACTTTTCTTAGCGATCACCAAGGACAGGGTAGAGGAACAACTTCCTGGAAGAGGAAAAAAGATACGAATTGAAGACATATTGTAGATTAGATGACCAATATACTGTGGACAATTTTCTAGTCGTTCAGAAACATGTACATATGCATACCACCTATAAAATGACAGATAATGGAGCCACAGCAATAAATTTGTATATGATATTTCAAGTTGTGAGTTATCTTCCATTGGGGGTCCCATAATGTTGCTCCCTAACCAATCAAGACCAACAGATAGGCTTCTGTGCCTCAGTATCTCCATTTATTAAAAGGTCCTTAAAGTTTAACCATGTCTATAGTACTGTGAGATATTTCATGCAAAAATCACTCTACTGTGACTTACTACCTCTAAAATTCCAGCTTCAGGCAAGCTATTTTAGAGCCCCAGGAGTAGAAATATAAAAAATACAGTTCACTTCACTCCCCAAGCCTCTTGCAAATTTTCCCTTTAAGTGTCACTATTATGGCAAAGAAATTTCTCTATGTTTCAGGTCAGTACCAGGTCAAACCAGAGGTTTATTTTGTAAATAAAAGTGTGACCCATAAAATGATTTGTTTCGTTTTCCAGTGCAAATGTTATTTGAAGTAAAGATAATACGTTTGTAATTGATATAATCTTTTACTCTGCATCAGCTTTGTCCAGCGGGTGTTTTCAGACTCTGAGAAAGCTCTTTGCATGCTTCTACTTGCATGCATTCAAGACTCTGGATCAGAATTTGCCAGTTAACATTCTTCTCAAGTCTTGTGACTCTATGAAGGTTCGTGAGTATTGCTTTTGAAGAAAAAGTTACAGCAACAAGCAGAAGAGAAAAAAAAACTTATGTAATTTTTATTTACCTCATTAGATGGCAGCACAACATTCAAAACCAAAGTCTAAAATTTTGGTGAAGGATGGGATATCTCTTAGAAGCTGTAAAAAAATAGATTAAATGTGCTAAAATCAAGTATTTACATGAGCTCTCTCTACCATATCATGGATGTATCCATCTAGATTCAAATATAATGTTTGAAAACAGATTTAACATCACACAGAATTACATTCCTGCTCATTCTTTCAAAACAAAGGCATTGGGCTCCTACTACGTGACCGACCAGGATTATTCTAGATACTTCAGTTCCATGTGTGAACAAAACCATGATCCCTGCCTGCCGATGCTTACATTTTAAAAGAGGAAGGGGGACATTTAATGGAAATAGAAATGACACATTAGTATATTATCTAGTATGTTAGAAAGTGGTGAATGCCTATAGGAAAATAATGTAATTTGAAGCATTTTAATCAGGAACGGATGCTGGATTTTGTCAAATGCTTTTTCTGCATCAATTGAGAGGACCATGTGGTTCTTCTCTCTTCTCATATTAATTTGTTCTATCACATTGATTGATTTGTGAATTTTGAACTATCCTTGTAGCCCAGGAATGAATTCCACCTGGCCATGTTTTAATGTGCTGTGAATACTGTTTGCTAGGATCTTGTTGAGAATCTTAGCATCCATATTCATCAGTGATATTGGTCTGAAATTCTCCTTTTTGGTAGGGTCTTTGCCTGGTTTGGGGATCAGGGTAATGCTGGCTTCAAGAAAGAGTCTGGAAGTTTTCCTTCTGCTTCAATTTTTTGAAACAGCTTCAGGAGAATAGGTGTTATTTCTTCTTTGAAAGGTTGGTAGAATTCCCCAGGGAATCCATCAGGTCCTGGGCTCTTGTTTTTTGGGAGGTTTTTGATCACTGCTTCAATCTCATTACTAGATATCCGTCTATTCAGGTTGTCGATTTCTTCCTGGTTCAATTTTGGGAGTTTATAGTTTTCCAGGAATGCATCCATTTCATCAAGGTTGCTAAGCTTATTGGCATATAACTGTTGATAATAACTTCTGATGATTGTTTCTACTTCCTTGGTGTCCGTTGTGATCTCTCCCTTTTCATTCATAATTTTATAAATTTGGGCTTTCTCTCTTTTCTTTTGGATTCGTGTGGCCAGTGGCTTATCGATCTTATTGATTCTTTCAAAAAACCAACTTCTAGTTTCATTGATACGTTCTACTGCATCTCTGGTTTCTACCTCATTGATCTCAGCTCTAATCTTGATGATTTCCCTTCTTAGGTGTAGGAAAATAAGTAGGGGGAGGGGAATCAGACATGCTGGGGTAGGAAGTCAGATGTAATAAATATTACTATTGCATACTGGTAAATAGCAGCAAAGACTGCAGGGAGATGAGGGACTTTGTCATGCAGATCACTGGAAGAAGTCTCTTCCAAACAGAGGAAATCACTGATCCTCAAGGCTAGGATATTGCTGGAATAGAGTAAAGATGGGTGGACTGGTGAGAAATTAGATCAAGGAGGAGAACATGTAGGGAGACGGAGCAGACAATATAGGGCCGTATAAGTTACTTTAAGAATGTTGGCTTTTACTGAGTTAAACAGGGACATGTTGCAAAATTATGAACAGAAAAGTGACCCAATCTGAGTTAAATTGTAAAAAAGCCTCATAATATGTGCTGTATAGAGAGTAGAGCTGCCAGAAGGTGGGGGCAAGGGTGAAAGTAGAGAGACCAGTAAGGAGGTTGTCATACCATCTATGTGAAAAGTGACAGCGGTTCAGATCACCATGGCAGTGGAAGGAAGGGAGGTGAGGTCAGATTTTAGAGAGAGTTTGAAAATAGACCCAACAGGGTTCTGGACAGATTGGATGGAAGGTGTAAGAATGTTGAGGGGAATAAAAAATGAATTCAAGGTTCTTAGCCTGAGCGAGTAGAAAGATGGACATGTCATTCATAAATGGGATGACAAAAGCTTTTGGTAAAATAAAGTTGGGGGTGGGAAAGTACTTCTGAACATGTTCAGTTCAATATTAGGCACCAAAAAGAGATGCCAATACAACTTCTGGATCTAGTGTTAGCCTGGAGTTCAGAAGGAAGTTCCAGATTGGAAATAATATAAGTGGGATTCGCCAGCATGTATGTGATATTTAAAGCTATAACACTGGGGGCGCCTGGGTGGCTCTGCCTTTGGCTCAGGTCATGATCTCAGAGTCCTAGAATCAAGCCCTGAGTTGGGCTCTCTGCTCAGCAGGGAGCCTGCTTCCTCCTCTCTCTCTCTCTCTGCCTGCCTCTCTGCCTACTTGTGATCTCTGTCTGTCAAATAAATAAATAACACCATAACACTGGACAAGATCATCCAAGAAAAGAAGAGAACCAAGGTCTGAACACTAAAATTAAAAAGTTAGGGAGGATCTACTAGCAAAGGAAACTAGGAAGAAGAATAGTTTAGCTTGGAGGAATTCAACAGGCTATGTCATCTTGATGTCAATGCAAGAAAGAAAAGTACTTTTATCAGATAGAAGTGAGATCAAGAGAAAGTTTGTTGTTTTGGCTTTTAAGATGAGGAAATAACAGCAGACAGTGGGCCAGCCAGAATGATTTGGTAAAAGAGAAAAAAATGATGATATACAGGAGGGAGAGGAAAATTGCTGGAGCAATGTCCTTGAGTAGATGAGAAAACATGGAACCTAGTGCAGGAGTGAAGGGTTGGCCTTAGACAGCCACATGGAAAGTTCAAAAGGCATGAAAGCAAATATGTGGGTGAAGGTACTAACCGACGTAAAAGGTGACTAAGAGAATGTGTGGGAGTAAGTGTAATAGAGAATTATGGTGTGATTGCCTGGCATTAAGAAGCCACTTGAAGTTCGTGGTCATGATGCTAACAGTGAGACAGTACAGTCAGAAATCTTTCTCCAGCCTCACTCAGCTTCACAGGTGCAGGTAGGCAGAGGAGATTTTCACCAAAACTGTGAACGGTACAGCAAAGAAAACCTAAACCCAGCAGGAGAATAGAAATTATAAAGATCAGAGCAGTAAAATAAAATAGAACCAAAATAAAATAAAATAGAACCAAAAGAAGAATAGAACAGATTAACGAAACTAGGAGCTGGTTCTTTGAAAGAATTAATAAGATTGATAAGCCCATGGCCAGACTTAACAAAAACAAGAAAGAAAGGACCCAAATTAAAAAAAATAATGAAATAAAGAGGATAGATCACAACCAATACCAAAGACATACAAACAATTACAAGAATATATTATGAGCAACTATACACCAGTAAGGAGATTGAAGGAGTCATCAAAAATCTCCCTAAAAACAAGATCTCAGGGTCAGACAACTTCCCAGGGGAATTCTACCAAACATTTTTTATTTAAGATTTTATTTATTTATTTATTTATTTATTTGAGAGAGGGAGTGTGCACATGAGAGGAGAGAGGGTCAGGGAGAGAAACGTAACACACTCCTCACTGAGTAGGGAGCCCAATACAGGACTCAATTCTGGGACTCCAGGATCAGGACCTGAGCCAAAGGCAGTCACTTAACCAACTGAGCCACCCAGGCACCCTCTACCAAATACTTGAAGAAGAACTAATACCTATCCTCATGAAACTGTTCTAAAAATATATAAATGGATGGAAAACTTCCAAACTCATTTTATAAGGCAAGCATTACATTGATCCCAAAACCAGACAAAGACCCCAAAGGAGAATCAAAGACCAACATTCTTGATGAACACAGATGCAAAAATTCTCACCAAAATACTAATCAACAGAATCTAATAGTACATTAAAAGGATTATTCACCACGACCAAGTGGGATTTATTCCTGGGCTGCAAGGTTGGTTCAACATCTGCAAATCAATCAGTGTGATACAATACATTAATAAAAGAAGGAACAAGAGCCATATGATACTCTCAACAGATGCTGAAAAAGCATTTGAGAAAGTACAGCATCCCTTCCTGATCAAAATTCTTCACAGTGTAGGGATAGAGGGTACATACCTCAGTGTCATCAAAGCCGTCTATGAAAAACCCACAGCAGAAGTGTGTAAACCTAGCAATTCACAGACCTGTACCCCTGGGGCTAATAATACATTATATGTTTATTTAAAAAATAAAAAATATATAAATTTTAAAAAAGAAAAACTCACAGTAAATATTATTCTCAATGTAGAAAAACTGAGAGCTTTTCCAGTAAGGTCAGGAACACAGCAGAGATGTCCATTATCACCACTCCTATTCAACATAGTACTAGAAGTCCTAGCCTCAGCAATTAAACAACAAAAAAATAAAAAGCATCTGAACTAGTAAAGAAGAAGTCAAACTCTCACTCTTTGAAGATGATATGACATTTCATGTTGAAAACCCAAAAGACTCCACTCCAAAACTGCTAGAACTCATACAGGAATTCAGTAAAGTGTCAAGATATAAAATCAATGCACAGAAATAAGGTGCATTTCTATACACCAACAAAAAGAAGAAAGAGAAATTGAGGAGTCAATCCCATTTACAATTGCACCCAAAATCATAAGGTACCTAGGAACAAACCTAACCAAAGAGGCAAAGAACCTGTACTCAGAAAACAATAAAGTACTCATGAAAGTAATTGAGGAGGACACAAAGAAATGGAAAAATGTTCCATGCTCATGAATTGGAAGAACAAATATTGTGAAAATGTCTATGCCACCTAAAGCAATCTACACATTTAATGCAATCCCTATCAAAATACCATCAATTTGTTTCAAAGAAATGAAACAAATAATCCTAATATTTATATGTAACCAGTAAATTTTATGTAAAATTTATATGTAAAATCTACACATAACCGAATAACCAGAGGAATGTTGAAAAAGAAAACGAAAGTTGGCAGCATCACAATTCCAGACTTCAAGCTCTATTACAAAGCTGTAATCATCAGGACAGTATTGTACAGGCACAAAAACAGCCAAATAGATCAATGGGACAGAATAGAGAGCCCAAAAATGGACCCTCAACTCTATGACCAACTATTCTTTGACAAAGCAGGAAAGAATGCCCAATGAAAAAAAGACAGTCTCTGCAACAAACAGTGTTGGGAAAATTGGACAGCCACATGAAGAAGAATGAAACTGGACCATTCCTTACACCACACACAAAAATTGACTCTAAATTGATGAAAGACGTCCATTTGAGACAGGAATCCATCAAAATCCTTGAGAACACAGGCAGCAACCTCTTCAACCTCAGCTACAGCAACTTTTTCCAAGAAACTTCACCAAAGGCAAGAGAAGAGAAGCAAGGGCAAAAATGAACTATTGGGACTTCATCAAGATAAAAAGCTTTTGGGGTGCCTGGGTGGTGCAGTCATTAAGCATCTGCCTTCTGCTCAGATCATGATCCCAGGGTCCCGGGATTGAGTCCCACATCAGACTCTCTGCCCAGAAGGAAGTCTGCTTCTCCTTCTCCCATACCCCCT
Source organism: Mustela nivalis (assembly GCF_964662115.1). Taxonomy (NCBI): domain Eukaryota; kingdom Metazoa; phylum Chordata; class Mammalia; order Carnivora; family Mustelidae; genus Mustela; species Mustela nivalis. The sequence continues at coordinate 19,504,267 of NC_139039.1, read as the reverse complement.
GCTTGTGTTCCCTCTCTCGCTCTTGGTCGCTCTCTCTCTGCCAAATAAATAAAATCTTAAAAAAAAAAAAAGATAAAAAGCTTTTGCACAGCAAAGGAAACAGTCAACAAAACCAAAAGACAACTGACAGAATAGGAGAAGATATTTGCAAACGACATATCAGTTAAAGGGGTAGTATCCAAAATCTATAAAGAGTTTATCAAACTCAACAGCCAAAGAACAAATAATCCAATCAAGAAATGGGCAAAGGACATGAACACAAAAGAAGACATCCAGATGGCCACAGATACATGAAAAAGTGTTCAACATCACTCTTCATCAGGGAAATACAACCAAAACCACAATGAGATACCACCCTACACCAGTCAGAATGGCTAAAATTAACAAGTCACTTTTTGCATAGTCCTGGGCATACCTTCTTGCAGGGTTACCTGCAAAACCTTTCAGGTGTCAAAAGTCATCCTTTCTCTTCTGAGTATGGAATAATTTCCATCACCATGACTGTGAGGATGTGCTCACGCTCACAGTCAGTCAGCTAAGGACCTCAATGCTGTGTTGAAAGAATCTATCTATTCAAAGAGCAAATGTTGATGTAGCAATTTGTTTACATCTATACCCTTTATCATCAGTGACAATTTCAAATAGCAGTCATATAGACGCATGTTTTTAATTTTTGAAATGTATGTCAAGGTCAATATGGCATCTCCTATAGGCCCAAAGAGTCTCCTTACTAATCAAAGGTCTACTTATTTTTTAATAAAGTTTTCCCCACGTTGAGTTATATCTAACCCATATTTAGGCATGTTATCTTCTGTTGATTTTCTCTTTAATGGTGATCTCCAGCCTTACTCTTAAAATATACACATAGAAAGAAAAATTTTTGTTCCTTTATTCTTATTGTTTAGCACATTCATCCTTTTTTAGAGGTCTCAGAGAGATTTCTATTTAAGTAACCCCCCTGGTTGATAACACAATGTAATTAATACATTAGATAATATACATGCAATATATAATATATAATAATTAGTATATAATTTCTTATGATTGATATATTAAAAAATTCAAAGACTTTTTGAAAGGAAACAATCCTGTGGGTATAAGTTATTTGTTAAAGGCTTATCATGCCATGAATTATTTGGAGCACGCGTGAGAATAAGAATTTGCCTTTGATGAGAGTGAAGCTGTTTGTACCCAGTGGACTCCTCTGCCTCCTCACCACCTTCATGTTACCTCCAGGGAGTGGGCCATCATTTTCAATTGCACTGTTGCAACAGGAGACATTAAGTAACCTATTAAGGTTGAAGGATGGCTGGTCGAACTTTTCAGTTACTTTTGTGTTACTTGGTAATTTTACGTTGTCTCACAGGATCTAGTATCCCCAAATAGACTTGGATTTCCTTGACCCTTTGGGTCTGTGACAGGCTGAGTCTCTGAATTTATGACTTTCTGGGGTTAGAGCAATAGAGTTTCTTTAGAAGGTTAACACTCCTCCCCTTTTTTATTACCTTCCCCTACCCTAGTTTCAATTTCTCATCTTTCAGTTTTGTTTTCTTTCTGTACTCTCTCAGCCTTCCTGCAAGAAGTTTTCTTTGTGAGAAGTATGTGTTTGAATAAAGTGAAAGTGGTCTACCCAACAAGCTTCTGGTCAGACTTAGAGCTCTGTTCGGATGTTGTGATGGAAGACACCAGCTGATACATTTCTGTGCTTTGATAGTTTCCTAACTGACCAGGCAATAATTCAACCTGTAATCACCTGATTGTATTACTACCCAAAAACATTTCTTGAAAGCAGCGCTCAGGTGAATTTCTTCTTCAAATGGGCGTCTAAAATAGCAAAACAGCTTGTGAGGTCTAGCAGTGTGCACATAAAATGCTGTTCTGAGCTTTAGTTGTCTCAGAATGAATTCCTTTGTTTCCTAAGTTTCTGATCAAAAATACATGAAGAAGTTGCATTCTTATATATATAATGACTCTTCAAAAACATTTGTGATTTGAAGAACACTGAAATGTTTATGTCATCCTAAATTAATTTTAGATTTGAGAACCAGAATGCGCAAAGAACATCTTTGATATGTCTGTGAGAAGGGCATAGCATATATAATGGTAATATCAATGTGGACACATGCTCAAAAGTACAACTTCCAAGATTTATTTTATTTCAAAAGTTTTAATTTTTCTTTTTCTTGTGACTTAACATTTAAACAATTATAGTAATCATACTCTTTAAGGGAAATGTGAATAACAGAGTAAAATAAAATGAAGGATAAGGGGACTATATCATTGATTGGTTAACCATATCAATGTTGGTCTTTTAGAATCGATGTACTTTAGGATAAAAATTGGGATTTTGTTAATAATATGATAGACAACTTGGAGTCTCTTTCATAGTAGACAAACAAGTATAAGGATGATCACAATTCAGTGCAATCACTAGTTAAAATTACTAAAACCACTATATTTAAGGCTTACCGTGCACCAGACTCTGGGCTTGATAATTTACAGACATAAAATAACTTAATACTCAAAACAACACAGGGAGTAATGTACTAGTTTCTTAGGGCTGCCAGAACAAATAACCCAAACCAGGTGGTTTAAAACAGCAGAAATCTATTGGCTCACACATCTGGAGGCTAGAAGTCCAAAATTAGGATGTCAGCAGGGCCACACTACCTTTGAAATCTGAAAGAGATAATCTCTGCTTCTGCTTGCCTCTTTCTAGCTTGTGCTGGTGGCCATCCAACTTTAACATTCCTACACTTCCTCCCTAAAGAAGATACACAGATGTCAAAAAGTACGTGAAAAGATGCTCTGCGTTATGTATTATTAGAGAATGAAAAAAACAATGAGATACTGTTACACACCTATTAGATTGGCCAAAAAAATCTATTACATTGACAATACCAAATGCTAATAGTAATGTGAAGCAAAAGGAACTCTTGTTCATTGCTGGTAGGAATACCAAAAAGTACAGCCACTGTGGAAGACAGTTTCACATTTTTTTAAGTCAGGTATATTGGGGTACAATTTACATACAGTTAAATTCACTCTTTTTTTTCTCTCCTTAATGTCCATTACCCAGTTACCACATCCCCCTAACTAACCACCCCTTATCCAGCAACCCTCAGTTTGTATCCTATGATTAGCAGTCTCTTATGGTTTTCTCTTCTCTGATTTCATCTTGTTTTATTTTTTCCTCTCTTCCCCTAGGATCCTCTGTTTCATTTCTTAAATTTCCACATATGAGTGAAATCATATACCATTTGTCTTTCTCTGGCAGACTTATTTTGTTTAGCATAACATCCTCTAGTTCTAGTCACATTATTGCAAGTGGCAAGATTTGGGTTTTTTGATGGCTGGGTAGTATTCCATTGTATCGATACCACATCTTCTTTATCCATTCATCTGTCAATGGACATCTGGATTCATTCCATAGTCTGGCTATTGTGAACATTGCAGCTATAAACATTGGGGGGCACGTGCCCCTTCAGATCTCTACATTTGTGTCTTGGGGTAAATACACAGCAGAGCAATTGCTGGGTTGTAGGGTAGCTCTATTTTCAACTTTTTGAGTAACCTCTGTATTGTTTTCCAGAGTGGTTGCACCAGCTTGCATTCCCACCAACAGTATAAGAGTGTTCCCTTTACTCCTCATCCCTGCCAACATCTGTCATTTCCTGACTTGTTTTTTAAGCCATTCTGACTGGTATGAGGTTGTATCTCACTGAGGTTTTGATTCGTATCCTTGCTGCCAAGTGACATAGTGCATTTATTCATGTGTTCTGTTGCCCATTTGGATGTCTTCTTTGGGGAAATATCTGTTCATGTCTTTTGTCCATTTCTTGAATGGGTTATTTGTTCTTTGGCTCTTGAGTTGGTAAGTTCTTCATAGATCTTGGAGACTAACTCTTTATCTGATATGTCACTTGCAAATATCTTCTCCCATTCTGTCAGTTGCCTTTTGATGTTGTAAACTATTCCCTTTGCTGTGCAAAAGCTTTTGATCTTGATGAAGTCCCAATAGTTTGTTTTGTCTTTTTTTCTCTTTCCTTTGGAGACATGTTTAGTTAAAGTTGTTGCAGCTGAGATCACAGATGTTGCTACCTGTGTTCTCTTCTAGGATTTTGATGGATTCCTGTCTGACATTGTGGTCTTTCATCCATTTTGAGTCTATTTTTGTGTATGGTGTAAGGAATGGTTCAGTTTCATTCTTCTGCATGTGCCTGTCCAATCTTCTCAACACCATTTGTTGAAGAGACTGTCTTTTTTCCATTGGATATTCTTTCCTGCTTTATCAAAGATTAGTTAACATAGAGTTGAGGGTTCATTTCTGAGCTCTCTATTCTGTTCCATTGATCTATGTGTCTGTTTTTATGCCAGTACCATACTGTCTTGATGATGACAGCTTTGTAATAGAGCTTGAAGTCCGGGACTGTGATGCAACTTTGGCTTTCTTTTTCAATGTTCCTTTGGCCATTTGGGGTCTTTTCTGGTTTCACCCAAACTTCAGGATTATTTGTCCTAGCTCTGTGAAAAAAAGTTGATGGTATTTTGATAGGAATTGCACTGAATGTATAGATTGCTCTGGGCATCATAGACATTTTAACAATATTTGTTCTTCCAATCCATGAGCATTGAATATTTTTCCATTTTTTTGTGTCTTCCTCAATTTCTTTTACAAGTGTTCTATCCTCTCCTGAGTACAGCTCCTTTGCCTCTTTGTTTAGGTTTATTCCTAGGTATCTTATAGTTTTGGATGCAATTGTAAGTGGGATTGACTCCTTAATTTCTCTTCTCTCATTGTTAGTGTATAGGGACATGACTGATTTCTGTGTGTTGCTTTTATATCCTGCCACATGGCTGAATTTGTGTAAGTTCTAGCAATTTTGAGGTGGAATCTTTTGGGTTTTCCACATAGAGTGCCATATCATCTGTGAAAAGTGAGAGTTTGGTTTCTTCTTTGCCAATTCAGATGCCTTTTATTTTTTTTTTTTGTTGTCTGATTGCTGAGGCCAGGACGTCTAGTACTGTGTTGAACAGCAGTAGTGATAGTGGACATCACTGCCATGTTCCTCTCCTTAGGGGGAAAGTTCTCAGTTTTTCCCCACTGAAAATGATACTTGCTGTGAGCTTTTCATATATGGCTTTTATGATATTGAGTTATCTTCCTTCTTTCCCAACACTGTGAAGAGTTTTAATCAAGAAAGCATGCTGTACTTTGTCAAATGCTTTTTCTGCATCTATTCAGAGGATCATATTGTTCTTGTCTTTTTTTTTTCTTCAATGTAGTGTATCACATTGATTGATTTGTGGATATTGAACCACCCTTGCAGTCCAGAAATAAATCCCACTTAATCATGGTGAAAAATCCTTTTAATGTACTGTTGGGTCCTATTGGCATGAATCTTGGTGAGAATTTTCGCATCCATGCTCATCAGGGATATTGTCTTTAATTTTCCTTTTTGGTGAGATCTTTGTCTAGTTTGGGGATCAAAGTAATGTTGGCCTCATAAAATGAGTTTGGAAGTTTTCCTTGCATTCCTTTTTTTTTTTTTTTTTTAAGAGCTTCAGAAGAATAGGTGTTAATTCTTCTTTAAATGTTGGGTAGAATTTACCTGTGAAGCCATCTGGCCCTGGACTACTCTTTGTTGTGAAATTCTTGATTACTGCTTTAATTTCCTTGCTAGTTATGGGTGTGTTTAGGTTTTCTATTTCTTCCTGGTTCCGTTTTTGTTGTTTATATGTCTCTGGGATTGCATCCACTTCTTCCAGATTGTCTAATTTGTTGGCATGTTGTTGCTCATATTATGTTCTTATAATTGTTTTTATTTCTTCAGTGTTGGTTGTGATCTCACCTCTTTCATTCATGATTTAATTTATTTGAGTCCTTTCTCTTTTCTTGTTGATAAGTCTGGCCAGGGGTTTATCAATCTTATTAATTCTTTCAAAGAGCCAGCTGCTAGTTTCTTGATCTGTTCTACAATTCTTTTGGTTTCTGTTTCATTGATTTCTGCTCTAATCTTTATTATTTCTCTCCTAGTGGGTTTAGGCTTTATTTGTTGTTCTTTCTCCAGGTCCTTTAGATGTAAGGTTAGGTTGTGTATTTGAGACCTTTCTTGTTTCTTGAGAAATGTTTGTATTGGTATATACTTTCCTCTTGGGACCGCCTTTGAACAGTTGTCTTTTCACTTTCATTTATTTCCATGAATTTTTAAAATTCTTTTTAAATTTCCTTGTTGAACCATTCATTCCTTGGTAGGATGATCTTTAGCCTCCATGAGTTTGAGTTCTTTCCAAATTTCCTCTGGTGATTGAGTTCCAGTTTCAAAGCATTGTTTTCTGAAAATATGCAAGGAATGATCCCAATCTTTTGGTTCCAGTTGAGACCTGATTTGTGACCCAGTATGTAATCTATTCTGGAGAATGTTCCATTTGCACTCGAGAAGAATGTGTATTCTGTTGCTTTAGACTGGAATGTTCTGAATATATCTGTGAAGTCCATCTGGCCTAGTGTGTCATTCAAAGTCCTTGTTTCCTTGTTGATCTTCTGCTTAGATGATCTGTCCATTGCTGTGAGTGGGGTGTTAAAGTCGTCTACCATTATTGTATTATTATTGATATGTTCCTTTAATTTTGTTAATAATTGGCTTATATAATTGGCTGCTCCCATGGTAGGGCATAAATATTCACAATTGTTAGATCTTCTGGTTCAATAGACCTTTAATTTTGATATACTGTCCTTCCTCATCTCTTATTATATTTTTTGGCTTAAAATCTAATTTGGCTGATATAAGTATTGCCGCCTGCTTTTCTTTTGATGTCCATTAGCATGATAAATCGTTTTCCACCCCCTCACTTTACATTTGGAGATTTCTTTGGGTCTAAAATTATCTCTTACAGACAGCATATGTATGGGTCTTTCTTTTTTATCCAATCTAATACCTTGTGTCTTTTGATTAGGGTATTTAGCCCACTTATATTCAGAGTAACTATTGAAAGATGTGAATTTAGTGTCATTGTATTACCTGTTAAGTCAGTGTTTCTGTATATTGTCTGTTCCTTCCTGTTCTATGTTACCTTTGGACTCTCCCTTCACTTAAAGGATCCCTTTTAATATTTCTTGGGGGACAGATTTGGTGGTCACAAATTCTTTTAGTTTCTGTTTGTCCTAGAAGCTTTTTATCTCTCCTTCTATTTTGAATGACATCCTAGCTGGATAAAGTATTCTTGGCTTCATATTTTTTCTCATTTAGTATCCTGAATATATCATGCCAATCCTTTCTGACCTGTCAGGTCTCTGTGGATAGGTCTGCTGCCAATACAATGTTTCTTCCCTTGTAGTTTACAGATTTCTTATCCCAAGGTGCTTTCAGGATTTTCTCTTTGTCTCTAAGATTTGCAAGTTTCACTATTACATGCTAGGGTATTGACCTCTCTTTATTGATTTTTGAGGGGAGTTCTCTCTGTCCCTGGACTTGGATGCTTATTTATTTCCCCAGGTTAGGGAAGTTCTCACTGTAATTTGCTCTCCTATCCCTTCTGCCACACCCTCCGCCACATTTCCTCTTTTTCTGGGATCTCAATTATTCTAATATTATTTCACTTTATAGTATCACTTTTCTCTTGAATTCTCCCCTCATGATCCAGTAGTTGTTTATATCTCTTTTTCTCAGCTTCTTTATTCTCCATCATTTGGTCTTCTATATCACTAATTCCATCTTCTGCCTCATTTATTCTAGTAGTTAGAGCCTCAATTTTTTATTGTATCTCATTAATATCCTTTTTTATTTCAAGTTGGTTATATTTTAGTTCTTTTATTTCTTTATAAAGGGATTCTTTAGTGTCTTCTAAGCTTTTTTCAAGTCCAGCAAGTATCTTTATAATCATTCTGAACTCTAGTTCTGACATCTTACTTTTGTCTGTACTGATTAGGTCCCTGTCTGTTGGTACTACCACTTGTTCTCTACTTTGAAGTGAGTTTTTCCATCTTGTAATTCTGTCCAGGGAAGAATAGATGAATGAATGAGAGAACAAAATACTAAAGCAGCAATGCCCCTGAGAAATAGACACTAAGCAAATCAGAAGAGACTGAAGCCAAAAAGAAAAAAAATTTTTTAAAGAGTAAGAGAATATAATTAGATAGGTGAACAGAATAGAGCAATACACTGGATCCTGGGTGCATTTTGGTCTGTTTGTTAGAAAACTAGATCTCAAAATTGTAAAGAAAGAAAAACTTATATATACACAAAATTTTTTAAAAATACAATGAAAGGATAGAATGTAACTGTAAAAATAAAAATTAAAAGACCAAAGAAAAGAGAGTGAGGAAAGAAGGAATATAAACAGGTGAACAGAAGAGAGCTATACACTATGTCCTGAGTGTATTTTGTTTGGTTTGTTAGAAGAAACTACATCTCAAAATTATAAAGACAAATATATATATATATATATATATACACACACACATATATATACACACACGTATATATATGAAATTAAAAACATTGAAAGGATAGAATGTAACTGTAACGATGAAAATTTAAAAAGACTTCAACAAAAGAAAAAAAGAAGAAGAAGAAAATATTACGGGACAGGTTAAGAGAATAGATCCATACACTAGATTCTGAGTGTATCTTGGTCTGTTAGAAGAAACTACATCTCAAAATTGTAAAGAAAGAAAAGTTTTATATGTATATATATGCATATATATATAATTAAATACAATGAAAAGATAGAACATAACTGTAAAAATAAAAATTCAAAAAGATTTTTAAAAAAGAGTTGATAAAGTAAGAACTTGGTTATAAAAGGAAAGAAGAAAAAAATTAAAATTGAAAGACTAAAGAATCATGGGGTAAAAACATTAATTATATATGCTATATTTCCCTAGCGTTGGAGTTTTGCAGATCTCAATGATAGGTAAGCTTGGTCTTGGCTGGATCCTCTCACTGATCTTCTGGGGGAGGGGCCTGTTATGGTGATTCTCAAATGTCTTTGCCTGAGGCAGAATTGCACTGCCCTTGCCAGGGGAACAGGCAAAATAATCTGCTCTGGTTTCTCAATGTGGCTTTTGTTCCCTGAATGCTTTCCATGCAGCTTTGGAGGATGATAATGAAAATGGTGGCCTCCCAATCTCCAGCCCCAAAACTGAAAGCTCAGGGCCCAACTTCTCTGTGAGCTTTCAGAGAAAAGCAGTCAATCACTCCTGTCTCCATGGTCCCTGGCCCACCTCTGTGCTCAGCGAACCTGTGACTGAGCATTTCTATCTCAGGCACACAACCCCTTTGGAGTCTCCAAACACTGAAGACTCCTGCAGTGTACTCTCACAGCACTCCTCCTGGGGGAGGAAGGGGAGTTCTCTGTGGTTCTGCTGTTCATTGGATCCCTGCTTGCAGAGCAGTCATCCGACTGAGCCCCGGTTTGTGGTTATGGGGACCCAGAGCTGAGAACCCATCCTGAGCTTGCTGTTTGCAGCTGGATTCCCTGCTCTGCTGCCCTGGAACTCTGCTGCACTCAGGCAACCCTCAGTTGTCCTGTGAGCCCGAGGATCCTGAGACTACACTGTCCCACCTACGATTTCACCCCCAGTTCACTACCTGAGCACCTTTCAGGCAGGGGCATCCCTCAGTGGAGCAGACTTCTGAAAGTTCTGATTTTGCACTCAGCTGCTTTATCACTTTCTGATACCTAAGTTACAGAGACTCTTTCCCTGCCATGGTTTATCTTTCCTTATATCGCCTGGGATTCACTTCACTTGTAGAAAGTGGTTGCTTTTCTATTTGTAGAGTTGTGGCTATTTTTTTCTTTGATCTCTGGTTGAGTTCACAGGTGTTCAGAATGACTTGATAGCTATCTAGCTGAATTCCTGGGACCAGACTTTTAGCGATTTCTTCCAAAACTCACCTACTCTTACCATATGACCCAATAATCATGTCCTTAGTATTTGCCCAAAGGAGTTGAAAACATATCCACACAAAAATCTGCATATGGTTATTTAAATCAGGTTTATATTCATAATTGCCAAAACTTGGAAGCATATGAAGTGTCCTTCAAAAGGTCAATGGATAAACTGTGGTACACCCAGACAATGGAATATTATGTAGCACTAAAAAGAAATAAGCTATCAAGCCAGGAAAAGACATGGAGGAAAATTAAATTATACTACTAAATGAAGGAAGCCAGTCTGAAAAGGCTACATACTCTATGATTCCAAATACATGACATTCTAGAAAAGACAAACTCTAAAGACAGTGTTAGAGGGGAGGGAGGAAGAATAGGCAGAACACAGAGGATTTTTAGGGCAGTGAAACTATTCTGGATAAAACTAGAATGTTGGGTATATGCCATGATATATCTGTCAAAATTCATAGAGTGTACAACACCAAGAGTGGACCCTAGTGTAAACTATGGGTTTTGGGTGATAATGTCCTTCAGTTGGGGTTCATTGACTGTAACAAAATGTACCCGTGTGGTGTAGGAGTTCAATAGCGGGAGAGGTTTGCATGTGTGGGGACATGGTAGAAGTAGTAAATCTGTGTGACTTCTACTCAGTTTTGCTAGGAATCTAAAACTGCTGTTTCCAAAAAATTTATGAAATGAAAAAGATGATAACAAAAGATTAAAATCATGTTTATCTAAAATGTATTTAGAAAATACATTTTCTAAAGTCATGGATAATAGTTAATAGCACCTACGTAGCTTTTCTTAGCTTACAGAATACCTTTTCATGCTTTATTAACTTAATATTCACAATAAATTAACAAAGCAGATTTATTCTCATTTTGAAAATGAACAAACAAAAGCATGGGGTAGCATTTTGTAAACTTTGAGAAAATGTATCACAGCTATTGATAATGAATGCTGTCAATACCAACATTAAAATTACTATTTGCAGGTTTGTAAAGGTATATGAGTTTTAAGTGTCATTAATTTAGACTTCTTACTACTTAAGAAGAGTCCATTGTAATTAATCCTATTTTAAAGATAATTCTAAAGGATAAAGTTCAAATACCTCAAAAGTGAAATACAGCACTTAATTTATAGATGAAAAATAATTTCACATATGTTTACTATCACATTTGATCCTCATATCAAGTCTTTTTAAAAAAGGAAGGGAAATTATTTTTATACTCCCTCTATAATGAGAAAATTAAGAGTAACATTTTGCTTGAGATCATGCAACTAAAAAGCCACAGCAGCGGAACTCAGACTCAAATTTTTCCACTCCCAGATCTATACTTTCTCTCTTACACCCTCTTTCCCATAATTTGTAGGCACACATAGATTACAGAACACTTTATCCAATGGGGGATACAGGAAGTATATTTCTTGAGTATTATTAACTTCATGGGAAATATCCCTATAAAACTCATTTTAATCACAGATTACTTCATTCAGAAACCTTGAGAAGCAATAGGTCTACATTTTTAGACGTTGTTTTGAGTTGAATTCCAACTTATCTAGTAAGAAACATATACAAAGATTTCAAAGACCATTATCACTCAAAAGCTATTTAGCATTAGAAAGCTAAAGAAGAAACAAAGTGCAGAGAGTTTACTGCCTGAGAATATCGGTTCTGAAGACAGCCATGGTCATATTATTTCAAATTTCTGTGCCACTATTTGCTCATTTGTAAAATGGGCTACCTCATTGGATTTCTGTGCCACTATTTGCTCATTTGTAAAATGGGCTACCTCATTGGTAGTATTACAGGTAAATGTCATAAAAATGCATGTAGTTAACATAATGCCTGACATGTAGTAAGCACTCAACAGATGTTCCCCTTATCATGACAAAGACATTCAAATATTTATTAGATCAAATTCTCAATAAAAATAGAGAAAGAACCTTTGAAAAATCACTTCAAACCAACTTCAAAGAAATGTGAATAAAACTACAGGTAGTTTAATTCTTATGGAGCATAGAAGATTTTTTAAGGTTTAGGCTGTCTCTGATTTTTCTCATGTAGATTAGTACCAGAATTCAAACTGCTCATCTGTCTTTTTGCATAAAAGAGTCAACAGAGTCTCTTACCCGGTAGAGAAAACAAAGCACACGTATTCCCTTTCCTTGAATATCCTTCGAATTACTTTTCTTTTTCTTCAATTCCTACACTGTCCGGGATTTTCCTTCACTTTGTTCAGTAGAAAATCCTAAATTAAATGTTTGGTTCTTCTACTTATTATCTGTATGTTCTTGGGCTAGTTAATTAGAGATGAGGACCTTCCTATGGCCATCACAGGGTTGTTGTTAGGATTAAATAAAAGAATGTATTTTAAATATCTGGCACAGACCCTGGTGCACTGAAACTTTGGTTAACCTACATTTCCTCTTTCTTTTCTAATATTTGAGATGAGAAGAATTTTCCCCAAAATTTCTCAAATTAAGGTGCGTAAGAATCATGTGGAGTCTGTGAAAGAGACAAATTTCTGGACAAAATGCCCTATGATTTTGATGCAGTAAATCTAGCATGAGGCCAAGAAGTTTCCATGCATGCAAAGCAATTTAGATGATTCTTATTAAGTATTGTATCATATCATATCATATCATATCATATCATATCATATCATATCATATCATCCTGATTCTCAGCCATAGTACTATTGCAACCACAGTAATGTGCTCCAGCAGAGCCAGTAGTAGAACCATCTAGGTAATCCATATACTGATGAGAAACATCATCCTTATCTTCAGCCACGGTGCTTGAGGTATCTTGTTAGGTGACAATAGTTAACAGAAGCACCATCCCTTCCTCTTTGTGCTGATGGCTCTACCTGAAGCTCATTAAGCTGTTCTGGATTTTGGAAGTAGCATGATAACCAATCTCCAGAACTCCTATATTTGCTCTTCTGATTTGTCCAAAACCACCATCTTTATTACAATGACATATTATCATACTTTTCCTAGACTTAGAAACTCTCAGCACATTGCTGTAAGTAACCAACAAACTCTTTCGTTTTTCTTTGAATGCCCTTATACTCTCTACCTAACTTATGCCAAACTCATTTCTCACTGCATCCAACTTTTTGTACTCCTGAAAGACTTTGCAATGTTTTTATCACAGCATTTACTACCTATTTAGATTTTATTGCTGCAGTTAAGAATTTATTCCACTATCTAAAGTGACTAGGTGACCACAGTACCTAAACACCATAAACATCAAATTACTGTTTATTGCATAAATGTTTTGCTTATAATCAGAAAACTTGGTTTTACTTTATTTCATCTGAATTTCAATCTTGAAAACAAGGCAGCTTTGTGTCCACTTTATTGATGAGATAACAGATTCAAAAAAGCTATGAGCTCTCTTATGATTGCATAGTACTAGAGTCTTTAAAAGTGTTCTTACCTGATTCTTAGACATGTACGTTTTGCCTTAATTAACTCCTCCACTCTTCAAAAACACTACATAGTTGCATTTTTGAAAAAGAAAATTTAAATAATCTAACAAGATCAGGTTCTCTGTCAGTACTCTATAATTTTATGCAATATTTCTTTGATCCTATGTTATAAATATGTAGTGGATTCCTTTCCCTTAGTTTAATATAAAGTGGTATGGTAATACAATCTTTAATTAATGCTTACTATTACGGTCAGTCCTTAAATAGTATGTCCCCTCCCCCAGTATATTCAGGAAAAGCTTATCATTCTACTACAGTTGGCCTAGTAAAATCAACACATTTAATCTTCATGTGGAATAGTTGGATGAAAGCCAATGGAATCAAAAGGGCATGTCTGAGCAAGGAAGAAAACAGGCAAGTGTAGACGAGTATAGGGATATGACACTCTTTCCATAGAGGCAGTAGAAAGTGCACTCTATTCTGTAGGTAATGAACAATTTCAATGGATTGAATAAGTCACTGATTGCTTTTCCCACTTACCTGATTGTGACCTTGGACATTTTACTTAATTTCTCTTAAGTTTTGATTAACTTGTTTGAAAAATAAGAGTAAATATTCCTCACAGTGTTATTGGAGATTTAAATGAGCTACTATACAAAGACCACATTGCACATTGTCCAGCATAAAGCCAGTAAACAATAGATCATAATAATTATAATTCTGGTTATGTTAAACAGTACAAGAGCTTTAGGTTAAATAAAGTAATTGCTCATGATTAGCACTAGAGTGTTGAAATAAACACCCCCAATTCAAAGTTATTTTAACTGTGATATTTTATTTAAATGCTAGTATTACACTAAGACTTGGAGGAAAAAGTTGTCCAGAATGTGGAAACTGCTCATTTTGGAAAAAAATAAAAAGTTTTTTCTGCCAGATTTACATTATTTCAATAAATGATACTATCACATATACCCTTACTCACCCATTTGTGCAAGTGAAAAATCTGGGCATATCTTGACATAGCTCTCTCTTATTCCCACATTCTATATATTCCTAAGCTATTACTGATTTTATCCTCAAAATTCCCTGAATCATTCACTAAGTCTCTATTTTCACTGCCAACATCTCAGTCCAAACTATTTCAACTCTCATTTTGAGTAATGCAATTGTCTCCTAACAATGCTTATCTTCTTCCCCTCTTTATCCAATCCAATCCGATGTCTATATTGCAACCAATGTGGTCTTCTAAACATATAAATAAACTGGTGTCACTCTCCTACTTAAAATCCTTTCATGACTTCCCATTGCACTAAAATAGTACTCCAACCACTAAGTATGCTGCACATGGCCCTACGGGTTGTGGTAAATGTATGCTAGCCCTTTGATTCTCATCTTGTGCTATGCTTGTCCTCATTAAATGTACTCTGGCCATCTTGGACTTTCTTCAGTTTCTTGAACATACTACACTCCTTCCCAAATGCAAGGTCTTTTCCATGCTGTTGCCAGGATTGTCTGGATTGCTGCTGTCCTTACACATCCTGCCTCCCCCACACAACCTGCACAAATTCTTTGTCTACCTAACTGTTCTCCCTCCAGAAAGGCTATTTATAATTGTCTCAATGAAGGAAATGGGCCTGAGGTCTTCTTGTAGCGCCTTGTCCCTTTCCTCCATCATCCTTATCACTCTCTTTAGTATTAAATTTTATTTTAATTTTACAAACAAATTAAATATGTGTAATTCTTAAAATTGGTCTCACACTTTGCTCTTTGTTAGTATTAGGTATAATGTAGGGTGCTTGCTAATTTGCCTACATGTATATAATCTTTATTAGATGCTTGGAACACACCTCCCTTTGTAGGTACTACCATAAGAAACACACACACACACACACACACACACGAGTATATAGGATTTTCTTCATAACTTTGGGGAGATTATGAAATTCTAAAATTTGTGTTCATTACTATGAGATTCTACCGGCCATTTTAACCCAACAAAATTCAGTCCTCGCTAAAAGTTATTTCATTCTTACAAAGCATTAAATCCAAAAAAGGATTCAGTAACATCCAGCTTCACATTTCACTATCAATAATGAAGGAGAAATCTCTAACCCACTGAAATTTAGCCTATTTAAATAGGTATATGCCAGTAAAATACCCATATGTCTTTACAGACCTCTGTTCTGTGCTTGATTTTAATTTATTAGAATGCATCAATGGGTCTAGAATAGTACCATTTTGTCTTTAACAGCTCAAATAGGAAATCCCCATTAGTGTAATAAATAATGTATTTGGCAGGGAATTGGCAAGCCATCTTAATCAGAAAACTTCCTGGCTGACAATCACACAAAATTGAGACCACAAAGCATATCTTAAATGTTTCAGCACTTGGATTTTCCTAAATACTTCTTTTAAGTTCCTTCTGAGCAACTTGCACAAAGATCAAAACATACTAATTTCATCACTGCTGGCCAAAATCATAAAAGAAACTTATAAAAGCATATGGATATATTTACTAACTTATAAACAACAAAATGTCTCATGAATTTATTGAAAAGATTCAATAAGATAAAGGATTTTCCTCATTTGTAAAATAAAGAGATTGAGCTAGATGATAGTTAAAATAACTTCAAGTCCTAAAATTCTAATTATTTTGCTCCCTAAGTGAACAGCACTTATTTTTCTCTTCTCATGAGGAAAGTTACTAGTATCTCTGTTTTACCATTTCTATATTTCTACTTCATACTTAATAATTATAGTGTATTGAACTGACACACTAGACGCCTTGGATTTAGTATTGCCTCTCTGAGAAGTGGAAATACAAAAGAAAAACTCATTACCACAAACTAGCATGAACAGCTAATTTGGAGGATTTTCTCCTACCCTTCCACTCTCTCCTTTTATATGCCCCTCTCTGCCCCAATTCTATTAAGTACACATACACTCACTCACACACACACACACACACACACACTCCATCACCACCACCCCACCACCACCACCAGGATGTCCATTATGAATATAACTATTTCTAATCTGTCGAGAGCACCAGAGACCATCCTCAGGAACCAGGGTAGAAACAACTCTTCCTAGAATCCATTTTAGATGTCTCCCCCAACAGTTCAGCTAGAGGTCCTGCACTGTGAGGACATTTCGGTCAGATACTCGTTCACAGCCCTTGGAAATAGTGCCAAGAAGTAAAAGAGTTAAAATTAAATCTAGTGAAAGATGCCACTAAGCAAGTAAGAGATTCTAGGACTGCCTATGGTCAGGTCCATGCGGTACACTTTTACTTGAGCCAACTATTGTATTAGACATATCAGTGGTGGGGAAAGATACTATGTGGAATTTATAGGAAAGCAAGTGAGAAAATCACAGCTCGGGTCCTGGGTCACATAATTTGCAATAGGGAATTGACATCTTTTGAATTGCAACTCTTGGCATAGCACTGAGCTATGATGCAAATTGAAAGCCTGAATATGGGACACCACATGACTATTTGGCTAGAATTTCTCATCATGAGCTAAATCCTGGCTGACCCACCAACTCAGATAGCCCTTGTCATCCAGCATGGTTGTACCACTACTTATTCCCCAGCTCACTCCCCGGGACCAGAAGGGGGATATCTAAGGACTAACTGATAGAAGATGGAAAAGCCTAAACTCGGTTTGCAGATGAATCAGCTCAGTATGTGGATAGAAGCCACTATATAGTTCAACCCAGGGAAAATCCTCCAAATTGGCCATGTTGATCCCAATTTGGCCAGTGCATCTGATCATCTACTTTGTGTGATAAAAGTGGCCTAAAATTAGAACATAGAAGGACTCATGGATAGTCTAGCTAGCTATTCAAAATCCTAGAAGAAAAAGATTTTAGAAGATCAGAGACAAAAATGTCTGGCAGAAAGACTATCTATAGATAAATGAGACTGGGTATAAAGTACGAAGATCTTTGTATTCAAAGTTAACACCAATCTAAGAGCACCCTCCATGGAAGAGGCGCTAAACAACCAGGTAGACTCAAGCAGATGACGGCAGCCAGCTGTTATTGGCCAGGCCAATGCTGGAACAATGGACATATTAAAAAGTGGCAGTGATGACAGAAATTAGACATCAACCCAGCAGCACAGGCTCCAACTTTCCATAATGAATCTAGCTACAGCTGCCTCTAAATGTCCAACCTGCCAGCAACAAAGATCAATCCTGAGTCCATGCTATGGCACCATTCCTCAAGGAGACCATCTGTATATTTGATGGCAAGTTGCCTACATCTGATCCCTTCAACCCTGAAGAGGAATAGGAATAGACCTTCCGGGTACAGATTGTCTTTTCTGCCCACAGTGTCTTAGCCAGCAGCACTATCCAGGGGTTTGCTCTGTCTGCACACTACCCCACACATAGCAGAATAGGTATGAGAGTGAGCACATGACATAAGGCTACAGCACTCATATCACATCATGAAAATGTTGATAACAGGTAGACTATATGGACAAGGAGACTCATTGTCCACATGTCTCTAGAAGCAGGGATTTATTGCCCCAATTGACCAGGTGCTGTCAGGCCCTTCATGAATTGCATCAGCTACAGATATCCCCACTTCCTGCGGTGGCCCCCAGTTAGCAACTGTTTCAAGCATGAATTAAAAAAAAAAAAAAAAAAATTGAGCCAACTTGTCCCAGTGAGTAAGGGTCATTGTAGCTCCAAAGCACAGGATGGTCAATTCTTACATCACTTCTGCATCACTGTTGAACTTCTACCTAGCTACATTTGCTTGCCTTTTCTTCCACAATTATTAATCCCATGGGCACTGCCTAAGAGACATTTATTCCCTAAACTTCATCTCTCAAAGAACCAACCTGAGTTATGTTTTCTAAAGGAGTCTTAGGAAAGAGATCCAAAATGGATCATAGATGCAAATGTAACAGTTAAAATTATAAAAACTTCAAGAAGAAAGCATAGGAGAAATTCTTAGTGAGTTGGATTTAGCAAAGACTTCTTAGATACGAAACAAACAGCATAAACAAAATTCATAAATTGGGCTTCATCAAAATTTAAGTTTTGCTCATCAAAAGATGATGTGAATGAAAGAAAAGATAAATCATAGGCTGGGAGAAAATATTTGCAAAATATATGCTTAACAAGGATTTATACCTAGAATACAATCAATAATAATAAGATAAATAACCCAATAAATATAAGCAAAACATCTGAAATGATGCTCTACTGAAAAAGATATAGAGATGGCAAAAAAGCTCATGAAAATATTCCTAACATTCTTAGTCATTAGGGAATTTAATTTATTAAAGTGCATATTATATGCAAATTAAAACTGTATGAGATACTTCTACATCACTAGCATTTCTAAAACTAAAAAGACTTTATACCAAACATTGATGAGGATGTGTAACAACTAGAACTCATATATAGTGCTCTTTAAATGTAATAAGGTATAGCCAGTTGAAAAACTGGTTGGCAGTTTATTATAAATATAACTCAGCAACTCCACACCTATATCCTTATCCAAGGAAATTAGGAACATATGTTCCCTGCAGTTTTAGTCATAATAGCCCTGGAAACAACCAAATGTCCATCAACTCTTAAATAAATGAAAAAATTGTGTCATATTCTTATAATGGAATACTACTCAGTAGCAAAGAGAAACATACTTCTAATACATGCAATAATATGAATAAATCTCAAGAACATCAGCAGGTCATAGGGAATGATTCAATCTATACTAAATTCTAGAAAAGCTAATCTATAGTGACAGTAGTAAGCAAGATCAGTTGGATCAAGCTGTGGGTGCAGGAGGGAAGGACTTCAAGGGGCAAGGAGGAACATTCTGGACTGATGCAGATATTTTATATTTTATATTTATATATTTATATTTATATTTTATATATTTTATATCCTGACCAAGTAGTGGTTAAACAGGTGCATATATTTATCAAGTTATAAAACTCCACACTTAAATTCTTTGCATTACTGTATTAAATTCTACCTCCGTAAAGTTAAAAAACATTTAAAAACCATTTTATTTATTTTTTTTAAGATTTTATTTATTTATTTGACAGAGATCAGAAGTAGGCAGAGACACAGGCAGAGAGGAGGCAGAGAGGAGGAAGCAGGCTCCCTGCTGAGCAGAGAGCCCTATGCGATGCGGGGCTCGAATCCCAGGACCCTGAGATCATGACCTGAGCCGAAGGCAGAGGATTAACCCACTGAGCCACCCAGGCGCCCCTAAAAACCATTTTAAAGGAGTGTAACCAAAAGAAATGAAAGTAAGGACTTGAGTAAATATTTGTATACCTATGTTCATAGCAGTTTTGCACAATAACCAAAAAGTGGAAATAAGCCATGCGTCTATCGATGGATGAATGTATAAACAAAATGTGGCACATGCATACAATGACATATTATTCAACCTTTAAAATCTAACAACCTCTGACACATGTTACCACATAGATGACTTTGAAAACATTGTGCTAAATAAAATAAACTTGTTACAAATGTCGTATCATCCCATTTACATGAGGTCCTTAGAGTAGTCAGATTCATAGAAATAGAAAATAAAGGCTAGGAAGAAAGGGGAATGCTAGTGATCAATGGGTATAGAGTTTCAGTGAGGGAAGATAAAAAAGTTCCAGAGGTGGATGGTGGTAAGAGCCACACAACAATGTGAATATACTTAATGGCATGAAACTATACTTAGAAAATAGTTAAAAAGGGAAATTGTGTGTTATGTATAGTTCAGCACAATAAAAAAAAAGGAGAGGTACTAAAGACAGGATGTGAGGAAAGATACCCCCATTGAAATTAATATTTTACTTCTTTGGTGAGGAAAGCATGGCAACCAAGACCTGAGTTGCAGGAGAAGCTCTGATATTGGAAAACTGAGAAGCAGGGGATTGAGAAGGTTAGAAAGGAAGAGTTTCAAATAGTTACCATCCTGACCAACAGGACAGGTGAACCCGATGAGCCAGATGATTATCTTCATGTTGAAATGCAAGGAAATTGCATCTTAAGTCTCTCGTAAAAGGGCTATCCCTCTACCCTCTAAAAGCTGGAAGCATATATATTATGGGAGATTACTAGAGAATTGACTAATGGAAAGTTTTGGATTTGGATTGGGCCTGCTGTCCGCACAATAATTTTCCTGTGGGCTAAGACAGAAGGTCATTAGGTTTTCCCCAATTCCTAAGAGGAACACTGGCAAATTGCCTAGATTCAGAGGAAATCAACAGAGCAGCTGTACTTCTAGTCACTGCAGACATAGCCAAAAGCTTGCCATACCCTCCACACAGAGCTACAAGCCACTTCAAAATCACTGAGACAAGGACTTCATAAATCTTAAGGATAAACTCCCTGCTCATGAAAACAAAGAGCAAGTTCCAAAGCATCTTCTTTGATTTCTTCTGATCTCTCTTTAATTGAAGAAGCCCGGCCCCAACGTCGAGATTGGGCCTAGTCTCTCAAAGAGAAGAACAAATTGCCCCAGAGTCCTTAACATGAAGGTCCATTAAAACATTCGATCTGCCTGGAGAGACTCTAAACCTTGTCACCTGTTCTGAACAAAAGATAATATTCAAGAATCTCAGAGGCTTTTAGATACAGGATCAAAGATAACATTAATTCTGGGAAACTTGAATAGAGGGAGAGAAATTATTTTGACAATTGAAGTATATGAAGGAGAAAGTAGCTGAGGTTGTTGAGTTGTGATAATTGCTTGACACAGAGGACCAAGGAAGTTTTCTTTGGATGGCATCACCTTTCCCTGAGTGTGTAATTGCAATAGTTTTGTAGTGATTCTAGGGATAGAAAGAGTCTTCAAAATGTTGAAGTGTAGGACCCAAACAATTGGGCATGCCAAAAGGAAATCTCTAGAATGACCCTGTATTGCCACAGTTGCAAGTACAAAAATACCATGGTACATTAGGACTATACCAATTTACATAATAGGGGTGCAGAAGAACCTAGGAATAACCCTTTATGTTGTTTATTTATCTCTTTAATTCCCCAGTTTGACTTGTCCAAAACAGAGACGGACATTGAATCAACCTTTTAGTAATCTGTGGTTGGCAATACAGCAAATGCGTTCTATTGGATCCCTGTTAATTTTGGTCACCATGTAGTTTGCCTTCATTTGGCCAGAATTATACATTTATTGTCCCATTATAAAGATAAAGTGTCTAGCACCATGTTATAATCTAATAAGGTAAAAATTAAATGGGTGTTCTTGACCTAATTCAAATAGAAGATGTCCTCATGGGGTTACCTGGGTGCCTCAGGCGGTTAAGTCTCTGCCTTTGGCTCCGGTTGTGACCCCAGGGTCCTGAGATGGAGGTCTGCATTGCATCATGCTCCCTGCTCGGCTGGGAGTCTGCTTCCCTCTCTCCTTCTGTCCCTCCCCCCACCTACTCATGTACAGAGTTCACATACCAGCTCTCTCTCTCTCTTTCTCCTAAATAAATAAATAAAATGTTTTTGAAAAAAGAAAAGGTATTTATTTCATAAATGACAGTCAGAAATAATTGTATTGGGGGCTCTGTCTTCCCTTCTTAGTTTCATTAGTAAAAATGATAGAATAATTAAACATTAAAAAAAGAAATTCAATGGCCCTTCACTAAACAATAACTTTTCTGGAAATACTATTATTTGGAACAAATAAATTATGCACTGAGTGAGTCAAAATTTTTTTCCCTTGAAACTCCTGCCACTAAACAGGATGCAAAGAAGTAAGAGCCATGTATGGAAATTGCCACATCTGACTATTACGCTGCAGTCTCATCATTGAGTTACATGGCATCCTGAACAGGAGGTCCCTTAAACTTTACCCAGGAAGCTTTCTAACCTTTCAGCCTATATAACCAATACAACCAAGACATGACTCTCCAGTGATCTTTTTATTTTTTAAGATTTTATTTATTTATTTGACAGATAGAGATCACAAGTAGTCAGAGAGGCAGGGAGAGAAAGAGGAGGAAGCAGACGCCCTGCTGAGCAGAAAGCTCAATTCGGGGCTCCATCTCAGGACCCTGAGATCATGACCTGAGCCGAAGGCAGAGACTTTAACCCACTGAGCCACCCAGGCGCCCCTCCAGTGATCTTTTACATAGAATCATTGGCCTGTCTCTAAGAAGATGACAAAGTTGTCAAATCTGTCAAATGGTAAACTCACTTAGAAAATCAGTTGTCGGGCGCCTGGGTGGCTCAGTGGGTTAAGCCGCTGCCTTCGGCTCAGGTCATGATCTCGCGTCCTGGGATCGAGTCCCACATGGGGCTCTCTGCTCAGCAGGGAGCCTGCTTCCTCCTCTCTCTCTCTGCCTGCCTCTCCAACTACTTGTGATTTCTCTCTGTCAAATAAATAAATAAAATCTTAAAAAAAAAAAAAAAAGAAAATCAGTTGTCCCCCACTCATTGAGTCATAGTTAAAACAGAAAAACTCAAAGAGAGAACACTAAGTCCTTTTTCCACCACTATGAATCTGATTATATCTGATATTCTAGTACTCTCAATGGGCAAATGAGATCTCATTGTTAAATGGAAGCAGAAAAATCAGGAGAGAGTAATGTCCTTTAGAGAAATGTATTGCACTACCAGAGACCAGCCCTTGGTAAGGACATTCTTACTGATTCCCAAGGTATACCGCTTCTTCCAAGAAACAGTGTTCTTGACCTCTGCACCTTTCCCATCTGATACTTCCAAGACCTTTACTTTCAAATATTACAAGATACGGTAGCTACCCAAATCCCATTTTGGAGGCTAACAAAATTGAGACAGAGCAGAGACTGGACTCAAGCCTCCTCACCCAGGAACTTGCAGAGAAAAACAAAACAAAACAAAAGACACCCAAATAACCCATTCTCTAGCCCAGCTTGTGGGTGCTGCTTGCCATCAGGAAGCCAAAAGCCACAAGCTCCAAGCAAGACCCATGGCCCGGCTTACAATGAGTTTGCCCCTCTGAGAAATAAGCCATTCCGAGCCACAGTGAACCCCTATGCTGACCTTTCACTGATTTTTTTCCCCTCATTATTATGCTAAAAATCATGCCCAGGGATGGAAATGTGGCATGCTAATTAAACACGCAATATTTGAAAATCATAATCTCTAAGTGTGCAGGCACTGATAAATCCTTACCTCTACATGGTTAAAGACCACCTTTTGCCCCCCACAAAGCCTCTTTATAATGTTCCCAGACCTCTCTTCAGGTGGCCAGCCTGAGGACGCTTTCCTTTGTGCTGTCACCCCCACGCTCCAGCAGAAGCCTTGCTTGGAACTCCTGCTGGGCCCCTGGCCAATTTCTAACTGCTTGCTGGGTACAACCAAGCTTAGTAACAATATGATTGAAGGTGGAGTCTTCTTCATGATAACAAATTATCATCTCAGTAATTACTCCCATCAAAGTACCACCTTCTATAACTCATGCCTCATAGCAAATGAGATGAAGTAAGAGTCTGGCCAAAAAATATGCTAGAACTTCAGACATACCTGGCCATATCCACCACCATAAAGAGATCTGGTACAATTCAGATGGCCAGTTCGTTACTTGCTTCTTTACTCAAGCACTAGAGAGAAAATAGAAGTAAAGCTGACTTACTTACTGAATAGGGACAAAGAGTACGTGATTCACTGGGGGGAAATGGGTTCCCCAAAAAAGTCAATACTGGTATCTAAAATTATATTTTCTTATATTTTAGTTACGTTAGGAGGAAAACTTGATGAAATAAGCACGGGCATTCATTTCTGAATGCTGGAAATGTTAAAAATAAATATTAAAACTCCCTTTGGCCAAATATGTGGCCACTTACATATGAACCACTTAAAAGCCAAATCATACACACAGTGACTGAGGAACCAGGAAATATTGGATATTTTGCCGAACAGAGCTGGGGTACTTTAATTGAAAGTCCAGAAATCCTTTAAAACTAAGAGGTCTCTGATTATCTTTTTCTTCTCCCATATTTTTTTCTTTTCTAATGTAGTTCTCTGATCCTTCTACTCGGTGGATGGATACTACTAGGTAAGGCCAGCATACAACCTCACTACATCCAGAATGTCCTAATCAACTTCACTTTGGAGGCCCGAGCTTGAGGTTGCTAACTCTGATGAGAGACAGGGCTACTTCCAGCATATATGGAAACATTTAACCTCTGTCCTGAGCCATTTGATAGGTTTTAGCCTCCCATTTTAGAAGGGTGTGTCTATACAGAGAAGATCCTTGGTCTCAAACTATTAATTACATCCTATCATACATTGAGCAGAGCAATAGCGGGGACAGGTAGAAGACCACTCAACCAGAAAAGAGATCAATTTGTTCTACTTTAACAACTAGAAAAACTAATTGATACTAATAAAAGTTGGTTTATATATATTCTACAATTGTCTCTGGGTGACTAATGTATCAACATGATTCAAAAGAACACGAGAATACTTCCAGCAGCACAAAAATGTCAGTTAAATATTTCTATGTACTTGGTAGACTATTCAGTAAATGTTGCCACAAATCCCAGGCATTGCACCTGGGCCACGTAACTAGATTTCATTGTAGCTCCATGAGCCCTTGGAGGTAGAAATATGAAGACTATGAAACAGTATGAACCAGTTAAAATCTTCCTAGATCTGAATGGCTTTGGCACCTGCTCAGAATACACGTAGTACTCAAACATTAAAAACTGCATGGTATATAGA
The DNA here is from genome assembly GCF_964662115.1 of Mustela nivalis. Classification (NCBI taxonomy): domain Eukaryota; kingdom Metazoa; phylum Chordata; class Mammalia; order Carnivora; family Mustelidae; genus Mustela; species Mustela nivalis. Next base: position 19,479,243 of record NC_139039.1, on the reverse strand, counting down.
ATTTTGGTTAGTAGAATTATATTAACATGTCTAGTCCTGTGGGAAACAGCTAATTCTGCAGAGAGAAGGGAGCGCTCTAGATGATAGCATAGCCCACGTCACAATAGGCTTTCAATAGAATTCATGAGAGAATTAAGTCCCAACAGACTCATTATGTATAATGGATTAATTTGTGTTGTATACATCTAAAATGATACCAAATATGTTCCCTGGGAGGATTAAGAAATAGTCACACTATTTCTCTATAGGGCTTAATTCTCTGGCAAAACTCAGTTGAAACAAATTAACCAGTCAATATATGGCCACTCTAATGAGTTAGACTGTGCAAAGAACTAAAGTGTTGTTGGGCAGAAAATAATCACAAGAACAATGAAACTTACTCTAATATGCTTAGAAAACAATTGAAGGAAGAGTTTTAAAATCATGTTATATAATTTATAAGTCCATACTGGAAGAAAAATTGGCATAAGGTATAAACATTGCCAGTTTAACACTGTTCCTTCATTTTGTCATCATTTATATATTACCAGGTAAAAGAAAGGTAATTGTAAAGGAATTTAAATGCCTAAATGTGACCTGCAGAATTGTTTTCTTCAGCCAGAAGTGAACTGTTCAACCCACTGCATGAAATAACGTATTTATCCTCTTCTCGTCAACTTCTTCAGCACAATCCCTGTGCACACTACTAGCCCACGGTAGGTTTGGTTAGTACGCTCAGTTTGGGAACCTTAGAATAATATTGGCTGTAGGTTCTATGAAAATATTTAGGTTTGTTCTTTTTTTTTTTTTTTAAGATTTTATTTATGTAACTGTCAGAGAGAGAGCACAAGCAGGGGAAGCAGCAGGCTCCCTGATGAGTAAGGAGCCCAATACGGGACTCCATCCCAGGACCCTGGGATCCTGTCCCAAGCTGAGGGCAGATATTTAACCAACTGAGCCACCCAAGGATCGCAAAAATATTTAGATTTGTTCTAATATCATGTCATACATACTAAACCCCTTCTCTGTCAATAGGAAGACATTGAGCAACTCTTACCATGGGCCAAGAATTATAGACATTAATCACGCCAACCAACATTATACTATTAAGCAAAATACCCTAATTAGTAATACCATATTTTTGGTTAGAGGAAAGTAATGTGACTTCATCTCACATATCATATATACCTTGAGGAGCAAGATTATCATTTTAAGAACCTACAGGCTGAAGTTAATTGAGCCTAACTTCAGTTTATAGATCTCTGTCTAGAGCAAACTGAAATGGAAACATTTTATAATGATTGTGAGAAATTTGAAAGAAATTTGAAAGCAGCATTTATTTGGATTGATTATTTGGACTAACGCCCCTCCCAGATGTCCCAAAATTATATTTGCTAGTGGAAGCATCAGACACTGAACACATAGGAGTTGTCTGATGTACTAACTCCTCACTTCTCACTTACCAATAGTATATAATAACCTCTTAAACTTTACCATTAGAAATTAGAAACTGCCTATTTATAGGCATAACAACTTATCGAATAAAGTCAGAGTTTTGGTGTGTGTGTGTATGTATATACAGTATTTCCGATCATTAGTTAATTCACAAAACTGGCACTTTTCATACACTGCATTATAAATATAAGTGCTGGCTAAAGGAATGGTAAGATAAAACAAAGTCCTAATAGATCTACTAGGTATCTGAATAGATTTCACTTGATACTCCTAAAGGGAAATGGTATGTGAACACATTATTTAATATATATGTGATATATGAGACTAATAATAATAATAAAAAAATAAAAATCACCCCCTAGATGATTTTGTACATACATTAAAGTGTGAGAAACATTGTTCTAGCCTAGTGATTCTCAGAATGTGATGTCCAGGCCAACCACATCAATACCACCTGGAAACCTCTTAAAAATTCAAATTTTTAGACCCTACCCCAGACGTATACATCAGACACTCTAGGTCTGGGACCCAGCAATCTGTGCTTCATCAAACCTTCCACGTTGGGAACTGGTGGCAGCTGCTAACATTATCATCACAACATCCTCAGGGCCATGCAGCATCTAAGAGTGATGACATTGACAACTGCAGGGCAGAAGCAAACAAAACCTTAAGAAAGGTCTTCAGTTGGGTTATGGACCTTGGGGAGGGCATGTGCTACGGTGAGTGCTCTGAAGTATGTAAGCCTGACCATTCACAGACCTGTACCCCTGGGGCTAATAATACATCATATGTTAATAAGAAAAAGTAAAATAAAACAAAACAAAGTAAAACAAAAAGAAAGAAATGTCTCCAAGAACATACCAGATTTGTATGTGTAAAACTGTCTAAACTTACTTGTGCTCCTGTCCCCGCTGCTCACTAAACTCCCACCACAAAGCTCCTTCTCACCATAGGAGGCCAGGCTTTGCTTCCTCTTCTTATCAGGCTCTTATTCTCCTCTTAGGCTGGGTAGCTCCTTCAAATTCTTTACAGCTCGTGAAGAATGCCATCTCCTTAGAGAAGCCCCCTCATCCTACCTAAATTTGTTCTTTCTTTTTGTGTCAGAACCTTGTTTCCCCCGAGGACCACATCACAATTCACACTTATAGCATTACAGCATTTATCTGTTAGCTTACTTGCTTATCTTCTGTTTCTCCTACAAGCCATTAAGTTCCAGGAAGGGCTCACTTCTGTCTTGACCACCGTCATCCTTAGTGCCTAAATATTTCTTCTGTATAATAGGCTTTCATGAATATATGACTAAATAGAGATATAATGAAAAAGGTACCAGACTCAGATACCATTATTAATGCTAATGCTACATAGACTAATTCTCCTGTGATCATAGTAGGAAAAAAAATTGAGTCTTTGCTACACCGAATCAAGAAAATAAGTGTGCATAAATTGCCTATCATGTTTCATAATTTTCAGCATTACAAGTTTGCTAAATATCAAAGTATTTCTCCAAGGAGCCTAGAATTTTTGTCATTTAAAAAATATGTTATATAAGTAGAACAACTTTCTCCTAAAAAGGAATGAGACCAAAAGACAAAATAAAAATGTTTAATTCCCTTTTGAATGAGTGTTGAATTCAATACAATTTGATAAAACATTTTTCTAAGCCAAAGGAACCAATGTTACATTTAGAAGGCAATTGACTGCAAAAAAATGTATTGTCTATGCTATACTTTATTTTTAGAAAGAAATTCAAGATTTTATTCTATGTTTTCTATGATGCAAAAAGGATGTCTTCTCTACAGCTCAGGACATCACAAGAAAGTAATGGCACAATAAAAGAAGTTTTGTTGGTTTTTTTTTTTCCTTTGCATTATCTTCATATACCAGTAAAAAATAAACTCTTTAATAAATAAATATATATAATAAATATTTGCAAATCTAAAATGTATAAATAGGTCCATCCTTTAAAAAAAATGTTCCATCTTGATGTGGCATGTTCTATAGCTCATGTTTCATCCAGAGTTTTTACATATCATTCTGTAACCTACAAAAGCCTACAAGGTCCTCAGACTTTATGTAGCAATAATCTTGGTCAACAGTGTCAATTTATCTCTTCAACATGAAGTATCTACTTTTAATGTAACTTCTGAAGTAAACATAATCCAGAGAGGTGAGGTACCAGCAGCAAACCAGGTGGGGTTCCCATCATCCACAGTTCAACAAATTTTCAGCTTCAATCTACCAGTAAGGACTGAACCAATGAACCTAAGGGAACTTAATCCACTTATAAAGAGAGGTCTTGATCTACTCCCAGCCAAAATATTATTTTTTTTTGTTCTCAATATTCTTCCCAAATTCAGCCACCCAGGAGAAAACTCCATAACATTTTGAGAAGACTCCCGGGTTACTATTTTACAGTGTGAACTCTGACGAGAGAGAATGGTTGTAGCTTGGCTCTTCAGCGAAGACACTGTCATGCTTCAACTGTACATCAGTATGTCCTTGTACAATTCAGGAACTCTTTCTGGATCCACTGGTCTAGGCAGGAAATGTGTAAATTTCTGATGTCTTTTGGACCTGGCACCATCTCTTGGAGTTCCATCTTTGTTAAGTGCCACGAAATACCTACGGCCAGTGTCTCCATGTTTATATATGTTGGATGAATAGGTATTATACCAGTTCTCTTCAAATTGCTCTCTAAAGATGCATTCAGAAGTCAATTTCTCCTGTAAGACAGAAGGTAACTACCATTAAAAAAATACCTTTGTGAGAATTTCCTTAGAAAAGTCTCATCTCTATATTTGTATTGCCTTGCTTACAATAATATCATTGTCAAAGAAGGGGAAAAGGATGAATTGGTTTTGCTTTATTTTGTTTTAGTTCTTACATTACCTGGAATTCTTCCAGGCAACTAAACCTCTTAGTAGTTTATTTCAAATAATTTTAAGTTAAGTGTGAGTTCTCAGTTTTATTGTCAAATACTTAATCAATACCCAGAACTTTTCATGTTTCATTATATCTTTCTCCTACCACCATCCCCACCAAACAAGCCTGTATTTATCTTGTTCTGTTGTTAGAAAGTTCTACATAGCAAGTCTGTACTGTCATTTTGAAACGTGTCAAGATCTTGCTAACATCCAAATTCCTAATTCAAAACCATCATTCCAAATCATATATCTTCCCTAAATGTATTTATTAATTGGTTGATGATGCATTTCCCATCACTAACTTTCATCTAGAGGTTACCATTAGGTAAATGTAGTAAAGACCCAATGATTTCTTGCCTTTTTAAGTTGAACTGCATCTTATCCTAAGAGATAAAACACAGTTACTTTTTGAGTCATGGCTCTTTAATTATCCAGATATGGTCAACCAGATATGTAGTTGCCATTTTCTGTTGTTCTCCACAATATCTTAGGACTTCATTCAGTCGTTTCCTATTTACGAAGGTCAGCAACATAAATACGTAGCTATGGAAGGTGATCACAGGTAGAGAAAATTTACATTAAATAAATGTGAAGGTGAAAAGAATTTAACATGGCAAGAAGAAATTGTCTTTTTTTCTGTGTCTCTGGTAGGAATAATCAAAACATGGAGGGAAGTAGAAAGACTCAGGATAATAGGCAAGCAGACTAGCAAGCTGAAAGCAGTAGATGTTTGGGGCTTAAAAACTATAATTGAGGGCGCCTGGGTGGCTCAATTGGTTAAGTGCCCAAATCTTGATTTCAACTCAGGTCATGATCTCAGGGTTGTGAGATGTCAGGGTCACACTGGGTGTGGAGCCTGCTTAAAATTCTCTCTCTCCCACTCCTCCTGGCCCTCCCAACCCCTCTTGCATGCGTGTGCTCACTCTATTAAAAAAAAAAAAACAACCTGAAATTGAGTTAGTATACTACTACCCAGACATATGGAAATTAATTGGAATATAAATATTTAATTTCTACATATATGTATTTTATATGTTTCTTCTGACATGTATTATTGGTAGTTTTTTTACTGGCAAAATAGTCATAATTTTAAGAATTACAATAATGTTTTTAAAATACGTACTGAGAAAAAATAAGAATAAAAAATAAAATAAAATACATACTGAGCCATAGAGTTCTCCTTTGTCATTCATTCCAAGGTAAAGACCACTGTCCACACCTCTAATACTGACCAGCCCCACTGCCACACTGATGAATTCCAGGATACCTGTATTTATAAACAAAATAATGACATACTTATTAATGAACATGTGATTACTGAAAATCTTCCAAAGAGTAAACCAATATTGCTAAATATAATAATGTAGGCAGAACTCCTTCATAAGCTGAAAAGTGCTATTTAGTCATCTTATTATGATGATCTTCCCATTTTACAGATGAAAAAAAACCTAAAAAGAAAAGTTGTCCATCATGGTATAATGTTAAAGGTATAAAACCTTAAACCAGACTGACTTGCATAATGTACCTTGAAATTTACAGTAATTTAAAATTTCATAGTAACTTACTGACCAGTCTGTCCACACAAGTCATTTATCATCTTTGGGGTTCAGTTTCCTCATGTACAAAATAAGCAAAATGCCTCTTTCCAGAAGAGTGATAAGGACTGACACATTTAGGCATTCAACAAATGAAGCTATTATTATCATAAATTAGTACATAATAGAGATGTTCCTAGTTCTCTATGATTCCATTAGTTAATTACATATGTTCTATTAATTGTTTGGGTTTTTTTTAAAGATTTTTTATTTATTTGACAGACAGACCACAAGTAGGCAGAGAGGCAGGCTAAAAGAGAGAGGAGGAGGAGGCAGGCTCCCTGCTGAGCAGAGAGCCCGATGTGAGGCTCGATCCCGTGACCCTGGGATCATGACCTGAGCCGAAGGCAGAGGCTTTAACCACTGAGCCATCCAGATGCCCCGTTCTATTAATTGTTTTGTTTTGGTTTTGCTAACTATGAATCAAGTCCATCTTTTCTCCCAACAGCCAGTATACCTTATATGGATACATTAGTGTTTTATAGTTTATAAAGGCTTTTGACTTATATTTTCTATCTGGTCCTCAAAAAAAACAATTCCTTAATATGGGTATGGAAGATATTATTGTCCCCATTTTTACATATAAAGAAACTGAGGCTCAAAAGGATTTATTGAATTGCCTAAGAATATGAAATTCTAAATTAGTAGAACTGACACTTGAACTCACATCTTCTGAGCCCTAATCCAGCGTTTCTACTTCAGGACTATCCATTGGTTTCAAAACCAATGGAGATATATCTATATAGATATATAGGTATATTATATATTATCTATATATTATATATGTAATCTATATGTTATAGATTACACAGTATGTGTAATAAGAACCTGTCACATGGTTCTTAAAAATAAATATGATAGTTCAAAGAAGTAAAAGAACTGTATAATTCATTAAATATGATAGACAAATACTGAGATTTTAGAATGCAAGTAGATTTTGTTATCAATAACTTTCTAAAATTATTTTCATTTATCAATAGATAAACCAGTATCAAACATTCTCCTACTAATACACGAATACACCACAGTAAAAGAAATAATGTTCCCTTTGCATCACTCTTTTTCTTTGTACACACTAACCTTTGGAATAATTTCTTTATCTTGTTCTTTAGACTCTTTGTTGAAAATATATATAGACATACTTTCTATGGTTGAAACTGCCTTTAATAGTTTTCTACCTTCACCCCTTTCCTCCTTCTTAAGCTGTACAAGCAATATAAATGTGCACTGTTTAGTCTGATTTTCATTCTTTAAAATTTTTTTTTAAGATTTTATTTATTTATTTGTTTGACAGAGAGAGAGAGATCACAAGTAGGCAAGAGGCAGACAGAGAGAGAGGAAGGGAAGCAGGCTCCCTGCTGAACAGAGAGCCCGATGCGGGACTTGATCCCAGGACCCTGAGATCATGACCCGATTGGAAGGCAGTGGCTTAACTCACTGAGCCACCCAGGCGCCCCAAGTCTGATTTTCATTCTTAAGTCATATCTTGATTTATTGTACAGATTCCTGTTTGGACATGTGGTGTTCCCAAGGCCAAGAGAAAGTCCAAAATCTGGCTAACCCTTATACAGAGAGTTCTATTCTGTCCAGAACCTAATTCATTCTTTAGCAGAAACATAGATTCTTAAGCTCTAAACATAGATTCTCCAGAGCTCAAATTAGCTCTTTCAAACGATTGGTAGATCATGTACAACACTAGAGCTATCAAGGACCTTATAACAAGAATACACTACCAAATAGACTATAAGTGGCTTGAAAGATTCAGTGCCCTTAATTGAGAGCCAAAAGAGAGAAGATAAGATACTGCAGGAAGACATAGACTCTATAGGATAGTCACTGGAATGATGAACATAGAGGTGGAGAGTAAAAAAAATTTAACCTATGGTCAAGCTCATTAGTGAGTGGTTCCTGTTAGAAATAAAAAGATAGACCTAAAACATGATCCGTAAAAGAAGGTAATATTAATAGAATTTCATCCAGGATATACTTACAAATGTATAATTACTTGAAGTTGTATTGAATGTTAAATTCAAATGGAAAAGTATATGAGGGCTCACTATAAGGTAACTTAATTCTCTTTAAATATCTGACTTACATTAAGATGCTCTTGTCTTTCAAAACCCAGAGACTGATTAAATGATTAGGATGTATAAGAGAACCAATTTCCAAGTACAATAAAATATAAGTTTCAAAAAATGTTTCATTTCCATATAAACTAATCATATAACAGGTCTTATAAAGTATCTATTTTTTCTTTCAATAATAAATAGTAAACCACCTATACTTTACTTCTCATTTTAAGATAATGCTGTTATCTTGTAAAAAATCTGTAGTTGTAGAAATCACATATATTTTTAGAACAATTGTATTCATAGCTTCAAATTTATTAAACAACATCTAAAACTTCATCCTTAACCAGGCATTAATAATTTTGCAATGGCTCACAGAGATTGATGGGAAAAAGGTTATGTGTTTTTTGAGTTCCTCTTAAAGATTTTAGCCACACTTTTAAATTCTGATCCTTTTTCTCCTCAAGGAAATAGTATACCACATAGTAATTTGTAATCACTTGATTCTTAAATGGGATTTGACAAGTCTTTCTTATTTATAATATGAGGTGGCAACTAAGCTAATTCCTTAACAAAGAGTAGACATGAAAAACTTTCCTTAAGAGGTAATCACAGATTTTAGATAGATTTTCTAATGCCCAGTGTCCCATAAAAAGACTTGGAGGGACTTTGTCTTTCTGGTATCATTTTCAAAGCCAGCCTTTTTAAGAATCATAATAAACAGGTGAGTCAACCCACAATGCAACCACATCAGACAAATCTATGGAGAATAGGGGAGAATAAAGGAAAAGCCTTTAAAGGAGTATGTTTGATCTCAGGTTAAACTTTTTTTTAAGTAATGATTCCATGTTTACATATTAGGTAAAATCGTCCTACTGTACTACTGTGCAGAAAAACTCTATCATAAATGTAGAGGGAACTCAGATAGGAAATTATTTTAACCTCACTGGAACCTTTTTGTTTAGCTTCTATTGATGTGGTTTTCAAATTTTAAATACAGGATTCTGAATTTTTCACATCATCAATCATGGGAAAATTAGTATAAACTATCAAACATGTTACTTACTTTAACATCACAAATACCCATTCTCAAGCTTTTTCAAAATTCTCACTTTGATGGCACATAAATGAGTTTAAAAGAAAAATACCAAAATGATCTCATAATGAATAACTGAGGTGCTAGAAAAAGAAGGCAAATACAGAGAGAAACATATGATATACATGCAAAACAAACTTTCTTCTCACCTCTACTCCCTTATGATGTCTTAGCCATCCAACGCCACTAGGATGCACTGTAAGGCATGGCAGAGGCTGTTCAAACCTCCTCAGGCTATCAGAACTAACCTGGGTTCTTTTCCCTTTGTATAACAGTAGATATTTTGTTTTGATATGTAGCCTCCCACCATAGTGACTTAAACTACCACAAAATACGTTTAACTCATATTTTTGCAATTACTAAATAATTATGTAAAATTTTAGCAAAAATATATTGTAAAAGATAGCAATTCTGATATAAAATATTTTTTAAGGAAATGATTTAAATACCAGGTTAATGAATGTTATCAAGTCTACAAATATTTATAATCTCTTCCCATAGATTTATATCTCTTCCTATAGTCTTATAAAGAGACACAATCTGAAAGAAGCAACTTGTGTCATGGGGGAGTTACAGGTGAACCACAAGTGTCTTAAAGGTAGGTGTCCAAGGCTCTACTATGTATCACAAGGGGTGAGGGTAGGGAACGGAGTCTGAGTATTACCTCAGCTTAACTTCTACCTGCTCTGCTTATAGGCCTCACCACATTTGTGTTCATTTCTAAATCTTTCTAGTAGCTGGATGATTTTTTTTCGATAATTAATGGAGTTCGGTAATTTTTAAAAGCAAGAAAACTGAGCCACCTGGTGTCAGCAAAGTTCTTTAGAACCAGAATCTCAGCCTCCTCAATTTAGAAACCACTTTCTAAAAGTGACCCCAAGGTTGGCCAATAGGTCATGACACTCTTGACTCATAGTCAATGGGAATTTGGAAGAGATCAGCGGAAGCTGCAACCATATGGGTTTTAAAAAGTTAATTTTCTAAGCCTTTAAGTGCTACCAAATGACCACCACATGCTCATTTCTACATCTAGAGTTACAAATGCCCCTCAAACCGAGATTTACACTTCTGCAAAGTTTTAATGAGTACTGCAAGCCAAAAAAAGGAATGAGAGTATAAGAACAAGGGGAAGGGGACAAGATAAGAGAGGACCATTCAGAGATGAGATTCTCCAAGAGTCCCTCAGTGTTAAGGAAAAGAAAGGAAGACAGATGTTGGGCCCTTTCCCGTTGCTGCCAACGAGTAAATGGTACTTTTAAAAAATACAATAAATCTCTCCGGTAACGTCCCAAGTTTGATGATCAAAAATCCTTTGAGAATGCTACCGGGTTAACTCTAATATAATGAAAACTCCCGCAGTGGGGGTAAAAGATCCTGAGATGTTAGAACCTGAGAGCATTTTTAAATCACCTAATTTAACTCCATCATTGCACAGAAAAGAAGAATTAAGCCTCAGACTGTTGAGGGCACTTGCTGGTCACACATAGTGTTAGGGAGTAATTAACAGTAGAGATCTATGATTTCCCAACCTAGTGTCACAAGGATCCTTCGTTTGTTTCTTTCTTTTAACTCCTTCTGCTCCCGGGCTTGCTGGAGGCATTCAGAAACACGTCTCGATGTGTTCCCACCCATATCCTCTTTCGTTTCCCCATTTCCTCTTACAGACGGTCAATACTAAGATCTTTGCTTTCCCGTTTCACAATTTCTTAAGAGGAGCTTGGCTGAACGACTGGGCATGCTCAGTAGCCAGCCGGGGTGTGTGTGTGTGTGTGTGTGTGTGTGTGTGTGTGTGTGTGTGTGTGTGTGTGTGTGTGCGCGCGCGCGCGCGCGTGTGTATGTGTGTGTTTTCCTTTTCTCGCCCAAGTAGAACTTAAGCTCAAAGAATTGAGCCTACCAGAGAGCCTACAGGTGAGCCTACCAGTAGCTCCCTGAAAGTTCATCTGTTACCTCTTTGAGTGAATATTTACCTAAATGCCCCCATCCGATAAGAGAGCGACCCTCTGAACAGGAGCCCTGAATGCATTTTTAAAAGCTGCATAGCTGTGGGGCATGTTTAAAGAAGCGGAAGGCTTGCGATATTAATTCTGGATAAGAAAACGGTACTGGAGGAAACGTGAGAGGAAGCAGGAGAAAATAACATCGGGATTAAAAAACAAAACAAAACAAAACAAAAAAACCACGAAAACTGCCTGCGAGGTAAGAAGTGCAAGATTCCGAGTCCAAGTCCAAGTGATTCCGAGTCCAGCTCTGGTCCCAGGCAGCAGAAAAGGACAGGCGAAAGGTGCGTGAGGAGCACCCAGCGTTTGTCCTCCCGCCCCCCAGCATCTGGAGCTGCAGGCCTGCTAGAGACTGCCTCGGGAAGCGAGCAGGAAAGTCCTCCCTGTCCCTGCGCCGGCCCGCCCTTCAGTCCCAGCCCGCACCTCGAACCGGATGGGTTCCGGGAGCTCCCTCAGCACCGGGTGGAGAAGAGGAGCCGGGGGTCTGGGAGGCCGGGGGGCTGGTACGTACCGAAGAGGCTGTGGTCCTGCCGGGTGCCCTGCACGCTGCCGTCGGGCAGGATCTGCAGGTGGAAGCCCGTGCGGCAGTAGAGCTGCCGGCGGCGTAGGATGCCGTGCAGGTGCGCCAGCTCCGCAGCCCCGGGCCCGCCGCGGGCGCCCCGCTCCACCGCGCCCCGGCGCTCGCCCAGCAGAGGCGGCCGCTCCCCGGCAGGAGGCAGCAGGAAGTGCGAGCCCACCTGCTGGCCCAAGCCCTCCAGGCCGCCGAGGAAGCCCCCGACTTCGGCTAAGGGAGCCATGGAAGGGCCAGGGGGAGAGGCGGAGGATCCGGGAAACAAAAGACCCCAGTCAAAAATGTAGCGGGGATGGGGACGTGAATGGAGAAAAAATAGAGCAAAACAGGCGCAAAAAGACCCGGTTACTCCTGTGAGGTCGCCGAATGGACTTTGCACTGAGATAGCAGGGGAGTTTTCACTGTCTTGGAGCGATCTTCTCTCCTTGGGTAGGTGGGAGCCGGCTGCTGGCTTTGCAGGAACATCTATAAGCGGCCGCTGCCAATACCCGGCTGGGGCTGGGGGCTGGGGGCTGAGGCTCCAACTCCGCAAACTGATCAGATCAGAGTCCTGCGTACATACACAGCGAGTATATATGCGGGTCCTCTTGACATATGCTAATCAAGTCCTTTCATGCGCACTGGGGAGGTTCTGTTTGAAATCTTAAACCGGTCTCCTCTCAACACGTTTTTGCTCTTCGGAAGTGACCAAAAGGGGCCCTTGACGATTCTCTATCCATGCTGTCGCAAAAATCATTCCCACACTTGGCCAAAGCTAGCCAGCAACGTCGGGGAGGCGCAGCGAAGGCCCCTCTTTGGGGTTGTCTTTGGGACAACCGTGATGCTGTTCGGCTACTGCTGTGCAACCGCCTTTGATGTGAGCTCCTTTGCAGTGATAGATCGCTGCTAACAAGGAGCCCAGCTTGGCAGGTATATAGAAGAAGGAGAAGGGGGGCTGCCGCTGAGAAGGTGGGCGGAGGGGGTGGAGGAGGGGGTGAGTGGGAGGAGGAAAAGGGGAGAAGAGGAGAATTGGACTCCTTGAGAGCTGCTGGGAGCCTGCAGTGGACAGGTGCAAAGAAAGGTAAGAGAGAGAGAAGGAAAAAGGGTGTTACCTGAGGCTTAGACCTGCCCAGACACACATAAAAGGAAAATCAAAGCTTTGACAGTTTAACTCACTAATTTTAAAACACTAATAAAATGTGCAAGCATTACTTTTTTCTTTTATCATTTAGATGGGGGATTTTCTTTACATAATCAAGGTTAGGTTAGGAACACATACACCCCCCCCCCTTCCCAGGTTCTCTTTAATGTTTATCTTTACTCAGATAGCACGTGATATAACCAGGACTGCCTTATATCTACATGGAAGTTCTAAATTGTGTGCTAAGGTCATGGACTTTTCATCAACATAGTATGATAACATAATATAATCAGGACTCTCAGGACTGAGGGTAAACCCAAATAGGTTGAAAAGAGATGGTTTACATTCTTATTACTTGCCACAAACAGAAAATGAATTTTTCGTATTCCTTACCCAATCTAAGAGCATTTCCCTGTTCTTTTTAGATTAGGCATTTTCTTTAAGGTTAGATGAGGGGGGGGCTCGCATTTTGATTATAAAGATGAGTAAATGGTATTGATTTTTGATGTGTTTTTGAGACAAGAAAAGTTACTGGTAAAAATGTCATCAATCGTGCCTTTGCTTATTTGTAAAACAAAAAGTCATTAAAGTGAAGGTGGTGGATATTTGTCCATATGAGCCTTAAAACTTTGGTTTTGTACCACTAATCAATTCAAGATCATTAAAATTTTTCAGTGGCAGAAGAGTTGAGAATCATTTGGCAGATTTATGCTCCCCCTGAGCAAAAAGTTTTAGGGAATGGCTAAAGTTTAGTTCTTCAGTCTGGTAGTTAATTTTGCAGTCTAGTTGGTCTGTCCAGCAAAAGTCTGAACATGGGAGCACAGATGAATGTGACTGCTTTATTTTATTTGCTCTGAATGTTTTTTGTTTTTGTTTTTGTTTTTTTGTGGGGTGTGTGTGTGTGTGTGTTGTTATTAATTGGAAGGTGTTTTAAAGTAGGTAAAGTTACATCTTTTCATCACTACAGCCCTAAGTACTGACCCTTGTGCAATGAAGTTATAAGAGTCCTTAAAACAAGTGATTTACTGTTGATAGATATGAAATAAAGCAAAAACACTAGCTAAGAACAATAAACACATAAATCACTTTAGAAAAGTATATTCTACATCTGCTTTAAAGGTTGTACCAGGTAGAAGTCATATTGTCTCACCTTTCAGATAACAGCGGTCTGTCGTATGGTAGGACCCTCAAATCCACCATAAGCAAGATTTCAAAGCACATCTGTGTAAACATTATCACATCAGTGTAAAACACCAACCAATGAGCTTTTACTTTGAACCAAATCTTCTTAATTGCAGTGTTAAATCAAAGAAAGTTAGATCAAAGTTGTGTGAATCTCATAGCGGGATAACTAAAGTAGCCAGCGCATACATTGATTACTTTCACAGAAGAGATACTTAAAGGTTTTAAAACTAAGATCAGGTACCTTTTAATGAGGTTCGTTTCAAGGTCTAAGTTCTGTACAACATATAATACTGTTAATTATTCCACAGTGGATTTCTGGCATCGTCACCTGCTCCTTGAGGTCCTTGTTCAGTCTATGAAATATTTCCCCATATGAACACTTTAAGTCCTGCTGTATGATCTATAGCTCTTAGACTGTTTAAGTCTCTTGTGTTACTTATAGATAAAAATATCAGGAAATTTTACCTATGGTCACCAAACCCCAAATACTCCAATAATAGAACTACCCCCTCTTTCTACAACGTCAGCATTTTCAAGTGCATTACTTTATTTGATCACCACCTTAACCCTATGAGATAAGCACATCCCACTTTATAAAGAAAAAAAAAAATGTCCTAGATTTTAGTTAGGGGTTTAGTACAGAGTCCTACATCCCAGGGCAATTTCCTTAAACTTTCTAAATGCTCTGTTTCAACTTTTGTAAAAGGAATACAATATAACTACTTGCCTCATTCACTATGCCTGGGGTTGCTTTGGGACTTCAATGTGAAAATACACAGGAGTGGTTTTAAAACTATAAAGTTTTCTGTGCATATAAGATGCTAGAATTTTCAGTTGTTGGGAACATTTTGGCTTCATAATTTGGAAAGTATAATTTGTTTAAAATACAAAATAAATCTTTTTTCCCTGAACCAAACCTTTAATGTGTAAGTGCTTAATGCCATTTTATAAAGGGCCAGAATAGAAACAAAAAGATAAGGATTTCTTTTGTTTGCACTAGTCACGTGACAGGAAAAGATAACACTAAAGATTTTTTTTTTTGCACATGCTGTGATGATATCATGGGAAGTTAAATAATTTTGAAGAGTGTTTTACAAGAGTGCATTATTCAACTTTTAAGTATACACTGCAATCTAATCAACTTCACCTTTACTTCCTAGAGACCACACTTGCCTTGCTGTTATACAAATATGTGGTACAATTTATACTTCCACAAAATGTAGTTACAGTTTTCCAGACCATATAATTCCTGTATGGCTTTTCAGCAAGCATATTGTCATGAATCTTTCTTTTTAACACATGAAAAAAGAAGCCAGTGCTTTTTGATTCTCCTACATGTGTTTAACTTGAGAAAAAGAAAAAGAGCTGATGTCAAAGCCACGACTTACGCCCTCAATAGAATATAAGTACATTTGCCTAACATTATTTATTATTTGTCTTTACAAAATATTGGCAACAACGTAAATTTCCATACATAAGAAACTAAATGAATAAATTATGATGCATTCATACAATGGAGTGTTGTACAGCTGGGGAAAAAAAGAATGAGAAAGACCTTTATGAGCTAACATGAAGTATTTCCAGAAGATATTATTAATCAAAAGTGAAGCTTGAGCACACTTTACATATAGTGTGCTACCTTTTTTGTAAAGAGAGAGGGAAAAAAGAAACTTCCACATGTAAATGTCTTTTCTTTTAAAAAATAAACATAGAACTGGTGTGCCTGGGTGGCTCAGTCGTTAAGTGTCTGACTTTGGCTCAGGTCATGATCCCAGGGTCCTGGGATCGAGCCCTGCATGGGGCTCCCTGCTCAGTGGGAGGCCAGCTTCTCCCTCAAGCACTCCCTCTGCCTGTGTTCCCTCTCTTGCTGTCTCTCGCTGTCAAATAAATTAAAATCTTTTTTAAAAAATAAAAATAAACATAGAATAGATAAATCAGAAACTGGTTCATAGATAAACCAACACAATTGGTTACCTGGTTAATTAATTATCTGGGATAGATGTGAATGAAATAGAAGAGATAAGGGAGTGACCATTCTATGAGAACTTTTCATAGAGTTTTGACTTTTGGAGAAATACTAATGTTTCAATTTTTTTTAAGTGAAAGAAAATAAGAAGGGATGGGGGTGCGGTAGGGAATAAAACTGCCAACAAATGACCTAACTGAATTCAAACGAATCACATAACCACACAGAAGGGAGTAATAATAATTTTTTAAAAATACTTAGTAATTTTCAAATACAGTTCTTTGACTCTTATTATACCCAAGGTCTAAGACCAAAAGAAAAATACAGGAACGAATACTAAATTTCAGTTACTAAGATTGTTTTTCTCAGTAGTGGAGGTTAGATGGATATATTGTAAGATTGAACAAATTAGCCAATATATCGATGATAATGAAAACTGCATGTTTCACAGTTAGAGAATGGAGACACAGATATGAAGATAGACAAGACTAAATGAATCCTGCAGTGTTGACTTGGAATTACAGTTACCAGGATTAGCATATGGTACAAGCGAGTGTATGTTCACTCTGACCACTAACGGAGCCTAGATGCCAAGATATACTAGAAGCAAATGAGCACACTTGCTGTCTAGATCTAGTTTCTTGATTTAATCTCCCACCAGAATGATCCATGGAAAATGTCTGGGTCCAGGACCGGAGCATCTTTCTTTCTTTTTTTAAGAGTATATTTTTTTAAGATTTTATTTATTTATTTGACAGGGAAATCACAAGTAGGCAGAGAGGCAGGCAGAGAGAGGAGGAAGCAGGCTCCCTGCTGAGCAGAGAGCCTGACGTAGGGCTCAGAGACCCTGAGATCATGACCGGAGCCGAAGGCAGAGGCTTAACCCTCTGAGCCACCCAGGCGCCCCAAGACTATTTTTTTGGAGCAGTTTTAGGTTCACAGCAAATACGAGCCAGGCAGAGATCCCATCTTCCTCCAGAGTGGTACGTTGATTGTAATTGGTGAACTTATAGTGACACATCATTGTCCCCTAACGTTCATAGTTTGCAGGGTTCACTTTTGGGGTGTTGGACAGTCTACAGGCTTGGGCAAATGTATAATGACATACAACCATCATTATAGTATCATATGGAGTAGTTGTAGGGCAGGAAAAATCTTCTGATGCCCACTCACTCATCCTGACCCCCTGCCAACTCCTGGCACCACTGATCTTAATACTGTCTATGGAGACAGTAAAATTTTTCCTTTTCCAGAATGTCATGTAACTTGGATCGTACAGTATGTAGCCTTTTTGGATTGCCTTTCTTCACTTAATAATATACGTAGAAGATGTCTCCATTTCTTTTTTATGACATTATAACTCATTACCCCTTAATACGAACAATATTTCATTGTTTGGATATACCACAGTTTATTTATCCATTCACCTACTGAAGAACATCTTGGTTGCTTCCAAGTTTTGGCAATTATGAACAAAGCTTCTATAAACATCCATGTGTGTATTTTTTGTATGGACATGAGTTTTTAACTCCTTTGGGTAAATATCAACAAGTGTGGCATCTGGATTGTATGCTAGACTATGTTGAGTTTTGCAAGCAAATGCCAAATTGGATTTGTGTGGGTGGCTCAGTCAGTTAAGCTTCTGCCTTTAGCTCAGGTCATGACGTCAGGATCCTGGGATCAAGTCCCACATCAGTCTCCTTGCTCAGCAGGGAACCTGCTTCTCCCTCTGCTTGTTGCTTCCTCTGCTTGTGCTCTCTCTCTCTCTCTCTGACAAATAAATAAATAAAATCTTTTTTAAAAATGCCTAATTGCCTTCTAAAGTAGCTGTACAATTTTGTATTCCCCCCAGCACTGAATGAAGGCTCCTATCTCTCCACATTCTCACCAGCATTAGGCATTGTCAGAGTTTTTAATTTTGGCTATTCTAATAGGTACGTAATAATACCTAGTTGTTTTACTTGGTGATTCCCTAATGACATATAATGTGGAGCATCTTTTTTTATCCTTATTTGACATCTTCGAGGTTCTTATGAAAGTCTTTGGAACACTTTTTAGTCTGTTTTTTTTTTCTTGTTGTTGAATTTTAAGAGATCTTTATGTATTTTGGATAATAATCCTTTATCAATGCGTCTTCTGCAAAATTTTCTCCCAGTCTGTGGCTTGTCTTCTCATTCTCTTGACATTAACCTCCATTGAGCAGAAGATTTTAGTTTTAATGAATTCCAACTTATCAAGTATATCTGTTATGAATTGCACTCTTATTGGTATATCCAAAAAGTCATCATCATACCTAAGGTGCTCTAGGTTTCCTCCTATGTTATGTTCTAAGAGTTTTACAGTTTTTATCTCATGCTTAGATCTACTACCTATTTTAAATTAAATTTTGTGACGTTTGTAAGGTCTGTATCTAATTTATTAAATATACATATTTATAAATATGTTTATATTAAATATGTATATGGATATATGCATGTGGATATCCTGTTGCTCCTATATCCATTTAGTGAAAAGATTATCTTTATTCCATTGTAGTGCCTTTGCTCCTTCTCAAAGATCAGGCGACTGTATTTATGTGGGTCTATTTCTGAGCTCTCTATTCTGTTCCATTTATCTATTTGTTTATTCTTTCATCAACACCACACTGTTTTGACTACTGTAGTTTTATAGTAAGTCTTGATTTCAAGTAATGTCAGTTCTCCAACTTTGTTCAATATTGTGTTGGTTATTCTGTATCTTTTCCATCTACGTGTAGACTTTAGAATCAATTTGCCGTACCCACACAATAACTAGCTGAGATTTCGATTGACATTGCATTGAGTTTATAGATAAAGTTGAGAAGAACTGACATCTTGACAACATTGAGTCTTCATGTTCATAAACATGGGTGAGCTCTCCATTTATTTTGTTCTTCTTTTTTTTTTTTTTGCTTTTTTCATAGTGTTGAGTGTTGTAGTTTTTCACATTTAGATCTTGTATATATTTTGTTTATATTTATACCTTTTCATTTTTTATGAGCTAATATAAAAGCCATTGTGTTTTTTGTTTCAAATTCAATTGTTCATTGCTGACATATATAGGAAAGCAACTGACTTTTATAGTTAACCTTTATCCTACAACTTTGTTATAATTGTTTATTAGTTCCAGGACTTTTTGTTGTTGTCATTGATTCTTTTGGATTTTCTATATAGAGGATCATGCCACCTGCAAATAAAGATAATTTTATTTCTTCCTTCCCAATTTTTACAGCTTTAGCTTTTTTTTTCCATTTCTTATCTTATTGAAATAGCTAGTAGTTCCAATATGATATTGAAAAGGCATAATGATAAAAGACATGCTTGCTTGTTCATGATCTTGTTGAGAAATCTTCTAGTTTCACACCACTAATTAATTATGTGTTTGCTTTAGGGTTTTTAAATGGATATTCTTTATCAAGTTGAGGAAGTTTCCCTCTAGGGCCAAGGCATCTTTTGGTGTCAGATGGCAAGAAAGTATTAAAAAAGAAGTGAAGACATGTCAAAAGGACATAGGCCAAATTCAGGACAATTTGCGCATCAAAATAAATATGAGAGAAATAAGATATTTATAGAATGAAATAATCTATGAATGCAACTGTTTAAATAAACAACTAATCAAATAATATATAAATAAGGGAGAAGGGAGAACTTTTCTTTATGAGACAATATCAATGAATAAATACTGAAGGAATGGTGGCATTAGAAAATGACAATTTTGCATCCTTCATAGGAGCACTGCTAATCCAGTGAAATAATCAATACATGCTGAAACTAGGGGGCAACAGTTAGATGAAGAAGAGGCTATTTACATAGCTTCAAGTATTCCCTCATAAATTGCTTCTTGATCACAAAGAGAGCCTAATAACTTTATAGTGAACTAATCTAGTGAATATTATTTTAACCACATAATAAAAGTAAGTAACAATAATGAGGATATCCTGAGTGGCTGAGTAGGCTAGCCATCTGCTTTGGCTCTCAGGCCCTGAACTGGACTCCCTACTCAGCAGAGAACCTGCTTCTCCCTTTGTATCTCCCCTTGCTTGTGCTTGTTTTCACTCATTCTGCCAAATAAATAAAATCTTAAAAAAAAGAAAAAAGGACAAACCAGTGCCATGTGCCTCTTAGTACATTAGGAAGGGGATAATGTCACCCATTTGGTATTTCTATCAAAAATTCACAACCTAAAAAAAAAAAATTCACAATCTAATCATGAGGAAATACCAGATAAACCCCAAGTGAGGGAAATTCTGTAAAGCAGCTAGCCTACATGCTTCCAAAATGTTGAAATCAAGAAACGCAAAGAAAGGTAGTTTGAGGAACTCCTCCAGTCTAAAGGAAATTAGAGAGACACGAAAACTAAGTGTGTTGTGTGATCCTGACAAAAATACAACCATAATGGACATTATTGAAATAACTGTTAAAATTTTAGTATGGATTATGAATTAAACAATAGCATTGTATCTACATTAAATTTCTTGATTTTGACAGGTGCATTGCAGTTATATAAGGAAAAGTCTTAGGGAAGCCAAAATAAAACACGAAAACTAAGTGTGTTGTGTGATCCTGACAAAAATACAACCATAATGGACATTATTGAAATAACTGTTAAAATTTTAGTATGGATTATGAATTAAACAATAGCATTGTATCTACATTAAATTTCTTGATTTGACAGGTGCATTGCAGTTATATAAGGAAAAGTCTTAGGGAAGCCAAAATAAAACTTTACGGATAAAAGGGCATGATATCTGCAAAATTGTGCTCAAATAGTTCAGGAAAAAAATGTTTATGCATCTAGAGACAGAAAAGGAGAGTAGATGACAAAGCAGATGAAGTGATGTGTCAACGAAGCATGTGAATAAAGGGTTGTGGATTTCTCTGTACCAGTCCTGTAGCTTTTCTACAAGCCTGAAATTATATCAAAATGAAAGTTTTTAATGTAAATTTTGAAAGGTCACAGCTCAGGTATTAGAGGCACTTTAATTGTAGGAAAGAAAAAAATCTAAATTCAACAGCTATTATGTAAGATAATTGATATTAAGTCAGAATTCCTGAACTATTTGCATGGAAGAGACTCAGTCTGCACAAAATCCCAAACCTCTACCAGAAGACGTTGGATATTTTTCATGAATAATATTGACCACACGTGGAAAAAGGAAAATTAATGGACTATGAAATCACATAACTTGGGGGACAAATTTAAGCAGAATAAATTTTTGACAGAAACTGAACATCTTTGTCAATGTCTACTTTTTTCAGGAATGTCAACTCCAGACCCCCTTCCCCCACTTTACCCATCACAAAGAGCAACAGGAGTAGTAAACAACATATAGTCTGATTTTTACCTTGTAATTTTTTTCTTTCCTTACTCACTTTTTAGATACAAGCAAGATGTTACCACTCAGTAGTTATAAGATCTTGAGAAAATTACATTACTGGAGCCCTAGAACTCAATTTTTTCCTCTATAAAATTGGGATAATAATATATTCTATCCAACTTACAGAAGTGTTGTAGGAGGCCTACAGACAAATGCATATGAAAATCCACTAGTATTACAAAATCTAAGTGATTGTTTTTTAAAGATTTTTTTATTTATTTCAGAGAGAGAGCGTGTGAGCACTAGCAGGGGTTGGGGGGGTTGGTGGGGGGGGCTTGCGGCAGAAGGAGAAGGGATACAGACTCTCTGTGGAGCAGAGTCTGATGCTAGGTTCATCTCCTGACCAGGAGATCATGACCTGAGCCAAAACCAAAAGTCAGATACTTAACTGACTGAGCTACCCAGGATCCCATAAGTGATTATTTTAATGACAATAATTATTATCAATTTTTCCTGGGTTTTAAGCCACTTAAAATTCCATGTTTTGCTCTAGGTTACAAGAAGATAAGGATATTTTATCAAAACTATCATCAAAACTAATAGTGGTCTTTTTGGAGCACAGAAAAAAATGATCTTTTGGTTCCTGTAATGAAAGGTTTAATTAATTGCATTTCAAGGTGGATCTACAAAAAATATACTTCTAAAATAAAGTTTTGGAATTAGTCTATTTCACAGCCTCTGGCTAAATACACATCATTCATTCCTCTTTCGTATGATCTTCTGTCATCATTTGAATATGTCATAAAAGGGTGGTGGGAAAGTATTTTACCTTTTTCATGTCATGGAAGGAACTTGCCAACTCACCTCAACCAACACCTTTGTTTTGCAGATGAGGGAAAATGGCTTTCAGAAAAATGCCACCTAGTTAATGGAAAACCCATCATTAAAACTGAAATAGTTCACATCTATTTCCAAAACTGTTCCCACCCCACCTGCTGCAAATACCCAAGTAGTGATAAAAGTTGGTTCTCTAGAGCAACTTTATAAGGATGTATACCTTATAAAAAAAAAATGTGGTGCAAATTGACATCATTGCTTATATACATTTCTGCATTTGACTTCTCCCAGAATCAGCAATTGAAGAGTGGATTAAGAGAAATGTTTGTGGTTGCTATTTTTTTCACTGCTTATTACATCTTTACTATGAATGCATTCATAGGTTCCACTGAGATTCTTTCTTTTTCACTTCTCCATTTTCAAAGCAAAGAAACAGTATTTTATTTTATTTTTAAGATTTAAAAATTTTTTTTTTTAATTTGACAGAGAGAAAGAGAGATCACAAGTAGGCGGAGAGGCAGACAGAGACAGAGGGCAAAGCAGGCTCCCTGCTGAGCAGAGAGCCCAATGAGGGGCTTGATCTCAGGATCCTGAGACCATGACCTGAGCGGAAAGCAGAGGCTTAACCCAATGAGACACCCAGGCACCCTAAGAAGCAGTATTTTAAATTAAATATGTCTCATCCTACTGAAGCATAAGTCACTTAAACACTAAAAGAGTATTTTTATTTTAGTAAATAAAAATAAAATCATCAATTTTCAGACAAGTTGCATTTTTCTGAGGGCATAAAATGGCCATTAAACTCTGATTTAGAAAAAAAAAAAAACGGGGTGCCTGGGTGGCTCAGTAGGTTAAGCCTCTTCCTTCGGCTCAGGTCATGATCTCAGGGTCCTGGGATGGAGCCCCGCATTGGGCTCCCTGCTCAGCAGGGAGCTTGCTTCCTTTCCTCTCTCTCTGTCTTCCTCTCTGCCTACCTGTGATCTCTCTCTGTCAAATAAATAAAAATCTTAAAAAAAAAAAAAAGACACTCTTCCGAATAAAAAAATCTATTCATAAAACTCAGGATGTCAGTAGCTTTAAATAATTAATGAGTTTGTTCATTGTCTTGCCTTAGAATGAGTTAAAAATAAAATACACCATCACAAGAATGGAGATACAAGAGTTTAATTTATTGTACCATCAATAATATGGAAGAATTACATTATTTTTAAAAGACAGAAAATGGAAAAGTAAGTAATTAAACCACCTTAAAATTTCATGTCTTTCCCCAGAGTAATATGATAAGAATAATACTGAAGTATTATTTACTTTTATATTTACATATTACATTTTTCTCCCCTAATTAGAGGACTTGATAACCAGTCCTGTTTTTGCAGAACTGGAGTATAGCCCTAGGCAAAAACTGTTCAGAAGGACTCTACTAAGTTAGTACTGGTATAGGGAGGAGACCTGGGAGAAGGGGAGTGAAAAGAAGACTCAAAGGCACTTCTTACATTTTGGCACACAATTTAGGAAGACGGAAATAGAGTCCCTGAATGGCCACTCTGGAGTGAGCGCCATTAGCTCATGCAAGACTAGTAATGCATATGGTACCCTCCGTGCAGGTGGCATGGGACCAGAAAACTCCATTTGGCTCTGACGGCAGGTTAGAGAAGAGAAGGCCAGTATCATTTACACTACTGAATGGTAAGAACACAGTCCCTGGTAGTACAGAGTTTGAAGCACATCACATTTACAAGTAGCCTAGTAGTGTCAATCCAAAGGAAACACATTCTAGAATGTATGGTCCCTGAGGGCAGGGACCCTTGTCTATTTTGTTCACTTACATATATCAAGCACCGACAACAGCACTTGGGATATTTTTTATGCTTGATAAATCTTTGTTCGTTGATGGATATACACTTCAGGATTTTTCCAGAAACGGGAAGGACTTGCTTAGATTTTTAAATTTATTTTTCTATTGCCCCTGAGAAAGCTTCCAAGCCATAGAATGTATATTCAGTGCTATAAAATTAAATTTTGACTGTGAAAAAACTCAGGCACACCAGGAGAAATATTCTTCATCCTGAAAAAATAACCTCTGCTCATAAGCCCATGCACCAAGAGAAAGGACCGTCTTGGCCTCAGTGGCTGAGTGGTATAGCAGGTCTCCCATGGGGTCAGCCACTAGAGGACGATATGGGTACACACGCTGCCAGATCCTTGATAAGGCCAAGAGGAACCTTGATAGACAGGAATAAAGGTTGCCAAGTTTCACTTCAGCTTCCAGCCATACCATTGGTAAATTCCTCAGCCTAGTCTCCCTTCCAAAACTGAAAACAGAAAGCTGCACAGTTATAATGAGCATGTCATTGGCAAAGGTAAAAATCACAGGAAAACTGTGAAGATGTCAATAACCTCAGTAGGAATAAAACGCAGCTCAGCAACTACTACACAGCTGTCAGGATCCCGTGAACGTCTTCACGCTGAAAATATTTGACTCCAGCTATTCTTGCGAACAAGGCTGTAAGTTTCTAGCTGGCCATGAAATTGAGAAATGAGTTTAAGGATGGGGAGCAGAGTCGTGTAAATGCTAAGTGACAAGGAACTAGATTCGGAGTAGTTGGCTGTCAGGCTAAACAAATAAAAAGAGCAGTTCTTTGAGCGTATTAACCCCCTGAAAACTCTGTGGGTCGGGGCACCTGGGTGGGTCAGTGGGTTAAAGCCTCTACCTTTGGCTCAGGTCATGATCCCAGGATCCTAGGATGGAACCCGGTATCCATGTCTCTGCTCGGCAGGGAGCCTGCTTCCTCCTCTCTCTCTGCCTGCCTCTCTGCCTACTTGTGATCTGTCTCTGTCAAATGAATAAATAAAATCTTAAAAAAAAAAAAAGAAAGAAAGAAAAGAAAAGAAAACTTTGTGGATCAGAATCGACAACCAAAACACATGACTACAACAGCAATAGACTCTGTGGGTCTATGAAAATAAGAGATGAACTGTTCAGAAGTGGCCTTTTATGATTGACTTCAGCAAACCTAGATCCACTATTATTTCCTGAAAGTTAACAATGTAAGGAACTGTAAGTATTTTTAAAGAGGTACAACAATTGAAATGTATTTTTCAGGACAATCACTGAATCTACTAGTTTATTGACTTGGTGTTCTGAATGTTGACTGGTAATTTAATTCATGTCTTTATTCTTGATGATGCTGAAGCAAGAACCTCTATTCATGTGAAATTTTCATGGATTTTTGATAATTTTATAAAAACAAATATTTGTCTTTCATTCAAAAGATACATTAGTTCTGTAAGTACCTACGTAACAGGTATTATCTGTGTTTGTCAAAAGACAAAAACCAGGGGTGCCGGGGTGGCTCAGTGTGTTAAGCCTCTGCTTTAGGCTCAGGTCATGATCTCAGAGTCCTGGGATAGAGCCCAGATTGGGCTCTCTGCTCAGCAGGGAGCCTGCTTCCCCCACCCTCTCTGCCTGCCTCTCTGCCTACTTGTGATCTCTCTCTCTCTTTCTCTCTGTCAATAAATAAATAAATAAATAAATAAATAAATAAATAAATTTTTTTTAAAAGGCAAAAACCAATCTCTCTCTTCTGCTGTTTATGGTCTAGCTGGCTGATATAAACAAATAAAGGAAAACATTTTCGTGGTGGTGCTATGATGGGCAAATTCGAGGTACTTTGTTGAAAGCAGGTAGCAGGGTCAGCTAAACTGGCCTTAGAACTGGGAAGCATTTAGAAGTTATATCAAAGCAGAGTCCCATTAGGAAAATGACGAAGAAAAGAGGGGTAGCAGACAGAACCTAGATCAGGAAATACATCTTGGTAAGGCATGATTCATTCGGTTTCCTCCTGACTAAAGCACAGATCTCAGACTAAATTATCTCATGGTCCCATTCAATCTAAAGTTTATGACTGCTATCCAAATTTCAAGATAAAATTTAATTAGAAAATAAAATTCAGCACCTTTGCTTTATAGACTAATTATAGAAAAACTTTTATAGACAAACTTCTCTCTTAGCATCATTTAAATTCTCCTTTTCTTAAAATCAGAACTTTAAAGAAGATAAGGTAGGTTCTAATTATGAAACTCAAATGCTGATTTATTATCAGAATAAATATGTAGATAATGATACTTCTGTATACATGAGATTCCAACTTCTGAAACATAATATTTCTATAGATCTATCTGCAAGTTCCCATTATTATGTAAATACTATATAACTTACAATATTTCTTTATTTTAACATCCACTTTTAGTATATGTAAGCTGTCTTTCAGAGTATGATATTTTTTTTATGAATACCACATTTAAAGCTCAACTAAATTTCATCACAAAGCTGCATAGCGGTCAGCTACCACCTTTAAGACCTCACTCCCGAAGCTCTAGTTCCACATTTTAACTGCCTAGTGACCTCTTCTAGCTGGATGTCATATGAGTCCTTCATAATTATCAGAGAAAGATTGGAAGAAAATTTAATTTTAATCTATAGAGTTGGAAAGAAGAGCAAAGGAGCATTCACACAATGTTCTGAAATTCATTTCTCATTTGTTTTCATTTTTAAAAGACTTAATGATGAATTACTCTATTACCCTAACTTTTAGCTCATCCTTTTTCTTAATTTGGTTCATTTTCAGTTTGAAACAGAACCTGGTTTGGATAATGATCTTGAGTTTCACATATTGCTTTCATCATTGTTTGATGTTTGTCTTTATTTAAAATTCACTTTAGGGACAAACTCTTTACAGGCACATAGATGTTTATTAAGTCAGTGTAATTATTATATTTAACCATAGCCAAGAGTTCAATGATTAATTCTAGATATCAGAGAACACAGGCCTCCATTACATAAATTTTGATCAAAGCATGTGCCCTGAAACAAATACCACACACAATAAAATTCTAATCAAACATGGTTTCCTTATATAACTCTACAAGGATGGAGGAACAGGCCTACTTAATCTAGAATAATTTGTTTAAGAAGCCCCATGCACCTGCATGATGATGTTAGAGTAGTTCATCTAGTGGTTTTCTATAATGTCTTATCATCCAGTGAAAGGTTCATTTCATTTCCCTTGATGTGGTGGTCTGAGGTTTACAGGTTCCTGAACACAAGATTTGCGACAATCCTAAAAAAAACTGCAATCCTTTCCAAAGTGCAAGAGTTTTGATATGCTTCGGTTGCCAAGGAATTTATGAACACTCATATTTTCAACTTTTCGTTTTCAGATCAGTCTCCAGTGTTGGAGACAAACTGTTAATTTTAACAGAAAAAGATATGCATAGTGACCTAAATCATTTGTTGATTACTTTGGCTTAAGAATGACTACCTTCCTGTGGACAAATATAAATTTTGAGTGTAATAAATTGAAAATTTGCTTAGATATATTATATTACTATAAATGTGAAATAATATATTTTAATCAAAGCTAAGGATTACTATTAGCATAGAGCAAGACCTAATGACCTGGTAAGATCAGAGCTGATTCTTTTTTTTTTTTTTTTTTAATTTTTTTTTTAATTTTTTATTTTTTATAAACATATATTTTTATCCCCAGGGGTACAGGTCTGTGAATCACCAGGTTTACACACTTCACAGCACTCACCAAAGCACATACCCTCCCCAATGTCCATAATCCCACCCTCTTCTCCCAAACCCCCTCCCCCCAGCAACCCTCAGTTTGTTTTGTGAGATTAAGAGTCAGAGCTGATTCTTAATGAGTATTGGCTGTTAAATGCATAGCTTTCTACACAGGGAGCCAAGACTCAGCTCAAGAGTAGTCTCTACCCACCCCACCCCCCCAAAAGAATAGTTTCAACCCAAATAATCTGATGGTTGCGAGAGGGGCCGGGAGGTGGAAGAGACAGGTTTCCAGTTATGGAATAAACAAGTCATGGGAATGGGAGGTACAGCATAGGGAATACAGTCAATGGTATCATAATAGCATTGTATGTGACAGATGGTAGCTACACTTGCGATCAGCACAACATAATGTACAGACGTGTCCAATCACTTTGTTATATGCTGAAACTAATGTAACATAGTGTGTTGACTATACTTCAACTCAACAAAATAGAAAAGGAACAATTAAAAAAAAAACCAATAATCTCAGTTCTGGGTAGTCAGTTGTTCCCATCCATACTGAGATGCTTCTTTAACTTCAAGTCTTTGGAACAGCAAACATAATTAATTGGAAAGAGTAAGAATAATTCCATAGTAACATCTTTATATAGGTTGATTGAAACCAATTAACAACCCCAAGAAGGGAAGGAAGTTTGTTAACACCTATTGACTGAAGGATGGGTAAATTAATTCGCTGTTTGTGGCTAAAGGTGCATCTTTAATTCCGGTCTTCTTTTGGGTTTAGTCTTAATGTCCTCTTCACACTGTTTCCTTCTTGTGTCAAACACTGGTCTTCAAGAATGTCCAAACTCTCTAATGGGTATGGTAATCATGAAGTACCCGCTATTAGTGTGCTGCAGCCAGCTTGGACTAGCTCAATAGAGCTGATTATTACATTTTCAGGAATTTAGTGAGCTAAACATTATTAGATTGGAGACACTATTAAAAATTAAAATATATGAACTTATAATTGGATACATTACATTAAAATCAAAGGTAATGAGTGCTAAGAACTTATCACTTCCCAACTGTTTTCCTATATGGATTATATCTTTCTGTGTTTAATTGATATTCTATATGATGCTGTGCTGCTGCGTCTTTGTCTCGTAGGCATCAGCCATGGTCCAAGTATTTATACCATGGAAATCTACAAATGCCACAAATCATGACTCCCTGCTTCTACACCCAGAATTGTTAATTTTGACCAGCACACCATGGGTACATACCTATGGTGCCTTCTTAAGAGAAGCTATTTTCTGTATTTCCCAGAAATAATAGAACAGAAAAACTGGAAAATGCTCCTCCATGACTCAACGCTTTTCCTTCCTACGCACAGCTGATTGGTCCAACAGTGAGAAACTAACAAAAGTAGAAAATCCACCCAGGCCACACCAAGTCAATGTTTTCTCTTTAAAACCTAAACTAAGATTCATAGAGACTGATGGAATTAGTCAGGTCATGTTCACAGCAGTATGTTAGAACAAATGTCCTTGAACTCTTACTACGTAGCTCTCTACAGTCGACTTGCTTATCATACTTCCTAAGACTCAGTACCACTCTTTCCTGGGATGATATGACTTTATCCTAACAATATCTTTTATTTGAGCTAATGCCATTTATTTCTATTTTTTGGAAGTTAATGTGCCTTAAAAAAAAAAAAAAACTGTATTGAATTCTGCTTCTGATTCCAATACAGACACTATGCAGAGGTAGGGTAGAATATTGAAACACAAGTCCTAATTGTGTGACCCAGAGAACATTCTTTAACCTGATAGCCTCTAAGTTTCCTCATCAGAAAAAATTAAAACTGTACATTCTAGTGGTTTTTAAGCCCTAAGATTCTACAGAAATGCTTCAGGCCCAGCTGTGGGAATTTAAAGGAAGGCTTTAAGTGAACAAGGTCCAAACACCTCCTCTGTTCAGCTGGAAACAGTCTACTGTTAATTACTTTGTATTTGGGGCCTTCTTTTTTTAAAAAATTTTTAAAGATTTTATTTATTTATTTGACAAAGAGTGACAGCACAAGCAGGGAGAACAGCAGAGAGAGAGAGAGAAGGAGAAACAGACTCCCTCTCAGCAGGGAGTCCAAAGCAGGTTTCAATCCCAGGGTCCTGGGATCATGACCTAAGCCTAAGGCAGATGCTAACCAAATGAGCCACCCAGGTACCCTGGGGGCTTCCCAATCAGATTTCTTTTGAGAGTTTCCATGAAGGACTATCCACACTACCTCTGAAAATTTAAAAAGTTCACAAATTTTCCAGATTAATTTATCTCTAAATTCTTTTCAGTTTGCTGAATCTTTCAAGGGCAAATAGAAAATATTCACATGTGAATTACAGAAACACTGAAACATTTTCCAGTTTTTCTATCATTTACAGACTTCTCTAATTGGAGAGTTGCAAGGACACCATGGCGGTCCCATAACACAGCTCAGCCCAATCTGATAACCTACTCTTTGCCGACATACTCATCTACCAATTTACTTTTTCCTCTGAATTTTGGACCTGGTCTGAAAATTTTGCTCAGTAGAGTGTTCTGGATAACCAGTACCAAACAACTGACATTGGCAAGGAATGCAGCTGGTTTGCTATCCCTGAAAGTTTCTTCAGGTAAGTACATAAACTTACCTAATGCTACATTTGATTTCTCTAATGATTCCCTCTTGGTGCTATCTTTCCATTTGTTCTGAAGGCTGCCTTTCTGTTTGGTTCTCTGCCCTTTAAGCAATTTCCCATCTAACACTTGACAGTCTGGGGTTAGAGCAAGAGACAAGGGTATATATTGGTTGTACCACCAGACACCAACTGGGTCTGTACACACGGACATTTTTCAGGAGAAATTGTTACAAGTTAAAGAAGATGAAACAGTACATCAATGCTTTAAAAAAGTTCTTTTGGTCTTGTCTTAGTAAATAAGGAAAATATCCACTGAGCATCTTAATGGTTTTCGGGTACTACAAGTCTTTTATTAAGATACTTCTTGGCTAAATATCTTTAAGCCATATAAGATTCCCAAATACATAAGAAAACAATTTCTTGTCACTAAATGAGGGACAAAAACAGCAAGAATTGAACAGTGAGGCACTGTAGACATCATATGAAGTCAGAAATTATATAAATCAGATTGGTCAGATGTAATGGTCAAAGTGAGTTTATTACTTCTCTTAAAGTTAAAAACTTTAATGTATACAGCTGGCAGCTTGGCTGTTGTCACCAGTGAGATATGGAATAACAAAAAGGGAAATGCCAAGTTCAACTCACTAACCTTCAGCCATGGATCGTGCTGGAATTCCTCAGAGAATCAAAAGAACCTGATGAAATCCTATTGCTTTAAGGCTCTAAGTCCAGCAGGATCATGCCAAAATATGATATGTACGAGGATGGCTTCAAATCACAAAATCACAGAATTTGTTCCCAAATCAACCCTTCTCTGTGACCACTCTCTATCTTTGATCTTTCCTTGCCAACTCCTTGCTTTCTCCATCTGGCCTTCCATTAATTGCATTTCCAGATGTGCTGCTTGGTTTATCAGCAGCTCCTTTAGCCTCTGATAAACTACTTTATTTCCTTGTCCCCTGAATTGCCTTCCCATCTTGGCCTCTTCCCCTACAACAATCAAAAATTCCTTTCTTCATTTAATAAACATTTACTGGGGTCCTACTATGTGCCTGCAGTGAGGCTAAATACATACTTTAGCTTAATGGAGCTTAGGCACAGCTTAGTTTTGACTAAGAGAAAAGGGCAGGGAACAACCCATTGTCAGTCTGTCTTTAGGGGTGGAAGATAGTCAAAATAACAAACAGACCCTCAGTGCCTTGGGTAACTTGGTTTTCATAGCCCTGGATGCTGAAGAATTGAGTTCCAGACTCTTAGTGGCTAGCCCTATAAAGACCAAGAAAAAGCTGTGACCTCAGAGAACATCTCTTCCCCCACCACTTTCACTTTCTCCCCTTAATTTGGTCAGATGTAATGGTCAATAGTGCTGAAGATGGGGACAATATTTGTGACAACTTTCCCAAGAGAGAAGGGGCTTGCTGCAGCCTTTGCTTTTTGGTTGGTAACTTCACTCTGTCAGAATTGAGTGCACTGGCTGGTGGGGGACTTATGTGCCCTGATGTAGGATCTTAGATATAATTGCTTGTGTTTTTTTTTAATTATTTATTTGAGAGAGAGAGAGAACGAGAGAGAGCGAGAAAGAGCGAGCATGAGGTGGGGAAACAGCAGAGGGAGAAGCAGAATCCCCTTCCGGGCAGGGAGTCCAAGGCAGGGCTCAATCCCAAAATCCCAGGATCATGACCTGAGCGGAAAGCAGACTGCTTAGCCAACTGAGCCACCTGGTACTCTGCTCCTTTCCTTAACAAGTCAAAATTCTGGTGCTCAGATTGAGTAAAATAAGGTGAGCAGAATATTTAAGTAGGGGTTTTGTTAAACAAGACATTTCTGCCTAAAAAAAAATGACACATAGTACACTTAAATTTCACATTTTTTAAAGTATTTATTTGCAATCTAAAAAGTAGTGAAAGATTGAAATAATTAGGTCATTGTATTGAATTTTAATAGGAAAGAAAGCAACTCTAGGGCATTTGTGGGTTTTGAAAAGAGAAATGATATGTGAAAAATGTTCTTGAGTATTTGTACATGTTTTACTGGTAAGCTTGGAGCATTTTGGTTAATTAGGATCATGGGTTCAGAAGGTGATCACCTATTCAATTTCATTATTTTGTAGGAAATTGTGACCTTCAAAGCAGTATAAGGTTATGCAACTGAGATGTAGCAAAACTAAGAGTCCAAATCTTTTCCTGCCTAGTTTATAGCTCCGTATTGATAAATATGCTTTCTGGAAACAACTTCTTTGACTTGATCTCTGCTGTTATAAACATTTTTTTGAAGATTTTATTTATATATTTGACAGACAGAGATCACAAGTAGGCAGAGAGGGAAGCAGGCTCCCTGCTGAGCAGAGAAACCAACTCGGGACTGGATCCCAGGACACTGGGATCATGACCTGAGCTGAAGGCAGAGGCTTAACCCATTGAGCCACCCAGGCGCCCCTGTTACAAACATTTTAAAATGCTTCAGAGCATTTGTTTTTACTTAGACCATAATGGACATAAGTGAATTTTTTTTTAAGGTATGGACTCTCACTGTGTGATAGGGACACTTTTTGGGTATTATTAATGTGCAGGAGAATTGACATAAAAGTTGAAGGAAATTAATTGGCCTAAATTTATTTTGATCTAATATTATCTTTAATTTCCCCAAATCCCCAATTCCTAATATCATGTTTTCTTATAATTTTTTCCCTTGAGAAGTAAACCTAGAAAAATATATAGGTAACAAAGGAATCTGGTTATTT
This sequence comes from Mustela nivalis, assembly GCF_964662115.1. Lineage (NCBI taxonomy): Eukaryota > Metazoa > Chordata > Mammalia > Carnivora > Mustelidae > Mustela > Mustela nivalis. The sequence continues at coordinate 19,446,145 of NC_139039.1, read as the reverse complement.
TTATGTAGCTATAATCATGGAGCATCAAATATGAGAGCAATATTCTTTAGGAAATTTTGCTTTTAGAGTGAAAGTATTATGGAAAGTTATAATTAGAACAACTTTTGCATACAGAGAGAGCTTTATACAGAGTTCTGTGAGTACTTAACAAACCAGCACCTCTCATAGCAGAACTTGATTTCTAGGCAGAGAAATGACTTGCAGGGGCTATATTAAATTTATTTAAACTAGAAAGAAAATACATATTTGAAGCCAATTCAGGTGGAGTATTTCTGCCATTTTCCTGATCTGAAATTTTATGTTATTGTGTTACCTCCTTAGTTCTCCTTAGAGCTCCTCAGCTTTTAATATACAAGTAATAAAAATTCATCAGTTTGTCCGAGAATTCTGCCATTAGGCCATGTTGGAAATTTATGAGAAAATCCAGAAATTGTGTTCAGTTCAAACAATGCCAGAAGATCTGTGTTCTATATCTAGAGAATAAATGTTTATTTGGGAATAGAGAAGTTTCCTAAATCCAAAAAAGGCAGAAATGGAAGGAATCGTAGTGACCACACAACGAGCTAGTCTTCCTCACTCCTGTGAGTGAGGAATGGGAATAACAAGATCTGAGCCAGAAAACCTCATTTTGTTTGCCCTTAGTCTTTATAAGAATTGCCAGAATCAACTGATCTAATTCCCTTGTGACTGTAGCTCAACAGAGACAACTAGATTTTGTTTACACCCCTAGATCCAGAATATTTTAGGGGATCCTGGCACCATTCCAGAATATAGAGACCGAAGCTAGCATTACTCAGTTAACCAAACCTGGGTTCAGGGGTGGGAAGCTGGTAAGACTGTCATATATACTTTCTCATATAAGTGGCACTGACAGGGTGGCAAACAAACAGGTACAGCCATAACAAAAATAAAGATGACACGATCACATATTTTTTTTTTATATTTATACCAATAGCATCCCTACAAAAGTAAGGGTATCTTTTAGAACACTTCTGATTTGTTGATTTAAATGACCACAAGTATGGTAATTAAAAAAATATATATATATCTACATATACATATGTAGATATATATATATATATATATATATAAATTGTAGCTAAAGAAAAACGTTAGCCGTCCCCCATTAGAAGACCAGAAGCAGTCACTGTGTAGTTAAAACAGCCTTTGACTTAATCTGCCATCTTTTTAACTTGGGCCACTCTTTACCTCATTTTATTGTACACCTGAAAATTTTGCAAAAATTGCAAATTTTTCGTGAGCTTGGGTCAAGGGCCGTGACTTTCTTAGAGGAGCACTACCCAATGACCCCAAACCCACCCAGCCACGTCCGAGGGCCAAGTTAGCGGACGGACGTCTGGACACGCGCACACGCGAGGGCTCTTTTAGGTTCTGCTGACTTGGCTGTGCCCTGCGGTGTTGGGTTCTCGCGCAGTCAGGTGCTGCCGGGGCGGGCGCAGTTATTTATGACTGCGGGACTGAGACAGGAATGTCGCGCGCGGGAGTACCCGGGATCCGCGCCCTTCCCCAAGATCTCCCACCGAAGACCCCCCCCCGCCCCGGTCGCCCCAGGTGAAGGCCGCCTACAGGGTACCCCAGGCCGCACGTTTGCAGCCGTCGCCCTCGGACAGCATCGAACCTCCGCACACCCACTTCTCGCGAGGTTTCGTTGCCTCCCCCCCACCCCCTCCGCCTTCCCTCCCGCCCCCTCCTAGCTCTGGTGCGGGCAGCTCCCGCAATGGCTGCACTGCGGAGGCTCCTGTGGCCGCCGCCTCGGCTCCCGCCTCCGCCCTGCCCTCACCATCTCTTTCCTGGGCTGTGGGGGCGGCCTGCGGGGGTAGCCCCGAGCCCGGCCGGCCGGCCCTTCTCCTGCCGGGAGGAGGAAGAGGGGGCTGTGGCTGAGGAGGCTTGGAGGCGGCGGAGGCGCTGGGGGGAGCTGAGCATCGCGGCAGCGGCCGGCGGGGGTCTGGTCGGCCTTGTGTGCTACCAGCTGTATGGGGATCCTAGGGCCGACTCCGCATGGACGCCCACCCCGGGGCGCCTCTCGGAGACCTCAGCCGCAGAGCCGGAGGACCCGCCCCGCGGCCGGGGTCTGCTTCCCATCCCGGTGGCGGCTGCCAAGGAAACGGTAGGTGCGTGAGCGCGTGCGCGCGCGGGGCTGGCCCGCAGGTGACGCCCGAGGGTAGGGCGGCCGGGGTGTTCCACCTAAGCTCCTGGAGGGAGGGTGTGACAGTCGGGCGGGGTGCGCTTGGGACTGTGGGCCACCCGGCCGTGGAGGTTGTCGCTGTGTGAGCTTTGCGGCTGCAGATGGGGACCTCCTGTGAGACCAAGACGTAGGCCAGGCAGGCTAGGGTCTGTGCACCCAGCTGTCGGGAAAACACAGGGGATGCTGTCACTGATGCATCAGGACCGCAGAGGTTGCTGCAGTACCATCTTTTTTTTTTTTTTTTAAGATTTTATTTATTTATTTGACAGAGAGAGAGATCACAAGTAGGCAGAGAGTCAGGCAGAGAGAGAGGAGGAAGCAGGCTCCCTGCTGAGCAGAGAGCCCGATGCGGGGCTCGATCCCAAGACTCTGGGATCATGACCTGAGCCGAAGGCAGAGGCCTTAACCCACTGAGCCACCCAGGCGCCCCTGCAGTACCATCTATTAACCAAAACCCCAAGCCACGCCAAAACAAAACAAAAGACTACGAAGAAGGCATGGGTGTAACAGGCAGAAAGTGGAAGGCCGGGTCTGTGAGAGACAGGAACGCCCAGGCTGGACCAGGTAACAGCAAATGACCCAGGAGGTCCAGGGCAGGAGGATGAGTTTTGAAGCAGTGGTCTGAGGTCTAAAAAGTAACGACATTATTGGATAGCACTTTATTAGTCCCAAGAGAGTAAATGCCCAAACCGAGTAACTCCCTTATGATAGGTCAGAAAGAAGGAGATATCCCCAGATTGGAAGTGGAAAAAACACAAATCTGTTCAGAAGAGTATACATCGCCTCCCACTCCACCGCCAAATCAGAAACTCTGAAGTGAGGAAAGTAAGTGAGAAGATGGATAGGACAGCACAAATAGGAAACTGAAAGAGGCTAACTCCTCCAGAAGATCTTTCAATGAAATGTTCAAGTATCATTATGCAACTGATAGTGAGAGGTAAAGATGAGGTAGGGCAAGAGTGCGTGGGGCACGATGTTTTTGTCCTATCGTTGTAGTTAATAAATAGTCGTGTAAATGGCTAGGAGTCATTTAGGGAAGTTTTCTTTGCAAGACGAAAGACTGTGAAGGGCTGAGATGACAAAAATTTAGAAAAGAGGTAGCTATTCTGTTTTTAACTTTAATGAAATGTATTCTTTATTCTTTGGCCAAACACAGGTTGGTGGTCTGAGGTAAGTGCCTCAGTTCTTTTGGTGGAGGCCATTGATGTGTTTAAATCAGGGAATCCACTGTGCTACAGACGTTCTAGCTGCAAATTATAAATACATAGCATAAAGTGCTTTTGTACAATGAATATGTAAAATGCTAGCAGCAAATTCCCTCAACTTTCATCTGCTACTCCTCTTCTCTCCACCCCCCAATACATTAAACTTGTGTCCCCATTGACCAAGATAGAATTTTTCACCAACCATAGTTGATCTGGAAGCAGATTAGGAAGGTAGAGAGCATTAAAACAGTATTTTCTTCTGTTTTAAAATTAATTTTACTTTTTTTTTTTTTTAAGATTTATTTTATTTGAGAGTGCACATACAACACATGCATGGGGGTGGGGAGAGGGAGAGACAGACTACCTGCTGAGCAGGGAGCCCGCCTCGGGGCTCATTCCCAGGACCCTGAGAACATGACTTGAGCCAAAGGCAGAGGCTCAGCCGACTGAGCCACCCAGGTGCCCCTAAAGCTTATTTTGCTTTTAAAATTGAGAGATAGTATAGTAGTTTTTAAAAGACCACACTTGGGGCGCCCGGATGGCTCAGTGGGTTAAGCATCTGACTTCAGGTCATGATCTCAGGGCCCTGGGATTGAACCCCACATCTGGCTTTGCACTCAGTGGGGAGTTTTGTTTCTCCCTCTCCCTCGGCCCCTCCCCCTGCTTGTGCTCCTTCTCAAATAAATAAATAAAACCTTTAAAAAAAAAAAAAACTCACTTAATAGTGTCTTCCTCCATAATTATGAAAATTAAATTAATACATTTTAAATAGAATTGTACCCCTAGCATGTGGTGAGCATTCAATAAATTTGTTGTAATTTTATTCATTTATTTATTTGTACCTATTATGTTATAATTGCTTAGTGTTTATAAAAATTCCTCTGTAAATGATACCAGAGGCCTCTGTCTGACTCTTCCCAAGTCTCTAATCACACAATTCTGATTATTTGTTTTTAATGAATCTTCCCCCTCTTTGAGAACTTTTTTTCTTTTAAGATTTTATTTATTTGAAAGAGAATGAGAGAGAGATCACAGAACAAGGGGGAAAGAGTAGGGAGAAACAGACTCCCCATGGAACAGGGAACCTGATGCAGGACTCAGTCCCAGGACCCTGGGATCGTGACTTGACCTAAAGACAGACGATTAACCAACTGAACCACCCAGGCTCCCTGAAAACTTTTATAAATCTCTTTTTACCCCCTGCTTTTTGAAACTCATAATAAAGAGCTTTATGTGGGCATTTTTTCATCTATTGCGATGGGAACTTGAGGATCCTTTCTATATAGAAATTCATGTTTGAAAGTTCTGTATGTTCTTCTTGTATTATTTCTTTGACAATTTCCATTGCTCCATTTTCTCTTTTCTTTTTCTGGAACCTCTGTTAGTCTGAAGTTATACCTCCTGACAGATCCTAATCTAATTCTAATCTTCTAACTTTTTAATCTTCTTGCTTGTTTGCTTGTTGTTGTTGTTTTTTAAAGATTTTATTTATTTAATTGTCAGAGAGAGAGATCACAAGTAGGCAGAGAGGCAGGCAGAGAGGGAGGAGGAAGCAGCCTTGCCATCGAGTGCAGTGCCTAATTCAGGGCTCGATCCCAGGACTCTGGGATCATGACCTGAGCTGAAGGCAGAGGCTTAACCCACTGAGCCACCCAGACGCCCCTTGTTTGTTGTTTTTATGGGAGCTATCTTTGACTCTTCTTCCAGCTGTCCTATTGAAATAAAACTTTCAGTCATTCTAATTTTTCTAAGTTTTATTTCAGTCATTCTAATTTTTTAACTCAAAACTATTTTTTTGTTCTTTAGTGTTCCTTTGGTACAGCCTTCTGTTTTGTTTTATGGCTGCTAAATTTCTCTTTTTACTGTAAGGATATTAATCATAGTTTTGTTTTGTTTTTTAATTGTCTTCCACTTTGTGCATTGTGTTGTTTCTTCCAGGTTAATTTTTGTTCCTGTTTGATTTTCTAAGCTCTCACTTGTATTTTGGAAGTTTTCCTCACATATCTGTAGTTGTTGCCTCTCTATATTTGAGAGCTACTCAGAAGCTCTTTGTACATGAGAATGGCTTTTCATTTGGCGATCTGGGCTTCTTAATAGAGTGGCATCCAGATGTCAGTGCTTTTTTTGTTTATGGTTTTGTTTTGTTTTGTTTTGTTTAAGAGAGGGAGGGGAGAGCATCAGAGGGAGACAGAGAAAGAGAATCTTAAGCAGGCTCCATGCCCAGTGTGGAGCCCAATGTGGGACTCAGTCTCACAACCGTGAGATTATTACCTAAGCTAAAATCAAGTCAGATGCTTAACCACTTGAACTACCCAGGTGCCCCCAAATGTCAGTGTTTTATAAGTCCTCTTCTCTGGTGTCATTGAGTTTCTCCAAAGAATAGGAGAAGTTGCAGGAGCTGTAATCTAGGTGCAGGTGCACATGCACCTGTATGTGAGAGCCTGTGTGTTGGGGAAGTATCCAGTGATGTTTTTACAACTATTGTTATCTAATGCTCTGTTTTCAGCCCCATCACTTACTCTAACTTCACCACTCCTTGAATTCCTAAGATCTTATCCTTTCTGGGGTCTGCATTTCCAGTCAGCTCACTTCCATCTGGTCTCCTCCTCCTCAGTCTTCCAGTATTGAGAGTATAGGGCACTCTGCCCCCCGCCCCAGGTCAGTTATCACTCCTTCATCTTCTCCATTTTGTCAAAATTTTGATGAATTCTTTTGATTGTTTTAGTCTCCTTTCCTCTTCTCTTTCTTAGTTCTTATATGTTTCTATCTTTAAAAAAAAAATCCTTTTACTGTGATTTTATTGTGGTTAAGAGAGAAAGAGATTGAAAGAAACTCGTGAAGGCAGCCTTCCATTTTTCAGAAATATTTAAACCTGTGTTGCCACTTTACTCGTTATGCTCATTTGATTTTACTGAACTGGTAGAAATTATTCCTTTTGTGGCTTAAAACTATGAGAAACTTGATTTATAAAACTTCTTTTAAGCAGCATGTTATGCTAAACATAAACCTAATAATAAATTAACCTGTAACATGTTACAGAATATAGAATTTAACTGCTAGGTGTGAATAGCCATAACTTACAGATAGACAGTTCTATTACCATAGCCTTGAAGATTTTTGTTTTTAAGACATTGACTCTCACCTTCTCCAGGATGCTTTCCCTTAAAAATGCCCCTGCGCATCCTGTACTCCTAGGTGATGACTTTTTGCAATTCTTTGTCTTCTCTGCTTTTTCTAGCACTTTAAGGAGGGGCACTGTGTTGGTCGTGTCTCCTTTATATCTTCATTGCTTGATATGGGGCCTAGCCCTGGTAGACACACAATACATTTTTGTCCAGTGAATAAGCCCAGGCTAAACATTTGCATGGGATATATGCATTGAAAAGGCACAACCACATTCTGTGAGAATTAATAGTTTAATATTTTTTTTCATCTAAATGCTGGTTATTTTTAGCATTAGAATTCAGAAGACTTCGGTCAAGGTCAAAATTCCAGGCTTTAGGAGACCAATCACGTGACACTGTATTTATTTTAATTGTGCAAGTTTGGCTTGCCAAAATTTTTCAGTAAACATGGCCTTGAACTTTATTAATATTATAAAGAGATGAGAGACAAGATTCTGTTGAGAACTCTACAATTTTATCCTTAAAACATTATTTTTATTAGTGGAGAAATTTTGTTCTAGGGTTGCCTTTTTGTTTCAAAAGGTTCAAAATTAAAAAAAATTTAGTTTGCTTAATACACTTTAATACATATTTTACTTATTGTACAGAATACATCATTTTGTGACTTGCACATAGTTTTACTTTCAAGTGGAAAAGAGAACAATATTTGTATTTCCTTGGTATAGTTCTATAATAATTGCCAATAATCGTGCGTTTTTAAAATTTCTTTCATTATCTATCTTTTCCACTCCAAGGCAGCACATTTTGAGACAGGAAGTTATGCTTCTTCTTCCCCAGAATATTGAAGAATCTGCCAGAGGTGTAAATGGAGAAGATTCCTACATTTGTATAGAGAGAAACCTCAGAGGTGTAAAACTGAGGATAGGTTAATTCCGTGCAGGATAACATTTTGTATAGGGAGGCTAAACTAGGTGGGTGATCCCCTCTTTGTTTTCTGGATCACTTCATGGCAAATCCACCAGGTTCTACGCACATTCTCAAGGTATGATCATGTTATGGATTCATGTACAGTGATTTAAGTATAGATAATTTTTTTCCTAAGTATCACAGAATAAAATTTGGATGAATTTGGAAAAAAATATATTCTTTTTCTGGTTATACCAAGCGAGGAGTTATAAAAGTGCATGTACTTTTTGGGTTGCAGTGAAAGATTGTTACATTTTATGGATGTCTTTATTCAGATCCACACTGGGAATCAGGAAATGAAACTCTCATGATTTTGAATTTAAATTTAAAAATTCTCATCTGTAATTCTCTTCTAAGACTTGGAAATTGTAAAATAGTGCACAGCAATCGGTTTGAATGATGGTGTATACCAGTTTTTTTTTTTTCCTTGATCTCTATAATCTCCACATTAAAAAATATAATAAAAACATTGAGTTGTATTTTGAATTGGAATTCAGGTAAATAGTATTTGGGTTTAATGTCACTTCCTAGTTGATTCTCGAATTCCGACATGTAATTCTGTTTATGTAATTTGGAGCTGGACTGTTTATGAATACTGAGTAAAGTAAAATGTAGTTTCCTTATTGAACTGAATATATACTTTATCTTTAGTAATTTTTGAGAAATGGATGCCATTTTCTACGTAAAGATTAAAGAAGATATTTGAGATTATTAAAACAATTATATTAACCCTAAATTTTTGAAGCTTCTTTGAGGGTGGTTTCATTCATCTTCCATATAGCACATAGATTTTGTAGCTCTTAAGATTTTAATAAATTCTTACTTAACTGGATGAATGCTAACTCCTGAAATAAGTTACAATATTTTATTATGACAGTTCTTTAAAAAGCTTGCTTTCACAAAATCACCTCATCCATGCAAATTTTCATTTGACTTTAGATATTAGAAAGCTAATGCAAGGTAAAATAATGGGTGTATCACCTCTTTGTGTTATCTGTGAGGATTCATGATTGGACACTGAGTCATAATATTAGTAGTATATTTGAATTCAGTAACTAATTTTAGTTTCATTAGATAGTAGGTGCAGAGTGCATACATTTTTGTTTTCTTCTCTAAGTATATGAGAAGACAACAAATTCATTCTCTTTAGAGTCCTTAGCTTTTAGTATATATTTTTAAAGATTTTATTTATTTATTTGACAGAGATCACAAGTAGGCAGAGAGGCAGGCAGAGAGAGAGAGAGAGAGAAGGAAGCAGGCTGCCTGCAGAGCAGAGAGCCTGATGTGGGGCTTGATCCCAGGACCCTGGGATCATGACCCGAGCTGAATTCAGGCAGAGGCTTTAACCCACTGAGCCACCCACATGCCCCTAGCTTTTAGTATTAAGTACTTTAATGTTTTTACTTTGAGCTAGTTGCTCATGTAAAATTATATATCTAAACTGTTGACTACCAGATTTCCCATACCAGTTTTCAAAAGTCTCTTAGTTACTATCAATACAGCAGTTCCATCACTAACTGGCTCCTTCAATCTCTTTCCCCTCCACTTCTTTCTCTTTTAAATGGTATACATAGTGTGCTAAAGAATATTACCTGTTCCTGTCCTAGAAAAGTATTAGGGAAGGTCATTTATCTTAAAGTACATGATTCTATCAAAATGATTAATATTTTTTTAAAAGATTTTATTTATTTCACAGAGAGAGAGAGATCACAAGTAGGCAGAGAGACAGGCAGAGAGAGAGAGGAGGAAGCAGTCTCCCTGCTGAGCAGAGAGCCCGATGCAGGGCTCGATCCCAGGACCCTGGGATCATGACCCGAGCCGAAGGCAGAGGCTTTAACCCACTGAGCCACCCAGGCACCCTAAAATGATTAATATTTCTTAAGATTCATGTATTAAGCATTTATTTTCAGTTTCATAGCTATAAAAATCAAGATTTCCATTTCATTTTTCATTTAGAAACAATTTATCCATCTTTCCACTCATCCATTTTTCATTCAAATACTTTACTCAAGGAATGTTTATTGAAGTGTAGTATGTACTAGAGATTTATTTGTGGATGAAATAAAACTCTTGTCCTTTTGTAGCTTATAGTCTAGTGAGGATACAGAATAATTGTAATGCAATATGCTAAAGTGGTGTGATGGGAAAAATAGAGTGTACTATGGGATCATACAGGAGGGACGTAAAGCCCAGGCTTGGGACATTAAGCATGGCTTCCTGGGAGAAGTAATGTCTAAATTGAGATATAAAAGATAGGTAGGAATTATTAGGGAAACAAGGAGACGAAGTGGGTGAAGACATGTGTTCCAGGAGGAAATAACATGTATGAGAACAAGCGTAGCATGTTTTCAGAATTGAAAGATCAATGTGGAGGTATAGCAGAGAATTTGAGGCAAGAGTGAACAGATAGTTGGCTAGAAGGTGATCAGGGGGCAGATAGTACAAGACCTTCTAAGACAATTTGAACTTTACCTTAAGAGTAGGGAGACATTATAGATTTTTAGTCACGAGGATGATATAATCAAAATTGCATTTTAGGAATATCACTTTGATTGGATAGGGAAAGTAGAGGGAGGGACGCAGTGCTGAAAGGGAGGAGGCCAGGCAAGATGCTGTTACTTCTTAGATGAGAGTCTTAGAGGGTATGATTCTCTATATTCTTTAATTTTAAAAAATATATGTCAGATGGTTTTTACCTATAATATTTCTTTAGACAAAAAATGGTTATAACTTTACTAGGAAAATAGCAGTGAAGCCATGAGGAGTTCCCACACTGGAGAGAATTTCAAGAGGTAGGATCAACGAGGATTGGTAGTTGACTAGATTTTAGGGATGAGAGAGATGGGAGAATCTGGGTGATAGTCAAGGTTTTGTCTTGGGCGCTAGGTGGATTGTGCAGCAGTTCATTGAGACTAGGTCCTCCGGAGGGAAAAAAAAAAGGTTGGGGGGAGTGTGCATGAATGATGTTTTTAACTACAGTGGATCAGGGTGTCTTCTGGACAGCTGAAGGGAAACTTCCAGTTGGATACATAGGTCAGAAGCTTAGGGGCGAAATCTGTGCTTAAAACAATAGATTTGAAAATCGCTAAGCATCGAAAGTCATAAGAATGGATGACATTGTTTAGAATATATAGAACATCGGGGCGCCTGGGTGGCTCAGTGGGTTAATCCGCTGCCTTCGGCTCAGGTCATGATCTCAGGGTCCTGGGATCGAGTCCCGCATCGGGCTCTCTGCTCAGCAGGGAGCCTGCTTCCTCCTCTCTCTCTCTGCCTGCCTCTCTGCCTACTTGTGATCTCTCTCTGTCAAATAAATAAATAAAAATCTTTAAAAAAAAAAAAAAAGAATATATAGAACATAAAGAGAAAAGCCCCTAAGGAACGCGTCCTGGTGAGCATCAGTGATGTAAAAAACTGTCAGAAAAACAGAACACTACAAAAAGCTGAGAAGTAATGTCTAGACTGGTAAAACCATGAGAGTCATGGAAGCCAACAGAAGGTAGTAAGTACTTCAGACAAGTAGTACTATAGTCAGTATCAGTGAGCTTTACCAGAGGAGTTCATCTTAGATGAGCAATAGAAAGTATTCACTGGATTCAGCAATAAGAAGTTCATGGATGATCTTGGTGATATCTTGGAGGTGAAAATCAAATTATAGTTGGAGAAGCTGAGGGTAAAAGTAAAGAAGAGGTGATGTGGACAAGATGAGGTAAGTGTTGACAATACTTTTATAAATTTGGCTGTCAAGGAGAGAAGCGAGGGCAATAGCTTAAGGAACATAGATTTGATTTATTTTTTTTTAGATGGTATACCCTTAAATATGTTTAAATGTTGGGGCGCCTGGGTGGCTCAGTGGGTTAAAGCCTCTGCCTCTGCCTCCAGGGTCCTGGACTAGATCCCCTCATCAGGCCCTCTGCTCAGCAGGGAGCCTGCTTCCTCCTCTCTCTGCCTGCCTCTCTGTCTACTTGTGATCTCTCTCTCTCTCTCTCTCTGTCATTAAATAAATAAAATCTAAAAAAAAAAAAAGATTTAAATGTTGAAGGTAAGAGGAGAAACACTAAACCAAAGGAAGGAGGGGGTGTTAATTGATTTGTCAAGAACCAGGGTACAGGTGGGAAATGAAAGTTAAAGCACTAGGGAAGAATTTAATCTTAGATAATAGGAACAATGGCATTTCTGGTGTAATAGGAAGAAGGAATGGAAGGACACAGAAATTATTCATTTTTAGTAGCAAGTGGTTGAAGGAGTTTTTGCTTGATGGTTACTATTTTGCTATAAAATAGAAGGTGATGTTATCGCCTGAGAGCAAGATAATAGAAATTTGTAGAGTAAACTTGATAGATTTGGAGAGTGGTGGATTGAAACAGCCATTAAAAAGAACACAAACCACTAGAAAACCATGAAATTTTTTTTTAACTTGTTCATGAAATGTAGAAGTTTTTTAATGGATACTTTCACATGGTCACAGCTTTTGCTATTTTAATTCTTGTGTATGTTATTCCACCTTTTAAGATGCACAGACTTTAGTAATATGATCTAATTAGTACTTTTTTTAACCCATGATGTAATATTTAACTTACGTAGGAAGTGGACCAAACTTACAAAACACTAAAGATTTTATTCTTTTATTTAAACTTGATGGGCAAGTTTAAACTGGAGATTATTAATTCTCACTGATCTTCCGTAATTGTTGTCCCAAACACTAAGAATTTGAGTAACTTTACTTTGTTTAGTGTAAACACTCTTATGTTGGAGAAAAATGTGATTAAAAATCAAACAAGGGCGCCTGGGTGGCTCTGTGGGTTAAGCCGCTGCCTTCAGCTCAGGTCATGATCTCAGGGTCCTGGGATCGAGTCCCGCATCGGGCTCTCTGCTCAGCAGGAAGCCTGCTTCCCTCTCTCTCTCTCTGCCTGCCTCTCCATCTACTTGTGATTTCTCTCTGTCAAATAAATAAATAAAATCTTTAAAAAAAAAAAATCAAACAAGTGGGGCACCTGGGTGGCTCAGTGGGTTAAAGCCTCTGCCTTCGGCTCAGGTCATGATCTCAGGGTTCTGGGATCGAGCCCTGTGTCTGGCTCTCTGCTCAGCAGGGAGCCTGCTTCTTCCCTTCTCTCTCTGCCTGCCTCTCTGCCTACTTGTGATCTATGTCTGTCAAATAAATAAATAAAATCTTAAAAAAAAAATCAAACAAGTTTTATTTATGACATTATCTATCTAGCATTAAGGAAAATGTCCAGTCTTTTGTGTACTACACAGATTTTCTAGATATGTTTCTCCTCTACTTTTTTTTTTTTTTTTTTTTTAAAGAGAGGAGAGGCAGAGAGGCAGGCAGAGAGAGGGGGAAGCAGGCTCCCTGCTGAGCAGAGAGCCCAATTCGGGGCTCGATCCCAGGACCCTGAGATCATGACCTGAGCTGAAGGCAGAGGCTTAACCCACTGAGCCACCCAGGTGCCCTCTCCTCTGCTTTTTAAATAACACTTTACTCCTTAATGCTTTGACATATTGATAGATTATATAAGCAAAATAAAATGTGGAAATTTAGTGCTGTATCATTTAATTGATTAGCATAGTAAGTGTATGTTCATCGAAGAGTTACTTTTTTTTTTTAAGATTTTTATTTATTTTACAGAGAGTAAAAAAAAAGGTTACCTTTTATTCATTTAATACCCCAACTTCAGAATTTAGAATACAGAAAGTGTATATAGAAGAATTTCAAATAATTTGATTTTTTTCTGCCTTTTTTATAAGGGTGATGTCTAATTGATATGTAAATATTGACTAGGTGAGATATTTGGATTATCTTTTCTTTGGAAGGGATATAATGGATTATTCAGTTGCTTGGAACAATTCAAAATGGGATTTTCCTAACCAGTTCCACATCAGGTCAGAAAGGCTCCATAGGTTATGTCCAGTTTAAGCTAGCTCCAACCTGTTAAAATTAGTTATATTCAAATAGGATCATCTAAACTTCTTCCGAATGCAGTTGGTCCTTAACAACAGGGGTTTGCACTGTGTAGGTCCGTTTATACACAGATTTTTTTTTTCATAAATACAGTACTGTAAATGTATTTTCTCTTCCTTATGATTTTCCTAAAACATTTTCTTTTCTTCAGCTTATTTTATTGTAAGAATCTAGTATAGAATACACATAACATACAAAATAATTGTTAATCGACTTTCAGGGCTTTCTGTTAACAGGAGGCTATTGGTTGTAGGTTTTGTGGCAATTAAAAGTTATCCATGGATTTTCAACTGTACAGGGTTTGGTGCCCCTAACTCCCACATTTTTCAAGGGTCAACTTTAATTAACCTTTTGGTCCAGTACTGTGTACATGTATTGTTGCATATGCCTGTCCTGTTCCCTGATTTGCCAGCCCTGGTGATTACTTCATCATCATCTTCAAAGTTAGATAAGAACTTTGATTCAAGTATTTTATAATACAGACTTAATCACATCCTATTTGGGATATAATTCATACTATGAATCTAAAATCCTAAATTTTATAAAAAGCACAAATACTGGGTTATATTATGAACTAAATATTTAATTATCAAAAATATTTCATAATGTATCACCAAATAAGTAAAATCTAGAACTTATCCTGAACTAGGATCTAGAACTTATCCTGAATTATAATACTTATTTTAAAAATTTGTAAAACTGGGGACGCCTGGGTGGCTCAGTTGGTTAAGCAGCTGCCTTCGGCTCGGGTCATGATCCCAGGGTCCTGGGATCGAGTCCCACATCGGGCTCCTTGCTCGGCAGGGAGCCTGCTTCTCCCTCTGCCTCTGCCTGCCTCTCTGTCTGCCTGTGCTCGCGCACTCTCTCTCCCTCTGTCTCTGACAAATAAATAAAACCTTTAAAAAAAAAAATTTGTAAAACTGCAGGCAAGCAGGCAGACATCAACGTGCCTGCCATTTGCTGGCAAATTATAGGAGGGTAGCTCTTTGTGTCTTAGGTATTTTATCCACATCCCCCGCCCAGCAGAATTCAGAACATGGTGAAAGCCAGGGATTGGCTTGCACATTGATCTTCAGTAGAATGGTGAAAATTGGAAGGATATGGAGGAGTGAACTACAGGGGGATTATCTGAATGTCAGATAAGTAAGAACAGAAGTTAACTCAGGGACCCGAAGGTATATTATTTGATTATAGGCTGATAGAGAAGTTCTAGAAACATGTCTTTTTCATATTTTGGTGATAGGTTTCATTAAGGAAGGTTTCTTAGATTCTACAGAAAAGCGCCCTTCTCTCTCTCTCTCTCTTTTTTCTTTTTTGAGAAAGTAGTATTCTTGAATATACTATAAACTGCAAGTATCTGCAGCTGTGCTTTCTTAAGTGTAGGATAGCAGAGTGGTTCCCTAGGGAGTGAGTTTAAGTCCTTTGGGACTAGTATTAGGCATCAGGGTTTTGAGGTCTGAGGTACCTAACCTAGAATAATCTGTAAAGGCACCGTGGTATCGTACTGAGTAAGTCACAGCACTATACTCTAATCTAAAAGCGACTGTGATCTTCATAAAATAGTTGAGCTTGGGAAAATATAGAGCTTCCACCCTTTCCTTTCCCACACGTCCTCCCTCTACAGTGATCTGCTTACCGATTGCTACTTACGAATGCCCTCTACAACAACTTTTTTTTTCTTTTTTTTTTTATTTATTTTTTATTTTCAGCATAACAGTATTCATTATTTTTGCACCACACCCAGTGCTCCATGCAATCCGTGCCCTCTATAATACCCACCACCTGGTTCCCCCAACCTCCCCCCACCCTGCCCCTTCAAAACCCTCAGTTTGTTTTTCAGAGTCCATAGTCTCTCATGGTTCATCTCCCCTTCCAATTTCCCCCAACTCCCTTCTCCTCTCCATCTCCCCATGTCCTCCATGCTATTTGTTATGCTCCACAAATAAGTGAAACCATATGATAATGGACTCTGTCTGCTTGACTTATTTCACTCAGCATAATCTCTTCTAGTCCCGTCCATGCCTCTACAACAACTTTAAACTCAGGGATTAAAGAGATTATAGAAATAAGATTGGCTGAATTAAGTGAAAATAAGGTGGCATAGGAGCAGATGGCTTGGGATCAGGAGAAATGAGTCACTTAGCCTTTACTTACCTGGGCTCTGAATAGCAGAGTCAGCTCCTTTTCAATGGGCCTTTCAGGAAGTCTCAAAAAGCACTTTCATTTACATTTTACTGGCCACAATTTAGTCAAAATAGTCATTTTTACTTAGCTTATATAGCTAACTACAATAAAATCTGATGAATGTAACCTTTATTCTGTGTGCTATTGTACCTAGCTAAAAAAGGAAAAACTAGAGAATGAGTAATAGGTATCTATCCATTTTTCTTAGATATGAAGTATATTGTATTAGGAAAATGGCTTTTTTTTCCTTGTAAGTGAAATGAAAATGCTCATAAATAAATTATGGAATGCCCATTTAATAAAATAAATGGTTTAGACTTCTGGTTTTAACAATATAGCATACTATATAATCTGTCATAAAAATATTTTAAACATCCTTTTAAATACCATACTGTACTTAAGACATTAAGGAAAATTGCCAGGTGCAGAAATAAAGAGGAAACTAGAACAGCGTGAGCTGTGACTTACTTGGGCAAGCAGTGGATTATTATTCCTAAAATTGTAGACACTTGGATTTTAATGCCTGTTTGGGAATGGAAACAGGACCTTGGTAAGTTGAAATTGGACTCTTCAAAAGAATGGACTAGAAAAAAATCGTTCTCCTTGTGTGATGATAGGGAAACCTGACGGTGTCTGTCTGGACTCCAGGTGGAAAAAAACGTTTTCTGAGAATGTATAAACATGGTCCCTTACTACCTCATATGGGTTCAGAGTCAGAATTTATGTTACCCAAACAGAGAAAAAACTGATGTCACTGACAGAAATACAAAAATTTTTTGGAGGGAAATAATGTGAACACTGGCCATATGTAATTCCTACAGAAAAGGTCTGGAAGAGGGTAAGCTCATTAATCCCAAAGTACAAAATATATGAAGTTTTATTAAAAAAGAGTTAATAAACTGAGTGGATTCCTAACAATTAAAAAAATAGGATAATTTGGTTGAATCTGTAAGTTAAGTGTATCTAAAATGATTAAAGGTAATGAAAAATCAGTGAAAAAATCAATAAAGACTTTCTACACATGTAAAATATAGTCCTTGAAGGCTGGATAGGTAACACAGCATATAAAATTTAGTAAGAGGCAATTAGTAATCTGGATGATAGTTTTGAAGAAACTGCACAGAATGTAACACTTTTAAAGAAATGGTAAATATTAAGGAGAGTTTAATAGACATGGAAAATAGACTGGGTCTAAAATTTTTCTATTGTGGGTACAAACTGAGAGAATGAGATAGGGAATATTCTAAGGGAAATGGTTGAACAGTTCTCAGAAAGGACCAAAGATGTTAATCCCCAGATTTAGGAAGTAAAAACTGTCCTGGATGGGATAAATAATAATAAATCTGTAGTTAGCCAGATAACTGGCTAAAATCAAAGATAAAAAGAAGCAGGCCAGATTTGTACAAAGGAAAAGTAGCTGGTTTGATTGAAGACTAATTAGTGACAATAGATAGAATTCAGAAGACAGTATTATATGTCTTCAAAATGCTGAGAGAATGTAATTGCTATCTTAGATTTCTGTACCTAGGTAAATTGTCACTTAGGAATGAGGATAAAATAAATTCATTTTTATAAGATTGGGACAGCTTCAGATCGTTGTTAAAAGAATTACTAAAGAATGGATATGAGGAAGACATGATCATAAAATGAAGGTTGAAATTCAAGAAGGAATGGTGAACACAAAGTTGGTAAAAAAAAAATGAAGTAATTCTTAAACATTGACTACATACTACAACAAAAATAGTAATTATTACTGAGCTGAAAGGAGTTTAAATAAGGTGGTCCTCAAATATTGAGCTACAGTGATATGGAAGACAATAAGGCTTGATTAAAGGTGAAGTGTTCTATGTGGGAAACAAAAATAAAATTAGATGTCTACCTCATGCCATAATAATAGAGGTCGATTAGAATCCTAAATGTGATTTAAAAAAAAAACACCTCAAGATACATAGAGGAATATATATGATGGTAAAACTTTGGCCCTAGGTTGGGGGAGGATTTGCAAAACAAAACAAATAGCATAATCCAGAATGGGAGATACTGCTACATTTCACTTCATTAAAACAAAAATATCTAATAAAATAGAAGTCTTGGAATGCCAGAAGATACTAATAATACATAGCACTTGCAAAGAATATCCAAAATAAATGGCAATGATCTGCAAATCATTTTTTATTTTTTATTTATTTTCTTAAAGATTTTATTTATTTATTTGAGAGAGAGCCTGAGCTGGGGGAGGGACAGAGGGAGAAGGAGGAGTAGACTCCCCGCTGAGCAGGGAGCCTGACGCGGGACTTGATTCTGGGACCCTGGAATCATGACCTGAGCTGAAGGCAGATGCTTAACCAACTAAGCCACCCAGGTGCCCTGCAAATCATTTTTTAGAAAAGATGACACAATAGAAAAATGGACAGGGGGTTTTGGACAGGCCATTTAAGGGAAAAATACTCAGAAAACCAAACACATGAAAAGATGATCAACATTATTAATAATAGGGAAATGCAATTATAACCATAATGAAGAACCATTTCTTAGCAATTAGATTGGTGAAGTTTTTAAAAAATTGACAATAACTTTTGGCAACAAAAATTCTCATACTCTGTTGGTAGGAGTACAAATCTTTGGAAAACAGTTTGACATTATATAGGAAATTGAAGATTCACATGTCTAATAATTCAGAAATTCTATCTAGGTATAAATTCTTAGGAAACAGAACCTGTGACAAGGAGACATGTTTAACAATCTTTTAAGATGTCCCGGCACCTCCATTTCTAACCCTACAACAGCTACTTTGTAGCACACCTCATTTTGTTCTGTCTCAAGCAAATGACCTCCAGTTTCACAGAGAAAATGATCAGAAGTAAATTTGCTCAGTTTATTACTTCCTCAGAACTAAATTTGCCTTTATCTTTCCCACAGTCCTAGTTCCATAGGAATAAAGGTATATTCCTGCAAAACTAGAGAAAGGAGTTTGGAGACCATAATTTTTCTCCAGCAGTATCCAGTAGCCTAAGAGATGGAGCAGTTCTTGGTGATAATGTAATGTAGAGATAGAATTTTTTTCTTGAGTTTTGAAGTTGGGAAGTTAGAGAGCTTTGAGGCTAAGTTGTTAGATGGGTGAGATTGAATGCTGACATTCTCTCTGACATGATTTGGGGTGATGAGGAAAACCACGAGTTATGTCTCAAAGTCCTCTTTAAAAGTGAATAGGAGCCCGTAAAAGTTGCCGTTGGCAAGGTGGTTAAGTGATATAACCAGGGCATATTTACCAGCGTCAGTGATCAAGAATTTATTTGGCAGATACTGGTGCCTAGGTGAAGTTGGTGGCAGAGAAGAGCAGGGTACCTTCATCGTCTCAGTAACAAAAATATAAAAATAAATTTAAAAATAAATAAAATTGATTGATGAAAGACAGGTGACTACATTTATTTAGTTCCATAAGAATGTTAAACTTGGGAGTATATTTAAGGCCAGTTTTTACTGATGAAAAGAGTCTTGAAAAAATAAACATTCTACCCTTAGCCACATAAAATCCTTGGGTAGGTTTTCCTTAATTTTTAGAATATATCACAGTCCTACAGTGTACTCTTCTCCAGAAAGATATACCAGATTGTTGGTGCACCTTTGTAACTCAGTCAGTTAAACACCTGACTCTTGATTTCAGCTCAGGTCATGATCTCAGGATCATGGGATCCAATGCCATGTTGGGCTCTGTGCTCAGCGAGGAGTCTGCTTGAGATTCTCTTTCCCTTTTCCTCTGCACCCCCCCACTTGTTTGTTGTCTCTCTCTAAATAGATAAATAAATAAAATCTTTTAAAAAAAGGTAACACCAGATTAATTATAAGCTTTCATTTTCTGCTTCTTGTTAAGACATTCACATCATTTCTAAGATTCAGGTCAATTTTATATACAGAATTAGATTCAAATATGATTTTGTTAGGGTAGGCTAGTTTTAAAGGTTTTTTGTTTATTTGAGAGTGAGTGAGAGAGCAAGCGAGCAAGCATGTGTGTGCGAGGAAAGAGCAGGGAACCAATGTGGGGTTCAAACCTGGCCTCCAGGATCATGACCTGAGCCAAAGGCATAACCAACTGACCTACCCAGCCGCCCAGAACAAGCTAGTTTGTAGTAACACATAGACCCTCAAGTTTCAGTGGATTAACCTGATAAAAGCTTACTTATTGTTTATGTAAGAATTCTCAGGTTGTGTAGGGTTGATAGGAAAACGCCTGCACGTGGCTCTCCTCCATTGCTTGTCATTCAGGCATTAGAATGATGGTGACTCTGCCATCTTCAACAAGTGGCTTCTAAGGTTACTCGGGGTATCACCATACCAGTTAGCCAAAAAGGGGTGATGAAGCATAGAAGGAGCCTTCTTGTGGCAAGATTTTATGGGCCAGGCATCACTACCATTCCTCTTACATTTTCTAAACTGAGTCATATGGTCACATCTATGTGCCAGAGATACTGGGAAGTATACTCTAGCTGTATGCCTAGGAAGAAGAGTGACTTCATTAATATAATTAATCTATATATTTTGGGTTTTTTTTTTAAAGATTTTATTTATTTGACAGACAGAGATCACAAGTAGGCAGAGAGGCAGGTAGAGAGAGACAGAGAAGGAGGCTCCCTGCTGAGCAAAGAGCCCAATGTGGGGCTCGATCCCAGGACCCTGGGATCATGACCGAGCCAAAAGCAGAGGCTTTAACCTACTGAGCCACTCAGGCACTCCTATAATTAATATATTTTTGTACCACCAACTACTTCAAACATCATATCCTTAACTTTCTAATTCTCATTATAAGAACTGATAACTCCGGGGCGCCTGGGTGGCTCAGTGGGTTAAAGCCTCTGCTTCCCTTCCTCTCTCTGCCTGCCTCTCTGCCAACTTGTGATCTCTGTCTGTCAAATAAATAATAAATAAAATCTTAAAAAAAAAAAAAAAAAAAGAACTGTTAACTCCTCAAGTTTAAATAGGAATTTTAATTGAAAGTATGTATATCATATGGAATGTGTAGATTTTATATTGTCCTCAGGTAATCTAAGTAAATTTCAGTCTGCAAAAATAATCTTACTGCACTGATGAAACCTGAAGGAGAATCTGCTTTCCTACCTCAAGTCTTACAGGTTTCCTTGTGGTAGGAGAAATTCATTGGCCTAATCTCTGCAACTACTACCTCTTTGAGCCTAATCAAGACCTACTTACCAGGTATACACTCTGTAATCTGCTAGAAATTTATGAGCTTGCCATGGTTCCTGCAAATAAACACTGCATAGTTCTGTATTTGGAGATAGAGAAGAACTTAGTCTGTTTCTTTGAGCATCAACTTTTTTGTCTTCCTTCACTGGTAACTTTCTAGATGGGAATATTTCAGACTTCCTTAGATAATGAAACTGAATCCCCACATAAAATTCTCTAAGTAGAAAACCTTCAGAACAAATTAGAGTGTTCATATTAATTATGCCTTTAAAAATGTTTCTATCTCAAATGAGATAGGGTGTGTAGAGAGGTTCAGTTTTGGGGTTCTGCCACCATCTGTCTTTATAATCTTTGTTCCAGATAACGCCTTCTCAACTTTCATTCATTTTAAATTCAGGGACATTTATGTTCTCTCTGAAAGTCAAACGTCAATGTATTGGAATAAATTGCCCAAACTAGGTAATATTAAATGATTTTTAAAACTTGTTTATCCTTTTCAGTAATAATTTCTACAACTGAAAAACTGAATAATTTTTAAGATTATATACTTTTTTTTTTTTGACAGAGATCACAAGTAGACAGAGAGGCAGGCAGCGGGTGGGGTAGGGAAGCACACTCCCTGCTTAGCGGAGAGCCCGATGCGGGGCTCAATCCCAGGACCCCAACAGGACCACAACCCGAGCCCAAGACAGAGGCTTAACCCACTGAGTCACCCAGGCACCCCAAGATTATATACCTTTAAATAGTGCTCCTTTCTTACATGCCCTTTTTAAAGTTGTTTTTGTCAATTTTAAAAGATATGTAAGATTATACAGCTGACCCTTGAATAATGTAGGATTATGGACACCAACCCCCTGTGCAGTCAAAAATCCACATATAACTTTTGAGTCCCCCCAGCGTAACTATTAATAGCTTACTGTATACCAGAAGCCTTACTGATAATATAAACACCTGTTTTTTATGTGGTATGTATTATATGCAAATTATTACAATATACGTACACCTTATTTTATTCTCACAACAAGATAAGCTAGAGAAAAGAAAATATTATTAAGAAGATCACAAGGCAGAGAAAATATATTTATAGTACTGTACTGTATTTATTGAAAAAAAAATCCATGAATCAATGGACCTGTGCAGTTCAAGCCTCTGTTTAAGGGTGAACTGTGTCCAGCATTCAGAATTACTATTTGTTAACATTTTGACATATTTGTTTATAGTTTCCTTCAGAGATAAATGCTATCTAAGTGTGCTGTCTTTTTTAATAGGAATATTAAAGAACTTTAGCCTCTAATAGAGTTTCTCTTCAGTTTTTTTTTTTTTTTAATCTGTAGTTTTAAGACCAAAACTGATAATGTGGTACAAAGTTTACATTTAAATGAAGTTTTCACAGATGCCTAACACATGCCTAAAAAGATTTGACAATGGACTTTTAGGTACAGGCCTAGACAATGTCAAGAACTGATGGATCTTATGCTTCAAGACAGCATTTTGGATATTAGGCAATTCCTAGGATTAGAAAGAAATTTTCTTGGTGTTTTAAAGTGAGCCACTGTCCCAGTATGAAAGATTAATCTTCTGAGTCTAGGGCTTTTGAAATCCTTCAGCCCTTAAACTGTTCTGTGAACTTGTGCTGTCAGTTTCGGTACCAATGGTTTCAGGGTTCACAGTTCAAAAAGGAGAGCGGCTCCAAGGGCTTTCCATCCTAAGAGCATGGGCCTTTCTTTCCCTACTCGCCCACCTTCTATTCCACTCTTCCCCTCCACAAATACCTCAGCCATTTGCTTGGATGAACAAGCTGATATTTAAAACTTTATAATTGAAATTAAAAAAGGGTTTTATCAACGTCAAGGACTAGTGCTTCTAAGAACAATTGCCTGGTGTATGTTCCAATAAAACTGTCCTTCCTGACTTACTAACTGGCATAGCCCTTTGTTGGGAACAGCATTAAGCTCAGGCAGGGGACACCTTGACAAGTATTAAGGAGGGCACCGATTGCATGGAGCCCTTGGTGTTCTACTCAAACAATGAATAATGGAACACTACATCCAAGACTAATGATGCACTGTATGGTAACTAACAAAACACAACAACAAAAAAACAAAAAAAGAAGTTTCAGGTCTTCACAGCTTTTAGAGTCTCACAGTCTTCATTTAGGTAGCCAGTGACATGTTTCTTAAAGATAAAATATTCTGGACATAAAACCAAATCATTATTAGGTTGTTCCAGTGTTTTACCATCAGGCCCCAAGTTTTAACAAAAACGATGCTTCCTGTCTCCCTTCCTTCCTATCCTATCCCTGCTACCCCTGAATGGTACGCCACTGATCCTCCAAAACTATATACATGCTACACTGTAAAAATGCAGAGTTAACACTTGGAAAGCAGGCTGTGCATTGTAGAGATGCTCTTTGAAGATCTGCAGTATCGTTTGTTCTCCTATACATGCACTCTGCAAGTTTTGTCCTTCATGGAAGGCCTTCTGTTTTTCTCACCAAAGTACAGAATGAGCTGCCTTGCAGCGCGTCTCCTCCTTCCTCTCCCCTGGGATGAGTCTGCAAAGTGCACAGCTGGAAAGGCTTTATATTCGTTTGGGTGACTCTAAGTACTGCTCTTCAAAGGACATCTCGTCAAGCCTCCTCTGTGGTGTCAAGACAAGCAGAACTCCTTCTCTCTCCACGTGAAACCCACAGTCAGGGGTGACAGGGGCTGGTACTCAGGAGAGTTAATTCTTGTCATCTTTTTTGTCATTGTCCTCTAAGAGGTGGGAATGCCACATCAGACTTTCCTCATAGAAGGATGTGACCCAGTGGACACTTGACACTGGCTTCCTTGGAAGGGACCAGGTCATCCTCATCATATTTTTTCCGCTTCATCAAGAACATGAGCTCTGCCCTGGAGTCTGTAGCTCTACGTATCTGCTCCAGCTCCAGACCCTGGGCAGAGTCTCGTGGCTCTTCTGGCTCCTCTTTCTTCTTTGGTTTGTTCTCTGCTTTATTTTCAGAATCAGTCAATTTTGCACTTGTCTTCCTGTATAATTCCTCTGTCCCATGTAGTGTTTTCTCTGACTGTAGAAATGGCAGTGAGGTCAGTGCAGCCCAGCTTCTCTTGTGGCTCCCGAGTGTCGTCCGCGTCTGAGGACCCCTTCCACTTCAGGAAATTCTCCACTTTGCCTTCTCCACTCGATGATCGGGAAATGTTTACATCACGTATTCTTCTTCCTCATCCTCTAGCACCTCCTCCGCTTTCTTGTTTTGTTTCTTTCCCCCGGGCCCGCCAGCTTTCTAGTCTAAAGGGTGACGCTGCTCAGAGCAGCACCCAGGAGTGCGAGAGGAAGCGGCGCCACGCTTATGGCGTGTGGGACTGGTGGTGGAGGTGGCCTCCAGAAAAAGGACAGATCTCTTCAGTTCTGAAACTTGTTTTTGTCTTCGCAGTAGAAACACAAGTTAATATAGCATTGTGATTGAGAGTGTGGTCTTTGGAGTCAGAATACCTAGATCTGAATCTCAGCTCTTTTACTCGAGAACCTTGCCAAAGCTAATTAAATTTACATGCCTTGTTTCCCTCATCTGTAAAGTAGGGATAGTAATGGTCCCTATGTTACAGGATTATTTTTTTTTTAAGATTTTTTTTTTTTTAATTTATTTGTCAAAGAGAGGGCACAAGCAGGGGGCGTGGCAGGCAGAGGAAGAGGGGAGTGCAACCCTGGGATCATTACAGGAGCCAAAGGCAGATGCTTAACCAGATGCTTGATTGATTAAGGATTATTAAGAGAGCTTAAAATGGTCAGGCATATAGGAAGGTCTTGGCATATGTTAACTTTAAAAAAAAAAATGTACCTAAATAGGGACTTTGTGTACAGATAGCAGCAAGGTTACAATACTAGGTGTCAGGTTATTGCCTCAGTTTCAAAGCTACCCTTCATTTCATCCTCTTTTAATCTGTGTTGGAACTTGCAAACTTTTTTTTTTTTTTTTTTTTTTTTTGCTGGTAGTGTGTGCAGCGGGGACACTGTAGGCGGAAGAGGCTTCCTTCTCTGACTCTGGTGTACCTCTGTTCTGCTTGTTCCTGGGGCACTGTGAAACACCCAGTGACAGTCATCTCAAACTCTTCTGTGCCAGGGTCCAGGCTTCTGGAAACCATACAATAATTTGAACAGATAAGGTTCAATATGAAGAATTGTTCACAATTTACAAGAGGTTAGCTACAAAGAAGGAATTAAATTCAAAAGACTATTCTAGGGCTGAGGGAGAGAACCTAAGGAAAAGAACAAACTTCTTCCCTAGGTTGGGATTTAGGCCTTGTTAGAAAAGGTATATTCACAGCTAGAGCTTTTCTCCAGAGTTGCTGGGCAGGAGGCTGGCATAAGCTAGGACTGGCAGCCTAGAAACTCCTGCTGGTGTGTGTTAGGCCATTGTTGACAGACAGGGAACCATGGGATAGACCTGGCATGCAGGAGATCCCCCACTGTGATGCAAGTAGGCCAAGGCTAGATGGTGGGCAGGGAACTTCAAGTTGTGACTGGTAAGCCAGAAACCCTGCCACTGGGGGATAGGTAGGCCAAGGACTCCAGGACTGATCTTACTTAATGATTGTTTATAAAGGCTCCAGAAGAGAGGGTAAATAGTAAAATCTCCTTCAAGTTCTTCCAGAAAATAAAATTCCAGCTTGAGGGAAATGACCTGCCAGAGCATTTTTAAGATCTATAGGAATGAGCCCAGGAAAAGGGCAGATGAGTCACTCAATGGTTGGTGTTATGGACTGAATGTGTCCCCTCAAAATTCATATATTAAAGCTCTAACCTCTAGAATGGCTGTATTTGGAAATGGGATCTCTAAGGAAGTCGTAGGTTAAATGAGGTCCTAAAGGTAGGCTCCTGATATGATGGGATTAGTGTCCTTTCAGAAAAGCCATCAGGGAGCACACTCTTCCTTAATGTGCCCAACACACTGCGGAAAGAGCATGTGCGGTTATAGAAAGAAGGTGCCCTCTGCAAGCCATAAAGAGAGCTCTCATCAGAAACTTAATATGCTGACACCTTGATCTTGGACTCGTAGCTTCTAGAACTGTGAGAAAGTACATTTCTATTGTTTAAGCCATCCAGTCCATGGTGTTTTGTTATGGCCGCCTAAGCCAACTAATTCAGTTGGGTAAGTTCAAGGTGATTCATTTAGGGTAAAATAGTCCAGACTATTGGTGATGTGTTATGCTTATTCCTTCCAGTTGCAGTCTAGAAAAACTATCTTGGGAGTCATGTAGGCAGGTCTAGAAGACAGTGCCTCAGTGCATAGCTAGAGATTTTTGTTATGAAGGGTCAGCCATGACTCTTAAATAAGTAGAACACCACATACTATATAATCTGTTTGTTTGGAACTGAGCCAGGGAGACTGAGAGAAAGGTGGTAGAGGCAGATGGGAGTCTCGAGGAAATGCCAGGCTGTTGGAGCAGTTTTATCATCGTGAACACATTTAAAGAACTCCCAACTTACAGTACCGCAGAGGCATTTGATACCTCAAACTTTATATATGGAGCTGAGCTGCCAAAGACGATTTCTGGACCTTGCTGATCAACAGAATAGACATTCTTGATGAACCGATTCTATTGGCTGACAGAGAAGGAGGTATTCTCATTAAATTTTCATTTAATTTTTATAGTTTGTGAAGTTAATATTTATTTGCCCATTTTTTATAGTTGAAAATGCTAAAGTTCAGAGAGATTATTTTTTCCAAGGTTACCTAACTAGGAAGGGGTGAAGTTGGCATTTGAAGGTGGGCCTGAAGGGTTACAAAACCAATGCACTTTTATTTTTTTTTTTTCTTTTTTGGACAGAGAGGAAGATCACAAGTAGGCAGAGAGACAGGCAGAGAGATGGGGGGAGCAGGCTCTCTGCCAAGCAGAGAGCCTGATGCGGGGCTCCATCCCAGGACCCTGAGACCATGACCTGAGCCGAAGGCAGTGGCTTAATCCACTGAGCCACTCAGGTGCCCCCAAACCAATGCACTTTTATTCAAAAATGCCAAATTGTGTAATGTGAAGGAACGCTGGATTTGATCATAGACTCAGTTGCTATCTGTATGGCCGTGATGAGGGCTACTCTAGATTAGGCTAGTAACTCTTGTAAAATGAGGCTAATAATATATGCGTTTTAAAAAATAATACAGCATTCCACTGCTTTTTTAAAGTCTATACATGTGTATTTATGATTCTTTAAAGTGTGACCTTAGTTTCTGTCTTTTTTTTTTTAACCCATTCTTTCATAACTTTTTTCCCACCAAGCTGTGTGTCTTGTGAATCTTATGGTAGTACCACTTGCTGATCTACCATATTTTTTTTAATGGCCACAGACTACTACTCATTGATGAGCCATAATTTATTTAAGTATTATCTCACTGATGGGAATTTTGAATGTTTCTATTTTTTTCTATTTAGAAATAGTCCTGCAGTGAATATCCAGGTTTCTGTGTAGATGCACATGTTACAGTGCTAGGTCTCTAGCATTGTACTGGGTTTTAATAGCAGCTATTGAATTGTTCTTTTTTTTTTTCTTTTCAGCGTAACAGTATTCATTGTTTTTGCACCACACCCAGTGCTCCATGCAATCCGTGCCCTCCCCAATACCCACCACCTGGTTCCCCCAACCTCCCCCCCCCCACCCCCCCCGCTTCAAGACCCTCAGGTTGTTTTTCAGAGTCCATAGTCTCTCATGGTTCTCCTCCCCTCCCAATTTCCTTCAACTCCCTTCTCCTCTCCATCTCCCCATGTCCTCCATGCTATGTGTTATGCTCCACAAATAAGTGAAACTATACGATAACTGACTCTCTCTGCTTGACTTATTTCACTGAATTGTTCTTTAAAATGGTTGCATCAAAATATACTTCTGTCAGCAATTATGATGGACTTCTAGTGTCCCCTTTAATACTTTCAAATTTAATTATTTCCAACATGAGTGTGAAAAAATGATTTATCATGATTGTTAGAAATTCCATTTCTACGATTACTGGTGAAGTAGAGAGTTTTTTGTTTGTTTATAGTTTCCTTGGACTTGGCTTTTAATATCTTCTGCCAGTTTTAAAAAATTGATTTCTAGGATATGTAAGTATTAAATCCTATTCTTACTTTGTGGGTCATAAATGTTTTCTCTCATCTTAGGCCTTTAAAATTCATTTACGGACCTATAAACTTAAACATATACATCATTTTCTTTGTAACACAGATATGACAATACTGTCCCTGTTGTTCTGGCCTTTAAACTGATTATTACATTGTTACTATATCAATATATTCTAGATTTCTGATTCTTGTCTTATAATTGGGTACTCTCCCAAACTCTGGATATACTGTAATTTATGTTCAGTGTTGTTTATTTCATGTTCAATTCTTTTTTAAAATCAGATTGGTAGAGGTTTTTCTATTTTATTAGTCTTTTCAGGTACTACTTTTAAAAATTAAAATCATTTACTGTTTTATTATTTTTACTTCTGCTTTTATCTTTATTGATTATACTCTTTTGTTTTCTTCAAATTTATCTTATCCTTTCTTTGGCTTCTTGAGTTGAATACATATATTTATTTTAAATTCATATTTTTAAAAAAATATATTAGAGGATATTAATTTTCCCATGTCAGTAGTGGCCTTGACCAAATTACACAGATTGCTGGTTGTGAGTCCCTAAGTGTCACTTATTTTCAAAACCTTTGTAATCTCAGTTTTTGTTTCTTCTTTAACCCAAGAATTTTTGATAATACAGTAGTGTATCTCAAATTTTTCATAGTGGTTTTTTCATGTTCATTTCTTTCTTGATAAATTTTAACATTTTTCCATCTGAGACAAGGAATAAAACCTGAGTGATATGTTTAAAAACAACATATATCCAACTTTCAAAAATACAGTAAATAGATATGAATATAATGCAGAGCTGTATATGCACTGACAGCTTAAAAAATAAACCATCAACATATATACCTCTATCATAATTCTCTCTTCCCCAAAGAGATAACCACTGGTTCTAAATTTGATTTTTATCATTCCCATGCATGTTTTCATAATTTTTTTTACAAATGAGTGTACCCCTGAATAATATATACTTATTTGATGTATTCCTTTATAATCCATGTTTTTATTTAGTATTATATTTAAGAAACTTATCTATATTGATATAAGTACTCCTGGTAAATTTATATTCACTACTGTCTAATATTCTGTGAATATTTCTTTGAACCTATATAACTCCCACATTTTTATCTTATTGATATTCTTGTGAAGACTAATCTATGGTCAGTTGATACATTTTGTTTATTAAAAACAAATCAACATCTATTTGTTTTGTTACACAGATTCTTTTTCTTACATGGTTTCTAGATTTGATCTGCCCATTTCTAGTAGAGATGTATTGACATCTCAGCTGTGATTATGAATTGGTCAAATTGCATTTTTCTGAACAGGTTTTCCATCGTATAATTTTAAGTTGTCTTGTTTTATGTGTGTAATGTCTTCTTGGTGAATTTTTCTTTGTCCCATTTCATGCTTTTGGCCCTTAATTTTGTATATTTTTATACACGTGGGCAGTGTCTAACTCGGACTCTTATAAGGAATGTTTATATGGCTTCTTAAAAATATGAGTTGCTCTTTTTTAATGAGTCTAACCCACTCATATTTATTAACATATCTACATCTGTTTTTGCTGTATTAGATGTGTAATTTTTTTCTTTTTATGCCCTGACATTAGATTAGTCCTATTTTTTCTCTTTTCTCTCTCTATAGTAGCTTGAAAGTTATACATCCTGTTTCTACAAGTGGTTACACACACACAAGGCAGATTACTGAACAGATTTAACTGTACTGCTTTCTCCATCCCACAGTTCTGAAGTCAATTACATTAATGCCAGATAGCTTTTGATTTGTTTTAAAGATTGAATTTATTTATTTGACAGAGAGAGAGAGAGAGATCACAAGTAGGCAGAGAGGCAGGCAGAGAGAGAGGGGGAAGCATGTTCCCTGCTGAGCAGAGAGCCCAGATGGGGGCTGGATCCCAGGACCCTGAGACCATGACCTGCACTGAAGGCAGAGGCTTAACCCACTGAGTCACTCAGGTGCCCCTCATTTTTTATTTTTAATATGCTTTAATTTTTAAAGGAATTATTAAATAATAATTGTACTTTTACAACCACCTTCATGCATTCATTTATTTAGCCAATATTGAAGCACTTGCTACAAGCAAGAAACTGGGGAAACTGAAGTGTACCGCTTAAAAATTCCTGCTTTGTGGAATTTATATTATTTCAGAAGGCTAGATGTATAAATTTTGTATTTGTCAGTATACTTATAATATGTAAAGGCCAGATGAGATCATCAAAGAAGTAATTATAGATTTTTAAAAGAGACAAGGTCTGAGGATTGTCAGCAAAAGTGCGAAGAATGCCAGAAGAGTAAAAAGAAAACCAGGTAAGTGAAGTCTTGGAAACTGAGAGAATTATTTTAAGGTTAAAAGAGTTATTGACTATGTCAGATGCTGTATGATGAAAACTGAGAATTAACCTTTGAATTTAGCAACAAAGAGGTCATCAATGACCTTGGTAAGCAGTTTTAGTGGGGTGGTAGAGGGGAGAACCTACTGAAGTAGAGGAAATCAGAGACAGGAAATGAATGCAAGAGACAAAGTGGGGAAGAAGGGAAGAGTAGCTAAATGGAGAAGTAGGACAGGAAGCCTTCTGAGGCTGGAGGAATGCCAGCATGTGTATGCTGAAGGGAGTATTCAGTAGGAGAGGGAAAAAAGTGAGGGAGGGAGGCAGGCCAAAGGTGGTATTTCTGGAGCAAAGGCTTTGAATAGGCAAGAAGAAATGAAATACACATTTCACATACTGCCTCCTTAGAAATACATATACTGTCTCCCTAAAGAACCTTTACTCACATCATCCTCCTATCAATACTGAGGTGGTTATTTGTGAAGTACTTTGTAAACTTGTAAAGAATCTTATAATGTAAACTCCTGTAACAAGTGGAGACTAAGTGATCAGTTTTTCAGTTACTTTTTTTTTTAATTTTACAACTTCTTTTTCCTATTTGAACCCAGCCAGGGAAATACTATTGGCTCCTCTTCAGACTGTATGTATTTCCAAATGGACACATTTACCTAGCATCAAAACATTTCATCTAGAGTACTTGGGATTTTCCCACACTGGAATTTGATATGTAACCTTTCGACCACCCAACAAGCAAAGAAAATGTTACCCCTTTTATCTTCTTAGAAGCTTGTAAATGAGCCTGAAGCCATTTGAGAAAGCCAAGTGTAATACTTCCATGAACATCTTTTTAGCTAGAATAAAAATAGATGTGAACAGAATTTCATAAGATTCTTATCCAGAAAATATAACATAAAAATCTAAATTTAAAAGGTTTTTGCTCTTAGGTGTTTTATAAAAATGTTAGCCCTGTTGCCAGTATCAGGTAGGACATAATAACAAATGCTCAGCTTCCCACATGAAATCAAATAAATGCTTGATTATTCTTTATTTTTAAAATTAGTGTTAGTTTGATTTAATATCAAACAATTTTTAAAGAAGCTAATAAGGATAAGTAATCAAAATAATGTTGGTTAATATAAATGATTTTTATTTTTCTTTCTTCTGTTTTTCATTCTCATGGCTCTATTTCTCACCTGCTAAAAGCTAATACATTATACAGTGTTTAGATAATTGATATAATTGTTTCAAGTTACCTCTTTAGGGTATTATCAGCTTGTAGGCATCAGTTTCTCTAATTGTCAAGTAGTGAATCCTTTATCTGGCATTTAATCTTGCCTCCCTGGGAAAATCAGACCTTACCACAGAGTAAATTTTCAAATTGCTGACCTGAGGTAACATGAGACTGTGCCTTGGCAGTGAACCTTCGCTTTCTGTTATTCATAGGAAGGATAATGATGTACTCTGTTGCCTGAAGGCCCTTGTTTCACTACCTTAAGAAGTAACATCTAAGTACTAGTTGCAAAGGTCTGAGTTTGGAAATTCCAAAGAAGATAATTGCACTGACACAATATTTTTATTTCTTTTGGAAAGATGAGGTAATTAAAATATGTAGCTTTTATTATTTCTCCCACTTCTTAAACCATTCATCTGGTTCATGTCAATATGACTTAGAGGTTCCACAAAGTTACCTGAAAATGATCATTGCTTATTTTTATGAATAAATTATGTATTTTGTTTTACAATTGTATTTGTAATTTTAATGTCCATGTAAACTCTCCATTTTTATAAATAGGAAAACTGAGATTAAAATGTAGCTCACAATTTTTCAGTAAAACAGAAAAGATAAGAGCTTTCTAGAGCTAGAAAGAAAATTCCCTAAACATTTTTAGCAAACTTGAAAAGAATGTTAAGCAATTTCCATAAAATAATTTCTTAGAATGTATAAAATGTAATTTCCTAGGAGGAATAAACTGAAAAGGCATACTTAAATTCTTCTTTAACTCTAGACTTCTGTGATTTCATTTTCCTGAAGTATGGCCTTCACACTTATATTTAAAAGGTAATTTATGTGCCAACTCTAAGATCCATGCTTGGGTAGTTTTCTTAGCAGTTGTGTAAGATCTTTTTGAAATGAAAAATTCCATTTCCTTCACAAAATTTGCCACATCTAAAAATTTTGCAGTGATACCTTCCCTTAAATTTAAATGTCTGTAGTCTCTTAATCTGTGAAAAATAACACTATAAAAATTTTAACATATCTACTTAGAACATGCCTATAAGAAGCCAAGAAATCATAATTACATTATATTTAACAGTTAATATTTGTCGGGCACATATGGTATAATTTCATTTTTTGAAGTTTGTTGACACTTTATTTTCAGAGTGAATTTTACTATGTTAACAAAAGAAATGAAGCTGTTTAAATTTGAAACAAGTTAAAAATAAAACTTAAGTTTATATATATGAATTTTCAGGTAATTTTTTTTTTCTCTGTTACTTGGATTTTAGATTTAGAGTTTTTAGACTTTTAAAAAATATTTTGAGTATAACAATCTGTCATCAAATTTAGTTTGGAAAGAACTCAGTTTTAGAACTATAGAGCAAAAATTTGAAGACCTTTATATTTTTCCCTAGAGACAGTTCAATTCAGATTTCATAAATTAAGCCGTAGGATGGTAGTTACTCTTTAACGTCCCGTAGCTAATGTGGGTAGGTCTGTGGAGGTGGAACACAAAACATCTGTTTACACTGGACATCTCTCAACATTTAAGGATGGAGGACCAGACCCAGTGTTTTCTTAATCTCACTGCAGTGCTTTGTGAAAAGGTCAGAGATACAGAAGCATTTTGCTAAATTTGGAAAAACAGAGCTAAGGAGAGTGCAAATGCAAACATTAAACTTCAAGTCAATACTGGCTGGCATCTAAGACTTTGGAAAGAGATACGGAATGCAGAAGATAAAGTGCGTGGAACTCAACCTAGGTGAATCATAGCAGTTTAGTATTTCCTGAAAAATTCATGAAGGTGATTCGAAAGTATTATCTCCCATAAGGCTTCCAATCCTACATATGTGGTTTGTTTTGGAAGTGAATTGCTCCAGGTCTTTGTTAAACATACATATAATTCTAATACTTTTCTCCCTTGTCCTTTATATTCCATTAGTCCTTGATACCCGAAGTTGGTATGACAAGACTGCAGGCTTTTGACCATAATCTCTTCCTTTCCCCCCTATACCTCGGGCTGTAAATGCCCAGTGTTTTTTTTGCCGTCATCCCTTACACTTTAGTGTGGCCATGTGACTAAGTTCTCCTCAACTGAATGTGAGCAGAAGTGATTTATACCACTTCGAGTCCTGTCCAATAAAAAGCTTATCACATGAACTTCTTGCATGCCCCCTCCCCCTTCCCCACCTCAGTTGATAGTGGCATCACCCTGAGTCACTGAAGCAGAGTTCCCTGATCCCACTCTTCAACCCTACTCCCAGAATGTCCTCTCTGGACTCTTATGAGAGAGAAATGAACACCATTTTTGTGTTCATTTTTGAAACGTGCTCATGTTTGAGCCATTATATTGAGGAATTTATCCTAATACAGTAGAGAAAGGATTAATTGGTGAAGTCTTTGATCACTGAAAAGGAAATAAATGATTATTTTTTGTTGAAGGTAAATTAATTTTGTCAGCTACATGGTCTCCTGTATTCTTGTGGTATGAAAGTTCACCTAACTGCAGACCTATAGGTTCAGCCTGACCATAGACACTAAGACAAAGGAGCTTGATGGCTCATTGTCCACTTTTGACATTATTAATGGAAGTGATCTCTGTGATTTAGTCCTTGTCTTATGGGTTCCTGTCTTATACCCCAGTGGCCTTATGCCCATTTTCCAGGGACTAAATTTCTTCTTTCTGAATCCAGGTTTCGCTTGATTTGGTACTCGTTCATCTCGTCTTTGAATAATGGTCTTTTTAAAACTTATTATTAACATATAATGTATTATTTGTTTCAGGGGTACGGGTCTGTGATTCATCAGTCTTATAAAATATACACCACTCACCACAACACACACCCTCCCCTTTTAATAATGGTCTTAAGCCAATTTGCTTGCTGCATGAACCACTGTGTATCACCTGTATTCCTGGCTCATATCCACAGTCTGAGTCTTGTACTTGGTTCAGGATTGTGCCAAATAAATCATATGCTCTATTTCCCTTACTTTTTCTGTTCTGGCTTCTCTTCCCTCTACTGCTGTACCCTCCTGCAATCCTTTGTGTAGGAAAGAGGGTAATCTATTAAATTTGAACATCTTTCAAACCATATTTGTATTTATCTTTTTCTCCAACAGTAAAGTACTTTTACGTTGTAACTACCACTATTGATTCAAATTTTGAAAAGCTGTATTCTCTATCCGGCCTTCCCTATTCATATACTGATAAAATTCTCACTAAATGTACTGTTCATTTGTTCTTATTTCTATAATCAAAAATTAGAAAAATTTGAATTTCATTAACCCTTTTTGAAGCAATATTATAGAAGCAAAAATTATTTTTTATTGTAGAAAAGAATTGGTAGGGCATCTGGGTGGCTCAGTGGGTTAAGCCTCTGCCTTCAGCTCAGGTCATGATCTCAGCGTCCTGGGATCTAGTCCTGCATCTAGTCCTGCTAAGCAGAGAGCCTCTTTCCCCCTCTTTCTCTGCCTGCCTCTCTGCCTACTTGTGATTTTTCTGTGTGTGTGTCAAATAAATAAATAAAATCTTAAAAAAAAAAAGAAAAGAATTAGTAATGTGTAACTGAAAGAAGCTAAGTGAAGTGATACGTAGCTAGTAATATTATAATTATAGTTGACCCGTGAATAATGCAGAAGTTAGAGGCATCACCACCCCTCCAGTTGAAAACCCCCATATAACTTTTGACTCCTCCAGAAACATAACTACTAATAACCTACTGTTGATTGGAAGGCCTTACTAGTAACATAAGTAGTGGATTAACACATACATATTTTGAATGTTATATGTATTCTGTGTTCTTACAAAAAGTAAGCTAGAAAAAGAAGATGTTGAGAAAATCATAAGAGAATGTACATTTATAGAACTGTATTATATTGATCGAAAAAAATTGTGTAATGGGCATGTACAGTTCAAACCTGTGCTGTTCAAGGGTTAGTTGTTCTTTAAAATTTTAAGTACATAGAACCTTTTTAAAATCTAAATATGAAAAAATACACGTATGTAGTTTTTATATATTGCAGTCACTTGGGAGGGGTCAATTCTCATTATTAACATATAATGTATTAAAAGCCAACATTAGTTTTTTTTTTAACATTTTTTAATGTTTTATTTATTTATTTGACAGAGAGAGAACACAAGCAGGGACCACCCCCCCCCCCCAAACCCTGGAATCCATCCTAGGACCCTGAGATCTTGACCTGAGCTGAAGGCAGATGCTTAACCAACTGAGCCACCCAACTGACGCCCCCAACATTGGTTTTAAAGATGTGTTTGTACAACTTCTAAAAAAGATACCCACAAATTATGCCATATCTTTCTCACTAAAACTTTAGATTATCTTTTATTATCTCACTCTAAATTCCTAGTTTGGAATCAGAAGCTTCTCTTGTTTATCTTTGTCTGCCACCTGACCAGACTCAGTATTCCTTTGGCTCCTTTATTATCCAGCTGCCAATTTTGTTTTCATCCACAAGCACTTGTTTATTCACACAATAATCTCAGATGTGCCAGGCATTATGTTCATCACTGGTTAAGTTCTTTTAAACATAACAACTACTACTCCTCTCAAGGAATTCCTGGTTTAATGGCAGAGACAGATATGTAAACAGGTTATTGCAACCCGATATGAGTGGGGGAAGGAGTACAAGTGACATAACAGGGATATATGAAGAAAATGACTAGGATTTATTTGAAGTACAGTGTTGACTCTCAGGGGACTTTCAATACTCTCACTGGTGTCAAAGTTTCAGATATGTTATTATAAGGATGTGATTAGGATTGGATTGGAGCGGTATCTTATACATATAGAGGGCATGGCTGCAGAGGCTTTATGACAGGTCTCCTTTCTGAGAGTCTGAGTGGAAGAATCACAGAGACTATTTGATACAGAGCAGAGACTCATCTTGGAAATAGCTGCAGACGTTTCTCATTTCCAGAGAAATGAAAAGCTGAGTTGATCGAAAATATTACTAGAGCTGACTATAGCTCAGAGACCATTATAGTTCCCAGAACTCATCTCAAGCACAGAGTGAGATCAGACTCATTCTTGTTTCTTCCAACAGGTTAGGACTCGCTATTGATTAGTATTAGCTTAGTTGGTTTCATGAGGTACTCTCAGTAGACAGTCCTTGAATATGTTGACAATTAGCAGATCTCTGTAGGAGGCATCTAAAATAGCATCTAGGAGACCTGATAAATAGCAACTTAACACTTAACACTCAGCACTGGCACGAGTGGATAAGCAAACACTGTAATCGCAGGGGAACTACTGCAGTATTCAGGAAAAGGCCTCAGGGACTGGTTGGCAGGTAGGAACACAAATACTAAAACTGGGAAATAAGGGATAGGTTTTGGTAAGAGGAAGCATATTGGAAGCTCTGTTCCTGGTTCCAGAGCAGGACAGACACTACTTCCCAAATCTCTGGCCTAAAAGTCTTTGATTACTTCCAGGGTAGCACAGGATTGGTTCCAGGGACTGAAGTGAAACAAATGCCACAAATAGTGCTTAAGTATCTTCAACAGATGGTTATAGGAAGAGGAAGTCCCGGACACTATTTTGGTATGAGTTCTCACAATGAAGACTGGTTCCTCTAAACACCAGGGAAAAGAGGAATTCAGGATACAAATATTAATTACATTTACTCTCTAAGAATTTTTAATTAGAACATATTTTTAAAATCGATAATTAATAAGCTATCCTTCATGGATTGCCTAACAGAAATTATGTTTCAGTCTCCCTGCATTTAAGAGCTTTTTCAATAGGTCTGCCGATAATAACAACAACAGTAGTAACTTCCAACGCAGGAGTACATGCAGAGAAAAGATTTCACTTTAGAATAAACCATTTAAAAGGAGCATCTCCAGGAAAGATGGAATGTGGAAGCTCTGTGTTGTGTCTACTTTGGAGAAATTATTTCTTAGATAACCAGTCTTCCACTCCATCTGGCTTCTGGTACCCACCAGCTAAGTTCTTAGAGAGGTGATTTCTCTTTGTAATCACCATAAACTTGTGGGTTTTCTCTTTTTAATATTCCTTAACAATTTAAAGGCTGTCATTTCCTAAATTTCCTAA
This sequence comes from Mustela nivalis, assembly GCF_964662115.1. Lineage (NCBI taxonomy): Eukaryota > Metazoa > Chordata > Mammalia > Carnivora > Mustelidae > Mustela > Mustela nivalis. Next base: position 19,408,548 of record NC_139039.1, on the reverse strand, counting down.
ATAGGTGTTTTTCGGTTTGACTGCCAACCTACGGAAATTAAGAATTTTTCTTAAATGACCATGACTTCTATTAACTTCTGTCAGTATTTTTTCCCTGTGGTTAACAAATGGTCTAGCCATATTTTATTGCTTATTTTTTAAGTATATAATATTGGATTGATAATGGAGATTTTCACTTTAATAATTAACGTTTTAACAACTAAACGTAAATAATTCAGGTTTTTCGGCTTTCAGGTTAGTTTTTCCACATTCATCTTAGCTATACTGTACTTATTGATGAGTTTTTCTATATTGGGAATTTCTGATGCAAAAGGTATTATTTAATGAAACAGTATGTATAAATGAAAAATGTTTAGGTTAGTTTTAAGCTTTAGAAAGATATATTGGATTTAGATAAGCAAAAACGGTATTAAAATAGGTCAGCCAGTGAATACTGGTAAACTTCACCTGTTCATTGTAATATAAGGATTATACCCATAGGTTCACACCAGTGTGCTACAGGGAAATGGCTGTATTTGTTTTTTAAAAATGCTCTGAACATTAACATGATACAAGAGCATTGTCATTTGTAAGTAAGCAAGACTGCCAAGAGGATTAGTAAACTGGTTTGAATATCATTTTTCACCTTTATTTATTGGTTCTTGTTTTTGAATGCTCATTAGAGTGATGTTAGAACTTCAATAGGTTTAGATTTTTTAAACTTTGGAAAGTTCAAAAGCAAAGCTGAATCCTTTAAAGGTCTGAGAGCGCTGTCTCCTATTTTGGAAATTGACTGGTCTGAAGCTGCCCCTTTCCTCAGGGGTTCTAGTGGATCAAGTCAATCCTTAGCTGAACTTCATGGGCCACTGCTCCTTATTAACCTAAACACTTTAAAGTTAAATGTGGTTAGAACTGTACCACAGTAAGCAAACAAACAAAAAAACCTGAATTCTTTATCTGTGCTCTTAAATCATTCATTAAAAAAATAGCCTGTTTTGGGGGCACCTGCAGTCGGTTAGGGTTATGATCAGGGCATGATCCCAGGGTCCCAGGATCGAGTCCCACATTTGGGCTCCCCACTCAGCACGGAATATGCTTCTCCCTCTCCCCCTGCCCCTTCCCCACCCATACTCTCTCTTTCTCTCTAATAAATAAATAAAAAAAAAAAGAAAGAAAGAAAGTAGTCTGTTTGTAAACCACAGAGAAATAAGGATGTGGACAATTGGAAGGTTTGAGAGTGACTGGGCATATATATAGATAGAATATGATTAAACCAGGCTTACTCATATTTGTCTCTAACAACAGTTTTAAATAAAGTAATAATCTTCCAATCGATTATTTTATAATTAATTCATTTGTATATAGTAGGCACACACCAAGTGTCTGTTTGGTGAAAGAATGAATTTACGTTAGCTTATTAGTTGATTTTAAATATTCATCTCAGAAACCAAAAATTGTTAAAAGATAATATAAATAATGAGTTTTTTCCAGTACCTTTTGAGTTTTTGTTCGAGGATTTCTGCTTGTGCTGTACTTGCGCAACACATTTTAAATTTTTGTTTGGGGACTCATCTTGATGCTTCTAATTTGATGAAAAAGGTAAGGAAAGATGATCTCTAAGGTCTCTGAAGACCAGTCTAACTCTAAACCCACTTATTTCCAGTGAACAAAGGAAGACAGTATACCCATACCTAATTTAAACTACAAGATAATGATCAAAATCAATAGCAGACACTGCATTTAATGGCAATTCATTAGAAGCATTCTCTTCAAAACATGGAACAAGATAATTATGCTTACTATTACTGATAACTACTCAACATCCTATTTAGAGACACGGAAGTCTTATTATTAAGGCAATGAAAATGAAGTATAAATATTAAAAAGGAAAGGCTTTAACTGTTATTGATTATGAAAGAATTTATGATTGCTTACTTAGAAAATAGAAGAAAAAAATATTAAAAGGAATGAAGAAATTTAAAAAGGTAATTGGATACAAAGCAAATATGCCAAAATCATTAGCTTTCCCATTCATCAGAAATAACCAGTTGAAAATATAACAGGAATAATAGGTTCCATTCACAATTCACAATTACACAGAAACTATGAAATGTACCAAAAATCTACCAAAAAATACTTAAAACTTATGTAAAGCAAACTGTAAAACTTTACTGAAAGTCCTAGTTGAAGACCTGAATAAACAGATATCCATGTTTCCAGATGGGAAAAATCAAGTGTCCTGAATTACACCAAAGTTGTATGTCATCCCCAACAAAATGTTAGTAGGATTATTTAAATAGAATTTGACACAGTGATTTTAAAGTTCACTTAGGAGAAACTTGAATATCAATCACTATGAATATTTTTAAAAGATTGATTAATAAGATGAAATCTTGCTTACTGATATCAAAACATCACCAAAGCTATAGTGATGAAAACAGTATGGCATCTGAGTAGGAAGAGACAAGTCAGTGGAGGAGAATAGAGAATACAGAGCCGACCAAAGTATTGATTTCCTGTTCTGCTCTTCATCTCATCCCACTGTCTGGCCAGATGAACCCATTCCTTCCAGTTGATGATAACTAGACTGTTTTAGGGTCAGGCCAGCATACGGGATCAACCAGTTTATGTTGCATTTGAGAAGCACCAATGTATATTATTGCACTGTAAGATTTATCTCACTTAATTAAGAAGAGGCAGTGATGGAAGCAACAAGTTTGCAGTAAAAGGAAGCCCTTTTAAGCATCCAGACTCAGGTTTTCTCTTTTATACATAAAACATATTCTTCCCTTTTACAATAAACTTTTTTTGTCTGGAGCACAAACCATTCTCAGACTCCTTCCCAGTCCTTTTAAGGTGTTGCTAAATAGACCTGTAGGAACCACTTAATGCCATTATAAAAAATGATGGGCACTGTTGCTAAAGCAACAAGGGGTAGACTTCATTAAGTGGAGTTTTGTAGTTGTTTCAAGTTTTTATTTAAATTTCAGTTAACATATAATGCAATATTATTTTCAGGATTAGTATTTAGTGATTCATCACTTACATATAATACCCAGTGCTCATTCCAAGAGCCCTCCTCAATCCCTATCACCCATTTAACCCATCCCCCCCACCTTCTCTTTAGCTTGTTCTCTATAGATAAGAATCTATTTTATGCTTTCTCTCTCTTTTTCCCCCCATGTTTATCTGTTTTGTTTCTTAAATTCCACATATGAGTGAAATCATGTGGTATTTTTCTTTGACTGATTTTTTTTTAAGATTTTATTTATTTATTTATTTGGGGCACCTGGGTGGCTCAGTGGGTTAAGCCACTGCCTTCAGCTCAGGTCATGACCTCAGGGATGGAGCCCCACATCAGGCTTTTTGCTCGGCGGGGAGCCTGCTTCTCTCTCTCTCCGCCTGCCTCTCTGCCTACTTGTGATCTCTTTTTTTTTTTTTTTTTAAAGATTTTATTTATTTATTTGACAGAGAGAGACACAGTGAGAGAGGGAACACAAGCAAGGGATTTGGAGAGGGAGAAGCAGGCTCCCTGCTGAGCAGGGACCTCCCCCCACCCTGACCCCATACCCGGGAATCCATCCTAGGACCCTGGGATCATGGCCTGAGCTGAAGGCAGTCACTTAACCAACTGAGCCACCCAGACACCCCTCTCTGACTTATTTCACTTAGCACAATACACTCTAGTTCCATCTGTGTTGTTGCAAACAGCAAGGTTGCATTTCTTTTTGATGGCTGATTAATATTCCACTACACACACACACACACACACACACGTTACACATATGCACACACATCACTCCTTTACCCATTCATCAATCAATACATTTGGGCTCTTCCCATAATTTGGCTATTGTTGATAATGCTGCTATTAAGTATCAGGGTGCATGTATCCCTTTGAATCAGCATTTTTATGTCCTTTAGGTAAATACCTAGGAGTGCAATTTCTGCAACATAGTCTAACTTTTGGGGGACCTTCTATTTTCTAGAGTGTCTACACCAGTTTGCGTTCCCACCAACAGTGTAAATGGGTTCCCCTTTCTCTGCATCCTTGCCAAAATTTTTTGTTTCCCATGTTGTTAATTTTATCCATCTGGACAGATGTGAGGTGATATCTCATTGTAGTTTTGATTTGCATTTCCCTGATGATGAGTGATGCTGAGCATCTTTTTGTGTGTCTGTCGGCCATCTGCATGTGTTCTTTGGAAAGAGGTGTATTCATGTCTTCTCCCCATCTCTTCATTGGATTATTGGATTTTGTGTATTGAGTTTGTTAAGTTCTTTATAGATTTTGGGTACTAACCCTTTATCAGATATGTCATTTGCAGATCTCTTTTTTCATTCTGAAGATTACCTTTTAGTTCTGTTGACTGTTTCCTTCACTGTGCCTAAGGTTTTTATTTTGATGAAGTCCCAGTAGTTCATTTTTGCTTTTGTTTCTCTTGCCTCCCAATCTAGTAAGAAGTTGCTCCAACTGATGTCAGAGAAGTTACTACCTATGTTCCCTTCTTGTATTTTGATGTTTTCCTGTCCCACACTTAAGTCATTCATCCATTTTGAAATAATTTTTGTATATGGTATAAGAAAGTGGTCCAGTTTCATTCTTTTTTATGTTGTTTTCTCAACACCATTTGTTGAAGAGATTGTCCTTTTCCCATTGGATGTTCTTTCCTGGTTTGTCCAAGATTAGTTGATTATACAGTTATTTCTGAATTTTCTATTCTGTTCCTTTGATCAATGTATCTGTTTTTGTGCTAGTACCATACTGTCTTGATCACTATAGCTTTGTAATATTACTTGAAATCCTGAATTGTGATGCTTCTAGCTTTACTTTTCTTTTTCAAGATTGCTTTGGCTGTTCAGGGTCTTTTTTGGTTCCCTACAAATTTTAGGATTGTTTGTTCTAGCTCTGAAACATGCTGGGTGGTTGGGATTTCATTAAATAGTAGATTACTTTAGGTAATGTAGACATTTTAACAGCATTTGTTCTTCCAATTCATGAGCTTGGAGTATTTTTCCATTTCTTTGTCATCTTCAATTTCTTTCCTACAGTGGAGTTTTAATGAAAACTTAACTCTGTTTGGTCAGAATTTTTTTCTCTGAAACTGTTACTCAGGTGGTTAAAGGATTCAAAGTGTTCTATAGCTCTGCCTGTTTTCTGTCAGTAGACAATGGATTAGAGGCAAAAATCATAGGCCATTCCTGTAAAATTTTAGGGAAGTAGTGTGGGCTTACACAAAATGGTGGCTGTGGCGGATGTGAGAAATTAGAGGGAAAACAACAGGTTTTGTTGATTGATTGTTAGTCAAAGTTAAGGAGAGGAAGAGTTGTCAGCATTAGCTCATGGGAAGGTGGATCAAATTCCCAGCTTCAGTGGTCAAGCAGGTTTGGCTGGGACCAATGACGGACACTTAGGGAGGAAAGTTTCATGAGAAAATACAGGGGCATCATGAGCAGTAATAGCAGCAGCTGGTAGGGGCAGAATTCACAGACCAAGTCCATATTAGATCATAACAAATGAAGATGTTATAGGCAAAAAGTGTGGTTCAGGATGTCAGACTAAGTCACGGCTTCAGATAATGGTTCAGAAACAATGAGAGCTCCACACAAAGTGGTCCTTCAGGGAATTCATTGGAAATGAGTCTTGGTTGATTATGACCAGTTAGGTCCAAGGAAATACATAGCAAGAACAAAGCAGGAGAGTAAACTGTGGTAACAGACAAGATTGATTTCCCTATCCTAGGAGGAAGAACCACCCCGCTGGGATGTGCGGAAAGGGGCCTAAGATGTTAGACTGATCCCTAAGGACTATTCAGGGAGCTTATTCCCCATTATTGACATTAGTCGCTCAGTGTCTCACTTCTTACCTATGACAGAGCTAACTCAGTTAGGATTACCTGAGTAATTGTTACTAACATACTGCTGAACTGGCTTGTCTCTGGTATGGAGCTGCATTATCTTTCTAAAGCATCATTTCAGTTGTGTCATTGCTCTACGTAAGAATCTCCTAAAGCCATGTTTTCTATCAGATTAAATTCCAGTGCTTTAGTCTGACCTTCAGAAATCTTATCAGTTTATTTACCCTTTTCCATGAACGCAATTCCTCTGCTCTAGGAAGGTTATTACCATCTTTTCAAGTATGCTGTATAAACCTAGAATGCTCATGTCTTTCCCTGACATTAAAATTCATATTTTTTTCTTCCTGAAATCTTATTTTTTAAAAACATTATCTTTATTTATTTGAAAGAGAGAGAGAGAGTGAGAGCACAAGCAGGGGAAGCAGCAAAGGGAGAAGGTGAAGCAGACTCTTACCTGATCAGGGAGCCCAGTGCGGAGTCCCAAATCCCAGGACCCTGGGATCATGACCCGAGCTGAAGGCAGAAACTTAACCAACTGAGCCACCCAGGAGCCCCATGAAACCATCTTATTAACCTCAACCTTTATAGTGCTTTTTATTTTGATTCACTCTAAGTTGACTAATTCCTTTCTTCCATGTTTTTACCTTTTGTCTCTCCATCTACTATTTTGTCCCTCTATATAGAGTATATATTTCTTAAAGTGAGAGACTATATATTCTATCTCTTATACATCCCAATAAAAAGTAGGGAGTGAACCTTTCTTTTAGTTTTTATTTGACTGCTTGTGTAATGTTTTTGAAAGCCTTCAGAATAGTGGGAAAAGATGAGTCTTTTGCCTAGCTTTTCATTTAATAAAGTGTAACTTAGGAATACAAAATGTAGTCTTCTTGTTGGAAGTTCTTGTAGATTGTTTTGATATAACTTCCCAAGATATTAGGTATTTAAATTATTTTATTTTATTTTATTTTTAAAGATTTTATTTATTTATTTGACAGACAGATCACAGGTAGGCAGAGAGAGAGAGAGGAGGAAGCAGGCTCCCTGCTGAGCAGAGAGCCTGATGTGGGGCTCGATCCCAGGACCCTGAGATCACGACCTGAGCTGAAGGCAGAGGCTTTAACCCACTGAGCCACCCAGGCGCCCCAGTATTTAAATAATTTTAATAGTTTATACATAATCTACATTATGACTTCACAGACATGGAAGAGACAATAAAGAGAATAAGCTTGCCATCCTAAACAATTTTTCTAATATAAAATAATTTTTATGAAATGTACAACATATAATTACTGTATTATTGATAATCCTATAAATTCCTATTAACTCCCTAGAGGCAGAGTGAAATATATATGAAAAGATTTTGTTTGACCATTCAAATCCGCTCTTGGGAATTTATCTCAAGGTACTATTTATGCATATATATATAAATATATTATATACTGGTCATTTTAACTTTGTTTTGTAATAGTAAAATACTGTGACTCACCTAATTAAATATTCAACCATGTGTAATTCATAAATTGTGCTATGGCACAACCGTTTTCTATGAAATATTTTACGGTTACTAAAAAATGGTTTACTAGAGTATTTAGAGCATTTAGTGACATAGGAAAATAGCCCTGATATATTAATAAGTGAAAAATATTGGGTAGTATACTCCTCAGTGTGGTGTAATCCCATTTTTGCTGAAAAAGAAAAAAATTATATCTATAAATTTTAAAAATTCTGTTTACTGAATTATACACAATAACTATGCATCACTTTTGTAATAAAAAAAAATCCTTCAATTAAAAAATAAATTTCCTGCAATTCAGAGAGAAAATAAGTAACAGTGAAAAATTATTTATCCACAAAGAAAGGTCTTGAAATTAAGGGAAACAAAAAAGACTTCCTTTCCCCTCCCCATTTATACACACTCTTCTGTTAATCTTAACCTTATATAGAATTCAGAACAACCATTGGTAGTAACTGTACTCTAGTGATCTAAAGTTAGTTGGAGAGGGAGGAAGCAGGCTCTCCGCTGAGCAGGGAGCCAGACTCAGGATTCAACCCTAGGACCCTGGGATCATGACCTGAGCTGAAGACAGATGCTTAACTGAATGAGCCACCCAGGCACCCCACTCTATTGATTTTCTAAAAGAAGAAAGTGAAACCCTGATACACTATTATTAATTAATAATAATATTAATTATTTTTAAATAAAAAATAGTATTAATTAAATTTAATTTAAAATTTAGAATTTTCAGGCCCTTAGTGATATTTATTGTAGGATCTTTAAAACATTAATTCATTTTATTCATATGGGTAATTTATAAAGCGATTAAGTTCTGCAGAAGATATTTTCACAGTTGGTCATTTACTCTGTTAATTCACTTTCAGCATAATTAACAGCATTTAGCTTCCAAAAGGAGAGGTTATTTCACACAGTCCAAATTTATTTGCTTTCTTAACTTTAGGTTGCTATCAACCGAACAGACATTGAAGACTTAGACCTCTATGCTACATCTCGGGAAAGAAGATTTCGTTTGTTTGCTTCTATAGAATGTGAAGGACAGTTATTCATGACTCCATATGATTTTATTTTGGCTGTTACAACAGATGAGCCCAAATGTAAGTATACTTTTCAATTTTCTTAATAATTTTATGAGATTTTTTTTTTCTTATCTTTAATTTATAAAAGTTTGAAACAGGATAAGTTTTCAGAACAACTAACCAAATAATGTGGTATTTCAAAAGACATTATGCTATATAATCTTACTAGACTAGTTTTTCTTATAAACTCTTACCAATATCTCTTTTCACAAACTTTCATTTATTTCCTCTTTTTCAGCTTATCAAACCTAGAAACCACCTTACTCTTGATACTCTTTGTAATAGGTTCATATTTTGCCTATTTGGTTCTTGAATCTACCATGAACAGAGTAATTCAGGGGATTGGCTTTGAACCAGACCTGGGCCAAGAATTCTACCTATACCTCTTCTGTATTTGTCATGGTTCCTATAGGGCAAATATAGACTGCTACTCATCTTTCCATATGTTAGAGCAGTGGGTCTCAAACTCTTTGGCATTATGTACATTCTTGCAAATCTCTTCAGTGTCTGATTAATAGAAGACAGCTCTATTCTAATCTGCTTTTTTTATAATCTGCTTTTTTTATTCAATAGTTAACAATGTGTTGTTTTTCATGAAGTATATTGAGAAAATTTACCTCACAGATAAAGAAGTAGGAAAAAGGAAAAATATTTTAATAGTCCTTTCAGATTATTGTAGATATTCTTCTTTGATACTATATCAACACTTGGCTAGTGGTTGTTTCTTAAAGTTTAGTTGGAGTGTGGAATTTGAAACTTGCCATGTGTTATGTTAAAACCCATTGGCTTACACTGCACCTTGAATGGATCTTTTACCCTTATATAATCTTGTAACACCAAATAGACGATACTGGTTGATTCAGTTATGGAGATCTTCCAAATGTTGACATATTTATTATATAATGTATTTTTAAAATCACATTCAGTGAAACTGTCATAATATTCTCATGAAAGTCTTTACTTACTGGGAAGCTGTCAAACTCATGGTGGTGTATACAAATTTTCCCAAATTCTAATCTTTATTTGAAAGCTCAGATGTTATTGGCAACAAATATTATCGGTTGTTTTTTTGTTCCTTTGTAAGAAAGTGCCTGCCAAATACTTAAGTCTAAATGACCATAATCTGTCTGTCAGTTCTTTCAGGTAAAAATCATGTTTCATGAAAAAAAGTTCAGTTCGCAACTCAAAGAATGACAGTGCTCCCTCTCAGGACAGCCATGGTACTACAGAATGCAACACAGTGCTTTAAGCACCCTTCCCATTTCATTTCAAGGCATGTTATGACATACTCAAAGACACCTATCCAGTGCTGGGTATTGCTGGGCATTGCACTAGGCACTGGAGATAAAGTGGTGAGGGAAACAAACAAATAAAAATAGATGTCCTCCTCCCTCATGATGCTTACAGTCAGGTGGACAAAACCAGCACTGATCAATGAAATACACAAATAAATAGCAAATTATTTCTGTGATAAGTGCCATGAAAGAAAGATACTTAAGGCTCTGAGAGCATACTGTGGAGAAGTAACTTAGGTAGCTCAGGGAGATCTTCCCAGGGCAAATATCCACATGAAATGTGAACTGTGAATAAGACTTAACTAGGCTAGTAGGAAGTTGAGCGTAGAGAGTTTCAGCAGAAGAAATAGCAAAGTATCAAGATGCCATGATACATGTGAGGAGGGGGAAAAGATCTGTGTGGCGATAGTACAACAAGCAAAGAAGAATATGGTAGGAAGTGGGGGTAGGTGTGTGGGGCAGTGCCAAATCATTGAGTCAGTAAGCTTATATTAAACATTCTTATTTTTATCCTAAAAGTAATGGAAAATCATGGCAGTAGTTTAAGCTGTAGAATAATTTGGTATGTTAGAAAACAACTCAACTGGGTAACTTTGAAAGATCCTTTTGGCTTTATTCAGTGATTCATGAATCAGGCAGCATCCAATCTAGCAGACAGGGAGGAGCTCCAAGAAGCTATACAAAACAAAAGACTTATAGGCAGAAGGGAACAGGTAAAAGGAAGTTTTACTAGGCAAGGAAAGTGGGTTAGTTATTGTAAGGTTACATTCCTTTAGACTGGAGGGGTCTCTCAGGCAGATTACTAACTAGTGCTGATTGACTGATTTAAGATTCCATTTCTGGCAGAACGGAAACTATAATTAAGTCTTGGCTTGGTTATGTGGGTCTTAGCATAAGGAACTCCATATTGAACCTGTTGTTTTGTTTTTAATAGGCTCATGCCATTATTAGATTGTGTTTAGAAAAGATCTTTCAGGGTGGACATAGATTGGAGAGGGCCAGAGTGAGCATGAGCAGATCAGGAGGAGACTCTTGTCCAGGCTTGAAAAGCTTCCAATAATGGTGGTAATGGTGATGATGGAGTAATGAACAATAATAATTTCTGGCTGCTTCACCTGTTTGAATGGCAGTAGAGACCAGGTTTGAAGTGAAATATTCTAACTTCAACTTTGGACATGATGGATTTAAGATGCCTTAGATATCTAAAAGAGGAGATATGCAAGAGGCAGTTAGATCTGGCTTTTGATCATTCATTTCAATTCATTGAAAATCAGTGTATTAAATAATCAGTCATTTGATAATCTACTTGAAACTGCCAAACAAATGCCTTAAGATATGTTAGAGCAAATTATAGCCCTTTTTCTTCAGAGCCAGGGATATGGCAAAGCCTTAAATAAATCCCATAGCATGGTAACCGTAGTTGGTAATACCATATTGTATGATTGAAATTTGCCAAGAGAGCAGATCTTAAGCATTCCTAACACTAACCAAAAAAAGTAACTATATGAGGTGGGGAAAATGTGTAAAAATTCAAAAAAATTAAATCCCACGTAATTTGGCAAATTGACTACTTTGCAAATTAGCTTTTAATCAATTAATATTTTATATTTTAGATTATTTCCATTGGAGATGAGGGGAGAGGGCTGGGTAGAATATGTATTTAGGGTTCATCTGTATGTGATTGGTAACTAATGCAATAATTGTGGGTGAGATTGCCTAGGATGCAGTACAGAATGAGAACATAGATGACCAGGGACCAAACCTCGAGGAACTCCTAGACTTTAAATGATGAAGGTACAACAACTTGGAAGATGAGCCTTAAAAGGAAAAATGGTTTCCAGAAATATGGGAGCAAAATCAGGAGTATGGAGTCATAGAAGCCAAGCAAAAAGAACAGAATGGTCAAATGAGATGTCAAGTTAGATGCAGACAGAAAAATGTCTACTGGATTTAGTAATTTGAAGGTTATTGATGATGTTTAAAATAATGTTTCAGTGTAGTGATTAGATCAAAGACCAGATTGCAAGAGCAGATGAAGAAATGAAGTCAGTGAGTATGAAGAACTCTATCAAGATGTTTGGCTGCAAAGTAGAAAGGAAATGAAAGATAGTAGTTGATGGAGAGACTTTAAAAATTGTACAGTATTTTGTCGGGAGACTCTGAGGTTAGCAACTGAAAGAGAGGTGACTATATGAACAAACACTGGGATCGAGAGTAAATGGTGTACTCAAAGTAGTCCACTTTGGGAAAATGTAAGGTAGTAGTGATAGAAGAGGCTGTAAATTGAGTAGGGCTCATTTTTGAAGGAATTTGAGGGCGATGGTAAGGATTCTATGTCTCTGTGCTCCTTTAGCCTCCCTTTCCTCCCTCCCTTCTAGAAATACTTATTGAGTTCTTACCATGTGCCACATAACCATATTTCACCTTGGAACTTGGACAAAAACAGTACTTTTTGTCCACTTAAAATATTTTAAGCTTTGTAAGTGTAGAGACTGTACATAGAAAAGGTCCTTATACAGAAATAGATATAGGGCACCTGGGTGGCTTAGTGGGTTAAAGCCTCTGCCTTGGGCTCAGGTCATGATCCCAGGGTCCTGGAATCGAGCCCCACATCAGGCTCTCTGCTCTGCAGGGAGCCTGCTTCCTCCTCTCTCTCTGCCTGCCTCTCTGCCTACTTGTGATCTCTGTCTGTCAAATAAATATATAAAATCTTCAAAAATAGATAAATATGTTTTCCATACGTTTGTATAACTAATGTCATACAATGTGAACTTTTCATATTCATTATGAAGTTAGCGCAGATTTGATAAAATTATTGATGTGTTTTTTAAATATCAAATGGTATTTTTGCATCAAATTCTATAATTTTTGTCAAACTTATATTTGAGAAATCATTCTTAATTAATCATGCTTAATTTAGTATTTTGTAGTTTGAAAATTTTTCATTCATTATTTTCTTGAATTTTTTCTTCATAATATGTTGACTGCTGTGGCTTTTTACTTTCTGGAAATAAATTTCAAATTTGATTCTTTTCAAGTTATTACAAAACCACCAGTTGCAGGAAAACACATTGCATTATAAAGAAAAAGTTCACAGGACATTTAACAACCACAAATTAATATCAGTTAATTTCAAACTCGAACTTTTAAAGCATAGTTAAAAATGATTATTAAAGATCAAGATATTTGTAAAAACTTTTAATAAAGTATAGGGTTATAAAAAGAAATATTTGCCTGAGAAGAGAAAATATGTTTCATAGACTAAATATTAAATCATATGTATATCAACATGGCAGATTGAAATTAGACAGACTTGTATTTAAACCAGAGCATTTGTTTACTAGCTTTGAGAACTTTGTTAAATTATTTCATTTTTTGTCTTCTCGTTTATAAGAATAAAACTAATAGCAACCTCATGAGATTTTTGAAGACTGAATGATATTCATTGTGTTTAATATAATATCAGATACAGTAAGCACTTAATAAATATTGGTAGCTGTCATTGTCACGATCATCATCATCGTTTGAATTCATAATCAGAATTTTAAAAGTCTTTGATATAATTTTATGGTAACATCAACAGGAAAAAATTGGTATGCTTTGTAAATATTTGCTTAATATAGTTCAAATAAATGTTAATTGAGATATCCATTTGATTGTTGATTATAGCTTTGTGTTTGAAATGTAGAAAATTTCTTATTTTACCTACCTAAATAGAACCTAAAAGGTGAGTTTCCCTTCTAGAACTAAAATAAGTAATCGATTACCTTCATATAGCTTCAAGTACTATTTTAATTTTAGTTTTAAAAATACATTGTTAAAAAATTTCAAACATACATAAAAGTATTAAAAATATGACCATCAACCTATAGCTAAAGAAATAAAATATATCCAATAGAATTGAAGTCCCTCTTCACCCAGGTTATATTTATATATGTAGTAACTTCATATGAAATAAGGAATTTAGAAAATCAGAAAATCCTTTGAAGAACAATCTTAATGGCTCTTTAGTCTTTATAAAAAAAGCTAATAATACTGACCATGGTGACATATCCGGCAGAATGAATATGTCTTTTGTGAATAATTTACCCTGGAAATCTCATAAACCCTACAGAACTCAAGAGTGTGTCTAACTTCCTTTTCTGATAAATAGCTTCTGAACATTGCATAAGATTGTGTGCATGTACTTTCGTGCCATTTGTTTTTCTTCTGTTCATACTGCTATATTTCAGAAGCAACAGAATAATAAAAATTATTTACAATGTTCTGTTCATTATGAAAAGGAGAATGTCTTTATGAAATAAATGTATTAGAATTAAGGCTAAATGCTGACTTCTTTATAAACCTGTGATTTTAATCCCTTGATTATATACTTGTATAAACCGTCTTGAGTAAAAAAAAGATATTGTTGCTACATAGAGAAGAAATTAATCTCGAAAAAATCAGTTTGCTGAATTTTAGAATATACTTTTATCCTTTGATCTTAAAATGATTTATTGCTTACAAAAAAGAAAGTTACATGACAAAAACTGCTTGTCTTATAGTCTTGACTTCGATATACTGTTTATAACAACTATGGCTAATTATAAAGAAATAGGCACATTTCCGTGTAGAAAAATTATTGGTTGTCGTTTTTATAATGAAATAATCAATATTTACCCATCCCAATGCAGCTGTGTTATAAGACTTGTTCACATGTAAACCTAGAGATAATTGTTGGGCAGACATTAGATATTCAGAGTTTTCAAATCTGAGCAAAGGAAACAATGTTAGCTGCGCATTTATTCCAATATGATAAGATTTATAGTGTTCAAAATCTTCAAGGAGTGAGGAGGAATCAGAAAAAGAAAGTGATCTCAGGTAATTTATTCAACTATAACACCCTTGTTCTAGAAATGATTCTTAAATACAGGGAGAGAGTGGAGAACAGAGTGAGGGTCTCCCTATCGTGTCACCTCGCTCTTCTTCGTCTCCTTTTCTCGTTGCCCCCATCCTTCCCCTTCACCCTAGAAAGACCTGGCATTTGACTTATAACTAGAGATACTAAAGCAGAGATCATAGGCAGCACCTTAAAATTATAATTTCTCTATGTTAATATTTTATGTTCTGGTATGAATATTTAATAAATATCAGTATTTGTGTTTTTAAGCCCATGAGATGTTTAACATGGAGTAAGTTAACTTTATAAATCCAGAAATCCCCAAAGTAAGAGAATGATTATGGAAAATATGTTTCCTATTCCACTGATACCACTTCTTATGACTCGTTTATAGTATATGAAACAAATACACAATATAAATAAAACCTATACCTTAGAACCACATCTCAAAGTTAAAAAATACTTTGTCTTTTAGATATAGAAACTTGGCGTTACGAGATAGGGTTGTAGATGGTTACTGAATTCAGCTGTACATTATATGAAGTATTTAATATCTAATTCTTTTGTATTTGTTTATTACAGTTGTTAAAACATGGAAGTCGCTTACCAAACAGGTAGGTTAAAGCTATTGGTGTACATATGCATGCACACTATATATATGCATACCCACTTTGGAAAGTAGTTTGGCATCATCTATAAAATTAAAGATATACCTACCCTGTACCTAGCAGTTCTCCTCTTGATTAGCAGTTCTGCAACAGTGCATGTACATGTACCCAGTAAAGTTAAACTCGAACATGCTCTATGATCCAGTAATTTTACACTAGTCTCTATGCCTAGAGAAACTTGTATATGCATGAGAGGTTCACAGGAATGTTATTAGATTGATCATAATTGGCTAGAAAGACTACAATACAATGTCAATAAGGTAAATAAATTTTTATATATTCATACAGTAAATACTGTACCAAGTGAAAACAAATGAATTATACTAGTGCTTGAACTGGGTGAGTCTGGGAAACATAAAGACAAGCTATTCACAAATTATAAATTACAGTTCCATTTACATAAAGTCTAAAATAGGAAAAAAACCCACTAAGGATGCATTTGTAGATGGGAAAACTAAGGAAAGATAAATATTAAATTCAAGACAATATTTACCTCTGGGGGAGATGGAAAGAAATATCAGAAGTGCAAAGAGGCTTTGAAAGTACTGGTAATTTTCTATTTCTTAATAATTTCTAACTTTAAATTTTACATGTATTTCTTTTGTACTTTTAAATGTATGATAAACTTCAATATAAAAAGAGTATTAGTATAGCATTTGAGGGAACCTCCATAACCCATTATGGAGAATCTTCCAAAAGCCTGTAGCAAATGTGATATTTATATGTAAAACTTTAGACATTCTCTTTAAAATTAGATAGAATACAGAACAGAAATATGTCTGTTATCACAACTACTGCACACTGTTTTATTACAAGTCTAAGCTAATGTAGTATATTAATTTGCTAGAACTGCTGTTACAAATACCAAAGTTTGGGTGGCTTAAACCAGAAATTTATTTTCTCACGGTTCTGGAGGCTGGAAGTTCAAGATCATGGTGTTGGCAGGGCAGGTTTCTTCTGAGGCCTCCCTGCTTGGCTTGTAGATGTCTGTCTTCTCCATCTATCATCTTCACATGTCGTTGTTCTTTGCATGTCTGTATCCTGATATCTTCTTATAAAGACACCAGTCATATTGGATTAGGAGCAACTATAATGACCTCATTTAATAATCTTAATTACCTTTGTAAAGGCCCTGTCTCTAAATACAGTCACATTCTGGGGTACTGAGGATTATGACTTCAAATGCAAATTTGAGGTAGACTTAACTCAGGCTATAACATGTAGTATGACAAAAAAAGAGGTTCTAAGGATCAGAACAGTAACAAACAATATGACAGAGAAAAATATTAAAATGCATAGATTTCAAATTTATTCAGGTTTAGTAAAAGTTTAACAAGGTTGCTGCTATTGTTTCTGCACCAGCAATAGCAATTAAACTGTACTATCAAAGAAGATACTTTTCACAATAGCAACAAAAACCATTAGATTCTTAGTGTACCTAACAGAAAACTTACAAGGTATTTTATTTTTTTAAAGATATTTTATTTTTTTAATAAAATAAAATAAAATTTTTAATTTTCTTAATTTTTTTAAAGAAATTTGAGTAAGCAGAGAAATGTATTATGTTCATAGATGATTTGGAAGAGTAAGGACCCAGAATTTTCTGAACAATTCTGAAAAGGGTGGAAGAGAAGCAAACAGACAAACAATAGGATGAGAGCAATTGGGTTGTCTCATATTAAATTAATAATGGGGCTGTAATTAAAATAGTATTATATTATTGCAAAAAATTTTTAATTAGATGAAATAATAGAATATAGAACCCAGAAACAGACCCAGGCATGTATGGGAAGATCTGTAAATCACCAGAGGAAGGACTGACCTTTAGGTATTGGAACAATAGTCTTTCCAACATAGGGGTAAATAAAATTAAATATCAAACTAACCACCATATACAAAAGCAAATTTGATGGGTTAAGTTTTTACTTTGACAAACAAAAAATTCTGAAATATTAGAAGTAAAATAAAGGATACAGGAGGTTTCATTAGATAAGACACATAAAACAAAGCTAAAAGAAAATTTTGAAAAACTTCACTAAATTAAATATCAGAAACTTTGGCATACCAAAAGGATGCCAACAATGTTAAAAGATGTATGACAGATGGGAGAATATGCTTGCAATGTATTAGCAAAACATTAAGTGTACTCATATAGAACTCATATGAATCAATATAAAAAGATAATCAGTTCAGTTAGAAAAAAGCATAACATAGAATGGCTGATATATATAAAGGACCTCTCAACCTCCCTAGTGATTAGGGATATGCAAATTCAACCAATAATATGATACTATTTCATACCCATCAGATTATCAGCTTCCAGAAATCTAGCAATAGCGATAATTAGCAAGGAAGAAGAAAGAGCCAGGTGAAGGTGTAAATTTGTATATTCACTTTTGAGAGAAATTTGGCAAATGTGATAAAGTTAAAAGTACATATCAAAAACTCTATTTTTGGAGAAGTATACTAGAGGAATATTACGACAGCAGTCCTATACATGTTTTCTGCAGCAATTATAATAGCCAAAAATTTTTTAAAAAGAAACAATATGTCAGTCAGTTGAGAAATGAATAAAAAAAATGGTGAAATAGGCATATCAAAGACAAATACAGTAATACAGATCCATAGTGAAAAAATACATCCAAGCTATAGGTATCAACTGAATGGACCTAGAAGACTGAAGGTTTAGTAACAGCAAGTTGCAGAATACTACAGACTGACTGTTCTTAAAGTGCAAACACCTTTTCAGGGATCCATGAAGTCAAAACTATTTTTTATAATAACACCGAGAAGACAATTTGTTTTATTACTTGTATTCTCTCACAAGTGTATGGTGGAGTTTTCTAGAAGCTACAGGATGATTGATAATGCCATCGATCTGACATCTAATAGAATATGTGCTTGCGTATTTTTGTGTTTTAAAAATTTGTCATTTCTACTTCCACATGCAATATCTCCTTGGGGTCCATAATAATTTTTAAGAATGTAAGTTACATTTCAGAACTACTAATATAAAACTGCTGTGTAGCCATTAAAATGCAGTGAAGAATATTTGGCAGGAAAATATACCCATGAAGTATTAAGTACCAAGAGTAAGTTACAAAACAATATGTAGAAAATAATTTAATATTTGCTACAACAACAAAAAAGCTATATAATTATGGCTAGAGAGAGAATTAGACTAAATGGATTTCAATAAAACTTTCAATTATGGTTCCGTCCTGGATTGCAATTAGTTTTTATTTTCTATACTTGCTAATTTTCCTATAATTCATATATATTAACTATATAATAAGACAAAATTATATAAATTTTACAAGACAACTGTAATTCTAGGAAAATGAATTTAATACAGCAAATATCTATTTAGTACCAACTTACAATATGCAGTATAACTCTGATACTAACCACCCAGTTAGTGTCAGACTCCACAGATTTAAGGACATAGTCCCCAACAAAACTGCCCTTAATTCAGATGCCAGCTGCAAGTTCAAGTGTCCCCAGGCCACCGCACGCTTCAGGCCAACTGACTACAAATCCAAGAGGTCCCATAAATCCCCTTGAAGTTCAGTAATTTGCTAGACTGATTCAGAACTCAAGCACATTCTATATTTATAATTAATAGCTTATAATTATTTTAAGGGACACAGATCAGGACTAGCTATGTGAGGAGACTCTGAGGACAGGTACAGGAAGATCCCAAACACAGATCATCCATGCCTTCATCCCATGGAGAAGTGTGCCACCCCTCCTGACATGTCAATATATTTACCAGTGAAAATGTGCGCTGAGCTTGGGTGTTGAGTTGTTATTGAGGTTTCATTATGTAGGTATAATCGATTGATTCATTGGCCAAGTGATTGAACTCAATCCCCAATCCCTTTCCCTACCCCTCCCCAAAGGTAGGGAGAGCTCAGAGCCCCAACCTTTAATCCCATGGGTGTTCTTTCTGGTGATCAGTAGCCTTCCTGGGTCATCCTATAGCCAACCGTGATTCAAGGAGATGGCATCTTCCAGGAACCAGGGGCAAAGGCCAACCAAATTATCTTTTTTTAAAAGATTATTTATTTATTTGTTAGAGAGAGAGAGAGAGATCACAAGCGGGGGGAGAGGGAGAAGCAGGTTTCCTGCAAGCAGGGAGCATCACTGAGGTGGGACTCCATCCCAGGACACTGAGATCATGACCTGACCCAAAGGCAGACAGGTCTCAATTGACTGAGCCACCCAGATGCCCCCAAATTATTTATTATTATAATACTACTATGTGCAAGAAACCAAGATCTAGGCACTGGGAATGGGGAGGGATATTCCCAGTCTGAATGGAAATACAGATTTTAATTTAAAACTTCTTAAAGTGAACTGAAGACAAAGATCAATGTGTTTATTAGATAATCCAGACCAGAAGAAGCTGATAAATAAACTGCTTAGTCAGTAAGGATCTGGCCAGTCATTTAGTAGTTTTGTGACCATGGGTGAGTTCTTATCCTCTTTAAGTCTCAGTAAAATATGCATAAGTAGGATTATTAATTAAAATTAAATGAGAAATTACGTAGTGTCAGGCACATAGAGGGCACTCAGTAAAATGTAGCTATGATTTTTTTTTCCCCTAAGTTGTAAACTGTAGCTGCGTTCAAGCTAGAAGAGATGAAGTTGAATACATTGGAAATAGTTAAAATGGAGAAAGAAAATATTTATGTAATGGATACATTATACAATATATTTGCAAAGTGTTCTTTTTAATTTCTTGCACTAACAAAAATATTTATGGGTTTATTGTTGTTTAAGCAGTAAATATTCCAGTTTCTCATCATTATTCATACCTGAATTCTTCCCTCTGTGCTGTTGCTACTCTGACGAGACACTACGGTCTGGAGGCATCTGGTCTCTGCAGTGCAGAGATAGCACTATGAAGGAAGTGAAAGCGGGGTTCACAGATGGTCTTCAGGGAATCCGTAAACCCTCTAAAAATACATCTCCTGCCTTTGGCATCCAGCGTGTCCTTATTTGTCTGTTAGCTCAGCTTTGTAATGAAAAAAACCAAAAAAACAGTTTATAATGTCACAGTACATTTTTAGGTCCAACCACATCAGGAAGCGTTTGTGTGCAATGTGGGGGAAAAAAATCATCCAGAGTTCTTGTTAGAAATACACATTCTGGTTCAGTAGGTCTGGGATGGGAACTGAAATTCTGCTTTTTGAACAAGCTTACAGGTTATGCCTGGGCTATTGGGGAAGCACACTTTGAGTAGCAAGAATCAGGTCTGGAAATAGAAGTGGTTTCCAGTGTTTTTCAGTGTTTACTTAGCAGACTACTTTTTTATTTCAAGTTATTTCAGTTTACCTCATCAAATCCTTTAATAATATTTCTTTGCAATTAACCAAAATATAATTTTTCTTTTAATTATTTTGAACTCAGTGTGCACAATAAATTCAAAATTCCTTTAGTAGCTGTACAATGATTCAAATGTTTAATTTCAAAATAGTTCCCCAACATGCTGTGGCAGATTGATTTAAAAACAAACAAAAAAGGCTGACTAAGCAATTGAAGTCCATGTTCTTTACTGAATATGTAAGTTACAATTAGAAAACGAAAATGCATGCAGACAGTGGTCATAATCACCTAGTACTCCATCTGATGTCAGTACTAAAATATTCTTCGTTCTTTCCCAGTTTGATCCTCGGTCCATTTACTTCCTCCACAAAGCTCCCTAAATCCAAGAGAGCTACAGAAAAGAGACAGTATGTGAAACCAGGTCATCATCTCTGACCTTGATTAGCAAATCCACCTTTACTTACTGCTTTCATGAAACTATCCTTTCCTAACTATCCTGCAAGCAGGGAGCATCACTGAGGTGGGACTCCATCCCAGGACACGGAGATCATGACCTTTCCGAACTGGTTCCTAAACTTAAACTCACTGTTTTGTCTTAACTTCATTATTTTACATGTATTCCTCCACTTGCTAAATTTATTTGAAATTTTTGGGTAACTCTAGTTGAATTAAATATAACTTCTTTATGATTTATTTTATATTTAGACTGTTGGACAAATATTGGGCTTGGGGGTTGAATGAACCACAGGTATAGAATAGAATAAATACAGCTGTGTCTCAGGTCTTTTCAGTAGAGAATTTTTTATATAAGACATTTTTAAATATTTTTAATCTATAAGTAAGTGGTATACCTATTAATCAATGTTATGATACTTTATGTTATAGGAATTAAATCAAATGCTCTCAGAAACACCACCAGTTTGGAAAGGCTCATCAAAGCTTTTTCGTAATCTTAAAGAAAGAGGTAAGTTAACTTCAGTACTTACGTATTTTAAAACGGACACTATGTTATTTATACTCTTTATATTTATTTCTCTTTTACTTAATATAACAGTTAAATATATGTGTGTGTATAGAGAAAAAACTTAAAAGAAAAACACCAAAATATTAATGATAATTTCTGGGTAGTGGGATTAAAGATGTTTCTTATTTATATATATAATTCATGTCTTTCAGATTTTTTGAAGAAAGTGAACTTTTTAGGACTACAAAAAATTATTTTTCGACCATATTCAGTAATGAGGGTTATATTTAATTACAGAAAGCATTTTTCAAAAATATTGATCTTTAACTATTTTTCTTCCTTCCATTTTACTTCCAGGAGATTATAGATTTTTAAAAATTTAATAATCACTAGGAAGAACTTATTGGATAGGTCTTTTGATCACCCAGTTTGAACATGTTTCTTCTGAAAACAACACTCACTGCAAAATCCACCTTTCAACCTAATATATGATCCATATCTATGTATCTAAGCTAAGTTGTTAATTCATATATTTCCTCACAAGTTATATAGCTTTTATTTCCTTTTTCTTTTATACTTTACTTTTTGTACATATTTAGAGAAAGGACTAATTAATAAAATCTCTTTAATCTTAAAAAGGAATTTTTCTTGTAAATATATTTTTTTGTATTTTCAAATAGAAGAGTATACAAAATAAAAATGTTAAAGAAATATAAAGAATTAACTTTTTCATTTTCACCAATTTTAACAGATACTGGGTTTGAAAATAATCATACTGTATCATGAAGACAAATATTTTAAAGGATAATTATAATCCATGTATTTTGTCTGAGTAGAATTAGAAATTCAAATTGCTTCCACCTGATTCACATGGAATCTGAAAGGGGTAGACAGCTTACCTTTCTTTGTAGCTTTTCATAACTAGGGTTTTAAAATCTTTGCAAAATTAGGGACATGGTATCTTTAAAGCTCTTAGAAACTTTTTCCTGGAAGTTGTCCTAAAGATTGTCATTCAAATCTTAGGGTGGGATAATACGATCAGGAAAATTCAAAGCTCAGAAAGATAAGTCAGTGAATTTAAAAATATTCGTTTAATTCCTCTCATGGGAAAATACAAATTGGATCAAGTATAACCTGAGAAAAATAAATGCATGGAAAAAGGAAATTCTTTGCAGTCATAAAAAGGGTTGAATCAGGGGGCACCTGGGTGGCACAGTGGGTTAAAGCCTCTGCCTTCGGCTTAGGTCATGGTCCCAGGGTCCGGGGATTGAGCCCCACATCAGGTCTCTGTTCAGCAGGAAGCCTGCTTCCTCCTCCTCTCTCTGCCTGCCTCTCCACCTACTTGAGATCTCTGTCTGTCAAGTAAATTAAAAAAAAAAAAAAAAAAGGGTTGAATCTGGAAGCACTGGGCTTAGGCTTATCCTAACCTTTATGTTACATGCATATTTGCATGTTTTTCAGGGGAAATATCTATTCAGTGCTATCCCACAGAATTATCTGTAGTGATGGAAATGTTCTATTTCTGTGTTGTCTCCCATAATAGCCACTAGCCAGATGTGGGTTTTTAAGCACCTGAAATGTGGCTACTGTAATATAGAAATTGAATTTTTTATTGTATTTAATTTTATTTGTTTTAAACTTAAGTAGCCACATGTGACTAATGGCTACCCTATAGGACAGTGCAGAGCTATGTCATGGTGATTGGATTATCGAAGGAATCCATGTACACAAAAAGTTTTAGAACCATTAGGTTAGTCAAAGTAGAATGTCATAGAGAGCTTTGCTTTTTTATAAATAGGTTTAAGCGACAAAGGAATTTTAAAAGCTAAATCTTGAGAGCTATTGAAGATTAATTTGCAAATGAATTTTATCTGCTTAAAAATACTACCTAGCAAGAAAATGTTATGCAGTTTTACAAAAAATTAATTGATATGCAACATTTATGAAAACAGGTATTTCAGACTTAGTTATAGCAGCCAGCTGTGTAATGTATCATGATAATAGGAGCTAAACGTATAATGTTTTTAAGGAACTTCCCTTGGAACTATTTTTATCGAATTTTCAAAAGAACCCTAGTTGACATCTTTCTTACTCTCTTTTTCTAAAGATCACAACATTATTACTATATGCTTAGCATACATATTTTTATTTTATTTTACTTTTTGATCTTGGGTGGCCTTTAAATTAAAAGGTGAGCCTAATCGTTTTCCTTTTTTGTAATTGGAAAGCATGAAGAATCTACAGTTTGTGTTTAGTAGTATTTTCTCTTTTCCTTGATAATTTTTATTAATTATATCGTAAGTTTCACTTTGTTCTTATCTGTGGATTACACCACCTCAAAAACCATTTGGTCCTACAGACAAGTACCTACCATGATAATTATGATTAGTACTCTCACTGTTAATTGTTCACTGAGGGAAATCTTGAGTTAATTATCAAATAAAAGATGTATAGTAGTTATTAAACTTCTTTATACCAACCAGCATCACTTGTGTATTCCACCAAGTCAATTAGAACAACAGTCAGTGAAATGGGAGTGTGGAGACATAGAGTCTACTTCCCAGTCCCACTTCCCTTTTTCCCTCTTTCTTCCTCCCCTCCCCTCCTCTTCCTCTTCCTCTTCCTTTCCTTTCCTTAACCTTTCCTTTCCCTCCCTCCCTCCCTCCTTCCCTCTCTTTCTTCCTTTCTTCCATTCTTCTTTCTTTTTCTATGAGGGATCCCCTATGGAATCCAGGTATTGTATCTTTTATATACATTGACCATTCCAGAATCTTTCTCCCATAACATTCATGGCAGTCAACCAGAACTATCTGTCTATAGGTCACAATATTGTAGTATAAACAAAAGAAGGGAATGCTTTCAGGGCCTCTAGCTAGTTCCCTTCAAGTCTCTGACAAACTGCCCGACAGTGACTCCTCTTCTCTTTGTTCTATAACAAAGAGGGTAGCCTCAAAGTGCATCAGCTAAAATGGACTTTCAAGGTTCACAATCTGATTATTTAAGGATTTTCGTGTACCTTTTACTAAACATTAGGACTGCCTGATATTGAAGTGTTACTGTCTTATTCCTGATTTTAATTTTCTCAGGATCCACCTGGAAACTCAGTTAAGCATTAGTTCTAGTTTGGGGCGTTACATCTAAAGGCAGGAATTTGAGTAATGGAATATATATTTGTATTTACTCCAAACAAACTCCTTTTAAACTTTGCAATTCTGGGATTACAGAGAACTCGGGATCCAATATTCAGAAAGTGAAAGCCATGTAATTACGACAAAAACTTCTTAGAGTACATTTAATAGAAGAATTAACTTTGTCAAAAATAATAATGAATAACCTGAAAGCAGAAAGAGTAATAAATACAGTTTCATTTTTTAAAATATAATTATAGAAATCATATTTGTAAGCAAAAATATCTAAATTTTTTGAGTTATTAAGAAGTAATTAAGCACTTTACAGTTTAAGCATTTTCAGTCTTTCTATTTTATGTTAGATTCATCCATTGCAAACTAGCAACAAATTTAAAGTTACGTTTATAAATAAACAATGTAATTTTGCTTTCTTTGCCAATATATCTAGGAGCATTGGTGGGAATTTTGCATGGGTTTCTACAGAAGCATTGTGAAACAAATTAAAATTAGTTTTGTTGCTTCTTTTGCTGTGATGTTTTTAATAGTTTAGTCTTGTTTAAAACAATACTTAGCATGTTCTTTAAAATGGTAAGTTCCTTATTAATGTTACTTATTGTTACTGTAAGAATAATATTTTGCTTGATAAAGTAATATTTTATATATAGCATTACTAATACTATTTTTCTTCTAGGTGTGATTTCTTACACAGAGTATCTTTTTCTTTTATGTATTTTAACAAGTAAGTGTACTCATTAAGTCTACTCTTGGATAGAGTTTTCTTTTTAAATCAGAATCTTGGAAAACAAATGTTAGATTCTCTTACTATTAAAATCACTTTAGGTTTATCCATGGTTATTTTGCAAAACTCATGTCTAAATGTTAACAGCAAATGCTAATAAGCATAGCACCATCAAGAGTCAAAGACATAAATGTTTTTATGACGTATGGTATAGTAATAAAATGCTCAGAAATTACACATTTTATATCATATATCATTCCTTCTGGTTTACTTGAAAGCCTAAAGGTCAGGTCATTTAGGGATTTGTAAATTTCCTGCTACACTCGTTGAAATCACCTGTTTCTTAAGACTAGTGTGAAAGAATGCGTCTCCTAACTAATGAGTGTATCACAATACCATCGTATGTCCTGAAACAGCTTTGTTATTCTCCGCCTCTCATATGCAGCAATTTTTATGAAACATATGAAAGGCTTACTAATGATTTCAGTTAAATTTTAATGCATTTCATGCAGGAACTTACCTGCTATTTTTCACTGTGCTCCAGCCACCTGGCTTTTCTCTTCCTTGGATTCTCACCTCAGGAATTTGTACTTTCTGCTCCCTCTGCCATCAGCGCTCTTTCCTCAAGATCCTCGTGATAATAAACATTATTCAGGTTTCGTTTGAATGTGTAATGTGAACCCTTCTTGACTATCCTCCCTAAAATATCTCCCTCTCTTACCTCTCCCTTTTTATCCCTTTACCATGTTTTATTTTCTTCATAGCACTTAAAACTACTTGAAAGTATTTGTTTATTGGTTTCTGTGTTTTTGTCTGTCTCCCCATACTTGAATGCAAGGTCCATGATGGCAAAGATTTTCTCTTTTTTGTCCATTTCTGTATCAAGAACAGTGTCTAGCACATGGTGGCCTCTCAATAACTAGTTGGTGAGTGAGTAAAAAAAAAAATAAATGAAAGAATATTGCTAGAGGGATTTCTGCTTGTGGGGATTTGTGGACATGTCTGGAAATAATAATTATCAGTGAAACTCTGTCATTAGAAACAAGTCATAAAATTCCTTGTATTTCTATGATCAGAAAATTCAGGGCCATTGTGTTATTCTGACTTTAGTAATGAATGATGTTATGTTGGAGTTCTGTCACAGGAAGTTTGGGGGATATACATGTGTGCATATAAATTTTGAAAATTATCATCCTTTATTTTTCCTTATATTTTTTTCCTGCTGGACTCAAAATGAAATTAAAATATTGGTGCTGAAGAACAAGAAGTGTTAGGCAGTTAGTAATACAACCATCTGAGATTGTTCCAGATTGGAAGCCATTATGATTCAAATCTAGTCAGTGATAAATACTCCATGAAAATTAGAGGAGTGCCAAGGAGTGTTTCAGAGACTTGTGAAAGAGTTATATTGTTAGCTATAGAAAACCTTCGGTTGCAAAACTGTGAGTTTGAAATACCTGAACTGGCAGAGTGACAGCTGAGAATATAATAGAACTCGTTTGGAAAGCCACTTGTTGAGATGGGACAGGGTGTGGGTAAGAGTGTAGGAAAAAAAACACATGGTGGTTTTGCTTACATGGAAAGGTAGGATCTTTGGATGCAGTGAATCTTCCTTTGGAGTTCAGGACCTATTTTAGAAACTTCTGGGAATTCGAATTGAAAACTTGTGGGTATATTTTGGATTAGAACCAAGAGAAATATTGCAAACAGAGCTGGCAGGAAGTGGGCTAGGGAATCTGCCTTACTTGTCTATGGTTCTCTCCCCTTTGCTATTTATTATTTTAACTTCATTTTCCCTTCTAAACAGTGAGGACTTCTTTTCATTGTGTATTTTCAAGATCATTTTAAAGCTTAAAGCTTAGTTATTAGAGGTGATGAATTTTTTTCTTTCTTTCTCAACTGAATGCTAATGAAAGTAAGTTTCAGTTCGTAAACTGTATGCCAGAAATGAGCTTGCATGGAAGACTGGCCTCTGTTTCCATTATTTTCAGAGACAGCTATTACTGGTTAAGTAAGTGGGGTTACGTTGCTTCTCTTTTGCTAGCTTCAAGATGCTGTAAAATCTTGAAAAGGCCCCTTTTCAAAACTTTTTGCCAGTCATCTCAAAAAGAAAGGGTCAGAGGGGCACCTAGGTGTACCAGTCTGTTAAGCAACTGACTCTTGGTTTTGGCTCAGGTCATGATCTCTCAGGGTCTTGAGATCAGTCCCGCATTAGGCTCTGCACCCAGTGTGGAGTCGACTTGACATTCTCCCTCTCCCTCCTCCTCTACCACTCTGTCCCTCATGTGCATGTGTGCACCTGTGTGTGTGTGTGTTTGTGCGCATGCGCACACTCCCCCTCCCCCCCAATAAATGAATGGATGAAATCTTAAAAAATGAGAGGGTCAGATGTTTCTCAAAGGCATTGTGCACTGAGCTCCTCTTTGAAGGACCTGTTCAAGTTTTCTTCTGTTGAGGTTTTCTTTATGCTTTTGAAGGGAAAAAGGAAATGAACCTCATCATAAGGTTCATAAAGTTAAAGCCATTCATAGTGTGTAAAAGTGTTTCTTTCTCAGAAAAGCAATTGGTCGTTGTAATTTAGGGAAATTCAGAAATATTCAAGCCTCTTTAATTTTTATATTTCTTCTTTTGAAGCTTCTGGAAGTTTAAACCCGATATGTAATCTCTTGCGCTGGACATTTATTTTCATAGGTCATTTCCATTCTGATTTTACTAAGAATCAGGATTGGTCTACTGTGTCGTACTTTTTTTTTTTCTTTTGTTCTAAGTATTGAACATGTGTGATGATTTGATATTTTCCTTTAAATCCTGACAGACTTGGGATAACAAAAGGAAGTGTTAATTTTCAGAAGTTAAGGTAGTTAATACTGTCTGCTGCACAACTGGTGTCAGACAAATACTTTTAAAGTGTATTATTAGTTTTGTTACTAAGTTTGCTAATACATGAAGCAGAAATATGTATACACATATAGCTTTTATTATATTTCATTAATAGTAATGTGCTACTTTTAATTTCTTGGTCAAAGAAAGTATTTTTGTACAGAATATAATTAACTATTTACAATGCCACTTTAAAAAAATTTTTCCACTTCACAAGTACTTTTCTGTTCTTTCTGGCAGAGCCACATGCAGGTTTTAGAATAGCTTTCAACATGTTTGACACTGATGGCAATGAGATGGTGGATAAAAAGGAGTTTTTGGTGGTATGTATATTATACGTTGCACTTCATCAATAAATATTTCTTATTTATATCCTTATGTTTTTGCATTATTTGGAATAACATAGGAGTAAGAGTGAAAAGTTTATGCTTTCACTTTAATTTAATAAAGAAGTATAGTGTCATGTACTTTAAATAATTTTTATATTGTAAAGATATAAATTGTATTCATTATAGAAAGATGATTATAGTTGTTTACATGTCTTTTGAATATTTGAAGTGAGTCAGATTTTTTTTTTTTTTAAAGATTTTATTTATTTATTTGAAAGACGGAGATCACAAGTAGGCAGAGAGGCAGGCAGAGAGAGAGAGAGAGGGAAGCAGGCTTCCTGCGGAGCAGGGAGCCCGATGCGGGGCTCGATCCCAGGACCCTGAGATCATGACCCGAGCCAAAGGCAGCAGCCCAAACCACTGAGCCACCCAGGCGCCCCGTGAGTCAGATATTTTCCACTGATGGATAACGAGCAGCCCAGAGGGGTGGAATATGCTCGGTCATGGTCAGACCCCATCGTGTCAGCCCTCAGCCACAGCTCTTTCTCACAGGAACTTCCCTTCCTTCTCATGATAGGATCCGTGATTTTTCTTTCTGCCTTTCTCTTCTATTCATGACTACCTTATATTCCATTCTTGTCCTCATTCTGCTATTCCCTTCATTGGTCTTTGAACAAGGGCTGATCTAAAGTGAGGAGAATTAAGATTGTTGTTAGGTATGTGCCCTCGGTCTTTCTCCCATGACTCATGTGGCTTGGTGCCGGTTTGGCAACGTCATCAGATGCTCATTCATCTTGCCATTCTCCCTTCCAGAATTGTCCTGTTTTTTTCTACCCATGGATCCTGCACCTGTGGCCAAATGCCTATTCTAAATTTTTTCTCCAGTGTAAAGATCCTTACAGTAACAAGTTCTACCCTTAACATTTATGTTCAGCTCTGTATTTACCTATATTTCCTAGTTAAAAGGAGAGATGGCATATAAATAACCATTTTATTTTCTATTTTTCTTTGTAACAAGCAATTAAAAATCCCTCTCAAAACCTCTTAAACAACTTAGTATTTTCCCCAGAGGCTGCAATATGGAAGAGAAACAATAAAATCGTTATTTTCTATGGTAGAAAAGGGAAGAGACAAAAATCCTTGTCATAATCAGTACGTATTTAAAAGGAATCAAGCAGACTAATTACTGGGATCTATCAGATGGCTTACTCTGACACCCAAGTAGCCCTTGCCTGGGGACAGTCCCTGAGCCACACCATTAGAACCTGAGACCGAAGGACCCATCATTCAAGTGCTTTTCAGGATGATGGGGAGGTGAGAGTTTTCAGTTTCACTGCAAAGATAGGCATATCTTCCTAACACCCTAAAATAAACAGATTTCGTTTAATTTAGTTTTGTTTTGATAGCATAAAACTGTATTTTAGGATTTTCAGAATGGGCCTAATACTCTAAATAATTTTTAATAGATTTTCTGTGGCAGCACTGTCATGTTCTACCCCATCAACTAAAAGAATAACTTTTGGAACTCAGTGCACTGAAATGTGTCTGTATAGATGTCCTTTGTCTGTTTCTGGAGTTGGGAGGTAAAAATGTTCACATAGAACTTGTTTCCCTTCTCTGCTCTTACAAAGACTGCTCCTTGCAGTGGCTGTACTGCTGCCTCATAAGTGATGTTTTTTGTATTTGTTTGTAAACAGCAAAGAATTCCTGAAAGCAGGAGGTGGAGTCGATCTGACTTCCTTCTAGAGATCTAGATTCTAGAGAATCTAAAATGATTCCTGTGCCTTCTTACAAAGTGATTATAAATAAACCTGGAAAAGAGTAAAAACTCTTTTCACTAAGAAAAAGTGTGAAAATAAATGTATTTGTTAACAAAATCATTCAGACTTTGTATTGTATTTGTGTTAATACATATCTTGGGAGGAAAAACATTTTATTTGACTTTCAAGTATTGCCTTAGAGAATAAAATAAAGACTTAAGATAGCTGTTCAAGTGATACAGCCAAGAACAATGACCTCCCCAGAAAGCTGTGATAGAGGTAGGATTAGGCTTCCATTTGTAAAATGGGATTTTTTTTTTAAAGATTTCATTTATTTATTTGACAGAGAGAAATCACAAGTAGTCGGAGAGGCAGGCAGAGAGAGAGAGAGGGAAGCAGGCTCCCCGCTGAGCAGAGAACCCTATGCGGGACTCGATCCCAGGACCCTGAGATCATGACCTGAGCCGAAGGCAGCGGCTTAACCCACTGAGCCACCCAGGCGCCCCTGTAAAATGGGATTTTAAAGAGGAAATAATACACTAAAAATATAGCTGACATCTCTTGAGTGGTTACTATGTGACAGGCAATGTGCTGAGTAACTATCTGTAATATTTACCCTGCACAACATTCTTACAAGACCTGGTGATTGTACCTCAGTAAAGCTGGAGAAGAAAAAATGTTCCTCTATAGTAAGGAATTATTTCCATGTTCCAGATATGGAAAACAATCCCTCGGATAATTAGAGTAACTTGCCCAAGGGGTTATATGCAGAGCCCATGCTTTTATCACAGTGTGCAGTTACCTGAAAGGGACCTTAGAGGGCATCCTCATTTCATATATGAGTAAATTGGAGCGTCATGAGGGATGTGTGACCTGTCCATCATCATAAAATTAGTATGTGACAGAAGATGGGCTCACACCCAGAGTCCCTGAATTCTCTTCCAGTGTTCTTTCTACCCCAGGAGGCTTCATCTCTTTAATTTGTGCATCACAGACTCCCTGTCTTTATGTCTTAGAGATAAAGTGAAGCTATAATTTTGTATGTTTACCTGAACCAACAGGCTGCCAGTAGCAAAGTGTGTGTTTTCTTTTTCTGAGGGAAAAAAAAAATTGGTATCAGAAAATGTATCTGTAGTAGTTTTACTCTTCTTCATAGATGAAGCTAATTCTTTGTTTTTAGAATGTACCTAGCACAGAGTGGTAAGTAGGTACCCAGAAACTCACTGCATATTTGATTCTTGATCACTTTCTCTTTCAGCTTCAAGAGATATTCAGGAAAAAAAATGAAAAGAGAGAAACAAAGGGAGATGAAGAAAAGCGTGCAATGCTGGTAAGAATAATTTATAGTAGTTTAAGGTGGGTTTTTTAGCTGAGAATTATTTTATTCATGTTGAAAAGCAATAATTAAAGTTTATAACTTTGGAACTGTCCCTTTCAGGAAAACTTTCTAAAGTTCTCATGTAGAAAATTTGCTTCAGATTTCTATGCATCTGTATCAATATTATATCAAATATTGATATTAAACATCTGTGTCCATAATCCCACTCATTATATCATTTTCATCCATATTGTTGTTATCCATGAGATTTGAAGGGTATATCATATAAGAGATGAACACAGATCATTATGCATGAAAAAATTTAAAGGTGAATTGCAAAGATTTAATTATACATGTGAGTGAATTTAGTGGCACTATAGCTGTGTGAATGTTGAAGCAAAAACAAGAAATATTATGTTTTTTTGAATTCTTAGAAATATAGGCTCTTCTTAGATGAGTAATGTTTTCAACTTATTCTGAAGGTAGAGTTAAGCAACATTTCCCTCTATTTTCCTACCAGTTTTCTTTTTGTTTATCCCACATATTTCAGTCTGACAGTATCCCAGGTTTATATAATGAAAATAACAAACAGGTTCTGAGATCTTAGTTTGAGGGACTGTAGTAGATGCTTTGCATGCATTTTCTCATTTAATCTGCCCCTAGTTCTTTTATTATCTGTAATTATGGCAAAGCCAAGATTGGAGTCCATGGCTAGGCCACTCCCAAACTATACTTTTACCCACTATAGCATATTTTTTAATCTGGTACTTGGATAGCAGAAACTCAGTTTTGTTGAGATGTAAATGTAACTGTTTCCTTTGCCAATTAGTAACCCTGTGCAGTAGTTTAGTTGATCTACTTAGAATTCAAATAATTAACTTCAGATTTGCAATATTTTTTTATTATTTTCATTTTTATAAGCATGTATTAGGTTTTTTAAAAACTTAGGTAATAAATCTGTAGCAGTTGGTGCCATATTCAATTCCAGTAGATGAAGGGTGTATTTTTATTTATATTAATAAATCAGATTATCAGAATATGAAATACTTATTTCATAGTATATTTGGCTGTGATATAATTATCAATATTTATTGAGCCACCCTCAATATTTCTAATTTGACAAAGCTTATGGAGGACACTCTTAAAAAATCAAAGAGCTGATATAATGTTAGCCAGGAATTAAGAGGAGCATTATGAATTCTCTTAGATCTCATGGTTTTTAAATTATAATCAATAAATCCCGTAGGAATTATCCCCAAAAATGCCATTTTTTTAGAATATTAGCAAATAACACTAGAGAATTAAATAACTTCATAAATTTTATTTTCTGTAGATAGCATATTGAAAGAGTAAGCAATTGTTTTAATTTTGATCGATTAACTAAACTGGACAGACAAGTTGTTAATAAAATATTATTTAGGAGGTTGAACTATGTTTATTAATCTTTTGATATACATCAGTGATAGAATAGATCATGTTTCAATGGCTAGAAGTCTCTCTTTTTTTTTTTTTTATTTGAGCATGGTTGAAACACAGTGTTTACATTAGTTTCAGAAATTTAACTGTTTTATTTATTTGTTTATTTATATTACTTCTAGGAAAGGACTTGTGGATCTTCCAAGAAAAACACAATACTATTTTAATCATTAGCATTTACTAAAATACATAAGTCAGGTAACAAAGGGAGAGAGGAAAGGGAGAAATGATAGCAGACAACCCACACTGGGAGAAATTAGTGTCAGCACAAAGCTTGACTCTGAGCTTTATTGCAGCCCAAGTAAAGTTAATGCTGATTTAATGCAAATAGCTCATAATAGTAATATAGTAAAACCTTATTAACCTTGGGTTAATTAGCAAAAGTCTATCTGAATTATGAAACTTAAATTATATCAGCATACCCTAAATTGTATAATTTCGTATGCATACAGGTCAGTGACACATTCTCTAGTAAATATATGGAGAAGGAGACTTGTTTTAAAGGACAGATGAAAAGAATTTATAAGCAATATATTGTATAACTTGCTTATAAGTAAAGAAATGCTTACTAGAGTCATTGGTCTAAAGTACCTCATAGGTATTTATCTTAGAGTTTAATTAGTGCTCCTGAAATTTATTTACATAATTTAGCTAATAAAAACTATTCCTTAAAGCTATTCAAAAATAATCTTTAGTATACCTCTGAACTAAAAAAACAGCGTTCTAAGACAGTATAGCTCTTTACAAATATTTGTTACTATGTTTAACAATAATGATGATTGGTGGTAACTTATTATTAATTGTTGCCACATTTTAAATAATGCAAATCTGAACTGATGTGATTTTTGAGTTTTTAAGCCACTGAAATTTAGTATATAGTAAAAATACATTGATTACATTAGAGAGACAGTATAACAGACATAGAGCCAGGTTTTTAACATCTGAATATTAGCTCTATCATTTTTCATGTGGGCAACCTTGAACAGGTCTCTACCCTGCCTGTGCCTCAGTTGCTTCATTTGTACAATGGGGATAAATAGTAGTAATGACCACATATGATTGTTACGGGGATTAAATAACTTAAAACATGTAGCCAATTCACAGTATATGCTTCAGAAGGCAAGAAGGGAACATAACATTTCTTGAGACACTCTGGGCTATATCCATTATAAATGTTACTCCCATTTAGTCATGACATTTCTGCCAGGTAAGTATCATACCATTTACAGATGAGAAAGCCATCTTAGAGAAGCTCATTAACTTGCCTAAGATCCCAGCACTAACAGAACAGAACAAGATTCCACTCCAGATCTCTCATACCATTTTCACTGCCATGCTGCTATATCCAGATTTTCCCCCTAACCCATAGAGAATTTGCTGAAGCATGTCTAAATAAAACCGTGTACTTCAGAGGAATGTTTTACTCAAAGCAGTAGTTGATCAGAAAGTTAAAATGAAAATGGTTGAAATAAGCACAGATTCATTTAATATTTAATTATATGAGATTTGAAAAACTTTGCTACTCATCTTTAACATTTATCCCACTTGTATTGTGTGTGTGCTCTATATAGAATGTAGCATAATGATTTGCCCTTCCTAATTGATTATTTTGTCGTCTTTTTCTTTTTTTCTTTTGCTATACTTGGGTTCATTCTGAAATGTGACACTTCATTTGGCCCTTTGTGCTCTATGTCAGCGTCTTCAACTTTATGGATACCATTCTCCTACTAATAGTGTATGTACAATACTTTAAATGTTCTTTATGTAAATAGCCCTCACCTGTTATACTTGATAATGTTATTTCTTTATATACAGCTATATATGCTATTGAGAATGTTTAGGAATTTATTGGATATAATAAGGTGCAGCCAAGCCAAAATTTTCTATTTCCTTCCTAGATTTATGAGAAGACTAAAATTTACAGAGCCGTTGTGTTTCTTTAACTTTAGATTAAACTAAGAGAAAAGCTGAGTGAACAACCACCAAAAGCTCTGGTAAAATAATGAAAACTTTATATTTTTTAGCAGTATTTTGAAGAGTTAAATACAAATTATGGAGCAGATTCTCAGGCTATGCTCCTGCAGAACACAGGTATTTTAAGACCTAGATCTCTCCATCTGATACAGTCCTTTCTCAAATCTAATAAAATATTAATAGAAAGACTTTTCTTAGTCATTAGTATTCTGCAAAATTTTTCTAAAACTTTTGATGCCTGCCTACTGCCTGTGGTCTGTTCATAAGTCTGGTATGATACCTGATACATTTACTATATCAATGTATCATGTTATTTCTCAAGGAGGATTATGGTTTTCAGACTTTTCTTTTCTTGAAGAAGTTGAGAGTTCCTGCAAATATCTTCCAGATATTCTTATGCTAAGCTTTCTTCTTCTTTCCTCCCTCCTCGAAAGTCAGAGCTTGTTGGTTAGCCCAGCTACTAAACAAAAGAGAATAGGCCATGGCCCCTTCTGAATGTAAACATGTGCAGTTCATTTAATTTGCCCAAGGATCTTTAGAAGGATCTTTAAATTGTAGAAACTCCGCCTGAGAGGAGCCCTTGAATTCAGGTTTACTGACACAGTATCCTGCTTGAAAGTGTTACAGTCATAAGTGTGCAACTCTGAAGCAGGTGTGCTATCTCCTGTGTTGGAGAGTTGATCAAAATTCCATACTATAAAAATTAACTCTCTTCTAGATTTGAACATCCAAGGTATCTTCCTCCAGTCCTAAGGAATGGACCTAGAACAGGTTGGAGAATAAGCCAAGTCCATGGGACCCTTATGACTAATTGTTTTGATAACTTACAAGTAACATTAAATTTTTACTACAAAATTCACTACTGTTTTCAGTTAAATAAAGTCTGGCATTGTCTTAAAAATATTAATGTTCCTCTTTTAATCATTTCAAAAAATTTCTAAGAATATATAAAGTAAATCTCACAGATTATAATACCATATGCCCTCTGAAACTTAATAAATGTTAATAATACTTGTGACTTTATTACTTATTCTTCTAATCTCATGTGTCATTGCATGAGCCATTTTTCCAACTGTGGCATTTTGTATTTTTCCTTTAAATCCAAATAATTTTCATATAGATAATTATGTGGTGTTTAAAAATACACATTTCAGAGTACTATCATTAAAAGGAAATAGGTACTAACTTAGCGCTAGTTTAAGTTACATATAGAAATTGCAGTCACTCAGAGTGAGAGAATATTAAGAAACAGATTTAAATTGCCAGTTTCACTTAAAATATGCTTACTTATTTAATAGTAAATATATGCTTTTACATTTTATTGTGGTAATTTTTAAATTTTTATTATTTAACTGAAGACATTTTTCCATCTCAGAATATAAAAATGCATATTTTAAAGTGGTGTAACTTGATGTCATTTTTATCCACAGTCTTATTAAATGGATTGCATGACTTTTCAACCCCCTTAGGGTTTAGTTGATTATATAAACTGCTTTTTTTTTCCTCTAATAGAAAAAATTTTTGCTCAGAAAGGAATAATCATTTTTTTAAAAAAATTCAAGCAAACAAGAGAAATTTGTTGAAAATTAGACAAAAGTTCAGTTGGCCTGAAATTTAAATAGAATACTGTGATGTACATATTGGACAAATATATTAGTACAGTGTTACGAACTAACTGGTGGTTATGTGCTAGTTTCCAAAATTGTAGATCTCCTGGAGTGCCAAAGTACCTAATATAAATGCAGTACACGGAGCTGAATATAACCTAAGATTCTACCTTTAGGAAAAAGTTCCTTCAGGAACGGCAGGGACCCTCCCAACTTTGATTCCAGAGAGATTCTATGGCTTCTGTTAAGCCTGTTAGAAAATTTAATCACTCCTATAGTAGATTCTGCCTGTTTTATGTCAGATTATCTCTAGCTACAGTGTAAGGTTGAGCATTCTCCTTTATATCCATGAAGATAGTTACCTTATAGCCTTTTCTGTCCTAAATAACCATGATTCTTTCTGTATTTCTCATATATTCAGCTCTTGATTATCTTGCCACAGGAATGAAAACAAATATAAAGAATTCAAAAGAATAAATAGTGCAAAGTCAAGTATATTTTATTTTGAAATGTCCTATATGATTTTTTAAAGTTTTTTAAAGATTATTTTAATTACCCGAATTCCATTGTAGTCAGAAATGTGCCAGTTTTTATACAGTTTTTGATATGTGTTAAGACTTGTTTTATGGGCTAAAACAACATTTGTGTTTGAAAAGAATGTGTATTCTCCAACTGGGATACAGAGTTATGTTATATATATAAGACCAAACATGTTAATATGTGTTTTAAACCTCTATCATTATTAATATTTTTGTCAGCTTGATATATTAATTAGTATGTTAAATTGTACATTATAATGATAGACTTGTTAATTACTTGTCATTCTGTTATTTTTAAGTTTTATATATTTAGAAGCATTGGTATTACCTGCTATAAGAATATACATTTCTTAAATCTTTTTAGTGAATTGAATCTTCCCTTATATATTATCCTTAGCTCTCTAGAAATGTTTTTGCCTAAAAATCAATATAGTTGTCAAGATAAATATACCAACTTTATTTTTATTAATATTTTGTATTATTTTCTATTTAGTTTTTTTTTCTATTCTTTAGTAAGGGTGAAACTTTCTCCTATTTTTAAAATGCACTTTTTAATTCAGGAATTTACTGCAACTAAAATGTAAATAAAAAATTAACAATAAAAGTTTAAACCTAAAATAGATCAATAAATAAAACATTGCCATGTCCCCAAATGCCCCTTCCTAGGTCTTTCTAATTGTAATCCCTCCCTCTCCTCCAAAAGATAACCACAATCATGACTTCTATATAAAGCATTTCTTTGCTTTGCTTTGTGGTTTTACCACCTACTAAATGCATCCTCACCTCGCTCTCGCTCTCTCTCTCTCTCTCTCTATATATATATATATATTTTTTTTTTTTTTAAGATTTTATTTATTTATTTGAGAGAAAGAGTGAGCAAGAGAGAACACAAGCCAGGGGGAGAGGCAGAGGGAGAAGGAGAAGCAGACTCACCACACAGCAGGGACCTGAAGGCAGACACCCAACCAACTGAGCCATCCATGCACGTCAACAATATAGTTTAGTTTTACACATTTTTGTGCTTTATATGATTGGGATTATATTAAATGAGTTTTTCTCTTCTTACTTCTTTAACACAACCATCATGATTGTCTGTTTCATCTGCACTTTTATTGCTGTAAGCAGCAGTTCTCAAACATTGTTTACTCAGGATCCCTTTACGTTATTGAAAAATTAGAGAGGGCTAAAAGAGCTTTTGTTTATGTTGGTTATATCTTTATTTACCATAGTAGAAATTAAAACTAAGAAATTTAAAAGTATTAATCCATTTTTTAAAAACTCACAAGTTAAACATATTTTATGAAAAGTAAACAATGTAGTGAGGAGAGTGGTATTTCGTATTCTTTGGGAATCTCTGTAATATCTGACTTAACAGAGGACAGCTAGGTTCTCATAGATGCTTCTGCAACAAATAACTACCAGTTGTTTCCCTTAAAGTGACAGGCTCATTTCATTCATTTTCAGAAAAATGGCCACCAAATAGCAAAGTCTGAATAACTGCTTTCTCTAGATATTGTTCTTTCAAGTAAAAATGGCAGCTCACAAAAGAATTGACTAGTTCACCTTGCAACACAAACCCTTGCACAAAGGCTTTTTCTCAAGACAACCATTGTACTTCAGAAGTGCTTTATGCATGCTTTTAGTTTCATTACACTGAAAATTCAAAAGGTGTGTGCTCAAAGATTAATTTAAAAAATTGTAAGTTTTATTCTTCAGCAAGTGCATTCTTTTTTTTTTTTTTTTTAAGATTTTATTTATTTATTTGACAGAGACCACAAGTAGGCAGAGAGGCAGACAGAGGGAGAGGGAGAAGCAGGCTCCCTGCTGAGCAGGAGCCTGGGATCATGACCTGAGCCTAAGGCAGAGGCTTTTTAACCCACTGAGCCACCCAGACGCCCCTCAGCAAGTGCATTCTTAAGTGAATTTTTTGTTTTTTTAACGTGAGTGTATATGGATCTGAAGAATCTAATGACTTTGGTCTTTGGTGCCACTGCTGTCATCATACTAAGGCACCAGCAGTTTTACCCACCATTGCTGTTATACCGTCACCCAACACAGTATCAGAGTCTTTACAGTGCTTTTAAGAAGATATAACTGTTTTATTTTTTGTCCAGCTTTTTCAGTTATTCTCAATGAGAAGATTAGTGCTGTCATTAATAGCATTAATAGAAGCCTGGCATATCTTTTTCAGTCTCTGTCCTTATATCTTGACATGTCTTTTTTTTTTTTTTTTAAGATTTTATTTATTTGACAGAGAGATCACAAGTAGGCAGAGAGGCAGCAGAGAGAGAGGGAGAAGCAGGCTCCCCGCTGAGCAGAGGGCCCGACGCAGGCCTCCATCCCAGGACCCTGAAACCATGACCTGAACTGAAGGCAGAGGCTTAACCCACTGAGCCACCCAGGCGCCCTAAACATGTCTTTTTAAAAAACATACAATTTGTGTATTTTATTGGTTCTTTTTTATGTTGGTTGATAATTTCTACCTTTTATTTTGACAGATTCAGTCACTTTACTGTGATTATTAAATTATTTGGATTTATTTTAGCCATTCTATATACTTTTCTCCTTTCTTACCTTCCTTTTGAATTAATTAAGGTTTGTTTTTATTCTTTTTATTTTCTTCTCTATTAGTTTAGAAGACACCATATTTCTGTATCTTGTATAGTTATTCTTGAAATCTGAATAAGTATACTTAAAATAATGAAGTCTTTTTTTTTTTTTAAGATTTTTATTTATTTATTTGACAGATAGAGAGAGATAGGGAGAGAGGAAACACAAGCAGGGGGAGTAGGAGAGGGAGAAGCAGGCTTCCCATTGTGCAGGAAGCCCGATGCGGGTTTCTATCCCAGGACCCTGGGATCATGACCTGAGCTAAGGGCAGACGCTTAATGACTGAGCCACTGAGACACCCCAAAATAATGAAGTCTTATTAGATAGGCTGTATTTTCACCTCTTCCTTAAAAATAGTCTTACAGTGC
This sequence comes from Mustela nivalis, assembly GCF_964662115.1. NCBI lineage: Eukaryota > Metazoa > Chordata > Mammalia > Carnivora > Mustelidae > Mustela > Mustela nivalis. The sequence goes on along the minus strand of NC_139039.1, from coordinate 19,368,254 downwards.
TTTGAAGGCTTTCATTCCCCTCCTAGCATGGATACGTGAGGGTGTTTTTTGTTTTTGTTTTGTTTTGTTTTTGTTTTTTTAAGATTTTATTTATTTATCTGACAGAGAGAGACCACAAGTAGACGGAGAGGCAGGCAGAGAGAGAGAGATAGAGGGAAGCAGGCTCCCTGCTGAACAGAGATCCCGATGCGGGGCTCGATCCCAGGACCCTGAGATCATGACCTGAGCCGAAGGCAGCGGCTTAACCCACTGAGCCACATAGGCGCCCTGGATACTTGAGTTTATACAGTGTTTGTTTTTGTTTTTTATTTTTAATCCCATAAATTAGATTTCTTAAATATATACCATCAGTATTAGTTTAGAATTACTTATATATTTGCCCTTTCTTAATCTCCTTTTTAATCTCATTCTCTCCTAATTCTTACAATCTTAATCTCAGAAAGTATATTCTCAGGTGAGGTTCATTCCGGAATTATCTTTATTTTGCCCTTATTTTTTCCCAGTTGTACTGAGATCTAATTGACATATAACACTATATCGGATTAAGGTGTATAATCGCAGAGTGATTTTCACAATAAGTTTAGTTGACCTCTATCACCTCAGATAGTTACAAATTGTTTTTCTCATCATGAGTACTTTCAAGATCTACTCTCTTAGCAACTTCCAATATCCAGTATCGTTAACCATAGTCACCATGCTGTACCTTACATCCTCAGGACTTATCTTACAACTAGAAGTTTGTACCTTTTAACTGTCTTCATCCACCCCCTTCCCACCTGCCTCTAGCAACTACCAATCTGTTCTGTTTCTATGAATTCATTTTTTTAATCTTTTTTTGTCTGTGCTTTTATTTGGGAAGATAATTTTACTATATTTATAATTGTAGGTTGACATTTATTCTCAGCAAATTATATCACTCCAGGCTCCTGGCTCCTATTATTGAAATTGAAAGGTCAGCTCTGAGTCCAATTATTATTTTATAGTTAGTCTTGTTTTTCTTTCTACTACTTTTAAGATTCTGTTTGCATTTGGTATTCTGCAATTTTACTATAGTGTAGCTCTCTTTTTGGTGGGGGGGGGCAAAAAAATGTGTCAAGCTTACAGAATACAGTACATTTGGGACATCATTTTACCTGTGCCATCCATTTTTGAAGTTCTTCTGAACTATTTATGTCTTCTTTAACCTTTTTTAATAGAAGTCTACAGCTACCTTAACATTCTAGTAAAGAGGCCTAAAGCTCATATAGTAATCAAAGACCTTGAGAAGACTTCAGGAAGTCATTGTAAATTTCCCTGCATTTACATATCAGAGCTTCATAGTAATCATTTCATGGCCACCACGTGCTCAGTGAGTGACACTTGGGCATTCCCTTCTGTCTTTCCTTAGTCTGTAGGCGTATATCCTGGTTTTGTATTTGTGTTGCATTTCTTGCTGTAAAATCTATTCTGATTTTCATTGCTACTTTAAGCTTATTTTGAATATTGTGTTATATATTTCTGATATTAAAGTTTTCTACTAGTTTTGCATGTTCTGAAATTTTACTCTCAATTTTATCATCCAAGCCATTAAAAAATTAAATACTGGCTCCTGAACAGATACATATTTAGGAATCTATGACTATGCCAAGAAAATTACTGATACATGAGCTTTATTCCTTGAATACAAAGAATGACAATAGTTGCTCTGAGAGTATTGTTCCTTTTCTCAGACTGCCTGGATAAAACAACATTTATCAGCAGTTGTAACAATTCAGTTATATATTCTATCATAATTTAATTTGGGGGGCTAATGTTGAGTGTGAAAGCTTTTTGCAGGAAGGACTATTAAGCTGTTATGTTCTAAATAAGACTTTTTTAATTGAAAAAAGTAGTATCTGATCCTGATAGATAAATATACATTCTTAAAATATTTTAAAATATAGGAAAGCAAAAAGAAGAAAATAAAACCTATCCTAATCTCACCAGAGATCATCAGTATGTCCAAATATATTTACTTCTTTTGTAAGCTCAGAAAATGTATTTTTATCTATAGAGATCCGTATCAATGTAGTTTGTCAAACTACTTTTATCCCTTAATATGTTGTGAACCTCCTTCAGATGTTCTCAGTGTTGGTGTGTATATGTATGTGAGTGTGTGAGTGGTGATGTTGGCCCGTGTTGGAAGAAGGGAAGAGGCATTGCTTCACAAAGTGCATCATCATTCCTCTTACCCTCCAGTAACAGTGTGGTCAGCGGGGTTTTCTAGTTGGACAGGTTTAACAACCCCTTTCTTTATCATATACTGACCTTTTCAGTTACAGTAAAAAATGTATCCAAATTGGAAATATTGAGATAATATTTGTAGAGTATTTAATCTAGCTAACATTTATTGAGGTTCTACCATTCTTATATAAAAAATGAACTTTGGTCTAAATTCAGCTAATTTTACTTGGCTTAAAACTGCTTAGTTCAAGCTTGTTTTGTTTCTAGAGGGGGCGTTGAGTGGATTCTCTAACATAATGCTACATTTACACTGATGGTAATAAGTATGTCTATGTTTATATAAGTGATTCCTGGTAAATAATACTTTGTTATTAAGATTTTATTAAAATATGATCAATAGGCGGGGTTTTCCAATCAATAATAATGAATTAAAGCTTAGTTTTTTTAAATAGCTCCCGAACACATTATAATTCTGTTAGTGGCACCAAACTTAAAAATTAACACACTCAGAAATAAAAGTTCTCCTCGTCATTAGACACTCACTCCTCCATACATGGTGCAGCATTTTCTTCCCATAATAACCAAAATACAAAGCCTTAGAACCAGTGAAATCTTCCCTGATAAATCTTGACGGAAACTGCATTTAATTCTGTTTGTTTACAGAGACCCAAATTAAGCTTGTAGTTCTATGTTTTCACATGAAGATTAGACTGCCCTTCTTAATTGTGATCTCGCCTTCTTCAGATTAGCCAATACTGAGACAGAAGCTGGTGTTCCATCCTTGCAAAGGGTTAGAAAATACCTTATCTATTGACAGGAGACATACCTAGCAAACTTCTGAGTAGCTTTGAGTAGTTTAGCCTAAACTGGTGTATTTCTTTTTGACAAGTTTTAGATTAATTTAAATTTTATGTCTCTACATATGAATGTGGTCATTTTCCTTGATGCACTGACACGATGTACACTGGCCAGTAATAATTGATTTTTAAATGAAGCATGATTTTTATAGGTTGCTACAAAATGACCAAAACACTGTCCAAATGAATTTACTTCACATAAGGTGTGAATAAAATTTTTATTTCGCACTTTCTTGGAAGTTATGCATGTTGCAGTAGATTGCATGGGGGAGGCTTGGGGAATGTGATCCTTTTTGACAAAGCCACATTGTACGTGGAAATAGTGGTTATATACCATTACACCCTTGAAAATACCCTGGGTTTACCAGCAACGTAATATAATACTGTTGTGCACAGCAGAAAACAAAACAGGTAAGCTAATGTGTTTTCTTTTCAAGGTTGGCTAGAAGAGACTTAAAAGTGTATAAATTATCATTCTTTGTGACTGTTCTTTAGATTTCAGATGTACTTCTTAAAACTTCTACAGGTACTTAAAACAGATGCTGAGGAACTTGTCTCCAGAAGCTATTGGGATACACTGAGACGTAATACAAGCCAAGCACTCTTTTCAGACCTCGCAGAGGTATAATTAAACCTCAACCAGGACCTTGTACTACTTGCCGTTTTGTTAAACTAGTCTTCGTTTCATTTTAGAGTTACAATGATGAAACCAAAAATAATTTTATATTTTCCGTTCTCTTTAGTAAAGCAATAATTTCTTCATGTAAATGGCATATTTGAGTAGGCTGGCAGGGGCTGCCAGGCGAGCTGTAACAGTCTACATTAAGTCAGCTTGCTCGTTGTAGAAAACATGACTTTCCAACTTAACTAAAAAAGAATATCGCTCTTTTTTTTTTTTAAAGATTTTATTTATTTATTTGACAGAGATCACAAGTAGACAGAGAGGCAGGCAGAGAGAGAGGACGAAGCAGGCTCCCTGCTGAGCAGAGAGCCCCATGTGGGGCTCGATCCCAGGACCCTGGGACCATGACCTGAGCCAAAAGCAGAGGTTTTAACCCACTGAGCCACCCAGGCACCCCGAAATATCACTCTTTTTAATAAAAGGATCACTTTCAGGAAACTTGAGAATACTATTTTACAGTTTCACTGAATCTTTTAACCTTATAATTTTGCCATGTTACATGAAGTGCTGAAGCTTTTAACTTGGTAAAAGACAGCTAGGGTTTTAGAGTTATAGTAGATTCAAACATTAAATTTCCTAATATTACTCTTGTGGAGTTTACCAAGTGTGAGCAAGGTAGAAGCAGTCCATCAAGGAAGGGAGGAATATTTTAACTTGACGTTGTTCTGGGTTGCCAGCACATAGAACATTAAGAACAGACCGACAGTTACTCATTATTGGTTTTGAATTCCATAGAGACACGCGCCTTATTGCTGCACTCGGGTGGGCTGCTCCCCTGTCCACTCAGCATGCTGTTCTTACTAGGGATTTGTCATTTCATTTCAGGGGTTTTTGTTTTGTTTTGTTTTGTTTTTAGGGATTTGTCATTTTAAAAGATGGACTATGCCTTCAACATTAAACACGATTTCAGATATTATGAATTTTTAAGAACCTTACTATCAGTCTTACCACAAAGAACTTTTCAGTATATACTGAGATACTTTTCATTATTTTTCTTTTTAAAGCTGGCTTCTCATTTCTTTTTTCTAAAGTTTGACTTTTTTTTTAAATTACACCTAAAAATATCTGAGAAGTAAACTGGAATCAGGTGTGAATTCTGTTATCCGTTTGTAGTGTTACTCACTTGACACCTCTAGACTGGGACAGATACTTGGAAATGTTAATTTTTGTCAGTTGTTTTCAATTTTAAAATCTCAGAACAAAGCATTTTGCCCTTTCTCCAGTTTACCTCTGATGTGTAAATACAATGTAGTTATGACCAGTAATTAACTTTTGAAAATTACCTTTTAAATCTGAACCATTTTTTTTTTTAAAGATTTTATTTATTTGACAGAGACCACAAGTAGGCAGAGAAGCCAGCAGAGAGAGAGGAGGAAGCAGGCTCCCTCTGAGCAGAGAGCCCGATGCGGGGCTCGATCCCAGGACTCCGGGATCATGACTTGAACCAAAGGCAGAGGCTTTAACCCACTGAGCCACCCAAGCCCCCCTTGAACCATTTTTTAGTCAGCAAGTGGTAATAGATGTTTCATGTAAGGTACTTCAGGCGTACTTAATTCTGTACTCACTTATGCAGGCACATAGTAATCAGTGCCTAAAAATAAGAGCAAATGAGGACATTGGCCCAAGAGTCCTACAAACCGGCTGAGACCTAGCTTCAAACCAACAGTCGTGTCACTGCTCTCTCTCCATCCTAGACTGTCCACTTCAACATCCAGCCTGCCTTTAATCTAATTTCAGTCTGCTAGAAATTCTCACAATTAGACACAATCCACTAATTTGACGTTGAATTTAATTCAAATCTTGGGAGGTTTAATATCAGAAGACCAGTTAGCTTTTACGTACACTCAGAGATAACATGATACGCATAAGACCTTCTGAAGAGGTAAACTCTGTCAGAGGTGTGCGGGAGCTGGCTTTTATGGCTTCCTAGAGTTAATTCTGTACATCTCTTCCCACCTCAACATCTGTGCATCCCGTTGGTACTTAAGAGTGGCCCTGATAGAAGTATTAATACCATAGAAACTGGCAAACACTACAAATCAGGCTTTTCTTTCCCCCTAAAGATCTAATTTACTAGCATACCATTGGCTGTAATCAATCCACATTATAATCATAATCTACTAAATCAATTAATGAATTCATTCAAACATCATGAAAGTAAATCTGATAGAAGGAAGAAGAAAACAAAACTTATATTGTGTTCTAAAATAAAATAATTATTTGGGGATTATCTCTTATTACCCTCCCACATTAGACAGGATAATTGAGAATTAACTTTAATTAAGTTACAACTCATTGAAATTCCTTCTATGTTACTACTGATGCCACCAGAGCATTGTTTATGTAAGTATTTCAGGACTCAAATTTGTTGAGAAAGAAAGCTTAGAAATCAGTTTGATTTCTCTCCCTCCTGCCCCTTGAACAGAGCTTGATGTGATTATCCCATCGTATCAATAAAAATATGTTGAAAGTTATCTTAAAAATCACAACATTTTTATATACTTTAATTCCATTCAAACTTATTTAACTATTTTATTTTTGATGAAATCATTTGAAGTAATTTTTATCACAACAAAGATAAGGGCCTTTCACGTAAATGGACCATGGGGATTCTTTTGTGGCTTTTTCTTTGCTTTGTTATGAAAACACCTGAATTCATTTTATTTTAACAATGGGCACAAGAATCAAAGGGATAAAGTCTCTATTTTTGTCCCAACTCCCCTGTGATTTAAGTTATATAACACTGTTAGGATACTAAGGACACTGGTATGGTTTTCAGTGACTCCCAACAGTGCTCTGTTTCATTGCATGGGGGAGAAAAGTTTTCACCATTTCCACTTTCTCATTTTTTTTCTCTAATGTCAAACTGTTACTTATGCCTCTGTGGATCTGGATTATCTGGATAAGTGCAACCCAAGTCTAATAAGATTTTGATGATGAAAGACTGTAAACGAAGATCTGCTCTGCTCAGTGGGCATGAGAAAAGCTGGGAGAGTGAGGTCATTATTGAAAACCTGTATAAAACAAAGCCATCTCATTTTGCTGTGTTAGGTTTTGAGGTAAAAGACATCACAGTACTAAGGGAAAACATTTCAAAAACTATGTTAGCTGAGTTCACTAACTTTCGATGTTCCTATGACCTTCATGAGATGAAGGCATATTTTTTCCAGATCTATATAACATGTGTGTAGTTCCAGTTAACAAAAAGGAAGTAAAAGTGTACCATGTAAAACTTTTTTTTTTTTTTGCATTAAGCTTCAGCATTATTCTCTTCTCTGACTTGTCTAGTCCTTTTTTCAACTTCTTGAAATATATTGATTTGACAAAAATAAGTAATAACATTTGTTGAGTGTTTAAAATATGCCAGTTATAATACTAAACGATTTACATGTGTTACCTGATCCTCACTTAACGTAGGCACTGTTGGGTGATAATACCCTCAGAGAGATGAACTTCTCCCAAAGTCACTTAAGAAATAAGGAAAAAGTCAGGATTCAAAGCCAGGAAGCTTACTCTTGAGCTCAGTCATCTTACGTGCTCACCACCCCATAGCTTATTTGTGAAGTCAGCAACTTTATCTAAAACACCATGGTCCCTCTTCTGATCAACTCTCTCTCTCCCCCATGTTCCAGTCCTCTAGCTTCCAGATGGATACCCCAGTTCCTACTGTTGGCTGCTGATCTGGTAGAACCTCCACTCCTGTGCTCCATTTAGGCATGCCTTCTCAAATATTTCTCCCCCAACTTACTGAAGCTATCCCATGGATAATAATGGATTAGACTTGATCATACACAATCACAAAAGAATGTTTATAATTAACATGAGATATCTCCTTTTCCCCCAAAGGTCTTAATGCTGTATTCCAGAGCATCCTGTGACTGCCAATTATAACATTTGTATGCTTCATTTACACTCATACTCTAATTTTATCTTCAAAATTATTATCTTCAAAATTAATAGGTTTATGCCTATTTTACAGATAAGGAAGCTAAAGGTAAAAAAAATTCCATGAACTCAGGTCTTCTGATGTTAAATCCTCTCCTTACAGCAGTCTGCCTCCTCAACATAAAGCTACTGGTGAAAGTAATAGTGCCTTCTGAGCACTACTGAAAATTATCCTAGTCTCTTGTCACACACGGAGCCCTGAAAGGCTGGAACCACTGGTATTACTCAACATCCATTATAAGCTTGTTCAGGAAGGCATATTTAAAAGATAATATGCGACACCTGGCTTCCAGGTTGTGTTATTTTCTCCTTGGCAATCAGATCTTTGAAGAAGTTGGAGATTTTATAGGGAATATATATGAACTTCTAAGTTAGTCCAACTCCTGAAAATACTTGGGAGTTGTCAGCAAACTAAACCAAGTAGAGCTCTTTCAAACCAATTTTAAGGACGTTATAGGCTAGAGATTACTTGGGAAAATCCAACCCCCCAAAAAACTTAAGTAAGACTACACAATTTACTAAGGAATTTCAGTAATTATAAGTTCAAGTAGAAGATACCGTACATGTTGGAGGTTTTGAGAGAGACCTGAGTAATCAAAGTAGCAAAGAGACCACTTAAAAACAGGGATTAAAAGGAACGTAGGAGGGGAAAAGACCAGTCACAAGATGTAGTCTTTATAACGCCAAACTTGTCATTAGACGTTAATATTTGGTCTAGGGAGAAGGAAAATAAAGATCCAACAAAAGTTATGAAGGATAAAATATCTGTCTTTATGAAATATTGGGAAGAGAGTTTATAAGGAATCAAAAAGATTACCGAAAGTTCGTATGTGGAAGATGGGTAAGATAACACAACTTATCCTTTGTAGAGAAGTATATACTTTTTATTTCTTGTGTTTTCTATGAAACAGAATCCTGGCCAAGAAGTAATATTTCAGATGTATATCTCTGGATGGACATTTACAGCTAGTATTTTTTTAAATACAGAAAATGTTAGTTATAATTTAGCCTCTTTTTTTTTCTTACATTTCCCAGGGTTATATATGGGAGAGTTAAAATCATTTGAATTTTATGATTTTTGCACCAGTTTATAATGAGATATAGTGTATATAGTGAGATATGAGTTAATGATCAAGTGAGGAAGGAAGGCCAAGTGAGGAAGGAAATGAGGAAAGAAGAGGAGGAAGAGAAGGGAATGGAAGGAGAGGGAGGAAGAAGAAAAGGAAATCGACATAGTCACATTAAAGGGAAGGACTATTTTCATAGACAATTAAGTGTTGTAAGGACTAGACTAAAGTGATTTTAAGAATACCCTTGTTGGAACTTGAAGGAAAAAGTCCTCTGGAATTAATCTCTTATCCATTCAAAAAATAATTTTAAGAATTTTCTTTAAAAAAATTATAGATTATGTAAATTCCAAAATAATAGTACTATAGTTTCTCTTCCAAAATATAGTAGTTCTATTTAAAGTATCATAAATATGGAATTTAGTAGGAAAGTATCATACTCAGAGGAAACTATTTTGTGAAGATTAAGACCATTCTTTTGTCAGCCCCATATATTTCATATACCTGAAGAATTTACCTCTTTTGAACATCCTTTTAAAAAACTGATTTTTTTAGGTTACGAAAATCCAAACTAAAGGACTTAAAAATAAAACATTTAGGTGATTACTAAAATATTTCAACAATTTTAGATAATTTAAAACAAGTATTCTATATGCATAATTTGAGGTTGAAAACTTCCTAAAATATAGTCATATCTTTAAAGTTTTTTAGGATAAAGATCAATTTCAGTCATATTTCTATTTTCAAACATTGAACTTCATTTTAACAGTAATGGCATTTATTAATACAGTCTTGTGCTTTTCATTCTAATGTTGATATATTCACGTTCTTGGTATTTATATGTTGATAAAATTCTTTGAGGGATATTGGGTATCCCTGTTGTTTACTGCAGCTAACCTTTAAATTGTGATTTTTTAAGCGTGCTGATGACATTACAAGTTTAGTAACAGATACTACACTTCTTGTACACTTTTTTGGAAAGAAAGGAAAAGCTGAACTCAACTTTGAAGATTTTTATAGGTGAGCTTAATTTTATGTTTGTTTTCAAAAATGTTAACATACTAAGTTGAGAAAGGTCTTTAGGAATCCTCTGTTTCAGAAATACTCATCTCTTCACTGATTCCATCTTAGCTGAAGATACTCTAACAAACAAGCACTTTCATCAGTACGTATGTACTAGTTGATAAGTGTAATGGGGAGTTACTGAATGATGCGAAATGCCTGATATTGAGATTATTTCCTGTATATACCTATACATTCCTAAGGAAGTATATTACCAACTCCTTTGTCACAGTAAGCCACAGTGATGAGCATGGATATAGTGTTCTCTGCAGTAAACACAAGGCACCACACTATTCTTTTAAGTCTCATCACTACCCAGCAAGGTGTTTTTGTTTCCCCCATTTTACAGCTGAGGAAGCCAGAGCCCTGAGAGGCTAAGTATCACCTGTTGTCATCACTCTTCATTTATCTTATTCATTCTTTCTATATTTTTGTCATAGATTCATGGATAACCTACAGACAGAAGTCCTAGAAATAGAATTCCTTTCTTACTCTAATGGGATGAACACTATCAGTGAAGAAGATTTTGCTCATATTCTTTTACGATATACAAATGTGGAAAATACAGCAGTATTTTTGGAAAATGTGCGTTACAGTATACCTGAAGAAAAGGTATCTAATCTCTCATATCTGTTTTATTACAGATGGTATTATCTTGTAATTATATAGGTCTATAGAACATGTTGTTTCTTAGTTTTTTTTCTCCTCCCTGATTAGTAGATATTTTGGATATATTTCATTCTTATTTCATCAATGTCCTAGGTGCTCTGGCTAAATTTTTAAAACTGATTAATGTAAAATTCTGGGTAGAGATCTATGTTTTTCTTAGATAAGCTGAAAAACTTTTAAGGTTATTAGCAGTTATATTCAAATTATGAATATCATTTTTTGAAGAGAATTCTGCTGAGATACATGCCTTGACTACTACATAAACATACCCTCATATAAAAGTTTATATTGACATCATTTCAGTCACACTTTATTCTGTAATATCCTTAATAAAAGGTCATTTAAAGACAGCCATTGATGAGTGAGTGATCTTATCAGCAAGTGAAGTGAGGGTTTTCAAAGAGTTTGGATGGCATGAATGGTTAAGAACCCGGGACAACTGATTGTCTATTTGTTTAGCAGCAAATGTGTTGTCAGCAATTCTGAGCAGTTGCATTACCTAGTGGTCTCTGAATGCATCATTGCAACTAAATAGAACTGGTGTCACAAGTACCCCTTCAAGCATGAGATGTTTTGGATATATTGCCTTCTATTTGTGTTTAGAGAAGGATCAAGTTAATCTATCCAAGAGAAACTTGCAAATAGTTCGACTTTGTTTAAAATGGATACACTGTGACAGTGCTAACAATTCCCCAGGTTCCCTAACGAATGAGAAGAAAAGACCTGATGCATTTGGCCATTAGTTTACATAATCTCTCTCAGGGGACTTTTATCTGTTGTACATGATAAGCTGAATTTTTTTCAATTCATAGACACTTCCCTAAAAATAAAGATTAGAAATTGTACTACTTTGCCAAGCTGCTAGGATATTATTTAGGGCCTAATGAATCTGCTTTTCTTTTTCTTTTAACAAATGGAAACACAGAAATCTATAACTCAGAAAGTTCAGTTCCAGGGTGAAGAGTGCATGGGAAGTCTGTATACTATTTTTGCAACTATTTTTAATATCTAAAATTATTTGAAAATAAAGTTTTCTTTATTTATATATATACCTTTCTTTTATATATATACATGTATATATATATATATATATATATATATACCTTTATATATAAACTTTTAGGTTAAATTTAGTTTCTGAAAATGTATAACTGATAGAAGTATCTTAAGCACTACACATCATTACAGTTAAAAAAAAGGAAAATTTCGTGAATGAACCAGCATCAACTCTCGTGATTTTTGTTTGTTTGTTTTGGTATTACCTCATCAATCCTTAAAATCTACTTCCAGACGTTGGCATCTTTCTTTTAGGTAAAGGGAAGCAGAGTACCTCAGATACATAGACACTTGTCCAAGGAATCAAACCCACGACTGTAAGCCAGTGATCTTCCTCCAACATCCTGCTCATATCTTTACCTTGCTTTCGCTTCATATTCCCTCTCCAAAAACAATAAGTATAGCTACTTGGATGGCACTTTACATTTTCTAAAATCCTTTCATTTCCATTCATGCATCTAACAGATAGATACTAGGCATCTGCCATTTACAAGACCTTATTCTAGTTACTGTAGATAAAGTGACAAGATAAGCAAAACCCTTGTCTCGAAGAATTACCTCTTAGTGGACAGACAGGTAAACAATAAATAAATAAATATTTTCAGATAAGGATAAATATTATGAAGAGAAACAAAAGTCATGGGGCCTGGAAAGGAAGCTGGACTATCAGGGAAACATTCTCTGAACAGGTAGCTTTTGAGAAAAGACGGTGAGGAATGACCTATGCAAAAATCTGGATGAAGAACATTCCAGGGAGAGGAAACAGCAAATACCAAGGCCTTGGAGACAGAAAAAGCTGAGTTTATTTGAGAAATTCCAAAAAAGGGTAAAAAATAAGTCAATAGGAAAATAGTAGGAGATGAAGAAAAGACAGATATGGGTTAGATCTTATAGGACCCTGTGGGCCAAGGTAAGGAATTCAGATTTTATTCTATTAGTGATTCTAAGAGTGATGGGAATCTACTATAGTGTTTAAACTTTGAAGCAGGGATCAGCAAGCTACCCACCTCCTGTTTTTGTAAATAATGTTTAATTGGAGCATAGTCCCACTCATTCTTTGAATGTACAGTCTGTGAATGGTATTGTGCCTCAGGAGAGCGGGTACAACACAGACCATCTTTCCTACACAAATGAAAATATTTAGCCCCAGACCTTTTAGAGAGAAAGTGTGTTAACCTTGCTGTAGAACACAGTGAATGTACATTCATCCATCAAGTATTTTTGCAGCGAGTATTAACTGTCCACTGTGACACCCAAATATGATCTGACCCATGTGCCAGACATGATCTGATTCATGTTTCAAAGAGCATCATGGCTGGTCTGCTGAGAAAAGACTTTAGCTGGCCCACCTTTGAAAAAAAGAGACAAGTTAGGATGTTGTCACAGGAGTGCAGGGAAGAGACCAGCATAACTTGCCCCAGGGTGAACGTAGGGAAAGGTGGTCAGATATTGGGTCATTTAAAGAGTAGAGTTGGCCGGACTGGCTGCTGGATTAGATTTCAGTGTGAAGGGAAAAGAGGAATCAAGAATTCCCAGGGTTTGGGCCTGAACCACACTGTGAAACAGTGGTGCCATTCACGGAGCTAATAAGCAAGACTGCACGTTTGGGGTTAGGAAAGAATTGACAGTTTCATTTCGGACAGCTTAAGTTTGAGATTCCTGTGAGGTATGTAAATGAAGAAATTACGCAGGCAGTTGGATCTGTGTCTCTGGAATTTAGGGGTGCCATCAGGACTACTTTGAGTAATCATTAGTGTATAGACTTCCAAATTGTGTCTCCAGCTTAAACATCTCCCCTGAATTTCAGACTTGAACATTGTACCACCTACTCAGCATCTCCACTTGGGTATCCAGCAGACACTTAATAGTTGCAAGATGAACACTCCTGATCATCCCCCAAATTTCCCTACACCGTCTTTCCTGTTTAAGTTAATGGAAACTCTGTTTTCCCTAGTTGTTCTAGTCAAACTTTGGGACTCCTTCCTTTCACATTCCACATACGACCCCTCAGCAGATCCCCGTGACACTGCCTCCATCAGAATCTGATGCTTGCCACCTCCGCTGCTACTAGCCTCGTCACCATCTCTCTTGTCTGAATTATTGCAGTTGCCTCCTCAATCATCTCTCTGCTTCTAACTCTGCTCCCCTACAGTTTCTTCTCCAGTTGGCAATTAAGGAAATGACTTATACCATGATTCAGATCTTATTAACTCCCCATTTTTACCCAAAGAAGGAGCTTAAATCCTTACAGTGGCCTACAAGGCCCACACAGCTGTCCCCTCATTTCATCCCATTCCCCGCCTTGCTCCTTTTGCTTCGGTCACACTGACAGCTTTACTGCTTCTCAACACCAGGCAATCTTCTGCCTCGTTCTTGTTTCTGCCCAGAATGCTCTTCTCTCAGATATCCACATGGCTTACTGTATAATAATTTCTCAATGAGGCCTACCCTTCCAGTCTGTTGTATAATTAGTCACCTATTATATAAATAATATATAGCCTATTACATAAGTAATAATCTATTACATAAATTATAACCCTCTCCTTTGGCATTCCTATTCCTCTTCCTCTTCCCTTATTTGTTTTATTCCAGAGCATTATCCTCTTCTAATATACTGTATTATAGTATAATATACTATATTATATAGTATACTATAATAGAGGTTTAGTTTGTGTCTTTATTTTTTATTATTAATCTGGATAAATGATAAATGATCATTAAATTTAATTATTTGTCTGTCTCCCCAACCAGAATGTAATGCTGATATTTTATCTTTTTTATTCACTCAAATATCCCAGTACCTAGAACACCTATTGAATGAATTGATAGTATTTAAACTAGAACTTAAAGCTTTTCTTCTGTTTTTGTGGATTTTACCTGCAAAGGTATTCACTCATATGAAATGACAGATATACAGTGTTCTTTATTAGAGTATTGTTTGTAATAGCCAAAGATTGGAAGCTATGTAAATGTCTTTCAGTAAATCAGTAGTTAAATAAATTATGATGTATCTATAGAATGGAAAAGGTATTCCTGAAAAAAGATGAAGATTCTTTGTATACTACTATAAAATGATTTCTAAGACACAACAAGTGAAAAAGAGCACAGTTTCAAACAATGTGTATAGTATACTACCATTGTTTAAAAAGATAGCCTATGCTAATTCTGGAAGGACCCACATAACTAAAGACAGTGGTTTCTCCAAGGAAAGAAACTGCATGACTAAGGAACAAGGGTGGGCAGGAGGGAGGGAGATTTGCATTGTACACACTTTTGTCCCTTTTGAATTTTGAACAGATGAGTGTAGTGCCATATAAAATAATTTTTAAAGACTGTAAATGCCATGGGACCAGCTGAACTTACCTAGGAAAGAATGTAGGTAGAGACCACAGAAGGGAGGAGGGCTTCTCATAATAACCATGTAATGTACAAGAAAGTAGTAAAATTTATTATTAAGCTTTAAAGAAACTGTTATTCAGAAAGAGTTAAGGGACTTAGCTTGGGTCATTCACCCAGTAAATTTCCAAGTTTAAATTTTCTGCTTATTCCAAAATGGTTTCAGTTCCTGGGCCTGTTTAACTTCCTAGGTATTTACAATGGCCCTCTGCACCTCTATTCCAATAACCATTCTCCTCAGGCTTCTCTTTGCCAGGTTTTTGGATTCTGTCTGCCACGTGTCCCATCTGTCATCCCTTGCCTCAAACAGGCACAGAGTGTGCATATCCTTATACATTTTGATAGTATCTACCACTAGGAAAGCCAAACCGGTCCAAGACGGAGGGAGCAAATAAGTCAGCCTCTGTGCTACTCCCTCTAGGAACTACCCGACAAGTCAAATCCCATACCACAGTATTTTGATAACAAGGCCCGTATTCGCCCCCGGCACGAGGAAGCCACACCAGGCACATCAGCCTCTACCCTAAAGCTGCTGCCACAGCACTGCAAGATAAAAATGATAGTTCAGTAGATAGAAACACCACAGAGCTCTCACACCAAATTTCAGCAACCTGTCTCTTTATTAACCATTCCCCTCCTTGCTCTAAACTTTGGGTTAGATTCCAGAGTTTCTGGTTCTGTCAGTCTTTCCTAGCTAAGGGTTGTTGCAGTAGAGGGATTGATTCTTTAGGCCTTGTCCTGCCGTTTTCCATGGCACGGCTGCCCCAGTCTCTTCCTAGTCTCCTCATATTTTAGGCCTCTGCACCACCAAAGACAAACAAGCGCACACCCTGGGAGCATGGTGGTAGCAATTTGATATCTACAGCATTTTCTAGTTTGTCTTTTTACTGAATTATGTCTTACCCACTATCGCAGTTTTGTTCACTTACGCCTTGCCACAGTTCAGTCCTAGTGCACTTAGATTCACTTGTTCCTATCTTGAATGACATATTTCAGTCGTAGATGTAAGTCTTTAATTGTAAAATATACGTACCATAAAATTTACCATTTTAACTGTTTTAAAGAGTAAAATTTGGTGGTATTAATTATGTTCACAAGGTTATATAACCATCACTAGTACTAGTACTAGTTCCAGAACTTTTGCATCCTCTTCAACAGAAATCCTATAACCCATAAGCAGGTGTTTCCCATTCCACCTCCCCTCAGCTCATGGCCACCACTAATCCACTTTCTGTTTTTGTGGATTTGTCTATAATGGGTATTTCATGTAAGTGGAATCATAACTTAGTGATCCTTTGTGTTTGGCTTCTTTAGCTGAGCATAACTTTTTCAAAGTTCATCAATATTTTAGCAAATATTGGCGCTTTTTTCCTTTTTATTACCAGATAATACTTTATTATATAGATATACCACACGTCTTCTGTTTGTCAGATGGTGAGTTGTTTTTGAGTTGTTTCCAGTTTGACTATTCAAATAATGCTGTTCTGAACATTTGTCTGCATTTTTTCATGTGGACATACATTTCGACTTGTCAGAGAATGAGATATATACTTCAGAATAAATAGCTGGGTCACGAAACATCCTTAATTTTTAACATTTTAAAGAACTTCCAAGCTACTTTTCAAAGTAGCTATATTAACCCATTAATAATGTATAAAGTTTCTGATTTCTCTACCTTTTCTCTACAATAAAGCTTGTTACTGCCTGCCTTTTTATTTTTAGTCATCCTAGTGGATGTGAAGTGGGATCATTGTGATTTCAGTCTGCATTTCCCCAATTAATAATGATATTGAATATCCGGGCCTGTGGTTGGTGGCCATTTGTATATTTCCTTTGGAGTAATGTCTATTCAAGCCTTTTGCCCATGTTTTCTTCGTGTTGTCTTTATGTTGATTTTTAACAGTTCTTTATATGTTCTGGATACTAGAATCTTATCAGATACATTGTTTGCAAATATTTTCTCCCATTCTGTGGGTTGTCTTTTTACTTTTCTTGATAATATCCTTTAATACCCAAAAATGTTTACTTTTGACAAAGTCTCATTTATCTATTTTTAGTTTTGTTGTTCATACTTTGGGTGTCATATTTAAGAAACCATTACCAAGTAGGAGATACAACATCCCTTCCACTTTGAAAATAAACAATGTTAAAAAAAAAAAAAAAAAAACAAATGTTGAAGAAAAAAGGGAGAAACCATTGTCCAATTCCAAGGTCATGAAATTTTCATTTCTGGTTTTTGTAAGGTTGTTTTTTGTTTTTTTTTTTTTTACAATTTTAGCTATTAACTTTAGGTCTTTGATCCATTTTGAGTTAATTTTTGTATATGGAATGAAATAAAATTTCAACACCTTTCATTTACAGGTAGATGTACAGTTGTCCAACACCTTTTTTTAAAGAGATGTTAAAGATATTCTTTGTCCAGTAAATAGCCTTGAAAATCAGTCTATCATAGGTATTTGGGTTTATTTCTGAACTCTCAGTTTCATGTCTCTTTGATGCTTTAAATTTTTCAGTTATCATCGTTTTGTTTTTGTTAACATGTAAGTTACTTATTTTCACTGCCCTTCTAACAGGACACATTCCATTCAAATCCAAATGATTAATTACAAAAGTGATTCTGGTGGTTAGGGTAGAGAAGAGGAAGAAATGTCCATCCCGCCTCTCTTTGACAGTCTTTCCTGCACTGCTAAGAATGGATTGCTTTAAGTTATCTCCATCAAGATGAATGCCTGTTTGTCAGTTCACAGTTCCATATTTCCAAACACAAAGAGTTTAATCTACCCAGAAGAATTACTGTATGGTTTTGTATTTGATTTGTCTTTTCCATACATGAGGACACTATTTTGAAAAATCTAAAGATTCAGATGGTGAACATTCTATTCTGTCATTCCTTGATTTGCTTTTTAATTTTACGTTCCCTTAAAGTATTGACATTTTTGTTTACACTTTTGCTTAAAAATTGCTGTGGCAGCTGGTCACAGCATAAACTGACACAGAACCAGAACAGTGACCAGTTTCCCTAGCAACAAGCTCTCCACATCAAGACAAACCCATTCTGGCTCTGTCCCCCCAAGTTGGAACACACGGCAGGTGGGATCAGGTCACAAAGCAGAACCCAGGGTTGGAGTGTCCATAAATGACAATAAGGAAAGAGAAAGAAAATTGTGAAGAGAAAAGACAGTGAGAATTATCCTTATAAATAAAAAGAGGCTACAAGTGAGATGGAAATGACGTATACCAACAATCAGTATTTTTATTTTGATAATAGATTGGTGATGAATATTATTTTGATAATCACTTAATCAGTTGTTGGCTTATATTAAAGTAGACTCTTCTGGTTCTTTCCCTGGTTTTCCAATGCTGTCTTGTTAGTTTCCCTTTCCTTTTACTTCTATATTAAAGTGCAAAATTGTTAAGCCCCAGCTCTTAGCCGTTTGCTCTTTTTCTGTTTACTTTCTCAATTATGTCAATTTTGCTGAGAATACAATAATTAAGTGTAGCTTTTCATGTTCAAATTTGTATTAGCTAAGATACATTGTGCTTATTTTAAATAACGTTCCTATTTAATTGAACTAGTAGCAGTAGCAATAATTGCGATTTATGTAAATGACATTCTAGAAGCCTTTCCATGGTCCCTCGCCAAGCCCTGTGTGTTGGGCCCAGAACTCTAAGTGTACTCTCACTGTACTTCTGCCATCCTGGCAGTGTTATGGCAGAAATAAGTAAAAGTACACTCCTTTTGGCTTATTCAGCGTGCTGATTTTTGCACTGTCATTATTACAGATGTTGATGACCTTCCTAGTGCTAAGTTATACTTACGGAATACATAAACAGGAGAAACTGGTGTTTTAAGGGTTGTCTTCCATTTACTTTTTGTTTTTATCTTAATCATAGTTACTTTCAGGTTTTAAAAAATTTAGGCCTAAAATAGAGTTTTCACAACTGAAACTTTTTTATGCATCTTTGTTATATCATTTTGTGAAACTTTGTGCTGCTATGACAGTGTTTTAAAAATATTTTTAGCTATCATTGCTAATGGCAGCAACCCTCTGCAGTGGAAATAAATCTGAGTAAATTTTACATTTTATTTGGAGAAAGGAGGCTTCATCAGAATGTGCCCTGGAAATGTTTACTCACAAGATACATTGCAGTTCTTAATGTATTTATTTCTAGTAAGTATGGATGTTTACTGTAATAAATTTGGCAAAACTAAATATATTTACATATATTCTCTCAATATAGGGCATCACGTTTGATGAATTCAGGTCATTTTTCCAGTTTTTGAACAATTTGGAAGACTTTGCAATAGCCTTGAATATGTATAATTTTGCAAGTCGTTCTATAGGGCAAGGTATGTAATCATCTTTCAAAACTTAAAAGCAAAAAATAATCCTATGTTGTTTCTAGGGACTTTGACAACAAATTAATGAGACATTTCATATTAGCCATCAAGTTGCCTGAAAGTGTGGTATATATTTCGATGGGAAATCTATTTTCCCCTCACAGAGTTTAGCGAAATTTGCTAAATTTTTCTGTTAACCTTATTACTAGCCTTCTTTTCCTATTAGGGGGAAGAGCTAATGATACTTATAAAGATCCAAAGAGGAAGAAACCTCATGGCCACTGTTAATATTGAGGGATATGTGTCTACTTATCAAAGAGCCACTGGGCCGTGCCCAAACATCATCAGAAGATGAGATTTATATTTCTGATTTTATCCCCAATCTCTGCTGACTCAGAAACCTGAATGTTGCCCCCAGAGTTCCCTCTGCTGTGGACATACATTAATCAAGTTTTAGGAATAATATATAAAATCGAATGTTGACTTTGCTTAATTTACAAAGAAATACAGCTGTCATAGAATTCAGAATGCTGTTGTCCTCACAACGAGCTCATTCTTGCCCTATAGACAGACTAACAAGTCCAGTCCTTTTTCTGGGACTCTGTGGCTGTGACCACTTTCCCTTCCTTCATGGACCATGTCCTTTTTTAATACTCTTGCTACATGAGGACTTTCTATTTATATGTCTGTGAGGTAATTTTACCTGTGTCGGCTATAATCTATTAAGTGCTAATTCCTAAGTTTAAATCTCAGAGGACAGTCTTGTTATTCCCAAGTGCTGGAGTGAAGCCAAACTATAGCCCCTAAGTGCTAATAAATTATCTCTGTCCCCAACACATAGATACTGAATCCCTCACTTGGCTTTATGCATGAATGAGTGAGTTAGAGAAATCCGAAAATTGTTCCTGCCCCACCCTTTGCCTAGTACAGATGTTCAAATAAGGCATCCTCTCCACTCAACCTACTTCAGGGTTTTCACACCAAAACTTTGGGAGCCCCGCTTTCACAGACCAGCATTTACTGCCAGGATAAACCGAGTAGTCAACCTTGAGGAGAAAAACAAGCCAGTATCTGCTTACCTGATTCAGAATGGAGAGTCACTCTTTTACTTTATGTTACTAGGAATGAAGGAGATCAAATGTGTGCTCTTGCATGTGTGGGAATAAATATATCTTTCTTTGCTGTTGTGACTACCAGCACTTTCATTCAGATTGTAACTTCTCAAAAGGACCATGACAGTAGCCACCTCTGTGGTATTCCTATCATTATCCATTTTCCTCTCTAATGTTTCCTAGACGACTCATAGAATCATCTTTGTAAGACACAGACCTCTCCTGTGACATGCCTGCTATGGAAACTCTTCAGTTCCACAAGCTGACCCCATCCATCCCTCATTGCCCAGCTCCCATACAGATCGCACACTTTCCTAATCACCGCTCTTCTCTCCCCTTCCCTACTACTACACCACAGACAGAAGTGATCACTCAGGTCCAAATTCTCATACACTTTGTTAATATTTGTGTGGTCTTGTGTTGTGGTTATTTGGGCAGGTGTCTCATTGCCCATCTGAACTGTAAGTTTCTTGACAACTTATTCTCTTAATTTCTAAAGTGTCTGTCACTGATAGTACATGCTCATTAAACCTCCACTGACTATGAATACATTTATTAACCTAAGGTACAGCTACTTCTTGGTCCTTTTAATTCAGACCATAAAAATTTTCTGTTCCTGAAAGATAGCATGACTAATGAAGATTCATGTGTTACCTAAGGTCATCACCCATGTTTAGAAAAACTTCTTTTATAACCTTTTTAGCAATTAGCACATTATAAAAATGTTAACTATTTACTTCTTTTCTGTAATATTTATCTAGATGAATTTAAGCGTGCTGTCTATGTAGCTACTGGCCTCAAACTTTCACCACATTTAGTGAACACAGTCTTCAAGATTTTTGATGTTGACAAAGATGATCAATTAAGTTATAAAGAATTTATTGGAATTATGAAAGACAGACTCCATCGAGGATTCCGGGTAAACCAATAAATTTGAAACCTGTTGATATCCTTTTTAAAAATTGAAGAAGGAAAAAAACTCCATCTAAGTTTCAAAAACAATTTATATAAATTTTTAAAGATATAAACATGAAATGTTTCATTTAAAAACAAAAAACATAAGGTCATACTTATTTTCCAAAAACACTTTGAGGTGATAAAAGGTAATGCTTTTTAAAAATATAAATCAGTGTGAATTTCAGTAACTTATTTTCATATTCAATTAATTTAATGTCTCCATCTCAGTTTGTGGGGAGAAATGTTGCCAGATATTTTTTGATTGATTCAGTTAGCACACAGGCAGTTCAAACTTGGTACTCTACAAAGAAATAGCATGATTCTCATTTTACATGATGGACATTTCCACTTAGCAATTCAAGGCTCTTAAGTCCCTACATCTTCAGTACTTTAAATGGAAAACAAGGTAAAAAAAAAAAAAAAAAAAACTTTTGTTTTGTCTGTTCAACTGGTTTTTTTTTTTCCTGTTAACACCTTATACTGAAAATTACTAATGATTTTTTTTCTCAGAAATATGTTTTAAATAATGAAATATAGCATAAGTCAACAAATGTTTACACATTTAACATTTGTGGATGTGTCACAAATGGAAAAAGAAAAATTTTTCTATTAATGCTAGAATGTTCAGTCTTCTCTCTTTGGGAAGAAGACCCCTAAGTATTATACATATAAAAAGATAAAAAGTTATATACAACAAAAAAAATCAAGATTCATCTGAAACCATGTTTTTAAAGATTTTTTTAATGATTTTTTTAAAAAATCCAAACTGTTGGTACAGATACTGTGTACTTAACTGCCACCTAGCGGTCATTTGTTGACATGGGTAACTGATGGTGCAAATACCTGAAAGGGTTTTTTTTGCTAAAAATTTTAGAGTAGCAAGATCAAATTAAAATATAAATTATCCTGGGACCCTTGGGTGGCTCAGTTGGTTAAGCAGGTGCCTTCGGCTCAGGTCATGATCCCAGCGTCCTGCGATCGAGTCCCACATCGGGCTCCTTGCTTGGCAGGGAGCCTACTTCTCCCTCTGCCTCTGTCTGCCTGTGCTCACTCTCTCCCCCACCTCTCTCTCTGATAAATAAAAAAAAAAAAAAAATCTAAAATATAAATTTTCCTATAAGCCTCTGACACTGTATTTCTCTCTCAAATGTTGTGTGTTTTTATTTTTGCTTTATGTATTTATTGTATACCTGTAGCCGGTAACATTCTATTTACATTTGCATACTTTTTAATCCTCTGTTCTACAGGGTTATAAAACAGTGCAGAAGTATCCCACTTTCAAGTCCTGTCTAAAGAAGGAACTTCATAGCAGATAAGTATGTTTGTGCCTCTGTTTGTCTATATTTGTTCAGTAACGAAGGATAATAATCTTTTTCTATGATGACATTTAGGAAATGGCTGAAAGAAATAGACTTACAACTTTTTTTTATATTTTTAGGCCACTAATTCAATTTACATATTATTCTTCTAATGATTTTAGACCAGTATTTAAGAATTAGTCATTACAACAAAGCATTGGGTTGCTACTATTAAGCTGTGATCCAGAAACGAACTAGAATAAATACTCCTCTGACTGGAATTCTCTAGGAGTATCTTGAAAGAAAAGATTTTCTATTCAGCCTACAGTTCTGTATCTGAGCAGATACAGTAGAATGAATCCACATAGGATTTTTCTCATCTAGGACCATTAGCATCTAAGGAATATCAGTTACTATTCTATAGGATCATGTCCCAACATTGGCTGCAATAATAGCAGGTAACTTTTTAGAGTTATTTGAGGTGCCTGGCCCTGTACGAGTTGTTCCTCATGTAGTATCACAGATAGACGTCCCACTTAACAGCAGGGAAGATAAAGACGTAGTAAGTAATTTACCCAAGAGTACTTGCTAGTTAGTGGCCCACTAGGATTTGAGCCTCATTCTGTCAGACGGCAAGACCATCTTACTAGTTACTGAACTATAACCGTACAGTGCAGTAGCTGAGGAAGATGCAGGAGATTCATTCAGTTTGTGTCAACCCGAAGAAATAACTCCAATTTGCTGCTAATCTCCAGAATGAGAAGTTTGCTTTTCCTTTTCTCTTGTAAAAGTCTATTGTAGCTATAAAATTTTGGTTGATTGTGGGTACTGATTAGTTAGGTCTGGACAGTGAAGGTTTTGTCCATTTATATATGCCTGCAAAAATGTATATTTCTTGCTATTTCTCTTGAGCTTGAAACGTTTGGATTTGTATATAGCAATATTTCCCAAAGTGGGTCCATAGGATATCAATGTGTATTATTCTAAAAAACAAAAAAGCTGCTTACTCAGATAAGTTTGAGAAATACCACAATAAGCATGGTTCAGTAGGTTTCTTCCCCTTTACAACTTACCAGATCTTAATATGCCACTATTTACTTGTTTCTGTAAGAGCACACCAGGTATCCACTACTTTGCAGAGCTTTCAGATCTAATGTTTTATGGAACTCATTTGGGTAAAATAAGTTACTAAACAAAATACTCAACTTTTAAGTTAAAGGAAATATTTTATGTTAAGTCTTTGAATCTTATATTTTCCATGGAGTGTTTTTATGATGTATCTTACTGTTTCACACTAATATCCTAATAATAGTTGATTAACGCCATTACCTCTTGGTTTCATCCTAAATAAATACTGGTGTGTGTGTGTGTGTGTGTGTGTGTGTGTATGTTTTTTTTTTTAATTAGGTACTTCCAAGGCAAAGTTTTAAAGATTATTATCTACACGACAATGCAAGCAGCACAATTTTAGTGAGTGGAAGCAGGTCTGAAATCAGAACACATAGAAATGAAGGAAAAGATGAAATGTTAATTATAATTTGTCTTGACTGAATTCTTGAACATAAGACACATAAAATACATCTTCTCACTAACTATACCTGTTATGTGTTACCAAGTTGAGCTTTTGCCTTGATTTACTGAACTCTGTGTACTTTTTCATTCCCTTCAGAAGTATGTAGATACTTCCAATGACTATGTAAGAATGTATTTTAAATATTTTTTTATTTATTAGACATTTCCTCATTTCAAAATAACATATGAGTCGTGGAATCTAGATCCCTTAAAAATTAACAGCAACAACATATTTTCTTTGGTTTTGGACTGTGAACTTATTTTCAGAAAATGAATATTCCCTGAGATTTATTTTAGGACCTTTAGAATTGTTGATAAATTCCCATTATTACCAAGTTTTTAATTACATGAAAATAATTTTGAAAAACAAATAGAAATTAAGCTACTATATAATCTACTGTGATGGTTTACATTGTACTTTTAATGTTTAAAAGTACTTAACATATATTATGTGAATCATATAAAGTTTTTGAAAGTTTTTGTTCATTTACCAAAGTCATCAGAATGTCTGGTATTCTTTCTTGTATATAGTAAGGAAATTTAAAATGTAGATTTTTTTTTTTCCCTCCAAAAAGTCCCATCTTGCTGGTAGCATTTGTGGCAGCCGTGCCTGTCCTTGCCATCATGGTCTTGAACACACTGCTACTCCTGACCGCGGATGGCAGACTTTCCTAACACTAGTCAGAAGAGTCTCCTGCAGCTTTGTGAGTTACTGCATAGTGTTAGCCCTCTAGTGAGTACTATAAAACACAAATATAAAATGGTGTAGAAGAGTGATGTATATATTTGGTAGAAGTTAATATTTTGTTTTTTGTGAAAGGACCACATGCAGAAGTGATGCCAGACAGCCAGTAATAAAGAATAATTTAAGTGTAAGTCATTGTTTCAAAACAATATGACTTACAGAGAAAAGAAAAGCTTTCTAGTAAGAAACAAAATTAGACTTGCACATGGAGAAAATAATTCGAGAGTACTTAATGGAAGTCTGTTCACTTAAAAAGTGTAGTTTATAAAAGAATACTGTACAAATAAAAGAATGAATTTAAGTTAATATATTTATATTATATGTGGAAGATAAGTTCATTTATCTTCTTTTCTAAGATGTATTTAATGTAAATGAACACACTCCAACTATTACCTTGCTTTTGCCTATGAAAATGGGAAATACTTTGTTTGTGTAAGTTATTAACGTGAAATTGATAGTTCTGTATCCACCCATTTATAAAAAGTAATGTTATTTCCAAGAAAATGTTATTAACGTTGACCATGTATTTGTTAAACTTTTTACATTCTTTATCTGGTACTATTTATTACATTGTTATAGAAATATATGATTCATAGATTTTAAGATTCCATATTGTATAATAATTTAATTTCACATGCTTTGAAGGGTTGATTCAATTGATTGACTAAATGAAAGTGCTAACCCACTCATTTTAACATGCCCCAAGGTCAGTTTTACCTTACACTGGATGTTTTCAATATTAATTATTTGCTATCTAGCATAACTGAAAAAAATGCAATTTACTTTTATCTTTAAGTTATATTATCTTGCCTAACATGGAGAAATTGCTATTGAGAACAGTTCTATAAATAGAGATTTAAAAATGAACTAGCTCATTAAAATTCTTTATAATTCTGTCACTCTCCCAAGGCATACCACATATGCAGTCTTTTTTGCTTTTCATTGTAGATGAATATTTCTCTATAAGGCTGAAGCATAATATTAAAATGGGAATAAATAAAATATTCTAATAAAATGAGAAAGAGTAGTAAATTACAGTGATTCCCTCTATATTATCACTGTTGAACCTTATCATTTATAAAATGGGAGGTGAAAATCTCTTACTGGATTGTTGTTTACATCGATTAAAAAAATTTTAATGCTTTGAAAATATTAACAGACTAAATATATGTATGCTGTGATTCTCAGTATTTCCTTCTATAAATTATTCTGTGGAAACATGAAGCTAGACATAAATTTGAGTATCATACTCTCTATAGAAAGCCTACATGTTAAAAGGTTTATGCTATTTCTCAGAATCATTTCATATTAAGAAATTCATTTAACTTAAGTTTATTGTTCTTATTATAAAGTATGATTGTAAAGCAAGGTGTTGTACATTCTTAAATTATCTTAAAATTACTATCCCTGCCCTTGAGTAGAGCAACTTAGTACTTAGTTTTTATGTATATCTGTGGATTGATGTCTTTCTGAAAAATGTCACCTCCGAACATTGAAAATTTTTGTTGATAACCAAACCTTAGACCTTCTGGTATAGCAATACATGCCAGTGAGATTAATCTCATCGGTATCTGAATAAATGTAAATAAACTACAGAGCCACAAGCTTCTCAAACTGTAAAATAGGAATTCATATATTATAGAATTTTAGTTGTGCTGGAAAGCTTTTCAGAAAGTTTCATGTGATTTAACGTAGTATCAGTTTTGCTTTACAGAAGTGATTGTTTAAATGTCTTATAATAATTAAACCAGCACTACAACAGATCTTGTTTTACTCATGTTGGTACTTGGTAGGCATCGTTTTACTAAGACAACTCCTACTCTTTTATAGCTATATATTAACATTTTACATAGTGCTTTTACTTCCATAGGCTGTAAAAATGTGAATTGTATAATATTCACTAATGTTAAAATAAAAATCCTAAGTGATAAGAAAGTGTTGTGGGTTTTTTTTCTTTTAATTGGGAGCATTTTTACTTTTTTAGTAACTCATGAAATAATTGTATGTCCTGCAATCAGTCACATCTTATATTCTGTGAAATACTGTATGACAAAAACCAATGCAAAGATATAATTTTCTCTACCTTCTTTTTTTTTTAAAGATTTTATTTATTTATTTGGCAGAGAGAGATCACAAGTAGGCAGAGAGGTAGGCAGAGAGAGAGAGAAGGAAGCAGGCTCCCCTCTGAACAGAGAGCCCGATGTAGGACTCGATCCCAGGATCCCGAGATCATGACCTGAGCCAAAGGCAGAGGCTTAACCCACTGAGCCACCCAGGCGCCCCCTCTATCTTTATAATTATCACTAGATCACAATCAGTATTTTTGGCAGACATCTTAAAAACAGGAATATACCTACAATTGTGACTATGGGCACATAAATATACAATGCTGAGAGGAAATAAAAACATTATTTGAAAGTTTTCTGGAAAAGATATATTTTGTCCAGTGTTGTAAAGGAAGAGAAGGACAAGCAATTATGGGAAACAGGTTAGAGAAAGTAAAAGAATGGGGAAGGGATCTGAATGAGGAAAGATTTTTACAGTTGCAATTGATTAGGGGCACCTGGGTGGCTCAGTCAGTTAAGTGGTTAAGCATCTGCCTTCAGCTCAGGTCATGATCCCAGGGTCCTGGGATCGAGCCCCTCATCGAGCTCTCTCTCTCTCTCTCTCTCTCCTCCCTGTCAAATAAATAAAAAAATTTAAAATATAAAATGGACAGTTTTTAGAAAAATAAAGACATGCGAGTTAAATCAACAATAACAATATATCCTTTCCCATATCAGTCAGAAGAGCTGGACTGGTTTGGAATACACGGTGTTGGTTAAGGGTGTGTGGCAATTACTGGGGAGACCATACATTTGGGTGCATCTTTGGAGGGCAATATATAGAAATAACTCAAAGTTCTGACCTAGAATTTTACTTCTGGGATTGTAATAGCCCAATACGTGTATTGATAAATTTGCATACCAACAAATATATCTACAAAATGACACTGCATGTAACTATGAAAAGAATGAAGTCCACTTATGCTGATCTGACATGATCCGCAAGATATTTTTACAGGAGCACAGCAAGGTACAGAAGAATCTACAATATGCTGTTTTAGTTCAAAACACACTTGCATTGCATAGAATTATATTTTAATGTATCTTTATCAAAGTTATATGTACGTATTTCTGAAAATCAAAGAGCTCTAGAGGGTTCAAATAAAACCAGCATCTCTCTTCCCCTCAACCCTCATTTCTGCTTCTCAGAGGCCATGTCACTTTCTAAACTTGTAGCAGTTTCTCTTGGTACTGCCTATTTCAGGATAATATGTTACATAGATATTGATTGATTTAATTTTTTAGATTACGGACCGTTGACTTCCTACACAGGAAGATGGGGATTTGGTTGTCTTACACAATCCCCCTCCAAGATGGACATTTCCCCTTCCCCATCCTTTTAATATAGTTTGACCGTAATTTTAGTGAAATCAATTATGGCATCATCAATTATTATACTTCCTTTCTTCTATATCTTCTTACTTTCATTGGTTAAAATTTTCACCTTTTTCTGTTTGCTTAATTTTTTGTGGACTTCTCATGTACTTACACATCACTAATTCATCCCCAGACTCCTCTCCAGAACTACACATCAGTTAATATGTAAGTTTTTAATCCTAGTTTTAGAAATGCCTCCTGGGGCTCTCGTTCCATCTACAGGGGTTGTTCTCTAGTCCTGGTGCAGAATGTCCGCTGGCGTGGGGGGAGTAGTGTTGCAGGAGGGAGCTTCAGACCTAAAGGCTTTATAAACAGAATTTCAGTCCATCCTATTAACAGTGCCAGCTGCAGAGGTATCTGGATCCTTCCATTCTTAAGTGTTTCAGGAACTCTGCAGGGTCAATCTGCCTCTCTCAGGGTGTCTTTCTTTTGCAGGCATTTAAGTTCTTAATAATTACTGCTGGTCCTGAGATTTGAAAATTTTGTGCTTATATTCTTGTCTCTGAGAAAGAAAGCCATGCTTTTCTCTCATTTTGTATGGTTTCAAGAGGGAATGAGAAAAATTTGTGTCCAAAACAACATATTTAACCTCCATACTTAGAATCTATCTGGAAGTACCCATACGAAACTGAACACGGTCACCTGCAGGGATTGGGGCCGTAGGTCTATTTAATGAAGGGGACCATAGCTCATATATTTAATGAGCTGTTATTGGCTGTTTTGGTGTTTTTACCATATGTTTGCTTATTTTTTTCAAGAAAAGCACATTTTTAAAACTCAGGATCTCAGTTCAGAAAAAGTCAGAATAAATCATGAAGGTCAGGCGCTGGGTAGATTTATTCACCAAATCCAGAGGAGTCAGGTAACTTCTTGAAGTGGACAGAGGTGGTTTAAGAAAAGAAAAAATGTAATGGTGATTGTGAATTTATGGAACATCATATATTTCAGCTTGGATGGCAGGGATAGGAAAGGGATTAATTGATAAAGGAATGATGGTAGAAATAAATCAGTAGATTTAAAAATTGAAAACAGTGGCTATACTCTTACAAAACATATTTTGGTGATGTTTACCATAAGAGACAAAGAACTAAACTTGATTATTAGTCTAATTCAGTATGGCACTTTCAGTCCCATGTTTTCAACGATGAAGCAAGTAGATTAGTCTAGCAGATTTTAAATTGAGATGAAATGAGTTTAGGAATGAAAAACAATAAACATTTGTCATCTATGGCATATAATGCTTTACTCTTTGCAAGCTCTAGGTGTTATAAGAGTTAAAGATTCAAGCTGGAAAATCTACCAAAAAAAAAAAAAAACAACCCACTGAAAATCTATACTTTTTTATGTCATTGCTCTTTGGTACTAAGAGGTTCTCAAGAAGGTGAGTATCTTATGTACCGTTTGTGCTGTAATATTTTATTACAGTGAGTGTACAGAAGATTAGCTGTTTCAAAGATTCTTTTGAAATCAGATTGCACATCAAAACTGCATTGTGCCCTGCTAAGTAAGCAAATTTAAGAAAGAGGAGAAGGTGATGTCAAGACTTATTGCAAAATGAACAAATAAAGGAAAAAGATTTGCTTGGTGTTTAGCCTATTAAGGCATAGCCAAATGTCAGTCTTCATTTGTCAACTTAAATATGTTTTTCTAAAACTTACAAAGATTCAGTCTATGGTAAGTATTCTTTAGCTGCTATTTGGCCTTGAGAAATTAAGCCACACAAAAGTACTAACTAGATTATACTAAGAACTCAATTTCTCAGTGATTATTTACCACATAAATATGTACATTAGTAATTCAGATACAGATATTTGTTGACTTCTTTGTTATTTTTCTGATTATAAAATTAACACGTGTTTTTGTTCCCCAAGACTTGAGATTTTAGGTCACAGATAAACTTTTCTTCCACAATAGTTATACCACCAAAAATACAACACACAGCATTTCCAGTCTCCAGGGATTTCTCCCTTCCAAAAAGAAGAGGCAAAAATAAACTTTTAAAAATCCATCAGTTGAACCTTAGGGAGCCAGGATGAAGACGAGCTAGCTTGCAGCCTCAACTGTACTTGCTGGAAATGACCAGGAACATAGGGAAGGATCCCAGGCTGGAGCTACGGAGTTCGTAGGGGCTTGAAACTAGCAGAATGGGGGGGGGGGGGGGCTGCAGGCTTTGTGAAGGGGTAGGATTGCCCTGAGGCCAGAATTCTCTACTGACAGCATCTGAGCAGACTGAACCTTGAAACAGCAGTCAGGAGGAGAACCTGAATCTTAGACCCCCCCTTCTGAGCTAAAATCTTCAAGAAGGTCCTGAAGGGTCCTGAGACAACTAAACACACACTGAGAGAAACACTGGCTAAAGCAGAAGAAACCATCCAATGAGATGCTCAGAGATTACAGACAAGCATAACGTCGTAAAGACTACCAAAACTAGATAAAGCCAGCCACTAAGAGTGAGAATGAACAGACAGCAAATCAGACCCCAAAGAATCAGATGCTGGGACTAAATACAGAATGCACAAGAGCTACGTATGGAAGAAACTATGGAATGACAAAAACAGTTTAAAAAAATAAACCCATTGGGATTAAACAGATACACTTACCAGATCGAATTTCTAGAAATAAAATATTTAATTGCTGAAATCAAAACCTCAATTAAGAATTGTGGGTCCAGCCATGACTGAAACTGGTAGTAGA
Organism: Mustela nivalis; assembly: GCF_964662115.1. Lineage (NCBI taxonomy): Eukaryota > Metazoa > Chordata > Mammalia > Carnivora > Mustelidae > Mustela > Mustela nivalis. The sequence continues at coordinate 19,337,116 of NC_139039.1, read as the reverse complement.
CATATCCTTCTATCATAAACTACAACAGTGTCCAATAAACACTTCAGGGCTTTGATCCTTGAGAGAAAGGTACCAGTGTGCTGACCTCTGTATTCCCTCACTTTCTTGCCCTGGGAACACTTTCCAAACTGCAGTAGAGGAATGTGAAGCCCAAACACAAAAGAAAAGTTGCGTGAGGTGGAAGAAATGAAACCGGAGTTGAGACTGGCTCAGGTGGTGGGAATCTGTGGGACAGAGGACCAGAGAAGAGGGTGCTGTGCAGAGGAGGTGCTTCAGAAACCTGCAGAGGGAAACTGAAGTCTTTGAATACTCAGAGCACATAAGCCAGTCAAGACTTTAAGACACATGGCAGAAAGCAGTGACTGGAGGTCACACAGCCCTGGGATATATCTGAGTTCAAATCAGTCAGGGTGTGAAGGCCCCACTGAACAACCCAAGAAGAGAGACACGCCCGAATAGGAAGGCTACAATAGAGTAAGAGTGATTCTAGACCCATCCCAATAAAACCCAAAATAAATCTATAGCAGGCACAAGCTGATCTGCCCATATAGTAACCACCAACCGGATACAAACTTTAAGGGCGCTTAGAAATACGTTGGAGAGTTCAAAGAAAAAGAGTCTTTGGAGAGGGCTCAGCTTGGACTCACCAGATGGTGAAGATACTGAGCTGTTTCTTATGTGGGACTTGCTGAAAGCTCTGGGGTCCCGGGGAAGACCGTCTAAATAAAGATTGAGTTCTTCACCATCTCAGAGTCCTCTGTGAGCTTTGGAGCTCGTCGGGTGCCAGGACAGCTGCTGGGGGCTGGGCACAGCTCGAACCAGCATCTGGGGCAGCAGCCTTCTGCAGGGGTCCAGCAGACTTACAGGTGGCTCTGGAATTCCAGGATGGAAGGTGGGATGTAGGAGCAGCGATCCGGGCTGGGGCAGAGTCCCATGCTATCTGGGAATCCCAGACATACCACAGCTGCCTGAACTGAGCGCTGGTGAAGGCAGGCAGCCACCAAATCCCAGAGGAAGCTGTAGCCTTCAGGAACTTAGCACTAGAGAGACCATGCAGAGAACAGGCTGGGGGCAAAGTGTCTCTGGAAGCCTAGAGAGTGAGCCATACCAGAACCGGGAAGAGAAAAATCCTTTCCTCCTCCAGGGTCCTTCTAGGACCCTCCTCTGACAATGTTTAACACCAGGCTGGCTGGCAAATGAGAAACATTTACAAAAATCGATCTTTGCCATTACAGAGTAAGGCAAAAAGGGTGAATTTGAAGCTAAAAGGAAATTGATAAGGACCATGATCCACCCCTTTGACCCCTCAGCTTTCCATGCAATGTCTACACACTCGGAAATGCCAGACAACAATGTGACGACTCTAAAAGAGCCCAACAATCACCGGATACACCATGGTGGCGATGTCAGTTACCCCTCAAAATCTGCTGAATATTCCGTTGCCTGATGATTAAACTGTAAAATTAACTTCTAACAATCTGTATAGAAATATTTTTAATGGAAAAGAAAGAGATGATGGATATTGTTTACATATACCGGCAAGCACATATGATATGAAGCAAAAGGAAGGGGCGCCTGGGTGGCTCAGTGGGTTAAGCATCTGCCTTCAGCTCAGGTCATGATCCCAGAGTCCTGGAATCAGATCCCAGTCAGGCTCCCTGCTTCATGGCGGGGTCTGCTTCTCCCTCTGCCTGAGGCTCCCCTCGCTTATGCTCTCTCACTTTCTCTGTCAAAAAAATAAACTCTTAAAAAAAAGCAAAAGGAAAATATGAAAAGTAACTATAACCATTTCTGTAATTGGTCACAAGGTCCTAATTGTTGTCTATGGCTTTCTTTTTCCACCATCCATTCTTTATTTATCCAACTTCAGCCAGAAGAATTAGTTGATCAGGACTTTTTACCTGGTAAAGTAATCTAAACCTTCATTCCTGAAAGGGCTCAGTCAGTCATCCTGCCTTTTTATTGGTCGCTGTGGTTTTCCCTGAGCTTTTAGTATGGGACATGGAGTTCCAGAAACCTACAAAATATCCTGGGTTACAGTCCTTCTTGCCTCTAATGAGTAGCATAACCCAATTTTTTCTTGGTATTAGGGACCAATCACACGTAGGAGGACAACCTATCTTTCTGCCTGATTTTTTTTTTTTTAAGATCTTTATTTACTTATTTATTTGAGAAAGAGAGAGAGAGAAAGAGAAAGAGCGGGTGAGCCAGGGCTGGGGTCAGAGGGGAAGAGAGAGAATCGTCAAGCAGACTCTTCTGCTCAGTGTGGAGTTCAGCTCAGGGCTCGATCCCAGGACCCTGAGATCATGACCTGAGCCAAAATCAAGAATCAGGCACTTAAATGACTGAGCCACCCAGGCACCCCTCCACCATTGCTTTTAAACTCAGGAATTCCTGTCCCAATTTGATAACTATCTTGTCATTTATTTTTATGGTTTGTATTTTTTTTTACATTTAACTAAAAAAATTCACCTAGGATTAATTTTGTTAAATGGTTAAAAAAAAAAAAAAAAATGAGGACCTAACTCTAGATCTCCCTACAAATACCTAGCCAATTTATCTAGTACTATTTGTAGAGTAATTCTTTCCTTTTGCCACATAATACAAAGTGAATTGTCTTTTAAATATTATTATATACCTAAATATGTTTTAAGATATTATTCTCTTTTGAACTGACTTTCCTTATAACCATATTGTTTTAATTATCATAACTTCACAATGTTTTCATATTCCATAAGACTAGCTTACCTCCCCCTACAAAAGCCACACTTAAGTTTCTCTTCTTTCCAAAAATGTTAACTATTCTTACTTGTATGTCCTTTCAGATGAACTTTACAATTGTGTTACCATCTCTCATCCCCAGTGAAATCACTTCAAAATCACAAAATAATTTCAGAAGAAATGACGCTGTACTAGTCAGGTTCTGCACAGACACAGAACCAATAGGATGTACCTGTATACCAGAAAGAGATTTACGAGAAGAAATTGGCTCACAAGAATTTGAAGACTGACAAGTCCCATATCTGCAGGGTGAGTCAGCAAGCTGGAGACCCAGGAGAGCTGATGACTTAGCTCTGGTCCTGAAGCCGCCAGGCTCAAGAGCCACTGCTTCAGTTCAAAGGCCGTAAGGCAAAAGGAAGGCATTCTTTTGTTTTAGTCAGGCATTCAACTGACTGGATGAGACCCACCACATTAGAGAGGGCAATCTGCTTTACTTAGCCTGCCAAGTTAAATGTTAATCTTACCCAAAACAGCTCCACAGAAACACCCCGAGCAACAACGGACCAAATATCTGGATACTCCATGACCCAGTCAAGTTGACAAAAAATTAGCTAACATAACACCTTCATAATATTTTTAGCCCATCCAGGAACAATTATCTCAGTAATTTTTCTTCAAAATGTATGGCTTTCATTGTCTAGGTCATACTACTTCTGATGAGGTATTTTCTAGAACCTATGTACTTTTTGTTGTTTCTAAGAATGGGAATTTTTCCCATTGGATTTTCTACCTGATTATTGTTGGTACATAGAAAAACAGTCAATTACTCACCTACTTACCTAAATTCTTAATAGTCCCAACATTTTTTTCTTACTGATTCTCTTGAGTTTTCTGGTAGTAAATCATATTATATGGAAATGATGGCAAGTGTGTCTTTGCCCATTCCTATAGTACTGCTCTTATTTCTATTTCCAGTATTATTTCACAGATTATAGTTCACAGGACAATGTAAAATCCTAATAAAGATAGCAGAAATCTTGGGGTGCCTGGGTGGCTCAGTGGGTTAAGCTGCTGCCTTTGGCTCAGGTTATGATCTCAGGGTCCTGGGATTGAGTCCTGCATCGGGCTCTCTGCTGGGCAGGGAGCCTGCTTCCCTCTCTCTCTCTCTCTCTCTGCCTGCCTCTCCATCTACTTGTGATTTCTCTCTGTCAAATAAATAAATAAAATCTTTAAAAAAAAAAAAGATAGCAGAAATCTTGATTCCCTGTTTAATAAGGTCATCTCTAGTGTTTTCAATGAAGCATAATATTTTCCTGTTGATTTGAGATAAATACTTGATCTTGTACTCTTTATTTCCTGGATTTATAAGAGTCTGAGAAAAGGAATGAGAGTTGAGTCATCTCAAATGCCTTTTCAGCTTCCACTGATGATGACACATTTTTCCAATTTGACCTCCAGATGTGCTATATCTGCTTTATATGCTTCCACATATTAAATTATTCTACATTACTGTAATAGAGCCTGATCACAGTAGACCATTCTTTTCACATCATCGTCTTAGACAAGCTGAGTCCCAGATATCATTACTCATCTCCAAATTGGAGGCTAAAAATTATATCTGCCCCATGTTACAGGGATTAGATGAGATAAGTTATATAAAGTAAACTTAATTGCAGTACTTAATTAGCACAATGTCTGGCTCCTAGGTACATTCAGCTCGCAGTACCATTATTATTGTTATTAACCAAAAAGACTGACTATGGTTTGAGTGGGGAAGACTGTATTTCCTGTGGGAGTTTTTATATGCATGAGTGAGATGTTTCTTAAATTTTCTTAAAGAAAATATAAATCATGAGAAGGAACAATGAAAAGTTATATTCTGAAAAAGAATCTGAGGGTTTTGGAGGGGTGGGGAATGGGACGTTGGGTGAGCCTGGTGGTGGGTATCATGGAGGGCACATATTGCATGGAGCACTGGGTGTGGTACATAAACAATGAATTCTGGAACACTGAAAAGAAATTTTAAAAAATAAAAATTTTTAAAAAGTTATTTTCAGTGTATTTTAAAACTATGTTGTTAGTTTACTCGTACCACCTTGTAGGCTAACTCATTCATAGTATTTCTGGGCAGGGCTGGCCTCATGGTCATGTGATCAACATAGCTGCACAAAACCCAGGACAAGAGGGCCCCACTATTGGGGTCTAATGGTCTCTAGTCACCACCTTCAATTTTTTAATAATGTCACTTTGAAGTTTTGTTTTACAGGTGAAATCTCTGGGACAATGGAGATTGTGCAGGGGCACTGGAGTCTCAGCTCACACACAGTTCTCCTTCCCACCCGCTCCGCACCTCCCCGGGCTAGGTTCTTGGCTATCCTCTGCCCGCCCAGCCGCACCTTCCCCAGCCCTGCCCAAGTGTTTGCTTCCAACCTCCAGCCCCCTGGCAGGGACCTGGGTGCAGGTATGCATAGGAATGGGGCGGGGCACCCACATCCCACTGCATTTGAGGGCCTAGGTTGGCGGAGGTCATCCTGCCCTAAACTGGCAGTGCCCTGATGCATCATTGGTAGCCGGCCGGAGATCACAGCTCGGTGGAGACCAGCCTTTCACCCACTCCTAATCCCAGTACTTAGACCTTTCTAACTCAGGGCTTGCAGTACCCTCGGGAGTGGCCCATGCATGTGAGCTGGAGCACCAGGCCTGCGGAAAGCCGAGATGTCCGCCTGAACTTCACCTGAACGTGACGCCTGCGCAGATGCAACGCCCGGAGTCGGGATCGGGTCCCAGCGCAGCAACGGAGACACGTGCTCACCTTGCCAGCGTCCACATGCGTGATCCCTGAAGGAGTGTGATACCTGCTTCGTGCTAGAGGAGCCCTCTCTCTTCCTCCACCACCTTCCCGCGTCTAACTGGTATACGCTCTTCCGGCCAAGGTACCATGAAATATGAATGATGTAATTTTGATGATTCCACATAGGAGCTGAATGTTCTGTTTGTATTCAAACCTGGCTTTGGAGAATATAAACATGAACGGGGAAAGCCGTGTTAATAATTTGATTATGATTATGATTATGATTATTTTAGAAAGAGAGAGGTAGAGCAGGAGCAGGGGGAGTGGCAGGCAGAGGGAGAAGCAGGCTCCCCGCTGAGCAGGGAGCTGGGTGTGGGGCTCCATCCCGGGACCTGCGTGACCATGGCCAGAGCGGAAGGCAGACACTTAACCGAAGGAGCCACCCAGGCATCCCAATAATTTAACATTTTTAATTTTTATTTACTGAACATGACATTAAGTAGCTCATAGAAAACATCATGACAAGTTGAGGGAGAGAGAAAACAGAAGGGGGAAAAAAAAAAAAAGAACTTTAGACTTAAATACCTTAGCCCTTTTTTGTGCTTTTTTGAACACAGAGCCCTGTATTTTCATTTTGCACATGGCTCCAAAAATAACCTAGCCGTTCCTTCCCTGGTTTGTGGAAATTTGGGCCAGTGTGCAACCGTGTCTGTGAGTTTGGTGAGATACCAGATGGTAAGCAACAAATGAGAGTTATAGATGATGCGATTTGGTAGTGGATATTGATTCTTCTCAAACTTGTAATGGAGACGATGATTTCATATTTGGAAAAAATAAGAAGAATATATTAAGATGGTAAGGCTGCTGCTCCTACACCGCCCCCTGCCCCGCCCCCCCCCCCCCCCCCCCCCCCCCCCCCCCCCCCCCGTGTGTGGCCACAAGCAGCCTTCAGCTCTGAGAGAGCTGGTGGCCAGAGAACAGTCGTGGTGAACCCTCTGACCGGGTTCCTCATGGCTCATCAGTACCACGTAGGGACTCCACTTAGCAACCACATTCCAGATGGGTTCACTTTAAAAAGGTACACTTTATCACTCCAGTAGAATGTAATTTATAAAGAATAAATAATAGCAAAACATAACTTTAAAAAAAAAATTTACATTAAGCAGAAGCTATTTAAGTAAAAATAGGGGTTTGAAGGACACACAGAACATAGCCTGAACTGTGTGGCAGAGCCAAGGGCTGAGGGCAAAAGACCAACAGAGAACCGAGACCGGAGACAAATTAGGAAGGAAATGAGTGACAGCCACAAAGAAAAAATTCGGGAGCTGGCAAATAGGGACATCAACTTGGTTTTTAATTGACCCAGCATACTGGTCACCTCACTATTCAATAACAAGTAGGCACATCATCATCTTCAAACACAGAAGAATAAGAACAGTTGTTTAAGTCATTGAAGTGGTTCTTGCATCCTAAACTTTAGTGATTACAAATGTCATACAATGTCTGGCTAGAGAGACATTTTCATTGGAGATGAGCCTGTAGAGCTGACCAGCGCTTTTGAAAAGCAATTGTGAGGCTGTCTGTATTTGAGATCCCGCTACTAGTTTCTCACTAAAATGATTCTTGAAATTTTTCAATTAGATTCCTATGTATTTTGAAAAACCAATTTCGGTTCTACCTTTCAACTAAATGAATGAGTCAGTGTATCATGCAGACAGGTGTGGACTTGCATAATTATCAGATGAAATGATCCTTGTATAGAACAGAAAAAGATGGGCAAGGACTTAATGCAGAATCCAAGAAGACATAACTTTTTCAAAAAAGATAAATTGGAAAATATACATAAAGAGGTGAAATACATTTAGCCCATTGTTGAGAATAGTGTGGTTCACTAGGCATGGCTCTCGAGCCAGACTTCCTGAGTTCAAATCCTGACTCTGTCACCACCTACCTTTGTAGTTAAGCAAGCTTCTTCCACTTTCCAGTTCTGGGCCTTTTCACATGCCAGATGAGACAGTGACAGTGGCTGAGTCCTGGGGTCTTTGTGAGAACTAGAGGAGAAAATGCCTATGGGCATTCAGTTTAGCAAACATTTAATAAATAATGGTTATTAATATTCCTAAAATAATATCCCTCATTCATCTAAAATCAGCTAATTTGTAACTTGTTCATAAACTTGACCTTGAAGATGAAAACAAAAGTAAAAAATCCATGGGCTATTGAAAAGTTTAAAATGGTGCTTGTTATCATAAGGAATTAAAAATAGGGAAAAGAAAATATTTAAAATAAATTTTTAAAATAATATCGCCAAATGCCTTAAACCTACCCTATATATGTATTGCCTGTTTTCATTGTAGTCACCATCTTCATCTATTTAATTTTCTTGGTATTCAGGCACCTTCTTAAGTTTATTAAGTATTTCATGGTATATGTGTGAAATATAGAGTCAATACCTAGGACTATCTCTGTCTACTAGTTTTCTTTCTCCCTAAAAATAGAAAAGAGGATTGCCTGGGGCCAAAAAAAAAATCCTGTCTTCCTGTCAGCAACTTCTGCTCATATCTCCATATTCATATAATTTACATTTCTCACTCTTAGTTTAAAAAAAATCAAGTTAAGTCAAAAGCTAAAATGCATCCCTTTTTATAGCAGAAAATTGCTTCTATTGCTCAAAGCTAATTTAAAATAAAATCTGGTCATCCTGAAAAACATATGTGTGTGTGTGTGTGTGTGTGTGTGTGTTCTTTAATTTGGCTTCAGATCACTAGTCACTCATATTCCCACACAACACCTTTTTTAAATGTAATGTTTTCCTTGAAGAAGTGGGAATAAATCTTTATTCTTGTTGCAAAGCATTGCTCAATCCTGTCTTTAGTATAGTATGTGGGAACGGATAGATAACTAATATATCTTTGTTGAAAGAATAAGTGGATAAATGTATGAATGAATGAATGAATGAATGAACAAAGTAAGGCATAGCAAGCCCGAGTTGCAAATACAGTCTTTGCCTTTTTACTCCAGAACACATTTCCTAACCATGTGTCTGCCTTCTAATATTAAAACTGATAGATACAATTACCCACATACTTGAGAGCTGCCCAGTAATATACATGTCCCAACATCTAAGGTGCTTCAGCCTCAATGAGATGAATTTGTCTTCTGTGATAATAAGGGCAGATTATAGCTAACATAAATTCATCAAATATTTCATGCATATAAAATGCTTAAAGGTACAGCATCTGGTATATATAGAGAATATAATATAATTATAGAATATATTATATTCTCTATATATAACTATATTATTATGTATTATATATAATTAATATATAAATTTATATATTATATATAAATATTATATATTTATATAACATATAAATATATATCATATAATAATATAAATATATAATATAAATATTCTATATAATATACTATCTATGATATTTATATAATATTTTACATATTTATATATTATATATCTTATATATAATATATTAATTAGATATTATATATAAATCATATATATTATATATTATATTATTATATATTACATATATTATATATATAATATATTTATTTTTTCTATATATATATGCTGGGCACTATGCTAAACATTTTATGTACACAATCTCATGGACATCCTCACCATCACTAGAAGAGTGTAGATAATATTCTATTTCCTAGCTTGTATCTGAGGCTTAAGGAAGTTAAGTATCTCCTAAAGTCAAATAGCAGTAAGTATACAACCAAGATTGGGAGCCAGGTGTGCCAAGTTCCTGCTCTGATCTCTTCACTGCTGTGACAAACTGCTCACTGATGTAAGAACGCAGGGAGTGGACATAGGGGACCTCTACCTCCTAGAGCTGGGGCAGGTGACAGGCTGTGGTTTGGTGGCAAAGTTAGGATGCTGGGCCAGTAGTTGACGTATCAGAACAGACTGATACGTTAGACTCTGGGGACGACATCGATGGGGAGAAGATGGAATATTAAGACAGGAAACAGTGGAGGGAAGGCTGAGCTAGTGGCCTCTAGCCGGGGTCATATAATTCTCATCCAAACCAGGACACTTGAAAGTGACCGTGGATTCTAGTCGTAACTGTCTGAAGACAACACTACAAAGTGGGACTGTCCTGACTAAACCAGGAAATAGGGTCACCTTTCCCATGTCCCTCTCTTGGTATTTTTTTCCTTTTATTCCTTCTTTCTGTCTCTCTCCCTCCCTTCTTTTATCCCCCCCCTTATTTTCCCTCTGTCTCTCAGTGGCTCTTTCCCTGTGCCTCAAGTGGCAACAGTTTGCCATGATTATCGGGAACCGGGAAGCTCACGAAGGGCTTCATATTTGAACTTTTTTGACAAATGCTACAAACGAATATTTCTCCTTTTGCTATATTAGTTATCTAGTGCTTCATAACAAATTGCCCTCAAAATGCAGTGTCCTGAGCAGATATTTAATACCTCACACAATTCCGGAGAGCAGCTGAGCTGGGCAATTCAGCCTCCAGGTCACTCACAGGGCCGCGGTCAGCTGTGAGCTAAGACTCGTCATCGGAAGGCCTGACTGCAACAGGATGACTGACTTCCAGGAAAGCTTCCTCCCCCGGCTCTCAGCGGGAGGACACTGCTGCTTCCACGTGGGTCACTCCATAGATCTGCTCATGCCCTGCCAGCTAACTCCTCCCCGAATAAACTATCTGAGAGAAAGGATAGAGGCACAGTGGCTTGTAACCTAGTTTCTAAAGTTTCCCTCTCTCACTTCTATTTTATTCTAGTCATGAGAAACGAGTCAGTAAGGCCAACCACGCTCCCAAGGATTGGACTCTGCCTCTCGAGGGGAACAATAGCAAAGAATTTATGGACACATTTGAAAACACCATAGTCCAGCCTCTGGCCACAAATTATTTGCATTCTTCCCACATGCAAAATACACTCACCCTTCCCAAAGTCCATGAAATCGAATGGGTCAGCTCAAACTCCAGAATCTTGTCATCGTATCAGTTCCTGGTATGCATGAGGCTCCTTGGGTTGAGTCCAGTGTAGCTCCTCTCAGCCTGAGAAGTGTGAACACCGACAAGCTGCGCACCCCGGCCACACGCACACCCACGATACAATGGTAGAACAGAGACAGCATAACCATTGTGAGCATTCATGTTTAAAAGGGAGGAAACTGGGACAAATAAAAGAGTCAGTGGTTTATAGCAATTCCAAAAGCCTCGCTGAAATGTTGGAAGGTCCTTCCTTAAGATTCGTTCTTACTCCTGCGCAGTAATCTTCTCTAGGGCTCTGAGCTCGGCTCTCTGGGCTCTTGGTTCAACCTCTTGGTCATCCCTCCTTTTTCATGAAATGCAGCACGTGTGTGCAGCTGTGTGATTTCCTCAGTGGTTTCCAACTGAAGAAGTCGGAAGTCCAAAGGACTCTATTCATCATGTATTACTGTTTCTGTCTCCAGCAGTGTTTCTATGAAGATAATTCTCTTTAACACTTTACGGGCTCTCCTACGGATCTTCCTAGGTTCTCTCGAGCCAAAAGCCACACTTACAAATGCCTTTGAGATAAGACCTTTGCTGTATTGGTCATTTGCTGAGACACTGGGGGCTTGACTCAAGCTAGAGTTGCCAATTCCAAGAAGTCTCGCTCTTAGTGCTGTTCACTGGAGGCCTTTGCCCCCTGCTACCTGGGTCTCTCCATAGGGCTGCTCATGATGTGCCAGCTTACTGCTCCCGGAGCAAGCGATCTGAGAGAGAGAGGAGAAGGTCACGGTGTCTTTTTTACCTGGTTTTTGAAGTTTTCCACCATCAATTCTGCTTTATTCTATTCATTATAAGTGAGTCACTAAGTCCAGTCAACAGTCAGAAGGAGAATTGGCCTCCACTTCTTGAAAGGAGGAGTATCAGAGAGTTTGTGGACACAATTAAAGTTACCGCAGGGGCATAATGTTTCAAAGTTTACTTTTTATTTAATGTTTCTATTTCCAAAAAAAATAACAAAAGATAAGGGAAATGCTATGTGAGCTATTGATGTTATGTTATACCTGTGAAAAATTAGAAAACATACCTAAATATTCAGCAATGGAGGAATGGTTTAAGGCATTATAGTATTTCTACCAAATAGAATATGGTGAAACTATTTAAAATTATTCTGAAGCCTGTAGAGTAATACGAAAAATACTTGTCACAAATTTATGAAAGAATGCAAAATTGTACGTTGAAAAATATGCACAAAAAGACCAGATGGGAACATACTAAAGTAACAACAATGGTGTGGTAATTGGTGAGATCTTGGAAGATTTTTGTCTTGATCTCCAAGTTTTCTGTAAATGTATTTTTCTGTAATGTATAATTCTATTATGATTTTTTTTTTTATTTTGAAAGAGGTAATTAAAGATAATACTGACTTTCTCCATAAGGATTCAGTGGCTATTGGTGTGCTTTTTCATGTAGCAAAAAAATAGACGACTCAGATTTATAGATTGGCTTGTGAAGGCTCATGTCAGTGGTGGAAGAGATAAGGAAGCGAACATAGGTGAAAGTGGTTTTGGAGAAGAATCTAATAAAGGAAACCAACATGGTATTGTTGAGCACCCCAGGGAGTTAGGTGGTGGTCCTGTTCCAGGCTTGAAGAGGCAAAGAGGGAGAGAGCTGTCACAGAAGCTGTGCTCTGCACGTGTCCGGCTGTGGGAGGGGAAATAAACCCCCCCCCCCCCCACGTTATCTTCTGACCCTCTAGCTCACCTGCCTACCTCCCACTAATTGAACCAACCAGAATCCAGAGTTCGAAGGAATCCTTTGATACAGACCTTAAAAAGTGAGCCACCCATAACACAAAGAAGGGTAGAGAACACATCTGAAAGAGCAAATGGAAACATCCAGCACAGGAGATTATTTAAAATAGCTAGGCAATGCTCTTCTTTGGTGAGAAGGTTCTTGTGTAAAATTTATACGTTTATACTAAAAATTGACATCAGTGTTTGAGGAATATACATTTTGGCATCAAGCTGTTCATATAAATATGTCCAGATAGCACACTACTTACGGACATTTTCACTTTTAGACATAGACTGACCATATTGTAGATCATGGCAATTCAGATCACTTCTTCTTCTTCTTCTTCTTCTTTTTTTTTATTTAGAGATTTATTTACTTGAGGTTGGGAAGGTACCAAGGGAGCGTGAGAGAGAATCCTCAAGCAAGATACCCCATTGAGCAGGGAGCCCAGTTTAGGGCCAGATCCCTCACACCCTGAGATCATAACCTGAGCCAAAACCAAGAGTCAGAGGCTCAACCAGCTGAACCACCCTCGTGTCCCAATTCAGATCAGTTCTTGAATCTGGAAGTCCATATCTCAAAAGGGTTTTATGTAAGTTTAGACCGTATACAAACCTGCAGGATATTTTTGATAACGAACACACCAGTGAACCTCTTAATAAAGTTATCCGTATTCAAATAACAGCTGTGAAAGTGGACATTTTCTTTGCTGTTGAACTTCATTATGAACTTCATTAAACCATGTTCCTCGTGTTTGGTTTCTTTTTTTCTGCTCACCATGTATCCATTACCTATCAATACCTCAGACACAGGAAGTCATCAAAATTTGTTGAATGGATGAATGAATGGATTTATTAAAGGGTTTTCACATGTTGTGTTTCCATTTTGTTGTTGAGGAAACAAGAAATATCCTCATGAAATGTCAAAGAATTTAAATAAGTTGTTTTTTTTTTTTTAAGATATTTATTTTTGCGAGAGTGATAGGGAGCATGAGCAAGGGGAGGGGGAGGGGCATAGGGAGAAGCAGACTCCCCACTGAGCAGGGAGCCTGACTCCATGGGACTCGATTCCAGGTCACTGGGATCATGTCCTGAGCAGACACTTAACCGACTTAGCCACCCAGGCGCCCTTCAGTACTTTGCTTGAGATCAAACAGTTAGTGAGTAGCGGAGCTGGAATTCACACCCAGACTTTTTGATGCAACCATCTGAGGTAAACAAAACTCTTAACACAGGTACTTCAGTCATATGACTCATCCCGCCCGAGATAGGACCAAGTTCATGCAGTGCAAACAAGATAAAACTTCAACTTGTCTTCAATATCTCTGGAAATAAACATAATGTTCTTCCAAATGAGAATGTTTCATTATACAGTTTGACATAAATGTACTCTTTTTCTATATGAATGAACAATATGGCAAAATAATCCTACATCCCACTGTCTATTTAAGAGAAAATCTTCTGTACTATACTTGAGTCTAAAAGTGGTTGTCTCAAAGGTGGTGCTGTCTCCAGCGAGAGCATGGTTTTGTCAGAGTGCCGAGAAGAGGTGGTCCTGTTACGGTGCAAAGGGGCCAGGGATGTGGAGTGACCTGCCGCGCTCAGGATGGATAATTGTCTTGTCCATAATGCCAACAGCACCTTCGCTCCCTTACGCGAGTCTTCCACTTTTGCTAAGTTAAATCTTTTACCTGACTCTATTTACCACCCCAGGCATATTTAATATTCTTTAAATAAAGTCGAACGATGGCATTTTACTGGCTTCTCTGTGAACTTTAACTTCCCAGACTTGGCTTCTTTTTTTTTTTTTTTAAGATTTTTATTTATTTATTTGATAGACAGAGATCACAAGTAGGCAGAAGGCAGGCAGAGAGAGAGGGGGGAAGCAGGCTCCCCGCTGAGCAGAGAGCCCTATGTGGGGCTCGATCCCAGGATCCTGAGATCATGACCGGAGCCGAAGGCAGAGGCTTAAACCACTGAGCCACCCAGGCGCCCCCCAGACTTGGCTTCTTAAACTATTCCCTGAGAGGGACACCTGGGTGACTCAGTTAAACATCTGCCTTTAGCTCAGGTCATGATCTCGGGGTCCTGGGATCAAGTCCCGCGTTGGGCTCCTTGCTTGGCGGGGAGCCTGCTTCTCCCTCTCCCTCTGCCCTTCTGCCTGCTTATGCAGGTCTCTCTCTATCAAATAAATAAATAAAATCTTAAAAAAAAAAATATATATATATATATATATATACATGGACAAGACAATTATCCACCCTGAGCGCTGCAGGGAGCCTGGGTGGCTCAGTTGCTTAAGCGTCTGACTCTTGATTTTGGCTCAGGTCAGGATCTTAGGGTGTTGAGATTGAGCCCCATGAGACAGGCCCGCACTGGGCAGGGCGTCTGCTCGAGATTCTCTCTCTCCTTCTCCCTCTGCTCCCCGCCACCTCAGGTGCTCTCTTGCTCTTTAAACTAGATAAATGAATTTTTTTTTTTTAAATCAGATGAGCCACATGTGGAGTTTAAAAGAAACCAACCTGATCCCTTTTGATGCACAGTTAAGAGCAAAGAACAACAGTCGGGGAGTCAGGAGGCTTGGGGGTCTTGGTTGGTTGACCAGATGGTGGAACGGTGTGACCCTGGACAAGCTGTCAGTCCCTTTAATGCTTCTACTTCTTCACCTTGAACATGGAGGACGAGGAAGTGACTTTTCAAACCTGCAGCCCCAACACGGTGTAAGGAGCAAACTTAAGCCGAACAAAACAAAAGCAGAAAGAGAAGGGTTACACGTGGAGTAACTGACAGATAAAATTCCAAAAGAAAATTTCATATATGCCCTATGTCATCCAAATGGAATGGGTATGTGGAGGCCCCACTGTGGCAGACATGACCAGTTCCACTTTTCTAACTCTGGGATCTTTGATGCATCTCATTTAGAAGTGACGTTTTCATGGAAGTTATGGCTAATGGCAGCGGAGGCAGCCAGAGGTGCGGTCTTCCGTAGCGGGCTGTAGTCAAGCAGACTGGAGTCATGAAGGAAATGCAGGAGGATTCTGAAAATTAAGATCTCAGAACCTCAAATACGGATGCAGACCCTGCTACCGTGCTCCGTGAGCCCAGTGGCAATGATGAGCCCGTGCACCCCCCTGGGCCTTCCTTCGGATTCCTTTCTGCAGGCTCCAAAATCTAGGAAATCCAATCTTTCCTGTTTTTCAGATCCCCCTGGCTTTTTCTAGAATCTGTCTCCTTTTCTCCATTCCTCCTTGTCATGGTCCCAGTACAAGATTTCATTCCCTCTCAACTGGTCAGGAAGAAGTGTTTCTAGACTCTTCTGTCTTTCCACTTGATTCACTAGACTGCTTTCAGAATCGTTCTAACATAAATTTAGTATCTTTTTTTCTCCTGCCAAAGAACTGGTAAGTGGCAGAACTGGAATTCATGCCCAGAGTTTGTTCTCCTGCTTAAAATTGTTTGAAAGCTCTCTAGTGACTATCAGGTAAACTTCAAATTCTAAACAACACCCAAGATGTATTTCTTTTGTTGTAATGAGCTGACACCTACTTCATTTTTTGACTGTTCCTCTAAGTTCCCTTGTGCTGGTCAGTTTCTGTCTGCTCTCAGATTATTCCTCATCCTTCTTTTGCTTTGCTTGACACTCGGGGTGCTGTTCCTGCAAACCACAGTTCCCCCGGCTCCTTTGCCATCAGGCTTCCAACTAAATTTCGTTTTTCTCTCTCCCTCATTCTCTGTCGCTCTGCTTTCTCTCTTCTTCACTCCCTCCAGCTGTGTCTCCAGCAGTGGCTAGATCACCTCAGTAGTCCCCAATATCTACCAGGTGACCCCATCGTCTTGGGCTCCAGCCCTACCACTTCCCCTTTGTCCTTCGGGTCCTGGGCTCATAGTGACCTTGTGTTCATCTCACCTCACCTCACCATGGTTGCTCTTTCAACCTTACAACGTTTTTAAATTTAATTTCCCAGATTAAATTCCTCCCACTGGATTCCCTGGTGTGGGTTTTGCTTTCCTGGCTGAATCTTGACTCATATATTCCCTTCCCTTCTAGTTCCCAAAATAGGCCTCTCAAGAGAAGAAGGCATTCCCTGGGCAACAAAACCATCCCTTCATTTTTCCACGATACAAGCTTCCACTTCTCCTTTGTGCAAACTCCACTTTTCCTCTCTTCCTTTACTGTTCCAGGTACCCTGAGGCACATTCTCTTTTACCAGAGATGTACTTGGGACAGTATTGAATGCACATTTATCTTATTATTTAAAATGTCTGTACATTGGTCTCACTAACCCATGAGCTCCTTGAAGCCAGAGACCACATTCTTTAGTTGGAATATCCCCACTACCCGGGCATACAGCAGGTGATCAATAAATATTTGTTAAACAGCAGGAATTTTGAAAAGATCCTAGGCTGATACTAAAGCAGCCTCAATAGGTTCATGATGTCGAAATTTTGTAAACATATTGGAAGCTTCTATTTTCTACATTTCTCTGGCTATTTATAACTGACCTTTTTATAAAGAAAATTAATTAGTACTTTTAGCCAAACTAGATATTTTATTCCAGTGTTGGAGGCGGTGTAAGTCATGGCAATACTTGTTCTATTTAACAAAATAATGGAATATTGATGTTTATAAATGAATTTTTTTTTAAGATTTTATTTATTTATTTGACAGAGAGAAATCACAAGTAGATGGAGAGGCAGGCAGAGAGAGAGAGAGAGGGAAGCAGGCTCCCCACCGAGCAGAGAGCCCGATGCGGGACTCGATCCCAGGACCCTGAGATCATGACCTGAGCCGAAGGCACTGGCTTAACCCACTGAGCCACCCAGGCGCCCTGATGTTTATAAAAGTAGTTTAAGTCACTGGAATTTGCCCTCCAATTTGTGTATTTTATTGTATCCAAGTTGCTTCTAATGAAAGAGTAGGGATAAATTCACCAACTTCACCATTGGAAAAGTTTCATTAGCACATCATATGTGAAGTCCAATTTAACTTTTCTACCCATTAAAAGTATTTTAAAACTCTGTAATTTCTACATTGTAATTGAATTAATATATTTCCCAATAATTCACAAAGTGACTATGCCAAGTTGTTAAATCTTTCCAATTATCTGGAAATTAAAAAATGTTATCTTTAATATTTCAATGAATTCAAGGAAGGCTTAAAAGAATGAAAATTTATTATCCAGGCCTATTATTGGTTCAAAGCACAAAATCCAAGTCTCTAGTCATTTGGACTTGGGACCCTCAACCACTACTTTGTTTGAAAAATAAAAACTTATGTGTCTCATATTCCAGATAGAAAAGTCATTGTGAGTCCACTGCCATCCTAGCATTTCATAGTGTGACCCACCATCAAAGAGACTGAGATGTGAGCCAATGGAGGAAAGTGTTAACAAACAGGGATATAATCTAAAGAATTTTAGAATCTGCAATGTCTAAGTATCCCTTGAAAATAATTATAGACTCAGACACTCTGGTGCTAAGACATAATTTACACTGGATAAATTCTAGCTGTTGGAAGAATCCCTGACAATCAAAATTTTGCTACGACAAATCTGAAGCCAACATGCTTCTTTTGTTAAATGTCATCTTTAAATATTTATTCTTCATTTTCCCCATTCTTTTCATAGGCCTGAGAAAACCCTAGTACATTTTTTTCTTTCCACAATTATAAATTGCAATGTAAGCTTAATTTTCATTACATTTAAAGTCTTTGATAACCCCTAAAAATACTTATCAATGTAAACCTAAACATTTAAAAATAAATTTTATTTATTTATTTATTTATGCAGAAGAGAATGTCTTGATCCAGAGCTAATGTGGATTTGTACAGACCACTAGGCAAGACACATTCATTCTATTTCCCCCAACATTTGCCACACAGAAAATCCAACACAACTAACCATCTCCCCTACAGCTTGACAGAGACAGAGCTGAATATAGCCAATTATTTTGGGGGCCCCCCATGATATCTGCTTAAATAACAAAAAAGAGAAAGGGTCCTGATGCCCACTGGATAAAGATAGATGATTTTGTGTTTTAAGGCTGGAGTTCTCCGGGAAGAAAGCTTAGGAATTTGGGTATGGTATTCTGATAAGTTTTTCCTTGCATATATTTTGAAAGTAATCATTTGTACAGTAGCCTCAGGTTGAAGGATATCTAGTGTTACCTCTTCCCTCTCGATTATGATCCATCTGGCTCCTTATCTTAAGACTTAGCATCTTCAAAGAAAGAGAGCTCCTAACATTAGCAAAAAATGTTTTCAGCTTTCGACTACCCCTCATGTTTTTGTTTCTTTAAAACAGTAGGGATAGAACTAGAGAGAGAACCTTTTTGTTTCTTGCATTTATAAATATAAAGGCTGCCTCATGAATATTCAGACAAGATAAAATGTTTTGTTAGTTCTGTGGAACTTCCGGTGGAACTTCCTGTGATGAGGGAAATGTTCTAGATCTTCGCTGTCCAATACAGTTGTTGCTAGATACATTTGGCGATGGGCACTTGAAATGTGACTACTGCAACTAAGACAACCGAATTTTAAAATTTTATTATATTTAAAATGATTTGAATTTGAATAGCTACAGATGGCTCATAGCTACTTATTGGACAGTGCAGATCTAGATATTAAGACATGAAAGGCACCAGGGGCACCTGGGTAGCTCAGTGGGTTAAGCCTCTGCTTTCAGCTCAGGTCATGATCTCAGGGTCCTGAGATTGAGCCCTGAATCGGGCTCTCTGCTCAACAGGGAGCCTGCTTCCCCATCTCTCTCTCTGCCTGCCTCTCTGCCTGCTTGTGATCTCTGCCTGTCAAATAAATAAATAAATAAAACCTAAAAAAACAACAACAATAACAAAAAACAAACTTGAAAGGCACCAAATAGGTTCCTCTGTCCCCAGTTCTTGTATCCCTAATTTCTCAAAGCACCTCAGCCTCCATGAGCTGAAAGTGACCCGTTAAAACATGGGATGCAGAATGAAATTAAAACTGTGATCCAGTTAACATTCCTGGTTGCAAACACAAGTCAATGCTAGTTGTCTTACACACACATATATATTTTTGCAGGTATATAGGTACCCAACAGAATCAACAGGAAGCCTGAAGAATGAAGCTTGAGCTAGCACAATGAATCTGATGCATGGCCAAGATCCTGGCATCAACAACACTCTGAGGAGGACACCATTACTGGCCTTGACAGCACTGGACCCTTGCCACCATGCTGCAGGATTCTGTTGCCCTTGGTCTGCTCGCCATTGACCTTTCGACTCCATAATGGCTACTTCAAATAATTTCTCACTGAACTTTTGTCATGGTGTCACTCCTTAAAGATCCTGCCAGTCCATGGAGTAGAATTATTTACCTAATTTAGGGTTCATAGACATTGAGTTCTTCCCATTTGGGGACCAGGAAGGGGGTGCTGATGTAGGCCAACATGCATTTAAATGAAAAGTTCCGGTTTTATTTCTAACAAAATTAACCTTCGTGCAAGCTATGAAGAAGTGGAAGTAGAATCATACCAAATAACATTTGCTATTTTTCTTAATCTTTTTCAATTTTCTGAATATGTTTTTTTATTAATCACTAGCCACTAAAGTATAACATAAATTGTATAATTACAACTAGTTATAATTATATAAAATTGTTCATGAAGTTAAATTCATAATTGCCTTGCTTAAGCTAATGGTTGATGCTATTGAAATCTCTGAAAGGAAGTCTGAGCCGCACTGCTTGGTGTGCGCCCGCCATCTAGTGGCAAGACACGTTAATACCACCATAGAGATCCTAGGGGGCTTCAGAGGCCAACTTCGCCAGAGACAGTTTTTCGCACTTCATAATTTTCCCAGCGTGTTACCCAATCAACCACACATTTCTTATCTTTGGAATAATCTTCCATTACATTCAATTACATTTCATATTAACTGCAACCTATAATGTGAGGCAAAGGGTATCTTAGCATCACCTGTAACCACATTCCCTAAACCAGTTCCCTAAGACTGTTTTTATTTTATGTATGTCCAGAAACAATATGTGGTTTGGGCATGCTATTATTCTCCCACCAAGAATATGTTGGCCACTATAATAAAAGTGCAAATTAATACAAGAGCCACTGGTGTCATGGATTGCTGACTTACAGAAGGATTTTTTTTTTCCAAAAAGGGGTAAGTTTACTTTAAGAAAACATTGAAAAAGGATTATCCATATTTTTGCAGACCATTCTAGGAAGGATGGGTGAATCATAAGTAAAAGTACGACCATATCTCATTTTCATTCCTTTCTGCCCTTGTAAATTTAGAAGGCAGTATTTGTCACATACTATACCCTAATAGCAACATCAATATAATCAATTTCTCACATAGCTGGGCGTAATAAAATTGACCTTACGCTTCAAAGATGCAATATTTCCCTCTAAGAACACTTTTAAAAGGAACGAGAAACTATCAAGCAAGTGACCTAATAAAGGTTCTGGTAGGCGGTTTGACTGAAAACGTGACATAAGGCAGATTGAATGGAGGTCCTAGAGACAGGGTGGGTCCATGGCTCCCCAGGCTTGGTTGCCATGTTATTCTGGACTCACATCATGAAAGGAAGGAAGTAAGAGTTTTAATTTGGATCTGGAAGAAGGAAGAAGATTTGGAGAATTAGTCATGATGACAGAATAGATCTGAAATCTGGGGACTAAAGAGTCTGGGGGAATGGTTCGAAGTAGATCTTGACTGGACAGAGAAGACAAAATCAAGTTTCCTTTGTGGGAAGAGGGTCTGATAGCTGGGGTTTTGAAAATTTGGAGGTGAATGACTTTGATCAACTACTAAGTGGGTGGAGCTTCCAGACAGAGGCCTGTTAAGGATGGAATGACCGTTCTTAGGGTCTGGGTAAGCCAGGTAGGGGGTCTATTCTCCTCTTCTTGTATGCCCCCTTTGGCCCCCTGCCTGCCTGGCCATCCACTTTCCCTTACTGTGGCCCTCTCCCTCTTTAGCTGTGGCTACTCTTTTTTCATAAATGGCCATAGCAGTTTTATCAAAATTACTATATAAAATTCACAACTTGATGTAATTATTGAGTACCTAAAATTTGTGAGTTGGATCTACTGTACGTCTAGCTAAAGAATAAGTCTTGGGGCACCTGGGTGCCTCAGTCGGTTAAATGTCGGACTCTTGGTTTGGGCTCAGGTCATGATCTCAGGGTTCTGAGATCAAGCCCTATATTGGGCTCTGAGCTGGGGCATGGAGCCTGCTTGGGATTCTCCCTCTCTCTTTCCTCTCCCCTCACCACCCCCCCCCCCACATGCCTCACCTATCCTCCCCTCCTTATGCACATGCTCTCTCTTCTCTCTCAAAAAAAAAAAAAAAAAAAAAGACTCTAGTGAAATTTCTTAATTGTCTATGACCTTCAAATTGTTTTCCTGTTGATATACAGTCTTAAATAAGGCAAAGGAAAAAAAAAGAATCTTTCTATTCTAAAATTAGTTAATCTCCACTCTCATCAGAGCCTAATAGCTAGAGACTGGCTACTCACCAAGGAGCTTGCATTTGTGCATGCATACCTATGCCTGCCTAATTAGAGCCTAGGCAGAGAGAAGTCTTGTCATCTTGCAGCTTTGGAAGTGATTTTTCCTGAGCTAGGAATATCTTTTTTTTTTTTTTTCCCCAAGATAAGAGTGATAAACTTGACAAACTCAATCATATTAGTACTCTTAAAATGGCTAATGCAGTTATTCCACAAATGTTTATTACAAGTGTGAACCCAACATTTTAGGTAAGTAGTAACAATGTAGTTTCCTTCAAAATGTTACACCTGTGTATTCTTCTGAAAGGATCAAAGATGTGGCAACTGTATAATGCTATTCCATTTCCAACGGAAGGCCTTGGTAAGACTTTCAGAAGAGAGGAGCCTGTGCTACCTACACGACACTGGCACACTTTACACTCTATTCCAGCGTTTCCATTTTGGGAAATGCGACTTCGCTTTTCATACTTTAGTAGTCGTCAATGACTTTCCATCACAGATTTGCTAGTCTGTGGGAGTATGTCAGTACAGACTTTTATTTCTTGTTTTTAAATTCTTCTGGTTGGGAGCATAAGGTTGATATTCATGGGAAAAGTTGACGATTCCAGGGAAGTTGTGTTTTTATACTAATCTACCCTACAGGATATCAAGTGAAGAGTGTAAGTTTCTGCACCAAAATAAAATGGTTTACTGGGACAGAAATATTCTCGTTTCAATTATTTAACAACCCACAGAAATTTGACTGGCATCTTCTATGCATTTTTTAATAGAAGTGGGAAGAGGTTTGATGCGTGTGTGTCACAGAGTAGCTACTTCAAGGGAGATTAGCTTGCTTTTAATCTAGTCGACAGAAAGATAATCTCAAAGACATAAGCGCTTAGATTTCTTTGAATTTATGCCACTCAGTACCTTTTTTTTTCCTTTCAATATGGTTGCTGTGTGGTGTGAACACATACACTCATTAATGTTAAGTGAAACGGAGCACACTATACATGGTAATTATGTATATAATTCAGATACAGTACATTTATTGAGGTGCTTCCATTGGAAGCCAGTGCGTTCATCATCACATGAAGGGAAAAAGGAAACAATCTCAAAAGCATTTGTATTTTTTTCCATTTCATGGATCATAAAACCAGGGCTTTGGCCGAACCACCTCCAGAATTCCTCCTACCCACCCCCCCCCCCCCCCCCGCCCCGGATTTTCAGCAACCACTTTGGAACCAGCTACACGCTAAATTTAGAATTGCCGCCACAAAAGAACACCTGGTGGGGAAGCATGGGCTGGGAGGAGCGCCCGGGAGGAGCCCCGGACTCCTGTCAGAGAGCGGTCATGTATGGTCACCGAGTCACCTGACAAAAGAGTTCAAAATTCTCAGAGCAAGTCCTCTGTGATTCCAACTCCGGAGATCTCTGGAGTCACAATCACAGAGCTGCTTCCTCCTTCCACAGTCCCCGTCCACGCCAGAAGACACAACCCTTCTGAGTGGTTCATTGTCACTCACACCACCCCCCCCCCCCAAAAAAAAACGTGGAGCAAAGTAGGCTTCGTCGCCCAAACACGACAATGTAAGGTCTGGGAAACCGGGCCCGCCCTTGCTGTCCTCTGCCTGTTTACAAGAACCCACAAGTTGGTAGCGAGAATTTTCCAAGGTGGAGGCGGGGACACTGCCTCAGCGCCTGAAGACTCTGTAGTGGCGCATCTGTCGGGGTGTCGCTCCCCACCTGCCTCGGCAGGCGAGGGGTCCCGTGCGCCCCAGGCCGGCTTCCCCCGGCCTCCCCGGCGGGCGTCTCTGCGCGAAGCGCGGCCGCTGCCGCTCCGGGACGGCTCCGAGTTGCGGGCGACGGCGAGGGCTTGGTGTGTGCGTAGGGGGCGCCCCCCGCCCGACGCCCGGAGCGAGCGCCACCGACCCGAGCCGCCGCGCCCGCCTCCTCCACTTTACCCCGAGTCCCGCCTCCACCGGGGAGGCGGAAGGGCCAAGGTGGGCCCCTTCCCTCCCACCTCGGGCGCCCCTGAGATACCCAGCGGCGAGGGGGCGCGGGGTCAGGTGGGGTCCCGGGGTGCAGGGCGGGCGCCGGGAGTGTCCACAAAGCCCGCCCGGGGGCGCAGCGGGCCGCGCGGGTGGAGGCGGCCGGCGGCCGGAGGGGCGGGGACGCGCGGGGGCGGGGCGGAGGCTCCCGCCTCCTCCTCTCGATCCTCCCCCTCCTCTTCCTCCTCCCCCACCTCCCGCTCTTCGTCCTCCTCCTCCTCCTCCTCGCTCTCCTAGCGCTGCCGCCGACTCCACCGGGCTGAGGAGCGGGGAGTCCGCGGCGCTGGCTTGGGGCTGCGGGATGGGGAGTTAGCGCCACGGCGGCGGCAGTGGCCGCAGCGCAACCGGCCGCCGCCCCCGGGTCTGTCCCGCCGGGGGTGCGGGGCGCGGCCAGCCCGCCCCGGAGCCAGGCCCGCGGGCGGCGGCGACGGAGGAGCTGGGCAGGTGGATGCGGCTGGAAGATGGCGCCCTCGGGCCCGGGCAGCGTCAGGCGGCGGTGCCGGCGGGTGCTCTACTGGATCCCGGTGGTGTTCATCAGCCTTCTGCTCGGCTGGTCCTACTACGCCTACGCCATCCAGCTGTGCATAGGTGAGTGCGCGCCGCGCCCGCCACCGACCCCGCCGGCCCCCGGGAGGGAGGGCATGCACCTGTCCGCAGCCTCTCCGCTCGCCCCCCGCCCCCTACGCAGCCCCCTCGACAGTCCCGGGACGCCGCGCGCCCGCCGCACCAGCGGCGCTTCCACCCTCCCCACCCCGGAGACCCCCTTGCGCCCCCCGTGCTGCCGGGCGGCTTCGCGTCCGCTGCCGCCGCGGCCGAAAACAACCTCCGGGCAGCCTCCCTCCACTCACACTCCCTTGCCTCCCCCTTACAACTCGGGTTACGGTCACCTCTACTCCATCGAGTACGCAGCCCAGCCGCCCCTCCGCCTTCCGCTATCCACCGCCACCCCAGCCACACCCCCTACCTCGGCTGGACCGCACCTGCGAGAACTACGGTCTCCGCCGCCGGCAGCCTCCGCGGGGAAGTGAGGCCCGGGGAGGCTGCGGTGGGAGCTGGAGAGGGTTCCAGGCTGGGCCCAGGATTCGAGCTGCGCCAGACCCGCGCGGGGGGGATGGTGGCCTCGGCCTTCGGTGTCAGGGCTATCTTTCGCTGGTTGTCCTTAATCCACTTCTTGAAAATTTGTGACAGCGCTGTGGGGCGTTTCTGCTGCCTTGATGATTTGGGGATTGCCAGTTGTACACTTTCTAGTTAAAAAGAGGTGAAGGTGGGTAAGCTATTAGAAAGTCTTTTCCAAAGACATGCAATATGCAGGACTATCATTTAGACGTTGCAATACTAGAGGGGAAAAAAAAGTGACTCTCCGAGGTTTGGGGGGGTTTTGTTTTTTTGTTTTTCATCCAGAGAGCCAAGTGGCTCAAGTCCAAGTTTTAGGCTCCTGAATTGGTGGGTAGGGTACTGTCAATGCTAAAGATAGAAGAAGAAGAAAATAAAAGTTCAGTATGCACAATAGGGAATACAGTTCTGTTCCTGAATGTAAGCAGGCTTCTACCTTCAGAGGTTTGTGAAAGCTGACCTGTGCTATCAGAAACCGTGTTAAAACAGAAGATGACCCTTTTGCCAGTGATTTCTGATTGCTTTTTGTGTCTGGTGTTTCACCTGAGAAGGTGTCTATGTTTTTGTGATACCCAGCTCCAGTTTTGGGTGGGACAGGGATAGAGATTAAACAGTGTCCTGTTTAGTTGAACCTTATCAATCAAAGAATTTCAGAACTTCAGGACTCAGACATAGAATCTTGTCTGAACCCGTCTTACCTCCAAATGTTGCTCCTTGTAAGAAACAGGTATCACAATAATACCTCCAAGTAATTACTGACATAACTTTCAAGAGAATTGAGACTAAGATACCATATTTAAGTGTGATATTATTGAATTTAGACATGATTTCAGGACAAAAGAAGTGAATCTGTTTTAGAATAGGGTTGGATTGCACTAAAATCATCAAGATGCAATATCTAAATATGTTATATTCAAGTCATCCAAAATGTATAGAAAAAAGGTTTTCAGGAACATGTTTACTTTTTGTATTAATTGTTATTATCAAAACAGCTTGTCTGATTGAGATATGCTCTATAGGTTACATAACTACTAGAAACCTTCATCGCATTGCATTGGTTTGCCCTCTTTCAAGCAGTGAACAGTTTCAATTATTGTAACTAGTACAAAAGAGGGAAGTCAGGGAAGGCATTTATTTTCCTATATTATCACATTAAGCTAAGAAGCTTGGGCTGATACACTGTTTCATGTCTACCAGGAGGAAGCATATGAAGGCAGGCAGAGCTTTTTTTCCTTGCAACTCCCTCTGTCCTGGCTAATGTGAGACATGGGAGGTCTTACTGTACTGGATAGATAGGTCATAGGGGAAGAATAAATAGAAAATAATAGTTCTCTCGGGGTCATATTTTTATATATACATCCCGGAAATTTAAGGTAAATCTCACGTATCCATGAAATTTATATCCCCATTTTAGTAAATGAAATTTGGACTCTTTTTAAACTGCCTAAGTGACATGGCCTGTTATTATTTACCTCTGATCAAAAGTGAAGTCTTGGGGTGCCTGGGTGGCTCAGTTGGTTAAGCAGCTGCCTTTGGTTCAGGTCATGATCCTAGAGTCCTAGGGTTTAGTCCCGCATAGGGCTCCCGCTCTGCGGGAGGGTCTGCTTCTCCCTCTGACCTCTCCCCCTCATGCTCTCTCCTCTCATTCTCTCTCTCAAATAAATAGATAAAATCCTTTAAAAAATAAATAAATAAAAAGTGAAGTCTTGTATCACCTCTTGTCGCCCCCTGCCTGGCCTGGTAAGAGGCCTGTCATGTTGAAAGCAATCTAGAAATGGTCCTGAAAAAAAACAGAAGATGCAGAGGCAATAACTCTGCTTTTGTCAAAAAGTAGTTTTTATATTTTTATTACTGTAGAAACAAATAGTAATCATATGAAAGTCTAGATTGTAGCGTCTAGGAAACAGAACAAATTAAAAATAAATTTCATTCTAGAAACTATGGCAGTTTAGGGGTGGGAAGCTCTAATAGTGTGGATAGATAGCCTTGGTTGAGTAGGAAGTTGAAATTAACTGTACAGTTCCTTTATAAGTCCTGGGAAAGATGGCGGCTAGTATGACAGATACACAACCAGCCTCCTCTACTTGTCATAAACAAAGCAAATGGGAATGCCAACCTTCCCTACCTCCACCCCCATGACTAGCCAACCCCCGCCCCCCCCAGCAGCATTAATCACATCTCAGACTGCCCTGTCCTTTGTGGATTCCTTTTCTGTTAGAAGTTGCTATTTACAATCAGATTTTCCAAATTTCACCTATACAACACTGGCCAGGGTTGGGACCAGAGGGTGGTGGTGACTGGAAACTGAAATAGGTAATAGAATAAAATAAACAGGGTGATTTACCCTAGTCCTCCTTTTACATCTGCTGTCAGCTGAGGATGACCCTGAATATAAATTACTTTGTGCCCTTTGCTGAATGAACTGCAATTTAGGAGTAGTGCTTATCCCGGTATCCTTGGAAACTGGAGATAATGATTCTCATTACAGTTAGTTTCTATATTTAACAATGTGAATGTGTGTGGCTCTCTAGGCACTTTTTCGGTTAGCATGATGTTTGCTTAGTGGTTGTATTTTATGAAATTATAAAGTCATATCTCTTCTTGGAATATGTGTATATAAAAATATATGGGATACACCTATATGTTGTATGAGAGTCAAGGGTTTTGGTTAAGTATCTTTCCAGTCTACCCAAGAAAATAGGGAGGAGTTCTGCTAATACTTGTGAACAGTTCAGAACATAATATAGTTTCTTGATTAGCTATGATTTTTTAATTCATATTATTTGTCCCTCCTGCCTTCCCTCTCTCTCCTCCTGCTCTCTCCGCCCAGCTTCTTTTGGGTCTCATCTGTCTTTTCACCCCTTTAGTTAATTTGAATTAGATAAGTTCAAAGGGTAAAATTCGTCAGGTGGTGCTTTGGGATGCTGAACTGGAATAAGGCCAGTCTGCAGTCTCAGCCGTGGTTGGTTCAGTGGACCTATTCAACGTGGTTTATAGGTTTTACAAACTCATTAAGGGCAGTGACCTTGTTAACTTTGCTTGTTGAGGAAGTAACTGAAGTTTTCCCGTTTATGCGCTAACATTCAAAGTTGTTTTAACTTTTTTTCTACCTTTTTATTTTGTTATCTTTTCAAATTTAAAAGTCTCAAGAAAACTCCACATAGCCTCATTCTACCATTTTGGCTTCCGTGGCTCCAAACCATACTACTTCTCCGCCCTCACTTTAAGCAGGTGCCGCGAAACAGTTGCTCTCCGGTTGTGTGCTCACATGGTTCTGAGTTTGCTTATGGCTTTCCTTAAGTCATTTGAAGCAACCATGAAGCTTGACAAGCTTAGGGATTATCTAGACCAACCCCCTCCTGCCTTTGTAGAGGAAGGTAAATGATCAAGCTCTGTGTCCGTTCTCCAAATTAACCAGCAAAGCCGTGACTTCAGCTGCTGTGGTACGAATGTTAAAACGTCTGTCCCCCCTTCCCTACAGTGCCCTCCCCCAGCTCTCTCGAGTCCACTGGGACTATTTAGCAAGTCTATTAAATTTTGTTGTTGCTGAATATGGGTGGACCCAGCACCGAAAGTGAGGCAACAGCCTTTACAAAATGATTTCAGAGTTTTAGAATGATTTATAGTCTGGGCCACCTAGTTACCACCACTCAACTTTGCTGCTGTAGCAAAAAGGCAGTGATAGATAGTGCCTTAACAGGTGGTTGTGGCGGGGTTCCAAGGAAAGTTTATTTACAAAAATAGTGGGCAGGCCTGACTTGGCCCTTAGGCAGTAGATTGCTGACTCAGGAATATGTTTAGAAGTGAGCCCCTTAGAATATGGGGTGTATACACACAGGTTTGTAAATCTTTATTAATAAACAATCCTCAGAAATGATTGCCGCCTCTTACATTACACAGTGATTTTTGAAGATGTTCAAGAGCTAAATGAGCTAGTGTACGTACTTTGAGATCAATTTGGGAGACATACAGTTATGCTTTCCTTCTTTTAAACAGACATAAGAATAGAATATGTAACATCTCATACTAGGATACTGTTAAGCAATGATCCACCATTAATTCAAGTTCAAGGATGGAGACTGAACAGGGCTCTAAATTAACTTCCATCACGAATTAAATTTGAACTGGACAGAGATGGAAGTGTGTTCTTGTTATTGGTAAACTATCATTTAAAAAAATTTCCAGGAGGGGCGCCTGGGTGGCTCAGTGGGTTAAGCTACTGCCTTTGGCTTGGGTCATGATCCCAGGGTCCTGGGATCGAGCCCCGCATCGGGCTCTCTGCTCAGCGGGGAGCCTGCTTCCTTCTCTCTCTCTCTCTGCCTGCCTCTCTGCCTGCTTGTGATCTCTCTCTGTCAAATAAATAAATAAAATCTTTAAAAAAAAATTTCCAGGAAATTAAAGCTTCTTTTGAAAAAACTGCAGACAGATAATCTTGGGAATACAAGTGTTACTATCCATAATAATTAAAATAATTTTAAATAACATAGAAGGTACATACATAGAAAACTGATATAAATGTTTAATGCCTAAATGACTAAGAAATCATTTCTTGCTGAAAATAATGATGCAAAATATATCAGTTCTGGACTTTTTGACGTTCTCAAATATTTTGAAGATTTTAAATTATATGAAAGAGGCATAAAAAACTCAACATTTCATCAACTCTAACCCAAATGTATAGGATAGGATGTGCTTCAAATTTTGATCTGTGCTGTCTACCGTTTGACTTTAATATAAATGGTCCCTGAGAAAGCAGGAGGAGAGAAGACTCTGCTTAATGCTTTCTTGGTTCCATTTAGTGCGTCAGAGAATTCTTTTTCTTTTGATGTATTGGACAATGCAGCATTACCATTTGCTATTACATCCTATTAGAGATAACATATCTTATAGAATAGAGACAACAAACAATCATCACAGTTCTTAGCATGCAGAGGAGCTCCATAATTATTGAATGAATTGATCTCATTGTGATTTTTGGCAAGTCTTATTCAATCCATTTTTAATGTAAGAACATGTCCTCGGATAATGTAAATAAGCAAAAGAACAGAATCCTGTAGTAAAAACTCAATTTAAACTCGTTATAGAAAGCTTCGTTTCCAACGCGTACTGAGAATGTCATCCATGCCATTAGGTTAAGTATGGGCTCCAGTGTTTCCAGTAATTAAACAGAAACCAAAGGGATGGTTTCTTAAATCACGATAATTAATTGTCTCTAGAGATGGTGCATTTCCACAAGGTTAGGAAGAAGTCAGCTTCAGAAGGGTTTGAGGAACGTTCATTCAAAAGCATTTATTGAATCCTGTTTTGCGCCAGGCACTTTCCTCCACAGAGGTGATTTAGAGGAAAACTTAATGGAGATCTTTTCCTATTAGCTAAGAAAAAAATTACCTCCGGAGGGGTGGGGGGGAAAACCTTGAAACCTTCTCTCTGACTTTGGCATAAGGAGAGGGGGTTGTTTCCTTTCAGAATGCCACTCCCACAGCACAGAGGCAGGAAAGCCTAAATGGAAAACAAAATACCCACTCCTAGGAGCCTGTGAATTGGTTGTTGGACCGGCATAAAAGAATAATCAATGAAGTAGGTTAAAAAAAAAAAAAAAAGCTGATGGAGAGCACTTCAGGAGTAATGAATTTCTAATTATGTTATAAATCATACCACATGTAAATATCTCAGAGTAAGATTACAACCAGCAATTTTTGCTCCTGCTATGAACTAGGTGGTTGTTCTGTTCCCTCCTTTTGTACCCGATGCCAGGGCAGCTTTTACTTTGCTCCCAGCCCAGGGTCTGTGATTTGGTGGGTGAAATTGAGGAAGCAGCGAACTTCCTGAAAACAACTTATCGAATCTACGGAAAGACTAGAAGACAGAGCTTAGAAAATAAGCAGAGGCCAAGAGGAGGTGGATGAGGTAAAGCTGACATTATACCAGAGGAATGGTCTTTCGCAAGAGCTGTTGCTCTGGTGTCTGGCCATCCCAGAGCACTCCTCTCTGTGACTTTGTAAAGATGATTCCAGGAGCATCAGCTGGCTGCGCTGACATTGTTGTGCCCATGTCCCGGGCAACAGGGTTCAGCAAGAACAGGTGTTTGATCTTTTTGGCCTCCATGGTGGGAAGAAGTGCCAGGAAGACAACACACACACACACACACACACACACACACACACACACACG
The DNA here is from genome assembly GCF_964662115.1 of Mustela nivalis. Classification (NCBI taxonomy): domain Eukaryota; kingdom Metazoa; phylum Chordata; class Mammalia; order Carnivora; family Mustelidae; genus Mustela; species Mustela nivalis. The sequence continues at coordinate 19,306,028 of NC_139039.1, read as the reverse complement.
CATCCCACAGATTAGCATGGTTGAGGATTCTCATGAATGTCTTTGTTTTTATTTTTCATCTTGATGGAAAATTTGTCCTTTTTCATCTAAAAAAAAATGGACCCATGACTTACATTTTTTTCAGTTTATGCTGCCGATTTCTTGTATTTTGATGGTTGTGTCACATCTCTCAGCCTTCTTTTCTCTAGGAAGGGTGAGTTCGTGAGTCCCCTGTGACTCCAGCACTGTTTGTCATGACTGTAGAAATACAGTTTCTAGCTTGTAAGATGATAGATTAGAACATGGCATGGATCCTTGGGAAGACAGTATTCCAAAGAAAGATCATTTAGAAAGACAGTCTTAATATGATGCCGAACCATGTGATTTTATATTACTATTTAGAGATACCACAGGGAACTAATAATAAAAGTAGAACGTAATTGAATTAATTCTTTCATAGTCTGTTAGAAAATTGTTGAGATATCTTTTAATTCCCTTGAGGGTAATTTTATTGTAATGTCTTCATTTTTACCTCAGTCAAATGCTGAGAGTGCAAAAGGGTGGAATTTGCAGGGCAAGGGGTGGGGCGAGGGCAGCAGGGAGGAGGTAGGTGACCTGATTTCTTAAGAAGCATATGGTAGCAATAAAGTAACGAGCTATGATTGCTGGAAATTTTTCCTTTCCAAAATTCTGTCACATTTTGAAACATATGTGTAGCATTTTTCCTAATCTGACTTTTCATCTGACTGCGACTTTTAAATTCAATTAGAAATATTAGTGCCAGAAATGTTACAAAACCCATTTTTATTTGGGAGGCGGTCTTGAGCAAAAATATGTGCTGCATTGATCGTCTCAGCACTTGTCTGCACTCTAAAACTCGTACTTGACAGTAGTTCCTTTTAGATATGTTGTTGATTACATTTTAAAAATGCAAATGAAGGAGAAGTGCTTTTCTAGATGATTGAGTTTTATTTCGTTGCCAGTGTTTCTCCCTGGTATCCCCAGATTTCTCTTCTCATGAAGTGTAAGTGAAGCGTTCCTCTTGTACTTACTTTGACCTCTTTGGATTTATTTGCCAGCATTGCCACCGTGGAGGAGCAGAATGATGCAAAGAAGTGCATCAGCAAAATAAGCACCAATAGACAAAAAACCTTTAAAAAAAATTCCTTCAAAACCAATATCCCAAGAATACAGTCATCTCAAGGTAGTTTATCTTCGTAATCATCTTATAATAGATATAATCCTTGTTTAAAAAAAAAAAGCAGCTTGTGTATTTCCAAGAACTTTACAGATTTATTTGCTTATAATTCTGTGAAATTTGGAGAACTAAAATGCTTCATCATGGTTTTATGTATTTTCTTATATAGATATAAAATCAAGTTTCTGTCTCTGTGTTAATTGCATTCTGTGAAAACTGGATTTTCAGCCTATTTGAAGGGTATGTTGAGAATGAGGTGTCTTAACACTCAGATAGGAATCTGTCCCTGATCCTTCTGGGGGCCCAAGGGTCATCTCAAAGTGGCAGGTAGCTCACTGTGAGATGTGGCTTTTCACCAAATTTGTAGGGATCTGAAACATGGTGGGGCTTTAAATATCGTCTCTATACTGCACATGTTATTCACATTGGGGGCACAAGTGGGAAGGGCAGTCTGTTCCAGCACAGCTGATGTCAAGCTCTCATGAGAGACACCAGACACCACTTACAGGGAATGAAAGAGATTTCAGTTATAAGCCCCAAACTTAAAGTCAAAAGCCTGCTGTCAATTGCAGGGGCTAATCTGTGATCGAAGTTATTTCTAAGTCGGCAATTCCATGTGACATGTTTTAGGAAGAAAGGAAGTCAGAGAATTATGTACTTGACGGGGTATGACTGGTGATTCTCCAGGACATCTCCAGGGAGGTCAGTTAATGTGAAGGGGTCAAGCACCGAGACCAGCTGGACTTAGTCGGGGTTTTGATCATAGCATATTTGTAATGAAATGCTGCCTATTCCAGGACTAGAACAAACTCAAAGCTAACAACTGAGAGCAGGATGTCAGTTGGAGGAGGGTAAAGAATAGGGATTCATTATAGGTCCCCCCCCCATAACTCATATTTTAACAAATATTTACAAAATCCAAGAATCGAGTGCATTTCAACTATCCATAATTTATTTAATAATCTTTTAATGTATTCATTCACTCAAGAATATTAACTCCTCTTAGAGTTTACATTCTAGTTGCAGGGTTGGGGAGAACGGGTAAGAAACATAGGTAAGTAGCTTTTATCACTTGTAAGAGCCGTGACCAAAAGCAAGGCAGAAAGGATTGGGAAGGGTGGTGGAAGGTTTGCATTTTCAATAAGGGTGCTCCTGGAATCTGAGCAAGATGCTGAGGGGGTTAACCATTGCTGATGCAGGGAAGAAATGCATCTCAGGTCCATCTCAAGTCCTTCTAAAAGGGAGACTCCTGAGGCCGGAGTCTGCATGCATGTTGGAGGACGAATAAGGAAAACATTTTGTCTGCAGTGGACGGAACCAGGGCAATGGCAGTCGGTGACAAGGTCACAGGGACGTGGTAAAGACGGAGATTATATTGGGCCTTAAAGGCCCCTGTGAAGATTGTGGCTGTGCTCGGAGAGAGGAGGACCTGCTGCAGGATATTGAGTAGTAGAGGGACATGCTGTGGCTTATGTTTACAAAGATGGTACTTACTGCTGAGTAATGTAGGCTATTTCATCAGTCTACGCGAGGAAAGTGGTATCTCACACCAGGATGGGGGGCAGTAGAAGTGAGGATTCTGGATGCATTCTGAGAGACCACAGAATGTCCAGACAGACTTATGTGAGTTGTGAAGAAAAGGAAAAAAAGTAAAAATGATTCCAGTCTTTTGAGCTAAACAGTCGGAAGGATGGTGATCAGCCAAGATGGAAAAGCTGCAGGTAGAATGAGGTGACCTTAGATCAGTCGTGGGTATGTTGACGTTGAAATAGACATGCTGAGTGAGCAGTTGCATGTATAACCTTGCCATTTGGGGAAGAGTCAGGACTGGAGGAATACATTTGGGAGTCTTCAGCATAAAAGTGGATTTAAAGAATTAATGCTTGATACATTTGTCCCACCAAAGGAATATATGGAAAGTGAGCAGAGACAAAATAGTGAGAGGTCAGGAGATGAGGGGTACCGGCACAGAATGGAGGAAAATTTGCGAATGCGGTGTCCTGAGGCCCGAGGAGGAAGGGGGTTCAAGGAGGAATCAGCCGATACACTTATATGTCCAATGAAATAAGGCCTGAGAATTTAGTGATGTGGATATTGAACTTTTATTTTGATTTTATTACTGACCACACTGAGACCCCAAGCAGAAAAGGTTTATCAAGAAGAAACATGTATACCAGTGTGCGGATTGCTGGGAAATCTGAACTCATTCAGTCCAAATTAAAAAGGGCTTTACTCTATTAGGCAAGCTTAACTTTCTCATTATACGAAGATAATCTACAGAAAATTTCATGAGAGCGGTAACGATGTCTGATTAACATTGTAGTCCTGAGACAAGAGGACAGCACATAGCACGTAATATTTCCTTTTTCTTAAACGAAGGAATGCCAGCTGAACTTATTTGGGCCTTTTGTGAGCTCAGTAGACAGTTTAAGCATCCAAGAACATGAGTCCTGGTGAGCCTGGGTGACTTAGTCGTTAAGTGTCTGCCTTCGGCTCAGGTCATGATCCCAGGACCTTGGGATGGAGCCCTGCGCGGTGCTCCCTGCTCAGTGGGAAGCCTGCTTCTGTCTCTCCCGCTGCCCCTGCTTGTGTTCCCTCTTTCGATCTCTCCCTCTCTGTCAAATAAATAAATAAAATCTAAAAAAAAGAGAACATGAATCCTTTATGAGAGCATTATCTATTTTACTTTTTTATTATTTGATCAATCAGATGTTCATGAATAAGTTTGTAGTATTTTTATGGTTTCAGGTTAGGGGCTGAATTCCCCCCCACACACCCAAAATTCATGTTGAAACCTTAACTCTCAGTAACTCGGAAGGTGGCTGTGTTTAGAGATAGAACCTTAAAGAGGCAGTTAAGTAACAATTAGGTCATTAGGATAGGTTCTAACACCATACGATTGTGGGAAGTTTGGATTCAGACAGAGAAGAAAGACTGTGTGAAGACACAGGGGGAAGATGACCATCCGTAAGCCAGGGAGAGAGACCTCAGAAAACACCAAACCTGCTAACATCTCGACTTCAGCTTCCAGAACTATGAGAAAATAGATTTTTCCTTGTTTAGGTTCTGCACTCAGCAGCACTTTGTTACGGCATCCCTAGCAAACTAATACACAAATACAAGAAGATGCTTTTTTTTCCCTTTCTGGGCATTGAGATGTAATCATCTATAATAAAGATTTAGATAAAATGAATTGTAGAATCCATTTGAAAATTTAAAGGAGCATTAAAAATAATTTAGAATATATTAAATATTAGCACTAATATAAAAATAATCACTAAAAATAAGTGAGATACATCTGTACCAAGTACTCAAACCCTGTTTTAATAGTTTTCAGATAACTGAAATCTCCCTGTGAAGCACAGACATTTTTTAATCCCTTTTAGATTAAAAAAAAAAAAGGTCTTCTAAAATGTTTCAGCTCCCCCTTTCCTTGCCCTGACCTTTCTCAAATAGAGCATGCTGAACATAATTTAACTCTGAGTAAAGGCTATTAATCCCAGACAGATATGCGGATGAAGTGGATATCCAAGATCCTTGACTTCCTCGTATTTACATTCCCAGTTTCTTCTCATTCTTATTGACTGAAAAGGTCAAGAAGGAATGGAATTTGTCATTTTACTTGACCATTCTTTTGAATCTCAGGCATTGAGAAGCTGGGAAGGCTCATGAATGAAGCACTTCAGTGGAAAAGCCTAGCCAGGCATCTACATTGTTTTCAAAAGATTTCATTTATTTTATTTGAGAGAGAGATCACAAGTAGGCAGAGAGGTAGGCAGAGAGAGAGGAGGAAGCAGGTTCCCTGCCAAGCAGAGAGCCCGATGAGGGGTTAGATCCCAGGACCCTGAGATCATGACCCAAGCCTAAGGCAGAAGCTTTAACCCACTGAGCCACCCAGGTGCTCCGGTTGTTTCCACCTTTAATGTTGCTTCGAACGTGGTTGTGCAAATAGATACCTGTTTAGGTCCCTGAATCAGTTCTTACAGGTATATGTGCACAGAAGAGTGATGTTGGATTACATGATAATTGTAGGTTCATTTTTTTTTTTTTTTAAGGATTACCATACAGTTTTCCTGGAACCTTGATTTTTGTTGAAAGTGTGATTCCAGAGAAGCCTGGATATGCCCTTGTTAAACATCCAAATTTGAAAGTCTCCAGAGTTATCTAGGTGGGCCATCCCAATGTCACTGTAGCAATTTTTAACTATCTTGTCCTTTAATGGTGTAGCAGAAATGTGGTGGTCTGGGAATCATGACTGATATTTTGCCCATGAGGCAGGCTTCATTTCTGAAAAGTGTGTCCCTCATGAAATGCGGGCCATCAAGTATCCCCGAGGCAGAAATGTTAAGAGTTGCTGGCCTATTGTACATAGTCTAAAATTCAACAGTTCCTGAGTAAACAGAGCACCACTGCTCACTGGCAGACATTGTATCTTTTTAAAGAGCAACATGTTCACAAGTATAGAAGGGCACACACTTGGTACCTGAGCTAGTGGGGAGAAGTGGGGTAGCTTACTCGGTTCTGTGGTTGCATCAGTAACCTGCGCTATTCCTCGTGAACTGGGTCCCCATCCACAGTATGGGACTGCACGATTCACACACGAATAGCAAGTCGTTCGATTGTCTGCAGAGCTAGGGTAAATGAAAATGGTTTACAAACAGAAGCAAAAATCAGTACGTACAACTGGGGAGAGAGCCAGGCAGGAAACACGAAGCAGCTCTTACAATGAGCAGAGGAAGAGACCCAGTCCAAATATTGATGACTCTCTTACTCAACTCTGCACACAAATTCTGGAACTTCCCACTTACATTAATGAATACATCTACCGTATAATTAGGTGGTATTTGTATAATATTGCACTCTTGTAATATACTGTATCATACAGCAGAGGCAGTGTGAGTTTTTCATCTGTGTGTGGGCTGCCAGTTTATGCTTATATCAGATTATACCAAATTTGCAGCAACGGGACCATACATTGCCACCGTTACAGTGCGGTAGACTGTTAGCACTGAGGGACATGCAGCATAGGGCAAGGGTCTGAATGTTGCATGTGAGTAGAAGACCCCTCGATCAAGCTGAGATCGAAGGAAGTTTGTGTGTGTGCATTTATTCCATGAATATGTGACGGTTAAGTTACAAAAGAAAATAGTCTTCGTGGTGACTCAGTACTGAAGGATGATACGCAGTTAGTACCCTCGCATGTGTTAATAGATACTGTGACCCTGTGCAACACTGCAGTAATTATTGCTGGTGCTAATGTTGTTTTAAATCTTGTGGCTTATCCCTTCAGGAATGCTGCTGTAAATTCTATTCTGATGAACATCATAGACAAGAAGGTTGGAATGACAGCTTTATACAGTACCTTCCTCTGGGGTTCTCCATGAAGTGCCAAGTAATTTGCACAGACCTAGAAATATTGGTTTATTTTTTAAATGTGTTATATGCGCTTTGTAATATGTACCCTGGTCAGATAGTACTTGACACGGAGCCACGAGCCAGGGAGGTTTCGAAGGTTGTCTGTTTCCTTGGAGAAGCAAATAAGAAGCATTAATTTTTCTACTTAATCAGACAGCCAGTGTTTGGTAATGAAAAGAAAGCACTCTTCGGTATTGTCTTCTGTGATAATTCTGAGTAAACCAGATAATGAGATCGATCTAATGACGCTGAAAAATATACTACAATTTTTTTTCTATCTTATCATATACATATTTTTAAATGCTAACATAAGCAAAATACAAGTAGCATTTTTGTTTGCTACCCATGAGGAAATATGTGCATACAAGTATAAGAGAGATGATTGTATAATCATTAAGGCCCTTCCGATTCTAAAAGATGGGTTCTAATGAGGGAAATGTTTCCAGGATCTAAAATCCCTGTTTGATCTTGTCCCTCACAGTGGACAGCCATCATGTGGGAACCAGGTAGAACTTTGCTGGGATGTAGGGTTCACTGCAGACTTGCGTGGTTCGGAGGAGTTGGTCACACCTGCCAGGCACAAGCGAAAGAAGGGTATCTGGAATTGGAAAGATAGGCAGTTGGTCTTGGAAAGCTCCAGGCACTGTAGGTATTGGAGTGGATTGTGGCCATGTGTGGAAGAGGGAGGACCCAGACAGTTCTGTCTAATGGGATGAGTAAAGTTATCTGCCCTGAAACCTGCACAGCTTGCTGGCAGCAGGAATCTCTTCTATTTTAATTTGAGACAGGGGGATTATAGGATTCCATTGTGAGTAAGCTTTGAAATGAGGACACTAAGATCAAGAGACCAGCCCTGAGATCAGATTTCCTTATTTAACGGCACTGCCTAGTGCAGTCAACGATTCAGGAATGTCCTTCCTTTTGCCAAGGGAAAAGTGGCAGGGAGTTTTGGCGGGCCATCCTCAGGAGACACAATTTTTATCTCCCATTCAAAGCTGACATATTGAAAGACCTCTCCATTCTTCATGACTTAAGTTTATGTTCCACAGCTTTCAGTTGGAGAAGTTGGATTTTACACTGTCTGTTTCTGTAGAGTTTTAGATGTTTGGAACAACGATTTGGTCAAGTTGCTAAAAAAATGTGATTGAGAGAGAAAAATACTTATATATATATGTATTTTTAAAGATTTATTTATTTAAGAGAGAGAGAGAGAGCACACCAGCATGATAGTAGGGGAGGGGCAGGAGAAGGAGGAGTCAGAGAATCTCAAGCCCACTCCCAGCTGAGCACAGAGCCCACCTCAGGGCTGGACCCAGGGACCCAGAGATCATGACCTGAGCCAAAATCAAGAGTTAGGCATATAACAGCCTAAGCCAGCCAGGTGCCCCATTATGACCAAATATTTTAATAATTTGTGTCCAAAGTTTGTAAAATGATCTGTTTCTAGTTATGTTTCATTTAGTTCCTGGAGGAGATGTGACAAAGAGGACATTTTAAACCCTTCTCTCCAGTGTATCCTGAATCAGAAGTCACGGGGGGTAGCATGGTGTTAAACAGGCCAGGAGGGCTTGAGAGCAGCAAAGAAGGGACGGCTGCCTGGACAGAGAAGCCCATGGGCTGCAGGCAGAGCCCGGGAGGCCACATGGAATCCTTGAAAGAATTTTGGAGTCAAGCAGACTTATATTTAGATCCTAGCTCCATATGTTATGACTTGAGTAACATTAGAATAGTTACTTTACCTCTGTAAGACTGTCTTCCTAACTTTTAAAATTATAATAATACCTCCCTTACAGATTGCTGTAAGGTTTCAAAGAGAGAAACATGGAAAAAAATTTAGCACAATCTCCGACCTATAGTAAGCATGCAAGAAACTATGAAACTATCCCTTCCTTTGGTTTTTTTCTCATTCCCTGACATCTGACTCTTGCCCCACCCCCAGCCCTGCAGATGCCCTCTCACCCCTACCGGTCTTCACCCTGCTCAAGCTCCAGTCTTATTCTGGAGAGCATTATGGGCTGTACTGTGTCTCCCCCAAATCCATAGCTTGAAATCCTCACCTGCGGGACTTCAGAATGTGACTCTAGTTGGAGATAGAGTCTTTAAAGAAATATTTAAGTAAGATAATGAAGTTAATTAGGGTGGGTCCTTATCTACATTGACTGGTGTTCTTATAGAGGGAGGAAATGTGGATGTAGACAGATGTGTACACAGATAAAAAGATGTGAAATACAGGGAGAAGACGGTCATCTACAAGCTAGAGAAAGAGGCCTATGAAGGGATCCATGCTTCCAACACCTTGACTGTGGACTTCTAGTCTCCAGAACTGAGAAACAGGCTGTGTGGTGTTGAAGGCACTCAGTGTGGTGCCTTCCCAAGCTGACTGATCCAGGAGCTCATGGCCGAAAATAGGTGTAAAAGCCTGCTGAGGAGACGAGAGGAGTATGAATGGATGTTGCAAACTCAAAAGCCTTGCCTTCACAGAATAGCTGATTTGTGTAACACTGTTAATTTATAATTTTGCAATATTGTTTCAGGTGGGTTATGCATCAGAAAAGCTTTCCTTGGCCAGTTGGGAGGTCCAAGCGCCCAGATGACAAATGTCTTGCATAATCTTTTGGACCATAACCTAGTCTTATATAAGAGACTTCCTGTATCTTGGTTACAATTGTCTGACTTACTGTGGTTCATTTTTGTCTTTGAGGTTGCATTGTGCCATTGTTTAGGAAAGGTTCTCCAGGGAATCCTCAACCATCTTGCATGGTTGTTTGTTCATTTCTAGCACATAGTTTAGCTCAGTATAGTTTGTTAGATATAAATTCTGGGTTGGAAGCAGGAGGAGTGCATGAAAACACCTGGGAAAGAGTCTGACCACAATGACACAGCTCCTCATGCTGAGAATCTGGTACATGCCAGGCTCTATCAGAACCTTGACTGGCCATGGGGAGGTGGGGAGAAATGAAAAGGAGAGGAGCTCTCGAAGGGGTAGGGAAAGAAAATATAGTTAAAAAAGAAATCACTTGTTTAGTTTTTCTCATATTAATTGCCCACATTGTAATTCACCTGAATTTTTCTTTTTTTGCTTATTCACACTCAAAAGTCTTCCAGCAGTTTGTTCTCTCCAGAAAACTGTAGCATTTGTGCCAGCTAAAAATGCACCATATACTGCTTTCTCCAGATTGTTTATAACACAGTTAACACCAAACTTTGGGGAACTCCTAACACTTTCCTCTTTTGTCATATTTATGTTCCATATTCAGCTAACATTTATTGAGCCCCTAATATTTAGTGCCAGGTTCTATTCTAGGTGCTTTTACTTACCTTACCTAGTTTGATTAACTAAACAGCCCAATGAGATACATATTGCGATAAGGCTCAGAGAGGCTAAGTAACTTGGCCAAGAAAAAACCTCAATCCCGGCAGAGCCAGTATATTCAGGGAGGGACACAGAAAAGAAACAAATGAAAATAATTACAGATCCTGCTAAGTGCTAAGAAAGAAACAGTATATCATAATGATAGCAGGGACAGACTGGACCTGAGAGCCTCTGTGCAAAACTGACATTGAAATTGCAGCTTGAAGGATGATAAGAAGCTAGCCAAGAATGGAGCTGGGGAAGAGCTTTTCAGACAGCATAAAGACACCGAGGTTTCGTTGTTCTAGAAACAGGAAGGCCAGCCTCTTTGCAGCTTAGGGAGCAAGAGGATGAGTGATGAGAAGTGATCTTGGAGAGGTAAGTAGGAGCCAGATCATGTTTGACCCTGGAGACCTAAGTAAAGAGATTGGACTTTATTTTAAATTGAGTGCAAACCCATGGGAAGGGTTTTTTTGTTTCTGTTTTTGTTTTTTGTTTGTTTTGTGGTTGTTGTTGTTGTTGTTGTTGTTGTTGTGTGTGTGTGTGTGTGTGGGTGTGTGTGTGATGATGCTATTGGTTTAAATTTTAAAAGAGATCATGGCTTTCTTATTATAAAATGACTTTTTAGGGATCCAGTTTTATGACGATCCAGTGAGGAACGTAGCCTGCCTGATATGATGTGTATGGTTAGGGCTATTGGGAGGTTAGTCTGGATTCCAGTTGGAAGCCATGTGTTGGGAAGTTCTTCATTATGAAGTCCTACCCTTACTCTGTGTTTCTGTTCAGAAACTACCACTCTGTCCTTGACCAAACTACTCCTGTAAACCCCCTGATAAATTGGAAAGTGACTTTTGCCCTTGGTTTGTAAAAGTCAATGATTTTTCATAATACATCAGAGTAGCACTGAGGATAATTTTAGAGCCAGAGGAACGGTCAAGATAAAGTACACATTTTTGTTTAAACAATAAAATCAAAGTACAGAACAGCTGAATGTCATGATCAAGGTCACACCTATTGGGAGGATTGGACCAGAGTCCAGGTCTTCCTACCAAACAAGTGCAGAGATCTAGACAGGGGACAATGTTAGCATGTTCATGAAGCAAGAGAGCCTGGGGTCGCCTGTGTGGCTTGGTTGGTGAAGCATCTGACTCGGTTTGAGCTCAGGTCATGATCTCAGGGTCATGGGATGGAGCCTCAAATCAGACCTCACGTTCAGCAAGGAGCCTACTTTAAAATTCTCTCCCTCTGCTGCTCCCCCAACCCCAGTATGCTCTCTCTCTCTCTCTCTCTCTCTCTCTCTCAAATAACTAATAAATCTTTAAAAAAAAAAAAAAAGAAGAAGAAGAAGAAGAAAGAAAGAAACAAAGCAGCCTGGAGTGGCTGAAGCATATTGACAGGAAGGGGAGTGTCGTGAGATGAGGTTAGTGACGAAGGGAGGGACTATAGTTGTCAATCAAATTACAGTGACATAGGAGAATAATGAAGGAAAACACAGTTTGATATAGATGTAAAAATATAAGTAGATCTGTTATAAGGAAAGTTAATCAAAAATATTTCTTAGGAGGAAAAGAATGCACTTGGGATTCCACTGGAAGTATTGATCTGAGTAGTATATTTTCTTGAGTCTCTCATTAAAATGGTCTGGCAGCAGCGTCACTAGTATTCACGGGAATGACTTGTCATGTACCTCCTACCACCCAAATTTTGATCTGTAATACCTGAAAAATGAGCCACAGCTTCCGAGAAAGTAGCTAAAGGACAAAGGATCCTACTTCAAAGTGGTCCCATTGGACAATTTAGTCAGAGAATTCCCTGTGAGTTCGACAAACTGTTTCAAACTGTTTCAAAAATCTTGCAAATGGCAAGATTTTATTTCTTTTGATGGCTGCATAGTAGTCCATCCATTTGCGAGGATGTGGATGGAACTAGAGGGTATTATGCTTAGCGAAATAAGTCAAGCAGAGAAAGACAGCTATCATATGATCTCCCTGAGATGAGGAAGTAGAGATGCAACATGGGGGGTTTGGGGGGTAGGAAAAGAATAAATGAAACAAGATGGGATCAGGAGGGAGACAAACCATAAGTGACTCTTAATCTCACAAAACAAACTGAGGGTTGCTGGGGGGAGGGAGCTTAGGGGAAGGGGGTTGGCGTTATGGACATTGGGGAGGTTATGTGCTATGGTGAGTGCTGTGAAGTGTGTAAACCTGGCGATTCACAGACCTGTACCCCTGGGGATAAAAATACATTATATGTTTATAAAAAAATTTAAAAATTTTTAAAAAATCAAAGAACACACACACACACAAAAGAGCATCATTAATTCTGTTAAAGTAACTGAGTATGGAGAATGAGCAGTAAAGGTGGTTTTTGGTGACCTTAAGGGGAGAGAGACCAGTGGGATCAGGGGTGAAAGTCCAGCTAGAGTTGGTTGAGTGGAGCAAGAGGAAGCTGGAGAAGGTAGAGTCAGTGCATTTGGAATATTGTTAAAATCAGTTTTCCTATGAAAAGGCCAGAAAAGTGGGATAGCCAGACACAAAGTCAAAGGAGAGACTTTGTTAGGATGGGAGATACTAAAACATACTTGTTCTGCTACTACTATTTTTGTTTTAATTTTGTGACTTTGAGCTGATTCCATTGCTTAATTAAGAATGCCTTAATAACCATGTTCTTGTTTTTTGTTCATTTTAATTTCGGATTAAGATGAGCTCTTAAACTTTAAGCTTTTTGAGCAGAGGGATGAAATAATATTTGCCGTATTATCCTCAATAATATAAGCATAGTGTAGTTTTTTAAAAAATATTTTATTTATTCATTTTATCAGAGAGAGAGAGAGAGAGAGAGAGAGAGATCACAAGTAGACAGAGCAACAGGCAGAGAGAGAGAGAGAGAAGTGGGATTCCCACTGAGCAGAGAGTCCGATGCGGGGCTCGATCCCAGGACCCCAAGATCATGACCTGAGCTGAAGGCAGAGGCTTTAACCCACTGAGCCACCCGGGAGCCCCAGCATAGTGTAGTTAGTGATTGTTTTTCAGTAAATAAATTAAAGAAAATTCAAAAAACAAACAACCCCCCCCCCCCCAAAACCAGAGGTTGGCTATAAAGTTGTCCTTACAATTCATTCATTAGAACCAAATTTCTATTCTTGGCATTCTTTATCATCAGACTGCATAGATGGAGCTGACATGCATCTGTGTTGAACTGAATTTGGAAATAATATTGTGGATTTATAATGAAAAGTTATTGTGTATATGCAGTGTAGATAAGTTATTCCTCCGAAAAAAGAGAGTTTGAATTTAAAGGCAAGAAAAAAGAAAATTCAGATTAAGAACTAGAAGGATCACAGCAAACACATTTGCAATGAAAGTACCTAAAAACCACATTGTTCTAGCAACAATTACATAACTGTTCTTTGCTAATTTAAGGGGGGGAAGTACTTTTTTTCCTACTATGAGGGCGTATTTTAGTATCTGAAGTTTTGGATTTTGGATGTACTCATGACTCAAAGTTGAACAAGATTTAAGGTACCAGCAGTTTGCTGGACTGTTTTTTATCAACTGATAACATTTTTGACAACCAGCTCTTAATGTATAATCACCAAAGCCAAATTTTTAAAAATCAGTCCTAAAAATATAAGACTAGAATGATCTTTGAGATGATCCCCTGCTTTAAATCAAGATTGAATTTAAATCAATAAGACTAAATCTGCTCTAATATTTTTAGAGCTTTTTTAGAGAATAGATTTGATAGCATCCTAAACAATCATACTGGTGTATAAATAAACTTAATTTGGGTGAGATTATTGGTAGCAGGTGTTTAGAGTATGATAAGTGATTTTATTATCTAGCAGATGCATAAGGCTGTACTGTAGTTAAGTTGCTAGCTGTAGTTCTGATTGATTGACTTATAATAAGTTATAAGTATATAATAAATAATAACCTTCTCTTGAGAACTGACGTAAGAGATGAACACATATCTTCTTCGTAGATTTCCAGAGAAAAAAACTCAATTTTAAATTCAGGGTTTGATTACGAATTTTGTTTCAACCTGAGTAGGCTGTGGTGGCCAGTTGTTTTGTTTAGTCTCAGTCTAGATGTTGCTGTGAAGGTATTTTTTAGATGTGATTAATATTTAAACCAACAGACACTGAGTAAAGGAAATTACCTTCCACAGTGTGGACCAACTTCATTCAATCATTTGAAGACCTTAAGAGAAAAGTTTGAGGTCCCCTGAAGAAATTAATTAATTTCTCTGTCTCTCTTACTTCGAGGGGGGTGGGGGGGCCGTGGGAATGGCAGACAGAGGGAGAAGCAGGCTCCCTGCTGAGCAAGGAGCCTGATGCAGGGCTCCATCCTGGGACCCTGGGATCATGACCAGAGCCAAGGTAAAGGCTTAACTGACTGAGCCACCCAGGCGTCCCTGAAGAAAGAATTTCTGCCTTGAGGCTGCCTTGGATCCAGGATTGCAACATTTACTTTTTACTGGCTTTTCAGTTTGTTAGTCTGCTTTGCAGATTTCAGACTTGTCATCCCCTACAATCCTGTAAGCCAATTCCTTAAAATCAATCACTCCCTGCTCCCTTCTCGCTCTCTCTCTCTCTCTCTGTGTGTGTATGTGTGTTGGTTCTGTTTTTCTGGAGAACTCTGACTAATATACAAAGGTTGGAAGACTTTTTCTATAGAGAACCAGATGTTAAATCTTTCAGGCAAGACAGACCAAACTGTCCCTGTCACATGTACCCAGCTCTGACATTGTAACACAAAAATAGCCATGTAAATGAATGGGTGGGTCTGTGTTCCAGTAAAAACTTATCTACAGAAATAGGTAGCAGGCTGTATTTGGAACAGGACTGTAGGTTACTGACCCATGTATTAAATGATCGCCTGATAATTCATGCCAAAGAGATAAGGGAGGGTATGTTTCTCTCTATGTATAATAATTTACTATCCCCACTTTCTCTCTTCCTTTTGTATACATATATATGTACACACACACGCATACACACACACATATATACATACTTTTAAGGATGTTTATTCAAGTGAGATTTGAATCAAGAAGCAGTTTTCATCCTTTGTGTATTAGGGGTTATTACTTTGGCTGATAGTCTCAGTCTTCAACTGGGTTTTACATATTTTATCTTTACCCAAGAGTTGTTTTTTTTTTTAAGATATTATTTATTTATTTCAGAGAAAGTGTGTGTATATGAGCAGGGGGGAGGGGCAGAGGGACAAGCTGACTCCCCACTGAACTTGGACCTGGATGAAGGGCTCCATCCCAGGACCCTCAGGTCATGACCTGAGCCACCCGGGTGCTCCCCCTCCCCAAGAATTTCTTAAATACTGCAACAGAAAGTCTCACTCTTGTCAATTCTGAACTAATAACTGACTAGTCAGCTTTTCTCTGATGCCCCATTCCATTTCTTAGAGGAATGAGTAATGAGAGAGGAGATGAATAGGTGGGCAGGGGAGCTGGAAAACACAACTGGCAACCCAGTCTACCAGCTTTGCAGTGTCCAAGATGTAATCCTTAAAGGCCATCATTTTGCTCTCGGCAAACAGGAACATTATTGACGAGGCAGGTAATAATTTACTGTCCCCACTTTTTCTCTTCCTATAACACCGTAAGTGCCAGGAAAGCACTGTGATTCCTTAGGATCTTTCAACAAATCAGTCTTTGTTGCCTAGTTGTACCAGTTAGTTGGGGAAGAGTTTTAAGTTCTCAGGAATATTGGAAAGTTAGAAATCTCTAAAGCAAAATAATATCACTGTAGGCCACAGGGCAGAAAGAAGTTAGGCTGATCCAAGATAAAATTAGGCAAATATACTTTTGAAGTGAAAATTAAAATCGTACCCCACAATGTTAATATGGTATGTATTTACCATATTATCGTTTCATTTATCATGTCACCATCTGTGTCTGTCCCATCATGGGTATTAGAAATGTTAAAGGAAATTGAGAGCCTAGGAAGCACTAAAAGGAGCCACATCAAGTTTGGTGTGTGATCTGGACGTCATATATTACTTGGAATAAAAGAGTATTTAAGGGAGATACAAATAACTTTATGTAAAAGTCTGTCATTTAGATTTTCTGTTTATTGCTGCAGATTGGAAGCCTAGATACCATAGGTAGAAGTCACGAAGAGGCTAATTTCAGGAACCTATACTTCTATAATAATTCTTTAGATCAATCCAATACTGGAATGGACAGTACCACAACCCACAGTCTTCTGTTGCTTCTAGAAATGCCTAAACTGACATTCAGTAGCTCTATAGAAGGAGGTGTGTTGGCTCAGGTAATCTTAAGATATCTTTCACAACATTACCCTCCAGATCCAGTGTTTCTTAAGGCAATTAAATCATATCCCAGGCAATACCAAATCTCTGCTCACTACAGCTTCCAACTTTGAGATAGGCCAAAACTTCCAAAAATGACTTTAGTCCACGTGGAGGAAGACCAAATGGGATATAGAACAAGTATATAGTATAGAATTCCTCAGTACGGTTTCTTGTCCTAGCTTCTTTCAGCTACGTGGTCCCTCATCTTGTGTCCTCTAATCTCATGTTCTCATCTACCTTGGGATGTTTACAACAGCCCTAAAGCGATGGCACTTTCTCAGGCACATTGCCTGCCTCTCTCATTGTACCGTAGGGAGCTACTCATCATTGGGCATAAGAAGTTATACTTAGAGAAATTTGGCAAGAAGAGTATGTGCCATGGACACATTCTTTTGTTCTTTCTAGAGTATTAATTAGGCAGTTGTCAACTTATAAAGAGCAATAAATGTCTCTGGAAATGTAGTGACCCGGAGAGCACTGCTTTCCTCTGAACCTCAAGTTGGAAGGAAGACTAAGACACCATCCATACAGGACGAGGACCTACACGGAACACGCCTGATGAGTTTTGTTTTCTGTGCGGTATTCAGGGCTGAAATGCCAGCAGAGCCCGGGCTGAATGCAAGCACCAGCCTTCCCTCTTCACCCTCTCTCCCACAGCGCTCACCTCTCCTCTAAATAAAGTCGAGCAAATATTTCAAGAATGTTGGTTTGAAGGGGAGCCAAATCATTAACCTATGTAGCCCTACATCTCTTTCAGGCCCTGTGTTTGCCATAAGTGTCATAATCTATTATCTCTTTTTTTCTGTTTATTTCTATAGTGTCCATGGAAAACGTTGGGGAACAAGGTAGGCTATGTTTTATTATTGTTTTGTATATAAATTTTAAAGAGAGTTCTTAAAAATAGTATTCATTTAGATTTGGTTGGAATTAATAAATTATACTTGGAGACTGTGCAGTCAAGATGGGGTTAAAGACTTCTCTTGGTCTCCAGACTGAATTCTTTCAGACGCTTGGCAAAGACCTCTCCCTTGAAATGGTAGCCATGGTGCCAAAGATTCTTGTGGCTTTGAGATATAGGAATATCAACAATTTCCTGTTTCAGTTCAGAGTATTACCCCATACGTGAGTCACCCATAGTGTTCATGGAAAATGTCATTAGCTCTAGTCATTTCACACTGATTTAAGTGCCTTAATGGACAATTGAATTTTTAAATGATTCTGTAAGTATCATCATTCTTTAAAAAGAAAATAAATGATAAATGAAGAGTATTATCATTTTTTTAAAAAATTGCCACACAGTTTTAAAATACCAAACGTGCTGTATTTTAAATTAGCATGTTTTATTCAACTGTGTCTTACAGAGTTAATTTATATATTAATGCATTATTCAGAAATGATCATTGTCACTGTATACAAAATTAATATTTTATATTTGCATAGTACAGCATTTCACCATACAAAAACACCATACAAAGTGTGTTTGTATACATTGCCTGAAAAAAGTATGATTTTCTTAACAATTGTCCCATGTGATAAACAAGACACTTGGACTCCTGTTGGAGGAAATCCTTTTTGTCCAGATGGTCTCTGTTTAATTATGTAGTCATTAAACAGTCAGGGCCAACACATTTGACCACAGCTAAGCAAAATTAGCAAACAACTTCTCAAATAGGAACTGCCTTTGGTATCCTTTGTCAGTGAAGTAAAGTTCTTAAAACCTGAATGTTTTAACTTTATTTGTTTAATTCTGTGTTTATTACTTATAGTTGAAGGCATAGCTGCCTTACTTTTATAATTTAGGAAAGGTTCCCTATAGCCATTTGGCCAATAGATGGTCCTATCTAGAGATGAGAGGTTTCCTTTCATGGGAAAGGAACCAAATTATTAAAGAATTTGGTTAACTTAGAACAACTAGATCTTTGTGAATACCATGGTTTCAATTTGTATTTGCATATTATAATGATAATATGTTCTTCTCATTTTAGTTGTGTGCCTGATTGCTTATCATCTACTTTTTGCAATGTTTGTCTGGTCATACTGGAAAACTATCTTTACATTACCAATGAATCCTTCAAAAGAAGTAAGTTAAAATATTAATAAAGTTACCCTAAAGTTAGAAACCAATAACACTGATGTCTGAAGAATGGATTTTATGTCTTTTTATTAATGTTTCAAGCTTAGTTAGTATAGTGATTTGTTTATATTAATATGTTTGTTGGTAAATACTTGAATTTTCACTTGGCAAATATTTTTGCACTGCGTGAGTATTGTATATCCAATATTAAAACTGTTGTGTGTTCCATTTCTACTTTAGAGTCTGACATCAGGGTGGATGGATCAATATACAGACAGAGCTGATGGTAGACATTGCTATATTATAATTACCAGTTATCATACCAATAGTCGATTAGTTGGCTGTCAACCACCAGAAACAACAACAATAAAATAACAATATTACTAATCTTCTCTTACATTCAAGTCTATAGCTAGTCCACAGCTTCTTGCTCTGATATGTGTAGCCTCCATTTCCAACATCACCTCTTGGCCTAAGACGGATGCTCCAGTTCCAGCCATCATGTCTTCCTTCCAGACAGCGGGTCAGAGAAACTAGGATAGAGGAGTAGAAGTAAATGTCCTTCCTTTTAAGGATGCTTTCTGGAAGTTGCTAATGCCATCAACTTATATTAGAACTTACTTTCTACTTACTTTAGAACTTAATTATATAGCCACATTCTTTATACAGAAGGTTGGGGATGTAGTTTTTATTCCCAGTGGCCATGTTTACCATATTAACCCTGTCTGAAGGAAATTGTGGATATTGGGGGGTGGGGGGTGGGGAGAACAGCATTCTCAGCTACGGAAGGTTTTGAGTAGAGTGATATGGTCAAATTCGCACTTTGAAAAGATCATTCTAAGTATTTGTTTCTGAGTCTTTCACCTTGTTAAACATTCTTGGAGCAAAGGACTGTGTCTTACTCATTTCTGTATTGTTGGCACTTAGTCCACTCCGTGTTTGTTGAATTGAAATAAACTTTATTCCAATAATAATGGTAAAGTTTTGGTTGGCCAAGTTAAAAAAAAAAAGAAAAGAGAGAGAGAGAGAGAAAAAGGAAAGGTCTAGGCATCACTGCAAATTGTTCCCTGAAGTAATCTGTTTAAAATGCAGCTGTGGTCCAAAAGCCCAATAAATATGCTATATGACTTGGGAAAGGATATTCAAAATAAAACCACAGATATTTGCACAGAATTAGTGGTATGCTTGGCCTAAAATGCTTTACATGTAGGCTTTTTTTCTTCTACTCTCTACTAATTGTTTTTCCTACCTTCCCCCCCTCTCTCCTGCCACGTTTACTTCTTTCCTGTTATCTCCCTTACCCCCATCCTGATCTTAGTCATAAGTAAGAAGGAGAATGCAAACCCCTTTCATAGGTGATCTCATCCTCCGCATCATAGATGATCTCTGTGTTGACAATTCCCAAATCTGTTTCCAGCTCTGACCTCTCCTGTTGCCAACTTAGGTATTTCCCTGCCAAACGCAGCTCCTTAGTCCACCGGCACCTCAAACACAACACGTCAAAAGCTGAAGTCACCCCCACTCCCTTCCCCAAACCGTGACTCATCTGTTTCTGACACTGGTTAATGCTGCCGCCATCCAGCTCATCCTTCTGGACATCGCAGCCTTTTGGAAGCTTGGCAGCCTTGCCCGGAATTATCCCGCTTTCTTGCCCGGAATTCTCCTGCTTTCTTGCCCCTCCCCCAACATCTAAATCTTTTTTTTTTTCTTTTTTCTTTTAAATGAGCACTCCTTATTTTTCCTTCTTTCAAGAGTTTATCCATTCATTTGACAGACAGAAATCACAAGCAGGCAGAGAGGCAGGCAGAGAGAGAGGAGGAAGCAGGCTCCCGGCCAAGCAGAGAGCCCGATGCGGGGCTCGATCCCAGGACCCCGGGACCATGACCTGAGCCAAAGGCAGAGGCATCAACCCACTGAGCCACCCAGGCGCCCCCCAACATCTAAATCTTGCTGATGTTTTTACCTCCTAATTTTTCTTCTTTGGTTCCAACACCCCCCCCCCCGCCCCCGCCTTTTTCCCCTTTCTTTCTTTTTTTTTCATACCATTACTGTAATTCAGGGTCTCAGTCATCTCTTTTGTCTGAGACATTGCAGTCTCCAGTAGGGTTTTACTACTTACAGAGCCCTGCAGAATTTCTCTTTACCAAAGCTAGAGGCCTAAAATCAACTTAAACTTCTCCACTCTATATCTGATAGCTCTTTCAACCAGTTTCCCTATTCTCTGTATTTTCAACATTCTATCCTGTAAGCAAGACCATATCATTCTTTTGCTCAGAACTTTCCTTTGATATGTGAGCTCATTCAGAGTAGAAACACAGTTCTCTACCGTAGCTTACAAGGCTGCACGTGCCCTGGCCCCACACCGCCTCTTGGACCTTCTTCAGTGCTGCCTTAGTCACACTGGTCTCTTTGCCCATAGGTCAATATACATGTTTCTCCTTTGGGGGTCTTGAAATCTGGTATTTTCCCTTGATCTGGACCATCCTTCCTATAGATAACTGTGTGGCCAGGTCCCTTCCTTCCTATTTCTATGTCTCTGTTCAAATGATACCTTATCTTTGAGGCTTTCCGTGACCACTCTGTGTTCTATGTAGAACATTTCATATGTAAGATTTCATATATAGTAGCTAATAATAAATATATAAGTAAATATGCATATCAGTCTCAAATGATTTTTTTTTACTGATGGATCCATGGTCAAAAGAATTTGAAGACCATTATTATGAAAGAAAGAACCCTGACTTGCTGGCTAAAAATCTTGAGTTATTCCATTAATAAAGTGTAAGATCTCACCGTAATCTTTTTTTTTTTTTTTAAGATTTTATTTATTTATTTGACAGACAGAGATCACAAGTAGGCAGATAGGCAGGCAGAGAGAGAAGGGAAGAAGCAGGCTCCCTGCGAGAGCCCCATGTAGGGCTCGATCCCAGAACCCTGAGATCATGACCTGAGCCGAAGGCAGAGGCCTTAACCCACTGAGCCACCCAGGCGCCCCTCACCGTAATCTTTTAATTGGTCAGGAGCCAGAGACCCTCCCACTTGTAAAATGAGGGTCCTTGACTTAATCGACAATAGAGTACTCTCAGCTGCCGAAAATCTTAGAAATATGGGACTAAAATAGCAGTAGAAGAGGTTGTATAAGGAAATAATGTTAATATTTTCTCGTTACTATTGAGAGAATTCTAAGAAATCTGGAATTCTACGAAATCTAAAATTTACCTTTTTATAAAACAGGATTGTAAAATTGCTAATAGTTTTTCAATTTATAAGATTTTTCCCCCATGAAAGTAAGATAACCATACTAATTTGAAAATAGAGACTAAACAAAAAGAGAAAGGAAAAAAGAAAAACACTCCCTACTAATATAGGCAGTTTGCATGCAGATTTTCTTTTGAGTTATTTTTCCTGGTTATATTCAACATGCACATATTCTAGTTTTTATCCCCACATAATAGCCCATCATTGGTTTATTGCCATTTTTTAAAATGGCATAATGTCCTCACTGAAATATGTAAAAATTTATTCTGTCACATCCCATCTTGGAATTTTAGGCTGATCCCAACTTTTCATATTATAAATTCGTGTTAACATGTTTGTACATGTTTTGTACACACTTTTTACCTGTATTTTGGATTATTCCCTTATTATAAATTCTCAAAATTACTAGATCAAGGAAATTGCAGTCACTTGCCAAATTGAAAAGAGAATGGTAACAAGTTACAGTGCTAACAGTTTTATTGGAACTTTGGCATTGCATGTTGTCCTTAAGAAAGCCACTGGTTGCTGATTTAATGGACAAAAATGTTCTGTGTTTTAATTTGTACATTTTAGATACTGATGAGATTACATGTTCCCTTTTGTGCTATGTGCAAAAGAATGGGGGGTGGGTTGTGGGGGGTAGGGAGGGAAAAAAATGAAACAAGATGGGACCAGGGAGGGAGTCAAACCAGAAGAGACTCCTAATCTCAGGAAACAAACTGAGGGCTGCTGGGGGAGGGAGGGGAGGGTGGCTGGGTGAAGGACCCTGGGGAGGGTATGTGCTGTGGTGAGCGCTGTGAATTGTGTTAAGACTAATGATTCACAGACTAGTACCCTTGGGACAAATAATACGTTATATGTTGATTAAAAAAAAGAACTAGCAGAAAATATAATTCTGTGAGTTTTCTGTTTGGTTATTAGATTTCAGTATTTTTCTTAAGTTGTATATCCTATTAAAATTATAGTCTTCTTTAACCTGAAAAGTCTATTTGATTTTGGATCTTGGGTTTCTAATACCTTTCTCTAGGTAAGAAAGGAGGAATCCTTGAAGAAATGGACTCTAGAACTAGGGCAGGAATTAAGAGTGTGTGTGTGGAGGGGGTGAAAGAGATTAAGGGGATTAAGAGGTAGAAGCTTCCAGTTATAAAATAAATAAGTCTCAGAGATGAAAAGTACGGCACAGGGAATATAGTCAATAGTATTATAATAACGTATGGTGACAGATGGTGACAGCACTTACCATGGTGAGCATGGAGTAATGTATAGAATTGTTGAATCAATATGTTGTACATTTGAAACTAATATAACATTGTATCTTAATTATGCTTAAATAACAAGTAAAGATTAAAATTAAAAAAGATGAGCCAGAGCCTCTTATAATAATGACAATTGAGGTAGTGCTCTAAAGTAAATAAAATAGAGTACTTTCTCAACCTATGATGGGGTTACATCCTGATGAACCCATTGTAAGTTGAAAATATGTAGGTTAAAAATGCATTTAGTACATCTAACCCATTGAGCATGATAGCTTAGCCTAGCTGACCTCAAGCATATTCAGAACACTTACATCAGCCTACATCTAGGCAAAATCTTTTAATACAAAGCCGATTTTATAGTAAATCGTTGAATTTATTGAATACTGTACTGAAAGTGAAGAACAGGGGTTGTATGGGGACAAAATGGTTGTTAAGTGTCTTTGTTGTTTACCCTTGTGATCACGTGGCTGGCAGGAGCTGTGGTTTGCTGCCACCGCTCCACATCATGAGAGAAGATCATACCGAATATCACTTTCCTGAGAGGAGATACAAATTCAAAATTTGAAGTATGGTTTCTAATGCCTGTGTATCGCTCTCACACCATTGTGAGGGAAAAAAAAAAAATCATTGAACCTCTGTAAGTTGGGACCATTGGTAGGTTTTTGGTGGCGTATCAGAAGGACACAGGAGCCAACTGGAGATTCCCAACGACCACAGCTAGAACAATCTGAGCAAAAAAATAAATAAAATAGTATTGGATTATAACCCAAAGTATAAAATAAATATCTCTGAGTCTACTGATATAAGTAAATGAATAAATGAATGAATAAACGGGGAACAAAATGTCTTATAGAAGAATTTCAAATAATGTAGATACTCTGTCTTCAAGAGAGACAAGAATAAAAAACCCCACTACTTCAATGTAGGCTGCGTGTGGTGAATTTCTTTCAAAGAGTATAGGATGGAAAAGGGAAAAACACGAGAAACTTTAGAGTGGAAGAACCTGACAAATACTGCCTCAGCCAGTGACCAAGGTTCAGTCGGCACTGATGATGTTGTTAGCATGTGCCCTTGAGAGGATGTGGTAAGAATGGCGCTTTCCCTCTGTGGTCTTCATCCCCCTGACAACTAATCTCAAACCCATCATGAGAAAAACATCAGACAAATTTTAATAGAGAAGCATCTTATAAAATAGCTGACCAGAATACTCAAAACTGACAAGGGCGGGCGCCTGGGTGGCTCAGTGGGTTGGGCCGCTGCCTTCGGCTCAGGTCATGATCTCAGGGTCCTGGGATCGAGGCCCGCATCGGGCTCTCTGCTCAGCAAGGAGCCTGCTTCCTCCTCTCTCTCTGCCTGCCTCTCTGCCTGCTTGTGATCTCTCTCTGTCAAATAAATAAATAAAATCTTAAAAAAAAAAAAAAAACTGACAAGGGCAACAAAAACAAGGACTATCTCTGAAACTGTCACAGTCAGGAGGAACTTAAGGAGATAGGAAAAATAAATGTACTGTGGCATACTGGGTGGAATCCTGGAAGAGAAAAAGATATTCAGTAAAAACTAAAGAAAACTAAAGAAATCTGAATAAACTATGGACTTTAGTTAATAATAACAGATCAGTATTTATTTACTAATTGTGGTAAATATACCGTAATGTACTAATATTTGATGTTTAGTAATGTGGGCAATTTGATGAGAAGATATATGGAAACCATGTAATACTTGCTCAAATTTTCCATAAATCTAAAGTGTTTTAAAGTTGATAAAACTATTTAAACAAAACAAAACAGAAGGGGACTACCATAATCTGCACTATGATAATCTGCAGGTTGGTGATAGGTCTAGGACGTTATCTTTCCATCCCAGGAGATCTTCCATTCCTTCAGATCTCTACAGATGTCATCTTTCTTCAAATCCATGACATACCTTTGCACATAGAAGTGTTCTGGGGGAAAGGTCTGTATATTTGGTACCTCCCAAGGTAAAATTAGATATTTGGACATCCATGTTATACAAGTAATAATTCTACCAACCTGTATT
The DNA here is from genome assembly GCF_964662115.1 of Mustela nivalis. Classification (NCBI taxonomy): domain Eukaryota; kingdom Metazoa; phylum Chordata; class Mammalia; order Carnivora; family Mustelidae; genus Mustela; species Mustela nivalis. The sequence goes on along the minus strand of NC_139039.1, from coordinate 19,281,121 downwards.
TGGTATTCTGGACCTAATGCCATGTGTTTATTTACTAATAAAAGCATTAAACATCTGAGGAGTCTTTCAGTTCTGTTACTCATTTTTTTAAAAGATTTTATTTATTTATTTGACACACAGAGAGAGATCACATGTAGGCAGAGAGGCAGGCGGAGAGAGGGAGGGGGAAGCAGGCTCCCTGCTGAGCAGAGAGCCCGATGCCGATGCCCATGCCAGGCTCCATCCCAGGACCCTGAGATCATGACCTGAGCTGAAGGCAGAGGCTTAACCCACTGAGCCACCCAGGTGCCCCGCTGTTACTCATTTTTTAAAACTGAGATTTAAGGTAGCAAGCAAGTGAAAAGCAACTGTTGGAAAGAATGCACTATGCCTTCATAAATGTGACCTTCATTTGTTATTTGTATTCATTTGAGAAAGGACTGGTTGAAGTGTAATTTTGAAACACTATGAAATTAATTAGTAGGAAAGAAAATGTGGATTTGTCCTGGAAGGAATATTTAATGTTGTGAATACTTTTTTCCGTTACTTTAGAAACTCTTAAAGACTTAACTATAACCTACCTACTAGTTTAATGCCAGTAAATTTGATACACTAATTTAGAATAATTTGTATTATGTAAATTTATACTTAGAGAAAATTTTTTACTTTCTTTACCTTAATGGGTCTGAAATTTTACAGTATATTTAACTAAGTGTCATGCATATGGAAATAATATGGTAACTTAGAAATGATCTACATTTGAAAACTGGAGATTCGTTTTTCTTTTTAAAATAACCTCAATAGAATTGTCAACCTCTAAACAAAGATCTTTAATTTTTATTTCTCCAAAGAGAAAGATTTAGGCTCAAACATCATGACCTCATTTTCAACAAATTGTTTTTATTTCTTTCACTGACATAATTAGATCGCTTTTTTAAGACTTAAAAGGTGAACTATATCATACATACAAAAAAAATATAATGCACAATTTAAAGAATAATAAAATGAAAATAACTAAAGTCACTCAAGTATTATAGAAAACATTATTTATATTTTTGGTATTACCTGTGTACTTTCATATTGCATTTCCCTGCATTTCTCTATAGTAACTACTCTCCTGAAGTTTTGTGTTAATCAGTCTCTTGCTTTTCTTTATAATTTTCTTATATATATGTGTGTGTTTCTATGTGTGTGTATCCTCATAGTGTATACCTTTTTGGTTTTAAAATTTTATGTAAACGGAATCCTTCTATATATTTTCTATAAAGTGATCTGTTGTTCAACAGTATGTTGAGATTCTCTGTTACAAGTAACTGTAGTTTGGGGTGCCTGGGTGGCTCAGTTGTTAAGCATCTGCCTTCAGCTCAGGTTGTGATCCCAGTTCTAGGATCAAGCCCCGCGTCAGGCTCCCTGCTCCGCGGGGAGCCTGCTTCTCTCTCTCCCACTCCCTCTGCTGTGTTCCCTCTCTCCCTGTGTCTCTGTCAAATAAATAAATAAAATCTTCAAAAAAAAAAATAACAACAACAAATAGCTGTAGTTCATTAATTGTTCCATGTAATATAGGATTCAATTATGTGGATATATCATACTCCAGTCTATTTAGCCTTTTGATGGACATTTGGGCTGTGTTTAATTTTTTACATTTCAAACATCAATGCTGTAAATATCCCTGTATGTGTCTCCTGGAAGACATTTATACTTTTTTATACAGACTTCTAAAACTTTTTTTTTTTTTGTGATTGGTGTGTGTGTGTGTGTGTGTGTGTGTGTGCAGCCAAACCAATTTGATTTTTCTGAAATACGTGTTTTTTTTTTTTAAGATTTTATTTATTTATTTGACAGAGATCATAAGTAGACAGAGAGGCAGGCAGAGAGAAAGAGAGAGAGGGAAGCAGGCTCCCTGCCGAGCAGAGAGCCCGATGCGGGACTCGATCCCAGGATCCTGAGATCATGACCTGAGCCGAAGGCAGCGGCTTAACCCACTGAGCCACCCAGGCGCCCTGAAATACATGTTTTTTAATTGGGTGGGCCAGATTGGCAGTTTAAGAAGTGAAATGCATGATTAGTTCTTTTGAGTGCTAGAGAATTCATGTAATGATTATCCTTAAGTTAAAATTCATTTACATGAGAAAACATGTTTGATGGGTTTGTTTCTATTTTTATTCCTAATAATATCCAGTTGAAAAATTTACCCCCTGAGCCAAATTTGTTTATTTTGCTATTTCATTTTTGAATATAACTCATATTGGGGTAGAACTCTACAGTTTATAAGAGAATTTTACATACTCTATTCTGCTTGAGTTTCACAGACATCTGTGGAAGTATTATTAAGTATTAAGGTATTATTAATTGCTTCCTTTTTCTAGATGCATCAGCTAAGGCTCCACCAGATTAACAGACTTTCCCAGATTCCAACTCCATTACCACTCTGATTCTGTATGATAGATATCATTAATATTTTGTGTATACCTTTTTGTAGGTATAGTACACCAGTGTGCTATTTCTTGAGAACACTGACTGAAACTAAATTTCTTCCCACAGTTCCATCTCTCTTATGCAGAGAAAGAATTGTTGGAGAGAGAGCCAAGAGGAGAAGCCCATCAGGAAGTTCTTAGGCGAGCTGCCAAAGATCTTCCCATCTATACCAGGACCATGTCTGGAGGTACATCATAATGAGTGCTTTGGCACCATTGTTGTGGTGACTGTCAGCATATTTATATGCTTGCAACTGTCAAACCCTCATTGAAAATCATTGGGTTCTGTCCTGAGTGGTTATTAAACCTTTCCTATACAATTCCATAAAACAGGCTTGTGAATAACAGTGTGGCCCGGAGATCTCAACCATATCCACACTGATGTTAATTCTCTAGTGGCTTCTCTAGTCACTTGGGACTCAGAGGAGATGTTAGAACTGCTGAAATCTTGATTTGTACTTGTATTTATTTTGAAAGTTTTAATGATTGATCTTCCTATTCTTTTTTAATGGAAGGGAGCAGTATCTATAATGAACATAACATTGGCAATTTTATATAAATTTAAAGCAGTGATTGTATAAGGTGTATAAAACTTAAGGTATTAATATAATTTATCTTTAGAAGGTAAGGTAATTTTCGTTTCTCCCCCCTGCTTTTTTTTTTTTTTTTAATGTAATTCAGTTAATAAATCCCTTTTACCTGGGTCAGGATTTTTTTAGGTAGTGTATCAGCTATCTAATTAAAGAATTGTCTTTAAAATGGACACACACAGATTACTGATATTTGTCCACCAAGGCTCACCCAGAAATTTGGTAACTTTAGGCCTGTGCCACCCACTTTGGTGGCACATTTTAAGCGGCTGTTGAGCACTTAAAATGTGGCCACTCCAAATTGCGTTGTGCCATACGTATAAAATACACAACTGGTTTCAAAGATGTAGCATGGAAAAAAGAATGTAAAATATCTCATTAATATTCTTATATTACTTATCCTTGTTTCTAACTCACTTGAGGATCATAATTGAATCTAAGTTAAAGTCTCACAGTTTCTTCCTGTTTTCCCCACTTCTCAACGGGCAAGTGGCAATTCCCTGATTTAATTTTCATGCCACCAGTTCTATCCCACAAAGACAGAGCCGTGCTTATACACGTTTATGTATGTTGACCCTATATAAGCCTAGGCAAATACTGGGGCGATTTAAGCCCCTTCAAAATAAATTCCTGCACAGGTTTCCAAAAACTAGTTAATGACCGTGACAGTATCAGGTATGAAAAACTAGTCTCCGCCTTCATTCCGAGTTCAGGGCTCTTCTACTGTCTCCCTTGACACACTGGATTTGGAGAAAGGGAGGAAGCGTAAGTCACACCATAACAAAGTATTCATTTCCATTAATAATAACTACACTTTGGATTTAAGTCACCCTTCATGTAGTTTACGTAATGTTAAGACTGTCAGTCTCTTGTTCCTCTTAGGTATTGGATCCCTATCTCCTGAGATGAATTTAGGGTTCTTAAAATTTGTGACAGTGTGGCATACAATCTGGGTCTCATAATATAATCTATGTTTATATCTTTAGTGCAAACATTCCAGATGCCTGCAAATTCAATGTTAACTGACTAGAGTCACTGACTAAATTAAAGCAGACACAAAGTGTAATAAATAGATTATGTTGGTCTGATTGATCTATGGACTGTGTAGAGTGCAGAGGTAAACACAAGGCAGTGGCCACAATCCCACCAAGGCAGGACTGTGAGAGAGATGCTTCCCACCTCCCGCCCAGCCAAGACCCTTGGGTTCTTTGGAAAACTGCCTTCCTCACCCTGAGAAATTCCGTGGACCAAAGCAACTGAACAGTTCAGGTGATGTGCATGTGCATTATATTTTATAGAGAGAACTGAAGAAAGTGGATGGTAATATAACTTAAGATTTTACGATCCATTCTAAGTAGGAAGTACAGTACTTCCTCCAAACCCTGAGAGTAGAATGTCAGCTCCCTAGATTAAGGTGACTGCCCTATAGGGGAAAATTCACATACACACCTGAGCTGGAGGCATAGTAAAGCAGGGTATTAACAAGCCTGCTCATCTTGCCTGTTTGTCCTGAACTTTCTTCTGATCCAGCCATCTTCTGCTTTCTTACAGGGATCGCCAAACTTTATCACATTGTTCTGGATTTTTGTTCTTATTAATTTTTAGCTCTGTATTGACCTTGATCTTTTTTTTTTTTAAAGATTTTATTTATTTATTTGACAGAGAGAAATCACAAGTAGTCAGAGAGGCAGGCAGAGAGAGAGAGAGAGGGAAGCAGGCTCCCCACTGAGCAGAGAGCCCGATGCGGGACTCGATCCCAGGACCCTGAGATCACGACCCGAGCCGAAGGCAGCGGCTTAACCCACTGAGCCACCCAGGCGCCCTTGACCTTGATCTTTTTGAGCAATTTTTTTTTTTTTTTTTTTGGATTTTGACTAATAGGTAACAGAGGTGATGGAGCCTATCATTTTGCACACAGAAATTGATAATGTTTTCTTTTCAACATTACCCAAAAGGTTTTAAATTATATAAGTAATAGTTAAATAAACTCTGAAAAAATTAAGACAGTTAAAATTTGCCTTGACTGTTCGGGGCTTTTAAATGATAAGCAGGTGGTTCATTTTAAATTACAGCGGGATAATTTTAGCCAAATATGATATGGCACATGGAAATGTTTTTTAGTTTTTATTTTATTCATCTGGTGCTCACCATGACAAGTGCCCTCCTGAATCCTTATCACCTATTACCCCTTCCCCACCTTTCTCTGGTTTTCTATATTTAAGAGTCTGTTTCTTGGTTTGTTTCTTTCTCTTTTTTCCTTTTTGCCTTTATCTGTTTGTTTTGTTTCTTAAATTTCATATTTGAGTGGAATCATACGGTATTTGTCTTTCTCTAACTTATTTCACTTAGATAATATACTCTAGCTCCATCCATGTCTTTGCAAATGGCAAGATTTCATTCTTTTTTATGGCTGAATATTATTCCATTGTGAATATATGTGTAGCACAATATTTTTATCCATTCATCAGTCGATGGGCACGCGCACTACTTCTGTATCTTGGCTATTGTAAATAATGGTCCTGTAAACATAGGGTGCATGTATCCCTTTGAATTAGTGTTTTCGTATTCTTTAGGGTATATATCCAGTAGTGCGATTGCTGGATGGTAGAGTAATTCTATTTTTACCTTTTTGAGGAGCAGTTCTATCTGTTTTTCACAGTGGCCGCACCAGTTTGCATTCCCACCCACAGTGCACGATGGTTCCCCTTTCTCCACATTCTCACCAGCACCTGTTATTTCTGTTGTCTCTGTTAGTCATTCTGACAGGTGTGTGAGGTAATGTCTCATTGTGGTTTTAATTTGCATTTCCCTGGTAGTAAGTGATGAGGAGCATCCTTTCATGTGTCTGTTGGCTTTCTGGATGTCTTCTTTGGAGAAATTTCTGTTCATATCTTTTGCCCATTTTTAATTGGATTATTTGTATTTTGGGTGTTGATTTATAGAAGTTCTTTATATATACTAAACCTTTATCAGATATGTCATTTGCAAATATCTTCCTCCATACTGTAGGTTGCCCTCCTGTTGATTATTTCTGTCACTGTGCAGAAGCTTTTATTTTGATGTAGTCCAATAGTTTATTTTTGCTTTTGTTCCCCTTCCCTCAGGGACCTAACTAAAAAAAAAGCTGCTATGGTCGATGTCAGAGAAATTACTGCCTGTGGTCTCTTTTATCATTTTTATGGTTTCCTGCCTTATATTTAGGTCTTTAATCCATTTTGAGTTTATTTTTGTGTATGGTAGAAGAAAAGAGTCTAGTTTCTTTCTTTTGCTTGTTGCTGTCCAGTTTTCCCAACACCATTTGTGGAACACACTGTCTTTTCCCCATTTCATATTCTTGCCTCCTTTGTCATACATTAGTTGATGATATAATTGTGGGTTTATTTCTGGGTTTTCTATTCTTCTCCATTGATCTATTTGTCTATTTTTGTGCCAGTACCGTACTGTTTTGATTACCACAGCTTTGCAGTGTGTGATGTTGTGTGGTGCTGCGATGCCTCCGGCTTTGCTTTTCTTTTCCAAGATTGGTTTGGCTATTCACATATTTTGTCATTCCATACAAATTTTAGGATTGTTTGTTCTAGTTCTGTGAAACATGTCGTTTTTATTTTGATAGGAATTGCATCAAATATGTAGATTACTTTGGGCAGCATAGACATTTCAGCAGTGTTCTTCTAACCCATGAGCATGGATGTCTTTCTATTTCTTCATGTCATCAGTTTCTCTAAGCAGCGTTTTAATAGTTTTCAGATTACAGGTGTTTCACTTCTTTGGTTAGATTTTTTCTTAGTTATCTTATTATTTTTGATGCAATTGTAAATGGAATTGTGGGGGGCTGTTTTGTTTTGTTTCGTTTTTACTAAGAGACTAAATTTCTGTTTATAAAAGACTATAAACAAAAAGTTTCTTTCTACTGTATTGGGGTTTTTTTTGTATTTCTTATTTTTATTTTATTTTTGGGGGGGTTATTATTATTTTTTAAAAATTTAATTAATTTATTTATTTTCAGAAAAACAGTATTCATTATTTTTTCACCACACCCAGTGCTCCATGCAATCCGTGTCCTCTATAATACCCACCACCTGGTACCCCAACCTCCCACCTCCCCGCCACTTCAAACCCCTCAGATTGTTTTTCAGAGTTCATAGTCTCTCATGATTCACCTCCCCTTCCAATGTACCCCAACTCCCTTCTCCTCTCTAACACCCCTTGTCCTCCATGATATTTGTTATGCTCCACAAATAAGTGAAACCATATGATAATTGACTCTCTCTGCTTGACTTATTTCACTCAGCATAATCTCTTCCAGTCCCGTCCATGTTGCTTCAAAAGTTGGGTATTCATCCTTTCTGATGGAGGCATAATACTCCATAGTGTATATGGACCACATCTTCCTTATCCATTCGTCCGTTGAAGGGCATCTTGGTTCTTTCCATAGTTTGGCGACCGTGGCCATTGCTGCTATAAACATTGGGGTAAAGATGGCCCTTCTTTTCACGACATCTGTATCTTTGGGGTAAATACCCAGGAGTGCAATTGCACGGTCATAGCGAAGTTCTATTTTTAATTTCTTGAGGAATCTCCATACTGTTCTCCAAAGAGGCTGCACCAAGTTGCATTCCCACCAACAGTGGAAGAGGGTTCCCCTTTTTCCACATCCTCTCCAACACATATTATTTCCTGTTTTGTTAATTTTGGCCATTCTAACCAGTGTAAGGTGATATCTCAATGTGGTTTTAATTTGAATCTCCCTGAGGGCTAGTGATGATGAACATTTTTTCATGTGTCTGATAGCCATTTGTATGTCTTGATTGGAGAAGTGTCTGTTCATATCTTCTGCCCATTTTTTGATATGTTTTGATTTCCTGTGAGTTATTACCCACTTTGATTTGAGGTTTTTTTTTGTTGTTGTTGTTGTTTTGTTTTTACCCCAGTGTACTTTATTTTTTTAATAAATTTAACCAATTTTTTTAAAGATTTTATTTATTTATTTGACAGAGAGAGATCACAAGTAGGCAGAGAGGCAGGCAGAGAGAGAGAGAGGGAAGCAGGCTCCCTGCTGAGCAGAGAGCCTGATGTGTGGCTCAGTCCCAGGACCCTGAGATCATGACCTTCATGAGCTGGAGGCAGAGGCTTAGCCCACTGAGCCACCCAGGTGCCCCAACCTCAGTGTGCTTTAAAGTAGAGATAATCACCATCTGGAGAGAATCTAGCATTGCCTACCAAACTCACCACTTAAAGTGCAACCATAAAGCAATATATAGTAGTTTTCAAAGACTTGGTATAAAAAAATCTAAAACATGTGATTAATGTTTGTGTATTAATTATATGTTGAAGTAATACTTTTGTTATATTAGTTCAAATATTATGTTTTTTAAAAATTAATTTCCCTGTTTTTTTAATTTCTTTTAATATAGCTCCTAGAGAATCTAAACATACACAAGTGGCTCACATTCTATTTCTTCTGGATAATACTGCCTTATACTTTAATGCTTCACATGAGCCGATGGTCCCATGTAGCTTTCCCTGGAATGTAGCTGCGAGATGTCTTCATTCAGGATATGACTCAGCCATGCCATTAGTTTCTGTAGTTCCTGAAAAAGGAGAGTTGTAAGGGGGATGATTGAGAACTTATTTAAATATTGAAAACAATTCCATATAGGTCTTGTTGTCTGAAAAAAGCTCATCCTAATCTTAGTTGATAGCAACTGTTACCTTTTTCAGAGAACATAATATTAGCTACTATGACAGTGGAAATTACTTGTTGCAAGTACTTTTTCCAAATTTTAAATTCATTACTTGGGTTTTTGCTGATCCCGTGGTGTACCTAATTATTGTTCTCCTATAATTTTGGTAGGTTGCTTGCATCTTGTAAGATGTCTGTGTAATGAAATAACATCTCCAAATCAGACATCTGTAATTGCCTTTGATATCTGCGTTAGAGAAGAAAGAATCAGGACTTCCATTACAAGAATTAAAATTCAGTGTTGGAAATAACTTCTTCTAATATTCATTTTTTTAAAAAGATTTTATTTATTTATTTGACAGAGAGAGAAGGATCACAAGCAGGCGGAGAGACAGGCAGAGAGAGAGGAGGAAGCAGGCTCCCTGCTGAGAGAGACCCAATGTGGGGCTCAATCCCAGGACCCTCAGACCATGATCTGAGCCAAAGGCAGAGGCTTAACCCATTGAGCTACCCAGGCACCCCCTAATGCTCACTTCTAATCTTGTATCAGCCAACAGAATTTAAGCAACTAATAGAGTTTATTCACAATTCAAATTTCTAAAGTATGTTTCTCATAAAAGTTGTGAAATGTGGTTGTATCTTCAGATATTTTTCCTGGTAGGGTACAGGAAAGAAATTGATTTACCTGAGGGAGACATTCTGTTTGCTTTGATAGAAATGGATGTATTTGCACCCTCTGTGAGCCTCACTATCATACTGACAATTAGGAATGCCTTAGAAAAATTCCTTCCAAAGATTCTGTATTCCTGTGAAACTTTTTAGAAAACTGAGGCTGGGGGCATCTGGTTGGCTCAGTCAGAGTAGTGAGTGACTCTTGATCTCAGAGTCATGAGTTTGAGTCCCATGTTGGGTGTAGAGATTAAAAAAAGAAAGAAAGAGAGAGAGGTAGGAAAGAAGGAAGGAAGAAAGGAAGAAAAAAGAAAGAAAACTAAGGCTGTAGGCAAGTCATTCTATTTTTATATTTACACAGTAGACTATCTCATTTTTACCAAATTCAAATTCACTTTGCTTTTTTAGAAGTTAAATTTGGAGAGCTGATAAAAGCCATTTGATTGTATATCCAATTCAGTGTTAAATCTAAGACTAAGTGGAGTTTTTTGTCCCTAGCAATCCGATACTGTGACAGATGCCAGCTCATAAAACCAGACCGCTGCCATCACTGTTCCGTCTGTGATAAGTAAGAAAACCTTTTCCTTCCAACTCTCTACATGCTGGTGCTCTTTTTAGTTAATATTGTTTCTTTCCTCACTGTTTTGCAGATTATTTCCTTTTTTTCCTGAATTGTGCTTCTGAGACCTTTATTTAGGACATAGAACCGGACAGTCCCTTGCACCGATCCGAGTGGGGCTTAGGGCCACGGTCGCCTCATTGCCCCTTTCCTCACATTCACACTGACGCGAAGTGTCTTGAGTTTGGGCAGCTCAGACTTGGCTAGTTCTGTTTACTAAAAACTGCTGGGACTCTGTTTTGACCTTTATAAAGAGAGCTCATAAGACTTCACGATAATCAGATGTTGTTAGGTACTTAATCTACCACAAGGACTGTGCTACTTAGCTTAAAGATTGATGTTAAAGGTAAAGTTTTATCCAGACTTTCTGTAAGTCTGTTGACGTTTTGCACTTTCTTGAGCATAAGGTAGTTGTGTGTTAATATTGAATTGTTTTTTAGGAAAAGAGTTCTCTTATTTCTATTTTGAAGCATGTCGATTTTGAAAATTCCATAATTATATGTCATAACTGACATTGACTATAGTGGTTATTTGACATGAGGATTTTTACTATTGTTTAATTTTTAGATAAGTAATTTTGCAATATTTTACTTGCCTCAACTCCTTCTAAGTAACTTTCATACTTCCTTTTTATACTTAATGGGATTAAAATTTTATGAGTTGTTAAGTTTTGTGTGTGTGTGTGTGTGTTTATTTTTTTAGATGTATTTTGAAGATGGACCATCATTGCCCGTGGTGAGTATGGCTCTATACTTAAACACGTTTCTGTCCCTTAAAACTTAATAAATTGAATCATTTATCTGTGTAAGTCTTTTTATAAATGAAATCTTGCCTTAGCTGACCCAGAAGGTACTTTCAGATTTAGTTTCTAGTATTTGCTGAATTAGCTCAGAAGAGGTTTGATTTGGGAGAATTTCCGTAGAATAATTTTAAAATCGGTAGACTAACAACATAGAAGTTAATTTGTCATATTTGCCTAGGACAAATGGTTTTCTTTGTATGCACATGCATAAACACAGAGATTCTGAAACACTTCCCAGAAATTATACCAAAATGTATTCATAAATTATACAGAATACTTCACTGGAAGTTTTGAATAACAAATTAATTCATCTTAAGCTTTAGCAATTTATTTTAAATAAAACTTGACATTGAGGATAGAATAGCAAACACACAAATACATATGTGTTTAAACAAGGGTTTTGACTTGGAACTCATTAATATTTTAAAAGATAATTGTAGATCAGGCACCTTAACAGAGGATGATTTAAAAGCTCTAATTAACTAATGAAGGTTGATTTTTCTACCTCTGCCTGTCATTTCTCTTCTCCACGTGCACGTATCAGTGATAACTACACTCAGGTTGCCAGCCAGGTTGGATTTGGACTCTACCAGCCTTGCCTTCTTTCACGGGTGGCCCTAGAGAAAAGCAGACACGCTCACAAATGAGTGCCGGGTGTAGGTGGAAACACAGGGAGTAATTATGTTAGCTGCAGGAAATAAGAGGAGCGTATCAGATTTACCTTATTTTTTCTCCCTAGATACCTCTTCCTTTTCTCCTGCTGTATTTTCTTCTTTATTTCAGGCCAGTTAATTCCCGTCAGAGTAATTTTCTCCTCAAAGAAAGATCTCAATGAAAGCCTCGCTTGGTAGCTTGGTATTCATATTCATTTGTAGCCATTCTTTTGCTTTATCTTTTGCTTTCCTCATGCTTTCAATCATTCCGTTTTCTCTCACAGCAGGTAGCCGCCCCAGAGACCAGAGGCCACCCTCAACCAAGGAGGGTCTGGCCAACAACACATGCTTTATGGGCTTTTCTCCCCTCCTTGTTTCAGATAAACTGTATCCAGGTTCTTGTCTCACGGTCTGCTCTCTGGGGGGAACACAGGCAAAGACACCCTTCTTTTCTTAAGGAAAGTGGGAAAGAAATCAGGGCCATAGAGATGACTTCAGTTTTTCTGACTTAAAGTCATAGCAGCAATGGAGAGGGGGTAGCAACCAGTATTAATGCCAAGCTTTACACCTCCCTATAGCGTGACGTGCTCTTGCTAGCCTCACTAAAGCACAAAAATAAGAAATAATAATTTCACTCTGATAGCAAACTTTTTACACCTGCCATTAATTTGCCTTTATAAGAGATTTATAGCATAATTTGACAGTCTTTCAGATTTTGACAGATCCTGCTGAATAAGGGAAGGGGAACAGATAGAAGGCTCTAGAGGTTTTAAAACCGGGTGTAGATTGTGTAATCATAGGCTCCCTGTTAGCACACTTGCTCTTTAGTTGAAAAGTTGGAAGTACCTTTCAACTTCGTGTCATTGCTTCCCTGCCCTGGGCGTCTCCTGCTGCCGCTGCCACCACAGCCTCTGTCTCGGCTCCCATGGGCCCTTGCAGAACGCAGTAGGCCAGGTGGATAATGGAAGGCTTTGGTGACAAGAGCCTCATGTTCACCTGGTGCCTGCTGAGTGGAGCAGCCATTTATTTTATTTATGTGTTTGAATTTTCAAGTTTAAACTTTAAGTTAAAAAAAATTATGCATAATATATACCCATGGTTCTAAATTCAAAAACTAAAAAAGGCCAAGTGTTCTTTCTAGCCCCCCTGCTGCTGCTTCTCTTCCTCACAAGGAACATCTTGCCAAATGTCACGTGTACTTTTCAGATATAAGTGTGTACGTGTGTGTTTCATTTTGTTCACACACACAAATATTTTAGACATTTTTTAACACAAGTGGTTCTGTTGGGTCCATGGTCAAAGGAACAAGGCTGATAGAAAGTGAAGGTCAAGCAAAGCTTTATTTTGTGCCAAGCATCGAGAATCAAACTGACCGGCCAGGGCCGTCTCTTACAAAGAGGCGACCTCTCTCTGCCTTACAGACTAGCTTTTAAGGGCAAAGGCCATGTGGTTGGGCCTGGCCATGCACAGGTGGCCAATGAGATTGTAACACACAGAGAAAGCTGCACAGTCATGCCAGGTCCCACATGAGTGACCAATTGAATTACAGTTTACCCTATAGTAGATATTTGAACTAGCCCATCACCTTGGTCAGAATTGGTGCCCAAAGGGCAGGGCCCATACTCCTTGGTAACTAGGGAGACAGTATGCACCCCCACTGATTGGATACCTCCACCTGGCCTGCCCCACCCTTGTATTTGGGCTTTGTTACCTGGGACTGGTTTCCAGGACTTGTTTTTAAGTAAGTCCCCTGGGGGGTAGGGGGCCTGGGACAGTTTAAGTTTTACTGCATAAACAACAAAATCACTGTTTAACTGGATGGAATCACTCTGGCTAAATAGGCGCTTATAGTTCCATTATGGACGGACTCTGTGTCTTTTTTTTTTCCCTCTCTTAATATATCCTGGAAAATTTTCCATATCAAGATATAAATAATCTTTTTTGTAACCATTATGTCACTATAGCAGTCTTTATTAAAAGATCTTCAAGGTGTTCCCAAACTGTGGGGTGACATTAGGCAGGTCTTGTGTGTAATTTTGAAGTTCAGTATCTGTCAACTTTGAGCATTTGAAAAAGCAGAAAACCGTGCTTCCTTGTTGCCAGTGGCTCCATCATATCTGCTGAGACCAGTTAAGACCACCCATCTGGGTGCAGGGTACTGACCCTATGCTGGTGTTTTAACTGAAATGGAAATCCTGTAGTATTTGCTTTACTGGATTTCTCTTCAAAGAGTTTTTCCTTTAATATAAAATTTTCATTCATTCATTCATTATATTAATGATAGGTTTTGACATGCTCGCCAAAGATTAGGTAACACTTATTAAATCCAATAATTTTAGCTTCATACTGAGTGCCTATAATGTGCTAAAAACTATATAGGTGTGAAAAATTTGTAATTCTTATAAAAGTGACAGAAATTATAGAAATTATTTGTCCCATTTTAAAGAGGAGAGGGAAGTAGAGCTCAGAAAAGCTAAAGAGTGGGCTTAACATCACATGACATGTTTTTTGGACTCCAAAGGCCACATTCTTTTCTTCTTCTTTCTTTTCCTCTATTGTGTTCTTTTTCCCATTTAGAATCCGAAAGCAATTGCCTTGAAACAGGGCCAGTTGCTGTTTGCATTGAATCTTTAAAAATTTGCTTAGAAGATTTCATCTATTTATTTGAGAGAGAGAGGAAGAAAGAGCATCAGGGGAGGCGGGGTAGGGGAAGGGGAGAAGCAGGCCCCCCGCCCAGTAGGGAGCCCTAGAGCAGGGAAACCTATCCAGGGCTGGGCCCCAGGACCCTAGGACCACGATCTGAGCCAAAAGCAGACGCCCAACCTACTGAGCCGCCCAGGCGCCCCTTTTTGCACTGTATTTTAGACAGCATATAAGGGGTATTTACCTTGAGCATGTTTTATTTCTCCATATAAAAGCTTTTGAACTCAGAATACATCTCTTCCTTTTCAAACAGAGTCTATAAAACAGTAGGGAGTTAAAACATTTCACCTGTATGAAGAGAAATTTTATTACTGTATCTCTTAAAGTGTGAAGTACGAGTACGTATCAAACTCTAAGATACTTGGTTTTTATTTACTGACTTTATTTTCTGTTTCCCAAGTGACAGATAAGGTTACATTACACCATGCTCCTAGCTAGACGTTAAAGTAAATTAGATGTCAAGAAATCTATACTCAAAATATTTTACTTTTTATAAACATGCTATGTGTCATCTCATACAAAAGCTCTTTCTTACATTCCCGTAGGAAGAGAAACAATCTTTCTTATCCCTTATTTTCCTCCAGTCCACAAAAGTCATTGTCTTCAGCCCACTCGCCCAAAGTTACGTATGGCTCCCCACCTTCTGTCTACGCATTCTCTCCTCTGGAAATCAACCCAAGCAAGCGAAGGGAATACCCTGTATCCTTTGGAGACAGAATGCATTTAGCCTAGGCTTGTTTGGAATTATGTAGTTTAATTTCTTTTTATTTTTTTATTTTTTTTTAAGTTTTTTTTTTTTTTTTAAGATTTTATTTATTTATTTGACAGAGAGAGATTACAAGTAGGCAGAGAGGCAGGCAGAGAGAGAGAGGAAGAAGCAGGCTCCCTGCTGAGCAGAGAGCCCGATGCGGGACTCGATCCCAGGACCCTGAGATCATGACCTGAGCCGAAGGCAGTGGCTTAACCCACTGAGCCACCCAGGCGCCCTGTAGTTTAATTTCTTGCCATTATTTCATTCAGATGTCACTGAAGGCAACCTCAGTAACTGGTTTGCACTCACATTAGAATTGTCACTGTTTTCATATCACACATACCTACAGTTTTTGCCTTCTTTATGAGCCTATTTGCCATATAAAATGCCCTTACGTTCCAAAGTTACTGAATCTAATCCTGGTCCCTTTACCTTATTTATTTATTTATTTGAGGTAGATGATGCAGGCACTTTTCTTTTTCCCCCAGATTTTCAGTTTATTCATAAGCCAGATAAATGTCTACCTTTTCAATTTTTTTTAATTAAAAAAATTTTTTAGGGGCGCCTGGATGACTCATTCATTAAGCATCTGCCTTTGGCTCAGGTCATGATCCCAGGGTCCTGGGATCTAGCCCTACATTGGTCTCCCTGCTTGGCGGGAATCTTGCTTCTTCCTCTTCCACTCCTTTGCTTGAGTTTCCTCTCTTGCCGTCTCTCTCTCTCTGTCAAATAAATAAATAATATATTAAAAAAAAATTTTTTTTTTGTGGGCGCACTTACATGGCACTTACTCTCTCCACAAATTTTTTTAAATTGAGGTATAATGTATTATTTGTTAAAGGGGCACAGGCAAATTTTTAAGTGCACACTATTGTTAACAGTGGGCGCAGTGTCCTGCAGACTTCTGGAGCTCATTTATCTTGCACGGTTGAGTAAACATTTTTCATGTGTACATTGTTTCACTTTAAAAATCTAAAAAGAAGAATGTCTCAGTTTATTAGTAAAGTCAATAGAGACTGAGATTACCTTGCTAACATTAGAGTAAGACAAAGAAGTTTGAGGAGTATGTGTATGTTTTATGCAGTAGACGTATTAGGCCAGTTACCACAATTACCTCAGCCATGAAGACACCTGCCATTTCCACTTAGATGTTGCGTCACATGCACAAGCTCAGCCTGAAATTTCGTAGTCTTTATCAAAAGGCAAAAAAAATTTTTTTGATGGAAAAGTGTGACTGTAAAGTGTGTTATGTATTTATGCCTTTTGATATGATAGTTTGAATTCTTACTCCCCCTTCTCCAAAATATAATAACTTTAGAGTGAGAGCTGAGAATTACAGATCTCCCTGTTTAGAATCAAAGGATATACACTTGATCTTAGCCAAAAGGCCGAGAAGCGATAGAATCAAAGGATATAGAGCCAGCTGTCTGGATTGTTTGTTTTGCGATAAGGAAAATGAAATCCCTATAGACTATTTTGCTTGATCAAGGCCACATAATTATTGAGTGTTAGATGCACATTATGACTCTGTCTGGCTCTCAATCCTATTTTTTTTCTTAAACGTCCCCTGCATAATCTGGTTGTTTCAGTAGTATGCTGATGGCATTCAAGTAGTTTACAAAGATATTTCATCTAATTTGGGGAAATCTGGAAGATTTTAAATTACCCAATCATAGTTAGAAATCATATCCGGGACGCCTGGGTGGCTCAGTGGGTTAAGCCTCTGCCTTCAGCTCAGGTCATGATCTTAGCGTCCTGAGATCAAGCCCCGCATCCTGTTCTCTGCTCGGTGGGGAGCCTGCTTCCTCCTCTCTCTCTCTCTGCCTGGCTCTCTGCCTACTTGTGATCTCTCTCTCTGTCAAATAAATAAATAAAATAAAATAAAATCATATCCAAAGGTAACAAAGAACTTAATAAATTTTTATCTGCCTGACTTCATTAGTTTTCACACCAGCTCTGTGTTTTTAGGTATGTGCCTATTTACGTAATTGGACATGAAATATAGTTATGTGGTTCATGGTCGATTAAAGCAATATCACATATCAAACTTAAAAAGCTAAACACAAGTTCCTTTTTTTGTGAAACGGATTTTTTTAATGTTTGTATGTGAAAAGAAATGTTAAGTGTCTTGCTTAAAGGAATGCCAATAAATTTTAAAGGAGAGGAAACCGAATACTGTGTTAAATATGAGCATATGCAGACTGTAGGTGGAAAGTGTACAACTCACTGAAAAGTTGTTTTTGTTTTGTTAACAGGGTGAACAATTGTGTCGGATTTTCAAATTATAAATTTTTCCTCCTTTTCTTGGCTTATTCTCTGCTCTACTGCCTTTTTATTGCTGCTACAGACTTGCAGTATTTTATCAAATTTTGGACAGTAAGTCAATGCCTTGGTGATTTTTTTCTGGGTATACAAAAATATATAATAGATTTTTAGTAATTGAGTTATTTCAGATACTTATTTTATAGACTAGAGTTCATTTATATATGTAGTCAATCCTCACTGTTCACAGATTCTGTGTTTGTGAATTCTCTTACTTGCTGAAACATTTGGAATCCCCAAATCAGTGCTCACAGAGTTTTTGTGGTCCTTTGCAGACATGCACAGTGTGGGAAAAACTTGACCCGCCCAAGTGCACGTCCCCAGCTGAGATCAAACAAGGCCACCACAAACTGCCTTCTTGTTTGCTCTTCTTGGTGTCTCATTACTATAAACAAGCATGCTTTTCAGTCTGTTTAGGGTCACATTTTTTGCATTTTTTTTTGTACTTTTTGTTGGTGATTTTGCTATTTAAAATGGTCTCCATGCATAGCACTGAAGTGCTGTCTGGTGTTCCTGAGCAGAAGAAGACCGTAGTGTACCTTATGGAGAAAATACATGAGTTAGGTAAGCTTCCAGCAGGCACGAGTTACACGGCTTGTTGGCTCTAAGTACTGAATCAACAATGTATATTAAATAAGATGTCAGTACGGTGTTTTTTTTTTTTAGCAGAAGCACACGTAAGACAGGGTTGGTTATTGGTCGGCTGTGACTAGAGGCTCATAGGAGCCTAAGCCTGTATTTTCCCTGGGGTGGTGGTTCCATATTTACAAATTCAGTGTTCATGGCTCCTTTCTAGAACATGGCCACTGTGAGTAATGAGAATTGACTATGTTTGAAGTTTTCTTTTCAGTATTTAAAAAATGAAGTGTTTTCTTTTTGTGTATAAAGACTCTGTTTTCGAACTATTATATCTATAAAATCCTGAGTTGTTACTAGGTATTGTTTGGTTAGGCTTTGAGTAGTTCATTTGTTTTTTGGGATATATATTTTAAATGTAAGCAAAACAAAATTAAAATCAATTATTATAAATATCCAAAGATACTCCTTGTGGACCCCAAACAATGGTAAAAAACAAAACAAAGCAAACAAACAAACAAACGGTTATCCCAGGTCAGGATTTCTTCATTGTTTTATTAAATTATCCTTTATTATGGTAAGAACTTTCTAAATTCCTAGATAATTTAGGTCAGATTTGAACCACATTGAATACTAAAGATTTACTGAATGCCTTTCTGTGCCAGTTACCTTGCCAAGCCCTAGAAATATACAGGTACATGGACTTGCTGCTAGCATTCGGGAATACCTCAGTGTCCAGCACAAAGAATGATCCCTAATGAAAGTCGGAAAGGATATTACCTCACTGCTTCTCATTCCTGGGGATGGTTTTAGTTCCAAACCATAAATATGTATGAAAAGGAATGACCAGTCCAGATGTCACTGTGAGAATTCTGCTGTCAGAAGCTATGAGTGAGAGCAGTAGAGAATATTGAAGTAGCATGACCTTCCTATCAGAAGGGGACACCCGCTAGCAGCCCTGGTGCTTTACTAAGTGTCCGTAGTGCAAGCCTGTCATTCTAGAGTGGGTTCAGGTCTCCTTGGACAATACCTACAATAAAACTGGTTTTGCTTTGAGAAAGCCTGTTTTGTTACCTGGATATTGTAAGGTTTGTTTTAGATCAGTATTATGCACTAGTGTTGATCTTTCCTGTGATGCTATTATTTAAAATAGCTTGAAGCATTATTGTGGATGTGTCGTTGTATGTGTTCTTGTAGTTGATGCTGTTGTTTGTAGTAATGTTAAAACATCAATAAGTATAGTAACTAATTGTGCCAATTAACCTTCATTTTCAGGCATTATAATAAAACTATTTAAACATTTGTAAAGCTATAGTGTGTTAACAAAACATTTTCAGGAAGTAAATTAAAAATTTTATTTTATAGTTCCTTTTATCTTGCTTCCTAATGTTATAGTTTACACATGTACTACTATAATTTTTCTATGACTTGGTTATGAAAAACAAAATAAATATCCCAAATTTTAATATTTTTATATCTGTATTCATTAATAGTAAACATTTTTAATCTTACATTATACATTTTTCCTCAAAGTTTTAACATAAAGCCATATCTTTCTCCATATCTAAATTTCAAAAAAAAAAAGTAGAGCAAAAAAAATTCTTTCTTACAAAGTAGGGAATACTTATCCCTTTGACAAAACATTTTATTTTCTTCCTTTCTTTATAGAATGGCCTACCCGATACTCAAGCCAAGTTCCATATTATGTTTTTATTCTTTGCTGCAGCTATGTTTTCTGTCAGCTTGTCCTCTCTGTTTGGCTATCATTGTTGGCTAGTCAGCAAAAATAAATCTACATTAGGTGAGTATTCAATTATTGTAGTTAACAGAACTTTAAAGACATAAATAGATACTCAGCAAAAGTTGCCATATGATTAAATGCCAACCCGTCCTGATGTGGTAAATATCATATTTATTTCACATACTATTTTGTGGGGTGGCGACTTAGACACCGACAAATGCAGTTGTTCTGTATATTTATTGACTGTCCATTGTGTGTAAAACATTGTGTATATACGGTGGTGAACAAGGGCAAAATAGTCTAGTGAGGGACACAAAAAATCAATAACCAAACATAAAAGTAATTGCAAAATGCAGAGTGCTATCTGGGAAACAAATGGGCTGCTGAGCTGTGAATCAAGGACTGGGAACCGTGGAAGGAAACCTAGTTATAGTGGTCAGGAAGGAGCTCACCAAAACAACAAGTATTAAACCTAAGAAATCAGTCACGGTAAAAACTGTAACATCTGAGGTGGGGAAAAAGAGTACGTTCGAAAGTCCTACAGAGATGGGACGCAGCTACAACAGTGTTCAGTGGAAGTGTATACCTAGCTATAAATGATTCCGTTAAAAAAGAAGTAGGTCAAATCGATTACTTTATAGCTTAAGGAAGTACAAAAAGAACAGCAAAGTAAATCTGAAGCCAGCAAATGGTAGGAAATAATAAAGATTAGAAAGGAGATAACAGAAATAGAGAATTTAAAAAACAAAAGTTCATGGGGTGCCTGGGTTGGCACAGTTGGTTAAGCATCAGACTCTTGGTTTGGGCTCGGGTCATGATCTCAGGGTCCTGGGATTCAGCCCAGAGTTGGAGTCCGGCTCCCTGCTCAGTGGGGAGCCTGCTTGTCTCCCTCTCCCTCTGCCACTCCCTCTTCTCTCTCTCACACACATAAATAATCTTAAAAAAAAAAAAAATCAAACCTGAACAGACTTGTAACAAGGAAGGAGATTGAGTCAGTAATCAAAAATCTTCCAACAAAGAAAAACCCAGGACCAGATGGCTTCGCTGATGAGTTCTACCTCAAAAAATTAACATAAAATTTTCTCAGACTCTGTCAGAGATTAGAAGAGAGGATGATACTTTGTAACTCATTTTATGAGGCCAGCATCGGTCTAATACCAAAACCAAAAAAAAAGACAACCCAAGACAACTGTAGACCAGTATCCCTTATGAGTATAGATACAAAAATCCTCAATACGATACTGGCAAAGCAAATCTAGCAGTTTATAAAAAGGATTATATACCATGACCAAATAGGATTTATTCCAGGAATGTAAATGTGTTTCAATATACAAAAATCAATTAGCCACATTAATAGAATACACCACATTAACTGAATGAAGGAACATGTGATCAACTCAACTGATGCAGAGAAAGTATTTGACAAAATTCATCACCCTTTTAAGATAAAAAAGCTTAACAAACTAGGGACACAAGGGAATTTCCTCCGCACAAGGGACTTCCTCAAGCCTTAAATGATAAAATGCATTTCTGAGAAGCCTATAGTTCGTATCATATTCAGTATCATACTCAGGTGAAAAACAAAAATCTTCCCCCTAGCACCAGGAACAAAACAAGGACTGCCACTTTCACTAGTGCTGTTTAACACTGTACTAGAAAATCTAGTCTGAAAAATTAGTCAAGAAAAATTAATAAAGCCATCCAGGTTGGAAAGGAAGAAATAAAACTATCTCTCTTTGCGGGTGACATCATCTTCTATATAAATAACCTTAAAGATACAATAAAAACAGAGCCAATGGGGCGCCTTGGTGGCTCAGTGGGTTAAGCCGCTGCCTTCGGTTTAGGTCATGATCTCAGGGTCATGGGATCGAGTCCCACATCGGGCTCTCTGCTCAGCGGGGAGCCTGCTTCCTTCTCTCTCTCTCTCTCTCTCTGCCTGCCTCTCTGACTACTTGTGATCTCTCTCTGTCAAATAAATAAATAAAATCTTAAAAAAAAAAAAACAGAGCCAATGAACAAAATCAGCAAAGTTGCCTAAGATCAATATGCAAGAAATCAGTTGTATTTCCATACACTAGCAAGGAACCATCCAAAAGGAAATGAAAGAAACAATTCCATTTACAAAAGCATCCAACATAGTAAAATGCCTAGGCATAAATATAACTGAGGAGGAGGTGTAACAGTAGCCCACTGAAAACTACAAAGCTTGGCTGAGAGAAATTAAAGACCTAGGTAAATGATAAGACTTCCCATGTTCATATATTGGAAGACTTAGTATTGATAAGATGGCAATATGACCCAAAGTGATGTAGACTCAGTGGGATCCTGATTACGATATCAGTGGCCTTTATTGCAGAAATGACAAAGATGATCCTCAAATTCATGTGAAATTGCTTGGTGCTCCAAATAGCCAAAGCAGTATCCACGAAAAAAATAAAACAAGTCATTCCTGATTTCAAAACTTACTACAAAGCTACAGGGATCAAAACAGTGTTGTACTGGCACAAAGACAGATAAAGACCAATGGAATAGGATGATAGAATGAAAAATCCAGAAATAAGCCATAAACCTTTGGCAGGTTGATTTTCCACAAGAGTACCAAGACCATTCAATGGAGAATATAATAGTCTCTTTGACAAATGATGCTAAAACTGTAAAACTCTTAGAAGAAAACATAGGGATAAGCCCTCAGGACTTTAATATGGCAATGAATTCTTAGATATAATACCAAAAGCATGAGTAACAAAAGAAAAAAATAGAGTGGACTTCCCTAAAATTTTAAAAACGTGTTCATCGAAGGATATTGTGGAAAAAGTAAAAAGACAACCTACAGAATGAGAATAATATTTACAAATAATTTATCTGATAAGGATCCAGTGTTCAGAATATAAAAAGAAATCATACAACTCAACAAGAAAAAGACAAACAGCCCAATTCAAAAATCGGCAAAGAATTTGAATAGGAATTTTATTTTTTTTGAGATTTATTTATTGTATTTATTTGAGGAAGATAGAAAGCAGGGGAGTGGCAGCAAGAGGAGAGAGATTGTCAAGCAGACTAAGCTCCTTGAGTGTGGAGCCCAACCTGGGGCTTGATCTCAGTATACTGAGATCACAACCTGAGCCAAAACCAAGAGTTGGACACTCAACCGACTCAGCCACCCAGGTGCCCCTGCCTAGACATTTAAATAGACCTTTCTCCAGTGAAAATATACAGTTGGCCAAAAAGCACATAAAAATCAGCTCAACATCATTAATCATTAGGGCAGGATAATCAAAACCAGAGCTACCACTTCCCACCCAAATCAACAAAATAGAAAGCAAGCGTAGATGAAGATGTGGGGAAATTGGAACCTTCACACTTGGCTGGTAGAAATATAAAATGATGACTCCACTGTCAACAACAGTGGCTGTTGCCCAAAAAGCTAAATATGAAATTATCATATGACCCAGCAGTTGCACCCCTTGATCTATTCCCCAAATAACTGAAAGTGGGGACTCCAAGAGATACTTATAAGTCAGCGTTCATAGCAGCACTCTTCACAATAGCCCAAAGATAGAAACAATCCAAATGTCCATGAAAGATGAATGGACAAAAAAAAAAGTGCTATTTTCTAGACAATGGAATATTATTCAGCCTAAGACGAATTGAGATACTGATGCACACTACAACATTCATGAACTTCAAAAACACACTAAGTAAGAAGCTGATCTGAACAGGTTAGTGATATAGTTTCATTTATGTGCAATATCCAGATTAAATAAATCCATAGTGGTCATTTTCAGAGGATGAGAGGAAGGGGGACTAGGGGGAGACTGCTGAATGGATATGGAGATTTTTCTGGGGTGATGTGATTATTTTGGAACTTGGTAATTAATTGCACAGAATTGTGAATGTACTAAGTGCCACTGATTTGCCCACTAATAAAATGGTTAATTTTATATTCTGTGCCTTTCACTGCAGTTTTAAAAAAGTAAGTCCTACAGGAGAAGAGCTAGAAATATTTGTAACACTATCTACATGGCTAGAGCGTAGAAAGCTAAAGAGCAAAAAATATGCATTGAGGTTTGAGAAGTAAGTAGGGACTAAGCCAAGTAGTATCTTCTAGACTAAGATTAGGAGTTTGGGAATGCAACCAGGACTAATAAATCCTATGATCTCAAAGGACACCTCAAGCTGAGAGACACCATGATTACAGTAGTGAAGATTAATTATAGTATATTGTCAGTGAATGTTAATTTTTAACGTTCAGGTGAAATCTTACTACAGCAAATACACTCCAGTAATTTCTAGACAAAGTATCTGATTTCAGATATGCAAACAATGACTCATGGAACTCTACATCAGAGGCTAACGATGTAGTATGGTGACTAACATAACATTATAAAAATTATAATTAAAAAAATTATATGTTGGATAAATTATAGCTCATCAGAAGAAAATGAATTATTTCTAGAAGAATTTAACTTCTGAGAACTTCTAGATTTAACTTGTAACACTGAAAGGACTTCCTTTGAATGAGATGGTACTATAATTATATTAAAAGCTATATAACCCAGGGTGACAAATGCTAAGGATCTTGCAAATGGTTGCATTTTTTTTTTAAGATTTTATTTATTTATCAGAGAGAGAGGGGGGAGAGAGCGAGCACAGGCAGACAGAATGCAGAGGCAGAGGGGGAAGCAGGCTCCCCGCTGAGCGAGGAGCCCGATGTGGGACTCGATCCCAGGACGCTGGGATCATGACCTGAGCTGAAGGCAGCTGCTTAACCAACTGAGCCACCCAAGGCGTCCCAATGGTTGCATTTTTTGTAGTACCCTGACTCTGTTAGAATTTTCTTTTTTAAATAATGGATAAGAAAATCATTATACTTGTTTGTTCATGTTCCCCAAATAAAAGTTTAGACTTTGTCTCTCGGCATTATTTAAGAAGCATTTGTAGCATGATGGAAGGGACACTGTTTACCTTGTTCACGTTCCACTCTGTCATTTATTTGCTGTGTGATCTTGACACACCTCACAACCTCTCTGAACCTTGACTTTCACATGCAGAGTCGGTATAACCAGACACAGTGTTTGCTTCTGCACTAGATCTTACTTCACATAAGCCAGTAAATTTTTGGCCAGCTGGAAAAAAATGTTGCTTAGAAGAGATAAAATTTAAGTGAAATTGGAAAATGGAGTTTATTGACTGAATAAAGGAATTCGTAGAATATATAGAATGTAGAAAATACAGTCTCATTGGTTAAAGAAACTGTGTAGGTTTGTGTATCTTTACATCCATCCGTTCATCTGTCCATTCACACGCCTATCTTAAAAAGGTCCAGAAGACATTAAAGTTTTAATTTATTTGCTTATTTGTGTTTCTAATTTTTTTTTTGCAATGCACTGTGCTGCTGTAATAGTTAAAGGATTCTTTAAAAAGGAAAATAGATGTAATCGTATCATCTGATTATTTTAAAACAGAATAGGCGGTCTGTGTGGCAGAGCTACTGATAATTACATACGTATTCGCAAGAGGCTCGCCATGGATTTTTAGAGTTCCCTCATTTAGCCCAGTAATTTCTACGTATGGGGGTCACTAGATATGTTCTGTACTCACATGGTTGCTCTGCCGTCTTTTGTAGAGGCGTTTAGAAGTCCCGTATTTCGACACGGAACAGATAAGAATGGATTCAGCTTGGGTTTCAGTAAAAACATGCGACAAGTTTTTGGTGATGAAAAGAAGTACTGGTTGCTACCCATTTTTTCAAGGTACTTTGTGGTGAAAACATTCAGGTTGGAAACCAGTGAAAGTAATCTGACAGAAGAACTGTAATCCTGCATAGAAATTCCTGTTCTTTAAAGAATTATTTTATGATGCACTGTTACGTGGATGCCAGATGTCGGTTAAGGCATTGTTTCCCTAAGCATGCCGTGTGGAAGCCAGTGTCTGATAGACGTGTTTTGTCTGAAAGATGACTGTGGTCTGCTCTCTCAAACATTCCATTGTGACAGTTTCACTCTATTGTTTTGTTTATTGCTCAGTTGTAAGTTTTAATTTTAATTGTAGTCTAGGTGACGGCTGCTCCTTTCCGACTTGCCTTGTTAATCAGGATCCTGAGCAAGCATCTACTCCTGCGGGATTGAATTCAACATCGAAAAAGTAATCCCATATTTTTTTCTATTTTACTTTCAAATAACATATCTTATCCTCCTATGCCCTTTGGCTATATTATTTCTTTGAAAAAATTAGAAACATAAGATAATTTACTATAACGGTTCCCACCTGGAGTGAGGGGGAGAGGAAAGTGTGGTTGGGGAGCGGGCCATGGAGAGCTTCACTTATACTTGTACAAGTGTTGTTACTCTGGGTGGTGGGTAAACAGGTGTTAATTCTCTATACATTTTGGTTGACTGATATTTTAAATGTGATGCCTAAAAGGAAAGAATATTAAATCCAAATTAGCTCCTCTAGTGATCAGGTGAGCAGACAGTAAACTTGCCCTCTGACCCTCCAGGTCCTCGTTATAAAGAGATCAGAAGAATGTCCCTGGATTAGGCTTTGGAGATCAAATGGAATCCTCAATGCCTGCTTGACAGTGCACCAAATTCCTTTTTTTATTATTATGAACTGTTTTTGCTAACATATAATGTATTATTTGCCCCAGGGGTACAGGTCTGTGAATCATCAGGCTTACACACTTCATAGCACTCACCATATCACATACCCTCCCCAGTGTCCATAACCCAACCACCCTCTCCAGCCCCCACACTCTCAGCAACCCTCAGTCTGTTTTGTAAGATTAAGAGTCTTTTTTGGCTTGTCTCCCTCCCAATCCCATCTTGTTTCATTTTTTCCTTCCCTACCTCCCAGACCCCACACTCTGCCTCTCAAATGCCTCATATCAGGGCTATCATATGATAATTGTCTTTCTCTGATTGACTTATTTCACTCAGCATAATACCCTCTAGTTCCATCCACGTCATTGCAAATGGCAAGATTTCATTTCTTTTGATGGCTGCATAGTATTCCATTGTGTATATATACCACCTCTTCTTTATCCATTCATCTGTTGATGGACATCTAGGTTCTTTCCATAGTTTGACTATTGTGGATATTGCTATTATAAACATTTGGGTGCACGTGCCCTTTTGGATCACTACATTTGTATCTTTAGGGTGAATACTTAGTAGTGCGATTGTTGGGTCACAGGGTAGCTCTACTTTCAGCTTTTTGAGGAACCTCCATACTGTTTTCTAGAATGACTGCACCAGCTTGCATTCCCACCAACGGTGTAGAAGTGTTCCCCTTTCTCCACATCCTCTCCAACATCTGTTGTTTCCTGACTTATTTATTTTAGCCATTGTGACTGGTGTGAGGTGATATCTCATTGTGGTTTTGATTTGTATTTCCCTGATGCCGAGTGATATGGAGCACTTTTTCATGTGTCTGTTGGCCATCTGGACGTCTTCTTTGCAGAAATGTCTGTTCATGTCCTCTGCCCATTTCTTGATTGGATTATTTGTTCTTTGGGTGTTAAGTTTGGTCGGTTCTTTATAGATTTTGGATACTAGCCCTTTATCTGATATGTCGTTTGCAAATATCATCTCCCATTCTGTCAGTTGTCTTTTGGTTTTGTTGACTGTTTCCTTTGCTGTGCAAATCTTTTTATCTTGGTAAAGTCCCAATAGTTCATTTTTGCCCTTGCTTCCCTTGCCTTCGGCAATGTTTCTAGGAAGAAGTTGCTGCAGCTGAGGTCGAAGAGGTTGCTGCCTGTGTTCTCCTCAAGGATTTTGATGGATTCCTGTCTCACAATGAGGTCTCTCATCCATTTTGAGTCTATTTTTGTGTATGGTGTAAGGAAATGGTCCAGTTTCATTCTTCTGCATGTGGCTGTCCAATTTTCCCAACACCATTTGTTGAAGAGACTGTCTTTTTTCCATTGGACATTCTTTCCTGCTTTGTCAAAGATTAGTTGACCATAGAGTTGAGGGTCTATTTCTGGGCTCTCTATTCTGTTCCATTGATCTGTCTGTCTGTTTTTGTGCCAGTGCCGTACTGTCCTGATGATGACAGCTTTGTAATAGAGCTTGAAGTCTGGAATTGTGATGCTGCCAACTTTGGCTTTCTTTTTCAATATTCCTCTGGCTATTCAGTTTCTTTTCTGGTTCCATATAAATTTTGGGATTATTTATTCCATTTCTTTGAAACAAATTGATGGTATTTTGATAGGAATTGCATTAAATGTGTAGATTGCTCTAGGTAGCATAGACATTTTCACAATATTTGTTCTTCCAATCCATGAGCATGGAACGTTTTTCCATTTCTTTTTATTTTTGTTTCATGAGTACCTTATAGTTTTCTGAGTACAGATTCTTTGCCTCTTATGGTTTTGGGTGCAATTGACAATGAGATTGACTCCTTAATTTCTTTTTCTTCTGTCTTGCTGTTGGTGTAAAGAAATACAGCTTATTTCTGTGCATTGATTTTATATCCTGATACCTGAATTTCTGTACAAGTTCTAGCAGTTTTGGAGTGGAGTCTTTTGGATTTTCCACATAAAGTATCATATCATCTGCAAGGAGTGAGAGTTTGCCTTCTTCTTTGCTGATTCAGATGCCTTTTATTTCTTTTTGTTGTCTGATTGCTGAGGCTAGGACTTCTAGTACTATGTTGAATAGCAGGAACACTACTGTGTTCCTGACCTCAGGGGAAAAGCTTTCAGTTTTTCCTCATTAAGAATGATACTTGCTGTGGGCTTTTCTTTGATGATATTGAGGTATGTACCCTCTATCCCTATACTTTGAAGAGTTTTGATCAAGAAAGGATGCTGTACTTCATCAAATGCTTTTTTAGCATCTATTGAGAGTATCAGATGGTTCTTGTTCTTTCTTTTATTAATGTATTGTATCACATTAATTGATTTGCAGATGTTGAACCAACCTTGCAGCCCAGGAATAAATCCCACTTGGTTGTGGTAAATAATCCTTTTAATGTACCATTGGATCCTATTGACTAGTATTTTGGTGAGAATTTTCACATCTGTGTTTATCATGGATATTGGTCTGTAATTTTCCTTTTTGATGGGGCCTTTGTCTGGATTTGGGATCAAGGTAATGCTGGCCTCATAAAATGAGTTTGGAAGTTTTCCTTCCATTTCTATTTTTTGGAACAGTTTCAAGAGAATAGGTATTAATTCTTCTTTAAATGTTTGGTAGAATTCCCCTGGGAAGCTGTCTGGCCCTAGGCTCTTGTTTGTTGGGATATTTTGATGACTGCTTCAATCTCCTTACTAGTTATGGGTCTGTTCAGGTTTTCTATTTCCTCCTGGTTCAGTTTTAGTAGTTTGTACGTTTTTAGGCATGCATCCATTTCTTCCAGATTGTCAAATTTGCTGGCATATAGTTGCTCATGATATGTTCTTATAATTGTTTGTATTTCTTTGCTGTTGGTTGTGATCTCTCCTCTTTCATTCATGATTTTATTTATTTGGGACCTTTCTCTTTTTTTTTCTGATATGTCTGTCTGGGGGTTATCAATCTTACTAATTCTTTCAACAAACCAGCTCCTAGTTTTGTTGATCTGTTCTACTGTTCTTTTGGTCTCTATTTCATTTATTTCTGTCAGAATTTTATTATTTCTCTTCTCCTGCTAGAACTTCCTGTTCTTTCTCCAGTTCCTTTAGGTGTAGGGTTAGGTTGTGTACTTGAGACCTTTTTCGTTTCTTGAGAAAGGCTTGTATCACTATATACTTTCCTCTCAAAACTGCCTTTGCTGTGTCCCACAGATTTTGAACAGTTGTGTTCTCATTATCATTTATTTCTATGAATTTTTTCAATTCTTCTTTAATTTCCTGGTTGACCCATTCATTCTTTAGTAGGATGCTCTTTAACCTCCATGTATTTGGGTTCTTTCCAAATTTCCTCTAGTGATTGGGTTCTAGTTTCAGAGCATTGTGGTCTGAAAATATGCAGGGAATGATCCCAATCTTTTGGTACTGGTTGAGACCTGACTTGTGACCCAGGATATGATCTATTCTGGAGAATGTTCCATGTGCACTAGAGAAGAATGTGTATTCTGTTGCTTTGGGATGGAATGTTCTGAATATATCTGTGATGTCCATCTGGTCCAGTGTGTCATTTAAGAGTGCACTGTATTCTTAATGCTTGTTCAAAACCTATAGACATTATCTGAGCCATGTCAGTGGAAAGAAAAGGGAAGGAGTCTTGGAAATTTAGTGTCTGGAGACTTTTGCCATTGCTTGAAGTCTATTCTGGTTCTAGTCTGCCACGAATTTGAGGAAGACCTCAAAATTTGATTCTGACTTTGGTACTAACTAGCAAAAGGCAAAACTATTTAAACTTTTAATGTTATGTATGCATTTGCAACTTTGAAACACTAGTTTTACATGTTTAAGACAGATTTATTTGAATAAGGCAATACCTCTGATTTTGAAATGAAAGCTGATAGCGAGAGCATAAGCATTTCATTCTTAGTTTAATTTTAGAGATTTTCTTAGTTGGGAATGCCATGTACGTAACACCTGTACCCACACTCCTCCCATCTCTTGTGGCTTTCTTATTGATCACAGTACTTCCTATGGTGGAGCCCATCATGATCCCAGAATTTTTCTTGAGTCACTGACCCTGGTAGCCATTCCAAAACATTTTAAATTGTCACCAGATGAAGCCTATTGGCCACCCCATTCTTAGGCTGACCTTGGTACAGACAAGACTCTACAAGTTAATGAGGAGGCCATTCTGATGTGATTTATGGGGTCATTCAAAAGCACCAAAGTCTCAGTGGGCTGTGCCCTCTGAATTTTGGTTTGCTTGACCATTCACGGGTTAGGGGTTTTTCTTATATCTTGATGCAGAAAAATCGCCTGTTAATAGATTATTTAGAATGTTTTCACTTTTCTAAAGTTCACTAGCACTCTTCAGTCCTGTTTTTTGCCTTTTAAGTGGTTTTCGTAGTTCAAGGAGGTTTGGGTCTCTGAGATAGTTGTCCTCCTTCTACTACGTGTACTGCAGGCTTTGGGAGAAATCCTAGTTCTCGCACTGTTGCCTGGTTTAGGTGATCTTGTAACCACTATGGGCTCCTTTTCCCTTTCCTTTAAATTTTGGGATTGGATTTCGACAGCTAAAGTATCTTTTATGTAATTCTATAATTTCCCCCTGATTAGCCCACGTCAAATTAGGAGGGCAGGTGATGATCGCTCCCCCGTACTCCAGAGTTTTATGTCTGTCTACTCAACATTCGCACTTAAATATCTAAAAGTCGTCTCCCACTGAACAGGAGCAAAGTACAACTCCTGATTGTCAGACGTCGTCACCCTCCCCTTTACCTCAAATCTCATTCTCCTCCTTTCTTCCGTATGGCAGTATTAGTGACCCGGAGTCTCCCAGGTGCTCAGGCCAGGAACCGAGGAGTCATCCTAGATTCTTCTTTCATTTACCTTGCATTTACTTCATTGACCAATCCTTTGGTGTGCCCCTTCAAAATACGCCAGTAATCCCAGTACCTTCTTACCACCTTCAGACTGCTTTCTGGTCTGAGCCATCATTTCTCACATGGATTATTTTTATGCCTTCCTTACTGATATGTCTGATTCCATGTTTGCCTCTAGCCTGTTCTCCATTAGAAGAATCAGATTGTGTCGCTCTTGTGCTCAGAACCCTCCACTGCCTTCCCATCTTAACCAGCGTAAAAGTGAATGCATGTCCTTACCTTGTCTGGTCTAATCTGACCCCAGTGTCTCTCTGATGTCATCCCTTGCCACTTTCCCATCACTCACAATCCTCGGACACGCAGATCTTGTTGGTCCTCAAGTATACCAGGCCTGTCCCTTAGTGAGTGCCTTTGTACTTGCCAATTCTTCTCCCTCACCATTTTTCCTCCTTGTATCTGAATGTTCTGTGACCTTTTCTTATTTCTAGCTCGGGTGTAACTTCACAATAGAAACCATCTTTGAAAACTCTTGTAAAGTAGCAACCTGCTCCTCCACTTCCCCATACCTCTCTTTTTCTCTTGTCATAGGCTTTTCTGTCACCAGACTTATTATATATTGGCTATTTACTATTATTCCTTCTCAATTACAATGAAATTTCCATGTGATCAAAGACTATATCCATGGACCTAATTGGTACTCCGTGAATACTGTTGAATGAATGGGTCTTTCCTTGCCATTTGTTAGAGTCTTATTAGCAGTAACGAATCTGCAAGGAGTCCCTAAACCAGGACCTAGTTACTATGCTGTACCTGGTCCCTCTCTTGAAGAATGATGAGAGTAAAAGGTTTTTTTTTTCATGTATATAGGAGACATGCTTTTTATTTTTAAAGATTTGCCTCCCAAATTTCAACAAGGGGATGTTAGAGTTGCACAAAATTGAAATATTTTCTAATTTTAGGTATGAGGTAATTATTGAGGAACAAAAGCTTATCTTTTCAGAAATGTAGGATAGTCAAACTCACGTTATGTGGAATTATTCTTGGAAGAATTTCAAGTATTTTTTTTTTCTTTTGAACATTATTGTGATTACTATTTCAGAGTATTCTAAAACTACACAAACAGTTTCTATGCCAATATTTTTTTTCTATCTAAGTGAAATGTTATTTTCATGTATATATTTTCATGCCATTCAATGTCGATATGTAGCATGTCTACTTAAATTTTAAAACTTACGTTCTTCTTTTAAGACTCTTTATGCCCCAAATTACATGTCACATTTGTAAGACCTGATGATGTCAGATGTTTTCAACATTTCTGCAAGATAGTGCTCAAATTTGTTGTTTCTGTTTCAAAGATGAAGGATAGAGAATTCTTTGTTCAAGACTAGTTAGTCCACTTTAGAAACACTAGGACAATTTTTCTCAAACTTGTCTTTCCACCATTACCTTCATATATTATTTTCCATATCCATATACCACTTACAAACCCTTATATTTTTTATTTAATGTATTTAGTTAAATTGACACAGAAGCGAATTTTTATCTTTTTTTAAAGAACAATAGTTCTTTTAAAGATTTTTTAAAAAATTTATTTGAGAGAGAGAGAGTGCTAGAGAGAGCGTGAGAGGGGAGAAGGTCAGAGGGAGAAGCAGCTCCCCGCAGAGCTGGGAGCCTGATGCGGGACTCGATCCTGGGACTCCGGGACCATGACCCGGGACTCCATCCTGGGACTCCGGGACCATGACCCGAGCCGAGTTGCTTAACCAACTGAGCCATGCAGGCACCCTGAAGCTAATTTTTAAATCAAACATTATATCACTATCATAAATGAAAACTTGGTATAATTTGCCGTAAATAGAATATAGCTTAAAAAATAAAATTGATGATAAAATACTTTTAAATTCTAACTAGATTCCCTCACCTGCTAGAGTAAGAGGCAGAAGCCTGTTCTCTGTTTTTAAAATGGAGACTTGCCAGAGTTAAAGATTGTCAACTTACTGTATTGAGAAGAAGAAAAGAGAATGGAAGGAAGAACAGTTTTCTTGTTGTGAGTTAGTGTGAACATGCCTTATTCCCTGTGCCCCAAATTCTCTTGGGAATCGGTTTGAATTCTATACTTTGAGAAACACTGCACTCAGTACTATTCAAGAGCTAACATACGATTGTGCTGACTATTATTATTATTCAGTCCTGAAAACCATCCGTTTCCTGCAAAGCCATTGCGAGAGTCCCAGAGCCACCTTCTCACTGATTCT
This sequence comes from Mustela nivalis, assembly GCF_964662115.1. Lineage (NCBI taxonomy): Eukaryota > Metazoa > Chordata > Mammalia > Carnivora > Mustelidae > Mustela > Mustela nivalis. The sequence goes on along the minus strand of NC_139039.1, from coordinate 19,247,871 downwards.
CAGTCTTGGACAGAGAGCAGCACAAACCCGGGAAAAGGCAAAGCTGGTAAGGGTGTGCTTACTTGGCTGTTTTAATAGATTTTATTTTTAAAAGTTGAAAATAGTGCAGAAATTCCCTCATATTACCTACAGAATCTTTCTTGCTTCGGAGTTGAATTCCCATGCTAAATGTAGAGTTATCTTTAAGAACTTCTGTTTTTAAAGTACTTTGATTAATGTCTGTTAGCTGAAGATCATTTTTGTGAAAGATCTGCATTGCTTTTATCCCAGATTAAGAAACAAATAGTTACTACTGCCTATTTAATAAAATGATGCAAATATACATATTTAATGGAAAATTTTAATCAACTTAGACAAAAGATTGAAAAATATCTAGTAAAAAAGATCTTAAATTATATGATTCCTTTACTTGAAGATTTCTATCCAGTAAAGTTACTGCATAATTACCATAACGTCAGTTATTTTTTCAAATCCCACTCACATTTCTCTTATTATTGTTGTTGATTTTAATCTTTAACTCAGTCACTATAGTTTATTGGCAAAGAAAAGGCAAGGCTTTAAAGTTAGGCTGAATTTTTAGATCCCAGTTTGGACACTGAGTTAGTGTGTGATGTTTATAGTAACCTACCCTCTTCCATTTATTTATTTATTTATTTATTTATTTATTTATTTTTAAAGATTTTATTTATTTATTTGAGAGAGAGACAGGGAGAGAGAGCATGGGTGAGGAGAAGGTCAGAGAGAGAAGCAGACTCCCTGTGGAGCTGGGAGCCCGATGCGGGACTCGATCCCGGGACTTTGGGATTATGACCTGAGCCGAAGGCAGTCGTCCAACTAAATGAGCCACCCAGGCATCCCTAACCTACCCTCTTTTAAATGTAACTAGTTTCCTTCCTTCCTCCTCCCTCCTTCCTTCCTTTCTTCTTTCCTTCCTTTCAACATTTTGTTTATTTATTTGAGAGGGAGAGAGCACAAGTGGGGTTGGGGCAGAGAGGGAGAAGCAGGCTCCCCGCTAAGCAGGGACCCACCCCCACCCCATGCAGGGCTCGAACCAGGACTCCATGTGATCATACATGCAAGTGCATGTGTATATGTGTGGTGTCCCTATAAATAAGTATAAAACCATACATCCATGATTAAGGAACTATTAGCCAGAAAATCTTCCCTTTATTTCTAGTCCTTTCTTCAAACCTTCTTCTAGTGCTGCCTGACTTCGACTCCCTGTGCTTTATTTACTTTTTTAAAGATTTTATTTATTTGAGACAGCATGAGAGAGAGAGAGAACTCGGGCAGTGAGAAGGGCAAAGGGAAAGGGAGAAGCAGGCTTGGCTGGATACAGGGCTTGATTCGGGGCTTGATCCCTGGACCCTGGGATGAGGACCTGAGCCGAAGGCAGTCAACTGACTCAGCCACCTAGGTGCCCTGGCTCTCTGCACTTTAAAGTGTTTTTGTTTTATTTGAAATCTCTTTGTGATTTAGTGATAGTGAAAAATAGTCCTAAGTAAAAATTCTAAAGTCATTAATTAATCTTCAGTCACATTCTCCTAAAATACAGGCTTTCTTTAAAGAGTCTTGTTCTCAAGGAATATCCATGCCCTCTGAAGAGCCCCATGGTGTGGGTGTCCATAACTTCATCTCTCTCGTCACCTTCAAATCTGCCATTCTGTCTTCCAGTCTATGCGAAGGACTAGACATTGCCTAAACGAAAATTGATGCCACCTACTAGCCCTTTGAATCCATTAGTTTCCTTGGAGGCAAAGAAGTGATGTATAGTTGGGGGTCAATTTTCAGGGGGTAGAAAGACAATGAGCTCCCTTTCTTTCATGAGGGGTTCATGTTACCTCGTATAGTTCTGCATTAACATAGAAGCGATTTCTTAGTTTCTGTGTGCTGTTAATCATTTGGCACATTAGGTTAATTTTCTGTTACTTGGATGGATGAATTGAGAACTTGTTTAGAGTTTAAAGAGTGCTACAAAAGAAGGAAGAGAAACATGAGAAGGATGGGTTGAGAAAGGACTTAAAGGTTAGTTTCACCAGAATGATGTAGAATTAGGAAGAGCACCCTACGATGATGTGAGGGTTGCCAGGTCCAGTGTATCTTTCATGTTTTTGTTCACTCCTCCCACTCCCTTAGGTATATATTTTATTTATTTATTTGTTTGTTTGTTTGTTCGTTTATTTAGAGAGAGGCAGAGGAAGTGGCAGAGGAAGAGGGAGAGGGAGAATCCTAAGCAGGTTCCACGCAGATTCCCCACTTGGGGCTCTATCCCAGAACCCTGAGATCTGACCTGAGCTGAAATCAAGAGTCCAATGCTTAACCCACTGAGCCACCCAGGCATCCCCTGTATATCTCTTTTTAAAGTGCCTTTTGTGACACTCGTAGTTGCCAACACTGTATCGTGTGTATGTGTGCGTTTCTGTGTGACCATCTTACAAACCTGTACTAAGCACAGGGCACCTTTGGAAGCAATATATTGGGGAGATTCAGGGATGGATAAACAAGTCTCTGCCTTGTATTTGTTCAAAAGCAACACCTCCCCCACCCCCACAAACAAAATACTAATTTTTGTTCTTTCTTGAAGGTATGAGCAATCCTGCATTAACCATGGAGAATGAGACTTAACTCTTCAAACAAAATAAATTCATACTTTATGAAAGTAAGATGTTTTTCCTTTATTGTCATGTTTTATACTTTTAACAGCTTTTCAGTTCCCTTAGGGCAAATAGGCCATAAATATTATTATTGATTTTTGAGTGACTGAAATTTTAAGATGTTTTAGTTCACCCTTGAAATCCTATTATTCATGCTGGAGAACTCTGAATGTGGACCTAGCTTTGGGGTTAGCTAGTGTGTAACATTAACTTGACAAATAACAGAAATAAGTTGATGAACAAAGTTCATTTTTATAGCAATACACTAAATGGCAAGGATTGTTCCTAAACTATTGAACTTTACATGATGAATTTCTTGTCATATGAAAGGGCTTTGCAATTTTTTTTGTTTTTTGTTTGTTTGTTTGTTTTTCATCCTTCTGATATACAGAAGTTATAACCTTGACCATTTATCAGTAGAATCTCACTGGGTCTAAGTGGTGAAAGATAATTATATCTGTTAGTGCAATCATCCCTATTTTTGGTTACAGTAGGACCCTGTAGCATGTGTTATCCTTAAAATAACAAGGGTTCCAAATCATTTTAAGCCATAAATTTTTTTAAACCGGTTGCTCCAAATCAATTTAAACAATCTTTAAAAGATTATTTACTTATAAACCTCCCGTCAATACAAAAAGAGCCCCTTTGGAACAAAGCCGTAAGCATCCAAACAAGACAAACTGTATGTATTGTTAGCATAAACCCAGTGTAGAGTTGAACAGTAAAGTTATCAAGACAAATCTTTATTTATAAAACTGCAGTCTAGAATCCTAAAGTCTAAAGAAAGCAAGAGAGGGGAATCTAAAACAAAGTCGTTCATGTCACAGTGCTTCACCAAATCTGCTTTTTTTTCTTTGTTTTTTAACCTATTTTAATCCTCAAAATCTGTTTTTTAAATTTGTTTCTTTGTTTTGTTTTGGTTTTTATGAGTAGCTAGGTGATAACTGCAAAATACTGATCTGGCAATTTGCCAGTTGACTGATGTTTTGGTTTTAGATGACTGTATATGGTGGTGTAGTAGATCAGACTAATCATAACTATAGCTAGCATAGTGAAAATTTAATCTTAATTTGATAAATAGCAAAGAGAATATTAAATTTCTGAAAGTAATTCTTAAAATGTAACTCTGAATCCACAAATTTAAATCACTAATACCACAAGTAAACTATTTTGTAGAAATAATTCTATAAAGCATATAAGGTTTCATAGGACTTTTTTTTCAGTATTTGAATCATTAGTTCTAATTACCAATGTTTCTGAGGTCATATGTGTTAAATATTTTACAACTTTACAGAGTAATATGTGTGTAAGTCACATAGACTTCTCAGTATTTTGACACAAGACCAGTGTGGTTTGATGATCATTATCCTCAATACTTTATACAATACCAGATCCATAGTTGGTTCTAAATAACCATTTTGTAAATAAGTGATAGAATAACATAATTAAAATTAAAAATCTCACAGAAGCTTGATTTTATTACACATGAATATATGACATTCGTGGTCATAATAACCAAATGGCAGCATGAATCAGCTGTGGTGTAAATTTTGTGATTTTATGATGTCGTGTTTTTCATTCTATTGACCTAACCAGTGACATTTAAATGTTTCTTTAAAAAATTGAATTTTCCCAATTCAAAATAGCTACTATTCCAAATAGTTTTTTTCTGCTTTACCTCTCAGACTTGCAATTCATTCGTTATATTATTATATATTATAGTAAATAATGTTACCTGATACTGATATGCTTAATTTAATTATATTACTGAATATTTTCATATTCTCTTTTCTTTTTGAAGAATATTAGTAAATGACCTGTGGGCTTTTTATAAAATATTAGTTCATCATACTTTGCAGAGTTATGTACTTAGACCCATAGTACTATTCTGTAAGTTCCATTGTCTTTTCAGCCTTCCCTCCTACTCAAGTAAGAACTGCTGTGCCTGTACACACATGAAATTTCGAAATGATTTTCCTAAATCCCTATTCCAACTCTGCTGTCACTCCTAAATTCCTACTGCCCTCGGACACATGCAGAAAGGAACACTTTTGAGGCCTCAAACCGGGAGCATCAGCATCAGCTAGGAGCTCAATAGAAATGTGTAATTTTGGACATGGATCTGGTGAATCAGAATCTGCATTTCCTGCATTTTAACAAAATCCTCTGGTCTTGTAATATGCACATTATAGTTTGAGAAGCACTGATGTAGAGTTCTGTATTCAAGAGCATATCTGAGCTCTCTAGCCCAGAAAACAATTTGGAACAAGGAATGTTATTCAACAAACATTGAATGAATTGGTTTAGTTTTTTTTGTTTGCTTTTTTGTAGTTAACACAATCGTTTCATGATTTCTGTTTCATTTCAAGGTATCAATGCTGTAGGTGGAAGGAAGAGGCTTCCCACAGGAAGGCACCGTTGGGCTGTTGCTCCCATTTCCCTTTGGCTGGATGTGCAGAATATGAATTGGTTAGTTCTCTCTAAGCTGTTGCATCAAAAACATAACATTTTTAATCCATTATACAGGTTGTTTCAACTAACATGAATTCCTGTTAAATATTAGCAGTATTAAAGTTTATGAATCAAGGGCAGAAATACCTTCTATTATAAAACCTTGGAATAAAGTCATGGGCTTATTTTCACCCAAATATTTGGGTAGTGCAATGTATCCACATAAAAAGCCCTTTAATCATCTGATTTTCTAATTCAGAAAATTGAGCCTATTAAGATACTGAAAGTTAAAAGATTTCAAATTAAAGTATAATGACAGCTTTATCAGTTACCTGGGAGGTGGAGGTAGCATATCAGACTTGTTCATTCCCTCTCTTGTGACTCCAGCCCCAGACTGAGTGAACTATAATGACTATGAATTCATTATAAATTTTAAGTGGCCTACAGTTGAAAATTACCACCATTTTTGTCAGACTTCAGTCTAATTCTAGCCTTTGTTCACTGCTGGAAAAGAAGTATGATCATTGAAGCCTGAGTTCACTGATAAGTAACTAGCTAGCAAATTTTTATCACAACTAATACATTACGATTATATCCAAAATATTTTTCATCTCTTCTGATCTTCTTAAATTGAGGGAAGATCTATAAAAACAATTATGAAGATTGATTTATAATCTTTTTTTGCCAGTCTGGCTTTTTTTAAAGTCTCATATTTTTTTAGGTTATTTGTTCTCTTGAACATAGCAAAAATAATGAATTTGTTCACAATTCTTAATGGGCCAATAGATTAATCCTCCATTGGTATCTGTATTATCTCTGTGTCCCGTCATCAGAAGTATGACAGTTAAACTTCATCGTTCTTCAAATACTTAACGTTAAATTATGCAAATCATTAAAAGAAATCATGTACTTTTAGAAATTTAGTTCAATATGAACTAAATGGTGTGCTGTTTGGAAACTGAATTTAAGGTAAACTAAAGTGGTGTGTTTGTTGATGCCAAAATGTTCGGCTTCAGTAAATATACTAGGAAGCTCTTGTGCCTTGTATGCACTATTTGAAAAAGTTTTCCTTTTTTTTTTTTTTTTGAGTGGAGTGTAAGTTTTGTAAATGTTAGAGATTAGAATAAGCTTTAAACATTTTTTGGTACTGATTTTGAGAATTTAAAGCAGATTATCTTTTACAACTTACACAGCTAAGGAACTGGTATTTAATCAAAAAGAAAATACTAAACTTTTCAAAATCTGAATTAGACAAAAATGCAACACATGATAGACTAGTAGACCAGAGGATAATGGAGTAAACAAGATCCTTACAAATATTCATTCTTTCTAAAAATGTAAAGTTTTATATTTAAATGAGTTTGTGGAAGAATCAATGTCAGTCAAATCCATTTTATAGATCATTTGAGTGTAATTCTTTGCATAATAGGATGGCACTCTTTTCAGATTTTTTTTTTAATTTATTTTTTTTAAAGCTAAAGACATTGATCTGACAATCTGTTTCAGGAACTCTTGGAAGATATGATGCATTTTTACTTTTTACTTTTTTTTTTTTTTTTTTTTACTTTTTACTTTTAAAGCATTTTTTGGTCATCATTTTTTTATTACCTGAAGTGCCAGATTGGAACCTATAGCTACTGCTGGAAGTCTTAAGGGCGACAGCATCACGTGATGTATTAAGAATTATATGCAGCCAGGTTATTTTCAAAGCACAGTACTATAGCCATTTTTGTGGACAGGATTCTGTGACGTGTTCTTTCTCGTCAAAATAGAAGAAAAGAAAAAAAAGGGGGGATTTATTCCTTACCTTGCTAGAGTACTGTTAAATTTTTCCGTTAGGTCTTTTGTGTAATTATTGAAATACATGAGTCAGTACACATTAGAATCAGACTCAAAAAAAATTTTTTTATAAATAAATTCTTTTCCATTAAGTTGTAAGGGTTCCCTTTTTGTTTTCATACAATGGGTAATCTTTCAGGTGTTTTTTTTGTTTGTTTGTTTTTAATCTAAGTGGTTATCATTTTTAGAGGTGATGGCGTATCTCACTAGATATGCAGTACGTAGTTTACCTGAGTGAATAAAGCATCAAATAGACCTACATTTTGTACATATTTATAAAATTACCTTAAAAACATTTTAAACATTTTGTTTTAAAAATTTTAATTGTTCAACTTAAACCCGAAGACACTTATACTTCAACTATCCTGAGACTCCATTTAGCTGATAATTTTTTTTCCTGTTTTTAAAAATTCTACCATATAGGTAAAATTTTTAAGAATTTTTTTAAATGTTGTACAAATACTTCATATACTGTAGTTAACTATTTGCCGCTGTGCAGTGAAGAGGGTTTGTATTTTCAAAGATAAACTTATTGCATCGAAATACAATGATGGGACATTTAAGGCAGTGCTTATCCATGAATTCCCTTCTGTTCTACCCCATAATAAAGTCTGGTTGATCACCTTTATTAGCTGTCTATATGAAATTTGCCTTTGCACTGACAATCGAAATCACTTTAAAGTACACTTACTTCTCCTAATAGTCTACCAGAATTACTACAGACAAAATTGATCTACAACCTGGTCAGAACACAGGTCTTCTGAGATAAGTATGTGTCGGTAAAATGATTCTGAGGACAATTAGAAACAGACTATGAAGCTTGAGTACTGTGTGCAGCAGATAAATGGGGAATACGGCATGTTTGACAATAATTACCTTCTTTAGAGAAATCAAATACAATGGATTTATAGAACATGTTCTTAAAAAGTGAAGGCAGTAATCACGTGAGTCATGCTTCGTGAAAACATTGTTACTCCATTATAATATAAACTAGCAGATATTCCCTATTTTGACTTACATGTGTCCCACAATACAATGTTCAGTTTATTTCCATCCTCAGAAAAAGAGGATGTAAGAGGATTTTCTATCACAATGCAGCCTCGGTGACTAAGAGCTCATCCTTTAATTGTTCTTACACCAGCAACAAGTGAAGATAGGGCTGCTTGGGCAATGCCTAACAAATCACTTTGCAGCTTTTTCTCATGGCTGGAAAGGTACTGCAAAAAGACAACTGGTGACAATGCCCAAAGGTAGATCTTTGCTCTTGTTTGTAGCCAGGATTCAGTATTTGTTAGCTTACTGTTGGGGGGGAAATGTGTTAAGATGAATCGTCTTTTGACTGACTTCTGAGCACCATCGAAACCAAAGGGGGTCTTTTGATCAGTGATTTTAAGCTCTGGTTTATGCTATGTCAAGGAGCTCCTCATTACCCAGACACTAGCTTATGATTTATATGATTTATATACATTGTTACTCCATTATGATTTATAAAAACTATCCTTCAATGTTGCATCTTCCAGGGAAGGTTTTACAGAGTAAGGCGCTCTCCTGACCTGAATTTATTAATACTTAACAGTTCTTGTTTGACAGATAAAGGTGCTTAATGGAGAAAAAGGAAAAAATAATGCTCCAAAAGTAGAATTCTGTTGATGCCGAATTAAAAAATTGATTATCACAGAAAACTTCAGTTCTTCTGTTGTCTTTTATTCAACTATGAAAGAAAAGCTGTTGTCAGTTTAGAATTCGTATCTTTTTCATTAAGTATAAGCCTCCTAAAGTCTAGATTAAAAGCATCTTAAATGACCTAATCAAACATTTATTGTGAAAGGTGAATAATAATAAAAAGCAATCTTAATTACACACTAATCTTAATGTAACATGCAAACATGTTTCAGAGTTCTTTAAAAAATACCCTCAGGCAAACAGAGGCTGCAGATGAGCCCAGAATGGCTACAAAGAATCAACTGGAGGAAAGACTGGACACACACGTAAGGCTCAAGTATGTTTTTGTTTACGTTCTTCTCACAAGGTCTTTGCACTAGTTTAAGATACCAGCTAACAATGAACAGGGTTTATTCTTATTTAGAAAAAAGAAAACAAAGGTGACAAGTGAAATGGGTATCAGCTGAACCAGAACACCTTACATTTTTACAAGGTTTTAAATTTGACCAACCCAACCCTTTTCTGCTCCATGTATATTTTCACATATTAGGGATTGTTAACACATTTGAGTAGATTTCACTTGGACTGCATTAAGGTAGTAGTTTCTCAGCTTCTTTGAAAATAGTCTCACTTGTATTTCCATACAGACTATGAAAAGAAACCAGTGCTTTGGTCACTTCAAACTTAGCTTTGATTTCTCAAAGAAATACAGTAATAGCTGGAAAGCACTAGAATATCTGACTGACTTAGAGCCAAGGAAAAATACTCAAAATCCCTTTTCATTTTATAATTAACTGTCGATGTTGTACTCAGTGGCCTCTATCTTCAACCAACTGTTCTTTCCAAAGGCTAAGTCGTTAAATTTTATTTCCTCTAGACATAATTCTTTGGGCTACTGATTCAGAAACCATGACCTAAGTATCAGTAAATGGCTTTCTTGGCTAACAGACTTTGGTTGTAGCCTCACTTTCATTTCTTATTTTTGTGAAGAAATCACGATGTGTTAAGATACTCCATTTTAAAATGTCTATTGCTTTCCCAGTACTTGGGCGTGTTGTGATGAGTGCTTGGTCTGCTTATGTCAACATATATTGTGTTTTTTAGCAGTTACAGTATCATTCCTTGACAAACTCAGTATTTACCATATAATTTGGGTTAGAAAATCCACATTCCAGTGTGCCTTCAAGGCACAGCATTCAAAGTGCAGTTTTCTTGTTTTGACATAATGATCTGGTAACAGGAAAAAAAAATGTTTTTGTACAGATAGACAAAGCGCTCACATCATAGCTGCATCACTGATTGTGTTGCATACCAAAATGGAATGTGAAATGCTAAGAAAGCCATAAGCAGTTTCTGTAGCTGCTAGTCAACCTTCCTGCTGTGGTGCAAAAGTAGCCATAGACAGTACAGAAATGATGAGTGTGGCTGCATTCCAAGAAAACTTTATTTATGGACACTAAAATTTGAATTTCATAATTTTCACATGTCAGGAGGTATTATTCTTTTGATTTTTTTCCCCCAACCATTTTAAAACCATAAAAATTGTTCTCATCTCTCTGGCCTTACAAAGATTGGCAGCAGCCTGGTTTGGGCCTGTAGGCTGTAGTTTGCTGACCCTTGCTCCAAGAGATTTAATTGAATAAGGTGAGTCCAGAGTTAATGGCTCAGGAGCATTACAAAATTATCAGCCAAATATCTCAAGTCCAAAAGCTAGATTTAGTTAAGGTCATAATGTTCCTCTTTTAGAAGTAATAAAATAGTATTACTGCTTAAGAGACAGAAACCAAAACTGACACAAACTAAGAAATTGAGCAACTATGTGGCTATTCAAAAGGGAATCTTTGTAATTCCTATTTTTTTAAGGAGGTGAAGATCAAAATAAGAAACCTATTAGATTATCTGCTATATTGTGTCAGCTTTAAAAAGAAGCTACAGTAAGTCATATCAAATGCATTACTTTGTCTTTAAGAATAAATGCCTTCGTGGAAAGGAGATAAAAATCAATTCTTAACATCTAGTTGAGGTATTCATAAAGAATAAGCTGACAGTGTTGAAATGCAAAAGGCTCCATTAGACTCATTATTCAACTAACAGAAACTAGACTATTAGCTACAGTTGAAGTTACCAAGTTATTAATAATAATACACTAACAACTAGTTACAGTTAAAGAAGTTACTGAGTTCTGTTCAGTTGCCCAAATTAAAAAAAATAAAATCTCCCAAATAAATATTTTTAAAACAAAATTACCAGTCATCAACATATATAAGAAAACATTTCTGAAGGCTTTATTTACAAAAGCTTTAAAAACAAATAATACCCTCTGTTTTGCAAATAACGTTTTGTTTAAAAAGGACCACCCAGTTACAGCATTGTAATATAATGAATAATGTACAAAGAAAACAAACCAGTGTGGCTAACATTTTAAGATTTGCTAGTATTACTGATTCAAATGTAGGTGACACACATCATAACGTGTAGTCTATCATTTCAGGGAAGAGTTAATGATTACCAAAATGTCTTCCTACACATGCTCTGGTCTGGTCACATATTCTGCATGGCTAAATATTTCAATCTCTTTTGTCAATATATATAAAATAGATTGCAAAGATATACACAAAAAAATAAACAAGCATTACACTCCTCAGGTAATTAGCTATATATATAGCCATATATATATACACACACACACATATATGGCTTTATATATAGAATATATTTTTGTGTTTTGTTTTTTGCACCAAATCTCTTCATTATTTATTTTTGTAACAACTATGAAAGCACAATTTTTTGTCTTCTAATTTAATTTGGTACAATACATACCTAAAGACTTGCTATCTTTGGACTTTAATGAAATTGATTTGTGGAATCAACAAAGCAAGAGCATCGTAAGTATGGCTATAAAATGTTTAAAAAATTAAAAATAAGGTAAACAGTGACAGAGTAAGAAGAAGCAGATCAAAGGGAAGTGTGCTATCATAAAATAATGGCGGCTTCAATTATCTTGGATGCCAGTTTCCTGGCAGACATTAAACATCCAATCACAAGGGGTTTTTCCTGAAGGGTGTAAAGCTGGTTTGAAAAATTCTTCAGTCACAGAGCAGCCTACACATGCCAATGAGAAACTGACAGACACTAGATGTGCTTGGAAGATTAAACACCACGTACAGAAACAGCAGTTACTAAGCTCTCAGTAGTTTTTTGTTCACTTTTTTTTTTGTAGTCTTGCTGAATCAACCGTTTGCACAATGCATGTGCTATTTCCGTGGGTCAAAAACAAGTAAATACTGTATAAGGTTGGCAGATGGTCATTTTTCCAGCTAAGAGCAAGAAAAGCCAAAATTTCTGATAAAACAGAGGATTTGAGTCAGAATCACTCTCTAAAGTGCAAAATTGATGGTCCACAATCTCAAATAGCTAAAACTCCTGCAGAATAGAAGGGAGACATGAAACAGGGAAATAAATTACAGTCAGTGCTAGTTAATTTAGGAAGGGGGAAAAACAAACCAAGCCCAAGCAGGTGAAGTTTATCAAAATATTCAGTATGATACGGGTTTCCCCACTCTCTGTCACACATGCCTGCTAACAAGTATATTAAGTTAAGGCCAAATTTAACCTGAATGCTTTTCTATTTATTAAGATCTGAGATAGGAATGGTCATACTAGTACTGAAAGGCAGAAAATAAAATGGGCTATGAAAGAAAAAAAAATAGTAATATCTATTGTTCAAGGGATTCAACGAGAGATAAAACCTATATACAAGTTTGTGTGTAGCTCAAATAAAAATAAAAGGACTATTTCATGTCATGACTGCTTGTTGGCTTCCTCTTCATATGCATTCCCTGTGCCATTCTGTACATAGGATGAACCAGAACCAAGGCCATACAAATGACCACAATATTTGGCATCATCAATATGATCTTCAAAGAACATCTAAAAAGGAATTTTGGGGAAAAAAAAAAGATAATTTTAACCAAAAGGTACCACTGGTAACTTATATTTCAGCAATGTAAGTACTGACTGTTTATTAACTAAAATGACAGCTCTTTTCTATGGTGCTCCTTTGAAGCCACACATTTTAAAATTCAATGAGTAAGATTAACGTTCTCAAGAAGTACAGAGCTCAAGAGAAACCAAAGAAAAAGATTACTAAAAAAAATGTATAAACAAGGGTCTTTCCTATTAACACTTAGATCAATTTATGAGAGTTTGTAATCATGGAAAAATGGCAGGAATTCTTATTCCATTAATGTAACAATACTCAATGGTCACAATGAATGAGCATTGCCAATGATCGGAGAAAAACGTTTAGGCTTCTAAGTAGCCTTGAGTCTATATGCAAGGCTGAGTTGGCTGAAAACAAACCCTGAACACATCCTGGACAGTGAAATCTGAACATTCACACTAGGTCACTATTCTCGAAAAAGCCAAGGAACATAAAGATGATAAATTAGTAGCAGAGAAATCCACATTAATTGAACCATTAAGGTATTTTTTAAAATGCAAAGCTGAAAATCCAAAAGATTGTTTTAATTCTCTAGTGTAGCACTGGAAAGAAGTACAAAACAAAGTATTTATTTGTCATGAATAGACACAGTCCAAATCACTTCTGACTCAACACCTGGCAAAACAACTATTATGCTTTCTATTATTAATACAACTGCTACAGAAGTTTTAAATTTCCAGATAGTTCTCAGTCAATTCTTGAGTATCTAAGAGGATATATTCAGAAGAATTCTAAAGTTGTAGTTTGCAAAACGGAAAACTTTCTTTTTGCATTTAATTTATAATGAGGTGTACCTGCATCTATCGCTCCATTACTAAGCTAGGAGGAGCCTTTGATTCACCTAGCTTTATATTCAGTATTGCCTTTTGCCACTTAAGGGGCTCTGCTCAGTATGATTTTTGATTCAACAACTACTTCACATTTACTTAACCATTTGAGAATTTAGAACCTCTTAGTAAGACTCAATCTACTAAAAAGCACTATATAAGCATTACTCTACAAACCCTCAAAATGCTGAAAAAATGGCATAAACAAATGGTATTTTACCAGCAATTTAATGCCTATGAGAAGACAATGCCAGGGAGACCTAACATGTAGATCCCTTGACTTGGCAGCGACAGCACTGATGTGGTCTACAGAAAGAATTCTGGAGTTCTGCTAGTAATGTGTGTGTCCTTGGATAGAAGTTACTAGTCTCTGGCTTCAGTTTTCTCATCTAAGAAATAGTCTGGTTGGACCTACATGATTCCTAAGGTAGTTTAAATTGTTTCATTTTTTCAGTCTATGAAGAAATCATTTTTTCAGTGCCCTCTGAACTACATTTCAGGAGGACTTATTTTTGAACACTTTCATTCAAGTGTGTTGGACACAGCCTACATGCATCTCTAACCACGTCTTCATTTAATGAGCACTTATTGCCCAAAAACGTTTGCCGTTAGATTTTTTAATGTTCTCAACCTAACAACCAACTGAGAAAAAGGCACTGATGTCTTCATACTTCTCTCATTTTGAAAAAGGCCATTCCTGTGAGCAATGAATCAGATCCCGCTTGATGCTGTGGTCCTATCCGTTCCAGCTCTAACTGTTCAGCAACTTCCTGTAAACCACCCTAGAAGAAAGAAAATCTGCCTGTCAACACAGAAACAGTGCAATGCCCAAATTCACAAGTTATATAACTTAGACACTGACCAAAATATAAATGGACTTATTTAGCACATAAAGATGGACCTTATGACGATCCAAAAAAAAAAAAAAAAAAAAAAATGTGAATTACAAATTAAAGTATTTGTTGAATATGGGAGAAGTTTATAATTTAGTAGAAAAGGAGATCCTAATTGGGAAAATTTGTGTTCATCATATGCTTTAAGGCCTGTGACAGGCAAATAACATTCCTGAAGATTTGGGGGAAGCAGATCCTATACATGGGAACAGGTGTACAGGGGAACATTTATCAAGCACATTCAGTCAATCCATCCATCAATATAAAATGACCATTGGCAGCTTCTCTCCAACTTTCCTAAGCTTCTCACCAATCCATCTCTAAGTAGTTTACCCTCATAATTTGTATAAAACAAAGCTATTGTGATTAAATCAGTCCTTAAAAATCCACAAAGTGCTCAATTATGGTTTTGTTAAAAAGAAGAGTATGCTGTTATAAGAATACAACTCCTTATGAGGGTCTAAATATCTGCTTATGTTAATATTGCCAGGCATGAAAGCAGAGAAAAAGAATGAAAGGGAAAAGTAAAAATAAAGGAAGAAAGAAAGGGAAGGAGAATAATGGCAGGGGGGAGGGTAGGATATGAGTAAAGAAGGAAGATAGGAGCGCAACAGAACAGGCCATTCAGCATGGCTGACCAGAGGTCAAAAAGCACCTTTTGTCATTAACCTAAATTTAACACAGCAGCTCACTTGGCATATTCAGAATAGCTGGTGTACCTAGAAATTTTCCAATATCACACACATGGTGAGCAATAATTTGATCCTGTTCCTAAAATATGTCGTTGCAGAGACATGTCAGATTTTAAAAAGCACTTCTAAAGCCAGATGAAAACATGTGGGTCATGGATTCTCAGCATCTAATGCTTTCAGGGATGGACTGAGTTTCTATAGCAATAAGGCTATCCTATTTCAAGTTCACTTGAGTCACAGCGAGAAGTCTCTTCAAATTGCACACAATCCTGCTGCTCTTAGGTGCTCCAAACAAGGAGTGACCTTTCTTTAAAACTTCCCCAGCTATATGCCATATTCTGTAATAAGGCAAGCAAACTTTGGCCAAAACACTACTTCTCTTCTGATTATAAGTTCAATTATCAAAAGCAAAGTTTTCAACTTCTACACTGTTTCTTTCTGCTTAAAAGTAAAGCACTTAAGGTTTTTGCCATCTCCTAAAAGTATAATTTTATCTGCACTTCTAAAAACCTGGAAAGAAAATGTGATCAACCTGATGCAGGTTGTATCAAGCAGCCACTTCACCTACACATGCTTTTTAGTTGCAGCTTAAATCCAAACACAGCTGGAAAAATAAAAAATAAAAAATAAAAAAAAAAGCCCTTCTACTCCTTGGGAGTCTAAGCCACCGAGAGAATTCATTCTCAAACTGAAGGAGCACTTTATTGATTAAAGAAACATTCCTTTTTAAAGAATTCATGTTCAGAAATAACATTATTACACATGCATTCAGCAATGTCAGAACGTAAGCTACTGTCCAGACAGGACCTAGACGTTTACAGAAGCACTAACATCTTGATTATCTTTTAGGCCGGGGAAAAAAATCTTTAGCCATGTTAATTAACCCTAGGAACATAATCTGTGACTGGAACCAATAAAATAATTTTTGTCCAGGGAAAACTCTGTTTGCTACATTACTGACCACACTGCTGGCCAGCTCAGATTTTATCTTGCATGGATAGATTGTGCGCATGTTGGACAGCAAAACTTGCACTTCTGTGCATGACAGCCTCGCTAGTCCTCACATTTTCGTGCAGGTTTATGATTTTCAATCTGGCAAAGATGAAAATCTGATTCTTGGTTTGAATTTTGTTGAAAACTTATTCTGCCAATATACACTGAAATTCTGAAAAAGGATTTCCTATAAATAATTTATGCAACAATAATAATTAATAACCAGATAATATAATCACATTTAATACAAAACTTGAAATATGGCTTACTTTGAGATTTTTGCAGCTTTTCATGAGGTACTTCACATCATAAATGACAGGAAAAAATAACCGAAGGATCTCAAAGAAGTCAAGTTCTTCTTCAGGCAAGTTAGAGTTGGTCAGGATTTTGATTAAATAGCCAAAGTCATAACCACTACAAAAGGGTTAAATACAGAACAGAGACATATAAATATCATAGAGATGAAAAAATAATTTTTTTCTGATACAAATTTTAAGTGAGCCACAACTGTAGCACAAAAAAGGAATCAACCAAAAAAAAAAAAAGATCCCAGCCCCCCACAAAGAGAGAAAACAGACATGTTTCTAATGATGCAATGATAATAGGAAAATGCCATCATCTTACCAACAGTGATACGAACTTCATTCAGAGATACTAGAACACAGATCTATACTAGCTTCTCAAGTCTATAGTCACTAGGTTACTATTTTTACTGATCTCTAAAGGAAGAACTCTAAGCATCAAACCACCCATAGATGTCTCAAAAATTGTTAAATAATTATGGAAATGGAAAAATATGAATGAGAACATGGCTAAAGATGTCAAAATGTAGCAGAATTGGCAAAAATAATACAACTCTTCCCATATTTTACATAAAGAGGTCATATGCTTCAAAACCCAAAGTGGGGTGCCTGGGTGGTTCAGTCAGTTAAGCGTCCAACTCTTGATCTTAGCTCAGGTCATGATCTCAGGATCGTGAGTTCAAGCCCCAAATTAAAAATAAAAGCCCAGGGCGCCTGGGTGGCTCAGTGGGTTAAAGCCTCTGCCTCCAGCTCAGGTCATGATCCCAGGGTCCTGGGATCGAGTCCCGCATCGGGCTTTTTGCTCAGCAGGGAGCCTGCTTCTCCGTCTATCTCTGCCTGCCTCTCTGCCTACTTATGATCTCTGTCAAATAAATAAATTCTTAAAAAAAATAAAAATAAAAATAAAAACCCAAAGAGTAATTCCTTAATGAAAGTATTTTCATTTTCCTTAGATGATTTTACCAGTCATTCTCTTCCCTCAAAATTCTGTTCCTATGTCATATGGCTCCTCAAGATATACTAAAGGAAATGCTGTACTTCTCAGTAAACACTGAGAACTACTATCCAGAGAATAAAATACCAACTCCCACACTTTCAAGTCAAGATCTCCTAACTCTACTGTTTTTTTTTTCCCCACAGCTTTGTATGTCCCCACATTCCTGTGCCTTAATTGCATACCCTTTTCCTCCCTGTCTACCTTTACTTCAAGGACAAGATGCCTTCCCCGAAGAGTCTAGCTCCCAGTGATTTCTTATACAAACTGTTTCCTTGTACTACCCTTTAAAATGCATTATTGTTTCCTCCACTAGTCTAGTAGGAATCACATTTTTAAAAATATCTTAAAATCTTTTACTTCGCATAGCTGGAAGTCAGTACATATTTGGTGAGAGGTGGTATTAACGTATCTTTTGGGGGATACAAATAAAATTTCTACTTAATGTTCAGAACTACTTCTAATTTTAAAAAGAAAAAAAGAAGCTTTACCATTGAAGACAGTTAAGGAATACCAAGGTATAAGCAATTAACAGTAGAAACCTTTAAATTTCTGGTAATTGGCAAGGAAGTGACTGCTATCATCCAACTAAAGAGAAGTCAATACAGCATTTACTTATTACTAGTAAAAGACTGTACAAGAATTTAGGATTTATAAATTTCTTAAACTAGTCTTTATCTCATAGAAATAAGAGATATTAGAATATTAGAATATGATGAAAATATTTAATGCCATTTACAATAAAATCTTAACATACCTTGACAAATACTGGAGTCTAATTTAGACTATACATTCTAAGAAGACATGAACCCCTTGTTTCTCTTTATCTTAATATCCCCAAGGCCTAGCATGCAGTATTTGCTCAGAGTATTTTTTTGAATGAAAGACTAAGTCATACACAGCAGAAGGATGAAGGTTTCTAGTCATGACCAGGAAAGTCAAACAAAACAAAACAAAACAAAACCCTGAAAAATATTCCTAATGTTAACAGAGACTTCAGTCTTGTCTCCTGAGGTATAGGTTCAAATGGAGAACAGAAAAAAAAGATGACAGGTGACAATTAATATGTTCAATACTCCTAACTCAAAAACTACTGCTTAGTACTACAATAGAGTTTGCAAAATGAATAGTCCTTTACTACAATCATTCCAGAGGCCAGAGTTGGAAATTTTAAAGCATGCAGGATTGTTTCTATTTTTTAAAAAATGTGTGAAATGGACCCAATATAAGAACATTAATAGAAGGCCAAATAAAATAATTCCCAAGGCCACTTTTAGTCCCTGTGCTTCCAATTTAATTTAGTGTACCTCAACAGAAGAACTTTCTTACCTGGAAGTCTATTTTGACAAAATGGAACTACCTTCCTTTCTTTTTTTTTTTTTTTTTTTAAAGATTTTTTTTAATTTATTTTTTTGACAGACAGAAATCACAAGTAGGCAGAGAGGCAGGCAGAGAGAGAGGGGGAAGCAGGCTCCCCGCTGAGCAGAGAGCCCGATGCGGGGCTCGATCCCAGGACCCTGGGATCATGACCTGAGCCGAAGGCAGAGGCTTTAACCCACTGAGCCACCCAGGCGCCCCACTACCTTCCTTTCTAAATATTCTCTTTCCAATCCAATTTTATTTTATAGTAAGAATGAAAAACAACCATTTATTGAGAATTTACTGTTTGTAAAATCTTTTATTAAAATGCTCTAAACATATTATTGATCATTAAAACTATATATTTACCTAAATGATGCCTACCTGATCACTCCTCTTTGAAAAAAAAATTAAAATCCACGACCCCCCCCAGTTTTTTTCTCCACAGTACTTATCAACAACAAACCACAATATAAATTTCATCATTCAAAAAGAATTGCCTATTCCCACCAGAATATAAACTTCATGAGGCTGAGGATTTTTAGTTTAATTCCTAAAATCTTATACCAAAGTGCTTGGCATTGGTAGATATTAAATAAATATTTTCTTAACAAACGAATGATTTCATTCTAAGGCTCAGAAATGTTAAATAACCCCCAGTAACATTGATTCCAAATGGCATTGCTGGATTTAAACCAAGATCTACTTTGTCAGCCTAACTCTTTCCACTATGTAATACTCTCTCACTGGCTAAAAATGAAATACATAACTTTAAATTAACTCTTAAATAGACCAACATTAGCTTCTTGAGAAGAGACTGCTATGTGGCAGCCAGTTCCTTATAGAACTGAGCCTGAAAGTTCTGAAACAGTGACCCACACCAAGTGTGGAGCAATTAGGAAATAGAAACACAAATGCCGTTTTCAATGCAATCTTTTTACCTATGAAATGATAACCATTTGACCCCTTCGCAGAGGACCACTCCCGATGTCATAAGAAGTTCTGCAAAGTACTGGGTCTCAATTCCTTCCTCCTCATGTTTTTTAAACTGGATGCCAGATGTTGTTAGTAGCTCTATAGAGTCCTGGGCATACATGTCCTCCCTGGCAGAAGAAGAAAGACAACCTTCAAAAATGCCATTCTTCAAACAAACCATTTTTCTCCACTTACATCTACAACCTACAGTACCAGAAACAATAAAACACAGGACTGGCCTGGGTCTGATTATTCCAATGCTTCACATATAGGAAGGAAAATACAATTTAAATATTAAGGTTATTATTTTAGAAAAGTGTTCAGTCAATCATCTTTCAAAGCAGTCCAAGGGTGAGATTTTAATCTTTACTACTGATTCAATGTCATTAGCCTTTCCCAAGTTACATATATTTAACTGAGTTTGAAAAAAGGGTCTTCTACTCACCAGGGGCTACCACCACAAAGTGAAAGACATGTTCTTTTCAGGGGCTTTCAGTCTCAGCAGCCTTTTTATTGCTGCCCCATGGAGCTGTAGCCACAGGGGTGGGTGACAGCCTATATCCATCTCCCATGCTCCCAGCAGCATCAGGAAGGAGAGCAAGAGGAAAACATCTGATGTGGCTAAATTAAAACTACATTCCATCCTAGAGAAAAAGGAATCTCCTCCTCTCACTAATGATGAGCCTTTCAAAGGGCGCCAATAACCAGTAAAATGTTTAAAATGGAAGACTTTGCTATAAGAGCAATAACTTCTTCTTCTAACAATCTTAATCCTAGAAAATCACCTCCCAAAGATGAAGCCAGGAAATCTAAATATAAACTAACCATTGAAGATTTTACTTAAGCCAAAAAGAAAGCACTAATTTCTAAGCATGAACACACCGGTATCCAAATGTTAAATTAAATTTTAAAAAAGGATCAAAACGAAGGTACAGGTTTCTGAAAATACATGGTAAGTATTTTGTGCACTGCCCACTGGATTTTTTTCATTTACTTTTTAAATAGCAAGAATACTGGTTTCCACCACTTAGCAAAAGAAAATTCTATTAAAAGCTTTAACAAAACTAATTAAACCAAAAGAAACATTACATTTAGGTGAAAAAGTGTTCTTACAGTCTATTCTCTGGAAATCAGTCTGCTTCTAAGTGTCTTTGAAAAATAACAAAACATAATGTTGTATGGTGCCAAACAGTAAATATAGTTATTGTGGTGAGCACTGTACAATCTACAGAATTGTTAAATCACTGTTATGCACTTGAAACTAATGTAAGATATGTGAACTATCCTTAATATAAAAATTTAAAAAACAAATACTAGCCATTGAACATCTTTAAAAAAAGAGGGACCTGCAATCATCACTTTAGGTCAAAATTTCCCCTAAGAAAAACCCTTTAGGAAGGATTTCTGAATAAATCTAAGAAGTTTTTTTTCATTAAACAACAGATATCATTGGCCTTATTACACTAAAAGTATGTATCTTAAACAATTAAAATCTCACTCATCTGGCTCTAATGCTCACATTGAGAGGCATACTTTAGCAAATTATAACCAACCCAAAGCGTAAGATTCTTTCTCTAGGCTCACATTATACTGAGCCATATGCTCACTTTATCTTTTAGTACACAGATTCAAAAGGGCAATGATTTTTGTCATTTTTGTTTAATGTCTATCACCACATCAAAAAACTTGTGAGGTGGAACAGTGAGTGTTGCACTACTTAAATCAGAATTTCCCAAACTTGCCCAATGACAGCAATCATCCAGAGAGTGTACCAAAAATATGGGTTTCCAGGTCCTATACCTAGACTTACTGAATTACAATATCCAGGAGAAAGATCTGGGTAAATACCTCAGGTGCTTAATAATCAACAAGTTTAGTTAAAAAAAAAATGTATAAGATTACTTCTTTCTCTTTTTTTCTGTATAGTTCACATACCTCAATGCAGATTAAGCTGATGTACTATATTTCTTGGGAGTAAATATTTTAAAATTTAGAACCAATTCCATGCTTTATAATACCCATTAGAAGAGAAAGCTGAAAGTTCCACACAGGTAAGCTAATAAATCTCTAAATAGAATGAAGAAAATTTCCTGCTGGTATGGAAAACTCTGTAATTCTTATAATTCAATTCTCCAAATCAATTCAAATTCAAACCTCCAAATCCCCTTCCCATGGTATCCATTTCAAGTTTTTTTTAATTTTTAATTTTTTTATTCCAAAATTCATTGTTTATGTATCACACCCAGTGCTCCACGCAATACAAGCCCTCCATAATACCCACCACCAGGCTCACCCACTCCCTTACCCCTGCAAAACCCTCACTCAGTTTGTTTCTCCAGAGTCCACATTCCCAAGCTCCAAAAATCCTAGTACATGTAGGAATATATTAAAGGATGGAAATCTCAAAAAAGTAGTCAAAACATTGTTTAGTCAAAAGTGTAAGGACTACTGCAGGTGCAGGTACTGGCTTACTGATTATAACAATCTGTTCAAAACACCAGGGAACAGTAATGATTGCTCCTAACACTCATCAACTACTAAGTTTAAGGAGGCAAAATATCTAGGCATAATAATTGAACTTGAGTGAAAGCCATGTGCAAATACCTAAAAAAGGTTTTCCCAAAAAGCAGAGATACAAGACTACTCATCTCAAACTATATCCTAAAAACAGAAACTAACTTAACTAGGTATGTTAAATCCCATAAATATATTTTTTCATCCTTTCTTAAAGTAGGCTCCATGTCCAACATGGGGCTTGAACTCACAACCCCAAGATCAAGAGTTTCATAATCTATGTACTGAGCCAGCCACGTGCCCCTACTTTTTGACCTGCCTACAAGTATAAACTTAGCCTACTACACAAATTCACATTTTTAAACACAGACTCAAGATTTTATAATTTGGAAATGCTTTCCAACCTCAATCCATTCCTGGCTCACCATACATTTTATATTTTAAAACATGCACCCTATATATTTAAGTTTATGCTAAAAAATCATGAGCAAAGACAAACCAGAACACAGACTGTTACAAATGCACAAACGGTCACAAAAATTAATGTTTTATGAACTCGAACCAAGAATATGTAACATGCTCAAAAAATCTGCAAAGACTATATGAAAGACAACATGAACAGCCTGCAACTCTATACAAGACAATAGCCTTTTAGCCTTCAAATGCCTGGGCATTATCCTATAAACAAAATCAAAACCATCCTCTGATTCTGCTGTCCTTTCCACTTAGGGTCCTCCCTGTATCTCCTCTCCTCTGCCGTTTTCCTTCAGTGAATTACCAGCTCCCTGTCTGTTGCCGCTGAACCCACAATCTCCTGTAATCTCTATTACACTATCAAAATGATCTTCTCAAATAATAATTACTGTAATCATCAAATTGCTGTTTTAGAAATTTGTTCTTATCTCCTTTGATAGGGATAGCTTTCTTCTGCACAGCTCACAAATATTCTACTTCAACTTTCATTTTACTATCAACTCCAAATTCAATTTAGAGAGAACTCCTATACATTGATCATTATCTAACAAATTCTAATTTTTGGACTTTGGCAATGGAGAGCAGACAGAAATGTTACAGGAACACAAAGTTCTAAAGACCATGACCAACCTTCCTCAACACTATACCCCCTGGCACCTAACCCAACTGCTGACACATTCTAGGCACTCAATAAAAAAGTCAATTTTTCATCTTTCTACAAAATATCCAAGATTCTATTCATGGTACTCTGTTTTCCATATTAAGTAGTCCCAGTTTTATCTTCCAAATAATCATTTCCACTTAAATAGTATATTCCACTATATCCTTCTCCTTAAAAACATCTTCTTAGACATTAACAATAGCATAAATAGTGGCCAAACCTAGTAACAAGTAGCTCTCTCTGTATAAGAAAAAAAAGTCTTTCAAAGATTGTAATATGGCAGTTGTTATAACAAAGATGTTTCTAGAAAAGGAAAATGTCAATTTTTCCAAATTGGAGACATAGACGGGTCCACCTCCTACTCATGTATTTAGATCACAATGGTATCTCAGTTGAAGAAAGTGTTCTAATGATCAAATTGGAAAAAAAGGAAAACAGAACAAATGAAATGGTAAAGAACTAATTTTAAAAATGGTTATCTTTTGAGAAAAGGGCAAAAGACAATTTTCAGTGTTTCAGAATTACAGTACTTATAAAAGGTTATTACCAGTTTGAATAGAGAGGAGTAATTTTTACCCTTTAAATTCAACAAAGTAAAACAGAAAATGAGGCTAAACACAATGTAATTATAAGCCATAGTACTGCACCATTAACCACATTACTCTCTAAAATCATCAGCTCTGCTTTTTAGAACTTACATGCTAAATATCACATTGTTGTAGAGAGAATGGGAGGTTCTTACATTGGCACTACTGTTAAATTGTCCCACAGCTTCTTTAACTATTTTCTGAAGCAGATTTAAGATCATATTACACAAATACATGCTGTCAAATAAGACACCGCAATATTTTAACTTAATTTGAATGTCTTAAACATTTCCCCACCTTAGAGTCAGTTTGTAAACAATCTGCCCTCAGCCAAAACACTCCAGACTTCCCTAAGCTATCAAGACAACAAGTAAGGAAACTCGATTTCAACCTTGGGCTTGAGTTAGAATTTAGTTTCTGAATGGTTTCTGAAAAAAATACCAAGTTCAAGGATACCATTCTCTCTCCTATGTTAGTTCTAAGAGGTTTTGTGGGGTGATCGGGGAATTTAACTATTACATAACTATTGTATAATTATATTGACTTGACTAGAAAATGCACTCAAGTTTCCAAGAAATGTCTTACTACCCTTGACATGTAATCCATTGATAGTCTGGAGTTTGTAATAAAAGTATCTCCACATGAAGGATAATCACTACAACAAAGATATATATATTTCAAATTGCACACAAAGGTTGAAAGTAAAATATAACGTAAAGGTTATTTTTCTATCAAGAAGTGTCTTGAATACCCAAAGTTTTTCAGATTTCAAAAAAAAGTAGCAGTCATACTTTTCAAACAACATCTTTAAAATTTGAAGTATTTGAATATAAGGTCTTCTTTATCCTAGTTCTTTCGTTCCATTAGAAGAAATCTAATCTCTTGAAATTTTAGGTTTTAAATATTTCTAGGATAACTGCCAAATTCAGTTAGCATTTCATTCACCATACTTAAGAGAAATCAATTCCTAAAATTAAGCTAAAAAAAGTTTGGGTTATATTTATTTCCCACTTACGTCAAATTAAATTTAAAATTAAACTGCCAAGTTGAAGTTCCTGGAGGATATTCTCCTTGCTCATTCATAAATGTCAGTCCTAGCTGAATTATCTTTAACAAGTCTACATTACATCGCAATAGTTGGTACTGATAGTCAGCATTGCTCCTGAATTCTCCAATAGGTCTTGCAACCACACCTGGAAACTCGGTATCCTGTAAAATAGTTTTAAGATTCATTATTTACTAAATGACCAAAACCACAATCCATAAATTCTTAGCATAAATCATTAATTTTTGGTTCAAGTCAAAGAATCCTGTTATAGGTAATTTTTTACACATTTGTATTCAAATACAAAATTACCTTTTAACTATGAAGAGCATTACTTTTTAGAACCATAAAACAGAACCAAACTTAATGACTTTTTCTCATTTTAAATACACTGTCAGAAAAAAATTATTCTGTATAAGATATGAATGATAAATGCACCAAGTACTCTATTCCCAAGGAAGGGGGGAAAAAATCAAAAATTCACATTTCTCAAGGGGTATTTGAAACTGTGTTCACAGTATGCTAGTGTTAAATGAAGAACTGATTAAAAAGAATGGAAAATGCATCATACTTTCCGATTATTTTTCTGAGGTAAGGTTTGTCTAAACATCAAAACCCTCTGAATTTCCTGGGCTAAAATAGCACTCTCTATTTCGTGAGAAAACAGGTCACCAAAAATTATGTGATACCCACTTATTCCTGTAGAATGTTATCATGTCTCTAATGTCACTCCTTATCATCTGAGAAATGATCACTATATATTTTTGTGGGATAAAAAACAACTTCTGGGCACTTGGGAGGCTCAGTTGGTTAAGCAACTGCCTTCGGCTCAGGTCATGATCCTGGAGTCCTGGGTTTGAGTCCCACATCCGGGGCCCCCCTGCTCTGCAGGGAGTCTGCTCCTCTTTCTCCCTCTGCCTGACACTCCCACTGCTTGTGCTCTCTCTCTCTCTGTTAAATAAAATCTTTAAAAAATAAACAAAAACTTCAATTCTAATTATGGGTAAGTACACTTTTATTAAATAAGTTATCTATGTACACTCAAATATTCGTATTTTCAACAATCAACCTGCCCCTCCCCACAAAAGCACATTTATTTATTTGCATTAAAAATACTGAGGAAACGACACTGTATCACTTTACTTTTAAAATTCACATTGGGAAGCAAAAAACAAAATCTGGATACCAAAAACACTATGAAACAGTAAAGAAACTAAAACTCTAAATACAGTCCAACTCAACAACCACTTTACTGGATATTTTATTAACACAAAATGCTACGTGTGTTGTGGGAGAGAAAGAGTAAGACACTAACCCCTTGCTTTGTGGAACTTACAATCTGGAAAACAGTACAGTAACTGTAATAGATGTACAAAATACAGCAGGTAAAGCAGCAAAATAATTAACTCAATAGATGGTCTAGGTAGATTAAATACTAAATGCAAAAGCAGAGATGCTTAACAGCATAGTATGTTCGTGCAACTCCACTGCTGATTAAAACAACAAAAAAAAACTGCAAATCAACAGTGTTCCACTGGGAGGTCTGATTTTTTTTTTTTTTTTTTTGAGAAAGACATGCAGGAGCTCCCTAGCTTTTTTGTGCTCATCTGGTATTATCAGTTAAGCCTTAAGTGTTGCTGGGCGCTGACCTGGCACTCAGCCAGGTTCTAATGTTCTTCTGTCGTTGAGTATGAACAGTTTTACACTTCAACATCAGATAAGACCACTCCGTAATCATGACTAAACGCAGACAAAAACATAAACATTGTCCAAACTACAAAAATGGTCAAACATCTTTCCATCTTGGCTAATGTAAGTAAACTACTGTTTCTTTATAGCTTTAGTATCATTCTAGTCTTCTCTCATTCTATTTAAGACTTAAGATACCCTGTCATAGAATTATCCCAGCTTCTCAACAGCGTCCAATCCAGAGCACGACCCTGCCTCCTTAATCCCTCCCTAAAACTACCTGACAAAAGCCAAATCCTAAAGTCTTTTCTAACACTCTTACTCACATGCCCCATGTTTTCAGTGGTGTGCATTTTCCCTCACTGCAATGAGTAATAAACCCAATTTGTCACATTGCAGAAGTGTTCCTGGTGGTCTCTGGTTCGAGGATATTGACAAAATTTCTTTTTATAATTAATCTCTACAATATTAAC
Organism: Mustela nivalis; assembly: GCF_964662115.1. Taxonomy (NCBI): domain Eukaryota; kingdom Metazoa; phylum Chordata; class Mammalia; order Carnivora; family Mustelidae; genus Mustela; species Mustela nivalis. Next base: position 19,220,784 of record NC_139039.1, on the reverse strand, counting down.
CAGATGAACTGAATTCAAGACTTTAATATCCCTGTTCCTCTTTTATAAGAAGCATCTTCAGGATTTGATGATAGGCATACCATAGCAACGTAATTATATTTTCTGATAACTTGACGAATTTTCTTCATCTCTTCATCCAGGTTGCAAGCCCAAACTTCACAAATTCTTTGGCTATGATCTACAGTTGCTGCTGGCATAGTGAGGGCACAAGAAGTCTAGATGCCAAGCATCAAAATGTTATACTTGATTGAAGATTTGTTTCATAAAATACTTTATCCTTTATTTTTGTACCTGTCAAAATAAAAACCAGTGGAATCAGAAATATGATTCATAGATGAACTGAGTTGATACAAACCTAAAAGATTATTCAAAGTCCTTGATTTGTAAGAAAATCAGTTTGGGAAATGACTTGACTAAAGTCACACAGCTTATCAGTAGGAAAAAGCAAAAGACTGAAAAAGGTTTTCTGGTTCTAATACCAATGTTAGGCAAAAACAGTTTTTTTTATGTGTACGTACTAATCGTTTTTTAAAAACATTAAAGATTGCTCTGAATTCCACTCACTCTCTGAATAAAACTTTATGAAGACATCTATTTCCACATAGAAAATGAAAAGTTAAATAGTGATATAATGTGACTGATCAGATGTTATTAGGACAAAGGTAATGTTTATTACCAGCATTATGTCATTAACAGCAAATCTGATTTAATTACAAAATCTCATTTAGTGGCATTTACTGAAGTCAGATTAGAAGGTACTTTTTAGTAAACCAACAACAACAAAAAGAGAAAACAAAAAAAATCTCTTTCTGAAAAATAAGTAACAGCCACAGAAACTGTTCTAATGTCCCTAACTGCAGGAGGAAGGAAGAAAAAGGTGTATGCATTTCGAACTGTTTCTCATTTCCTAAAAACCCAGGTATAAACACACATCTGTCCTTCTGTCCAAAAACAGCATCATGCCACAGAAAGAGTACAGACCAACATTTTGATTCTTGGACAGAAAAATTCCAAACGCTCCTTCATTTTTCACGGAAGTCTGAACAAATCCTAACAAACCAAGGTAAAAAAGGGAATTATGATACCTCCCAAACACTTCAGTCACACATGGAACCTCAAGTCCTCTAAGAACAGAGACCAAAGATCTAGGGGACCCCTTCTTCATTACCCTCCCCACTCCCCTACACACCCACACACACACCTTCATTACCCTTCCCACTCCCCTACGCACCCACACACACACCTTCATTACCCTCCCCACTCTACTACACACACACAAACACACACTTCATTACCCTCCCCACTCCCCTACACACCCACACACACACCTTCATTACCCTCCCCACTCTACTACACACACACACACACAAACACACACTTCATTACCCTCCCCACTCCCTTACACACCCACACAAACACACACACCTTCATTACTCTCCCCACTCCTCTAAACACACACAGACACACACACACACACACACACACACACACTCTCTCTCTCTCTCTCAAAAAGACCCTGTAGCCTCCCATTACTTTTCCACCTCTGTCTCTTTACTACAATTCCAGAAGCCCTGACGAGGCACCAGAGGCCTTCTCATTACTGGAGATACAATCTCCGTGCTGCAGGCTCCCAAAGAATCGAAAACAGCACAGAGCCACTCAAGTCATAGATAACTCTCTTCCCTGGCAGAGAGCCACTGTGAAGGTGCTTGATAACCATTTACTGGGGCCAGACTGACGCCCAAGCACTGCTGCCAGAAGAAATATGAGGAGCTGAGATCTAGGCCACCGCCCTCCACTCCCAATTTCCGTCCAACAACGTCGAAGCCCCAGGTACAAAGCCTTTACGTCATCACTCCGCGCCACCCCCTTGACATACCCTCAGCCCGTTACCCTGCCCCCCCTCCACCCGCCGCCTAGCTTTTTCCTTCGCCAGCCGCCTTCCAGCTGGCGCCATCGCTCACCATCTCAGGTTCATCGTTCCCGCCCCCTTTCTACTTCCCCAATCCGCCCCTCCCCCCGGCAGACGCAAGATCTACTTGTGTCGCTGAGCTCGCGCTCCTCCTCCTCCTCCTCGCCATAGAGACAGCAACCAGCGGCGGTGGCGGTGGCGGTAGCGGCGGCAGCAGCGGGTGCCCCATAGACACCTCACGCCCAGCAAGGGGAGAAGGGGAGCTGGGGCTGCGCCGCACCGTGCTGCGCCGTCGCTTCTCGCACGTCCTGGCGGGGGCGCTAGGTGATGACGCGCCACGCCGAGGGGGCGGGGCACGCAGGTGACGGAAGCAGGGGTGGTGGAGCGCTTGGGGTCAGGCTGCCGCACTGACTGGCTTGGGCGTCGGGACCGCGAAGGTAGAGCTCCGCGTCCCGGGCGGCTGCTTTCCTGTTTAGCTGCCCACAGTCATAGGGTTTCGCCCAGGACCCAAGAACCCCTCAACCGGGCTTGCTTAGAGAAGACGCGGCCCCCCAGCCCTTGGGACGCGGGAGTCTCGGACTGCTCCTCCTGTCGCTGGGGAACCGCCGGGTTGGGCAGCTGGGAGAAGCAGGCCAGAGCCTTCTAGAGCCTCGGGCCCGGGGACCCGTGGAGGATGAGCTGGCTCTTTCCCCTGACCAAGAGCGCCTCCTCCTCCGCAGCTGGGTCCCCCGGTGGCCTCACCAGCCTCCAGCAGCAGAAGCAGCGCCTCATAGAGTCCCTCCGGAATTCACACTCCAGGTGACTGGTCGCTGCCTTTCCGACCGGAGGAAAAAGTAGGGCGGGAGGGTGGGCTCCTCATTGCTACACATCGCTCTTCAGAGCTGCTGCCCCACAGCTGCCTCCTTTTGACATCCCTCCCTTCGTCTTGGGTCACACGCTTGCTCGTCTATCCCTGACCCATGTAAAGGATTTTCCTCCGGACCTTTTCTCCCTCCTCCTTGCCTCCCCGTGGCTCAGGTCTCCCAATTCTGACTCGCTCATCCCTCCTGACACATCACTTTTGGCTGTAATCAGTTGTGGTCTGTATCCAGGATCCCTTGTTTTCCACGGCTGCTTCACTAGCCTTTCCCTTTGCCCACCTGGTTGCCACCTTAACAGAATTGTTAAAGTACTGTACTTGGCTAAAAAAGAGTTGTAAAGAGTAATCTCCAGGTTTCACAGAGTGTAAAATTGGGGGGGGGGGCGGTGGAGAAAAGGTGTTGTAACATAAAAGGAGAGAGAAGCCAAAGGTCTTAATCAGCGAATTCTTTTCGGTTGGGAATGACATAATCTTCTTAAGTCTTTAAGGTTCCAACAGCCTCGTCCCAGTCTGGCATACTAGTATCGCTACATCTCTCACTTTATTATTCTTATTCCCAAATCCAGGACTTGCCTTATATTCATGTTAATCTCTTGTTTTCTGGTGAGTTGTTCCTTTTCAGCATGGTCTGAAATATGTTGCAGTTCAAATTATTTCAGCTGTTTTTACTGTAAACTTCAGCCTTTTATATTGTAAATCTTTGTGACCTCTCATGGTTTACAAAAATTAGAACTGCCTCCTTTTATGGACTGAGGCAAGTTTATTTACTTAAGAGTGTCACAGCACGGTCTTTGTAAAGATGCCAGCATCAGTCAACACTCTTTTTTAAATAGACGTTTCATGGATTTAAAAAAAAAAAAAAACATGTATTATGAGACAGTAAAATTAATTCCTGTTGAATGAACTATTAGGGGCCATTTGATCTGTTACTTTCAATAGTTTTTCCCAAGAAAATTTCCCAAGGAAAAAAGTTACAGTGTAGAATAGTTTTAAATTAAATGTGTTGTTAGAAGAAAAATTGACTACAAAGTTAGTACGGCTAAAAACAAGGGCTATTGCTTCTTGAACTTCAGATGTTTCTTGATTCTTTGTCTCAAGTCTGCTTGTTCAGAACTTTAGAAGTATGCAACAGAAGATTGGCATGCTCTTTGTTATAAAGATGGCTTGCTTTCTGGAAAATTAAGTTCACAGAGTTCTACAAATCAGGCTTAACTCTTTTCTTCTTTTATTCAAGTCAGTCTTATTCTAGTGTCCTAACCTGTAAGAGCTACTCTTACAGTAGCTTATATGCTAAGAGCTACTCTTACAGTAGCTTATATTAAGATATGCTTATAAAATAAGTTGACTCATTTTGAGCAAGCATAACAAAAGTTTGTCTCTTTAGAAAATATCAGGTTAGAAGATGGTTTTTATTATTGTACTAGTACTAGTATAACCAAAATACTCTTTAGAACTACACCTTTGGAATTAATTGCCTTTAAGCCTGTAGTATATTCTGTTAAATATTCTCACTGCTGGTAAATTTTTCATTCTTTGAGATTGGATTGGACTTTTAAAATTGTTTAAAGCCTTTTGCTGCTAAGATTAGTAAATAAGAGAAGTCACTGCTCTGAAATTTCTTGTGTGTTTTTTTGGCCTCCCTAATAAGGTGACATTCTAAAATAAGAATTGCTAATCTAAGAAGTTCTGGAATTGGCTTAAGCTTTTAAGTTCTTTTATAAAAAGACTTGTAGTTTTATCTTACTGAAATATTTGACATTTATAAACTATGCTTGGATTATTTTGGAGACAATTAGGTCGTGTACTTTCAGTTTTCACAGAATGGTATGATCCTGGAAAAAAAAAGTGTCATTCAGCTATTCATGTTAAATCTACCAATTCAACTCGTACGATACATTTTAAAGCTAGTTTGTAAAAATGATCTCTGTATGCAGTATATGACAGTATGTTGCTTTGATAGCCAAATTTCAATACCATAACTTATACTTAAAAAGATTGTTGTGCAGTAAGACACTGTGATTGGTGATTTTGAAGGTGCATTCTGCAAAAGTTGAAAGAAAGTGTCATGATATTTTAATGAATAATACAAAAACTTCCTAAATTATGAATATCATCTTGTTGCATGGGGCCCACTCCTCTAATGTTTTATATTCTGTCCCTTCTTCAGAGGTAAGGTCAGCAGCTCTTTGCTAGGAAGGAAAGGATTCAACTTCTGCCCTCCTCAGTAACCCCATTCTCTCTTATACCTTCCAACGCTTATCTTCTTTTTTAACTCCTTGTAATTCGAAAAATTCCATTGTAGGAAATAGTCTGTTTGATTCCCTTCCTCAAATGAATGTAAATGTAAACTCCTTTTCTAGTTACCTTAAGAAATCCTACCTCATCTTTAGCAGGCCTCGCCTCAAGACTAGTTGAATTTTCTGTGTATTTCCTCACGTTACTCTTACTGGTAAGGCAGGGCAAATAGGAAACTGTCATAGGTGACAAAAGTTTTAACCAAAGCATAATAACATGTTTGTCTACTGTGAAAATGGAAACTGAAAGTTATGTAGACCAGGCTCCAGTGATATAATCCACCTTCTGAATAACAGTCGTCACAGTATTCAGTTTACCACTAGCATTCCTGTCTTTGTGGGCAGGTGTAGAATTAGTTCTGTTGATTCTTCTTCTAAAGAAGTTCATTCTGAAGGACATTTGGTTTCCCACCCAAATCCATTTTCCCTGACTTGAAAGAACACTAGTTTTTATCTGGGTTCCCAGTATGCAGGATCATATACTTAAGGGAGGCTGTGCTTAAATAGTGATTTACGCCAGTCATTCACTGCCAGTTACTGTGAAAGCAGGATTCTTAACCCAAGCTTTTTCGATGGGAGTTGAAGGAGAAGTCTGCCGGGGAGCTGCTCAAAACTCATTTTCTGAGTAATAGAGGTGTTTTGAAAGGAAATTCTTATGTTTTGGATATGGTTACATGGGACATCTTGAACTGCTTGGATCATGAAAAATCGGCTGACTACTGAATGTGGTAGAGTAGAAAGAGGGCATGTCCATGACAATGCTGTGATACCAAATTAACCAGTTTTGGAATCTTTGATGCCTCTGAACTTTGTCCTCTTTAAGTTTGGTAACCCCTCACTGTTTAAGCCACTTTGAACCTGGGTTTTCAGTTACTTGCAATTGAAAATATCCAAAGTGATAATCACTAATCCCAATATTTAGAGATTCTTCAGAAGTGAAGCTGTTAATATTTCCCTACATTGTACTATAAACAAAAAATGCTAAAAACTGATGGTCTTAACAGTTAACCATTTTAACTGTCCTGGCTTCTCCTCTTTTTAACAATATTTAAGTTAATTTAACTTCTTTTATTTCCTTAGCTCTAAAACAGTAACCTGGAGCTGTGCTGGGAATGGTAATTAACTATGTAAACTCAGTCATACCAATAGTAATCTTTATTACCTTTTACTGAGGGGTATCAGCTCTCTCAGTAAAGGACTTCTACATTCATTTTAATAATTACATGGTAATTCTGGTGCTATTTTTATTTTATATTTAATAAGAAAATCTAATTTGGGAGTTATGTTTGTCAGAACTAATTGTTCTCTTTCACTCTATTACGATGAATAATCTTTAATGAATCGTCTTAATGAAAGAGGCTCTGGGGACACCTGGGTAGCTCAGTTGGTTAAGCAGCTGCCTTCGGCTCAGGTCATGATCCCAGCGTCCTGGGATCAAGTCCCACATCGAGCTCCTGGCTCGGCAGGGAGCCTGCTTCTCCCTCTGCCTCTGCCCGCCATTCTGTCTGCCTGTGTTCACTTTCTTTCCCTCTCTCTCTCTCTGATAAATAAATAAAATCTTTAAAAAAAAAAAAAAGAAAAGAAAGAGGCTCTGAACCAGAAGTGAGGAGACACTGATGTACCATTAACTCGTAGGGTAACCTTGGATGCTCACATAACCTTATTAGGCCTTAGGACCCTTGAAGTAAAGGATTAATTGTTTGATCTCTTATTGCCCTGCCCAGCTCTGAAAGTCTGTATTGCTTCCTCAGATTCCTGAATGTGAACACTCTCTTAGAGATAAGAGACAAAATGAATTTGAGCAACATAAATGGAAGTAAACAAAAATTATGCCCCTTAGCAGCATGACTTAGGTGAATGAAAGCTTTGTAATCAAACTGACCTGGATTCCCATTTGGCTTAACACATGATAGCGATGTGACCTTTTGGCAAGTTACTCAACTTCTCTGAGCCTCCAGTTCCCATTTGTAAAATCAGGAATTATGATTCCTATCATGAAAGACTGTTAATATTTATGTGATATTTATGAACATTTATTAGAGTATCTGGCACATATTAAGCATATGACAAATTATATTCCTTCTTTCCACTGCATAGAATCAATAGGCATGGAACCTTTGCCTCTTATCCTACATGTTTCTTCTCAGCTTATTGTTTGTGAGTCCCTCACAAGCTCACTTACAGCTTATTTGCCTGTGGCAGGAATACTTCGGACTTGTCATTCAATAAGCAAGTCCATTTCAGATAGCTTTCTCACATGAAATGTACCTGTTATGAAGGATTTTTAGATGCTTGGATGCTCACATAACCTTATTAGGCCTTAGGACCCTTGAAGTAAAGGATTAATTGTTTGATCTCTTATTGCCCTGCCCAGCTCTGAAAGTCTGTATTGCTTCCTCAGATTCCTGAATGTGAACACTCTCTTAGAGATAAGAGACAAAATGAATTTGAGCAACATAAATGGAAGTAAACAAAAATTATGCCCCTTAGCAGCATGACTTAGGTGAATGAAAGCTTTGTAATCAAAAGAAACTAGCAGGTACTTGGTAAATAGTTATTTTTGTTTCTTAAAAATAATGGTGCCAATCTACGTAGTCTTTAAGAATTGTTTTGGAATTTTCTTTTCCTTGAATACCATTATTCATTCTGATTGCCCAATCCTTTAGCCTTATAACTTCCTCGGAAAGTCTGCTACTGTGTCGTTGTCTTCCGTATAGCTATTAAGTTTAACCCCTTGTTCACAGTTAATAAAACTTTCTCCTCTAAACTCATGGGTTTCTGAGTAAGCCTAAATTCCATAAGTTTTTGTCTATAGATTTTATTGTTGGCTCAAAAGGACTCATACACATACTTAGTAACAACAGATTTGTAATGAGAAGATATGTGTGTGTTTTAACCTGTTCAATATTACATATTTTTAAAAATATGGATCCATAGCTGACATTTATAATTTTGAGATTTTTCACTAAAATATCCAAATTTCCAACTTTCAAAAAGAACAAGACTTTATTTAGGGCAGTTTTAGGTTCACAAAAAATTAAGTAGCACATTTAGAGATTTCCTGTAGAACCCCTGCCCCCTCCAACTTTTCTTTTAAAATACAAAGATCTGCAAGATCTGACAACAGTTCTTCCACATAGCAACATTTGCTTTGAGCTGAAAAGTAGCTGCCTCATTTACTGGCAGAAATCCTGTCTCCATTTGCCTGGTTTGCAATTACTCCCTTTTGTGCTACAGCAATGGTATGTTATCTTTTGTAGGTATTTAAGATTAAAACTTCTCTGTGGAAGGAAATCACCTTAACTTGTTACAATAAAAAATCTACAAGAAGTTGTTATGCCTATTGAAGCTGTAGAAAGCTGTGACACTATAAAGGGACATTGCGCTCTTAGAGTGAACTTTAAAATTAGTATGTCAAACAGTCCCATAATTAAGTGGATCGTAATTTGATACATTAAATCATATAGTCCATTTATAACCCATGATTAAATATTACAGTTGCACAGTATATGAGATAATCATATTATCATTTAAGAAAATCTTAACTGTATAGATCATAACACCTCAAGTACTCTCTTTAGTTAATTTTCCCCTTAGTAGTGTCAGTCCATACTTGCTTAAAAGAATTAACCACACAAGCAGTCATTTCTTCATTGCTAGTTTAATCCAGCCACATCTACTCTTCCGCTCATGCCCCTCAACTCCTTCCAAGCCCTATACTGTTTGTTACCTAAGCCAAAAACCTGGTCATCCTGTTTCCACTCAGTCTAGCCCTACTACCAATGGGTTCTAACTGTTTTCTCTGCCTTCAGTCTTGATTTTTTTTTTCCCCACATGGCCATCAGAGTAGTTTTTCTAAAATTCAAATATGACTCGTGTACTCCTTTCAGTAGTTTCTTAATTCTTGCTCAGAAAAGCCCAGCCTCCTTAGCTTAATGCGTGGTTTTCACAGAAGATGGTTATGTGACTAATGGAAGCAGTCAACAGACTGTTAAAAAACAAAATTCAGTTGAGTTAAATTTGAAGATATAGTTGGCTTTACTTGATTCATGAATTGGACAGCATCACATCTAGCAAGTAGAGGGGAGCTCTAAGGAGTTGTTCCAAAAGAAAGGTTATTGTAGTAAAGAGAGTGCGACAGGGAAGTTATTAGCAAAAGTAAAGAACTGTTCCAGGTGAAGTCACTTTCCCTTGGGGGAAGGACAAGAAGTTTTATTGGATTACTTATCTTCCTTTGGGGATGGAGAGGAAGGGTCCATATGACAGATTACTTCATTAGGGCTGATCAGGAATTGTCTGGAGGCAGGGTGACTTGGCATGAGAAGCTCCTTTTTGAGCCTTTGGTTTTCTTTTTAATAATTTCTCCCCCTTTTGATCAGACTTTCAGCTTAACTAAGGGATGTAGTCAAAATTTAAGGCTTTAGCACTGCTCTCAGCTATGGCTCTGAAGTTCTCCCAAGTTTTTGTTGCTTCTTATGACATCCATAGGTCATGACTTTATTGCTTAACACCTTGATATTGTAACGCAAAACTGGGTCCACCTCTTGGTGGGAGTCAGCAAAAGTACAACCATGTCAAAGAGTGGAAAAGGAGAAATTTTACTTGCAACAGGTAAGGAAAATACTGGGAATATTTCCCAAAGCATTGTCTCTCCAAACAACAAAATTAGGGAAGTTTTAAGCTTAAGAGTGCAGACATTGGTGGAGGGACTTTTCAAAGGGCGGTTCCGTACAGAATTAGGGCAAAAGTCATCGTAAGTTGAAGGAGTCCAAGTTCTAGTTGACTGATGTTAAGAGAGCCAGCAAGGGTCAGCATCAGGAATTCTCTGGCTCCAGTTAGCGTGTTGTTGAATGCTCAAGGTTGGGTGACCGGGGCGGGCGGGGAGGGGGTCGGAATTAAAACAAAACAAAATGACTTAAGAATGTATCTTAGGTCAGCTTTCACTTTTGAACCAGTGCTGGAGTTTTACCATTGATTTATTGTCACTGATATGGCTAGACTATTTCCTGACCTGATAGAGAATGATGCAAACTCCTAAGGTTTTATGTTCCTTTGCAATTCCCGTGGCTTCTGCAAGAAGTGCTCTTGGTCACGTAGAGCCAGTTGATGGGGCATAGGCCATAAAAATAGCTGGGAACCTAACATGACTTTTGTTGTGTCCCCAAAGCTGTGCCTCTTCTTTCTTTTGGTGGGGACTTTTAGCCATATCTGCCTATAGTGTACACAGGTCACAGGAGTGGGTTATTCTCGTCACTTTGACTCTGAGCTTCTGGTCTTGGAGATCATCTGCTTGGTAGTCAGCAGCTGCAAATACATATTTAAAGCTTTTGAAAGGATACGGTGCACCAGGGAGATTTTTATGACAACTGTAAACAGGGTAATTCCCAGTTTTTGGAGTGCACTTTGGAGCTCTTGTCCCTAAGACCCAAACCAGTCAAAGAAAGACCTTGTTGAAGGAGTCACTCAAGGCAAGTGGTTTGCTCGGTGATTTTATATAATTGAGTTTCAACTACCCCAAAAGTATTAATCCACAAGCAGACAGCAGGTGATGTTCATAGCAGATAACCTTACTCAGCTAAAAGATAATCATGGACTATCCTATTGTCAAGAACTTTGGGGGTGCGGCGGGGAACTTTGGCCAGAGAATGTAAGGGTTTCTACTGGGAAGCTATTGCTTTAACAGTGGATTCCTTAATTTCAGGAATTAAGAAGTTCCTGATCATAATCTCATTTATATGTATCCCCAGCCAGGGTGGTAGACCTGCCCAAAGGAGTGAACGCTGAATCATGAAAGCCTCCTGGTAGGTCCTTTCTAACTCAGCAGTGTAAACTCAGGAGAGTTGGCCATTGAAATGTCTTATTTTGCTTGTGAAAAGTTAGGAGCATGGTTAGATTTTTTTCCTAGCCTGCAATAAAAGTTGGCTCTAAGTTCCAGAGATTACATCCTTAGCAGTGGCCAGGGAGATACAGACAAGGGTGTTATCTTTGCAGGCAAATACCAGAGTAAAGGTACAAAAAGGAGAAGGGTTTCATGGTTTCATGTTTAGTTAAAGTATGAAGCCTTGATTTGTTGTGTTGTAATTTTAGAAGTAGTCTACCTCAGTGTCAGCTACTTCCTTGGCAATTTGATCCAGAGGTCTCCAGCATCTTTGAGTTTGTAGCAGTGGTCTGGAGCACTTTGTAAGGATCCTTCCAACAAGACTTAAGTGCTGTCTTCCTCTGATACCGTTTTCAGAATACTCAGTCACCAGGCCCTTGAGTATAACCAGTGAATTGGGATCTGGAAAGGAGTTTCTACCCTGTTGTTGATGGGCTTGAGCATGAGACATTAGACACTTGTAGTTTTTGGTCATATTAGCATGAGACACAGGATCAGCCAATAGATATTGGTTTGCCAGTGACTATCTTGTGTGGATTAGGTTTGTTCAGTTTGTTTTCCAAATGGGGTACTCTGCTTAGTCCACAGTATCAAAGGTCAGGGAGGCCCAGTAGTTTCAAGTTGGGAAATTTTAAAAATCTCATTAGTTTTCTTGACCTTGTCTGGTTGAGGGTGATAGAGATTGTGATAATTCCAAGAAGTTTGCAGACTTTTCATGAAGGCTTGAAAATTTCTTCCAGAGAAGTGGGTGCCTTGATCACTGACTGGATATTGTGGAAGGTATACCCTAACCGGGAAACATTGTCTTTTTCTTTGCCACTGGGAGGACATTAGCTTTGCAACAGGGGAAGGCCTCAGTCCATTCGGAAAACGCAGTAACAAGAACGTATTGATAACCCACACTAAGAGGCAGTTGAATGCAGCCCAGCAGCAGGTGTTCGAAGGGTCCAGAGAGAGGAGATGTGAGGCCTCTTGGTACAAAATTATTTTTCCAGGATTATGGTCCTGACAGGTAGAAATCTCGCCATCAGTGTTAGTTCATCATTTTAGTCATCTTACGTGCTCTATGGTAGGTGAAGGAATGCAAAAACCGAAAACTGGGATTTGTCTGGAAGCTGAAAATTACAAATCAGCCATCTTTGGTTTCCCGTAGCCCCAGCTGTTCATTCGTCTTACAGCCATTGCTGACCCATCTTAATGTCTCTGATTCAAGAGCAGACTTCCGTTACAAGGACATTAGGATGGCAGAAATCTGACAACGAGGGGCCAGTTTTTGTAGAAGTGAAATGAACTTTGTGCACATATGCCACAATCTTACAAATACAATATGAAGAAGACATAGTATTACTTCTTACTTGATGATGCTTCCCATGTGATTTAATACATCAGAAAAGTCTAATTAGTTTAACAGGGTTTTTTTGGAATGTTCCAGGGACACTTTTGGAAGCACTCCAAAATTTCTTACCGATCAAAAAGACTTCATTTAGAATTTGGTTTTGGGAACTTTGTCAAAAATAACCCCCCCAAAATAAATAAATAAATAAAGTTTTTAAAGTTTGCTTAAATATAGATCACAGATCATTATGAAATTTAGTATTTAAAAGGTAAAGGTACTTTAACAACCTATTATCAAAAGCAGATCCAAAGTCCCCAAAAGAGCCTTTGACATTTTAACAGAGAAAATAAAATTCTACTTTTGTACCAACTTGTTTTTGGTATTAAAACTTATTTTAATCTTAGTCCTGACCTTTCCAAAGATACCTTTTTCACAAACTTTAAAAGTTCATTTTTGTTTTTCATGTTCAGATTTTGCCCTCCTCTTTTTCTTTAAACAACGACAGCCTCACTTTAGGACACAGTTACCATTTTTTCCTTCAATGAGAAAATGCATCTCCATTCCTTATTCCTTCTCATACCAAAAACACACATTTTACTTTCTTCATATACAAAGATGTTTCCTTTGTTTGTAGGAGTTGTAATAACATTCATTAGAATCCTTAGCCCTTAGAAATCTTCATTTCTAGTGAAAACTAAGAAGTAACAAATGAGATGATGAAATGATGAATGAAAAATGCTTACCAGCATTTTTTAGATTGGCAAATTATGAAAACACTTCATAATTTCGAGAAATACATGCTTTTTTCAGTTTTCCAGTGTGGAATTAACAAACCTAAATATCTTTTAGTTTCTTTGTAATAAACCAAAAGTAAATAAGCCTATGTTCAATAACAGTATTTTACCTTACTTGGAAATAATCTGAATATTCAATATATTTCCATCATTTAAATATTTTATTTTTCATATTACTGTAATTATTTGAGAGAGTATGAGAGAGCACAAGGTTGGGGGGGGGGTCAGAGGAAGAAGCAGGCTCCCCGCCACGCCAAGAGCATGATGTGAGGCTGTGGGATCATGGCCTGAGCTGAAGGCACTGAGATACGCAGGCGCCCACATTTCCATCATTTAATTTAATTTAGCAAGACTCCAAAATTTTCAAGCAAAAGAGATTTGGAAACTTTTTTTAAGCACCCATATACCATAAAGTACAATTGCTAAAAAGCTTATCTGTAAATTTCTGTATCCCACTTACATCTAAATCATTTTCCCAAACAATCATGTTTAGATTACTTACAAAACTTTATGAAACATTAGACAAAATCAGCCATGATTCTAAGGTATTTTTGCTGACAAATTATAACAGATGTAATTAAATCAGGTAGAGTGAAATTTATCTCCATTATATTCAATATTGGTAACTCTAGAGACAAACCTGTTTTAATTAAACCAATGAATTTAAACTAGCTTTAATTTACTAGAAGATTATCCCAGTACTTGAAAAACATGTGGGTGTTTTTGTTATATTTCTGAGAATTTAATTTGTATAAGCAGTAAATTTTCCTTAAGCCAATTTAATAGATCTTTAAGCCAACTAAATTTACAAATTAATTTTAAGAATACCATCTGGTGGTAGAACATACCATACATTTACTATATATAGAAAGAGGCTCACGTAAACATACGGATGCTGAGAGAGATCCCATAGCTTATAGCTTTAAATTGCTGCCACGAATTAGGTATGAAAACACAAAACTCACTAGTTATAAAAGAAACTACATCTAAGTTTTTCCATATTGTTTTTTTAATTTTAGGGCTAAGTTTTAATGTAATATGAAAGTCTGAACTCATACTTAAAAAAATTTTTTTAGTGTAGTTGACACACACTGTTATATTAGTTTCAAGTCTACAACGTTATGATTCAGCTTCTCTGTACCTTATGCTCATTATAAGTGAAGCTAACCATTTCCTGCCATATAACACTTATTACAGTATCATTGACAGTATTTCCTATGTTGTGCCTTTTATTCCCATGACTTAGTCATTCGGTAACCGGAAGCCTGAATCTCCCACTCCCCTTCATGTATTTTATGCATACCCCTACCCTCCTTCCATCTGGCAGCTGGTTCTGTTTTTTGTATCTTTATTCATTTGTTTTTTTAGATTTACATTTGAGTGAAATCATATGGCATTTATTTTTTTCAATTTGATTTACTTCATTTATCATAGTACCTTCTTGGTCCATCCATGTTGTCTCAAATGGCAAGAGCTAATCTTTTTTATGGGTGAGTAATATTCCATTGCATATGGTACCATATCTTATCCATCCATCTATCGATGGACACTTAGGTTGCTTCCATAGCTTGGCTACTGTAAATGAGGTGCATGTATCTTTTCAAATTATTTTTTTGTTTTCTTTGGATAAATACCTAGTCTTGGAATTACTGGATCAAATAGGATTCCTATTTTTACTTTTTTGAGGAACTTCCACACTGTTTTCCACAGTGATTGTACTAGTTTACATTCCCACTCATAGTGCATGAGGGTTCCTTTTTCTCCATATCCTCACCAGTACTCGTTATTTCTTGTCTTTTTGATTTTCTCCATTCTGACATATCTAAGGTGATAACATATTTACAAAACAGATGTAGCTGTTTTTAATTCCTCAAAGAATTAAGTTGCCACCTAAATGGTGTCAAAGGACACTCACACCTATCCACCTATGTGTTTTCACCCATCTGGGTACATTTAGCTTAGGGGAGAAGTCTCAAAAAAAGAAAAAAAAATTAATTTCAGGCTCTGAATATCAGCTTCTAGTTTGGCCATATTCCTTTCTTCTTTCTTTCCTTCCTTCCTCCCTTTCCTTCTTTTTTTCTTTTTAGGATTTCATTTATTTGAGAGAGAAAAGAGTGAGCAGCAGTGAGGGGCAAGGAGGAAAGAGGGAGAGGGAGAAGCAGACTCCCCGCTTAGCAGGGGCCCCAGTGTGGGGCTTGACCCCAGGACCCTGGGAACATGACCTGAGCTGAAGGCAGATACTTAACAACTGAGCCACCCAGGCACCCTGAATTTAGCCACATTTCTGATTACAGAATTAATAAATCCTCTCAAGTATCTCGTCAGGATTTAGCTAGGATATCCAGTAAATATTTCTGGAGGTTTTAAACAATCTCAGAGACCCTAGCAGCATCCTCGGAGAGGCTGCAAAAGATAAGATCTTTACCAGATCTAGAGTCACTCAACAAATTTAGCCAAACACAACCTGAAAGCCATGCCAAATTCTTAGGACATAAAACAAGACAATTAAAAGAAGGGAGTAGCTGTACTGGGGAGACAGAGAATTAATAATCAATAGTTCTGGTTTAGAAAGGAAGGGAATATCTTATTTTTTTTTTCCCCTCTGTATTGGGCTCAGGAGGTAATTTATTTACAAGACCTTTTGAGAATCCTCTGTGGGTTTAAAAAATCATTTAACTATAGCTGTTAGTTTGGCCTTTAACTGAGGATTGAAAAATACCTATAGGGGATTGCCTGTAGCCTGTGGTGGTCTTTATCTCAGTGGTAACTAATAATTTCTTCAGAATCAAAAGACGATTCAGATAGAGGATTACTAGAAAGAGTACTCAAATAAAAGAAGAGAGCAGAAGGAATTAATGCAGTCTTTTTTTTTTTTTTTTAAAGATTTTATTCATTTGTTTGACAGAGAGAAATCACAAGTAGACGGAGAGGCAGGCAGAGAGAGAGGAAGGGAAGCAGGCTCCCTGCTGAGCAGAGAGCCCGATGCGGGACTCGATCCCATGACCCTGAGATCATGACCTGAGCCGAAGGCAGCGGCCTAACCCACTGAGCCACCCAGGCGCCCCAGAATTCATGCAGTCTTATATGTTAGTCTGAGTCTTCTCTTCTAGGTACCTTTCTTTTTCATTGTCCTTTTGCAGTGAATCAATGAAACTCTGGAATTTTGAAACCTTTTGGTGGCTCCTGCATACCAAATAAAATAGGTATCCCATTCTGTTTAAGAACCCTTGCTTTCAAGTGTACTTCTTAGATCATTTCTCTAATTGGAGCATTGATCATAATAGCCATTGTAATCCTAGGTTGATTTTAGTAAGATCTTGTGGTTTAATTAAAAATTCATGACTTCTGGGACTACAGTTTTTAGACATAAAGTAAGCAGGTATGCCAGAAGTTGGCCTGTTCAACTCTGGATATGGAGAATCTGCCCTCCCCCACTTTTTTTTTTTTTTTTTTTTTTTTTTTTTTTTTTTTTAGCTAGGCCTCTGGGTTTCTCAGAATCAAGCTAATACCCAAGGGGGACATGAAATGATGTTGGGAATTGTGAGGTGTTTTGCAGTGTACCTCACTGCACAGAAATTGTCTTGAGGCTGATAGGTGACCTAGTGTCAATCTAACCCATTAATGTGACTAGCTTATTTTATCCCAGAGGTTTTGCAGAGATGGCGAGTGCTCTAATAGCCTTTGAATTTAAATGCTTAACCCATATCTACCAGTGTTTGCAGCCTTATTTCTGGCTTCTGAGACTCCCATTATCAATTAGTCTTTACAATACCACAAGTCAGGGCACCTGGGTGACTCAGTTGGTTAAGCCTATGCCTTCAGCTCAGGTCATGATCTCTGGGTCCTAGGATCGGCCCCACATTGAGCTCTCTGCTCAGCAGGGAGCCTGCTTCCCCTTCTCTCTCTATGCCTACTTGCCTCTCTGCCTACTTGTGATCTCTGTCAATAAATAAATAAAATAAAAACAAACAAACAGGAAACAATACCACAAGTCTCATACTGGACCCAGTCCGGCTCACATCAGACCCAGTCTATTCCCACACCCAGTCTGGTTCTTAAGTCAGACCCAGTCCAACTCCAGCCAGTGGCCACCAGCAGTTCCCAATGTAGGCTGAGCAGCAGACTTTAGTACATGGAGGCTCTAGACTGGAACTGGGGAAAGAACTAAACCATCAAATGCCAGTCAACGGGAACTGCAGACTGTAACTGGAGAAGGGATTCCAGTGTGGAACTGTATACTGCACCAAGGGCTAAGGACTGCAGCTCTGTTAGAGCCTCGTCTAGGCTGCTGATTCCTTAACCCTGGACCGTGTAGACTGATTCCTTAACCCTGGACTGGAAAACCAGTTAGACCCAAACTCAAATGCAAAGAAAGTGGAGCTCAAAACCCAGAGCTGCTCACCGAGGGTCCTTGGAAATGAATGGCAAGATAGTGAACTCAGAAGGGTTCACAGAGTGCCAGGCCTCTGTTTCCCTTTATCCCCAAAGGTCTTTAGAAGTTCACTTCAGATCCTTTTGCTGCCACCAAATCTGTTAAAAATCAAAGCCCAAGTAAATTTTGAAGAGGTAGTTGGCTTCATTAAATGATTCATGAATTGGGCAGCATCCCATCTAGCTAGTAGTGGGAGCTCCCAGTAGTCGTACAGAATGTAGGATTTTTATTAGGACGAATGGTGGAGCACGGAAGTTACTAGCAAAATAAAAAAAAGGATTCTACCAGCCAAGGGCACCTTTCCCTAGGGGTAAAGGTCAGGGGGTCTAATTAGATAACAATCTGGGGGCAGAGGATGGAGAAGGCCCATGTGACAGATCACCTCTTTTAATGCTATTCAGAAAATTCCTGAACTAACTGACTGGTTAAGACTACAGTTCTAAGGGGGCGCCTGGGTGGTTCAGTGGGTTAAGCCTCTGCCTTTGGCTCAGGTCATGATTCCAGAGTCCTGGGATCGAGCCTCACATCGGGCTCTCTGCTCAACGGGAAGCCTTTTTTCCCCCCTCTCTCTGCCTGCCTCTCTGCCTACTTGTTATCTCTGTCAAATAAATAAATAAAAATCTTAAAAAAAATAAAGACTACAGTTCTAAGGAGGTTGCAGTTAAGTATTAAGCTCCTTTGTGGTGACTTGGCCCAAGTGTCTCCATTTTGGCCCTCTGTTTTTCTTTTTAAAGGGACTGTGAGGATGTGAAGTTTTTAATGGCACAGGATATGGAGACTTTAGAGATGCAACGTTATTTCATATATGAAATTTTTCCTATGGTGTTTCTTTTATCTAGAATGTCTGCTTCATTTTGCTGATTCTCTTTCCTGCATGTTAATTCTTACTTGAATTTTAAATGTAGTTCAGATATTATTTTATTTCCTGGAAGACGCCACCACCCCTACACCAGCGTGTTGCAGTTAGGTGCTTTCATTTATGTTCCTATAGCTCTTTGCATATCTGTTTCATTGTCCTGTGTTCCACACAACACTGTTCAAAGAATACTGTGAAATACGTGGTCCATGTCAAACAGATTGAAAAAAAAAAAACAAAAAATCATGTGCTTTAGAATTTCCCAAAGTCTTTAATAAGCTAAAATGCATCAGTCTTCTTAAAGAAAAGAATATGTAGTATGAAACATTTTCCAAACATCACCAAACCATTTATTTGAGCTATTTATTTTAAATTTCCAGTGTCATTTTTTCATTTTCATATCAGTTGCATTGTCTGTGTGTGAATGCAAGTGTTCTTTTGTTTCTCTGAGGATATTACACAAATTTGGAGTCTTCTGTTTGCTCAATTCACTTTTGTATTTTGGGCTTCTTGAGTTTAGTGGCTGCCTTGCTTCGGTTTGCTTTGTTTACACTTCTTTGATGTGTTTATTTCTGTGTTTGAGATTCCTTGTTGACATGTTGGTGGATATTTATCTCTGTTTATTATAGTTTGCCTCTGGTGATGAAGGAAAAAGAATGATTTGCTCCAATATGAGAC
This sequence comes from Mustela nivalis, assembly GCF_964662115.1. NCBI lineage: Eukaryota > Metazoa > Chordata > Mammalia > Carnivora > Mustelidae > Mustela > Mustela nivalis. The sequence continues at coordinate 19,201,745 of NC_139039.1, read as the reverse complement.
AAGCTGATAGTTGTCTTCTGGATAGAGGCTCTGTGCAACTCAGTAGCTTCCTAAAGCCCTGCCACTTTTTGAGGCTACTTTGGTTACAGATATTAGTGCCACCTACTGGTTGGAACAAGGAGGGAAAAGAGGAGAGTGCTGTATCCTACCTGTTGCACACATCTTCCCATTCGTTACCCATAGAAATGCTTCCCCCCAGCCTTCCATACTCTTGGTGTGCATTGACTTTCTTTAAAGGCTTGGAAGACCTTCATACTGTGCCTACTTTGTGTTGGTCTTACTTTTAGCTTGTCATCAGTTCCTGTGTTTGCTTTTTTCTTTCTTTCCTTTTTTTTCCCTTAATATCACCCTTTTCCTTAAATCTAATCCCATCTTTTTTATCATATAGGAATTCCTCAGAATTTGTCTGCTTTACTCTTTGCTTTCCAGCACTGTTACATATTTGGTTGTTTCGTCTTTTGTGATGTTTCCTAGAGATTTAGGAGGGAAAGGGAAATTGCTTAATCTCAATCTACCATCTTTACTGAAGCATCTGAGTCCTTTATTTGTAAGGTGCACCTATAAGCATTCCTTGATTTACCCAACACTGAGAAATGCACACTATCAGTATCTTGAATAGACCCTTTTTAGTCATTTGGTTGTTTCTTCTTACTATGTGCCCCTTCAGAGACCACACATATTTCTGTGTTTATGTTTCCTTGCAAGATGGCGGATATTTGGTAGCTGTTTAGTTGAACCAAGTCTTTCTTATGAAATTTAAGTTGACACAAAGTGTGTAGTTGAAGATAAGTGATTGTACTACAAAAGGAATCTCTTAACCATAACTAGTGCTTCTGTGGCATCTCGGGGTCTATTTGTTTATAGTTTCAAGGACTATCAAAGAAATGATGCCAATTAATCACACATTTGACTAACAGTTATCCGTTGTTTCAGCTTTTTTTAATCCCAGACCTATTCAGAGTCAATGAAGCAATATCCTAGTAATTCACTTCTCTTAGAGAACCTAGAACATAAAAGTATTAACGGAAGGTCATTCAGATTTGCTCTTATAGTGTGATTACAGTATTACTTTAAAATTTATGTGTGTATTTACATCCAAAACACTTCTGTCAGCTCAAAGATAAGGCTCAAAGAATGTTAAAGCATTATTTACAATAGTAGAAATTGGAAACAGTCTCAATAATTGTAGAGAATAGGTTAAACAATGTAGTAAAATATTGTTTATAGCCATTTAAAAAAGACAATGTAAAAACAATTTATTGATTCAGAAAAGAGCAAGTTATAGATTGTGTAGACAGTTCAGTTGTATTTTGTTTTATATAAGGCTGTGAATATAGAAAGATTAGGTTATATACCGTTGTGTTAGAGGTTATCTTGGGTATATGGCTTCCTATGTGATTTTTATATCTTCTTTGCTTGTTCTCCTCCTGCCCCATGGGAGTGAATCATTTTTAGATAAGTTTTTTTGTTGTTTTTCTTCCCCCAGAATTTATTAGGGAGCCTGTGAATGGTGGAGTGCGTGGGAGGGGGAGGGTGGCAGGCAGAAGGAGAGGGAGAGAGAGAATCTCCTCTCGCAGTGCTGAGCCTGATCTGGGGCTTGACCTGAGCCAAAATTAAGAGTCAGATGCTTAACTGATGGAGCTACCCAGGTGCACTTAGAATAAGTTTTTTAAAAAGTTATTTAAAATAGTAAAAAATCTGAAATCACATTGTGAGTATTCAGGGAATGGTTCTTGTTTTAATTAAGCGAACTGACAGATTAATAGGAGAAAAGCATATAAGCTTTATTTAATGTAAGTTTTATGTGAGATGAATGACTTAATAATGAAGCAAAGATCCAAAGAAATAGACCTGAGTTTTTTATGCTAGGTTTGATGAAAAGTGTGCAGGCATGGAAGAATATGATGGATTAAGGAATATGAGGTAATTGTAATAATCAAGGGTGTATGGGGCAGGTAAGCAAGGTTGTTAGTATTCTTTTTGGTGTCTCTTTGTGTTTGAGATAAGGACGCTACTTTCCTCTTGGTATGAGGATGGCATATTTCACATGAGGATTTTTATGTTCTATTTCAGGGAAGAAGTATGAGGCAGGGAGGAGGTTAGAGTAGCCTTCCTGCTTCTCTTTTCTCAGACTCCTTCCACTGAAAATATTCAAGATGCTGAAGTGCCATGTTTGTCAGTAGCATGGACTGAACTCCCACAATTGTCATCACTAACCCTATACTGGAATTTGTTAATGATAGTTCACTTCACTAATATTACAAGTATTGCTTTCAATTATTTATTATACCTCATTTGTGAAGGAAGCTTGTCAAAACTTAATGTCAACATTCTAATTGTAGAGACAATGAAAACACTCCTCACCAATAATTTAAGTAAAAATTAATCAAATTCACTTAAATTTGTTTGCTATAAAAATACACTAAAAAATGGAATTAAAACTTGGATACTACACATTTAGACAGCTCCAACCTAGATGCATGTTCAAAATGCATATTTGATAATAGCTAACGTGATAATAGCTAACGTGATAATAGCTAACATTTGATAATGTTATCAATTATTATGGTATTTTGGGGTGGACTTTAGGAGCATTCTCTCATTTACTCTAACAACTGTTTTAGGTAGATAGATATTTTTAACATCCCTATTTTCCATTTGAGATATAAGACTTAGGTTAAGTAACTTGCATATGATCACGTAAGTAAGGGGTTTAGAGGGAGAATTTGAAGTTGGGGGAGGTTGACTTAGGAAGTCAATGAAGATGTTCTGTTTAGCTTAGAGTCGATGGATGCCAGTTTCCCTTGAAGCATTTATACCTTAGAGTCCTAATATAATATAAAGGAATAGAAAACTTAAGCACTTAATTGATTATAAGGTGTTCTACGACTGAGGAGGCTGTCAGTATTCTAGTCCATAACTGAACCCCAAAGAGAAACCTCTATAAAACAGTGGAAGTCCTAATATTGAATATCTTTTTCAGTTAGTTCTCAGCTGTTTCTTCATCTCAATCCTAACCCCATTCCATGGGACGTCAGTATAGAGGCATTAGTGGAAGCAACTAAAAGAATGAAAAGTTAATTATCATGTAACTCTAGATCTTCCAGTGGTATTCATGCTTGAAAAAGTTTCATGTCTTTTTGAATATTAAGGTTCTTCTCAGCCTTAACTCAGGAATACTACTTAACATTAGAATTTGAAGTAAGTCCCCAGAAGATTTGGTTGCTAGATTATAATTGTAATAATGTATCCCTGCAATTAGCAATAAAATAAATTAAATTCTAAATCTAGAATGTTAAAATACAAGGAAATCTGAGTTGGCAATTCTATTTAGTGTCTACTAGCCAAGACTTCCAAAACACTGAGTTAAATAAGATAGGACTTTTTTTCTCACACAAAAAAGAAATTCATTTTGACAATTCTTTAGTTATTAAAGACCCAAGCTACTTCTTTCCTTCTGCTTAGCTCTCCCTAGTGTGTGGCTAACAATCTAAGGGTCATTCATGGTCCAGGATGGCTGTTAGAAGTGCCCCTATCAGGTAGAGTCAGAAGAGGCAAATGGACTCATACTAGGTTTTTTTTCCCCCCTTCTAGATGCTTTCCAAGTAATTCTATCCCACAGCCTCCCTGTATCTATCTTATTGGCTGGATCTTAAGTCTATAGCAACAGCGAGCTGCAAAAAAAGGCTAGAACATTGCTACTCAGAGTAAAATCAGACTTTTCTCACTTAGGAAGAAGGGGAGGTTATTTGCTTCTGGAAAGCAGCCAGCAGTCTCTGTCATAAGACAGCCATAAGACACAAGACAGTTTAAAGTATTAAGACCCAGACCCAGACTTCCCTATCTGTCTATATAATTGGGAAGTGGCAGTGTTATAATCAGAGCCCAGGTGTCTTGGTGACTTAAATTAGCCAGAGGGATAACAATTGTTTCTACTAATGTTGAATTAGATAAAGTGATAGTTAATCAATCTAGCATTAATATGAGAGTTTTTTCTTTGCCACTTTACCTGAGAATCTATCACCCTCTTCCACCTCCCCCAACACACACACACTTGGATATCTCAGAATATTATTGCCTTATTTGATAAATCTTTCTGTGTCATTTTTCCTTCAACATATGAGTTATATTGGCTATCTAGATTAGGTGATTAAAATTAATCATTTTAGTAGGCTCTAAAAACATTTAACATTCTTTAACATTTATGGTTTTATAACTTCAAGTGAATTTTTCTCTCAAATTTTTTCCTACAGTATAGCTGAAATACAGAAAGATGTGGAATACAGGTTGCCGTTCACCGTGAACAACCTGACCATTAATATTAATATGTGAGTAGAATTTATCCTATATTTTTTATGTACTAGTACTTTTAAAAATCCTTTCATTATTTTGTTTCTTAGTTATTAGAAGTAAATTGTTTAATGTGAACTTATTAAAATATTTCTTTTCTAGTATCTATAACTTACCAAAGTCACACAGTTTTGTGAAACAAAAAAAAAAATTAAAAAAAAATTTTTAGAGATTTTATTTATTTGACAGACAGAGATCACAAGTAGGCAGAGAAAGAGGAGGAAGCAGGCTACCCGCTGAGCAGAGAGCCTGATACAGGGCTCAATGCCAGGACCCTGACCCTGCTGAAGCCAGAGGCTTAACCCACTGAGCCACCCAGCTGCCCTGTGAAACAAAAATTTTTAAAGACATCATTATAAAGTGTATGGTTATAAGAAAGAAACTATATAAGAAGAAATGCAGTAAGAAGATGTAATAATAGTGTTTAGTACTGTCATTGTTTTTATTGATTTGCACTAAAGTCTTCGCCGGAAGTAGCCTAAAAGAGAAAGGCTGAAAATGATGACAAACAATCAAAGGGATCATGTATGGAAAACTATTAGAGGTATATTCACCTCTGCATCAGAAACAAGTGAAAATATTCTAGTCTTCAGCAAGAGATAAACTATATCAACCAGAAAGTTCAAGGCTGAATTTGATCTACTAATTAAAGAAAAAAATTAAGATAAAAATTATAGTTGTGAGGTTATTTAAAAGACAGGATTGGATCGAATGATTGCTGAAGTACCCATATAACTATAAGTGTAACTATTAGTCTTTAGCATGAAAATATTAAGTTATTACCTCAAATTGCATTAGGTGGCTGGGTGCTAGAGTAGGTGTTTGAATGAGGTAAGAAGCACCTAACTGAAGACAAGAACCATGGCTTATTCATCTTCATATTTCCATTGTCTAGCGCAGTACCCACATGGAGAAGGCCTTATAAATCCTAGCTGAATAAGTGAGTGAACGTATGAATGTTTAATAGTGCCAAGCATTATGCTGTGTTATCTTGATGAAGGAGCTTTTTCAATCCTCACAGCAGCGCTGCACATTGGGCAAATTACAGACACATAGGTAGTGAATAGCATAATCAGGATACAGACCCAGATTGTTTGGGCTCCAAAGGCCATTCATTATATTTTATTTACGAAACTAGTTTAACATCTTTAACTATTTGAATGAAGTAGTTTTATCTCCATCAAATGTCCTAGTAGGGCTAATTAGGAAAAGTGAAAAAGGACCCAGTTTTCTTCATGACAATGCTGCTGGATAAATTGTTTTCTGAGCTAACGGAAAACAAAGAGACAGTCTTAAAGGGGCATATTCTTCTGAGTTTAGAGAGATTTAGAAATCAGACTTCCATAGCCAGTAAAATCCATTTAAGACATCAGTACTGAATTTTAAATTTGTGGCAGTTCATAAATGTTAATATTTTCTTTTTCTTTCTTTTTTGGTATTGAGAATTTACTGTTCTTTACTTGAAACCATGAGATTAACAGATGGGAGAGTTGTGTTAGTGGGGACAATTACAGGAGAGCCTTACAGAACCAAGGCATAATGACACCTACAGTGTTTTAATTGCAGTGCTTTTGCTTTTATCTACTTACTCTTTAAAAATTCAGTAGATGGTATAATAATTCTTGGCAGTATTTCATAAGTAGGAAAACCGCAAAAAAATTATATGGCCAGAAACTGTGGTTCAATAGACAGACTGGTTACTATGGTTCACCTGATACAGATACTTGATCTGATTTTATCTGAGATATTGCATGGCTTGGTATATTGTGTTCGGAAGCAATTAATTGACATGGTGTGAAGAATGTCTTATAACTCAGGGTATACATATTTTACATTAAGATTTTACTGTATTGAATTGCTTTATAATCTTGTTGCTAAAGTATATCTTCTTGTATATTTTCAATCAACAACCATAATAGAGCACTTACTATTGTGAATAATTAATCCAGATGAAAGCATGAAAATTTAATTTGCTTTTAACTCTGTTTTAGAATTATGATTATTGTAACATAACACTTGTCTTTTTTTCATCTGTTCTACATTTAACAGATTGCTCCCTCCACAATTTCCTCAGGAAAAACCAGTGATCAGTGTTTATCCACCCATACGGCATCACTTAATGGATAAACAAGGGGTATATGTTACCTCTCCATTAGTAAACAATGTAAGTATATAGTATAATTTATAGTATATAGTATATAGTATATAGTATAGTACAAGTATATAGTATAATTTATTTAAGAGTAGTATAACAGGTATATTACTTTACTACTACATATTTTAGAAATCTAAAATGCATTTAAAATCTCATTTGGAATAAGTAATTTTCAAAAAAAAAAAAGGTCACTGTATCTAAAGATAATACTGATTTGAAGGTAATTTGTTTTTCTGTGATGAGGACCTGTTAATGTTAGAACTTTGGTTCACAGTAGCTTTTTCTGTAGTTGTTAAGAGGGGATAAAATTCAAATATGCCTTAAAGTTCTTAGGATACATAAATGACCGATTAATGTGAAGGACTATAACTTAAATGTACTCTCAGTATTGACCTTTAAACCTTCAAATTATTTTTTAAAAGTGTGGAAATATTTTAGCTCTGTTGTTGGTTAAATAGATTTTCAACTGATTTATGGTATTGAGTCTATAGGAAAATATTATAAGTTATGGATAGCTAATCTGGTCATTTGACACAATATCCTTTGTTTTTCATTCAATTCTTGATGTGCAGAAGTAGATTTAAGAGTAAGTTTTAGAATGACATTTATCCTAATAAGACTGACTCTGGAAGTGATTTTCATCATTCTGTATTGCTGTTAATTTTAGTTTACAATGCACTCAGATCTTGGAAAAATTATTCAGAGTCTATTGGATGAGTTTTGGAAGAATCCTCCAGTTTTAGCTCCTTCTTCAACAGCATTTCCATAGTAAGTATATTTATATCAAAAAAAAGTTTGTATAGATTTTTTAATTTACTTTTATCAAAGTAATCATAATACAGTTTAATTTTTCAAATGATATTAAAAGGCACTTCTCTTCATTTCCACCTTCACGCAGATATATTCATACTTTTCAGAGGCAACTGTGTTTTCTTCTTTTAGCAGCTTTCCCAATATTTACCTCCATCTTTTTGAATAATTTAAACATAATATATTCATACATGTCTTGATTCTTTAATTTTAGGTATTATATACATCAACTTCCTGTTATGATTGATGAGGATTTTAGTTATCTTTATCTTTCATAATGTTCCTTTCCCCTCATTTTCTTAGTGACCGATACCATGATCTTAAACTCATTTTGGTATTTTCATTACTTCGATTCTGTAAATATTCCCCATTGCTGAGCCAAGTACTTTGTTATGATTACATTTTCTTTATGATATAATTTTTTGCTTTTTCTGGAGCTAATAATTCCTTTTGTTTTTCCATTGGTTGTTTTATCTTTTTAGTTTTCCACATCTTTCAGCAGCTCTGAAAAAGACCTCTCAGATTATTTTTCCACATCATCACACCGTGATGTCATGTATTTTTCTTGTGAATCTGCAGTTTGGTTAGAGATTACTGGATATAACTTGTTTTTGTTCCACTTTTTGCATTAGCTATTGTGGCTTGAAGTCTAAGGGTTGGAATCCTCTCAAGGCTCACTTAATTTTCATGTCTGGCAGTTGAAGTCAGTCACAAAGTCCCACAAAGTTCAAAAGGGAGGAAATAGATTCCATCTCTTGATAGAGTGGCAAAGATCAAGAGCTCTGTGGATATTTTGGAAAATACAGTCTGTCACAGTTCTTCTGGGACCAAGAATTTACTTTTCTCTTATATGCAGAAATGTACTCAGCCCCTTCCCTAAAACTTCCAGACTTTGTCACATTATAGAATCAGGCTCATGTTGAGGGTCCAGGGTTTCTGTATTCAAGTCAGATTCAGGTATAGATGAGGTTTCTTGTGTATTTTCCTCAAGTGTAATTTTTTTGGTGTGAATTAAAGAGACAGGATAGTGGGTAATTGTCCCTCACACACCTATCATAGGGTAGTACTGTAGGCCTAGGCTAACCGCTATAGGCCCTTCCGCTGAAAAAGAGAGAAAACGGGAGCTACTGAGGAGCCACTGGTTCATAGAAGTTCTGAATCCAGTTGAGCTTGTTCCCATTTCTTTGATTGGGACTTAGTTTCACTTTATGGGAATGATTGTTCATGTAGTAATCCTGGCTTCTTCAGTTTGCCTTCTGCATCATGCTTCCTTTCCATAAAATGTAGTCCTTACTTGCAGATGAGCAGTTTTTTCAGCCTGCTTTCAGCATTATAGAAGTTAAGGGTCCACAGGCCACTTTTCATTTGATATTGTCTCTCTCTCCTTTAGACCAAGATGATAAAATTATTCAAATGTATTTGTGGTTTTCTTATGAATCCACTTTTTCATCCATTTCTTTAGACAAAATTAATACCACAAGTTTGCAAAATAAGCCATTGGGCTTCCCATCAGGCTGCTGAGAAACAACTTCCTTAAGATTCTTAGAAGCCCTCGAAAGCCTTTTTTTCCTTACCAGATAGTTCTCTAAGGCACTGCCTCAGTTTTTCAGATGGGTTAACAAAGAATCTTCCAGCCCACCCTGGGTTTCATTTTCTCTTTAAAGCTTTTTCTTAATTTGAGACTTTTGGAGAAGACAGGAATGAGAGACATTTTTATTTTTTTAAGCCCAGGAAACCTTCTTTCTTTATTTTTAGCAGTTCTTTCTTTTTCTCTTCTCTCAGGTTTTATTGCAGCCAACTAGAACTAAGGTGGCACCATTAACACGGGCTGATCATCCAGTTCACTAAATACAGGCACACTGTGGATTCTGTTCCCAATCACCATAATAAAGTGAAAATCACAGTAAAGTGAATGAAATGAATTTTGGGGTTTCCCAGTGCATATAAAAGTGATGTTTGCACTATACTCTAACCTATTAAGTGTGTGATAGCATTATGTTAAAAAAAATGTACGTGAAGGGGAGAGAGGTGAAGATGGTGGCGTAGGAGGATCCTAGCTTACCTTCCAGGAATTCCAGGAATACAGCTAGGTAACACTCACATCAGCATGAGTGATCCAGAAAATGACCTGGAGATTGGCAGGAGGAACTCCACAACCTAAGGGCCACATCAAAGAAGGTCAGATGCAATTTACTGTGGCTGTCTCTGGATGAGCGGAAGCCAGGAATACAGTGAGTGGTGAGAAACATGATCACACCAGAAACCCTGCATGGGGATGACAACAAACCCCCAAAACATTTGGCTTTGAAAGTAAGAGAGGTCATTTTTGTGAGTTCTTAGAACCAATGGGACTTAAAGCCTAGAATTCTGAAAATCTGCAGGTTCATTTCTGGGAAAGCCTGGAGGGCCTCGGGAGGTGGAGTCCCTGCTCCTAAAGGGGCAGCACTCCAAACAGCCTGAACAGATATAGCAGAGAATCAGCAATCTGAAAAATGCCTGGGGCACATGGAAGGGAAAATGATTTATTCATCACAGAGCTTCTGCAGAGACATGGGGGTCTCAAAGAGACCCCTTAGAAAAAAGGAGCTGGCATATGAGCCCTGCCCCTTACCTTAAAGACATGCCACCTTTGGGAAGTAGTGAGGCACTAACACTCCCTACCTACCTTGCTTACATCAAGCCCTGCCCAACGTGCTTCGTTAGATCCACCCTCCTAGTCACACTTGCTTCAGTCCTAGTACTGTGGGGTCCCTCCCGCAGAAGACCTGCACAACCCTCGCCAACACCTTGACTCCTAACCCATATATTTTGCAGGGCATCAATCCTTGTAGCAAGCACGGTGGCAGGTGCTAGAAAAGCCCGAGGCACATCTTCTGAAAAGTACATGTCCCACCCAAGCACTCTGCAGATCTGCTTAGGCTGACCCAGGCCTGACAGCGGCTCCAGGTCTTACTTAGCAGGCCGACCAGTGCACCCCACTCCTGCTGGGGACAAAACACTGCCCACAGCAGGCAAAGAGCCACTGCAGAAAACTGGACTGAAGAGAAAAGGGGCAAGAACACAACAGGACACACAAAACACACATAGGAGACACCCCCTGAACTGCCAGGTCTTGGGGAACAGGGGGCATTGTACTGCAAAGCCCTCCAGAACCTCTTAATCATAAAGTATTACCTTCAAGAGCAACAGACATAGCTGACTTTCCTAATACAGAAAGACACACAGACAGGTAGACAAAATGAGGAGACATAAAAATATGTCCCAAGGGAAAGAATAGAACCATACCACAGCAGGAGACCTAAGTAAAACGAATGTAAGTAATATGTCTCATAGAGAACCTAAAGTCTTGATCATAAAGATACTGGACTTAGAGAAAGAGTAGAGATGGAGACCCTTAACAAAGAGATGGAAAAGAACCAATCAGCGATGAAGAACACAATATATGAAATTTAAAATGCACTTGATGGAATAAATAAAGAGGATAGATGAAATACAGGGACAAATTAATGACTTAGAAGACAGAATAATGGAAAGTAACCAAGCTGTATGAATGAGAGAAGAAAAATGTATGCAGATTGGGGATAGTCTTAGGGAATTCAGTAACTGTCAAGCATAATAACATTCACATTATGGGGATCCCAGGAAAAGAGAAAAGGGGGCAGAAATTTTATTTGAAGAAATAATAACTGAAAACTTAACCTGGGAAGGAAACGGATATCCAGATCCAGGTGGCACAGAGATCCTCCCAGAAACTCAACCCAAGGAGGTCCCATACCAAGACGTACAGTAATTAAAATGGCAAAAAGTCATGATAAAGAAAGTGTTAAAAGCAGCAAGAGAAGACAAGATGGTTACATACTAAGAAACTGCATAAGGGTATTGGTGAATTTTTCATCAGAAACTTTGAATATATTATGCCATTCTCTTCTGACCTACAAAGTTTCTGATGTGCTAAGTTTCTAAAGTGCTAAAAGGGAAGAATCTGTAGTCAAGAATACTCTATACAGCAAAGCTATCATCCAGAATAGAAGGAGAGATAAAGAGTTGCTCAGAAAAAGAAGAATAAAGGAGTTCATGACTGCTAAACCAGCCCTACAAAAAATATTAAATGGGACTCTGAGTCTATAGATGAGTGTATAAAAAATGAGTATATCTGTAAAAAAGGGTATCACAAAAGAATGTAAAATATGAAGCCAGATACATAAAATGTGTAAGGAAAGGAATAAAGAATGGGTCCAAACTTAAGTGATCATCAACTTAATATAGACTGCTATATGCAGAAAATGTTATACAAGCCTAATGGTAACCACAAATTAAAAACCAGTAATAGATAAGCAAAGAATAGAGAAAAAGGAATCCAAGTGTATTACTAAAGAAAATCAGCAAACCATGAAAGAGAGCAAGAGAAGAAAGGATTAGAGAAAAACTAGATATAACCATAAAACAAGTAACAAAATGGCAGTAAATACATAACTATCAAAATTACTTTGAATGTAAATGGACTAAACACTCCAATCAAAAGTCACAGGATGACAGAATTTATTTAAAAAAAAAAAAAAGACCCATTTATCTGCTGCCTAATAAACAGGTTCATTTCAGCCTTAAAGACAGGATCTTCCAGCAGATTGAAAGTGAGAGGATGGGGAAATATTTACCTTGCCAGTGGATGTTGAAAGAAAGGCAGAGTAGCTATACTCTTATTAGACAAAATGGACTTTAAAACAAGGGCTGGTAAGAGATAAAAAAGAACACTATATAATAATAAAGGGGACAATCCAATAAGAGGATATGACAATTATAAATATTAATGCACCCAACTTGGGAATACCCAAATACATAAAACAGTTAATAACAAATATAAAGGAACTAAATGATAGTAATATAATTGTAGGGGGCTTTAACACCCCACTTAAATCGATAGTCATATCACCCAAACAGAAAATCAAGGGAACAGTGGCTTCGAATGGCATACTGGACCAGATTAATTTAACAGATATATTAGGAACATTCTGTCCTAAAGTAGGAGAATACATATTCTTTTCAAGTGCACATGGAACATTCTCTAGACTAGATCACATATTAGGCCACAAAACAAGTCTCAACAAGTTAAAAAAGTTTGAACTCATACCAAGCATCTTTCCTGAAACTAGAAATCAACCACCAGAAAAAAATCTGGAAAGAGCAAATACAAGGTAACATGCTGCTAAACAGTTAATGGGTCAGCCAAGAAATCAAAAAAGAAATAAAAAGTTACATGGAAACAAATGAAAATGACAACACAATGATCTAAAATCTTTGGGTTGCAGCAAAAGTGGTTTTAAGAGGGAAGTTTATAGCAATATAGACCTACCTCAAGAAGCAAGACAAATCTCAAACAACTTAATCATATTTAATGGAGCTAGAAAAAGAACAAACAAAACCGAAAACCAGTAGAAGGAAGAAAATAATAAAGATTAGAGCAGAAATAAATAATAAACTAAACAAAAACAAGCAAAAAACCCAATGGAACAGATCAGTGAAACTCAGGAGCTGTTTCTTTGAAAAAAATCAATAAAATTGATAATCCTCTAGATTCATCAAGAGAAAAAGAGAAGGGACTCAAACAAAATCTGCAGCTTCCTCCCCCTCTCTCAGCCTTCACAGAACTGAAGAGTGTTAGGACCTTGCTTTGGATTAGGCTTTGGCTTAAGGGGATGTCATAGCTGATTAATCTTCTGTCTAATCCTCTAAAATTTTCTCCACATCTCCAATAAGGCTGTTTTACTTTTCTTATCATTTTGCATGTTCATTGGAGTAGCACTTCTGATTTCTTTCAAGAAGCCTTCCTTTCCACTTACAAGTTGGCTGTTTGGCCCAAGGGGCGTAGCTTTTAGCCTGTCTCAGTTGTTTTTTGTTTGTTTATTTATTTATTTATTTTAAACATTCCATCCTCACTAAACTTAATCATTTTGATTTAAAGTGGGAGACACGTGAGTCTCATTTTCATTTGAATATGTAGAGGCCATTGTTATTAATTGTCCTAATTTTATGTCTCAGGGAAAATAGAGGCCCGGGCCGAGAGAGGCAGAGATGGGGCTGGTCAGTGGAGCAGTCAGAACACACGTTTATGGATGAAGTTCACTTTCTTTTATGAGTGCAGTTCATGGCACTCTAAAACAGTTGACATAGTAACATCAAAGATCACTGATCATAGATCACCATAACAAAAATAATAATGAAAAAGTGTGAAGTACTGTGAGCATATCAAAATGTGACACAGAGATATGAAGCGAGCAAAGATTCAGTATCTGTGAAGCATAATAAAATGAGTTAAGCCTGTACATTGTCTACTTTCCCCATTATCACAGGCAACTTTTTTGGTACCTTTCTACTAATACATAACAAAGTTCCCATTCCAACATTTTCCTCACTTTCCTGTAAGTGCTTTTTGACCAGTCCTCCAAGGCCCTTAGGCTACTGTTAGCCATCTCTTTAAGGGTACATTTGGCTTTCACCTGTCAAGTTCCAAAGCCACTCCCAATTTTAGATTTCTCTCTTTCTCTCTTTAATATCATCTCTCTTTAATATCATAGCAGCTTTCCACTTCTAGGTGCTAAAATCTGTTCTGGCAACTAAGGCTTCATAACAAATTACCCTGCAAATTTTGGCTGAAAATGTTGAACACATGAACTTTGCTTACTAATCTTCATCTCTGGAAGGGGTTCATCAGAGAGCTCTTGTATGCTCTTGTATGCTTATCATGGGTGAGCTCTCACCCTATCATCGGATGGCCTAACCTAGGGATGCCGGATGTGGCCTCTCTCTATGACCTGGGCGACCTTACAACATAGTGGTGGTCCTTAGAATGAACATCTTGAGAGCTATGAGGAATTCATATTGCCTTTTATGACTTGGATGCTGAAGAAGTCATTCACTGTTACTTTTGCTGCATTCAGTTTGTTGAGACAGTCACAATGTCGTGATCAGTTTCAAGGGAAGGAAAATGGGTTTTTCTTCTTGGTTGGTGGAGAGGTAAGGTTCTGAAAGAGCATAAGACCAGAAATATTGGTGTGTCCAATGTTTGAAAATACAGTATGCCACAGTGTGCCACAGATTCTTAGAAGACAAATTTTGAGACTTAAAAAAAAATCTGTAAATGTCTTTAATATATTGTTCAGAGTTAAAAATCTGTATAGTTCAAATTCTAAGCTAAAGTGCTTTTCCATTCAGAATTTTGAAGATGTTACTATATTGTCTGTATGGCTTCTATTACTGCAAATTGTTCAATGCCATTTTTTTTTAAGAGTCTATTTATTTATTTGACAGTTGGAGATCAGAAGCAGGCAGAGAAGCAGGCTTAGAGAGAGGAGGAAGCAGGCTCCCTGCGGAGCAGATGTGGGGCTTGATTGATCCCAGGACCCTGGGATCATGACCTGAGCCAAACACAGAGGCTTTAACACACTGAGCCACCCAGCGCCTTGCCATTTTGATTTCTGATCCTGCGTAAATTTTAGAAAAAATTTTTGGCATTCTGAAATTTAATGATGATGCAGCTTGTTGGTCTTTTCATTCTTTTTTCTCAGAATATTTCTTGGCTTTATATCCTAGTTCTACTTAATTTCCAAGAGTAGAAGCCACCTCCTCAGGAGTCAGGTGGCTTCTTGCACACTGCCTGGAAATCTGCTTAGCTAGATTATTAGATTAGGTGCATCAGCCCCAGCCCTCATCTCTCTTCGCTTGTGTCTTTGTCCTGGAGATATAAGCCTCACTAATATTCTTTATCTAAAAACTGTATGCCCTGTTTTCTGTTAGGGTAGGGTTGGATATAAGTTCATTCACCTTATTTGAAAATAAAAGCCTCTACGTTTACTTATTCCCATTTTAGATAAATTCTATGATTAAAGTACAGGCTATTAAAATGCAGGTTTGATGCATTTCTTAGATTATTTAATAGGTTGTATCTGCTGCTGAGGTCAAAATAAAGCAAATTGGTTCACAATAAAGACTTCAAAGATAATGCAAATACTCCCTCATGTTGGTCATATTGTTTCCAAATAACTTGTTTTATATATATCTATATATCTGTAGATATATATACAGACACACACATATATAAATATTTATGTCATATATATATTTATATCACTAGCATACCTTCAGATAAAAGTTTTAACATAAAGAGCCATTTTTTAAATAAATCAGCTAAATTAGAAAGCTCATTTTAACTTTTTCAATAGATCATATATTTACTTGAATGAAAATTCAAAAAATATAAAGGGAGTAAAAAATCTTTCTTCCACTTTTTTCTCCCTTACAACCTGTTTTTTCTTCTTGCTGGTATCCAAAGCTTTTTGATTTGGGTGAATATGCATAGAATTTCCAAGATGTTTTATGACCAACAAAGAGATATGTATGTGGAGTATTTTATTCCCTCCTTCTTTACACAAATGGTAGCATACTATTCTTCTTCCCCCTTTTTTCCTTCACTGAATGGTATAGTTTGGAGAGTTTTCCATGTTGGTACATAAAGCACTTCTTCATTCTTCTTTATGACCACAAAGTACTTGTTTTATAGATGCAGTCTAATTTATAAACAGGACTTCTGTTGATGGATATTTTTGTTGTTTGCACTCTTTGCTAAGAGGCCCACTTTCTTTACCCTCAGTGCAAGAGTGAATAACCTTAAAAATAATATTCTAGGGTGCCTGGGTGGCTTAATGGGTTAAAGCCTCTGCCTTTGGCTCAGGTCATGATCCCAGGGTCCTGGGATCAAGCCCCACATCGGGGAGCCTGCTTCCCCCTCTCTCTTTGCCTGCCTCTCTGCCTACTTGTGATCTCTGTCTGTAAAATAAATAAATAAAATCTTTAAAAAAATATATTCTAGCCAAATGTTAGTATATTTCTTGGATACATTCTCAAAGTGGCATGTACATTTGTAATTTTGACAAATACTGTAAAATTGCCCTACAGAGTAAGTTGCACCCATTTCTACCACTATACACAGTGCTTACTTCCCCTTATTCTTTGCCAATACAGTATATTATTGGGATGGATCTTTGCCAGTTTATAAGTAGAACATGTTATGTTAGTATAATTTTAGTTGTGTTTATCTTACTTACAATGAAGTTGAGTATCTTTTCCTCTCATTGAGAGATGTTTTTCTTTCCTTTTTTGTAACCCGTGTCTTCTGTCCTCTTTTTCATTTTGCTATTGAGTTGTTAGTCTATCAATTTGTAGGAACTTTTTATGTATTAGAGAAATTACTCCTGTGTCTGTGATATGAGTTTCAAGTATTTTCCACCAACTTCCTGTCTTATAATCAGCTTTGTCTTGTGAGGTTTTTGTTTTTGTTCTTTCTTAATGTCAAGCAATTAACCGTTTTCTCTTACGACTTTGGAATTTGGGATCATGGAAAGTCCTTTCCCACCCCAAGCTTATTATTTCTCAATATTTTTTTCTGATTTTGGTAAGATGTGGTTTTAAGCATTTAAATCTTTGATAAATTTGGTTTTTATCCTGTTCTGAATATAATGATCTGTCTCCAATTCAGCTTTTTCCAGGGTCCCAACACTGATCTTTTTTTCAATTTATTTCACATCTGTCTTCTATCCTTATTCCCTTATGTGTTTGGGGCTTTTTCTGGATTTTTTATTCAATTCCATTGATCTGCATATCCATTTACCACTATTTGCTCTAAAAAAAGTTGTCTTTTCCTTTTTTTTAATTGTAAAGATTTTATAATTTCTTTTGCTTATTCTCTTCTTAACCCTTTTTCAGATATTTTTTTTCCTTAATTGTCCATATGAACTTTAGTATCATTGTATGTTTCAAAATTTGTAATAATTATTTTCCAGCATAATTCCAATTCGTGTTAATTTATGTCATTAAATGAAACAGTAATACTCCGGTTTAAAAATTGTTCAAACTTCATAGATTTTAGAATGTATTTCAGTACCCTGATATGTGAGTTTTCCAACACCACCAAGTAATTCGCCATTTGTCAGCAGACAGTGACTGAGCTTCCTATAAATTTAATTCAGTTCGGATGCTCTCTCCATGAAGATAGGGTCAATTTCCATGAGTAAAGGCTCAGTCTTAGAAGACTGCTTCACTTCGAACACCGATCAAATCCAGAGGTTGTTTATCTGCTCTGACCCACTGACTATAAAATCAGAGCCCCCCCGCAGGTTCCATTAATGTGTTAGGGCTCAGAGAAATACTTACGTTTACCAGTTTATTATAAAAGGGCATTATGAAGGATGCAAATGAATAGCCATGTGAAGCCATGCACAGGGCAAGACTGGGAGAGTCCCATTATGTAGAAGCTTCTTTCCCCATGGGCCAGGATGCACCACCCTCCCACCATGTGGACGCTTCACCAACAACGGTTTGTCGCATCTCATTGTTCTAGAGTTTTCATAGAGCTTAGTTTGCGGCCCCTTATTCCCTGAGGTTGGTGGGTACAGCTGATCATCATTCCAGCCCTTCGTCATTATGTCTTTCTAGTGACGTACCCCATCCTGACTACATGGGAGCCCAGACAGAGGCACCATTAATCTTTTTGAGTTACTGTTTTCAGTTTTTTGGATAAATCCCAGAAGTAGAATTGCTGGATCATATGGTAATTCTATTTTTGATGTTTTTTTGAGGAACCTCCAGACTATTTTCCACGGTGGCTGCCCCAATTTACATTCCCACCAAGAGTATATAAGGGTTTCCTGTTCTCCACATCTTCCACAACCCCTTACTTCTTGTCTTCTTAGTGATAGCCATTCTAACCAGTGTCGCATGATATTTCATTGTGGTTTTGATCTGGATTTTCACGATGATTAGTGATGTTGAACATCTTTGTATGTATCTGTTGGCCATCTATATGTTATCTTGTAAAAAATATTAATATCGCCTGCCCATTTTTTAACTGGACTATGTTTTGCTATTGCAGTATTTCTTTACATAGTTTGGGTACTAACTCCTGATTATTAGATATATTATTGCAAATATCTTCTCCCATTTAGTAAGATGCCTTTTTGTGGTGTTGATAGTTTCTTTTGCTGTGCAGAAGTTTTTCAGTTTGATATGGTCCCACTTGCTTATTTTTGCTATTGTTGCCTTTGCTGTTAGTATCAGATGCAAAGAATGATCAAGACCAATTTCAAGAATCTTACTTCCTGTGTTTTCTTCTAGGAGTTTAATGGTTTCAGGTCTTAAATTTAAGTCTTTAATCCACTTTGAATTAATTTTTATACATGCTGTAAGGGAATGGTAATTTCATTCTTTTGAGTGTGGCCGTCCATTTTCCCCAGTACTGTTTATTGACGAGGCTGTCCTTTGCTCATTGTATATTCTTGGCTACAGTATATGTAGAAGTTTATTTCTGGGTTTTGTATTCAATCCCATTGATCTATTTGTACACTTTTATGCCAGTAACATTCTGTTTTGACTGCTATAACATCGTAGAGTTTCAAATCAGAGATTTTTTTTTTTTATTTTCATTTTGCTGCTCTGATTGGGTGAGTTTCTCTGCTCTGTCTTTGAGTACACTCATTTCTTCTGCTTTATTCAGTCTGCTTTTGAAATCCTCTAGTGGCTTTTTTTTTTTTTTTTAAACCTCTGTGACTTCTGTTTGGTACTTTCTTATATTTTTTATCTCTTTGTTAAAGTTCTTACTGTGTTCATCCATTCTTCCCCCAAGTTCATTGAACATACAATACTTTGAACTCTTATCAGGTAAATTACTTATTTCCATTTTATTACATTTCCCCCCCCCCCTGAAGTTTTTGTTCATTTGTTTTGAACCTATTTTTCTTTTTCTACATTTTTCCTTGACTCTCTATGTTGGTTTCTATGCATAAGATAAAACAGCCACTTCTCCTAGTCTCGAGGACTGCACTAGGAAATGAACCTTATCATTTAGCCCTGTCCTACTTCTTGATTATCTCAAAAATTGTTGTATTGTTCAAGAAGCCTATTATATTTTTAATAGCTCCCAGTATTTGAGGGTATGCCAGGACCTGAGAGGATCTCAGCTAGTCCCTGGATTCAGGCTGATTAGAAGCCAAACTCAGCCAGACCCTCAGGTAGCTGCTTTTAAAGTATGCAAATATAGATAGTCCCCTGGGGCTGCAAGTGTAGGCCTGCTGGCCACCAAAGCCAGGTGATCTGGAGGTCTGGTCCCTAGGGAGAGTTGCAAAGTTAGGGCCCCAGATGATTGTATAAAGCTTCTTTCTTGAAGATACTGGTGAGCTGGAGTGAGGGAGTGTGCAGAGCTGGCATCCCCCAACCTATGTCTCCTGGGAGTGCCTTCGTAGGCCCCTAGTTGTATGTCAGACCAGAAGCCTTCTCATCAAGCCAAAGCTTTTAGACATGTTTATCAGGCTCTTTCACAGGAAGACTAGGGATGTATTCGATTTACCCTCTGTGCAGGACCTTGGGGGTGGTAGCCTGCCAACAACTAACTGTCTCATTGTTTTACAGTCGCATGGGACCCAGGAATGCAAGCCTCGGTCTCCAGAGTCATGCCCTCAATGAGTATCTTGTGGATGGCAGCCACCAAACCTGGGGCCACCAGCCATAAAAACCAAGCACCATATGTAATGGGAGCTTCCTTCCAAGAGATATTGGTGCTCTGGAGTGTGACAGAGGGAGAACATGGAGAGAGCACCCACCACCCTTTGGCCCTAGAGCATATCCCAGTGGGTCCTGGATGGGGGTTAAATTAGGTACCTGTACCTCAAGCTGACACTTTAAGATTAGGAAATGAGACTCTTCCACCTAAAATCTGGGTGCCTCTCAAACAGCTGTTTCTGTGCTAGGTTCTGGGGGAGATTCTTTGGTTTTTAAAGCTAGATGTTTTGGGGGTTGTTCTTTGAGAAGCAGGGCATAAAAGATGGACTGCTAGTGTGGGGTTTAAGCTCTTTTTCTTCAGGAAGAAGCTTCAGGTTTTGAGTTTTCTCCTGTTTATAGGTCTCTATGTCAAGGTTTGGGTTTACAGTGAGGTTATATCTCAGGCTTTCCCACTTCAATATCGATTTGTCATATTTGCTAGATTTGTAGGAGCTGTACAACTAAATTTTAGGACTTTTTTTTCTTGGGGAAATTGTTCCATATTCCTGTAGATTTAGTGTGTTCATGGGAGGAGGTGATTTCAAGGTCTTGCTATCTTGTCATCTTGAACCAGAACCCAGATATTTATTTCATTGTGAAAATAAATATTGCTCTCTGATTCAATCCCAAGTACTGTACCACTTTTTCTAATCTATATACTTAGTTTTTTATATGTATTTATTTTTCATATTTTAACATTTTTAGTAGTTCTTATATACATTTAACTATTTTCCGTTTCCTAGAAAAGCAGTCATGACTTTCAGTTATATTTTCCAAATAAAGTGAGAGCTACTGTTCATAAACAACCTGTCTTGAATACATTTCCTGGATTAAATTTCTCCGTTCTCTTTATGAAGACAATGGTTGATGCTAATAGAATGCTCAAAGCCCAAAAAGAGCTTGTCTATTCACTTCTACTATGACTAGTTGAATTACATGTTTTCCAAAACACTTTCCTTTATTATGGAAACCATACTTCTATTTGGGGAGAGTCACATTTTATCAATATATAGAATATTTAATTCAGTTACATGATTATAGTATCAAGATTCTGTCTCTATGGCGTGACCATTGTTAGTTAGAACCATTTGGGAATAATTTTATAAGTTTACCCCTAAAGTCTAATGGTTTTTTTGTTTGTTTGTTTTTTTCTGTTTTTTCTCTTTAGCCTATATAGTAATCCAGGTGGGATGCCTCCTTACGCCTCTCAGGGTTTCCCATTTCTTCCTCCATATCCCCCACAAGAAGCTAACAGGACTATCACTTCTTTGTCTGTTGCTGACACTATTTCTTCTTCAACAACAAGTTATACACCAGCCAAACCTGCTGCTCCTTCTTTTGGTGTCCTTTCAAATCTGCCATTACCTGTTCCTACAACAGACACTTCAGCACCGGTGGGTATCTTCAGTTTCTATATTTTTGTATCCTTGAAAATTCATCCAATTGATGTATATTTATTATATGTCTTCTCATGCCAGCCATTAAGTAATGCACGAAACATAAAAAGATTAAATCACATTTTCAACTCAAATAAAAACTCAGAGGAGATCAGCAAATTATCAAGTAATTGCAAATAAGAAACTTCCAGTAGAGTAGAAGAGAGAGTCTAGAGTTAACGGTGAAGACAGATGAGGAAACTGTCAGTGCTCCCAGGAACTGAGGTAGACCTAGAAGGGGGTGCTTTTATAAAAATGTGTTTCTGCTCTTTCACCACTTTATCCTTAGCGCCTCAAACCACACCTGATAGCATATAGTAGGTGCTCACTTAAAATGAGGCAGATAAATTAATGTATTTGTTTATGTTTAAGGCCAGTTTTTGATAGATGGTAATTAATTTGTCAGGAATGAAAGGAGTTATATAAAGCTTTCCATATAGAGGCAGTATTATTAAGAAAGTTGCAGAGGCATAAATCAAATTGCATTTTTGTGAAACTGCCTTTAATAGATCTCTCTGGCTGTCATGTAGGAAATAGGCAAAGGCACAAAAAATGATCACCTAAGAGACATAGGTATCAGATTGTGGAGAATCTGTTCTCTACCTGCTCAGGGCCTCAGGTGTCTCATTGATTTAAAAATATTTCTGTTCTTAAATAAGCTGGTAACTGTTGGCATGTGGAATATTACTGAGGGACTAATACTTTATGAATAAAACATATAAATGATTTTAAAACCTCTGTTTTAACCTTAAGTGAGTATCAGCCACAGTAATACTGAAATATTATAAACCTTATATCCAGCTTTACTAATTTTAGTGTTTGTAATTATTTATTTATTTTCCCCATTCTTCTTCTTTTTTTTTTTTTTAATTTCTTTTCAGTGTAACAGAATTCATTGTTTATGCTCCACACCCAGTGCTCCATGCAATATTTGCTCTCCATAATACCCACCACCAGGCTCCCCCAACCTCTTACCCCTGCCCCTTCAAAACCCTCAGATTGTTTTTCAGATTAGGCCCAAGTGAACTTTGTTTTTCCAGTACCTTTCATCATTGTATTAATGAATATTGTGAACAGATCCTGTGAATATCATGAATTACAGTTTGTAGGATAAACAAAATTACAAGAGAACTTTCCAAGAATCCTCAATTTTAAAATGTCATTTATAAAACAATGGATTACCTATTCCATTACCTAATAAACAATGGATACCTATTATCTACCCTGTCTTGTATATTTAGTTATATAACTATTCGGCTTTTGCAATTTACTATATTTTTTTAAAATTCAGTATCTCTTACACGAGGCAGATATATCCATATATATATATTAATGAAATCCACAGATAATTCTCTACATTTGTCACAGATACACCTAAGCATTTTATTTAACAGTTATATATGTGCCCAAGAAAGAGGACACACAGGTACTCACATGAACCTCGCTCAAAGAAAACAGAAAAAAAATTAACCCTCTATGTATAAAGAAAAAATACACTGAAAAAATAAGAAGAAAGAAAGAAGGGGAGAATAAGGACAATGTAAAGTGCAAAGATGAGGTGATAATGGAACATGGGAGGTGGTACATTAAAAATTAAGTTTATAAGTAAATAGGAGCAGTCAAAAAGATGGCTAAAACTTCATACCATTTCAAACTCTCTTTAGGTAAGCCAGGATGGTTTTGGTTACAAGATGCCAGATATCCCTGATACATTTCCCGAACTCTCAGAACTAAGGTAAAAGACTTGGAGAGTAATGTCAGTATTCGTTACCTGTTTGACAATGATGAATACAAACCAGATCATTATTTTCATACTCATATTAAAGAAAGAGAGTTTTTAAATCCTCATTATTTGTATATTGTGATCGTCTTAGCGGGAAAGTTATGTAAATCAGTTTTATGTTGTCTAGTTTGTATTTATTGAGTGACATAGTATGTACCCAGGGATTTTTCTAGCTGCTGGAAATGATGTAATAGTTACCAGGATAACAATGTTGTTCGCTCTTGAGGGTTACATTATTATGAAAATCACTTCTCAGTACATCATCCCTGGTGATTTCAAATATTTTTTGGCTTGGGATGCCTGGGTGGCTCAGTTGGTTGGACGACTGCCTTTGGCTCAGGTCATGATCCGGGAGTCCAGGGATCGAGTCCCACATCGGGCTCCCAGCTCCATGCGGAGTCTGCTTCTCTCTCTGACCTTCTCCTTGCTCATGCTCTCTCTCACTGTCTCTCTCTCTCAAATAAATAAATAAAATCTTAAAAAAAAAACCACACACACACAAATTTTTTTGGCTTATTTTAGACCTTTACATTGTTCCTTTTGTAGGTAAAACTTTGTACATAGAGGAACACATTAATGTTCTCATAAAGTAATAAGGACAGTGTTTTTACAGACCCAAATTGTGTTCAAATTGATGGCACATAAATTTGTAATATTTGAGGCTTAAGGTACTGTTTTTCATAGAACACTGCTTCTCTGAGATGCTTCATGAAAAAAAAAATTGTTTCATGGCTACTCAACTTTGGGAAACATTGCATCCTTCATACCCTGTTGAAGGTTGATAATACTGAGAAGGCTATTACTACTAAGACTTCTGAGTATAATTTAAAAAAACTTTTTGTAGTTCTTTTTGTCTCTGGGATATATCCCACCAGGGATATACAGCCACATACCATGAGAAATCCTACAGTTTTAAAAAAAAGAGTTTACCTTAATTGACCCAGTGTTTTATCATCATTTTTGGAAATAGTGGCTTCTTATTTTCTAATAATAGTGAGGGTTTACAATATATCACATACATGTTAAGGTTTCCTGTGAATTGTAATGCTTGCAAAAACCCCAGGAAGTAGGCACTGTCACTGTTCAATGTTCTAAAGGATTCTTTTTTCTTCCTTCTTTTTAAAAAAGTTATTAAAATGTTATATTATATTATTATATATGTTATATACATTATATTATTATGAATTTATTGAGAAAATTCCTTATCTGTCTTGTAGAATTTTCTGTATCTTCTTTTCGCTTGATTGCATCCTTGTAGTACCACTGAAAATGTTCTTCTCTTTCCTGTATTTCTTCCTGTTGGTAGCTAGGTCTGGAGTTTTAATTAGATTTAGGTTCAGTTTTATCAAATCAATAATAAGTCATTGAGTTGTATGCCATAAACCTACACAATGTTAGTTATCAATTATATCTCAATGCTGAAAAAAAAAATAGGTTCAGTTCTTTAGCCCCGAGTACTTACATCATACTTCCTATTACGTCATGTAAGGCAGCAGTGATGTCTGGTTGCCCAATTTTTAGTGACATTAAGATTGAAACAGGTGAAACCCCTGAAATCACTGGCAATCCATGATTTCATTAAGGATTGCAAATGTGATTTTCTGCTGCCAGAATCAGCCAGAATTCTGTGAAGAACTTTCTATATCAACTATTTATGTTTTTTTGAAATATACTTCATACAGAAATAGAAAGATAAATCCTTATTTTTTGTGTTTTTTGACTTTCAGAATAATGAGTTGATGTACAAATAAGCTCCAAAATTTCTGATAGGCAAGGTTTTTTGTTTTTATTTTTGTAGTTGTTTCTGTGTTATTAAGAACTCATAAATTTTAAACAAATACATTTGATGTGTTTCAGTCTATTACAGTCATTATTCTTTTTGATGCTTACACAGTTCTATTTTGAGTCCCTAACAAACTCTTCACTTTGGCTTCTACAGCCTTTCTGATGAAACAAAGATGCC
Source organism: Mustela nivalis (assembly GCF_964662115.1). Lineage (NCBI taxonomy): Eukaryota > Metazoa > Chordata > Mammalia > Carnivora > Mustelidae > Mustela > Mustela nivalis. Next base: position 19,176,666 of record NC_139039.1, on the reverse strand, counting down.
ACGGGCTCATCGTGAAATTTCTTTTCCCTGGCCTGAAGTCATTTTTCTGAAAGCCACTTGTTCTTTCTCAAAATTGCAATACCAATATTATTACTGCGATTACTAAATTCAAAATAAGAGTTTGTTTTTGTTTTTTATACTTCTTTTGTGTTCTGGTTCTCACACCTGACATGTATAGCCAAATACTGTTTTTTAAAGTCTGAATGATACTTGCCCAGATGATATGTAACTTAGAAAAAAAAACCAGTATTCATTTCTTTCCATTTACTCTGAATTTTAGAGACTGCTTTTTAAAAATTAAATTGTTTTAGGGATGCCTGGGTGGTTCAGTGGGTTAAAGCCTCTGCCTTCATCTCGGTTCATGATCCCAGGGTCCTGGGATCGAGCCCCACATCAGGCTCTCTGCTCAGCAAGGAGCCTGCTTGCCCCTCTCTCTCTGCCTGCCTCTCTGCCTACTTGTGATCTCCGTCTAATCAAATAAATAAACAAAATCTTTAAAAAAAATTAAATTGTTTTAAACATATGATGCTTTTGTATGGATCTGTAGTCAAAACTAATAAATATATTTAGTAAAGTTTAGCTTCCATTCCTATCCTACCCTCCAGTTCCCCCTTTCACCCTATGGATATTGAGTTTTAGTTTTGGTTTAGCCCTCCATGATTGCTTTTCTTTAAATATTTTTTGAATAGCTGTACACACATGTATCCATATACTTATCTTTTATTGTGACAGACACATGCCAATTAGCTATATAGATATGGAGGTAACATTGTCGTGATTGTTCATGAACCCTAGTTTTAATAATCCTATCTTGATTGGATGCTATTTTCAGACCACTTTATGTTCTCTGTGGTTGATGTTTTATTTGCTTTTAAGGTTATAATTTGCCTTCTTTGTGTGTGTGTTTGTGTGTGTGTGTCTACATAAATATTAGTTCAAAAATTATTTTGAGCCATACCAACTAAAATGGAAATAAAATGGAATAAAATGGAAAAACTGTGACTATTCATCATCATGGAGAAGAACTAATGACTGATATTCATTAACTTTTCTGTTGTGTTTCTAGTGTATCACAGCTTACAGATATGAATGACCAAGAAGAGATATTACTAGAACAGTTTCTGACCTTGCCCCAGCTAAAACAGATTATTAATGACAAGGATGACTTAGTAAAAAGTATTGAAGAGCTAGCAAGTATGTCTTTCCTTACTTCTTAAATTTCCTAAGAAAAATACAACATTTACCTAGAAATAAACCAGAAATTTGTCTTACAGGAAAAAATCTCCTTTTGGAGCCCAGCTTGGAAGCCAAAAGGCAAACCGTTTTAGATAAGGTAAGTTAGTTATTATTTTGAAGAATTCCATACAATTTAAAAATATAATAAAGTAACATTTTAATTTTATCTTTTAGTATGAATTGCTTACACAGCTGAAATCTACTTTTGAAAAGAAAATGCAAAGGCAGCATGAACTTAGTGAGGTAAGGCTCTTTTCCTTTACCATAGGGATTTTTAATCTCAATACGTGTGAGCCACATTCTTAGTTTCATTATTATCAGAAAGCACTTATTAGGTGTCTGTCTTTATAAGGCTTGATACCTTTAAGTGAGATGAACAGCTCTCATCTATGAGTCATTATACATTATTTGTGCTCATGCAAGGACATATTTGGTTCCAAAGCACAAAAATACAGAAAGCCACATAAATAACTTAACTAGGAACGCTATTATAAAGGCCAGTTTACCTCTTCTAATAAAATCTAACAAAAATCTTGAACTGTAATCTCACTTGTAAGCTTATGTACAGCTATCTTAAATGAAAACTTAGAAAGTTGAAATGTGTATGAAAATTATAAAGTTTAATTTGCCACAAATAATAGATTTTATGCCAGAAATCCAGTTAAATAAAAAATAAAAACTACTTTATAAAATTCCACCCATATTTCTAAAAAAAATCTTTAAAAAAGAAAAGGGTTAGGAAATAGAATCTTTATGTCATATCAATAACCAACATCCTCTTTCCTTTAAAATCAGCAATTCTGGAAGGTAAAGCCAATGTAATAAAACAACAAATAGAAAATGGAAAAAAATGATGACAAAGGAGAATATAAATTTATAATGGATTTCAGATAATTTGATCATCCTTTAGAATTAAAGACATAAGAATAATAGCTAACATTGAATAATGATTAGGCATCTTTCACTGCACTATGCCATTTTCATATATTGCCTGTTATTTCCACAAAATTCTAGGACATAGGTGTTATTTTTTATAGTACAGGTAAGCAGTCTGAGCCAGGGATATTGAATGACTTCCCTGATGTCATATAAACCGAAAGTATCAGGGTCAGGAATCAAATGTAAGCAGTCTTCCCTCAATCTTAGCCAGAAGAAAGCCCGAGAGAAGCAACTGAAACACTCTTAGTTGCATATTAGATGCTAAATAAGCTTTTCACAATAGTCACATCATTCTTTATAAATTCATAGTAAGTTAAGAATAGAAATTAAATCCTTAACTTGATAAAGAATATTAAAAACCAACAGCAAGCATCACAATTGCCAGATATTTCCAGGATCCCCTTAATATTAGGAATAAGACAGTGATGCTAGTGACAGGCAAATGAAAGAACAAGAAACTCAAAAAGAGAAATATGAATGTCCAGTGGACATGCTGGTATAATAGTTACCCTGTCTTCTTTGTCATTTATATGAGAATTGCTTAAAATGATATTTGAAACATTTAAAAAATAAAATCTTGATTCTTATGTTTGTCTCTACATGTGTTCACTCAATCTTTGGGTGACTTCTCTTTTTTTTTTTTTTTAAAGATTTTATTAATTTGACAGACAGAAATCACAAGTAGGCAGAGAGGCAGGCAGAGAGAGATGGAGAAGCAGGCTCCCCGCTGAGCAGAGAGCCCAATGCGGGACTCGATCCTAGGACCCTGGGATCATGACCTGAGCTGAAGGCAGCGGCTTTAACCCACTGAGCCACCCAGACGCCCCAATTCAGACTTCTGTATTAAGTATGTAAATCACTTCACTGGACTGTTGGTACCATCAGGGTAGAAACATGCCATGTTTTATTCCGTCCATAACCAGTACCAAGTCCAGTGCTTGGTACATAGTAGATACTCATTAAATATTCAGTGAATAAATAATGGAAATATGTGAACAGATTGTCAGCCTTTCAGAATAATAATTTTGCATCATCCTTGTGAGCCATACTTGTAAAGATAGATGGCCACGGTTGGCAAGAGTGATGAGAAAATGGTTCATTCCTTTTCATTCCTATGTGTGAGTTACCACCTCACCCCCACTAGCATGACTGTTATTAAAAATAATCTTGGGGTGCCTGAGTGGTTCAGTCGGTTAAGAGTCCAACTCTTGATCTCAGCTCGGGTCTTGCTCATAGGGTCATGAGTTCAAGCCCCATGTTGGACCCCATGCTGGGCATGGAGTCTGCTTTAAAAATTAATTTAAAAAATGAAAAATAAAAATAGTCTTATTTCTTATATTTAGGTCTTCAATCCATTTTGAGTTCGTTTTTATTTACTTTTTTCTTTTTTGAGTGGATTTTTATATAAGAGGTAAGATAAAGGTCCAACTTCATCCTGCATGTATCCAGTTTTCCTTGCACCATTTGCCGAAGACTGTCTTTTCCCCGTTGAATGGTCTTGGCACACTTCTGAAAATGTTTGACCGTGTATGTGAGGATATTTTTCTAGGCTTGGTCTTTCATTCATCTATATGTCACTTCTTATGCCAGTACAATGCTGTTTTGATTGCTGTAACTTTATAGTAAGTTTTGAAGTCGAGAAGTATACACCTCTGTTCTTTTTAAGATTGTTGTGGCTATTTGGGGTCACTTGAGATTCCATATGAATTTTAGAATGGGTTTTTCTTTTTCTGCAAAAGCCTGTCATGGAGATTTTGATAGGAATAGCATTGACTCTGTAGATCACTTTGGGTAGTATTGTCTTCCATATGAAGTCTTTCAGTCCATGCACACGAGATGTCTTTCCCCTTACATCTTCAGTCTCTTTCAGCAGTGTTTGTATAGGCCTTTTGCCTGTTGGGTCAAATTTAATACCATCACCTTTGTCATATTCTGTACATTTAAAGGGAGTCACCGTGTCCAGCCCAAGAGGTAGGGATTATAGAGGTCCTCTTAGAGGATGCCTACTATAGTGACCTAATTCTTAAAACCCCAGGAGAAAACATTGATTGGGTCAGCTTCCCTCATTCAGTGGTTTGCAGCCAATGGATTGGGTTCTTTTGTGTTTGGTATCTACCCCTCTATCCAAAAGCTAAGAACCTTGGTGGTAGCAGTCTTCCTCAAAAGACTGTGTGAGGCATATAATGAATTGCTCTCATTTCCTTTGCCTCTAGAAGTTTTTCTGAGCACTGTAAACTGAATTAGTACTTGGTTTTCTTTTTCAGAGCTGTAGTGCGAGTGCCCTACAGGCAAGATTGAAAGTAGCTGCACATGAAGCTGAGGAGGAATCTGATAATATTGCTGAAGATTTCTTAGAGGGGAAAACTGAAATAGATGATTTTCTCAGTAGCTTCATGGAGAAGAGAACAGTATGTAATCGTCTTCAGTTGAGGACCACTGACAGTGTTATACCAAATTACTTAAGTATATTCATGAGTAAAAAAATACTTCAGCATGTTACTGAGCTAGAGTTTTGAGTGCCCTGAGAAGAAGCTGAAGAGCCTCTATTCTTTAAGAATGATAGCAATATTTTATTATTATTTTGTATTAAAGTTAGTAAATTAGCTTAAGTCTGGTCTTAGTAGTTATAGGAGTGTACAACTGCTTATGTTCAACAAGTTATTTAAAAAGGAAGAATCTATAAATTTTAAAATTTGCAAATATTATTGAGAATGTTCTGCAATAGTTTCTGTTCTGTTCTGATTTCCAAAAATTAAGAAAGTCTATTTAATAGTATTTTGCCCTTTGATAGAATTCTAAATATTTACCTAATTTCTCTGAAACATCACATTTGAAAATTAACCTTTTGTTATTAAACTTCGTAAAATGTGTGCTATGTATATGCATATCCTGTTAGGGAAAGTGGGCAGATTTTATTATCCCTGTTTCCATAAGAGAAAAATTGAAGTTTAGGGATGTTAAAGACTAGTTATAGCATTAGTAAGGCATTGATTTCTGGTTCATTCTTTTGTGGTACTATACCTTGAAGCTTTTATTTACTAAGCTTCCTAGCTAGACAACAAGCTTTACTAAGCTTCCTAGCTAACAACAGTAGGATTCTTTTCTTTTTTATTTTTAAAACACAGATGCTTGAAATTCTACAATCAGAGATTTGATATAATGGGTCAAGGTTTGTTTTAACCTTCTAGAAGTACACAGGCAAAGGTTATCTTCCAAATACAATTCCATGTTTGTGGGGGTGGGGGTTCTTAAATTCTGAGCTACCTTAAACATTCAAAAGTTTAAAATGTCAGCAGGTTAAAGGATTCTTACTTCAAATTCTGTCGTAATTTAAGAAGCAGTAGTTAAATCATTGGAGAAGTGACTGGTATTTTAAATCATTTATCTTCTAGATCTGCCACTGTAGAAGAGCCAAGGAAGAGAAACTTCAACAGGCAATAGCAATGCACAGCCAATTTCACACCCCACTATAGGTAATTGTCTTCCAGAAAGTTTGAGTCAGAGGCTATTGCATGACTATTCTTTAATTGAAGTCTTTTTACTAGTGCCTGTTTAGTCAGCTTTAAGCATAATTCTGTTATAACTTCTGTTAGAGGATATATAAAATGCTTTGTATTATACATTAAGCATAATTTTATATACATTAGCATTTACAAGTGGAAATCTTTTGGATGTTTTATCACTATGATGTCAGCTTAACTGAAATGTTGGGTTTTTTTTCAGTGTTGGATAGTTCTGTAGAATTGTAAACTATAATTCATTCCTGTCTCTTAGCTCGTATGTGGTGTATACCTTATCACTTAGTTGATGTATTTCTCATTAGCCTCCTTTGTCATTTGTTCCTTTAAAATGAACTTCCAGTCTGTCGCTTTTCCATCTCACACCAGGAGTTTTCCAGTAATTGTCTTGCCAGTTGCCAGAATGTAGTGTTTCTCCTTCCTACACAGCACTGACAGAACGAGCTTCCTCAAATACCACTCTGTGGTATCATTTCTCTGCTGCAGAACTGACAATGAGATCTTAGCAGTGGTAGGATCACGGTTAAATTTCTCTCTGGTTTTAAGCCTTCTATAATCTGGAGTTATATTTGAGAGCACCCACTTCAATTTTCCATTTTCCCCTTAAGTTCTCCATTTCATGTTCTTTCTTCTATCATTTTATCTTTGGTCACGCCTTTATCGATCTCAAGACACTTTTCCTTTTCCTCTCCATCTCTGTAGTTTTAGGAGTGATTTGGCTGTGAAAACTAGTTCCCACCCCTGCAAATTTAAGTAAAAGTTTGTATTATTGAACAATGCAGAGATAGGGTCAAAATGCACAAAGGACAACTCAATCACTGATTGAAAACACTCTGGAAGACCATAAAAACTTCTCACACCCTTGCCAAGGCTGCCTGTTTCTCTTTCCTGTGTCTCTGTTCTTTCCTGCCTCTCACTCTCTTGTGCTTCCAAACTTGCTCTTCAGAGCTCCTTTGTTAGCTCTGCTTGCATGTGCTCCACCGTGGCTGCCTGCAGGCCTGATCACGTTATGACAGTTCAGGTAGACAAACACGGAGACAAACAAGGGTTTCATTGCAAATCCCCAGGAGAGAGAGTGGCCCAATAGCAGTTTGGCCTGGAGATCAGTGTCATGTGACCCTTTGCTCATTCAATGGGCTGTACAAAGCCTTATTTTTCCTTCTTTCCAGAGGAGTAGACTCTGCGAAGGGAGCATTTCTAAGGAGGGAAGTGGCAGGAGTTTCTCATCTCGACCTCAGACTCATCTGCCCCTTTCCTTAATCTAGTTGTACATAACATTACTGCCAACATTGAATTGTTTTTTTTGTTTGTTTGTTTGTTTGTTTGTTTGTTTTACAAATGAAATTGTCAATCCCCTTGGGTAAGAGTTGATTTTTAATATCAAGGCATAAGAAGAAAGTCAGCATTGAGTAATTATTTATACGAACTTGCTAGAATCCTTTCCCTACCTCTTTTTTCCAAGTTATCTTCTTATAGGTAGATCTTAATTGGAAGGGAATGTAAAGAGATGAAAATTTATCATCTTAATTTAAATCTTAGGGTTTTTTAATGTTCTTTTCTTTTCAGATTTTCCTGAAAACATAAACTGCCAAGACAGAAATGACACAAGACTAAGCACATTTTTATGTATGATTTTCAAATTGGCATTTCATCACAGTGGCTGAATTCATAGATATCCTGTATAGATCGTATGCAGAACTGAGACTGATTTTGTACAGATCAGAATGATTGCTGTGGTCTTTGCTTTGAGAAATTTTTCTGCACGGTTTGCACTATAAATGTTTATTTATTGTTGATCAGTCCTATCATATTTAAGTTCCATTGCTATTCCTCTGTTAAGTACCTGTGCATGTAATTTTAGCTATTATCAATATTTTATAAAATTGCTTCATTTAAATTTATATTTTTATTTTGAAACTGCCTCATTTCTTTATCAAAAATGGTTTATTTAGATATTTTTCCTCTCAACCTTTTTGAATAATTACTATTTTCAACTGTAGAAAGCCTTATTTTTCCTTCTTTCCAGATGATGAAACTTTCAAAAACCATTTGTTTTTAAATATTCATAGTGTCAGGAAATACCAAACCTACTAATGTGCCATCTCAAGAAAGTAACTTTGAATACACAGTAAATCAAGAGAATACATCAGCTCATATATTGTTTAATTTTTAAAATTAAGGGTACACTTAAGAAGCAATATAGTTAAATAATTATTTTACCTAATAGAAAAAAAATTGCCTTCTACTGCATCTAGTCCAACATAAACTTTCATACTAATTTTTTTATATAAGTATCTGATAGGTTTGTGATTGATAATGATATACTTTCTAAATTCCTAATGTTAAAAACAATCTTTTTGTTAATAAATAGTAAATCTAGACACAGAAGTCTGATTTTTTTTTTTTAACTTTACTGTGAGCTAGCTTTTCCTAAGAACAGGTTTAGTAATGAAATTAATATTTAACTTTTAGGCAGTCTAGTTTTTAATTAATTTTATTGAAGCTCTTTAAATTGTAATATGCTTCTATACAGTGCTACAGAATGAACACATTTTATGGGTAGCTGTAAAAGCTAATAACGGAGAAAATCTGTAACTGTATGTATCTGAGGCTTGGCAAGGCCATGTCTAAATCACAAAACAACTTAATGCATATTTTTATTTAAATTTCCATCCCAATATGTATTTTTACTCCACATGCCAGCATATAGTACTACGGTTTTATTTTTCATTCTTTTTCTTTCTGTACACGTTCTTGGCAATAGAACTTTAGGAAAAACAGAATTATTTTCTTAGACTTGAAAAATAATAATCTGTCTTTGTGGAAGACCAAGTATTCATATGGACTATAAATATATAATTGGAATAAAGATACTAACTTTCATTAATTGCCTGTTTCACTGGCGCTGTGCTAAGGGCATGTTGTTTAATCTTCAAAATGACCAGACATGATTTTTAATAGACTTGTGGATGAAATAACTGAGGTAAGTGTTTTAAATTTGTGACAGAGTCTTCTGGGTATTCAGAAACCTTTCCTTATTGCACAGACCAGCAGAACTTCCAGTTTTCCCAGCAATCACTGCAGTGGAGGACATAATAGCCCCAGTCTTTTGCAAACAATCAGGTAGCTTTCTTAGAAACTGTAGAATCTACAACAAGAGACCAGCAGATCACAGCCATTTAAAGGAACATTAATTCATTTGATCTGCTAATTTTATTAAACACCTATTCAGAATAAGGCACTGTGGAAATACTATACAGTAAGTAACTCAAACATGGTTTAGGTGCTTCATCTAACCTTCCCTATATACAAAATCAAACAAAACCCCCAAACAACCCACATTTTCTTACACAGTAAATTTCCTCCCCATAATCATGTAATTCATCTCAATATTCTTTATTCTTTAAATCAAACTGTCCTAGTTTCATTCTATACCAATTAACATAGCTTGCTTCCTCCTTCCAAAATTAATATATTAGGCAGCTTCCATACAACTAGTCATTAAAGTGAGGGATTTGATCATGAGTATCTGCATTTAACCAGCAGACAATTTAGTTCAGATACAGGTTGTATAAGTTGTCCAAGACAGAAAAAGTCTGCATTTGAATAAATCTCTGTGAATTTGGGTTTCTATTGCAATAGAAAAAGTGAATGACTTTTTGGGTAATTTTATGGCTATGTTGTTTTTCTAAAAATTGGTTATTTGGAGAAGTCATGCCACGGGGAAAAAGGCCTGTGAAGGCAGAAGTTCTGATTTACTTTAACATATAAGAGAAAACCAGATGGAAATCAGAAATTAGAGAAAAGCTTAGGAGTTATTATTCAGAGTAGAGGTTTGTCATAGGTAGAAATTTAAATGCTAAATATCTCAAAGAGAAGAAAGTTGTCTAAAATGGGATGTATAGTAAAGATATCTGTTTCAAAGTTGGAAGGTTTTCTAGGAGTAAACAAGAGTAGGAAATTTATATTGGCATAGAGTTTGGTTGACAGGTAAGTTTGATCATAAATTATATTCGCTTAAATTGAAGCAATTTCAGTGAAAATTAGAATTCATTTTTAGGGGAAGAAAGTAAACTTTTTGAACTTAAAGAGTAAAACCATATGCCAAGGTTTCCCTTATCCTCACCTAACTTTATTTTAAAAGAGTTACTTTGTTGATTGCTGAACCATCGTCGAAGTTCTTACGTACTTCCGATCGTTAAATTTTCCTGAGTATCACTAAATAACAAGTCACTTGAGCTCTAAATATTATTAGTTGGGAAGTAATCTGCCTTGTCAGTTTTACATTACTTTATTACCTATGCCTTAAAACAGGTGCCCTAAATAAAACACTTTCCGATTGATGTTTGACTTAAAATGAAAATGTTCTATTAGAGATTTTAGTCTTTTGGGTTAGCCGTGCTCTTTCAAGACCCTGTGAAACTATAACAAAGTTTTGATATGCAGTAAATGTAACTTTTTATATAAATACTAGTGTTAGATTAACTTTTAGTAAGTAGTCTAAATGAACATAGGTATGTAGTATCCTGTAAAATGTTTGGGGAAGCTGAAAAAGGTTTGTGTCTGATGTGAAAAACATCCATTAAAGATATTTTAAAATATCAAATATTTATACTACTTGTATTTCAAAATAAATGCATATTTTTATTTCATATAATTACTGTGTCATTTTTTAAAAAATTTTAATTCTCTATTTTTATAGATAAAAACTGCCAAATGGAAGAAATTAAAAGCTCATCCTCAGTATTAGGCAAAGAAGTTTCTAAGAGTTGATAACTACAAGAATGGCATATAGTAAGTTGTGTTATAAAAATGCAAAGCTCATTACAACTATATCCTAAGTATTATTAAGGTATTACCATATACAGTAAATTGCAGAAAATGAACAAATATTCCTCAGTAGAGTATGCTCAAGTTTTATATTCTCAAAGAATTACACTTGTTTTATTTACATTAACAGAGTACTTTTATATTACATATTTCTAACATATTAGAGTTTTTCTGTTTTTAAATGATGAACACATAAATATTTCCAGTTGACCTTTGAACAATGCGGAGGTTGGGGTGTTGACTATCTGCACAAACAAAATCCATGTACGATTTTTTTTTTTTTTTTTTTTTTTTAACCATGTACGATTTTTGACTCCTCAAAACTTAACCACCAGTAGCCTGCTGTTGCCTGGAAGCCTTATTGATAAACATAAAATATTTTGTTCATTATACATATTATATACTGCATTCTTCCAATAATGTAAGCTAGAGAAAAGAAAATGTTAAAATCATAAAAAGAAAATATTTACACTCCTGTGCTTTATTGAAAAAAAAAATATCTGTATGTATGTGGAGCTGTGCAGTTCAAACTGGTGTTGTTCAAGGGTCATCTGAATACTGGATTATTTTATTTATTTAAATATATTACTATACCCCTTCCAAACCTTTCATACTGGACACTTCAGCAATGTAGCTTTCTTAACCTTTCTTTTTTTTCCTCAGTTTCATTATACATAGTTGATATATATCACTAAGTTTAAGATATGTAACATAATGTATATATTTTGAAATGATTACCACAGTAAGTTGACTTAGTAGATGAACTAAAAAAAAAAAAAGCAAAAGTTGTTTTCCTTATGATGAGAATTATTAGGATTAATCAACTTTCTTAACTTTAAGGTATATTATGAAGCAGTGTTAGCTACATTCATGCTGTTAAAACCCAGTACTTACCTTGTAACTGGAAGATTGTAGCTTTTCACTACCTTTCTCCAGTTCCTCCCTATACTGCCACCTCTGGTAGCCATAAATCTGAGCTCTTTTCCTATGAGTTGTTTTGTTTTTTGTTTTAGATTCCACACGTGAGAGAGCATGCAATTTTTGCTTTTCTCTGGCTTATTTCACTTAGCATAATAATGCCCTCGGGGTCCATTCATATTGTCATAAGTGGCAGGATATCCTTGTTCTTTATTGCTGAATAGTATTTTATTGTGTATATATCCAGCTTCTTTATTCATCCATCAATGGACAGTTAGGTTGATTCTGTGTCTTGGCTCTTGGAAATAATGCTGTGAACAAGGGGGTGCAGATACCTTTTGGAGTTACATGTTTCTGTTTCTTTTGGATCTATTTCCAAAATTGAATTACTAGATCATATGGCAGTTCAATTTTTTTTTTCAAGGACAATTTGTACTTCTGTTAATTGAAGATAATCGATAGGAAATAATGTACAAGTTTCAGCTGTACATAATGATTTGTTTATATGTATTATGAAGTGATCACTAAGTCTAGTTACCATCTGTCATTGTACAGAGTTGTTACAATATTACTATATTCCCTATGCTGTACATTACATCCCCTGTCTTATTTTATAATTGGAAAATTGTACCTTTTAATCCTCTTCACCTATATTGTCTGTCCCCTCCTTCCCACTCTGCAACCATCAGTTTGTTCTCTGTATCTTTGAGTATGTTCCTGTATTGTTTGTTCGGGTTTTTTTGCTGTTTAGATTACACATATAACCAGAATCATACAGTATTAGTTTTTGTTTGACTTATGTCACTTAGGATAATACTCTCTCGGTCTATTCTAGTTGTCAAAAATGACAGGATTTCACTCTTTTATGGCTGAGTAATATTCCACTGAGTGTGTATATCTGTGTACACATACTTATACATATACACAGAAACACACACACACACAAACATCACTTTAATCCTGTCATATATCATGCATGTTTAGGTTGCTTCAGTATCTTTGCTAATTTAAATAATAAAGGGTTGCATGTATGTGTCTTTTCCAGTTAGTCTGTTTTCTTCAGATAAAAACATAGAAGTGGAATTGCTGGATCTTATGGTAGATTCATTTTTAATTTTAAATGTCATACTGTTTTCTGTAGTGGCTGTACCAATTTACTCTCCCACCAATAGTTCACCAGAGCTCTTTTCTCCATGTTCTCACCAACATGTTACTGCTTGTCTTTTTTTTTTTTAAGATTTTATTTATTTATTTGACAGAGAGAGATGACAAGTAGGCAGAGAGGTAGGCAAAGAGAGAGAGAGAGGAGGAAGCAGGCTCCCTGCTGAGCAGAGAGCACAATGCGGGACTCGATCCCAGGACCCTGAGATCGTGACCTGAGCCGAAGGCATAGGCTTAACCCACTGAGCCACCCAGGCGCCCAGCTTGTCTTTTAATAGCCATTCTGACAGTTACAAAGTGATACTTCAGTGTGGTCTTAATTTGCATTTCACCATGGTTGCTGGTGTTAAGATCTTTTCATGCCTCTTAATCACCTCTCTGTCTTCTTTTGGAAAATTGTCTTTATAGGCCTTTTACCCATTTTTAATCAAAATTGTTTATTTATATATATTTTTGATATTGAGTTGGATGAGTTCTTTTGTATATTTTGTATATTAACTCCTAATCAGATATGTCATTTGCAAATACCTTCTCCCATTCAGTAGAATGTTTTTTTGTTCTGTTGATCGTTTCCTTTGCTGCATAAAAGCTTTTTAGATTAATGTAGTCCTGTTTATTTTTGCTTATGCTGTCCTTGTTTAAAAAGATAGACACCCCCCCCCCCCCAAAATGTTGCTAAAACCAATGTCAAAGAGCTTAATGCTTCTGTTTTCTTCCAGGTTTTTTTTTTTTTGATACTCATCAAACATTTAAGTCTTTAGTACTTTTTTATTTTATTTTTGTTATGGTATAAGAAAGTGGTCTGGTTTCATTCTTTTGCACGTAGCTGCCCAGTTCTCTCATTGTCATTTATTAAAGAGACTGTCTTTTCTCCATTGTATGTTCTTGCCACTTGTCAAATATCAATTGACCATATAAGTGTAAGTTTATTTCTGGGCTCTCTATTCTGTTCCATTGATCTGTGTGTCTGTTTTTGTGCCAGTACCATTATGTTTTGGTTACTGTAGCTTTGTAGTGTGGTTTGATATTTGGGAACAGGATACCTCCAACTTTGTTCTGTCTCGGGGTAATGTTGGCTATTTGGTTTCTTTTGTGATTCCATACAAATTTTAGGGTTATTTGTTCTAGTTCTGTGAAAAATGCCATTGGTATTTTGATAGGGATTGCACTGAATCTGTATATCGCTTTGTGTAGTATGGGCATTTTAAAATTATTAATTTTTCCAATCCATAAGCATGGCATGTTTTTCCATTGATTTGTGTCATCTTCAATTTCTTTCTTCAGTATCTTACAGTTTTTTGTACAGCAGTCTTTCACCTCCTTGGTGATATTTATTCCTAAGTATTTTATTCTTGTTAATATAATTGTCATTGGGATTGTTTTCTTATTTTATTTCTGATAATTATTACTGTATAGAAATGAAACAGATTTCTATTTATTGATTTTGTAGCCTGCAACTTTACTGAATTCCTTTATATTAATTTTTATTTCTGATATTTTTTTGTGGAGGCTTTAGGGTTTAAATATATGGTATCATGTCACCTGCAAATATTGACAGTTTACTTCCTAATTTGGATACCTTTTCTTTTTCTTGGTTAATTGCTATGGCTAGTTCTTCCAATACTATGTTAAATAAAAGTGTTGAGAATAGATATCCTTGTCTTGTTCTTACTCCTAGAAGAAAAGCTTTCAGGTTTTCGCTGTTGAGTATGATGTTAGCTGTGAGTTTGTCATATGTGGCCTTTATTACATTGGGGTACATTTCTACAATACTCACCTTGTTGAGACTCTTTATCATAAATGGATGTTGAACTTTGTCATATTCTTTTTATGCGTCTTTAAGATGATCATATGGTCTTTATTCTTTGTTTTGTTGATGTGGTTTATCACATTAAAAGATTTGCAAATGTTGAACCATCCTTGTATCTCTAGAATAAGTTCCACTTGATTGTGGAGGACGATCCTTTCAATTCATTGTTGAATTCAGTTTGCTAATATATTGTTGAGAATTTTTGCATCTGTGTTCATCAGGGATATTGGCCTGTAACTTATTGTGTTTTTTATGTTGTTTGTTTCTCGTTTAGGTATCAAGGTAATGCTGGCCTTACAGAATTACCTTAGGAAGCATTTATTACTATTCATTTTTTTGAAAGAGTTCAAGGATAGGTATTCTGTGTATTTGAGAGAATTCACCAGTGAAGCCATCTGCCTTTGGACTTCTCTTTTTTGGTAGTTTTTGATTACTGATTCAGTTTCATTACTAGTAATTTGTATGTTCAGATTTTCTTTTTCTTTTGGATTTAGTTCCAGAAGTTTCTGTATTTCTAGGAATTTATCCATTTTTTGTAGGGTTTCAAATGTTGTATATAATTATTCAGGGTAGTCTTTTTGATATTGCTCTTTTATTCCTGATTTTATTTATTGGGCCCTCTGTCTCTCTCTCTTTTTTTGATGAGTCTGACTAAGTGTTTCTAAATCTTCCCAAGGATCAGCTTTTAGATTCATTGATCCTTTTTGTTTTTGTTTTGTTTTGTCTCTATTTCAGTTATTTCTATCCTGATCTTTTCTATTTCTTTCCTTCTACTAACTTTGGGTTTTATTTGTTCTTTTAGTTCCTTTAGATGTAGGATTAGATTGTTTGAGATTTTCCTTACTTCTTGAGGTGGGCCTGTATTACTGTAAACTTCCCATCAGAACTGTTTTTGCTGTGTCTCAGATTTTGGAATGTTTTATTTTCATTTTCATTTATCTTAAGGTTTTTTTGTTTTGTTTTTTAGTTTCAGCTTTGATGTCTTCATTGACCCATTGGTTATTTAATAGCATGTTGTCTAGTCTCTATGTGTTTGTGTTTTTTCCGGTTTTCTTCTTGTAATTGATTTCTCGTTTCATACCTCTATAGTTGGAAAGGGTGCTTCAAATCATTTCAGTCCTCTTAAATTTACTGAGACTTGTTTTGTGACCTAATGTGACTTTGTCTTTTGATTGGAGCATTTAGTTCATTTACATTTATAGTAATTATTAATGGGTATGAATTTATTGCCATTTAATATTTTTCTGGTTGTTTTTATATTCCCTATTTCATTCTTCCTCTCTTCCCTTGTGTTGGTGACTTTCTTTAGTGTTACCCTTGAATTCCTTTTCTTTTGCTATGTATTTATTATAGGTTTTTTGTTTGTTGTTACCAGAAGTTTGATATATAACAACCTATGTGTATGGTGGTCTTTCTTAATTTGGTGATTGCTTAAGTTAGAATACATTCTAAAAATAATACATTTTTACTCCCCTGTCCCACATTTTACGTTTTTGCTGTCGTACTTTACATCTTTCTATTTTGTGAATCCCTTAAATGATTGTTGTAGATATAATTAATGTTCCTTCTTTTGTCTTTTAATCTTCATGCTATATGACTGGTTGATCCATTATCTTTACTAAATGTTTGTTTTTACAGTGAGATTTTTTCTTTCATATATTTTCTTCTAGTTATGGGCTTTCCTTTTCTGCATAAAGGGAAACCATTGCTAGAAAACTATTTAGTTTAGTTAAAAAACTATTTAGTTTTTTTCTTGTCTGGGAGATTCTTTATTTTCCCTTCAATTATGAATGATAACCTTGCCAGACAGAGTATCCTTGGTTGTAGGCTTTGCATTTATTTATTTTTTTTTCTTTCAGCAGTTTGAGTATATTGTGCCACTTTCTTCTGACCTGCAATGTTTCTGTTGAGAAGTCACCTGATAGTTCTGTTGGGGGGGGGGGTGTCCTTTATATATAACTAATTGCTTTTCTCTTGCTGCTTTTAAGATCCTCTATCTTTTTTTTTTTTTTTTAAGATTTTATTTATTTATTTGATAGAGAGTGAGAGAGAGAATGACAGGGGAGAGGGTCAAAGGGAGAAGCAGACTCCTCATGCAACTGGGAGCCCGATGCGGGACTCAATCCCGGGATTTCAGGATCATAACCTGAGCCGAAGACAGTTGCTTAACCAACTGAGCCACCCAGGTGCCCCAAGATCCTCTCTTTATCTTTAATTTTTGACCTTTTAATTAGAATGTGTGTCTTGTTGTGGATCTCTTTGGGTTTCTTTTGTTTGAGACTTCTGCTTCCTGGACCTGCATGTCTGTTTCCTTTTCCAGATTAGAGAATTTTTCAGCCATTATTTCTTCAGAGTTTCTACTCTTCTCTGTTTTTCCTTCTGGGAGCCCTATAATGTGATTGTTAGTATTCTTGATGTCACCGAGATTTCTTAGACTATCATTATTTTTTTAATTAGGTTTTTTTTTCCTGTTCAATTTGGGTAGTTTTCACATCCTGTCTTCCAGATTGTTGATTTATTCTTCTTTATCATCTATTTTATTTTTTTTATTTTATTTTTTTTTTTAAAGATTTTATTTATTTATTTGACAGACAGAGATCACAAGTAGGCAGAGAGGCAGGCAGAGAGAGAGAGAGAGGAGGAAGCAGGCTCCCTGCTGAGCAGAGAGCCCGACGCGGGGCTCGATCCCAGAACCCTGGGATCATGACCTGAGCCGAAGGCAGAGGCTTTAACCCACTGAGCCACCCAGGTGCCCCTCTTCTTTATCATCTAATCTGCTGTTTATTCCCTTTAGTGTAGTTTCCATTTCTGTTACTTTACTCTTCAGTTTAGATTGGTCCTTTCTTAGAGTTTTTCTTTGTTGAAATTTTCACCTTGTCATTCATTGCTCTTCTGAGTTTGGTAAGCATCTTTATGGCCATTACTTTGAATTCTTTATTTGTTGGATCAACGGTCTCTATTTCATTTTGTTTTTTCTGAGGTTTTATTCTAGGTTTTCTTTGGAACATACTATTCTGTCTCCTCACTTTGCCTCTTTGTTTCTTTCTACATGCTAGGTAGTTCAGTTATGTCTCCTAGTCTTGAGGGAGTAACTTTTTGTAGGGGATAGCCTGTAGGGCCAAAAGTGCAGTCTCCATTGGCCACTGGAGCCAGGTGCTCCAAGGTTGCGACCTGTGTGGACTGTGTGCTCCCTCTTGTGGTAGGTCCACAAATGCTGTGGGTACTGTGGTATACAGGGATGGTCCTTAGCCTGAGTGGTTGCAAGGGGCGACTGTGAATCCTATAGGATCACTGGTTGGCAGGAGTGACCCTTGGCCTGGAAGGCTGTGGGTCCTGACCTCAACTGCTACTGGTGTACTGGTAGGTGTGGTTATTCTATTTTAATATTTTGAGGATCCTTTATCCTGTTTTCATGCTGGTTGCACCAGTTTACAGTTCTACCAGTAGTGAGTGCACAAGCATTCCTTTCGTCCACATCCTTATCAACATTTGTTACATCTTGTCTTATTGAGGATGGCCATCTAACAGACATGAGGTGATATGTCAGTCATTTTGATCTGCAGATTTTTCATATCATAGTTGTCTTTCATGTGTCTTCTTTGGGGAAATGTCTAGTCAAGTCTTTTAATTGGACTATTTTTATTTTTACTGGTTTTATATAAGTTATTTATATTTTTTGGACCATAACTCCTTATCAGATATATCGTTTGCAGTATTTTTTTTCCCATTTCATAGGTTATCTTTTCACTTTGTTGATTGTTTTGCAAAAGAAGCTTTTAGTTTGATGTAATCCCACTTGTTAATTTTTCATTTTGTTGTTTGTGTTTTAGGTGTTGCATCCAAAAAAAGTTATGACAAAGACTCATGTCAGGGAGCTTTTTTCCTTTTTTTATTTTAGGAATTTCATTTTTTCAAGTCTAGCATTTAAGTCTTTAATCCATTTCAAGTTAATTTTTATAAGTGGTGTAAGATAGGTGTACAGTTTCAATCTTTAACATGTGAATATCCAATGTCTCCATCACCATTCATTGAAGAAACTCTCTTTCTCCAGAGTGGTCCTGGCTCCCTTGTCAAATAATAGTTGACGCTATATGTTTGGGTTTATTTCTGAGGTCTCAGTTCTGTTCATTGATCTATTTGTTTACTTTTATATACTTTAGCTTTATAGTATAGCTTGAAATTAGGAAGTTTGATGCCTACTGCATTTTTCTTTTTTGTCAGGATGTCTTTGGTTATTTAGAGTCCTTTTTTGTTCCATATAAATTTTAGGAATTTTTTCTACTTTTTCTGTAGGAAAATGTAGGAATCTTGATAAGGATTTTCATGAATTTGTAAATGGCTTTGTCAATATGGACATTTTTAACAACATCAGTTTTTCCAGTCCAGGAACACAGATACCTTTCCATGTATTTGTGTCTTCCTCAGTTTCTTTCATCAATTTATTATAGTTTTTAGTGTAGAGATCTTTTACTTCATTGGTTAAATTTATTCCACGGTATTTTACTGCTTTTGATGCTATTGTAAATGGGGTTATGTTCTTTATTTTTTTTTCAGGTCATTTGTTATTGTATAAAAATGTATCAATTTTTATATATTATGTATAAATTGAGTATCCTGCAACTTTACTGAATTCATTGATTAGATCTAACATTTTTTTGGTGGAGTCCGTAAGACTCTTATTTATAAAATCATGTCATGTGTAAATAGAGACAATTTTACTTCTTCATTTCCATTTCTGATGCCTTTTATTTCTTTCTTGCCTGATTGCTCTGTCAGGGACTTCCAATACAATGTTGACTATGAGTGGTGAGAGAGAGGGCACACATGTCTGTTCCCTATCTTAAAGGAAAAGCTTTCACCTTTTGACCATTGAATATTTTTGTTAGATGTAGGCTTATCCTGTATGGCCTTTGTAATGTTGAGATTCATTCCTTATATATGTAATTGGTAAGAGTTTTTAAAGTTGTTGCATTTTTTTTAAATGCTTTTTCTCCATCTATTGCAATGATCATTGATTTTTTTTTCTTTTATTCTGTTAATGTCATGTATCATATTGATTGGCACATGTTGAGTCATCCTGGCATCCCAGGTATAAATCACCCTTGATCATTGTAAATGATCCTTTTCATGAGCTGCTGAAGTCTGTTTGCTCATATTTTGTTCAGAATTTTTGCATTCTGTCATCGGGGATATTGGTTCATGGTTTTCTTTTCTGGTGGTATCTTTTTCTGGCTTTGATCATTGGTGATGTTTGGCTTATAAAATGAGTTTGGGAGTGTCACCTGTTTGATTTCTTGGAAGAATTTCAGAAGGACCAGTGTTAATTTTACTTTAAATATTTGGTAAAGCTTACCAGTGAAGACATCCAGTCTTGGAATTTTCTTCATTGGGAGAGTTTTAATTGCTGATTAAGTCTCCATACTAGTAATTAGTCTAATTCAGACTGTTTCTTCTCAATTCTGTTTCAGTGAATTGTATGCTTCTAAGAACTTTTTATTTCTTACACATTTTCCTGTTTGTTGGCATATAATTGTTCATAGTAGTCTTTTATGAGTCCATGTGTTTCTTCAGTATCCGTTGTATTATCTCCATGTTTTATTTATGATTTTGTTGATTTGGTTCCTCTTTTTCCCCTGACTCATCTAATACTTTCTCAATTATATATTTTCAGGGAACTACCTCTTAGTTTGGTTAATGTTTTCTACTGCTTTCCTCTTACCTCCTTCATTTAGTTCTGCTGTAATCTTAACTTTTTCCTTCCTAATGCTAACTTGGGGTTCACTTTGTTATTCTTTTCCTATTTCTTAAGGCTTGGAGTTAGTTTATTTATTTGGGATGTTTATTGCTATGAACTTCCCTCTTTGAATTGCTTTTACTGCACTCACAATTGTCATTTGTCTCAGGATACTTTATTTCCACTATAATTTCTTCTTTGATCCCTTGGATCTTCAGGTGAGTGTTTTTTAATTTCTTTTTTTTTCTGCAGTTCCTTTTTACTGATTTCTAGTTTCATATCATTATGGTCAGAGAAGATACTTGGTATGATTTCAGTGTTCTTGAAGTTGCTAAGAATTGTTTTTTGTTGTAACATGTTCTATCCTAGAAAATGTTCCATTTACACCTGGGAAGAATGTATTCTGCTCTCCAGATAGAATGTTCTGTATATCACTGTTAAGTCCATTTTGTCTGTAGTGTTACTCAAATCTGCTTTTTCCTTCTTGATTTGATGTCTACATGATCTGTCCATTGTTGAGTAGAGTATTAAAGTCCCCAACTATTACTGTATTGCTGTTTATTTCTCCTGTTAGATCTGTTCATTTTTGCTGTATGTGTTTATGTGCTCTGACTTTAACATTAGGTACATAAATATTTAAAATTGTTATGTCATCTTCATGTATTGAGCCCCTTATCTTTTATATAATGTACTTCTTTGTCTCTTTTTACAACTTTTGTAAAGATTGTATTTGAGAGAGAGAGAGAATGAGCAGGGGAGGGGGCAGAGGCAGAGGGAGAAGCAGACTTCCTTCTGAGCCAAGAGCCAGACATGGGGCTTGATCCCAGGACCTGGGATCATGACCTGAGTTGAAGGTGGACACTTAATGGACTGAGCCACCCACCACCACCCACACCAGCTTTTTACAATTTTTAAAGTCTATTTAGTGTGATATAAGTATAGTTACCCTGGCCTTTTTTTTTTTTTTTTGGTTACCAATTGCTTGAAATGTCTTTCTTCACTCTTGGTCTGCCTTTAAGTCTGAAGTGGGTCTCTTGTAGACAGATTATCATTTGAGCCTTGTTATTTTAATCCATTTAGGCTTTCTTTGTCTTTATATAGGAGAAATTAATCTGTTGACATTTAAGGTAATTATGGATAAGGATTTGCTATTGCCATTTTGTTGTTTTATGTTTGTTTTGTAGATCCATTGTTCCTGGTCTTATCCTATTGTTTTTGTGTGGTTTGATGTCTTATCATTATCAGTATATTTTGACGACTTTGTCATCTTCTTTTGTGTAATTACTAAGGTTTTTTTCCCTGAATTAACATGAGGCTTACATAAATACCTTAAAATTTAACACCCTATTTTTAACTAATACCAACTTTTATTGAATTCCTAAGCTTTACACCTCTCACATTTTAATTAATGTTGCAATTTACATTTTCCTTATTGTGTAGTTAATAACAGATTATTAAAGATATGGTTACTTTTACTATGCTTTTTTTAAATTGTAAACTAATCTTAAGTGATTTACACACCACCATTACCCTATTACAGAATCCATTTTTTACTATTTCTCATTACCAATAGTTTTACACTGCCTTTTTTTTTTTTTTAAGATTTTATTTATTTATTTGACAGAGATCACAAGTAGGCAGAGAGGCAGGCAGAGAAAGAGGAAGGGAAGCAAGCTCCCTGCTGAGCAGAGAGCCCAATGCAGGGCTCAATCCCAGGACCCTGAGTTCATGACCTGAGCCAAAGGCAGAGGCTTAAACCCACTGAGCCCCCCAGGTGCCCCTTACACTGCCTTCTTAAGTTTCTTTGCTGTTACCTAGTGATCTTTTATTTTTACTCAAAGAGCTCCCTTTAGAATTTCTTGTAAGGCAGGTCTAGTGGTAATGAACTCTCTCACTATTGTCTGTATGGCAAAGTATATCCCTCCTTTATTTCTGAAAGACAGTTTCACTGGGTATAGAATTTTTTTTTAAGAACTTAATTAATTATTTGACAGAGAGAAACACAGTGAGAGAGGGAACACAAGCTGGGGAGTGGGAGAGTGAGAAGCAGCCTTCCCACTGAGCAAGGAGCCTGATATGGGGCTTGATCCCAGGACCCTGAGATCATGACCTGAGCTAAAGGCAGACAGCTAATGACTGAGCCATGTGGGTGCCCCTGGGTATAGAATTCTTCGTTGAAACTTTGGGTTTTTTTTTTTTTTTCCTCCCAGTATTTTGAATATGTTGTCTCATTATTTCAGTCCTGAAAAATTTCTGTTGAGAGGTCTACCTTTAGCCTTATTTGGGGTTCCCTTTTTTGTAGTTTCACTTTTCTCTTACTGCTTTCAAAAGTATTTGACTGTTGACATTTAACTGTAAAGTGTCTAGATTTAGCCCTATTTGAGTTCAGCCTGTTTAGGTCCTTCGGGCCCCTGGGATCTGGGTATCTTTCTTTACCAGGTTTGGTAAGTTTTCAGCCATTATTGCTTTAAATATACTTTCTCTCCATTTCTTTTTCTTCTGGAATTCCCATAATGCAAATATTGTTTTCATTGTGTTCTATAATTCCTGTAGCCTCTCTTCACTTTCTTTCATTTTTTTTTTTTTTTTCATTGTTCCTCTTACTGAATAAGTTCAGTTGTTTTTCTTCCAGTTCATCGCTTTGGTCTTCTGCATGGTTAAGTCTGCTTTTGAAACTATAATATTCTTAGATTCAGTTATTATATTTTTCAGCTCTAGGATTTGGAGTGGCTTTATTTTTAATGATTTCTATTTCTTTGTTGAATTTCTTGGTCACATATTATTTTCCTAATTTTGGTTAGCTGTGTATTTTTATAGTTCACTAAACTTCTTTATGGGAATTATTGAGTTATTTATCTGACAACTCATAGATCTCCATTTCTTTTGGGTCAGTTACTAGAGTTTCATTTATTTCCTTTGGTGGTATCATACTTACCTGATTTTTCACAAGATCTCTGATTCCTTTAGGTTGGTACCTGTACATTTGACTAAGGTGTCTCCTCTCTCAGACTTAACATGTTTGATTTGTTAGAGACATTTTTCACTAGTCAGCTCAGTCTGGATTTCTGGATGTGTCTGCTGATAACATCCTTGGGTAGGTAAGGCCTCAGAGTCTATTTTTGGACAAGGCAACTAACTATTCATGCTCTGAGGTCAGGGGTATGTCAGAGACTGAGACTAGCTGGATAGCACTGCTGACTTGGTTCCCTACTACAGTCAGCCTGTGGCATGGTCTTTGTGATTTCCTGAATTCTCTGGTGAGACTTACTAGAAGGTTGGGACTGGTACTGTATTTAGCATTCTTTGGGGCCATGAATTAGCCTCTCTGCCCTAGCAGGACAGCAGGACGGGACCCAGGGCCTACCTAGCTTGTTTGGGGACCTGATGCAGGCAAGAGTGTGCACTGAATATCCTGACAGATGAGGCTACTGGTTTTGCTTTACAGATGTGGAAAGCCACAGGTTGTGCTCCATTCAAGTACCCTGTAAATGAGACTCTTGGATGGGCTATGCAGTTTTCTGTGTGCTGTGGTTAGGTTTCCTGTGTGGGTAGGTTGAAGGTTGTGTTGAGCAATATGTGGGGGCTATGAACTCATTTCCCTGGTTGGGTAAAGCAGGAGAAGCAGCTCAAAGGCCATTAATGCTCTTTGTGGTCTTGATTCAAGCTAACCCATGCCTCACATGCCCTGGCCAAGTAAAACCACTGGATTTGCTCTTAATGCTATCAGTTCTGCCCACCTACTTCTTGGCTTAAGAGTTGCTGGGTCATGCAGCTTCCAGGTGTTTTTGTCAGCTCTTCCTGTCAGATGGCACGGGAGGTGATGCTTTGTAGTTATGAGGGCTGGGGAGGGCTAGGTCTCTGGATATTGTGTGGGCAAGAGCCCACTTCAGAAAACTCCCAAATTTTCCTGAACAGATTTTCTGATGGAGGTGCTGGGAGCCATGGTCTGCAGCAGGGTAGCTGTCGCTCAGCTCTTCTGCCAGGGCATGAGAAGACCAGGCACCAGGGCCAGCAGAATTCCTTCTTTGGGGACCCAAATTTGGCAGACCAAATTCCCCAGATAGTGCCACTGACTTGGCTTGCAGATGAATAAAACCACTAGTTGGCACTATTAGGCAATACTCATGGGAATTCAGTCTTCCAACTCCCAAGTGTTGGTTGTTGGAAGACCCTCTCCCCTTCTCTGTCTCAGCTCCTCGTGGTTGAACCCCATACTTTCCCTGAAATCCTTGTAGAGTGAAACCTGAGTAGGGCCTCTAGCTAAGCAAGCGACAACATTGAGTCAGGGCTGGGGAGCGGGATGTCACCCCATGGGTGCTCCCCACTAGAGGAATTGTAGACTCAAGGGAGATAGCTCCATGCAGGGGTGAGGCAGCCTGGGGGAGGGAAAACGTGGTCAGCATGTTGACCTCTTAGCTTTCTAATGCAGCCTGTCTTGGTCTCTGTTGTGTTGTGGGGGGCCTTAGCCTCACTCCAGAGGATCCTCTGGAGTGGTGTCTTGTCCATGAATAGTTGTTAGTCATCTTCTTGTGAAGGTGAGCAAAGTCAGAAACAACCTCTGTCACCATGTTGATGTTACTCCTCTTCCCTCTCTTACCTTATTCCCATTTCAGCAAAATTTAATACATTAATTTATTAACAGATTTTACCTATTAATGATATTGATGTGTAGCGGCGCCTGAGTGGCTCAGTCACTTGAGCATCTGACTCTTGATTTTGGCGCAGGTCATAGTCTCAGGGTTGTGAGATTGTGCCCCATGTTGGGCTCCATGATTGGCAGGGAGTCTGCCTGGGATTCTCTCCCTCCACTCCTCCCTTACACATGTGCACTCTGTCTAAAATATATTAATCTATAAAGGAGAAAAAAAATTGATGCAGATTGTAAAAGGTGGCCCTTTACATTCTAGAATGTACTGATAATTAAAAGCCATGCAGTTGTAAATGTTATTTATCTCTGTCCAAACTTTTTCCACTACGTTTCTTCAAAAGTTTATAATCAAACTCTTCAGAACTTTCAGCATTGGTTACTAACATTAAATCATATTAACCAGTTATGCAATTTCTAAAATGATAGGTGATAAAATTAATTGTATTATTAAATAGCAATAACAACCAAATTCTCTAGTTTTTTATTGGTATTTTTCCTCACTGCAATGTGACATTGCTAACTTGGTTATATACTAAAAGAATCAGGCTGGTGGTTGGCCCACACTCTCTTGTTAAGTTGGTCTCTAAGTAATAATAAAAGGTTATTTTAAAATGCTATATTTTATAACATTTATAATTTCAAATGTTATATTTAATATGGTCTGAATTCATATTTTAAAAACCAAAGAGTAAATGTTGCTTCTATTTTATTAGATATTAGACTCGTGTTAAAGAAGAAGTGAATTATAAGTTTCAGCATTTTTTAAATGATGAGATTCCAGAAAAAAAGGAAACAAGATTATAATAACAATTCAAAATATATTATTTAAGGAAAAGTTAAAGTGATCATTAAACCTGAAAGATAAGCTCAAGCAATTACAAAGCTTCTCAGTTACAGAGACACATCTGCCAATCAAAAGGGGTACATTTCCACAGTGTGCTCTGTTACTTGAAATACTGGTAACAGAGACGGTGTGGAAGGCAATGTCAGATGTTTTAGAAAAAACAAAATATATATCTGGAAGTGAAATATGGGGAAAGACTAAGGGTAACAGGTGTGAGGGTAGAAGGAACTCCGGGCACTTTGAGCAGATGCATGCTGTGACAGGGATTTTTACCGATGACTCAGGTGATGGAAGAGGTCAGCACTATGTAGTGAACAGAACTTTCTGAGTCTAGAACAACTTTTTAAATGGGGAATTTTTCCTTTATATGTGGAAATGGCTACATCTTGTTCTTCAACATCTAAAGAAACTAAGAGCTGGACTTTTTTCCCTTTTTGTTGCTACATTTTATAATTCTCAATGACATGTACCATTTCTTGAATTATTTTTTATTTTAAATTGCACTGCTCCCTTATTTTTGGAAAGTGTTTCTTGTGTGTCCTTTATTTTGGATCTTCACAGGGAAACTTCAGGCAGTGAGAAACACAGCTTCGTCAGAGTCACGGTCCTTTCCACTGTCTTCACTTGGTGCACACTCCCCACCACTTGGAGACCGGCAGCTCAGATCCTCTACCCCAGACTCCTGATCACTGTTGGCTGACAGATCTGGATCTGAACTTTTCAAATTGTCTTGGGTTAGAATGAGAGCAGAATCTTCATCACCTTGTGAAGGACTCCTGGATGGAAAGGATTTCATATTTCCACTGTAATCCTGGGGAGTGTTGGCTGTGCTGTTGTCTGAGGTAGAAAACCCTGAGTGTTTGCTGGGTTCACTCTGTTTACTCTTCACTTTAGTGTGATTTAACTGGACTTTCTGAATTTTTTCCAGCCTCTAAAAAAAAAAAAAAAAAATTTTTTTTTCAGGGAAAAATCTTTAATAATTTAGCATTTATTACTTTCCAGCTGGATATAATGTTAAGAACATGGGATTTAAATGGACATGGGTTCAAAGCTAGGCTCTATGACCTTGGACAAAATAATTAGATTTTCTGAGACTTGGTTTCTTCATCTCTAATTAAGGAAGGTAATACCTGCCTTAGTATAGAGGTTTTCTGTAAAATGCAAAACAAAACAAAAACCTATATAGAGCACCTGGCAATCAGGAGTCATTCTTCTTTCTCTACTGTAAGGTTTTATGTAATGATTTTCATCCTATGAACTCAAAATACAATTCTTTAAAAAATCAGGAATGAGGTGTTTATTATCTAAGTTTTAAATTAAGATATAAGTCACTTACCATAAGTCTCCCCTTCTAAAATATATAATTCATTGGTTTTAATATATTTACAAGGTTACACAATTCACTACTACCTAATTCCAAAATATTTTCATCATCCCAAAGAAAACCCCATATTCATTAGTAGTTACTCCCTATTCCCCCTTCCCAGAGTCCTGGCAACCACTGAGGTGCTTTCTGTCTGTATGGATTTGCCTGGTCTGGACATTTCCTATAAGTGGAATCATACAACATATGTCCTTTTATGTCTGGCTTCTTTCCCTTAGTTTATGTTCTCGGGGTTTATCCATGATGTAGCATGTATCAATACTCCATTCCTTTTTATGATTAAATATTACTACATTGCATGAATATCCACATTTTGTTCTCTTCATCAGATCATGGACATTTGGATTGCTCAAAATACTTACCAGGTTTCATCCTTTGCCATCAACAAGGGAGGTGTTAAAAGACTGTATTACTCCCTTCAAAAGCATTCTCCTTATGTGCAAAGAGCATTGTACTGGGCAATATGAGTAATGGAGAGAATACAGATCCAGCCATAAGGAACTTGAAGTATGGAGGCAGAGTTCAGGTAATGTAAGAACTTGCAAGAGGTCACAATTGTTTAAGAGGGTGGCTGGGATGGCTAGAGGGAAGAGATCCGAATAAGCTTCAGGAATGAAGGAGCATGGTTTTTTTTTCTAAGATTTTATTTATTTATTTGACAAAGCAATAGAAAGTGCAGGTAGGCAGAGCAGCAGAGAGAGGGAGAGGAAGAAGCAGACTCCCTACTGAGCAAGGAGCCTGATGCAGGGCTTGATCCCACTGGGATCATGACCTGAGCGGAAGGCAGTTGCTTAACCAACTGTGCCACTCAGGCGTCCCAGTGAAGGAGCATTTTAACGGACTGTGAAGGAATTAAACTGGGAGGTGCTGGTGATGGTTAGAGTGATGGTTAGAGAAAGAATTAAACTGGTGACGGTTAGAGCATTTATGGCAGGAGGGACAATAAGAAGAAAAACAAGAGAAGAGGTCATTGTGTACAAGAAGCAGAGCACAGTTAAATTTGAGCAAGGGCAATGACGTGGATGAAACTAGAGGGTGTTATGCTAACTGAAATAAGTCAGAGAAAGACAATTCCCAGATGATCTCACTGATACGTGGGATTAATGAAAAGGTAGAGGAAGAAACAAAATAAGATGAAACCAGAGCGGGAAACAAACCATAAGAGACTCTTAATCTTAGGGAGAAAACTGAGGGCTGCTGCAGGGAAGGGGTAGGGGCGATACGGTAACTGGGTGATGGACAGTGGGGAGGATACGGGTTGCAGTGAGCACTAGGTATTACAGAAGACTCAGGATCACAACCCCGTACCCCTGAAACAAATAATACGTTATATGTTGGTAAAACAAAAAATTGAAAAAAAAATTTGAGCAAGGGCAATAATAGAGAATAAAGCTGAAGGAATCGATTACTGAATTGTGGGAAAATCTTAAATGCGAGGCTAAGGGGTTTTGACTTTGTTATAAAGGAAAAAGAGCCAATGTCTTTTAATTAAGGTTTTTCTAAGTAATTTTTTTTTTCATTTTTAGTATCTTAACAAAAAGAATTTTGGAATAGACCAGGAGAATCCTAAGCTTTTCATAAAGCTTGGGTATCTTTAGGAAGGGGAAATAAAACTGGCTTACTGATGTCGTGAGTGGACTTAAAAATGAAAAAAATCATAAAGGCTTTTACCAGAGCTCCAGGATCCTAAAAACCTAAACTGTGCCTCATTTCATTTGTCTATGTATTTTATTTATAATTCAAGGTCTTTCAGCCCTGGTGACAACTCACAATCATTGTGGAGCTTGAAAGACTCTGTATCAGAATCTCTGGGCTTAGAGCCCTGGCAGTAGGATTTTTTTTTTTTTTTTTGAGGTGATTTTGATGCACAAAAACTGTTTCTCCAATAATGTAAACTTAAGGTAGAACTCTCCATATAAGCCCAAAGATGGTTTGTTTTATGTTTGCAGATTTATAATAGATTAAGATTTATGCTTGATTTCAAAAGTTCTCAAAACCGACAGTTCACTAGTGACGGAATTTGTTTTATCCATCTGGCCACTGTAGGGACTTGGGTGGGCAACCTTAGACCAAGCTCTTCCGTGATACTTGTATCCTGAAATGCGATGTTTCCTGGTAATGTTATGGGAGCAGCAGAGAAGTCAGCCTCACCAGCCACCCTACATGACTGTCTTTACTGGTGGGGTCCCGAACCATAGTGTGTGTCCCCAGGCCATCGTTCTTAGGAGTGACTCTCCCTTAGGTCAAAGAGTAGACTTTGTTGGAATGCATCTTATGATATTTTGCCAACTTTCATTAGATGTTACCAGTCTACACTACATATCTCAGGAGTGTGGAGAATAGGCTGTTCATCTTATTTTGGTATTTAGTCTCAATTGAGAATTCAGGTCCGGACCACAGCAATTGGTTGCCAGTTCTTGAGTAAGTGAATGACATGATGATGCCAGGGAGTTTTAAGAGGAATGAAGCAGAATGAAGCAAAGAATCCAAGTGGTTTTAGTGAGTATCTACACCAGTGGTATCACTGGAAACAAAGTTATATAATTAGCAAAAATGTATATATTATAACCTTCCTGGCCAATTAGTGGGAAATTATAAAAGCCAAAAATCAGGCTATTGCTAAGTTGGTCTCAACTATTACCATTCATAGAGAAATTTTTACCATACATGCATTTATCTGATTTTGTTCTTTCACTCTGAATCCCATTTTTTATGTATACCCCAGAAGGAATTCATTTTAGTTTTCTCAAATAACAGTAATGAATAAAACCTGACCCATTGTAGGAATAACTGCCTAGTTCAGCAAACCATGTAAGGGAGCCCCAAGCCAGATGTCAAAATGTACTAAGAGCCTAGGTTGGGGCTTCGGTGATCTGGGTGCTTACCCGGTGGGTTTCTGTTTCAGGTTATCTACTTCGCTAAAAATATGAAACGGCTATGCTGCTGCGTTTCACATATCCTGAGTCATGAGAGACGTTCACGGAACAGTGGTTATCAAGAACTAAGCACAGAAAAGAGACAAACAAGAACGAGTGTGTCTTACGTCTTCTAGGGCCTCTAGTTCTTCCTCCAGCTGCTGGGTCTCCTCCTTCACTGCCATAAGGTAATCCGTAACGGACTGTCGGGGCTGGAGTCCCTTTTCAAAACGGTTGTACATCCCATTCCAGAACCTACAAAAGACGGCAACATTTTAGGGTACCATCATATCACAGTCTGTAAGTTCACTCCTTAAATCTTCTAAGATATCTGTCATGCCAGAGTCCCAAAGTCCTAATATCACCAATGGTGGGCTCACACTGAAGGTAATGATTTCATGTTGATGCTTTCTTTTTCTTGGGTCAGTAAATTTCTTTTCAGAGGGTAAATTCATGGTGAGTCTACTTGTACACATGGTCCTGAAATAAGGCCTGTATCTTTCTAAAGTAGAATGAAGTGGCACATATTAACATATTCTTTTTTTCTTAAGAAAATAGCTCTTAGTTTTGAAATAAACTTGGAAAATTAGTGATTATATTAACATTTAGATTCTTTCAGCTTGGCAGATTTGAGGGTTTTGGCTTGTTTTTGTTTTGTTTTTTATATTTGTTTATCACAACCACCAAAGATTGACGTTTCCATTTGCAATAAATCTTCCCTTTTTTATCCTACACAATAAAGCATACTGCATTGCAAAGAATAAATAGTACGATCACAGGGATATCTGTACATGGATGCTTTAAGTAAAGTACTTTGAGGGCAGGGTTTTAGTGTAATTCATTGTCTTATCCATAGTGCTTGACTCTCAGTAACACACTTGTTGACTGGCTCTTACTAACAAATTAGGAGCAGTACAGTTGATTGAATTGTATCTCAACAGCTCTCAAAACTGCTGTTTTATGGCTCTTTTTTCTTTTTCAGCGTGACAATATTCTTTCAAATTATGGGGAAATAATTAGATTGAAATAGTTAAGAACAAAAGCAAATTGAGGAGGAAAAAACAACTCTAAAGGAAGCCACTAACACGGAGTGCGTTTTGAGGGGTTTCTCTGTTTATTCTGTGTAAGTTGGTCTTTTTGCTGACTACGGAGACATCCTTCCACATCATACAACTTCCACATAGAGAACCCGAAGGATAAAATACGACCTGCAGCTCTAATAGAATCTGTAGGATGCCACCCTGCTCTTCCATATCCCAATATACGGTCTTAAAATAATTTATTGCCACGGGGAAATAATTCCACTAGGCAGAGTTTCAGCAGAGAAAAAAGGGAAGCAAAGTCATGATCACGACCTAAACTCGTGATTCCACATTTAACTTAGAAGACACTTGGTGTATTTGGTCCCTCCATTCCTCCACCCGTTCTTGCTTCCTTTTCTTCTTCCCTCCCTGTTTTTTGCTTTTAAATAATATTGGAACTTACATTTTTAAAGTATCATTTTTATAAAACACTGATTTCTAAAGAGAATTTGATATGTAGGGGCAAGGAGGGGGAGAGGGGACACGGGCCAAAATACCAGATATTTAAGCATTCCCTAGTGTGTTTCATGTCCCCAAAATCCTCTTGAGGCCTAATGTTCTATATGCTTTGGACTCCAGATATTGAACAGTGGCAGAATCTACGTTCCTAAGCGTCCTCAGTAAGGTCCTGGAGGTTTGCGTACTTGTACATGAAGTTGCATGGTGTTGTGGGGAGACGCAGGGTTCCGCGGGTCTGACTCTGATCAGCTCTAAATAGAGGATTCAGGTAGTCGGCGCGATTCTTCCACAGGTGAGCCCACAGAGAGTAGGTTCTTTCTTGAATTCTGTTATAAAGAAAAGAAGCCTGAAAATGACCTAATTGGTTCTTAGAAATTGCAGGTATGTAATATTTAAACCGGAAAGGGACCAATAATTGTGAGGTGAATATCCCATGTCCCTGTTCTGTGGCAGGGAAATTCACAGTCTGGTTGCGCTTTCATGTTCTAGCAGAAGGGCACTGAATTAGCGTCAGCCTCTCTGCTATCTGTACTGACCTCAACAAGGTGTTTAATTCCTCTGAGCGTAAAGTAAAACTGCTGTGTAATTTGGGGAAAAATTTTCCCCAAATAGTCACTGGAATTTTCTTATTTGCCAAGTACTACTAAAATGCTTCACCTGTTTTCTCTCATCCAGTCCTCACTGATCTGTCCATTGTACGAATGAGGAAATCAAGGCGAAGAGAGATGGAGAAGTTTCTCAAAGTCACGTAGTCACAGAGACACACAGTGAGTGGAATTGCCAGGATTCAAAGGCAAGCCGACACCAGTAAAGTGACTGGTTCATCACAGCAAACCACAAAACTATCTAGGAAAACAGGCGAGCCTGAAGGAAGCACTCTGCTACTTTTTTTCATCATTTACCACTTAACCAGGAATCATACTTGAAGTTCCTGAGAGAAAACTGAGTATCCACCAGAAAAAGCTATTTTCTTTCTGTTCAGACTATAAAACCAGGGAAGTCCATTTTACTTGAACTGATCATTTCCGGAATTAAATCTGATATTATTATATACACCACAGTTAAAATCATTTTATGACAATTTCAAAACTGTTCTCTCGTTGCAGTTCATAAAGCACTTTGCTGTTAAGTTTTTGACTTTGCAATTTAAGTTCTACATTTCATTGACTTTCCCCCTGGATAGAAACAATACAGTTTTAATCTGAATAAAAGATGACTTGGGGCTTCAAATTTGCTTTCTGAGTTAGATTTGCATTTCTTATTAGAAGAGTATATCCACTGAAGATGTCTAACTTTTTCCTTTTAAGTACAAATACCGCTTTCTCTGACTCCTGGAAGCTTCCTTTCGATCTGAGTGCCTCAAGTGTGCCACCTGTCTATGGATGTCACCGGGGTAAATGAGCTTGGTATATCTTTGTCAGTCGCTGATGTTAAACCATTTATGAAGTAATGTCAGAAAAAAGAAAATAACTTTAATCTGCCAGCATAGATATGTGGCTAAAATAGTCTCCAGAATTTTAAAATGCCATCTGAAATTCTCAATCACAAAATCCTTAGATAAAAATTAAACAGCAAAACACTTACTTGAGTTCTTGTCGCTCCTTTTGACTATTACATAAGAAGTTTCCAAACTGGCAGGAATAAATGTGATGTTGAATGTGAATCAAAAATCTTTCATTGAACTCAAAGGCACAGGGAAACTGTTCCATTAACTGCCAGACACACTCAATGAACTGATCAATGACTGGAGAGATTTCTTTTGGGTCACCATCTAGGTTGCCGTATCTAAACAAAATATGAGAGACTTTATAGCAGGTTGGGGGTTTTTATTTATAAAGCTATAAATGCAAACACGATCACAAAAGAAACCCTAGTTTCTAGATAAACCTTATAAACCTGAGGTGTACAAGTGGGAAAAATTAACTTCTTAAATTCCACTTTCAAGAGAAACTTCGTACTGAAGGTCTGGCTACAGAAGGGACGTATGGTTAGAAAAGAATTAGTAAAAAATAAAATTCAAGGGAGATTTCCGTGGCAAAAGAACATTTTTTCTTCTTTTAATGAGCCTTCTTTAATTCAAGCTTCAAAAGTACATCAGGACTCTTGAAGTAAATCTAACACTTTATTTAATTAGCAATTTGTGGGAGTGTCATTTTTTTGTTTTTGGTTTTTTTTTTTTTTTTTTTTTGCTTTTGCACTGCTTTGTTGGAAGGGAAGAGGAAGAAAGGCACCTTGAAAAACAAATTGTGGGGGCGCCTGGGTGGCTCAGTGGGTTAAAGCCTCTGCCTTCAGCTCAGGTCATGATCCCAGGGTCCTGGGATCGAGCCCCGCATCGGGCTCTCTGCTCATCAGGGAGCCTGCTTCCTCCTCTCTCTCTCTCTGCCTGCCTCTCTGACTACTTGTGATCTCTCTGTCAAATAAATTTTAAAAAAATTAAAAAAAAAAAACCAAATTGTGATTTCCCAAGTTTCTCAGATATTTCTAGAGTAATGTTAAAGCCTGTCACATAATTTATTTCCCATGTGACAATTCCCATATTTCCAGGCTCCTATATACCTTTCTATCTCCCATCTTTGTTTTTCAGGAGTACATCAGAATGTTCTCCCTCACATTTGTACTGATTTTTTAAAGTGGCTTCCACACCCAGCATCAAGCCCAAACAGGGCTTGAATTCAACCCTGAGATCAGGACCCAAGTCAAGATCACGAATCGGATGCTCAACTGACTGAGCAACCCGGGCAGGTGCCCCTTGTACTGATTTTTAAATGAAGGCTGCCTAGTCCTTTACACTATTAAGTGAATTTTAGAATCCAAAAGTGGGGACTGGGATGCCATCAAATTCAAAGTAACAGTATAGAAACTTACCGGCTCAGCAAGAGATAACCAACTTTAGAATAGAAATGACCAGAGATCAGTTGAGGAGTTTTTCTAAGAGTGAAAACACTAGAAACTGGAAACTTCTCAAAAGTTTAAGTTCCACTCAACTTGGTAGCTTTAAAAAGGGCTTCCTCATAAAACAATTACATAGCTAGTCTTTGTCCATTTCCACATTCTTTCTGTCTATATATCCTCTATCTCTGAGTTGCTAACTGCCACAAGGTAATAGAACTTCATTTATCTGTGATACAATGTATACAACAAAACTTTTAACTTTTCGAATAAGATACACAAAAGTCTGTTTCCCCCCACTCAGTTGAAAACTTCAGAAGCAGATTTTTTTTATCGTACACATTCAAACCAACAGATTTTTAAATATTTTTTTTTTACCTGTGATTAAACTTATGACCAAAGGAAATCCAGTCCTTTTCAATTAATACCTACATAAAAAAGAATATAAATATCATGGAGAGAAGCAAACAAGGAAAAATAAGAGACCCCCAACCAACAGTGCTGAAGGATTTAAAGGATTTGGGGGAAGTCACTATCCTTAGATAGTGTAGACGAATGCACTGTCATTGTCCACCAAGACAGACGCGCAGAACGGCAAAGCTGAAGGTCATCCATGGGGAAAACATGGGAATGGATATATGAGAAGGTAATAGCAGCACCCACTGAGTGCTTTCTGGGAAACACTGTTCATTTTGCTTCACATATAATCTCATTGTACTGTGGGACAAGTAGGATCACTCATTTTTCAAAAGGAGAAACGGACAGGCTTAAATCTCTTAAGATCACGCTACTAAGAAGTGGTGGATGCTACCTCGTAACCTAGCTCTTTCTACGCTAAAGCCCATCTCTTAACCAACAGGTCTCAGTATAATATCAAATACCAACCTCCTTACAAGAACAATTAGGAATATTTTCCTATGATCTTTGTGACACATTAGGAAAGTCCCAAAATGACAAGTGTTGGGGACATAATAGAGGAGTTTCAGCCCTGCTTTAAAATTGGGGTAACACGAGTTTATAATTTCAAATTATCTGGATGTTAAAAAAAAAAATCAAATAGTACAGACCAATCCCATGCTCTACAATGGCCAAGGGATTTCCCTTTAAAAATATGGAGTGGTTGAAGTTCACCCTTGACAACATATAAATTTAATGGGGCAGAATCAGAGAGTCCATGGTGGTAGAGGATGGTGTGAAGAGGCGTGTGAGCCAGGAACCCTCCACCCGCCCAGTGGGCATGAAGGAATCCAGCCTTCCTAACCTCAGTCCAGGGGAGGGAGTTGCACTCAGATGTCTCAGTGCTATCACAGGGAATTGAAAGTTCTGACACTTTCCAAAAAAAAAAAAGAAAAAGAAAAAGAAGCAGCCCATAAAGGAAACCTCTGCCACTTCTCTTGTCCCCAGAGTGTCCGCTGATCTCAATCGGTGAAGGAGATCTAGCAGCAGAGATCCCCCTGGTCAGGCTCCTCTGGCAGCGTCTGCCCCTCGCATGGATTCAGGATCCACTGAAGCGCTTTCTACCACATCGTGGTGCCAGAGGCGAGAACCAGCTAGTCTCCCAGTGCCTAGGAAACCCCTGCGGTCAAGCTGCAGAACGAGGCTCCAGCTCAGCCAGAGCTTCACACCCCGGGAGCTACACAAATAATCTGTGGGTGGAAGGAACACGTCGCACTGTGATGCACACCTAAAAGGTGAAAGTCTAGGAAAGGCTGCTCTCCTAGTTTCAACAGAGAGCACAGAAACAACGAAGTTCTCAATACTCTGAGCCAGAGTTGCAAAGGACTACCTAAAAAAATCACAGCAGGAAGTAAAACGTTTTTCCTCTCAAGGACTTTTCATGCATCATTCAGAGATTTTTTTCTCCAAATATTTTTTTCTGAAAAATGTTTTCTACCACCTGTTCACATGTTACCTCAACTTGGAATATTTATGAGCAAATAATTTATAAAATTCACTATTTTACAGACTACTGAACATAGTCTATATTGACCCCCAAATTCACATTTCATAGCACCAATTTGAATAGCTTCCAATATCCCAGAAATTCACTTCTTTACTCCAAGACCATTTTCTACCTTTTCCCTTTTAATCTTGCTGATCTACCAAGAGAAGAGTAACAGTGAGAGGAAAAAGAGTTGCCAACGGTTGTCGAAAGAGAGGTGCGTTCTGTTCACGGCCCCGCGTGGGAGAGAAGCCCAGCAGCCACACTCACCATAAAGCCCTTCAGGGTCCGGTAATGCGGATCTAGCAGGAGGCTGGCCACTGAGCACACTTGGGCAGTCCTGTCCCAACCATCGGAACAGTGAACAAGCACGCTGGCCCCTTCCTCTGAAACTGCCTGAAAAACACAGGGTCAGCAGAGAGTCAGAAAGAATGGCCACAAAAAGGAAAAACATCTCATCAGAACAAGGTTTGGGTTTATACCCACGGAAAGAAAAAGGGGAGTGGAAAAAAAAAAATAACCAAAAGCAACTAATTTAGTGTTCGTGCCCCATCCATTTAGGATAGAGCCAGGGAGTGGCTTGGTGCTGGCAACCAGAACTTCTCCTTCCTGTTCCACCCAGGAGCCACCCCCAGACCACCGCGAGTACACACACGTGCTACAGTGGACACGCGCCTCCTGAGCAAACCTCTCCAGACCCACCGTCCGCCCTCTCCTCTGGGTTCCACCTTAAACCTTCCCATTACGGAAATTCTGCAGCTGCTACTGGCCTCAATCATTTCCAAAATGGGAAAGACACAAAAAATTATATGTAGTAACACCATGAAATTAGAGATCAAAGGATAGGAGTCCATCAGTGAAACCAGGGAGTGAGGGAAGAAAGAGAAAACACGGTAAAAATTACGGCAGCAAGTCTCAAAGATTCCTATCTGCTACTACAAATGCGTACACAATTTTTAGCTGAGCATCGTCTGACACGAAACAAACTGGGAAACATGGAAAGAGAATACAACATAGCACTTTCACTACCAGAAGTCCTATTTTTTCTTATTTTTTTTTTCTATTTATTCATTTTCTGTGTCCCATACCAGAATGCAAGCTCTGTAAGAGAAGAATATCTGGTTTATTTGGTATCATGTGTTCAGCACCGATAAAAGTGCCCGGCACTAAATAAACATTTACTCTGCATCCACGATGGCCTTAATGTGCCTTAACCAGCCCGAGTTCTCCAGTCGCCATAGAAAGTCACTCATGGACGGAGATTTCAGTTCACACACTGCAATATGAATAAATGAATTCTCGAATAAAGGGGAGCATACCACATCTTCAGAAAAGACATGGTTGTCTTTAGGTATAAATTTGAGAGGGACTTATAAAAACAAATAGAACAAAAAATTGAGAAAATAGACAATGCATCCAAAACCTGTTTATATGAAAGTTGCAGCGAGACTGTTCTGTGGCAGAAGGGAACCGACCTACCAGGTTTGGAAACAGGACTTAACTTACACCATGGGGCAAAGGAGTTGCAGTTTACTAAGATGGAAGACCGGCTCGGTCACTGAAGTGCCACACATTTGGATGTATGTACTCTCCTATAGACAGTTCTTTCCTCCACTTAGGACCAAGTCTACCCGAAGAGAATACTCTGACAATGTCTTCCCATGGACTGCTGTGCCGGCACATTACCGACAGAGCGCTGTCCCCTCTTTGGCAGCAATCACATGTTTACGAGGCCAAACATCATGGTCTGCAAAGCCAGCTAGCTCCCCACTCGGCGAGCCACAGCTGACTACATGCATGGCAGCCTCAGCAGATGGGGAGGGTAAACAGGATGTCCATCCTGAAGTCAGAGCTCCCTGGCTGCTTGGCCCTTATGACTTACCTTTGCAATGAAGATCCCTGCATCCATGATGGCCTTGATGTGCCTTAACCAGCCCGAGTTCTCCAGTCCCCACAGAAAGTCACTCATGGACGGAGATTTCAGTTCACACACTGCAAGGTAAATCGTGCGATGAAAGCAAAATAAAGACAATCTTACTTTATATATGCTCATATTTGCAGGGAATATGTTAATGATTCCTTCATCACTGTATTTTCTGGAGGAAATTAAGTCAGGGTAAGTGTAAAATTGTAAAATTGGTTCTACTGAACCACTTCAAGTAAGGCTCTTCTACTCTCTCTGGTCCTAGGGGATGCTGCATCTGTTCAGAAGTATTCTATTTGTAAAGTTCAAACCCCAATATTAATGGAAATCATGGGCCACAGTCAAGGTCCAGAAGAGAAGACCTGTTTATCCTTCAGCAAAGATATCGGCAGTGGCCCACGCAGGAGCAGGCTACAGAGAAGAGTTCCTGGATCGAACCCCAGCACCTGCCCAGTTAGACCTCCACAGCACCCAACCCCTTCTGTTCAGGACCACTGTGAAAACAAAACGACTGTCCTAACCAGGAGCAACATCTCCGTAATTTTGCAGAATCCCACAGAAAACCTTGGTCTAGTCTCCTACGTGTTGGGGATCCAAAAGCATCTTTTCTTTCTGTGCAGGATTTCCTAGTTGAGAAATTACTGTGTTTGGGGCTGGAGTCATGACACTGGCAGAAGCAAACTGAAAACTGCTCAGGAGCAACCTTCCTTTTCAAGGCCAAATATTTCACAGGATGGATATGCCCATTTTTTACCCATTCATCCGCTGGTGGGCGTTTGGGTTATTTCCACTTCTGAGCTCTGTCGAACAATGTGGCTATGAACATTCGTGTGCAAGTTTTCTGTAGAAGTAGATTTCATTTCTCGGGGGGACATCCTTAGGAGAGGACTCGCGAGGTCACACGAGTTAACCACTCGGGAGGCTGCCCAAGGTGCAGTCTTCCTCAGCTGCCACACCGGGCTACATCCTGGGGGCACCGACCGCAAGGCTTCTGATGTCCCCACATCTACGCCAACACTGGTTATCCCTCGGCTTTCTGACTCCCGCCTCCCTGGTGGTTGTGCAGTGCTGTGTTACTGTGGCCTCGATTACCTGGCGGCTTGTTTCTTGTCTTGCTTATAAGGTCAGTGATTCATTTAAGGAGATGTTTCCTATATTGAATATAGCATTTCTAGATGTTCTTATCAGAGGGTGTTTTATATTCAGTCTGACATCTTGGGGAACTGGGAAGGCCTCGTGTTTCACTTAGATTTTAGTTTTATGTGAACCAACTTGTACGTCTTAGTAATAATCACCATGTGTGCAGGGGCAACAACACGTGGTCCTATTCAAGGCCATGGGCTTCAGAGTCGGATCTTCTAGCATCCAGAGTCCAGCTCTGTGCTCTCAACAATGCAACCTGGGCTAGTTACCAAGCCTTGATTTCCTCAAGTGTGCCATGGGGATAAAACGCCTTCCTCAAAGTGTTAACTGAAGAGTGAAAGAAGCTAATGCATATACCCCATGCTGGGAGCTGGAAAATTCAGAAATGGTCGCCGTGAACTATGCTTTACCATATGTTCGTCCAGTGCGGTGTCCTGACAGTTAGGAGGTACAGACTCATTCACACCCCACCTCAGAGCTGAGGCTTAGAAAGGTCAGAACACAAAGTGATCAATGGCAGGAGAGCCCAAGGCCTCTAACCAAGAAGCTGAGTGTCTGCCACCACACCAGGGTTACCCTGGTGGGTGTAACTCGAAATCGTACCTCTACTAGTAATAATAATAGCAAAACTTAAAATAGTACTTACCAGGTGCCAGATAGTCCTCCAGGTGCTTTTTTTTTTTTTTTTAATGTATTTTATTTATTTGACAGGGAGAACACAGGCAGGGGGGGCAGCAGGCGGAGGGAGAGAGAAAGGGAGAAGCAGCCTTCCTGCTGAGCAGGGAACCAGATGCGGGGCTCCATCCCAGGACCCTGTCATCATGACCTGAGCCAAAGGCAGACGCTTAACCGACTGAGCCACCCAGGCACCCCTCCAGGTGCTTTCTATACAATAGTTTTCTAATCGTCCTAGAAATCATATGAAGAAGGTACTATTATTATCCTTATTTATAAAAGTGGAAACCAATGCAAAGAGAAGTTAAGTAACTTGTCCAAGGTCACTAGCTGATAAGCGGTGAGGCTCAGATTCAGTCTGGCTCCAAAGTACATGCTCTTAAGCAATGTCTATCGATCTCGGTTATATTATTTTTTGTAATTCATACACGAACCACTCTAAATGCTCCTTGTCTCCCACCTACTATCAACTTCAAGTTTACACACTTTGTCCCTCAGAACTGTACAGTGCAGTGCGGCAGCCGCTAGTCCCACGTGGCTGGAATATCTGAAATGGAGCGAGTCTGAACTGAGATACGCCGTGAATGCAAAGTAGATCCTAAACGTGAAATACTCAGTATGAAAAAAAGGATAAAAAGTATCTCACTGGGGCACCCAGATGGCTCAGTCGGTTAAGCCTGAGCCTTTGGCTCAGGTCATGATCTCAGGGTCCTGGGATCGAGCCCTGCATCGGGCTCTGCTTCCCTCCCTCTCTCCGTCTGCTTCTCTGCCTTGTGAATTCTGTCAAATAAATAAATAAATAAATAAATAAATAATCTTAAAAAAAAAAAGGATCTCACTAGTAGCTTCTGTAATAACTACATGTTGACATGATAATATTTGGGATATATCAAGTTAAATACAAATGTATTATGAAAATTTGCCCATTTCCTTTAACTTTTTGATGTGGCCACTAGAAAATGTGAAATTTCAAATGTTGTCCACACGAGTGACTTCCATTATACTTCTCTGGGCAGCAGCGACGTTGGGGGAAGATGAACCTGATTAGCAGTCTTCAAACGTTTCTGCACATGTACCCCCCCACAATAATGTTTTAAATTAGGCACTCTCTCATGCACCCTGGAATAATACATTGTAATGACTGAGGAGGTGA
Organism: Mustela nivalis; assembly: GCF_964662115.1. NCBI lineage: Eukaryota > Metazoa > Chordata > Mammalia > Carnivora > Mustelidae > Mustela > Mustela nivalis. The sequence goes on along the minus strand of NC_139039.1, from coordinate 19,135,462 downwards.
TAAAAGGTGTATCTGTCTTTTGCAAAGTCGGCAAAAAGGGCATTTAGGAGGGGGAAATGGCAAAGGAGGGATGGCTTCCAGCCTGCGCCAAAGAGCCTCCCAAGGCACGGCGGGCAGCTTTAGGAAGGAGAGTGCAACGAAGTTGATGCCGTGCAGCCAGCTAATCAGGGTGCACCTCCTAAGTTCTCCTGCGAGCTCAGGGGTGTGTACCCAGTTTGGAATCTGATGGAAAGACAGACCGACAGCCTCCAGTTAAAACTGGGCAAGAAGTAGCAGGGGTTGGGAGGTTGGGGTACCAGCTGGTGGGTATTATAGAGGGCACGGACTGCATGGAGCACTGGGTGTGGTGCAAAAATAATGAATACTGTTTTTCTGAAAATAAATAAATTGAAAAAATTAAAAAAAAAAAAGGAAACATAAATCAATATCAAGAAGAAAAAAAAAACAACTGGGCAAGGCCTGCCTTCCCTCCCCAGTGACACTGCCCGGCAGTCCCACTTGGTTCCTGCAGGGGGCAGGCTCGTCTCTGCCTGTGCACCCAGCCCGGAGGAAAGGCCTGAAATTCCAGCACTGGAAGGGCCCTCTCACCACTCCCTGGGCGCCTCCTCTTTGGTCTTTCTGTTTAACCCCAGGCCATGACCCAAAGTGTTCAACTTAATCCTAAAATACACACATGCCACCACGTAGAGTCTCAGGACTCCACTGATTCCTTTAAATCTTTCACAGATAACATTACCTTGCAAACAGTTTGTTGTTGTTTTTTCTTTTCACTAAATAGGCCGAACTTTCCAGTTGTTATTATAGGGCTTAGGGCTAGTTGGCATTCCCGTTTATTTCAGAAGGTCCAGGGAGCCTGAGGGACATCTTGGCATCCAAACCCTGAAGCTCAGCCCAAGAACAAATGATCCTTTTCACCTTCTCTTCCCACAAGGCATGGAAATGGCAGCAAGCTTTAAAATAAGACACCAGGCTTTCCAGCTAACCTGCAGATGGTCTGGGCCAAAAGCAGGAGAGGAACAGAGAGCTCACAGAAACCGGGCCCTAAAAGGTACTGCCGGAGAGAATGTTCCAGTGTTTCCCTCTTCACTTAGCTCGCTCAGCCAGGAGACAAGCTGCTGGATCTCCTGCCGGACCAGCTTCCTCCTTCCCACACTGAGAAGGGCTCCTGGTTGAACATTTGTGTTTTCAGGAACACTAAAGCTGTGTACTTTAAGTGAACTACCCTCACCAGGTTTTCGGGCAAGGTAACGACTGTAAGGGTGTTCTCCCGCCAAATGCTGAGTGGCCGGGTGAGAGCAAACAGCTCTATAGATGATTAATACACATGGACAGATGGGGGAACACTTGAGACTCCAACCATCAGTGCCTGCACTTTTAAATATAAAACTGGTGGGTGTGTTTGGATAAACTCAGGATAAGGCAGAAATACTGATTTGTTCACTCTTGTTGCCAAACCCAAACCAATATTTACAAACCATTTTGCTGAACGAAGTTCATTTCAGCTGACATCAGAGGCATATGCCACAGAGAATCGTACTTACTGAGTGGGAGTTTAATGCCCAGGTCTAACAATATTTGTTTTACGTAAAAGAGCAACTGTATCCCATAAACATATATGGATAACATATAAAAAGATAACATAAAAAAAAGAAAAGATAATTATAGGACATAAGGAAATAAGAGGAAATAAGAAATTTACTTGGAAGAAAATAAGCCTTGCCTGATCTTCTTTAAGAAAGTCACTAACACCAATCTCCTTTCCTCGCGTACAGTTGCTGGGTGGGATTCTGGAGGATGCAAAGACGGTCTCCATCTGGACCCCAGGAGATCACTCTTTCTCGTCTCCTAAAACCTGAAGTTGAAGAGTTCAGGGCCCTCCCTTAATGAGCAGCCTGCCAGCCACCTGAGTTCTGTTAATGTGTTGATTTGCCCCTTTCCCATTTTGGAGTCAAAACCCCAAGCCCAATGAAACGCTCTTCAGAGAACTGGTCAAAGGATAATAATCTCCCTTCACTGAACCTCCTAGCAGGTGAACCCATTCAAAGAGGATTTTATGATGGACTCTTGACATGGAAATGTTTGGTTAAGCCTGTTTTATGGTTTGCCTTCTACTCAGAGCCCACCACGGTGACACGGAATAAACTTCTGAGCTCTGCACAGACTGTATTCAATTTATTAATGTTAGTGGTATGCTCCTCCCCAGGCCAAGGACCGTGGGCCCTCTTTATAGAGAACTCTATATAATGGAGAGCTTTGCGTTTTAGCGTCTTCACAGGATGCCGACAAGATTAGCGATTATTCTTTAAAATGACTCCAGCCTAGGGCATGCGTGCTGCTTTCTGGAACATGCCACGAAACCCAACTTTGTACAGCCTTGTTTTCCTTTAAGGAATTTGGTGATCATATAAATTGGTAAGGTACAATCGAGCCTAAAATTCTTTATACCTGTGTTAGTACTGCTAGCGTACAAAGCATTGAGAATAGTATACACAAGTACTCATATGCATAAGTGTGTGTGTCTGTGTGTGTCGAGCTGCTAATAAACATGAAAGCATGTACACACATACATTCCAGTAATATTAATTACCATTGTCCTAAAGGAAATCTAGCAGCAGGTTCACAAAAGAATGCCCTCAGCATTTATGAGCTTTGCATGTGAATTTGTGTCTAAAAACACCACTTGCGGCAAATAAAAAGTATATATGTGCCCATTTATATTACATCTACGGTCTATAAGGCTTGGGGCTTAGTTTTTTCTCAATGAACTGGCACAACCTCCCATCTACAGTAGGTCTGATTTTCTCAACTTACAGAAGAGGAACAGATTCAAATGCTAGCAGCCCAGTTAAGGACACTTGATCAGAATCTAACTCCCTTGACTCCAATTTCCATATATTTTTCCACTACAAAGAGAGAATAATTAAGTCACTATGCCAACTGAGCCAGGATGAACAGGAAGTTAACTGAAGGTGAGGCTTAGAGTCTAAACAGGAAACTTAAGTGAAAATAGAGAAGGCTAGACTGGGAGAAAATGCTGAGAGGCTAGGAAGTCGGGTGGGTAGAAAGTATTAGCGGCAGGCCCTGGAGAGAAAGCTCAGGAATCATGTAAGATGAAGACGGTGGCAGCAAGTGGGCGGCACCACACACCTGCTGTGAAAGCTGCCAGGACCAACGTTCTCACCAAATCTCAAACCTTACCGTCGCTGGCAAGCAAATACGGAATTGCCAGATCGCAGCTACAGCTCGCCTTGTCACTGCAATTAGTCACGTCTATCTTTAGTTGCATGGGAGGCACTGTCTTCTGCAAGCATTCCTTTTGCAAATGCCCTAGTTACCCAAAAACTAGCCATCATGATTAACAAAATAAAACAAATTCTGAGGGTGAAATTAATCTTAGAATTGTCTCAGTGAACATCAAGGGACAGCATAATTAGGATGAAAATAGCCACAATTCTCTTATTAAATCACTTTGTTGTCCTCTCTTTTTTTTTTTTAATTTTATTTATTTATTTGGCACACACAGAGAGAAAGATCACAAGTAGGCAGGCAGAGAGAGAGAGGGGAAAGCAGGCTCCCTGCTGAGCAGAGAGCCTGATGCAGGACTTGATCCCAGGACCCTGAGATCATGACCTGAGCTGAAGGCAGAGGCTTAACCCACTGAGCCACCCAGGCGCCCTGTTGTCCTCTCTTTGATAATGTCACCCAGACATGAAGTCCTTGGCTTTGACGCCCAGTTCAAACATTCGACTGGCTGCCATACCCTGGTATAGACCTCAGTAACAAGCAAGCATCATCTGTTCCCCTGCCCACGATTTTTGCCCTCCATCCAAATCAATACTTCATTTTGTATTAATGAATGAATTTTTCTACCCAATGCCCAGCATGTAGAAAACCCTCAGTAATTGTCTGATGTACAGAGGAATGTCTGGGAGAACTTCAGGATCCCCGACTTAATGTCGTACTTACTCTAAGCGGGGATTATGCCTGCTACTCGACAAACATTCTCTACCATCCAGGGTATTAGTTACTCCCGATTTGCAGTTGGAAAGGTGTTAAAGTTTACCAAGTTATCATCCATAGTTACACAGTCAGTAAATTATTGAACTGGAGTCCAGTCTACAGCCCATATGCCCCCAAGGGACAATGCTCTTTCCTCTGTGCCTTAATGCTTACGATATGCTTGTAGGGATTAGCTGATACCACCCAGCTCTCATCAGCCCCATTCTACATCCTCTTACAACACCACAGAGAGCAAGGTACATGCTCTTGATCTATTTCTTTCCTCCAAGTGACCATGAATTGATAACGAGTAAATCCTGACAGGACAGGTCTGTTGGTCACGTGGAAGGCTCTCTGAAAAACCTTGGATTGAAGCTATCTAGTTCCATTTTAATGGAAAATTGGGTTTTCTGTGTGGAAAACCATGCTTTGTTGCTTAATTTTAAAGGATAATAACCAGATTTTCAGCCAGGTCCTGCTGGCTGTCTCATCTAATAGGTTAGTAATTGAGGAAATTAATAGTGGTAAAAAGTCCAAACATAGAGAACAGAAAAAAAAAAAAAGATGAGCTTTATAGCCTTTTATTAGCTCCTATCTGGTAGAACTCCATCAACTAGTAGGCGATGTAATAGGAAATACTTTAAAATGAAAAACTTAAATCCGAATATCTGTAGAGAGTTGAAGCGCTCCATTTCTTCTGGGTTGAATTAGCCATTACCTCAGAAAGACATGAGGTGAGCAAGAAAGTCTCCAACAGGAGCGCCTGGGTGGCACAGCGGGTTAAAGCCTCTGCTTTTGGCTCAGGTCATGATCTCAGGGTCCTGGGATAGAGCCCCGCATCGGGCTCTCTGCTCAGCAGGGAGCCTGCTTCCTCCTCTCTCTCTCTGCCTGCCCCTCTGCCTACTTGTGATCTCTGGCTGTCAAATAAATAAATAAAATCTTTAAAAAAATAAAGTCTCCAACAAAAGGGACATTTTAACTGATAACCACAGCCTTAACTCTGAGCAGAAAGAAGTGTGTGGGTGTGTTAGGGACTGTTCATTTCTAGACCTTGGTGCGCCCAAAGCAACTTGGGAGGGAGACCAGAGTAGTTAAGTCGGAGACCATAATACCTGCCGTCTCCATGACACCTTCAAAATTCTCTTCTTTCAACCGTCCTTTCTACACCTGATGAAGGCTCTGAATAATGGGCCTTAGAACCTTCACACAGAAGTGCAGCTCAGATAGGATCTCTGGGGCCGCCTGATTTTGCCACAAAACGTCTCCCGTCAATGCCCATAGTTCCAGGGGATATGACAAGTGCGGTTCCACTTTGGCGCCTGCTAAAAAGATTCTAGTCTTAAATTGCACCGAGTCTGGTCCGTTTCAAACAGCTCTTCGCTGTAGTGTTGCCCAAATCGCAGAATGGACACGGGCCTTTCTTCCTGTGCTCTGGACCCATTCCCATATGACATGCCATGGGGCTCAGGTTTGTATCTCTGTGAAATAATTTGCTGAGAAAACATCCACAAGGCCTGACAGGTGGTTTATTAAATTGATGGGCTTTTGCTGAGTGGACATTGACCATAACATAAGGCACGCACTTCCATGTCTCTGAAATTGTGCTATCTTACTCTGTGTCTCTTGAATAAAGAAACTGAGAAAAGTTACCTATAAAAAGTCTGGCTGACTGAATTAATCTATAGCTCAATAACTTACCCATTTACTCAGTACTTAATTCCAAATGAAGTATTATCTCTCAAGAGAAATCATAACAGACCTTACACTGGAAAGAAAACACTTCATAGTTTGCAAGAAACTTTTTCAATCGGTAAGTTAGAGATGATATATTGTTAACGTTCTTTTACAAATACAGGAAATGAGGTTTAAGTTTATTTGAAGACTATAAAGCAAAAGCCCAAACCCAGATCTTTGGACTCTTAGGCCAGGACACTTTCTACCCAACCAGCTACCTAGAGAGACCATAAAGCCAAGTGGTTAAGAGTATGGCATCTGAACCCATACTGATCAGGTGAGAATCTTCGTTCTGTCGTCTACTGCTGTGAGCTTGCGTGAGATCCTTAGCCTCTGACCTCAATTTCCTCCTCTTTAAAATGAGGACATTCTGGAAACTGGTATGGAGTTTCCTCAAGAAGTTAAAAATTGAGCTACCCTACAACCCAGTAATTGCACTGCTGGGGATTTGCCCTAAAGATACAGATGTAGTGATCCGAAGGGGCACATGCACCCAATGTTCATAGCATCAATGTCCACAATAGCCAAACTGTGGAAGGAGCTGAGATGTCCTTCAACAGACGAATAGGTAAAGAAGATATAGTCCATATATACGATGGAGTATTACTCAGCCATCAGAAGGGACAAATACCCACCATTTGCATCAACATGGATGGAACTGGAGGGAATTATACTGAGTGAAATAAATTAATCAGAAGGACAATTAACTTATGGTTTCACTCATGTGGAATATAAGAAACTGTGCAAAGGATAAACGGGAAAGGGAGGGAAAACTGTCCCTCAGAGAGGGAGACCAACCATGAGAGACTGCACTCTGGGGAACAAACTGAGGGCTGTGGAAGGGGAGGGGTGCGGAATGGGGTAACGGGGTGACAGGTATTAAGGAGGGCACGTGATCTAATGAGAACTGTGTCTTATACAAAACTAATGAATCATTGCATACTATATCAAAAACAAATGAAGTACTATATGTTGGCTAATTGCATTAAAAAAAAGAGAATAGCTCTAACAAGACTGCCACAAGGACCACTGAATAAATACACCTGAGAAAATTAAAAGAGTGTCCAGTACATAGTAATCACATCACAGATGCTACAACACCATTACTATGTGGGTGGTTACCACGAGCCTAACACCATATCCACAAATCAGTGAAGAGTGCTCTAACATGATAGAAAGTACTAGGCTCAAATCCTGCTTTGTTATGAGATCCTGGGAAATGCATGTTTTAAATTAAATTAAATTTTAAATTAAATATGTAATATAAAAATATTTTTAAATGTGGGACGTCTGGGTGGCTTAGTCGGTTAAGTGTCCAGCTCTTGATGTCAGCTCAGATCTTGATCTCAGAGTCATGAATTCAAGCCCTGTGTTGGGCTCCAGTGCGGAGTCCACTTAAGGAAAGAAATTATATATATATATATATATATTACTAGATTCTAGAACTAGAGACTTATGCTTTGAAAAAATAACCTGCCATGTTGTGAATAACATATAAAGAGAGGTCCACATGGAGAGAAGCATGGGCTTTCTTATTGACTGTTCCGATAAAAAAGAAAATATAGGTCATCCTTTTATTATTTAAGGGAAAAACATTATATGATCAAAAGGGAAAGCCTAGTAGAAAACAATCAATTGCAAAATTGCTACGTAACTAGAAGGCATCATTACTATCTCATTGAGACGTATGAATACCACAACACAGTTTGCTTTAGGACTTATAAATCAAAGTTAAAATTAAGTGAGCTCTATAAAAGGACCTATATCGGATGTGAACTTGGTCCTAAATTTCAGTTTCTGATGAAATATCCTGCAGCTCTTGCTCACAGACAGAGCCAGAATGCAAACAATTTTTTCTCTTCTATTATTCAAATTCTATTCTGATAATATTAATTAGCAGTAGTTAAAAAAAATCAAAGGCAATAATAACTACGAATAAAAATGTACTAGCACACTTCCTACCAAGTCACCAGCAGCACAACTCTTCCAATCTCTTTGATGCCAAGGACGGCTGTTGGAAGCAGGAAAAGCCCTAGAAGGGGGGACTGATTGCATCACTTCATCAGCTGAGCCTCCACAAGTGGTTTATAATTTACTTGGTAAAAACAGATAGTCAAACATTGGTCAAGTTCCCTGAAAGGCATCCAGAAGGTTGTCCTTGCTTACTGCGCTGACAGAGGGCTGGAAAGTGATGTCCAGTTACCGTGATCCCTCACGTAACAGGGACTGCACTACAGGACTCGACCAGTTTGCTGTCCTTTTGAAGGAGACAGTCAGACCACAGATAGAAGGGCAGGAGGAATGGTTCCTAATAAGAGACCAGATAAGCACTAGTTCCAAAACTAAAGTCAGAGTGATAGTTTATAAAAATTTCTAAGAGCTACTTTGTACATTGAAGAAAATGTGTGTTGTTGGAAGTCCGCTTATGAAGTCACTAGATGAAAAATATGAAGCGTATCACCCTAGATGTTTTTTGATGATTCTGGCAGTAATGCACACCTTTCATACTAATGTTAGAGTACCCTTTTAATAACAGGACAAAGCTAGTCCAATTTTTTGACACTTAAAAGGCACAACTTATAGCAAGAACAGCCACACTGCCCATGATTATCTCCAGAAGTTTAAGAAGCTCAAACAATCAGGGCTCCTGGGTGGCTCAGTCTGTTAAGGGTCTGTCTACAGCTCAGGTCATGATCTCAGGGTCCTAGGATTGAGCCCCATGTCCAGCTCCCCACTTACCAGTGGGTATTGGTCCCTCTCCCTCTGCCCCTCCCCCTGCTCATGCTCCGTGTGTCTCTTTCTCTCAAATAAATAAAATCTTAAAAAACAAAAAAAGGCTCAGAAATCATGTCCATGGTGTTGTTACAGTGGTCTGAGACATGGCAGATGATATGTGAAAATAAGGCGGAGATTCTCTGGGGCAGATTTTTTCTTTTCAGGTTTAGGATGAGATTTTGTCTAATCATTCAAATGTACAAGATTCAAATATTTGCAACCCGTAAAGTCACAGACCCGACACAGCTGGAAGGACCCGGAGAAATTATTAGTCCAAGCTTCTCGTTTTATGGCAGGTAACAGCCCAGTAAAGGTGACTGCTGGGCTTCAAAGCAAGAGAGCAGACCCCGGGAATCCAGGAAGGAGAATGGAAATCAGGAATGTGTTGCTCAAGGCCCTCCAGCCCTACTGGCAGGCTCTCCCTACCCCCTGTCCTTCCTATGAAGCAGAGAACTACATACTAACTGAGAGCAAATGTGTACCCCTAGAAAAAAGGAATTCAGCATTACTTTGTCGTCCTCCACTCCACCCCAAGTTTCCTGTTCAGGCAGCCCACTGTCCTCACACAGTTCCACCTTTTCAGGGCCTTCCCCCCAAGAGCGAGCACAGCATTTGCAGCCTCTCCAGGACCCCAAGGTACAAAGCAAAAGGTCCCCTTTCTCTGCGGTTCCCACTAGAGCCAGAATTTGTGACTGTGACAACACATTCCTCCTTGCACGCCTTTACAATCACATGGAGCATAAGCAGTAAAGGAGGCTGGTTTTGCTTGAAATGCAGAATTTCTGCAAATCAGCTTATGGCTGGTTTGGCCACAAGAATGGCTGTTGTACATCACATAATCCATCTTTGTCATTTCCTCCCCCATAAGCCCGAGTGGCTGTGTCCTGTGGTGTGAAGGGCTGGGGTGGGTGTGGGGGGGGAGGGTGAAGGGGTGCGGAACGCCATGCGGGGAAGGGATATATGCGCAGGCGCACTGTGGTAGTTGCTGCCCTGGAGAAATGATTAGATTGTTTAATGGCGGGTAACAGCCCAGTGAAGGTGACTGCTGGGCTTCAGAGCAAGAGAGCTGACCCAGGGAATCCAGGAAGGAGAATGGAAATCAGGAATGTGCTGCTCAAGGCCCTCCAGCACCTCCAATACCCTCCCTTCTAATGGCCGTTTGTCCACTTGGATTCATTTTATACAACTCCATGTCCACACATGAACAGAGCTAGTTATTGCTTTAAATGCAGGACTGCTTGATCTAAATGGCCTTGAATGTGGGTTCAACTAATATCATGAGGGAGAAAGAAAAAACACTCCTGTGCACTTTCATTGTATACTCTAAACACTGGACAGGGCCTGACTCTGCTAACCAAGTGAAAAACCATTTCCCCATGACACTTAACAAAAAATAAGAGAAAGGCTTAAATGTTTAAGGAGTCCTTGCAATACGATACCCTCTTCTCAACTTATCCCACTTATATGAACAGCATCATTGTGCAAACAACTTAAAAACCAAAAGACTATCTTCTTCTGCTTGACATTACGTTTCACTGTATTTTTTTTAATGCTATGCATCAGACAATGGCTTACCTTCCAGCATTTTCTGCAGGCTGCTCCTCATAACATGGATGTTCTCTATCCCGATAAACTGAAACTTGATATTGGAGTAGTTGTCTTCGTTCTCATAGCCTTTCCCTGCAGCACGATTTGCCATTGCATTGAGCTGCGGCGGTCAGCAAAACAGAGCAGTCACCAATGATATTCAGCGCATAAAACAATCAGAACGTCTCACCGACGGTGATAACGGCATTCAAAATGGCGTGCGGAAACACAACATGCTTGAAATCACTGGAACCTTCTGTTGAGCTAAGTGATTCCAGGCACTCATGCTGAGCTTATATTCCACAGCATAAATGTGTTGGCGTGAGGAACACTTTCTTAGCGGGAAAGCATTCTACAGATAAACCCTTCTGGAGAGGTCTTTCGCGGTTCCACCAGAGATGACTAATTGAATATAGAATTCTGTGATAGAGCCAAATTGCCCTCACTCAACGAAATGACATAACCTGTAGGTTGGCAGAAGAATATCAGCAGATACAGCTGGCAGTCCAAAGCTCTGTAACTTAAATTGTATCTTCCAGTATTATATTGCCAATAAACTCATTATCCAATAGGAATTGTGGTGTGATCTTAATTTGCCTACAAGAATCCCCCAATTAAACCTTGAGCAGGAGTCACGGACTAAAATGGTGAGTGCATGTAGAACTATCTCCAGAGCCATTTTCTCCAGGCTCTTAATTTCAATCTAGAGACCTGCTAGGCGGGCTTCTGGGCCACTTTCATCACCACAGTGCTCTATTTGGTGGGCATTTCCCAGTACAAACTGGGTTAAAGATAAGGGACTTTGAAGAATTTTGTTAAATGCAAACCTCTGCCCCCGTCCTGTGTAACTAAAACCAGGAAGGGGGCAAGTCCTGCCGTAGCTGAGAAATACATACATTTCTGGAATGGGTGTATCACTGCTTAATTCTATCCTTGCTGTTTGGCTAAGCAGGTGGTCACATCCTAGAAAGTGCTAGTCACTGACCATGCTCTTCTCCGGTCCCCAAAAGGCAGGCAGAGAACTGACACCAGGCACTCACCGCCAGAAAAAAATATATATATCCATTTCACAAATTAACAAATACTTCTCAAAAAGCCAAGTTTAGAAAAAGCTAAAAACCAAGCTTAGTTAAAAGCAAAAATATTCTTTGGCACAGATCTGATCTTTACACAATTAAAACTACCAGCACATAAAGACAGATGTCCAAGGATATTTATTAAAACTTTATAATAGTAAAAACCTGAAAACCTATGAATATCTCAATAGAGCAACAGGTAGATAAATTATGGTATATTCACACCATGAACTTCTACAGAGACAAAAAGACATAGATTCTAGAAAGAGAGAGAAAAAAAGAGAGACAGACATAGAGACAGACAGACTCGGAATTGGCCCATGACATCATTAAGTGAAAAGAGTAACCTAAAGAATAATATTCATTCAGTAATCTCATTCCTTATAAAACAGATATGTATTTATGCTTATACATGTTTGATTAAGCAGATTAAAACTACAAACACACACACACACAAAAACAAAACCTATGAACATGGATACCAACATGGCAGCAATTAGAGCAGAAACACTGAGGTGATAAGCACCAGGGGACACTACAAATACTACTTTTGATGCCTTTGTGTTCTTTGTTACTAAAATATATTGGGTTTGTAATTCAAATAATAGACATAACAGGTATTAGAAGTGAAAAATGAAACAGCAGAGGGCAAGCTGGTGCCACTCAGAGCTGGGGCTAGTGGACACCTCCCTTCTCCAGAGCGGTCCTGCTCACAATTTAGTGCCTGTGACATCAGCCCACGACACTGCTTCCAGTGATTGCCACCTTTCTCCTGGGCATGCTCTGAGAATAAAGGGTTTGGCCTTCCTCAAGGGAAAAAAAAAAAAAAAAAAAATATATATATATATATATATATACACACACACACACACACACACACACACACACACATATTTATATATAAATGATGTTATTTTGAAGACAACTCATGTTTATGCTTTAAAATCTTTAAATATTTTAAGGGGAATTTTTTCCTAAAATTACCTATAGGCATTATTCTTTCGAAACGTACTGTTATAAAATATCACTCCTTTGCATGATTATTTTCCAATGCTGTTGCCCGATCCTTTACAACAAACTTTATAAAATAAAACAATTAATAGATTACTTGCAAGAATCTTGATGCTACATGAGCCTTATATTTCTTCTGTATCTTAAATAATTCGAATTAGGCCTCCCTACCACATACTGCAGAGATACCCTTTTTAAATAGTGTAGTAAATAAAACCCCAAATACCATTTGTACTATCCTTTGAATGTATAATTAGAACTCTGTTCATATTCAAACACAGTTGAGACCCTGTGACATGGGATAATTTGTTTGGTCTTTGAAAGCAAAGGAGCAACACAAGATGGCTTCTTGAAAGTCAACGGTACTTCTCATAATGAACAGAAGATGGCGATATTTAATCTAGCATCCGAGGTGTACTTTGTCAAGGTTTCCACAGATTTCACTGGGGACTTATCAGGATAGTGTAGCAAATGCTGAACCCTCAGAGCAGGAAGTATGGTTTTAGGATTAATAAAAATTCAAGAAGCTATCCTGGACCTAGTTTATAAATTTCCAGATAAAGTCTGTCTTGTGTAAATCAAACAGTATTAGAATAAGTCTAATTTGTCCCCCATGCCTTTGGCTGAGAACTCCAGCTCTCACGAGCGAAGGAAAAGCTATTCAACTCCATTCCAAAAAATTCTCAAATAAGTACAACAGTGGAGGTAACTGCATTCCAGCTTCAATTTATGCGTAAGGAACACAACAGACAAATGACACGCAGAGCTGAGAAAAAAATGCTGTTTTCTTACCCAAGATCACTCCACTATTTGATAATCTCAGCATCTTTGGGGGCAGAAAAGCTTATCAGTGAAATAAAAAGAACCCGCTCATTTCTCCACAAACCCTTTTTTTTTTTTTTTTTTTTTTTTGTTAATTTGAGAGAGAGACAGAGACAGCACAAACAGAGGGAGAGGCAGAGGGAGAAGTAGGTTCCCCACTGAGCAGGGAGCCCAACATGGGGCCACATCCCAGGACCCCGAGATCATGACCCGCGCTGAGGGCAGACACGTAATTGACTGAGCCAGATGCCCCTCCACAAACTCTTAATGAATAACGGACTCGATCGGCCAGGACGAGGCAGGAGCTGAGTGACCAGCAGAGGCCGGGAATGACAGGAGTTCAAATGGGGACCAGCACCATGTGGCCTAGGGGACCGGGGATCCCGTCTCATGAAAGCAAAAAGCCTTGAGGTGGACTTAGTCATCTGGGACATGGAGACAAAGGGGAGGGCATTCCAGAAGACATGGGACACGAGATCAAGGGGCAGATGGGTATCTGTGAGCCGACAGGAGCCGACCAGAGTCGATGGTTCATGGATGGTGGCAGGGGCGAGAGAGGCTAAAAATTTCGAGTCCTCTGACAGAGAGGCCGAATCAGAAGGCTAACGGCGGTTGAGAGCAACTGAAGGACTCTGAGCAGGTTTGCTGGAACATTTTAGGATGTCGTGTAGACGGCGGAGAAGTCCCACTGGGCTGCGGTGGAGGACGTAGGCTCCGCGGGGAGACTCACCGAAGAAGTACTGATGGGCTGCCTGGCCCGACAAAGGACCGAATGTCGGACTGAAGGGGAGAGGTGAACGGGCCAAGAATGTTAAGAAACAGAATCAGATTCTTCCTGTGACCGTCGATCAAGCCGTCCGTCAGACACACCACAACCAGGAGAACTTCGCCAACGATAATCTTGATATCAACTTAATGGCCAGCCTGGTCACTCCAAAGACTAGATCAGTCTTAGCCCTCGGTCTCCGATTTCCGCAGAGCACATTCCGTACCTGCCTAATGGCAGGCGCTGATCGGACGGGGGTGGGAAATGAGAACAGAAGTTATCTTGGCAGGAGGAGGTGGGGGCCCCAGCCGAGCAGCAAGCGAGCGAGCGAGCGTCACGCGACGCTCCTTTCGCTCCCTCCATCTCTAACTGGTGAAACGAAGAGCCTGAACTTGTGGCATGACATGACAATATGAGAAAGCTTGCTTTCTCGCAACTTCTGTGTACAGCTCTGCGAGTGAAATCCTCCTTTTCTATCCCGGAGGGCATCTTAGGCAGAATGAATAGCTTTTGGCTTACACTCAAGAGAGAAAAATCACCATCCAGCTCCATTTAAAATCCCAATCGCATATAAGATGCAAAATTATCTCTTTCCCTCATTACAGACTGTGGGGACGGGCAAGGGGGTCTGCTCTCTGACTCCCTTCTGGTTCCTCTTTCTTCTCGGCCCTATCTGCTTTGGGAGGGGTGTGGCGGAGGCAGGTCCAGAGGAGGGCTAGGGTGAACATCTCTTCATGAACCAGGCAAGACCACAGTTCTTTCTCTATTGATGTCACTGCTTTTCTGGACACACCTGCCGGCCATCACTGCCCTCTTGCTGCAAGGGTCCAAATGCTGCTTCTCCTAGGGCCTGCATGTGCGCTCATGAAGATACGAGGTACACAGGTCACGGACATGGGAGATCCCCCTGGCTTCAGCCTCTTCTAATCCCCTCAACTTGCCTCCCCAGCAAACACCCTGCAGTCACATGCAGCTGGGGACTGCTAGGAGACAAGCCCTCTTTGGAGGGACACTAGCAAGATGGCTCCTGCGCACTTCCTCAGTGTGCACTTGACCCATGGGAAATCCCTCCATCCTTGCTCTACCCAACAGGGGTGCAGACCACGCCACCTCTCTGAACCCTGCTGTTCTCCAATTGCCTTTCCCCCTGCTCACCGCAGCACGGCGCCCTTAGCACGGCCGGGACACACCCCACTACAAGAGGAGGTCCTACATTCTCCTCTTACAGGCGCCCCAATCCTTACAACGGATTCTCTCAGATCCTGCCCCCACCCCCCACGGGGCTTGAAGTCACCTCATTACTGATCCCAGAGAAACACAAAAACAGCCAGCATCCCATAATGCAACTAAAAATCTGCTTACAGGGAGCAATTCGAAACCATAACCACAAAGCCGTCTTTGGGGGGAAGCAGCAAGGACAAAAGGCAGAGCATCAGCAGAGGCAGGCGGCTGCCCAACCCCCGCCCTTCTCAGCTCGGGGCTCCCTCCCAGGGTGCTGGTGGCAGAGCCCAGCTCAGAGCCCTGCTGGCCCCTCTGGCCCTGGCCTGATTCTGGATGAGCTTCTGGGAGGTTCTACAGCTCTTTGTCTCCAGCTTCACTACGGTGTGCTCGGAGGTGGCAGCCCTGCTGAGGCGGAGGC
Organism: Mustela nivalis; assembly: GCF_964662115.1. Classification (NCBI taxonomy): domain Eukaryota; kingdom Metazoa; phylum Chordata; class Mammalia; order Carnivora; family Mustelidae; genus Mustela; species Mustela nivalis. The sequence goes on along the minus strand of NC_139039.1, from coordinate 19,120,053 downwards.
GGATGCAAGGCTCCCCGGGACACTGCGGTGAAGGGTGTCACGGCCCCGTGAGCAGAGCCCAGGCTTTGGCCACAGGTGAGTCTGCACCGGCGCACGGGCTCTGTCCTCAACCATGCGACCTTGGGCAGATTTATACTTAACCTCTCGAAATCTAAGCCCTCTCCTTAAAAAGAAAACATCTCATTTTCAGGATTACTGTAAGAATTAAACAAGCATTTTTATAAGCTCGGCAAAGTCCCCGACTAAAAGTAACCCGAAGTCATCGACAAGGTTGACAGAAAATTGAGTTCCTCTCGTTTTACAATTCAACATCTACTGCATCCATATGGTTTCCTGTCTTCTTCTTCTTCTTCATTTTTTTTTTTTTTTTTTGGTTAAGATTTTATTTATTTATTTAACGCAGAGAAAGAGAGAGAGATCACAAGTAGGTAGAGAAGCAGTCAGAGAGAGGGGGAAGCAGGCTCCCCGCGGAGCAGGGAACCCGATGCGGGGCTCGATCCCAGGACCCTGGGATTATGACCTGAGCTGAAGGCGGAGGCTTAACCCACTGAGCCACCCAGGTGCCCCGTTTTCTATCTTCTTAAGACACCAAATCCCAGCAGGAATATATGCCCTCAAGCGCAGAGTTGTTTTGGGGCAGATATTCAATACATGCCGGGACCTCACCACCTCTGCCTCCCAAGATTTTAATGTCAACAAGCAATTCAGGAGGCTTTCATCTCAACAGGCAGCGTGTGGGGAGAGCCTTGCTCTCAGGGCAGGAATGATTCAGATGCCTCCTGATCCTTTCTTTCTCTCTCTCTTTTAAGGTTTTATTTATTTATTTGATAGAGAGAGACACAGTGACAGAGGGAACACGAGGAGGGGGAGAAGGAGGCTTCCCACTGAGCAGAGAGCCCAGTGCAGGGCTCGATCCCAGGATGTTGGGATCCTGACCAGAGCTGAAGGCAGACGCTTAACAACTGAGCCACCCAGGCCCTTCTCTTTTTAGTTAAACCGGAGAGCAAACTCAGGGCAGGGCCCCAGTGCCCGCTCCTACCACCTATAACAACCATGGGCTCCATCCCTGGCTACCAAGGAAGCCTAACACTCGGGAACCAAAAGTCAACAGACTTGTTCTTGAAAAGAACAAGAGGCCAAAGCAGAGAGTTCAGAACTCCTGCGAAGTGTGTGGCTGGGTAAGCAAATACAACGGGGCCCTCGGAGGAGACACCAGTTTTCTTTAATGGATCAGCCTCAAACTTCTTATCGCCACGAGTAAACACGCTTCGTGCTAAATATACCCTTCAAATCAAATCCTCTGGATTAATTCATTTTAAATCCGGAATACGCCTGGCTCAACAGCTGCCACATTTTCCAGAAGGTTTCTGTGGTATAGTACACACTTGGATCGCTGGCCCTGAAATGAGTAGGTGCATCTGTCTGGCTTTATTTAAATCTGGGAATGCAGGACAGGAGAAGGGCACCCCAATTCAAGAAAGCCCTCTCCATCTTTTCCTTTTCCTGGGCTCCCGCTCGTGCCTAAGACGCAGGCCTTCTTCAGGTCCCCTCGGGTCACGAGGAAATTCCAAACAGCGGCCCTTGACTTACATGAAAGGTACAGTGAAGAGGACAGAAAACAGCCGAGTTTAGAAGGGTGGGGAGGCAGTGCGATCAGCCGGAGAGAAAAGTCCACACCCAAAGAGAACCGTCAAGTCAGAGGGCTCCTGGTGGCTTTCAAGTGAAAATCTGCCGGCAGAGCAGCTTCGTTTTGTTTTTGTTTTGTTTTCCAGTTTGAGATTCTTACCAGTGTGTTTTGTTTTCACATTACGTAAAGGGAAGAGACTCCTCCACGTGTCGTCTGCTAGGATGGGCTCCAGCTGTAACATGGGCTTTATCGTTGATCTCGGGACTGATTTGCTGATCTGGTGTCTGGGAAAGAGGCCTTCGCTGCCTCCCCGCCCACGGCTGTCCCACCGCTGCGCTGCCGTCAGGAGCACGGGACGGGACCGGTGGAGGTCGAGGGTATGACTACGGCTCTGATCTTACACCAGGAAAACCTCACATTAAGGGAACCAGGCCGAGAATCACAGTATTTGATGAAATGAGGCTTAGAGAAGCATTGAAAACTGCCAGGGTCTGAGGGCCTACATAATGGATAATATCCAATTCTCAATTCTCATATGGCCCATGAGTGCAGACTATGTCTATAGTTAGGTATTCTTAATGTCCATGTATATTTTTTAGTGATTTGGGGCTGATGGTTGTACTTCCTGCTTCCTGTTCTGATGTTTCTTGTGTCCTTAGGCTCTTTTTAAAAATAGCTTTGTTGACACATAACTCACAGGCCGCACAATTCATCCGCTCAAAGTGCACGATTCAGTGGTGTTTGGTGTATTTACGGAGTTGTGTAATGATGACCACATTCTATTTCTAGAACACTTTAATTCCCCCCATGAAACCCTCTACCCATTAGCTGTCACCTCCACTTCCTCCAGTCAATCCTCTTAGCCCAAGGCAACCACCAGCCCAACTTCTGTCTCTTTGGATCCGTCGGTTCTGGACATTTCACACAAACAGACTCATACGAGGCATGGGCCCCTGTGACGGGCTTCTTTCCCTTAAGGTCGTGTTCTCAAGGTCCATCTGTGTTGTAGTATAGGAAGTACTGCTTTTCTTTTTATAGTCAAATAATATTCCACTTAATGGATATACCACATCTTATTAATTCATTCTCAGTGGATGGCCATGTGGTGGTCTCTACTTTTCAGTTATTATTAACTATGAAGAAATAGTCACAGGTAAGTTTTTGGTGGACATATGTTTTCATTTCTCTCAAGTTAGGAGTAGAATTTTTGGCTGTGTGGTAACTATGTTTAGAATTAAGGTCCTCATGCTCTTTGAACCTTTTCATGATTAAAAAATTTGGGGACTGTAATTATTATAAAGTAAACAATTTCTTAAAATCTTCCTTTTACCCCACAGGAAAAACCACTGTCAGTGGTTTGGGGTATACCACCCATGCAGATTCTTTAAATGCATAGAGTACTATATAATTTTTATAATTATTATTACATAAATGGGATGACATTGTACGTATTTTCTGATTCTCACTCTTGTTGCTCACTAGATCTTGAGCCCTATTCCATGCCCATGTGGAAAGATTGCTACATGTACTTCTCCCTTTTTTCAGGCAGAGGGCCAGGCCCGTTTTCATTATTCGCAAGAAATTATCATGCCAGAGATGTTGAATAAGGCCATTTGGCTTTGTTATCTCATGTTGTCTTACAGATGCCCTGCGCTGGTAGGTGATTGGGTTTCTATGTATTCACTGGCCCATCCCTCCGAGGCTTCGTTTTGTTAACTGATCTACAAACAAGTAGGTCTAAACAGTGGAATGGGAAATTAAATTAGACCTAACACTAATAGTCATTAAAAAAAATGGAAGTCAGTGGGGCTCCTGGGTGGCTCAGTGGGTTAAAGCCTCTGCCTTCTGCTCAGGTCATGATCCCAGGGTGCTGGGATCAAGCCCCACATCAGTCTCTCTGCTTGGCAGGCAGCCTGCTTCCCTTCCTCTCTCTGCCTGCCTCTCTGTCTTCTTGTGATCTCTGTCTGTCAAATAAATAAATAAAATCTTTAAAAAAAAGAAAAAAATGGAAGTCAGGATGGGAAATACCCTGCATGATAGACGTGGCTTACCCCTTGACAACTAGATCCATTATTTCCTGTGGACTGTTCTTTTAAATTATAAAATCAGTATATGAATACATGCACAGTTAAAATACTGTTTTCAAACAAGACACGTAGAAAGTTCTCTGCCTCTCTAAATCCTCCCTTCTCCACAGAATTTTAACAGGTTTGTATTTATCCTTCCAGATTTTTTTTTCAGTTTAACAGAAACTTTTATATGCCAGGGGTTTTATTTGACATCAACACAACAGTATGCATATTATTTTGTGATTATGTTTTTACTTGACACTGCATATCGTAAATCTTCCCGAGTCACAGATCCAGATCTCTGCAAGTTGAATCTGAAATGGTGTAGCTGAACGCCTCACAAACACCGAAGTGTGAGAGCGCCACAGTAATTTCTTACTGTCAGAGCAGAAAAGGTCGTTTTAGAAACAGACCAAGAGGGCGCCTGGGTGGCTCAGTGGGTTAAGCCGCTGCCTTCGGCTCAGGTCATGATCTCAGAGTCCTGGGATCGAGTCCCGCATCGGGCTCTCTGCTCAGCAGAGAGCCTGCTTCCCTCTCTCTCTCTGCCTGCCTCTCTGCCTACTTGTGATTTCTCTCTGTCAAATAAATAATAATAAAATAAAATCTTTAAAAAAAAAAAAAAAGAAACAGACCAAGAAATAATTTGGTGTATTTAGGAGAGCAAGCTGAAGATCAAACCACACTCTTCCGCTGTGTGGACTGTGTACCCAGCACGATGCTAGGAGCAGGGAAACTCTCCAAAGGACCTGATGTGCTGAGGAGCTTAGGGCACCCCCTGGAAACTCACAGGTGCAAACACACGCACCCGCGGAGAAACACTCACTGAGCCGGGTGGCCCCCTCCTGACTATACAAAGAGGAGCAGCCCGTTGGCCGACAAGGCACCCAGAGCGGGCACGACAGTCCATTCCGCGTCCCTGCTGCGGGGCTGCAAAGACATGCACGGAACAGCAACACTTACTTTGGGCCGCGTGTCCACGACGTAAATGAAGTCGCTCCCCGGATTGGCTTTCCTGATGGCCTGGAGCATCTGCTCGTCCTCAAGGCACCGGGCACTGAAGCCAGACAGGGGCTGGCTGCTCCGGCAGATGGAGGCCTGTGGGACACAGCAGCGTCAGTGCCCTCAGACACCTCGAGACCCTGTCCCCAACAACAACCCCCTGGGTCCCTGACACACCCCCAACACTGGCTTGTAGACACGCCTTCCAAAAACCGAGCTCGGCGTCTTTCTAATTCAGGCCAGAGAAACCACCACCAGGGCAAGCAGTGCTAAGTTTCTCCAAGGAAGAAATTAGGAATGAATTTGGAAGTTTCGAATAGGATTTAAGTCATGGAATATAAAGCCATTTAAGTAGCCTACTTTCCCTTTCACTGGTATTATTTCGTTTTCCGTTGAAGGTAGAAATATAAAGCAAGTAACTGTTCTCCTACGATTTACAGGATACTGCTAATAACAAGACTAGGAAAAAAAAAAGTTATTGTGTAATGCTTTGCATCAGTTTTTACCAGCTCAGTTGGAAACATCACAAATACCAAAAACCAGTTCTAATCCTAACCAGGGAAGTTCCTGCTGTGAAAAGCTCCCTCTGCACCCAGGACAGCAGCAGGCACAGCCCCAGGCTGCCCAGGAACAGGGGCTCCTCTGCCATCAGGCTGTGTTCTATCCTGCAATCTCCCTGGTCTGCTGTGCTGACAGACAACATCTACGACAGCATGAACCTTTCCCTGCTGTACTAGGAGCGGAGTATGGATACCTCCTTGCAGCTCTAGAACCTACACTTTGGTGGGAAAGTACTTTTTAGGGACTTCAATGTTAACACTAGAGGAAAGAGTCTTGCCAAGAATCTTCATTGAAGCTGCGAGTCCACTGGACGAGAGGGTGGAGGGAGCAAGGCTCTGCGAGGAAGAGAGGCCTCCAGCTGCAGGCAGGCAGGTGACACAGGGCAAACTCGCTCAACATGGGGGTGGCAGAGCCTGCTGGCCTTGCTCCAGGAAGGGACAACCCAGCTCTGAGTCCAAGCACAGCTTAACTGTCCCTAAAGTTCAGCCCAGGACAACTTAGCTGGGGTTGGGGTTTCCTCCGAAGAAAGGAAGCGTTGGTGCTCCTCCCTGGAGAAGGTGGGAATGTCTCTTGCTAACCACCCATCCTTCCGCTGAGGGACCGCTGGCAAGTCCCAGAACTGCCGAGCAGCTGGATGCATAACTGGGGCACTGCCAGAGAGTTCCAGCACGTTTCTGTGACAGCGAGGGCAATCACTGAGGCTGGCCAAGAGCGCTGGGGCGCCTGGGTGCCTCAGTCGGTGAAGGCTCCGACTCTTGGCTTCAGCTCAGGTCATGGTCTCAGGGTTGTGGGACCGAGCCCCTGTGGATCAGGCTCCACACTCACCAAGGGGTCTGCATGGGATTCTCTTCCTCTGCCCCTCCCCCACTCACTCATACTCCAAAATAAACAAATAAATATTTAAAAACAGCAACAACAAGAACAACAAAACAAAACTCTGGGCCCTGCAGCCAGGTTTTCAGAGTCCAGGAGGGACGTCCAGGGGAGAAGGGGCAGGCAAAAAAGCAAAGAGGCAGCGGAATTAAGTGGAATTCTTAAATTATTGGCAGAAGTGCGACTGCAGCCTGGAGGAGAAAGGGCTTGGGGGGCCGAACCCGGATGAGGACATTCACAAGACGGAGGTTCTGGAGGCAGGGACCAAAGGCAGGCTGGAAAGAGAGGCAAGCAGCTTCCATGGGGAGAAAGTAAATCGCCCCAGAGGGCTTCTCAGTGCTGCTCCTGCGGGTTCTGTTTCTTCAGGCCCTGCCCCCCTGCCCTGAGGGAATTCTGGTGGAGGCGGCGACAACAGCTCTGAGCTGGTTCTACCTGAAACTTCATGGGGTTGAAGAGATACTAGTTAACCGGGTTACCACTGGGGGATTTCTTAGACTATCAGAAAGACTTAGACAGGAAGGAAATGCATGTCCAGGGTGAGAATTTGTCTGAGAATGCACACACGACACCTGAAGTCCCGGGACCCGTGGGACTCCAACGAGGAAACGAAGCCACAGAGCGAGCGCCGCCGTCAGTAATTACCCGCAGGACGAGAGCAGCTAGTCTTAAGGGAGGGGTTAAGTCAGAACAGTTCCACGATGAAATGTGGTCAATAAACTAAACCAAATAGATTAAACCAACTCCTTTTAATGTTTTTGTAGCTCTATTTTCTTCAGAACCTCTAGATACACTTCACTGGGAATTCTTCATTGCCTTGGGGCTAACATTTCGTTACCAGTTTTGTGCGGAGCTGTGAGTAGCCTCGAGGTGTGTCTGCTCACCTTCCATGTACCCCAGCCAGTCCCGCTGTGGAGAGAATGTCGCCCTACCTGGCAGGCTTTCTCACTGATTTCTGTCACCTGAGAGCAGAGGGAAGTCTTCAATGGTAAAAGGTCCCGAGAGCCCCGCATCTACAACACTACTCGTAATTTAAATATCCAACATTTTTGGAATGCTTACTATGTGATAAGCACTATTATAAAAACTTTGTGTTGTTTTTATTTAATCTTCTCAATTACCGTACCTGGGAAGATCTATCATTTGCTCCATTTTATAAATGAGGCAACCGAGGCACAGAGAAGGGTAGTAACTTCCTCAATGTCACACAGCTAATAATTAGGGAAGCCAGGAATTTCATCCAGGCATAACATTTTCTGATCCTGGATTCTTAACTGAAATAATACAGCACTCACAAACAGAAATAAGTCAGGAAGCAGAAATAAGTCAAAGAGAATTAAGATGTGGCATCCAAGAAGGTCTGGCTTTCAATCCACAGTTCGCTCTTCCCTGGTATATGATCTTGGATAACTGACCTATTGTCTTTGAACTTCGGTTTTCTCATCTACAATATGAGGATAATAACTTCAAAAGTACAGACTGTGATAAGGTTTATAATTTTCCTAGAACTGTACCTAACACATAGTGAGTTTCAATAAACATTAGTTATAAAAGGAAGAGAAAAGGTCTGTATTTTTCTTAAGGGAAATCCCTCTTTGGAAATCTTACAGAGTTTGGTTTCCCAAAGATTTGTACTGTGAATTTGGGAAATTGTGCTATTAACCATTTAAAGCAAAACTGTTTAAAAACAGTGAAAAAAATTGACTTAAAAACAATTGAAACATTAGGACAAAAGAAGAAAGTATACAGCAGTCCTAAAGGCTGGTCAATAACAAAAACACGCAGGTTCCAAATGTAAGTGACATTTACAGCTTATTCATCTCTGTTACCTACAAAGCTGTTGATAGTTTGCTATCCAAAGGGAGTCTGGATGGCTCTATATAACCCTGAGCACTTCAAGGCCTATAATTTTTATTCTGGGCTGCCTCCAACATTGGTAAAATTGGGAGGATCTCAACTAACCAACAGCAAGTGCGCCTCTATCCCCTGCTCCTATGGAAAAAGCCCCCTGGCTAACCTTCCCTGCAGACCTGAGGCAGCTCCTACTCATTTCTGAATAGAGGCTTTCAGTGCCCTGCCAGCCCACGGAATTCAACAAGCCAGTCACATCCTCCCCTAGGAACCTGACATCACTAGAAAGTCCCCCAGTCCCTGCTGGTTCACTCTATGCCTGAGTGCCACCCCGGGGGTGCCCTGTATGGTACGCCATGCGCTCTTTCCCTGAGAAGTGAGTCACACAACTCAGACGGCTGACAACTGCTTCTGCCCCGTGTCAGGTGTCATGTGTACAGGCTTCCCTGGAACCTAGGGCACGAATCCTCATCTCACTAACAAGTGACTAGGAAGGGATTACAACACCATGTGTCATAAAAGTTGATCCGAAAGGAATGGTGTTCCCTCAGCAGGGACATTTATATCAAAGGATTCTCCCCAGGACTTCTCACTCAAGCAATGCATTTCAAGCATGCATTTCAGGTCATAATCTAACACGGATCCCGCTACTACACGAGACAAGCCATCTCACTCGCAAAAGGGGCCCTTCAGGAACAGAAGGATATGTGAGGAACTAAAAGATATGATTTTCTTATTCACATGCATTAAGTTTTATTGGGTGAGGTATACATACTCTTAAGTCTAAAATGTCTAAAAGGGAAGAAAGAAAGGTCAGCAAATTTACATAATCCACCCGTTCACTTTTTTTTTTTTTCTATCTGTTTACTTTTTTATGGAAGACTGCCTGGTTGTGTATGAGTTTTCCAGAGCAGTGACAGCATGAACAGCTGCTTTGTTATGTCACACATCAACCATTTAACCCCTGATGTCCACCTTTGTCACTCTTTCCCTTGATAAAAATCCCTAGCTGCATCGGAAGCATTTACATCACGAACCTTGAGACCTAAATGTCGTTATAAAACACAAAACGAATCATTCTGTTGTGTGCAGAACGGAGTTTACTTCCTGGGGGGAGGGGGGAGGGGTCAGCATGTGCGGGTACGTGGCACATGGACTGTTTCCCTGGGGTGACAGGCTCACCGAGGAACGGAACGCTCAGAAACACATCTCTATTTAATACCTTGTAAGAAGAGCTAAGCGTGAGGCATTGTCCTCCTGCAAGTTCTAACTACAGGAAATCAATTCTTTCCCACCATCCCTGAGGGCTGCACGATTCATTTTCAAGCCTGGAGATCAAGTCAAGAATGACACCCAAGAGCAGGAATGGAACAAGGAGAAGCTGAAGCCAGCAGGAGAAGAGCTTCTGGGGTCTTCCTGCCAACACTTCCTCCCTGTTCCGAGACATTGCACACTTGGCCTTGGCAATACTCACACTGACCAAGATAAGAGTCTCTTTTCTCAAGAACGTCAGAACAGAAGGAGAAGAAGTAGGACAGACCTTACGCTCACAATACCCAGCCCACCTTCACCTCTTAAACAACAATGAAAGAATAAAAGATCCTCCCTCTCTTACTTCTTTATCGAAGAATGAAAGTGTCAGTGCTACCGGTATCCTAACTTCAAATAGAATGCCATGAAATTCCCTATTCGCTCTGCATTTTTTTTTTTTTTAAAGGAAATTCACATCATTCTTTCACCACTGCTCTGGCTCTGTGTAGGCTGAAATACAGCTGGAGTCAAGGACTACAGAACATTAATAACATAGTTGCCATTTTTAGACCCCAGTGAATGGAACTAAAAGTAAGACAATTTATATGCTTTCAATTAATGGAACTTGCACTGCTCAATGAATATTTGCCGCCAAAGCACACAGCACAGAAGGCTGTAAGCCTTACTCGGTGCAGATGGCATTGTTCAAGGCATTTCTGGAAACCTCCTCCTAGAATCAGACACAGACCCGAGCCTACGCCCTCGCCCGCAGGTACACGTGTGTGCGTTCATACTCGCACCCATCTGTTGCAATTGTTTATGGCTCTCAATTTGCCTTTGAATCCAAAACTCTATCATCTAGCTTGAAAACCCAACTTTTTACCCGGCTAAAGTCAAATGACTTCTGAAGTGGGTGGCAAAGGCCATTCTTGGCTCCCCAAATGCATTTTCTTGTCCTTCCCAGACATGGAACCACAATTTTTAGTTGTTTACACAGTTACCCAGGAAAAGTGGATTTTCTCACCTGCCCTGTGCAGTTCTGACCAAACAGGATGTGAGCAGAAGAGTCTCGTGGCAGTTTTCGGAGGCTTCCTCAGAAAGCCATGAGGGCCCGTGAGCCCCCTCTCCCCCTGCTGCTCTCTGGAAGTGTTGGCTGGTACCAAAATCATCTGCTATACCCCTCGATGAGGACCAAAGACAAGGGAAGGCAGAGCAGAAAGGTGCAGAAGCTCGGGTCTCTGTGGACTGAGTAATGGACAACCAAGACACCAGACCTGGATGGCCCACATTTGGAGTTTTTATGTGAGATGCGAGAAAATAAAATTCTATCCTGTTTAAGACACTGTTACTTAGAAGCTGTGTTAGTTGCCGACAAATCCAGTCCTGGTTTTTATAAATAATTCTGAGGAGGCTCCATACCCATTGTGGAGCCCAACATGGGGCTTGAACTCATGACTCTGAGATCAAGACCTGAGTTGAGATCAAGAATCAGATGCTTCACTGACTGAGCCACCCAGGTGCCCCTTATAAGGAATATTTGAAAAATAAAACCCACTATCCATAAACAAAGATTTCTTATACTGAGGATGTTCAAAAGAGTGTGCCATTTAAAAAAAAAGAAGAAGGTGCCATGGATTCTGGAAACTTTTCTAAAACAGGCATTTCAAAGGATACCTAGCACTGTTTAAATGAGCACAGAGCTTCCCAAGGTGAAAAGGACACATACTTAAAAAAGGACAGACATTTGCTTGGATGATTAGCTTTAGGTATTTTCTGACAGAATCCCATTACTTTATTGTCAAATAACACGAAAGGTCAACTTCTACCTGAGGTAAGAGTTTAAGGAGAGTTCTGTTGTGTAATACCACACTCAACAATAGCCACATACCTTTAAGAATTCAAACACACACACACACACAGAGCAGAAGGCTGCTAGAAAATGCCTGTTTATGATAAAACAAGAAAAGCAAAGCATAAAACAAAAGCATGCCTTGAGACTTACGTGGTTATCTTTATAGTAGTAAGAAAGGGCAGGAAATCGCCGTCTGCTCCGGAATTTGGAACTCCCCACAATGATGTGTGCCGTGGCCGATTTGGGAACATACAGTTCAGTAGGGTAAGAATCACAAACCTGTCACGGGAAACACATGGGGATTTTGAGACCATCTCGTAATGTTTGTGAACTATCACAAGATATTCCATTTATCATACTTAGAAGTTGCACATTTACCTTTTCTTTCTTTCTTTTTTTTTTTAAGGTTTTTATTTATTTGACAGTGAGTGAGTGAGAGAGAGAAAAGCAAAAGCAACAGTGGAGAGGGTCAGAGGTAGAAGCAGACTCCCCACCAAGCAAGGAGTGCCATGTGGGGTCTGATCCCAGGATCTTGAGATCATGACCAGAGCTGAAGGCAGACACTCAACCCGATTGAGCCACCTGGGCGCCCGCATTTAAGTTTACTTAACCAAGTTACAGAGGAGGCTATTTTGAAGAAACCAACAGCCACCTTAGAGAAAGGAAGACCTGTGGATCCTATGACATCAAAGGGAAGCAAACACTCCTTAGCAACCTGTCCTGGTGCACGGGTCCCTTCTGAGGACCCTGTGAGGGGGCAAGACAGTGACGGGAGAGCATTTCTTTCATCAGAAAGGGAGAAATCATAATTCGGCATCTTGGTAGCTGAAAAAAATTGACCAGCCTGTTTTGAGTGAAAAACAGCCCACCAGTAGGGGGTAAGCACTAGCCATGTGCCCAAGACAAAGCCCATGCCCTCACTGGGTACTCCCCAACCCCCTTCTTCCCGAATCGTCCCAAATCCCTTCCATTCTTCAAGGGACAACCCAACCCTGCCTCCTTCAAGAAACTTCCCGCTGGGCTTCCAACTCGGGTAAGTTTCTAGATCTGTCTTGGTACCACATAATATAACAACTTTATTTTTGCTTCCTCCACATGACTTCACAAACGGTAAACTGCTGCCTCGCCAGCAGTGATTCCCACAGTGGAAACTCCAGAGCCTTGGAATGGTCTTGTGATTTAATCAGGCATCAGCAGTTTAGAACATGGCTCTGCTTTGCCAACTTCATGACCTTCAGAGAGGCACACTATGCTGACCTCTAAAACTGATAAAACATAGAAATAATATCCCACGGGGTTGAGGGAAGGGTCAAATCAGATAACGCCCATGACAAAGCACTTTATAAACCAGTGCACTCGATAGAAATGTGAGTGGGGGATACAGCAATCACTGACTCGTTGCTAGGCCTGCATTTCATGCTGACATCAGCCAATCAATCTCTTTGTGATGTGAAGATCGCTCAGAAAGCTATTCCTGGGTTTCCCCCAAGTAGCCCTCTCTTTCCCAGAAGTCAAGCTTCTTCTTGGCCGTTTCAAGAGGAGTCCGCCAGGAGCAGCAATGACAGAGTAATCTGTCAGCCGCATGAACACTGTGCACCTCTGCTCTCACCTACCCCTCCGGAAAGATGGACCTGGAGGAAACGAAAACCCACCCCAAGGCAGAGCCCAGCCTCGGCACCACAGCTTCTGACAACTGTCCTATGAGGATGCCTTCCCCCTTCCCTTGCCCGCATCCACTGTCTTGATTACCAGACAGGGGACCGACATCAAGCAGGAGATAAAAGGGCCACAAAAGTGATGTTCTCAGGCTCAACATGTAATTTCAGCAATGAGCCAAAGACAATTTGGGGAAGATTCGCAAAGACTTCAAAAACGTCCAGCTCTGGCACTGACACGCTGATGGAAATCCCGGTCTAGGAACACGGATACTCTGGAGGAAAACCTTGTACCGAGAACACATGGCCCCGCCTAGCTGGACCCAGAGAGCCTGACGGGTATGACAACCACAAGACACCGCACCTTCTTCCCCATGCAAATCTGGTGCCCGAACTTCTCTTCCGTCAGTCAGCTAGAACATTACGACACAGACCACACCTGCTTCTCTGAGGTTCAAGAGACACATAGTTATCGCGTCAGGCTTACAACACTTTCTTAAAATAACAGTTTTAAAAAGGAAACTGGGAAGTTTTCGGTAAGATGGGAATCACCTACTGTCTTCATTAAAACAACACTAAGAAACTACAATGTTATTTGTGATGAAATAGAAGAAGAAAGTAATAGGGGAGCTTTCTCAACCTGCCTTACATTCAGCCTTTCTAAATAACAGAGGTGATTTAGGAACTGGGAAGCTCCTGCCGGTTCCTCTTACGGCCTCCCAAGGCCAAACAATGCTCAGCTTGTCTCACGCTGTAAACTTTATGGGCACCGTACCCAGTATGGGGTGGAGACGAAGGGAAACACTCAGAGCCCACTCCCCTTAACACTCCTGGCCCCATCCTACTTAAGGACCTGACTGCCATCCACCCTGGGTCTTCCTTCTTCCCCAGGAGAGCAGGGAAGTCTTCCCCACCCTCTAAGAGTACCAGGGCTCTCTGCCTCCAACTGTGTAGGAAAATGCAGATCTTTTAGGTTGGCATTAGCAAGGTCCAAGAGCTCAACACCTCAACCCGGTCAACAGTAGTCAGGCTCACACGGCGGTCAAGGGCTCCCCTGCAGGGACATGACGATGCTGGTTACAAGGACTCCTGCTTTCCCTGAGCTCTGGGTTTAGGTGAAAAGAGTTCAAGGTTCAAAACTGAAATTGGGCATTCTGATAAGCACTCGCATGGGAAGCTCTAGGAGGAGCTAAAACAGATTTGGAAAAAGTCAGACTCACGGTGTCAGGGAGCTCAGGCTTCGTACCCAAGCTGGAAATAATGACTTCATCCTGCTTCCATGAAAGCGGACAGCGCTTTCATGGAGAAATTTAAAAACAGTCCTGAGGGTGCCTGGGTGGCTTAGCTGCTGAAGCATCTGTATTTGGCTCAGGTTATGATCCCAGGGTCCTGGGATCGAGCCCCATGGAGAGTCTGCTTCTCCCTCTCCCTCTGCCCCTCCCCCTGCTCAGGTTCCCTCTCTTGTGCTCTCTCAAATAAATAAATATCTTTAAAAAAAAAAAATAGTCCTGCCTAACAGTGGTCACTGTCACTTTTGCAACAAGCTCACATAGTTGTAGTCAAAATCCTGACAATGAATAAGGCACAGCACCGTGTCATTTGTGCTACCATATTCTGAAACCAATGAGGCACTTGCCCAAATTTTGCCTGGCTTGGAAAATCACATAAGAAAATTCAGAGAGAATGGGGGAAGTTGAGAAAAGCACAAAAGGCTTTTCCTCTGAATTTTCCTTCTTTACATTGAGTACCTGAGCCAGTGAAAATGGAGTAAGTTAAAATCATTTCTGTGTACTTTTTTTTGTATTAATGAGGAAATTATTTTCCTTATCCTCCACTAAATAAATTAGTCTGCCTTGAGGGCTTACCTATCTTGCTTTGGCCTCGCCAGGAAAAATCTCTTTTGATAATTCTTCTACTCATTCAACAAGTATTTTTTAAAAATATATTTAACATACACCATTGTACACATGTTAATTTGATACATTTATATATTGTACTATGATTGCCATTGTAGTGAGAATCAGCACCCCATCACGTGATAAATTCTCCATTTTTTTTCAGTGGCCAGAATCATTAAATTCTAGGCTCTTGGCAAGTTTGATGATTATAGTACAATATTTTTGTCTATCACCAAGTTTCTATCGAATACTTCCTATGTGCCAGGCATTATGTAAGGTGCTAGAGTAGTAATGTAAAACAAAAGAGTTACTGGCTTCAGGGACTTTATGGTCCCAGTAAAGCTGATCTCTGTTGACCTGATTATAACCGTGCAGTCAATGCATTTACCACTGTAGGGTAGTACCCATCTGAGATGCCATCCAAGGCATCTTAATTAGACCTCTGTATTTCTTGAGGATCACTCAACTGAGCACATTGGATAGTTGTCAGAGACTGAGATAGATCTACATAGACAACTTTCTTCTTAAACATTTAGGATCTCAAATTTATTTCAAGGAACCTATGATGTAATATTAGGGGAGAAGAAGGAGGGTACGCTCCACATAAAATGATTCATATAT
Source organism: Mustela nivalis (assembly GCF_964662115.1). Taxonomy (NCBI): domain Eukaryota; kingdom Metazoa; phylum Chordata; class Mammalia; order Carnivora; family Mustelidae; genus Mustela; species Mustela nivalis. The sequence goes on along the minus strand of NC_139039.1, from coordinate 19,104,799 downwards.
AAATAAAATAAAATAATACATAATATATAAAATATACTGCGAAAAACTGAAATAGACAATATTTTAAATTACTGGTTTAGAATATTCTTTACATCTTATTCTAAGAGAAACAGGTTAAAATTTTAACCTAGTAATGAATGACAGTTATTTAAGAAAGACAATTTCAGGAGTTACATACAGAAGGGAATCTTCACTTTGAGAGTTGGACTATCATAGACAAGTCTTATTAAGTAGGACTGAGAGTAATGATGATAGAGATGATGATGATGATAATTAGCCTCCCAAGACCACATAAACAGAAAAAAAAAGCAGCACAAGCTCTGAACCTACGTTTCTTTCTAAGAAGAAAGAAACAGGGGCCCCTGGGTTGCTTAGTCAGTTAAGTGGCCCACTTTTGATTTCAGCTCAGGCCATGACCTCAGGGTTGTGAGATCAAGTCCCATGTTGGGTTCCGTGCTGGATGTAGAGCCTGCTTAAGATTCTCTCTCTCCGTCTTCATCTCCCCCCCACCACCTTCCTTTAAGAAGAAAAAGATGATGATAATGAAGAAGAAGAAGAGGAGGAGGAGGGGGAGGAAACTCTTGTAAAAGAAGGGAGGAAAAAGTAAACATTTTCTCAACCATGAAATGAAAAGCAAAAGTAATGGATGATGATGTAATTTTCTCAAAGGGCTATTGGAAAGCTTTTGAGAAAATCAACTTTTATTATAGGTCTAAGTTGGTAATAGATAAGGGTACATATCTTTCTCCCCATTTCAATGGTATTAGTAAAACCAGAAAATCCCCAAGGTTTTCACCTTTTCTGTGTCAATATAGTGTGTTGGTTGTTAGTTTTGGTTTCCTGTATGTTCCTTTGGAAAAGAAATATTGAGTAACTCATGTTTTGTAGTCTCTACATGTAGGACTTAAGTGACTAAATATGAGTCAGGCTTGTGGCACTAATTTGAGAAGGAAATCTCATCAAAAATAGGAACAACCTGCGTTTCCAAGAAAATATTATTCCACAAGATGTAGCTTAGTTTCATTTTCTTCCTGACTCAAGGGCGTGTCGTATTTTTAAAAAATTTAAAAAGGTATCCAATTTTCTTTAGTAAACTTGGATTTTCCTCCCTTTCATTTCGAGGGTAAAAATTCATTGCCACATAGTTCATAATGATTGAGACAAAGAAGCCCTAAATGTCTACTCACAGTGTACGATTACGGTTGTCAGATTAAAGCATAATTATGGAGATAATTCAGTATAATGAACGTCTCCGTTCTACCCCAGAAAATCTATAAATTCAAGATATCAGAAGAATGATGTGGAAGGAACTGACCTGTACAATATCAAATCTTATTATAAAATCATAATAACCATAATTAGTACTAATGTAATTATAGAAATTATATAGTATCAAATTGAGACAGAGTTCATAAGTAGGCCAAGTTTGTTTGTTTGTTAAACATTATGCTAAAACATGGAACAAAATAGGAAACACTCAAAACTTCTGAGGAACCAAAGATTTCCCAGGGACAATATTTAAATATCTCTTTAGAGGAGATATTTGCCACAGCTATACATGGTGATAAACTATTAGCTAAAATATATAAAGAACTTCTATAAGTCATTAAGAAAAAGACAAATAATAGGGGTGCCTGGGTGGCTCAGTCATTAAGCCTCTACCTTCGGCTCAGGTCATGATCCCAGGGTTGTGGGATCGAGCCCTGCATCGGGTTCCCTGCTCTGTGGGAAGACGGCTCCTCCCTTTCCCTCTCCCACTCCTCCTGCTTGTATTCTCTCGCTGTCTCTCTCTCTGTGTCAAATAAATAAATAAAGTCTTAAAGTAAGTAAACAAACAAACAAATAAATAAATAAAAGTAAAAGAACTTTATAGAGAAAAGGATAAAAAATAAACCAACAGGCAAGTCACAGGGAATCAACCTGAATTACCAATGAATACAAACTCCCTCGCCAGCGATGTGCAGGATACAAAGAAATGACACTGAGATCCATTTAGCACCAATAAGACTGGCATTTTTCTTCCAATTTAACTTTTTTCCTTTTTTTTTTTTTTTTAAGATTTTATTTATTTATTTGACAGAAATCACAAGTAGGCAGAGAGGCAGGCAGAGAGAGAGAGAGGAAGAAGCAGGCTCCCCGCTGAGCAGAGAGCCCGATGCGGGACTCGATCCCAGGACCCTGAGATCATGACCTGAGCCGAAGGCAGCGGCTTAACCACTGAGCCACCCAGGCGCCCCCCAATTTAACTTTTTGATCGGTTAACAAAATCACATGGCTATAAAAATGAACCAACACAAAAAGGTGCACTTTCTTGTCCTTGTGTTCTGTCCACCCCGGTCTCACCTACTCTCCAGGTTATCACTTTTGCACAATTACACATATACTCTCATTTTTCTCCCTCTTCTTTTCAGATAAAAGATATTACACTATATTCAATGTACTGCGCCTTGATTTTTTAAGATTGTTTGAAGTACTCTCTACACCCAATGGGGAGCTCGAACTTATGATGCCAAGTTCAAGACTCGCATGTTCTACTCACTGAGCCAGCCAGACATCTCTCTCCCTTGCCTTTTTGAACTTAAGGATGTACTTTAGTAATCTTTCCTTATCAGTAGATGAAAATCTTTCATATTTTTTAATGGCTACACATTAATTTCATTATATGGATAGAGCAAAACTTACTTAACTCATCCTCCATTAAAAAACGTGGGCTTCTTCTAATATATGCGGTTACAAACAATGCTTCAGTAAGTCCCTTACACATTACTCTGTGTGTGTGTGTATGATGTTGACTCTTTAGAATAAATTCCCAAAAGTGGGACTGCTGGGTCAATGAGTAGATCTATCACCAAACAAAGGCAGGACCAGCTGTCTGTGAGTCTATGGAGTAGGGAGAACCCCTATAACTTGCTATTAGGTCGACAGGTCCATGCGTACACTCTGGAAAAGAATCTGGCAATATCTGGTAAGGCTAAATTCCACATACTTCTAACTCAAAAACTCCACTCCTGGGTGGAAACTCTCCGTATACCATGAGTCACGCATAAGCCAGTTCACAGCTTCGTGATGATAAAACAAACAGAAAGGGGGGAAAGGAAAAGAATAATTAAAAAAAAAAAAACAAAAACCTCGGGTCTATCTGCAAAATGCAGTTTAATACGATAGTGGAAAATGAAGGAATGAGAGCTATAGGCCTCAACAGTTTCTTCACTTCTTGATGGCTTCAACAGTTAATCGGTCTATGCCTGAGTTTCTCCATCTGTAAAGCAAGCATGGTAACGACAGCTACCCCGTGGGACAGTAACCTTTGTCAAGTTCTTCGAACAGGGTCTGGCCCAGGCCGGATGTGTTTGCTGAAAATGAAACGACTCTCACAAAGACAATGTTGAGCGAAGTGCCAAGTTTCAGTAAACTATATTCGGCATAATACCATGTACAGAAATTATCTAAAAACACACTAAGTAATGCTACATTTTTACTACTTACATATGTAGAAACATTATAAATAGAGAAGGACAACACCAGATTGCACTCAGTGACATTGGAGCAGAAGGTGATCTGGAGGGAACATTAGGGTGATTTAATGGCATTGATCTATGTGTCTATTTTTGTTCCAGGACCATATTGCTTTTATTCCTATAGCGAGCAATCAAACATATACATTTCTATAAATATTATATACATTCTATGTGTATGTATATATATATTCATATATATAGAGAGAGAGTGTGTGTGTTAATTATTACTATGTATATATAACAAACTATTGGGACTACATCAAAATAAAAAATTTTTGTACAACAAAGGAAACTATCAACAAAACAAACTGAATGGAAGAATATCCCAATTATATAAAGGTTAATATCCCAATTATATAAAGAATTTACACAACCCAACACCAAAAAATTGAAATAATCCCAGGGAAAAACAGGCAGAGGACCTGGATAGCTGTTTTTCCACAGAAGACATACAAACGGCCAGCAGACACGCGAGAAGATGTTCAGCATCACTCCTCATCAGGAAAATGCAGATCAAAACCACCACAAGGTATCCCCTCACACCAGTCAGGATGGTTAGCATTAAGAAGCCAAGAAATAACGAGTGTTGGCAGAATGTGGAAAAAAGGAACTCCCATGGCACTATCGGTAGGAATGTAAATTGGTGCAGCCACTGTGGCAAACAGTATTAAGATTCCTCAAAAAATTCAAAATAGAACTACTGTATGATCCAGCAATTCTACGACTGAGTATTTACCGCCCCCCCCCCCCGCAAAACACAAAAACACTAAACTGAAAAGATACGTGCATCTTCCTATTTATTGCAGCATTATTTACAGTAGCCAGGATATGGAAGGAACTTGTGTCCATCGATAGATAAATGAATAAAGAAGATGTGGGGTGTGTGTGTGTGTGTGACAGGAATATTACTCAGCCATAAAAAACGAATGAGATCTTGTCATTTCTGACATGAATGGAGTTAGAGGACATTATGCTAAGTAAAATATGTCATATGGAGAAAGAATACCATATGGTTTCACTTATGTGAAATCATGGAAACAAACAAACAAACAAGAGAGCAAACTGGTTGCCAGAGGAGAGAGGTAGAAGGACAGGACAAAGACGTGAAGAGGATTTATAGGTACAAATTTCCAGTTATAAAATGAGTCACAGGGATGGAGAGGGCAGCACAGGGGAAAGAGTCGATGATATCGCAGTGACATTGTGCGGTGACTGTGTTTACTGTGGCGGGCATGAGACCCTGTACAGACCAGCTCAGTCACTATGCTGTGCACCTGGAACTAATGTAACAGTGTACACCAACTCTACTTGCTAATAAAAACTGTAAAAATGTAACTAGAAATGGTCAAATAACAGGAGATAAGACATAAAGGGTCAATCAGCGTATACGAGTCTATAAATCAAGAAATCAAAGCATATAGGTTAAATTAAAATGAGAAATCCCTTGTCCCACTATCAAGTTGTTAGGAAATTTTTTTAAGAACCGACGTCTTTCCCAGTGAGGGCGCAAAGAATCAAGCTTTCCATACACAGCTGCCGAGAATTTATATATACTGGTACAACTTTTCTGCAGTTCTTTTTGACGACATGCAGAAAAAGTTTTGTGAACTTTTTGACATAGAAATTTCACCTTTAGGAATCTGTCTTTTAAAAGAATCTTAACATGGATGAAGGTATAGTGACCAGGATGTTCTCACTATGTTTATTTAAAATAGTAAAAAATAGGAATAACCTACATGTCTAAAAATTAGAAATTAGGTAGAAAGAATAGCATATAGCCATTCTATGTGATTTTATATTATATTTTTAAATGATATAAAATTCATTTATTGGCAGAAAAAAACAGTATGATGGGTGAAGAAAAGCAGAACATAAGGCATGTGTAAAATGTTACAACTTTGTTATATATATTGGAACAGTTCCTTTTCCTCTGTATTTTCCAATTTCGAATCATTAATTGTATTACTTTTATAAGAAAAGAGCTATTTAATTATGCAGATGAGAAAAAAAACCAAAGATATATTTTAAAACCTAATAGAAGAACATTACGGCACGGAGATGGTGGGTGTTTCTTCTTTTTCTCACTTTTGTAAATTCTCTGCAACATTCTTGCTTTGCTTTTATTACCTAAAATATTTAAAAAATTAATAGGGAAACCAACATTGATTTGTAAGCCCATCATTAGGGACAATATGAGATTGATTCTGCCCCTCCTGCTTCCCTTCCTCTCCATAGGCCTTTCTGGAAGTGCAGACACATTTCTCCACATTTCTCTAGGGAAGCCTCTTGGTGACCTTGTGTACCAATCAAGAGTTCAGTGAGTACAGAGAGGAGCTGGTGCCAGACTGCCATCTCTGACTTCCCCACTAATCACTCGGTGCACTATAAAAAGAGCTGATGGGAGAACTTGGCCCTGGCCATGAGGCCTGCCTCTGGGCTTCTCCAGGTTTCCATCTCCTCAACCATTGGGGGACAGTGTGTATGCGTCTTGGGGGGGGGTGATGGGGGCGATTCTCTACGTTTCTCTTGGGTGAACTTTCTGATTCTGGGTGCAGGTAGGAAATGCAGCTCACAATAACCAAGGAGACTTGCAAATCCAGAGATCTGTATCTACAAAGAGCTGTAAAAACTGAAGGAGATTAAAGCGAGGTCATGCTAAGCGCTATGGGAATCATGAGTTCCCTCGGATTAAGGAACTGGATTTCACGAGATGCCCCCACACTCACTCTGTAGTCTCTGTTCACATCGCTGAGCTGCCAGTAATTACTAGGGAGGCCCATGCGTTTGTACTCTTCACCGAGATCGATCAGCATCCAGCCCTGTTCTCTTGCTTCTTTGTCCAGCTTGGGGTTGAATGAAAAGCAGTATAACTCCTCATATTTCACTGCAAGATAAAAGCGAATAAAGCCAAATCAAGCCAGGTCAAAACCAGAACAAAATCTCCCCAAAAGTATTCTGTCTCAGCTGGAGTACCTCAAGAAGCCAAACCAGCTTCTCGCCTCTCAGGATGCTGCCACTGGGAGCGCCCCATCTCTGTGGCCAGTTCACCCACAACCTCCCAGTAATGACCCGGAGACCTTGGGAGAACCAAACTCAACTTTGCAAGAGCTCCTTTCCTTTCAGAAACAAGGCCTGCTCTATTCTGCGCTTTTTTTTTTTTTTTAAGTTGCTTTTGAAGGCAAACATATTCTCTAGACCACGTAAGAAAGGAAGCTTAAAAAATTAATTAAGAATGTATGTATCATTAGACACCAAGAACTCAATTTGTTTATGTATGTGGAGCTTGGATTTTGGATGGCCTCTCCGAGGCAGACGAAGGCCCAGGCTGCTGCCCCATGTTGATACTCACAATATGAAAAAAAGCTGTGGAATCTATTCACGTGTTTGCCCAGGAAACATCTGAACTCTCAGCAGACACATCATTGTCGTAATTGCACTGCTTATACAAAATTCATAGGACTCGCAAAAAAATCAATTGATAGTGTAAGGGGCAAATTCAAGAAGTCTGATGAAAGTCTGTTTTCAATTCTGCCAAGACATCTATGTCTTTACAAACTACCCTCTCTGCTTGTGAGGCCAGGCCCAGAGCCTTCCTCATTTGGAGCTAGGATTTGATTTTCCTGCTCTGATCTTGTTAAGTTGAAGGAAACGATTAGTCCAGGGCCGTTCAACAAATATATAAGCAAGACACGTGTCCCTTAAAATGTCCTTGAAGCCACATTAAAAAACTGAAAAAACAAACAATGAAATTAATTTTACTAGTATATTTTCTTAGAAACCCAATACAACCAAATATTATCATTTCAACACGTGGATAATATAAAACTTATTAATGTTGTATGTATCTTATTTCATAATGTCTCTGAAATTCCATGTGTATTTCACACTGGACAGCACATCCTCGTTCGTTCCACCCACACTTCAAGAGCCCAAAAGCCACGTGCAGCCATATTGGATAGTGCAGGCCACCATATTGGATAGTGCAGATCCAAGCACCTCCGGTAAAGATAAATCATGGCTGATACTCACTAAACCCTTATTTCTTTGCAGATTCTGTTCTTAATAAATATATTAACCCATGACGGCCCTCATTTTACAGATGAGAAATCCAAGGCAAAGAGAGCTTAAGGAACATCGCCAGGGCCACACAGCTAGTAAGTGGGGATCTGGATTTAAATTAGGCAATGTGGCTATAAAGCTCATCCCCTTAGTCACACACAATACCCCTCGAAGGCAAGCCCTTCTCCCTTCTCCCCAGATGGACCACTTTTGTGTCTATTCTTTCCTTGTTCCACCGCCTGAATCATCTTCTTTTTCTCCAATAGATTTCTTTCTCCTCAATTTTCTTAGGTTCCCCCCATTTATTCCTTAATCTGTTGATGACATTCAGATGTGGCTCATTTAATGGCTCTTCCATACGTGTCTGGAGGCCCAATAAGGGATCTCACCACCAGCAAAAGGCCACAGTAACACACTGGCAGCCTGAGATCTGAAGTCCGTTTCAGGCTGGTTGTAATTACCACGGAAACGACTCTTCACCAAGGAAGAAGAAAGGTAACGGTCATATTTTAAGGACCAGACTTTTGCATTAGACATGTACTTTTTCTTATAGAAAAAAAAAAAAAACCATAAGTAAGTTCATCAGTTAGATAAACGATGTTCTATTTCAGTTTCTCCTGATATATTTCTAAACGCCAAGCTTTAGAACATGGATGATCTCAACCAATAAGAAAGCACATATCCCCAGGTGTCTGTACATGCAAACGTAGAGTAGATGTTGTCAGTAGGAACTGACTTTCGTAATCTTAGCTACTGGAGCAGGGAGCCTATGAAACTGAGGTCCTGTTCTGGGAACCATCAGCTGGACACTGACACATCTTTTCCATTTCTCAGGACCATTTCATGACTCAGGCCTCTGATATCACAATGTTAACCACAAATGCAATTTGTTCAAGAGGCCAAAAGAATCTCTTGAGAAAGCCTCAGTTCCCTCAGTGAAAGAAGAGCTTATGAATACGGGGTTAATAATGGATGTGAAGTTCCCTTTGTCAAAGAGTTACAACTACATTTAAAGATAGAAGGAGAAAACCATTCTAGGGCTACATGTAGTTTTCCGTGTATGGGCTCATGCCTGCTGTCATTGGGAGGAGGCAAACACTTGGAACAGAAATTAAAGATTTCTAGTAGACATTAAGATCATTCTCGAACTGGGAGGCATTAGGATTGGTTGCCACTAAAACTGTGAAATGTTTTCTTTGGGTTATTTTTAAGCAAAAAAGAGTGATAAACATGGTCCTGGTCCAATTTAAGTAAAATTCTACACAAGGGGAAAGAAACCCACACTTTTGTCAGCCAAAATTTAGTCTATTTGGTCTTATTACTGTAGGCGAACTTCTTACCCAAAAGCCAGCCTTCAGTAGACAACTGTCTACTCTGAGAAATTTAAAAGTACCATTAACACAGATGTAAATTTTACCGAGTTTTCCCGTTCACAATGTTCTGTTCCCTTCACCTGCATCTCCTGAAAAATACGTAGCAGAATTCTTAGTAATCAGCAAGAGGATGAGTTAAAAACAACACCAGAAGTAGGGCTAGAGAAATCTCTAGTCATTACAGAATCTGAACTGAGAGATGAGAGAACACGCCTGCTTCAGAAAGGTCAGATCCCGGATTCCTCACCCTCATCCCTTAAGACAGACATGTGAAATACTCCACTGGCTTCTCACCCCATGGAGTCTGGGCCATCGCCCCCAACATCAAATGTCTTTTGCTCTTAGTGAGGGCGGGGTTCAACAGGAGGTGCACAGAAGGCATCTCCCCCAAAGCTGTTCCCATAAGAAGCAAATACCCCACATGCCTTTGCACAGTGGGAGTTAGCTGAATGCACACCTCCAATCTAAAAAAATATTTAGATAAAGTTATACAGAAATCATTCCAGTATTTACTTTATTTACCTTACTTAAACCTTACAATTGCTAAGCAAAGGCAGACCTGAAGGTTTTTCTATCCAGAAAGAAGTAGAACACTTTCTAAAATACTGCTTGAAATTAAGAAAGGGTAGCATTTGGGGGACATTTCTAGGAAAGTCAAATCAGTGTTTCAGACCTCAGGAGACAGCTTGAGAGATGCATGCGTTGACTGACTTGGTGTTCCTTGAGCACTTCCATGCATCTGGACTTATTAACACAGGGAAGCCCTTGGCCCTGTGATGGGGAAGATTTCCACCATCAAGTGGCAATTTTCAACTAGGAATCACCCAGCCTCCAAATGGCCTGGTCTGTGCACTGCACCCGCGCTCCTTCTCTCTCATTAAAAAGGAAAGGGTGTTCACTTCACCAGATAAGGCAGCTGTGGGTAAGACAAAGCAATTACAGAAAAAAAGGAAAAACAACCTGGTTTGTTTCCCAGGTATCAGGCTAAATGGTTATGAAAACAGAGTATTTGGGGAAAAAAAAATGGGGGGGGGGTTACCATGGAAGAATCATGGGGAGGACTAATTGGGAGAAACAAAAAGTAACTTAATATTATGATTTTAAAAATACTTTAAAAATAAAAAGGAAACTTGCAATGACCCATGTAAAGCCTGAATACTACAGTTACATTACTGATTGCTTTCCTTTTGTAAAAAAAAAAAAAAAAAAAAAAAAAAAAAAAAATTTGACATTGAAATTGAAAAGAAAGAACAAACACCAATGAGCCTTTGCAAAATGTGGAGGTGGGTCTGGGAAGGGAAAAGTTCCCGGCAGTCAGCAGGGGGAAACACATATGTGGGGTTTATTAGAACCAAAAGTAACAACTGAAAACTCAGCTGCTCCCAACCTTCTCCTTAAGTCAGACAACCTAAAATAAATGGAGCTGAAAACCAGTGAAACAGGGGTGAGAAGACAACACGCCTATTACTGGATTTTGCAGATTTAGAATAAAAATAAGGAGATGTCTGCTGTCTATTTTCAACACGTAAGTGTTTGAATGAAACACCAGGGCTGTGGAAGGCTAACCGTCAGTGGGAAAGGACGTCTGGCCTCAGATTAGTGTCATCAGCAAAAAACAAATTTCCACTGCAGACATTGCATAAGCAGCCAAGACTTAGACAAGGATGTCAAAAGTGAAATGAAGCCCCCCTCCAAAAAAAAAAAAAAAAAAAAAAAGTGAAATTGACCAAACGAGGTGATGTCAATCATTAAGATTTTTTAAAATCAAAATATTTGTGCAAAAGAACTGGGGACTAAGAAGAACTGGGCGGGGGGGGGGGGAACTATCATTTAGAAAAAAATGGGAAAATAAATAAAGATAGTTTTAATGTTAAAGGGCCCACGAACACCACAGAGGGGAAGATAATTGATAGAAAAATAAACAGCAGAAAGCAAATCAGAGGGAGGAGAATGCACATGGGAAAATGGAAGCTCTCTGAGAAACAAGGGTCTTTTCATCAGAAAAATGTCTATCGTAATAAATACACTGGATCTACTTCTCATTGGGGCCAAAGCTTTACTTTAACCTAAATTATTCTTTCTTAAGAATTAAAGAGCTTACTGAATTTGGTTACTTTAATTCTTCATGCTTAACAATTTGAATTCACACAAAAGACCAACCAACAAAATCTCACTAAATGTTTTAGTAGTTTGATGTACCTTATCCCCCAAATCCCCAAAATCCTAATTCAGTGAAGAGAGAATCTCAAGAGTTTTGAAAATCTCCTTTACAGGACTTGACTTAAATGGACTCCCAGGCATTTCTTCTTTTGTAAGGGGGGGAAAAAAAACCACAACATATATATATATATATATATATGTGTGTGTGTATGTGTGTGTGTGTGTGTGTATATATATATATGGAGAAAGAGAGAGAGAGAGTCCTCTATAGGACCTTGCAATTTAGGCATGTCCATAAGGGTAGCTGAAAAATAGGTGGTTTGTGTTGGTGACTAACCAGAACAACTAGAGAGCTATATCATGATACTAGAATTCAAAGGTTACCACACACACACACACACACACACACACACACACACACACATGCCCCTTACTCTGATAGACCTGGGGGGGGTGCATTTTGTAAAAGATCTACAGATGGCTCTGATAAGCCACTCCTACTCCCAGCTGGGACCCCCTCCACCTTTCCCTACCTCTATCCAGATTTAAAAGTCTGCTTCCAGGTTGTAGGCTGTAATGGGTCCTCATTTGAGCACTGCCTCTAACATTAAACTATGAAACTGTCTGGGTTCCATTTCACCTTCCCACACTCATTAAAGTACTGTGTTTTATGTAAACTGGCATTTCCAATTCCAGTGTTTCAAGATGCTTGTGGCTTTTTTTTTTAAGGTTTTATTTATTTATTTGACAGAGAAAGACACAGCAAGAGAAGGAACACGAGCAAGGGGAGTGGGAGAGGGGGAAGCGGGCGCCCCACTGAGCAGGGAGCCCGATGCAGGGCTCGATCCCAGGACCCTGGGTCATGACCTGAGCGGAAGGCAGCTGCTTAATGACTGAGCCACCGAGGCGCCCAAGATGCTGGTGGCATTCTAAAAGCCTTCTGAAGTAATAGGTTTAATTCAATGAACTACTGTGATCTCTGGCTATGTCTAATACCTACCTCGCCAATGTCACCTTTAAGAAAAAGTGTGTGTTTTACAAAGTGAGAACAGACATTTTCCTCCCCCAGGGCCCTTGCCATGAGGGTCCCGGCACTCAATGCCCACACCGGCCATAGGCCTCCCAGTCCCCGGGATCGGCCCTTCCAGCCACTCAGCTCTTTCCCAGTTCTCTGGGCTAGTCCTAAATCCTATTAATCCGGTCAGAGCACATTCATTATCCCGTCCAGCCATTAATCAGTGACACAGAAACTGCTGGCACACAGCTCTCCTCACATTCCCCACTGCACGCAACCTCACATACATCTTCCCAGAACTTCTGTTCCAATTATAGTGCACCCTCTAAAAAGTTCAACTGCTTTTCTGGCTAACTCTACGCGATTCTCTGCAACACACGGAGATGAAAAAGCCTCCAGCAGCTGCTTTGGTGGGGGGAGCAACGTCAAGTCGAAAGGATCTGATTTAGACAGCTCCCTGGCATCATCTTCAAGAAACAACTTGAGTTCTTCGCTATCTGATGATGACCCAGCCACACCGTAAGAAATGGGGGACCCAGCCACGCCCCTGGCAGAGGTTACCCTCAAACTTCTTGTCCTGAATCAAAAAGCATTTAGTCCAGGAAATATAAAGCTATATTCCATTTCCCTTGTCAGCGATTTTGCTGTAATACTACCACGGAGATTACTCTTCTATAAAAGATTTATTTTTACTGAATTCTCCCCAGAAACTCAGGCGTCTGTTTCTTTTAAGCCAAAGGACACCACAACCGATACAAGCCACACAGACAATAAACACTTTTCTAGAAGTGACAGGAAGCCATACATCAGAAGCCCCAAGCCGAGGGCTAGCACAGGGGAGTAACTGACAGCATCTATTTTTCAAATCAACCAAACATTCTTCCCATGACACTTAAGAAGGTTTTGTGTAGGGGCACCTGGGTGGCTCAGTGGGTTAAGCCGCTGCCTTCGGCTCAGGTCATGATCTCAGGGTCCTGGGATCGAGTCCCATATCAGGCTCTCTGCTCAGCGGGAGTCGGCTTCCCTCTCTCTTTCTCTCTGCCTGCCTCTCTGCTTATTTGTGATATATCTCTGTCAAATAAATAAAGAAAATCTTTTTTTTTTAACTTTTTTTTTTTTAAGATTTTCTTTATTTATTTGACAGAGAGAGATCACAAGTAGGCAGAGAGGCAGGCAGAGAGAGAGAGAGAGGAGGAAACAGGCTCCCTGCTGAGCAGAGAGCCGATGCGGGACTCGATCCCAGGACCCTGAGATCATGACCTGAGCCAAAGGCAGCGGCTTAACCCACTGAGCCACCCAGGCGCCCAAATAAAGAAAATCTTAAAAAAAAAAAAAAAAAAAAGAAGGTTTTGTATAGGACAACAAACATATCCACACTGTGAATACAACCAATGCTTACCAAGTCTAGTCATACCAACCTCGGGAAACCTCTATCACCATCACACAGCAATAAAAAACCAAACTTTAAAAGCCCCAAGAGGGGAAAGTGCCCTAGAACCATTTGATTTTAATATTTTCCACACATAACAATTTGTCAGTTTTATCTTAGGTTTCAAGCAAGGTGGCTTAATTATCATAGTATGGGAAGGGCATAATTCTTTTTTTTTTTTTTAAGATTTTATTTTTATTTATTTGACAGACAGAGATCACAAGTAGGCAGAGAGGCAGGCAGAGAGAGAGAGGGAGAAGCAGGCTCCCCACCGAGCAGAGAGCCTGATGCGGGGCTCGATCTCAGGACCCTGAGATCCTGACCTGAGCTGAAGGCAGAGGCTTTAACCCACTGAGCCACCCAGGCGCCCCGGGAAGGGCATAATTTTAATATGATTTCACTCCGAAAGGAAAAGCTATAAAACTTCCTACCCAAGGTAAAGTGAATACTTAAGAATAATGAAAGAGGTTCATACCGTTAACAACTCAGCGAGAGCCCCTTAAAAGCAATGAATCATTCAGAATTCTTGACCCCATTGGAGGACTGGTGTAACATATTATTGCTAAAACACCATAATTCTTCAACTATGCAGATTTCTTGAGCACGGCTTGTGAACCTAAAGGTGTGACATAAGAAACGCTGAGCTCTTCTGCCCTACCTGGCCTTGCAAGGCGTATCAGAGAGATGTACACATCGTGGCAGTCTCGCTCCTGCGGGATAATGAGTTGTAACAGCTGGAAGTTCTTGCAGCGAATAAGCAGAGGACATCCAGTAGCGGTTGTGGCCTGTTTTTCAATGGTGGAAATCTGACTGTGAAGAATCTGCAACCAAAAGTCATGTGGAGACGCTAAGCCCTGACAACAGATATAAACGAGATAAGCACAACCCAGATCACAGAAGCAACACGGACAAGAAACACTCCTCCATCTCTAGCTAGCTCAGCACCTGCACTCAGATGACAAGAACCAATTGTTCGGGGAAAGAAACCATCTAACTCAGTCATTTTATTTTTCATTACCAAGCTTTCTGGTATCCAGAGCACATAATGTTGTACAAGTCCAGGTAAGGGAACATTTTGGTAGTCAAATGGTGAATGAACTTCATAGCTAAAATTAAATAAGGTCATGAGAAGTTAGTAAAATAAACCTCGCAATCAACAAAAGTTAGAGATGGCTCCGCTGGGAGATGCCACCATGCTCCTTAATTCCACATGGGATGCTCAAGTTCAATAGCAACTTGCAATTGCTATTTTCTAAGCTGCTGGTAATCAGGCAGACTGGAGAAGATATTTATGTTAAAGAAAATCAAGCTGAAGTGCATCTCCCTCATGCTTCGGTGCCGGGGTTGGGGGTTGGGGGGGGGTCTCTGCTCAGTCAATGGGAGCATTTGTTATCTTCTGTTACTATAGTTATGGTTGCCACACACGGTTACATCAGTTTCAGGTGCACAATATAGTGACTCATCAACTCTATACATTATGCTAACTGTAGTCACCATCTGGCACCAGTCCTCTCCACCCAGTAATGCCTGCCACCTTCTGCTGAAATGTAACAATCTCTACAGAATATAGAAAAGGGAAAAATCTACAATTCAGGGATTCTGGTTCTAGTCAGAGTGTCCCAGTTGGGTGGCTATGGAAAATAAGACGTAGCCAGTGGTCTCATTACTAAGCAGCAGAAATAACTGACAAAGGGACTCTTCCCTAACTTTTCTTTCCTTCATTTGCAAATTATTGGAAAAGTGAAGAAAACATAATAAAATAACTAAATGGTCGGCATTATTGGATCCTACAAATACAATGTATTGCAGATAAGGCACAACCGAAGGGCTGTATCTGGCACTGATGTTCTCGAATCTCTACTTGACAGCTGTGACATGAAACACTCACATCTCTGGCTATTTCTGGACCTGTCTTTGATGATGTTTAAATAATGAGTGTTTAAAATGAATACGTAGATCAAGTGGATTCGACTCTGCAAAAAAAGACAAAGCTGACCTTCCAAAAATAGTCCCCTAACATCCAAATACCGAAAGCCCACCCACAGGGACAAAACTCATTACTTAAAACAACAGAAAACACATAAAAAGGCCAAGTATAAAGAATGCATACCCATGTTTCTTTTCTTGTGTCAGGTGCATTTTCCACAAATATGACGTGAGTAGCCGTCAAATACAAAGTTCCCAGGGCTGCTTTTTTAGAAGATATTCGATCTACCAAGCGGACATTTTCGACCTAGAGAAATCAGATTGACAGTTATCATAAAGCAAAAGGCTATTTGTAAAAATAAATAGTAAGTAGATAATCTTAGATTTAATCCAAAATAAATAAAATTTTGAGGGTTCTTCCAATAATAAAACCCCAACTCATCCTCTTAATTAGATCTTAGTATGATTCTGTAGATCAAAATACAAAAATTCACCAGTTACTTAAAATATAATTTTAAATGTACCACAAAAGTTATATAGACCTATTCTTAAATACCCTCTTTGTATTTTAAATAAGTCAACATTTTCATATCATTATAACAATATAATTCTAATTTAAAGCAGGAAGTGTATGTATCAAAGTTCTGAGTTTTAACAATAACTATCTATAAATTATGTCTATTAAAAGGACTATAACGTATTTCTCTATGTATTGCTTGGTAGTAGAAACAGCCTCAAGACAGTTTGCTTCCATATAAACTAGTAGGAAATATAGGAGAGCAAAAAGTATTAGGGAAATGTTCTATGTGTTTACAAAGAAAACCTACCAAATTAAGATGTTCACATTCATTTATAATAAAAACCCCCTAATAAGTAGAATTTTCACCACTGACCTTGATTGGGATGGTTAAGAGAGATCTCTGGAACAATTTTCATCAAGCATACATCTCTTATAAGCAGAGCAGTTTCAAGGATATGTACATTTGGATCATTCCAACATAAAATAGAGTAGAAATTCTAAGACAATCTCTACAGGGCAAATGGAAACTGAGGGAACTATGATTCTAACAAGGCAGGGCCATGACAACTACCAGATGAGCAGTCCTGTCACAATGGCAGGCTTGGCATTGCTCCTTACTACAGTAGAGGATCAATCATCTACAGACAAACATTGGCTCAACACCCACCCAAGTCAGGATGGCTACTTGCTTCCATGAGGAAGTTTCAGGGACTAGTGAATCCCATTTGCTCCAATCTTCAGTCTAATATGGAAGCTGTGACCCTGATGTATTCGGAAGGCACAGGGCTTCCCCCACCCACCCCCCCACTCCCCCACCCCCACTCCAGGAAGACCTCAGGGAATAGCAGACCTAATGAGCACCCCTCAGGACACTAGGGTCAAACAGCACTCAAGACATTCAATTGCTTCAATCTTCTCTGAGCCTTAGAACCAAAGCAGCCCTCTGAGAAGAGCACCGGAGGGGCCCATCCCACTTCTGCCCAATTTTCAGGGATCTGATGAAGTTAAAAAAAAAATTTCAGTATTTAAAATATGGTTTTATTCATACAATTTAGCCTGAAGTGGTTGCATAATTCCTGACGCCCTGTGAATGTTTACGCAAAAGATGCTCATTTAACAGGAGGGTCTTAACCTACCAGCTCATAGTTTTTAAAAAGTATTTCTTATGTTACTAATATGTTCCTTCCATATTATTATTCATCATCGCATCTCTTGTAAATGGTCTTCATGTCACTGGTTCACTTTCCTACTAGGTGATCATCATTTCTTATGTAGTCACAAGAATTGTTTCTATTAGTAAGGAGAAGAGCCTACAGCTAAATTTTTATTTGTGTGTTTTATAACTTCCTCTTGACCAAACTCTTTTACTGCCTCTACTAAGTTTTTAAGTGACGTGTCTTGGACGCTCTGAGAAGATAGGAATATTTTCTATAATATTCTCTTTCTTCTTTTCCAGTATTCATATACCTTTTCCTTTCCTTGTTTACTGGCAGATTAAAGAGCAGCAGCAACAGGACTCTTCTTAATAACATATTTTTAAAATATCCACCCCATTAGAGTGTGCCACTCTGTGGTTTTTAGCATATTCATAGCATTGTGCTTACTGTTCTCACGCATTCATCGCCACGATCAATTTTGAAACATTTTGTTTGCCCCACAAAGAAACCTTGTACCCATTAGCATTCACTCTTCACTTCTTCCCCAACCACCTCAGCACTAGGCAACCAATGGATTTGCTTATTCTGGACTGGGTTCCTTCACTCAGCATCATGTTTTCAACCCATGTCTCAATCCAAGTTGATCCAATGCACCAGTACTTCATTGCCTTGTATTGCCAAGTAATACCCCACTATAAAATTACAGATTTATCACATTTTATGTATCCATATGTCAATGGATGGATATTCAGACTGTTTCTATTTTCTGGCTATTAGGAATAATGCTGCTATGGTTATTCTTGCACCAATTGTTGTGAGGACATTGATTTTCATTTCTCTTGGGTATACACATATGTACACACACACATCCAGATGGAAATGCTATGTCATACACTAACTCTGTTTAACATTGTGAGGAACGTCCACATTATTTTCCAAAGTGGTTGTACCATTTTACAATCTTACTACCAATGTATGAAATTCCAATATTTCCATGTCTTTTAAAGTTTATTTTTTTTTAAATATTTTATTTATTTATTTAAGAGAGAGAGAATATGAGAGAGAGAGCATGAGAGGAGAGGGGTCAATGGGAGAAGCAGACTCCTCGCTGAGCAGGGAGCTCAATGTGGAATCCAGGATTCCAGGATCACGACCCAAGCCGAAGGCAGTCTCCCAACCAACTGAGCCACCCAGGCACCCATCCACATCTTTGACAACACTTTCTATAATCTCTCTTTCTGATTACAGCCATCCTAGTAGGTGTAAGAGAGTATCTCACTGTACTATTGATTTGCATTTCCCCAATGATTAATGATGTTGAGCATCTTTTCATGTGTACCTCTATTTTTAATGGGAACACTTCAATATTTCACCATTGAGTTTGATGTTGATACTTTTTGTAATCACATTGTTGAAGTGACCTACTCTTCATTCACTAAGAATTTTTTTTTAAGATTTTATTTATTTATTTATTTATTTATCAGAGAGAGAGAGAGAGAGAGCACATGCCCACAAGCAGGCAGAGTGGCAGGCAGAGGCAGAGAGAGAAGCAGGCACCCCGTCAAGCAAGGAGCCTGATGTAGGACTCGATCCCAGGACCTAGGATCATGACCTGAGCCAAAGGCAGCGGCTTAACCCACTTAGCCACTCAGGCACCCCAAGAATTTTGATTTTTAAAAATCAAGAATGAACACTGTGCTTTTAAAAATATGTATTTGGATGATTATTTGCTTTTTATTTTAGTCCTATATTATAATAGCAATAGAGTTCTTAATCTTTAAACAAGTCTTGTATTCTCAGGATTGGTGTTTTAATATTTCTTATATTTTACCTGTTATAACTGTTCTATTTTCTGTTCTGTTTTTGCATCTATGCTTTTAAGAGAGACTGACATGTACCAGACTGTCTGTTCTACTTTTATCAGGCTCATTCATCATGATTATGATGACATTCATTAATTGGGAAGATTTCATCATACACATAATTTTTGAAACAAATATAGATACTTCTTAATACAGAATTAATTCTTTAATAATTCATTCCATTTCTGATGTAGTTTTGTATCTACTCAATGTTACCATTTTTTTAAGTGATCTTTACACTCAACATGGGGCTTGAACTCACAACTCCAAATTCAAGAGTCACATGCTTCATGGACTGAGCCAGCCAGCTTCCCTTCAATATTACTGTTTTTTTTACTAAATCTCATTTTGACGTGTATTTTCTTTACAAATTATCTTCTAATGGATGGTTTTCAAATTCTTAGACACTTTTAATTCTTATCTGTGGATGACTCACTCCCTCTTCATTCTTTCTCTCATTCCCAAATTGTGAAATACATTTTTACTTTATTGTGATTACATAGGCAAAGGGTTTTCTTCAAAGGAACAAGTCCTGGATCTACAGATTTAGGATTTTTTTCTCTTTTCTAATTGTTTAATTTCTGCTCCTTTGTTAGTAATATTTCAGCTTTCCTTGATATGGCTTTTCTTTTTCTTTGTTCATTTCTGAACTCTCAGGTTTGAGTCAGTCGACTCATTGTCATTCTTTTTGTTTAATAACAAGTTTTAAAGACCAATCATTTTCCTCCAAGTATATCTTTGGCTGCACCTTATTAGTTATATTTGCAGTATTCTTGCTCCTCTTGCTTTCTAGAAGAATCTATAATTGCATTTTTTATTGCTTCTTTGACCCAGGAGTATTTAAGGAGAATATTTTTCAATTCCCACATGATCAGATCATTTTATTTAACTTTTGTCATTAAATGTTCTATTCTGAACTAACACGAGAAAGGTCTTATGGAAGAGAGTTGTGGGAGAAGAAAAGCAAGAGGATATATTATTTTTGGAACATTTCTATGGGAAAATACTTATTTGCATGCTAAGATATAACTACTTAAATTAAGTGGAGGTTCAGGGGTGATACAGTCATTAGTAGTATCTAAAAATGGACTGTAGATGATTTTCCCTGCCCTTGGGACTAAGGAGACAAAACTTTATTGGGATATTCAGATTGAACAAAAGGTAATTTTTGAGGCAAAAAAAAAATTAGTATGGCTTATTCTCTCCATCGAAGTGAAGGAAAACTATACAACTCAGATTATTTTTAGAAAGTCTCAGTGAAACAGAACGAGTTTTGCAGATGGTGGTAGATTAGAATACTTAATGAGATTTTTTTTCCATGTCTTTTTGTTAACTTTGGCTGCTGTTGCAGGAAAATTGCATTTCAAAATTTGGCAATAGTTTTTATAGGTCCTATTGCTGTTAAAAGTAATTCTGAAATAGAGGGAGAAAAAAATTAAAAAAATAAACAAACAAACAAGGGAAACAGAGGAGCATAATTTCCCAGTGATCTGTAATGACAACTTAATGAATAATAAAAATTAAAATTTAATTGTCTGAGAATTCTGTGGTGATAGGGAGCACTGCTCAGGGGCCACTCCATGGTTCCCACAAAGATAGCCAGAACATTCATGACTAGGACTCTAGAATCAGTCAACTGCACATAAAATGAAACAAATCTCAAGGGTTTGGGCACCATCTTTTTTTTTTTTTTTTTTTTTTTTTTTTTTTTTTTTTTTTTTTTGGGCACCATCTTTACAACCCACTGGTTCAATAGCTCTGCCTCATTGTTCCGCTAACTTAATTCTATCTTATTTAGACATACAGTTAAGCTATATGGTAATAAAGCCTAATTCATGCATGAAGAGACAGGACTCAGGAAACTACCAGCTTCTCTAGACAACATTATTATGATTCATTTGTGCGTTCCCAGGAACACCATGCTTAAGACACGCTAGGTATTTGCGAATAGCAGTTCATTTACGCAAAACATTTTACAGCATATCGCTAATTCTTGGGTGTCTCCTTTTCACATTCCGACTCTTCTGAAAATGGAATTTGTCTTACAGTTAACACATAAGGAGCTGTTACGTCATGTAACTGGCAGTGCTCTGTCTTTCTCAGCAAGATATAAGATCTTGGTGCATCTCACCATCACTGATGTCCTAGATGTGCTGTAATGCAGTTAAATTTGTAGCCAGTGGCACATAAATTATATTTGAAACCATGAGATCCAAAGAGGTTACCCAGGGAGAGCATGTAGAGTGAGAAGAAATCTGAGGAAATCCGACCTTTACAGATCTGACAGAAGAAGAGGAATCAGAAAAGCAAACTAGAAAGGAATCTAGCTGGAGGAGAAAAGTCAGGGGAGTGTGCTGTCCAGAAACCATGTGCAGAGGGAGTGGCTGAGAGAATGGAAGGGTCCATCCCCAACGCTGCTGAGAGATCACATAAAGCAGTAACTGTAAACTGTGCCCACTGGATTAGTGACATGGAAGATGCTGGTGACCTTAGTAGGAGCAGTCCTGGGAGCCCAGGGATCAGGAGCCTGAACACAGTTGGAGGAGGCATGAGCTCCACAGAAGTTAAGAAAGCAAAGAATCTTCTCTTTGTAGAAGTTATGGGTGGAACTGGGCAGAAGCCAGAGTGGGAGAGCCTGACCATTGAAACTCCATCCTGGAGCAGCGGAAGACCAAAGAATAAGAGGAGCCTTCCAGAAGCAACTGGCATGTCAAGACATGTTAAAGAAAGAATCCTATTATGCTGCCAACGAGGGGGCATCTGGAGCTATAATACTCACAGAAAATACAACTCCAGTTAGGAGGAGCTCATGAGAAATACATTTTAAAGGATCAGAAAAAGGAGATGAGGTTTGCTGGACAAGGTTTATATTTCTCCTGCTAATACCAAAGTCTTCCCCAATCGTATAAATCTTTTTCCCCTGGCCTTAAAAACGGGTCTTTTTTTTTTTTTAATTTAAATATGTACTTATTTACATAATGTTTAAAGTTTCAGAAATGTAGAAGGAAAGAAAGAAAATTACCCTTAGTTCCACGATCCAAACATAAACTCTTTGAATTTCTTAGCATATTTTAGATAAGATTTATATTTAACCATTATTTGATTAGGTAGTAAAGTGTCAGAAGAAATAATTCCAAGGGTGGGCTGGAAAAGTCTTTTGCTTTACTGAGCCTTGCCTTTGCCCCCAATTTTTAGGACAGTTGCTGTACACCATGATGTCCTGATGAGTTGGATGAGGACAGCATAGCTAGGTAAGGGGTACTTTTTACTTCTCCACAGCTAGGTCATGGAATACAGACACATGAGTGGACAGTGAGACAATCTCTGACCTGACTACCTCAGTGGGAGGAAAAAATTATGCCAGAGAGGATTGTGGAAATGCAAACTTCCATGGGAATTGGCAGGAATTCCAGGGAGAGTTTTGGATTTCCAAAGGGAAAAGAAAGGGAGTGTTCAAAATAGCCTTCCCGATAGTTCATAGATCAGGCCAATCTCAGCTGTCATTTGGTTTATGTCAAAATTACCAAAGTAATAATAATAAAAACAATAACAAATATTTTTAGAGTACTTACTCTATGCCATGAACTGTGCTGTCACTTTGCGTAAGTGACCCCAGTTACTCTCCACGATAACCCCATGAGTTAAGTCTTTACAGAATCTCCAGTTCACAGTTACTGGGGACCAGCTTCCCCAGCCCATTCAGCAGCGTGCAGCGAGGCTCAGACTGGAGCTATGGTCTGCCTAACTCAGAGCCCAAGTTCACCATACACTGAGGCTGTGGGCACCACTGAGTGCCTCTAAGGTCATTTTAGTCCTGTTCTTCAAAATCAATGCATGCAGGATAATCGATAAACAATTACCTTAACCAGTTTTTTACATGAAAGTTAGTATTTGAAAATTGAATGGTGTCACACAAAATCATAGTATAAAACCATATTCACAGGGGCGCCTGGATGGCTCAGTGGGTTAAGCCGCTGGGCTTAGGGTCCTGGGATCGAGTCCCGCATCGGGCTCTCTGCTCAGCAGGGAGCCTGCTTCCTCCTCTCTCTCTCTCTGCCTGCCTCTCTGCCTACTTGTGATTGCTCTCTGTCAAATAAATAAATAAAATCTTAAAAAAAAAAAAAACCATATTCACAAACCACAATCAGCATATTCTTTGAGATTGACCCAAAGACAGAAAACTTGAGCGTGGAACGCAAGAGCCCGAACACTGGTGGGAAGGAGACGTTCAGGGTTCTCAGAACTAACAATAGGGTTCTCAGACCACCAAATACCCAGTTCCATTCGACAAAATGCCTATGCAGAGCACCGTGTGAGGTCCAAAGAAGAACAAAAGGGTGAATAAGAGTGAACTCTGTCTAGCTCAAGAGTCTTACAGAGTCAATGGGAGAGTCTCTGCCCCAGTTTAAGGGCCTCTTCATTCCTATCCCTGCTCTGCTGGCTTTAGATTGAGGCAAAAAAAAAAAAAAAAAAAAAAAGGTTTCATCAGCTTTTCTAGGCCAAGGCTGAAAAGCTTCAGTGAAAACCCTGGATGCTGCCACCTCATTGCCAGGTCTGAAACAGGACACCCAGCTACAGAACACAAGCCCTGCTCCGTCCTTCTCTCGCTGCCTGGGAATCAGGGGGACCTTGGAAATCAATGAGACACAGAGCCTCTCTTCGGCAACTCTCCATCACAGCACCTTCTAATTTCAGTCTTAATAGAATATGAGCTTTGCTTGACCTTCTACCCCTATTCTAGGTCGAATATGGGATTGCGGAACATTCTGGATTCCAGAATCATACCAGACTCTCTACAAAGGTAAAGCTGCTCGGCAGGACAGCAGTCCACAGTGCGGGGTAGGATCACCTTCTACTGAAAAAGAAGAAAGGCAAACATCACTAGCCACCAGCTTTGCTTGGACCAAAGACCAAGTCCTCAATACCATATAAATGAGGCTGAAGGTCACTGCCAATCATCTGGGGGAAGCGATCCAGAGGTTGCTGAACAGGGAGAAATCAAAATGCCTGCAGTAGCCAAAACCTAGGACAAGTTTATGTTCTAATCTAAGAAAAGCAGCTAGATAAATAGTTTGTCATGCTAAATTTGGTATCATGACATTTTCTAGTTCTACCAACATGAAAAGTAAAGTATTTTTGAGTCAGGAGGCCCAGGCTCTGGTGCCGGTTCTGGTTTTGGAACTGAACTGTGGGGCCCTGAGAAGTTTACTCACCGTCTCTGGGTTCCCACTTCTACAAAGGACCCTAAGGATATTTAGTATCTTTCTCTGTGCTACCAGATTGCCGTTAGAACTTACTGGTCCTTCACAGAGAGGCCAGAAAGAACGCGCAACAGTAACTGTGAAAATATCAACCTTAATGACTCCATATTCAGTTCTCCAGAAATTCAGTCACTCGATACCATGGTTGGCCAACAGAACTCTTGGGGTCTCCTAAGGAAGGGAAGCACCAGAGTCTGCACCAGCATCCAGCACTCAGGGGCCCAAAGGAAAGAGATGAACAGGACAAGCCCGACCGAGCACCCTGCCCACTAGCGGGGGGAGAAGCCGCCTGAGCCAAGACTGGCTCTTTCCCAGTCTCCAGGCTCCCTTGCCCTTTGCCCTTTCTGGAGACTGAGAACCTGGCTTGCTGTGAATCCTGGAGGACTCGGTAAGACTTCCTGGGTTATTTCTACCTCTGATAATTAAGTATCATTTGGCTTTCAGTCTGAATTTATAAAGTTTCTTGCTGTAGTGTTTTAAAGAAAGAACTCTGGTTGCCTTTCTTTAACAGATGATACCAGATTGCATCTTGGTTAAAGTATTATATTTGATCTAAGTGCTCATAAAATTCTTTAAGATAAAATGAAAGAAAACATCCTATATAACGTATCTGTATGTCATTTCTGAAAACATAATACTTTAAAATCTATTGATGTAGCCATCCACTTTTCTACAGTCTTTAATGGTGACATTCAGGCCACACAGTGTACTGAAACAATCTGGCTTCTAATCACCCACCCATCACATTCCCACATCCCTGGTCAGAAAGTGGCTAGGTGACAAGGGGGGACTTGAGCAGACCCAAACTTGAGACTATTACAAAAATGAAAAGCTAAAAGTCAAGGCAGACTTCATTTCTCCTAAAGGGTTCTTCCGTCATAAGCAGAACAGGTCCTATGAGCTACATCATGTGAGGATGGACGATACAAAAATGTGCATTATTAATTCAGTTTGAAATACACGATAGTTAATGTAGGTCCATTACCCTGCATAGTAATTAGCACAGTGATGAGGAGGGGTGGGACATGGGAGCTCCCTGGCCATCCACGGCAGCGCCTACTCCCTCACACCCCCACGAGCTGACTGCCGAGAATCACAATCAGGCCAATCCAGGACTACTTTTCCAGAAAAGTCGATGGTAAAGAAGGAAGCACAATTAGGGCAGATTCCTTTCCACTTCCCCTTTGAGTAGAGAAAGAAGGAAGGGTAACAAGAGCAGCAATTTTATGATTTACTGAGCAACTAGCAAGTGCCAGGTATTGTACTAAGTATGGTCCCTAAACTATTTCTAACTCAGCTGAAAGGTAGATGTGATTATCCAGTTTCATGGATGATAAAGTAGAAGTGCACGTAGAATAAAGCCCATGGAGTCACAGCCAGAGAGCAGCAGACTCGGATTTTCAACCGAAATATCTGATGCCCACATCCATTTCCCCAAGCACCCCCTGCACTCTGCCTCTGCAGTCCAGGACTAATTTTGCAAATAACATCATGGCTGAAAGCCCATCCTCTATTTCCCCTAAAGTTTCAGTTAGAGAGTAATATCATTAACAAGCAAAAAGCTGTAGCTAACGCTGAGGCACTGATAATTCAGCAGAGCGCAGCTTGGTTGGCCAGTGAGCCCTGCTCACTCCGCCTTGTCTGGAAGAGTCAACCCCATGGTACTGCAGTCCTTAGAGCCTAGAGAGCCTGGCTCCCCAGGTGGTCCCAGCACTAGCTGGACAGTCGTGAATGAGCGCCGGCCTGCTTCACATCCGACGGTATAATGTCATCCTGCAGCAGCAGGAGAACCATCCAAGAAATCAAGTCCCACTTCTTCTAGCCAGCCCTGCATTCATTATAGAAACATCTACCCTATTAGAAATTCTGAGTGGTTCCCTTTATGGTCAGTGTCCCTATGTTGCTAAGCAAGATGTTTTCCGTTTGAAGCAAGAGCTCCAGGATAATGAATGATCCCACCTATGAGTAAGTGCGTGAGTGAGAGAAAACGAAAACAAAATGTACCTCAGTAGATATTAATAATAAACAATAATGGATAAACAGACCCATAAGAAAGACTTCAGAGATTTAATTCTTGCTCCACTGAATGCTCACCTCATGTCTGTGACTCCATTTTCCCCGTTAAAGTAGTGGGAGCAATAGAACATACAAGGAAGGCGGACTACGTGATTATGGCTGGAAAGTTACCTTGATGAAGAATACGGGAAGCAATAAAACGTTCCTCAGACCATTTCGAATCTCTTAAGATAGAAGAAAAGTCATTTGATTTGTCCAACTTAAAAAGAAGCACTTCTAATATCGTACTGTATATTTGAACGTTGCTAAGAGAATAGATCTTGAAAGTTCTCCTCACAAGAAAAAAAATTTGCAACGATATGAGGGGATGGATGTTAACTAGACCTGTTGTGGTGATCACTTTACAATATGAACATACATCAAGTCATTATGTTGTAGATCTTGAACGAACACAATGTTACATGTCAATTATATCTCAATAAAACTGGAAAAATAAAATCATACTGTAAAATATTACATAATAAACTTGTCTTTAAAAAAAAAAAAAACTAAAAATAGGGCACCTGGGTGGCTCAACGGGTTAAGCCTCTACTTTCAGTTCAGGTCATGATCTCAGGGTCCTGGAATCAAGACCCACATCGGGCTCTCTGCTCAGCAGGGAGCCTGCTTCCCCCCTCTCTCTGCCTGCCTCTCTGCCTACTTGTGATCTCTCTGTCAAATAAATAAATAAAAATCTTTTTTTTTAAAACCCTAAAAATAAAAAGCACTTTTTTAGGGAAACTTCCTACACTGTTGGTGGGAATGCAAGCTGGTGCAGCCACTCTGGAAAACAGTATGGAGGTTCCTCAAAAAGTTGAAAATAGAACTACTCTATGACTCAGCAATCACACTACTGGGTATTGATCCTAAAGATACAAACGTAGTGATCCGAAGGGACACGTGCACCCGAATGTTTATAGCAGCAATGACAGCAATGACTACAACAGCCAAACTATGGAAAGAACCCAGATGTCCATCAACAGCTGAATGGATAAAGATGTGGTACACACACACACACACACACACACACACACACACACTGGAATACTATGCAGCCATCAGAAGAAATGAAATCTTGCCATTTGCAATGACGTGAATGGAACTAGAGGGTATTAGGCTAAGAGAAATAAGTCAATCAGAGAAAGTCAATTACCATATGAGATCTCTGATATGAGGAATTTGAGAGGCAGGGCTGGGGGTTGTGGGTGGGGGGAGAAGGAAAAAATGAAACAAGATGGGATCGGAAGAGAGACAAACCGTAAGAGACTCTTAATCTCACAAAACAAACTGAGGGTTGCCGGGGGTTGGGAGGGTAGGGATAGGGTAGTTTGGTTATGGACATTGATGAAGGTATGTGCTATGGTGAGTGCTGTGAAATTTGTAAGCCTGAGGATTCACAGACCAGTACCCCTGGTGCAAAATAATGCATTATATGTTAATAAAAATATTTTTTTTTAAAGAAGCACTTTTTTTCCCCTACTGACATAAAGTTGTTTAAACAAATAATAAGGGGTAGTTATAAGGCTTCAGGAGTTTTCTAATCTAGCCATTTGATAGAATAATCAGGAACACTAATCCTTCTCCCAAAAGACAGATTTAATCTGTTTAAAACTATAAAACCAATGAAAGTCTTTTCCCAGGACCATTTTATTCAGAGGTCAGATATTGGAGAAGAACTAAGGACAAAAATCACAAAGCACAGTCCAAGAAAATATATGACATGTAACCAGAAGAAATACTTGGACATTCTGTCCTTCATAAAACCCCTATCTGTGATAGAACTGAGACAAATGCTAGTGGGATACACACATTGAGACTACATAAAAATAATCCTATTTCCAAGCTGCCTCAAAATATATCCTTCTGTGAAACTAAATTGTTTTTTAAAACGGAGTTAATATAATCAGATATAATACAAAGCAAGCTACCTATGAAAGAACCCCATGAAAATTAGATAGCTGCCATCTATCAGCATTTAATTAAGCCCTTTTCACTTATTAATGTTATTAATTTGTTGAGTGACTACTCTGTACCAAGCACCCAGACTATTTATCAAAAGGCTAACTAGTAACAATGCCTGTAGATTATCTGACTCCACCTCTGTGAGGAATCTTCCAGGAGCAAGAGAGAAAAATCTCAACGTCATGTTGCTTAAGCCAAAAGAGATCTTACTGAAGTATGCATCCATAAACACCTGTGGCGGGGCTGGCTTCAGACTGGCCAGGGGTTCAAAACACCCAGCTGCTCACCCTCATCTCTCAGGGCCCCACCCCTGCTGGCTCTTGGCTCTCTGCTCGTGGCTGCTCCAGCAACCCAGCCTCACCGCCCACCATAGCCTTGGCCAGTGAAGAAAAGCACCAAAGGCCCAAGCAAACACTCAGTGCCTTTCACTGGGTCACACGCTTATTCTGAAACCAGCGATGACATGATGGTGGCCGGATGTGAGGTACAAGACACACCACAGACACAGGGACTGAGAACAGAGCAGGCATGCCCCTGAGAGGAAGTGGCGAGAACGGAGGACGACCAGCCCAGGCCAGCACACGCCCACCACACGAAGTATTCCCAGGGCTGTCACCCGAGCAGTCATGCTACCACACACTCCTTGCATGTCACTCCATTCTCAAAGCCCCAGGGGCTCCCCGTTGCTGCTGGGTTTTCCACAACCTGGTCCTCCCCTTTTGCCTTTTCAGCAGGTTCCCTTTGTCACACCCCAAACCACTGCCAGGATCCTATGCCAGATGTCACTGATTATTCTCTGAAGATACACTGACCTACCAGAGTCTATGCCTGTGATCACACTCCTTCATTCCATTTCTTCCTTCCCCACCTCACCACTGGAGCTCTCATCTTCAACCTTACCTCCCCACGCACCAACTTCTTGCTGCACCGAACCAGTTTTGACCAGCTGTACTAAAGTCAGAGGGTTCAAGCTTGGAAAGACGAAAACCCAGTTTGAAACAGACTCATAATCCAAGGGGTTTAGACAGACCCATGGGTAGATATGTTAGAAAAGTTCATTCTAGTCATCTTGATCTAATTTTCAGAAGTAGGGTAAAAGGACAGAAGAGTCTATCCATACTATTTTGTTACAGTAGTTGTGCAAAGGGACACTGAAAAACAATAAAGATTCTGGAATTATATACACATTAGAAGGATATTTACTTAGTGTGTCAGCTTCCAAAGTGAAGTATCTACATACTTCCCCAATTTGTAGGAAAATTTAAGTCCTTTCTCCACGTAGGAAATGGAGTACTTGATAGATAGACGTATTTCTTCAGATTTTTAAGCCACCTACAAATTTCCAAATAATTTCAACAAATAATGTTATACTCTGGGGAAACAAAAACTTTGCAAAACTTGCTTTTAAAAGATTAAAAAAAAAATCAGTCAAGTTTCCTATATAGATAAGAGTATTTTTACCCAGCTTAGGTCAAGGTAAAGGAAACATCTTGTTGATTTCAGATAGCCTTGAATGCCTACAAATGGGCAGGTTGTTGAGTTCCATCTACCTATACAATTGCTAAAACAGTAGATCTGGCTGAAATTTAACTAAGTTTTAAAAAAATTCCCCAAGAGGGATAATAAAGCTAAAATAGAGACCCAGAGCCATGGCCACTTAGCTGCTAGGAATTCTTGGAAAAAGCAGAGACAAGAAAAGGAGAGACCATTTTTGCTCAGAGGAAACTACAAACGTTATGCCAGCAGCCAACTCTCATAAATAAAAAGTCAGGCACTTGAGAGTTTTGTACAGGGTCCATATAATTTATTTTGGTAGGATGACCCTGGATGTGTAGGCTTAAAAGAACATGTGCTGTTAAATAAGAGGACAGTCCCAGGATTTATTTCAACACCACCTTAAAATAACCTCTACCAAAAATACCATTTTCAACAAACTCAAATAAGAGAAAGCAAATGGAGAACAGATGCTAGGCCCATTGTAACTCAAAGAATAAATGTATGGAGTAATCTATTAAAGATCATTGGTTTAAAAACCATCATCATTTTTAAAAAATAAAAGTCTCAGGAGACTGAGACCTTGCCATGAAGCACTATAGAAAGTCAAAGGCTTATTTTGATGATGATTTTCCTCCAGAAGTATTTCCAAAATTCTAAAATGCTTCTGAAGTTGACATATTTTTGACAAAGGCACTATTAGCAAAGCATAGAGCGTCTACTTATATAGCTCTATGGGAAAACATTTTTCCAAGGGCAAGTTGTGCCAGTTGGAACTTAATGCTGACCCAAAGAGAGGAGACAGCCGGTCATGGAGAGAACCAAGTCGTATACACCCCTCCCACCATCTTCTGGCAAGTATCAGTGCCAGAGGACAGAGGGGTACAGACGTTCCAGCTCATTTACACATTCCCATGCCTCGCCCAGGGCTCCCTGCCCCTGAGGACGAATCCATAATCCACACCACATTCTTTTGCTTCTCCTCCTACAGCACAGCCCTCTGGAGGCCATCATTGCCATTCTGGGAAATAAGGATAAAGCAGAATGCCTTGCAGACACAAAGATGTGGTGGTTGCCTCTGGACCTGGGAAGAAAGGGTGCACTGTGGTCCTATCACAATGAGCTGAGGCTACCACTCACCCAGCACAGCTTGGCCCCTCCAGCTGAACACTCAAGACCTGCCTCGGAAACCCCACCTTGACCACCCCACTGCACACCATTCTCTACACTGTGGGTTGCTAGGACCCCTCTGGTCATTGCTATTTGCTTCACGTTTACCCCGTGCTGCCTACTATTTTCACTAGACAACTTGCACTGTTTCTAAGAATAGACACCCTCAAGGAGGGCATAGATTCTTTCATTCCCACTATCCTCTGCAGCACCATGAACAACGCTAGGTCCACACTTACATCAGAAGTGTGAGAAGAAAGAAGGGGGCACAGTCTGTGGCTTATTGGCTTCCTGAACTGAGGGACCACAGAAGTGATCTCAGAGCAACGTCCCAACCTGCAACTGTAGGACCTCAAGGGCAGGCACTATGCCCTTTCCACCTTTTTGTGTCCTGATTCCCAGCACAGGTATGTGCTAACGTATGTTCCAGTGAATCAAAATTAACAACATTATCGTAAAAACAAGTATTTGAGGGCTTGTAGGTAGAATCCTGTATGATTAACTAGGAATGCCTCATACTGAATTTGAATGTTCGGACAAGAAGATAAGAAAGGTTCAAGCGTGGACGATGTTGCAAGTGCAAAACAAGAAACAGTGATGGAAAAGGAAAAAAAAAACACCCTTCATTTGTGAAAGTGAGTACTAAATGCCGTGTAACCAACTTAGAACTAACACTTATGACTTTCTTCCACAGCTGGGATATGCAGCTGCTATTGAGAAATCAGCCTTTAAAAAGCTGCTGCAAACACAAGCCCACAGGTAAAAATAAAAGCTACACCGTTAAACTAGATTTGAGATTTTTTTTTTAAGTCCACTAGTCTTCACACAGGGTGAAGGTCACCCCGTGGGTGTTGAATCTGAGAAGTTTCAAGGAAGTTAGTTTACCTCTGCTTGAGGTACTAAGTTCCTTACAGGACTGCTATATGTGAATACGTGGCTCTTCGTAACATCCTTTTCTGTCGAGTTGAGATTCCTCAAGACACCAGTGTCACGGGCACCTGGGTGGCTCAGTCATTGGGCATCTGCCTTCGGCTTGGGTCATGATCCCAGGGTCCTGGGATCGAGCCCTGCATTGGGCTCCCTGCTCAGTGGGGAGCCTGCTTCTCCCTCTCCCTCTGCGGCTCCCACTGCTTGTTCTCCCTCTCCCTCTCTTTCTCTTGGTCAAATAAATAAATAAAATCTTTAAAAAAAAGACCCCAGTGTCCTGCCAGTTTGCCGATACTCTGCGGAGCTGATTCTAGCTACTCCGCAACTTTTTTTTTTTTTTTAAGATTTTATTTATTTATTTGACAGAGAGATAGAGAGCACAAGTAAACAGAGCAGCAGGCAGAGGAAGAGAGAGAAGCAGGCTCTCTGCTGAGCAGGAAGCCCGATGTGGGTCTCGATCCCAGGACCCTGAAACCATGGCCTGAGCCAAAGGCAGCTGCTTAACCAATTGAGCCATGCAGGCGCCCCCGCAACTTTTTTTTTCATACTGTCTGTTTGTAACATGCTTTGTGAAAATCTTTGGGATTACAGTTTTGGTTACAATGTCAACTTTAAAGCCTGATTTTCCTCCCCAAACTGAAATCTGTGAGGTCGGTACCAAGTCTGGGTACAACATTTTACTTCGATTTTCTTGTAAAGTGCTTTTGAATTAATGAAATATTAGCATAATTGTGTAAACAAATGAGAATAAAAATGGTAAAGAACAAGGCTGTTGAAAGGCAGTGAAGCTTGGATACGAGATCCCATTAAGCCATTCCCTTCCTTCGTTTCTTCAGTGACCACTCGTTGTGCATCTCTGGGCTCTGGGGATGCAGCAGTAACAAGACAAAGGCGCTGTGCACATGCAGTTTGCATTCAGCTCGGGGCTAGGTGGGCAGGAAACAGGCAATAAGTAAAATAAATACACATATGCATGTCAGTGATGCCAGGGAGGATGGAGAGGCAAACAGGGTAAGCAGGTGGGTATGACATCAGCCAGTCCAGGGAAGCCCCCTCGCATCAAATGATTGGCTATTTCAGTCAGACACCAAAGTAAGAGAGTTGCCTGTAAGGAAAACTGGAGAAAGAGCATTCCAGGCAAAAGGAACCACAAGGGACGGCCCTGAGCTGGAACACTTTGGACATGCTCAAGGGTCTAGAAGGTGTTGATGTCTGACCAGAGTCTCTGAGGGGCAAGGAGCAGGAAAGGAGGGGCGCTAGGGGGACAGGCTGCTCTGTGGCACCTTCCAGGACAATGTGGGGACTCTGGCTTTCACGCTGAGTGGGGTGGGAAACAACCAGGGGGTTTCCAGGGGAAGGTAAACAGGATTTGGAAAATCTAAAAAATGGAAGATTTTCTAAAGTCTTGGCTTACAGTGATTACATGATTATACACGTGTTCAGAGAATATGGCATACATTTTTCTATTTAATTCTTTCCTACAACATAAGTTCGCTGAATCTAGGGACCCTGATTGTCTAGTTCACTGCTGGATCTCCAGCGCCTAAAACAGTACTTGGCATCCAGGAAGCACTCAAGAAATATTTGATGAAGGTGCACGTGAACGATTAAATCTATGAATGGGGTCTCTGAATCCACTGACTTAGCTCAAAGAGGTAGAATCCCTTTCTCCCACCTCCACTCCTCAAACTGGCTGAATAGCTCACTTCAACATGTAAGTCTACTGTTTAAGTGCACCTGGAACGTTCTAAATAAATTATACGTTAAAATATGCCCTAGGGGATGACATTTTCTTTCATAGCTTGGCAATAAATTTATTTCTCTGGGAATCTGTGATAAGTAGTGTTTTAAGAAATGAGAAAGAGGAGAAAAATAAACACAAATTTTTATAAAGTTGTCATAGTCTGCCACAAAATTTTAAGTGAGGGTTATTTTTAAACTATTTTAAATGCTTGTGGGAGGAAGGGTTGGGTTTGTGTCCTGGGAAGTACTTTTACTCCCAAAGGCTTCAACTTAGCTGTCCACCAGGGGAAAGGGCACTAAAAAAAAAAAAAAAGTTTCTGGCCTAAGAAATATGGTACAAAATGAGCT
Source organism: Mustela nivalis (assembly GCF_964662115.1). Taxonomy (NCBI): domain Eukaryota; kingdom Metazoa; phylum Chordata; class Mammalia; order Carnivora; family Mustelidae; genus Mustela; species Mustela nivalis. Next base: position 19,070,820 of record NC_139039.1, on the reverse strand, counting down.
GCTTGGACCCTCTCTGAGTGCAACATAAGAATACAAAAACTGAACCATCACACGGGAGTCATGGAATCCTGAGTGCTTGGTCAAATGGTTTAATTTCACGCATACTTCACAGCTTGTCCTATTCAGAATAGAAAAGCCAATAAAAATAAGCTTTAAATAAGGATGAGAAAACATATGTACATCTGTTGTGTGAAAACAAACATTCCAGACACTGTTTTTCTGGTGTGGATAGGACAGAAGTGATAACCAAACGATTTTGTTTGGCTAATGATGAAAGTTCAAGGACAAATACTGAAGTTTACTAATAACTAAATAAAGCAGACATATATACAATGTTATAGTTTCATGTCTGTCATTCCTCACAGGATTTCCAAAGTTTCAAATTATATAATGCCTCCATTATATCCCTTTGGAAAATTTTAATGTTACCATGTTACTTTCATCCATGAAAAAAAAAAAATCAAAGAGTGTCTCTCTGCAGGCAGGCACTCCAAAACATCTCCCTTGGCAATCCAGGGTGACATCACTGAGGCCTTTCTTCAGGGAACACCGGCCACTGCAAAGGCTTCCCGAACAAAACTCGACACTTTCCTAAAATCCATGCTGATCCACATTCATGCATGTTCAATAAATTAATGTTTTTATAAAAGAAAAAAATGCTCTCAAATATGGGTGTGAGTAGAGTGCCTTCAGGGGAAACAATGTTACCCATTGTAAAGCAGGGAAGTGGGTGAGTAAGTCCAATGAAATGTTTGGGTTAAGAAAACATTTTCTATTATCAAATTTCATATTAGTTCTTTTAGCATACAAACCTGTGGCCACCTCTTTGGGCAGTAAAGATGATAGTAGAAATAACAAAAGCAGCTGTACTGTACTGAATGCCAAGTTATTATGTGCTTTAAACATATTCTCTGGTTGGTTCTCCTAACTAGTTATAAACGAGGACATCAAGGCTTTAAGAGACCTCATTTAAGATCATGCATCTAGGGCGCCTGGGTGGCTCAGTGGTTAAGCCTCTGCCTTTGGCTCAGGTCATGATCTCAGGGTCCTGGGATCGAGCCCCGCATCGGGCTCTCTGCTCAGCAGGGAGCCTGCTTCCTCCTTTCTCTCTGCCTGTCTCTCTGCCTGCTTCTGGTCTCTGTCTGTCAAAATAATAAATAAAATCTTAAAAAAAAAAAAGATCATATATCTACTACAATAATCAAAACTGTGTGCTGCAAGTTAAGGGCGGACATGAAGATCAGAGGAATACAGCTGGAATTCCAGTAAGAAATCCAGGCACCTACGGTCTATGCAAAATCAGTTCACTGGTGAACGGATATTCCACAAGGGTGCCAAGACAATTAAGAAAAGACTTTTCGATAAATGGTGCTGGGACCACTGGAATTCCACATGAAAACAAATAATTTAGACCTCGAATTCATATCAAATATAAAAATTAATTCAAAATGGATCAAAGACCTAAACAGTGTTAATCTTTCTAACCATGGATTTGGCAATGGTTTCTTAGATAAGGCACCTAAAGTACAAACAACCAAAGAAAAATAGACAAACTTCTATTCATGAAAATTAGAAATGTTTGCACTTCAAAGAAAAAGTGAGAAAAACAACCCATGGAACAGAAGCAGACATTTGCAACTCATATATCTAATAAGAATCTGGTATCTAGAATGTATAAACTCTAGTATCCAGAATATATAGAGGCTTACAACAGTAAAAAGATAATCAATTTAAAATGAACAAAAGACTTAGACCATAATCTATGATCTACCACAATCATGATCTATTAAAAAAGAACGATAAACTAGACTGAATTAAAATTTAAAACTTCTCTGTGAAAGACACTGCCAAGAAAATGAAAAGCAAAGCCACAGATTGGGAGAAAATACTTGCAAAAGACAATTCTGATAAAAACAACAACAACAAAAAACAAACAAATAAAAAAACATCAAAAAAACCCTGGTGTAAAAAAATGGGCCAAAGACTTTAACAGACACCTCACCAAGGTACACTGATGGCAAATAAGCACATGGAAACATGCTCCTGGTCATAGAACATCAGAGAATTAAAAATTTAAACAGCAATGAGATACTACTACACACCTATCAGAATGAACAAAATCCAAAACTCTGACAACACCAAATGCTGGTGAGGATGTGGAGCTACAGGAACTCTCATTCCCTGCTGATGGGAACGTAAAATGGTACAGCCAGGTTGGACAACAGTTTGGTGATTTCTTACAAAATGAAGCATCATCTTGCCGTACAATCCAGCAATGCACTCTTTGGCATTTACCCAAAGAAGCTGAAAACTCACGTCCCCACAAAAACACGTTACAGCGATGTTTACCGCAGCTTGATTCACAATTACCAAACCTTGGGAGCAATTAAGATGTCCTTCAGTAGGTGAATGGATAAGTGCGGTACATCCAGACATAGGAATATTATTTAGCATTAGCATAGAATATTTAGCATTATTTAGCAATATTATTTAGCATTAGCATTAAATAAAAATTAAATATTATTTAGCATTATTTAGCTAAATAATTAATATTATTTATCATTAATTAAATAATTAGCATTATTTAGCATTAGAATATTATTTAGCAATATTATTTAGCATTAGCTAATATTAATTAGCATTAGCTCATTAAATGAGCTTTCAAGCACAAAAAGATATGGAGAAAACCTGAATGTGTATTACAACGTTGAAAGAAGGTAATCTGAAAAGTCAACTAATATATGATTCCAGCTATATGATATTCTGGAAAAAGGCAAAACTCTGGAGGCCCTAAAAAGTTCAGTAGTTGCAGAGTTTGGGGCAAGGAGGAAGAGGGATAAACAGATGGATCCTAGAGGATTTTTAGGGCAATGAAACCATTCTATATGATACTATGATGATGGATACGTGTCATCATAAATGTGCTCAAACCCATAAAATGTACAACAGCAAGAACGAACCCTACTGTAAACTATGGACGCTGGGTGACAAACATGTTCATCATTAGTAACAATGTGCAACTCGGATGTAGATGTTGATAATGGGAAAAGTCTGTATATATCAGGGCAGGAGGTATACGGGAAATCTCTATACCTTTTGCTCAATACTGCTGTGAACTTAAAGCTGCTTTAAAAACACAAAAGTTCCTTAAAAAATAAGCTATTTTTCCAAATAAGATATTTCCAAATAAGATACTTCTCCAAAGAAGATATACAAATAGCCCCTCCACACATAGAAAGGTGTTCGACATCACTTACCATCAGGGAAATGACAAGCATCACAATGAGCTCTCACTTCACACCCATTAGGATAGTTACAATCAGAGAGATGAGCAATAACAAGCGTTGGCCAGAATATGGAGAAATCAGAACCCTCATATGTTGCTGTTGCAGACTCAAGAAAACTGAAAACATATGTTCACATGAAAAAACGTGTATGTAAGTGTTCAAAGCAGCTTTATTCACAAAAAACAAAATGTGGAAACAACCCAGTATCAACTGACGGATGCATAAACAAATGTGGGTGCTGGGTGTATCCATACAATGGAATATTATCCAACTATGAAAAGGAACATAGTACTAATATATGCTATACTATAGAAGAAACTTGCAAATGAAGTGAACAAAGCCAGTCACAATGGACTGCATAATGTATGACTCCATTTATACAGAACGTCCAAACAGGTAAACGTATAGAGACAGAAAGCAGACATGTGGTTGCCAGGAATGTGGGCAGAGACACATGGGGAGTGGCTAACAGGTATGAAGCTTCTCTTGAAGGCGGCGGAAATGTTGTGAAATTAGATAGTAAAGATAACAAAACACACTGAATTGTACATTTTAAAAGAGTGAATTTTATGGTATGCAAGTTATTTCTCATCTTTATGCTGACCAAAAAAAAAAAAAAAAAAAAGAAAGATGTATCCAATAAGTTGCAGAAACAGAATTTAAACGATGGACCCTGACTTCAGAGTCACGCTGTCTCCCACTATTAGGCTAAGAGTTGATATACATTTGCCCCAAACTAAGAATAGCAGGCATTCCTTCCTCTCTTCCTTCCTCCCTCTCTCCCCTCTGTCCTGCAACAAATTCACTCAGTTAATAAATATTTATTGAGTGTACGGTCTGTGGCAGACAATGTATTTGCTGGCTTTTTTCTTTACTGTGGCAAAATATCTACAACATAAAATTTACCATTTCAACCATTTTTAAGTGTGCCATTTGGTGACCTTAAGTACATTCTTAGTATATAACCATTTCCACACATTTTCATCTCCTGAAACTCTGTAACCTTTAAGCAGTAACACTTGCTTCCCTTGCCCCCAGCCCCTGGTAACTTTGATTCAACTTGTCTCTAAGAATTTCTTCATTCTAGATACCTCAGATAAATACCTCTAAATACCTGTCTTTTTTGTCTGCCTACTTCACTCAGCAAAACGTCTTAAGGGTTCATCCATTTTGTACTACGTATCAGAATGTCATTCTTTTTAGGGCTGAATAATATTCCACCATACGTATCAACCACAATTTGCTCACTCATTCATCTGTTACTGAACACGTGGATTGTCTCTACTCTTTGGCTCTTGTGAATAATGCAGTGATGAACACAGGCATACAAGTATCTGTTTGTTTTCCTGTTTTTAATTCTCTGGGTGCGTAGCTAAAAGCTGAATCCATGGGTCCGATGGTAATTCTATGTCTAACTTTTTGAGGAACCACCAACCTGTTTTCCACAGCAGTTGCACCATTTTGCATTCCCACCAGCAATGTCTAAAGGTTCCAATTTCTCCATGACCTTGCCAACACTTCTTATTCTCATTGTTCTTAAAATGGCCATCCTGCTGAGTATGAAGTGTCTCTTCATGGTTTTGATTTGCATTTCCCTAACACCTAGTGATGGTAGACATCTTTATATGTGCTTACTGGTCATTTGTGTATCTTTGGAGAAATGTATATTCAAGTCCTTCACTCATTTTTTTAATTGAGCTGCTTGGTTTTTGCTGTTAGAATCATCCAGCATACCTTTAAGTATTACATACCTCTCATGCTAAGAAATGTTATTTGTTTGCAGTCCATGTTGGTGGGTGACTGATGAAGTCAGTAAAGAAGAAAGACTAAGCTACTGAAAATAAATATATTGTTTATGTGCATGATATATAATAGACTACTCAACATTAAAGAGTTCTTAAACACAGTGGAATTCAGAGGGAACTATGACCAAACATACAAACATACATCTTTTGAGAGCATTTTCCAAAGTGTATATCTAGTGACTGAATTTATTTCATCAGATTACTTTCAAAAAGATTTGAGGCCTTTATAAAATGCATATGATAAAAAAGAAAAAGCGGTATTAAAAAAAAAAAAAAGCACTCCTATATTGTCATTTTGTAGTTCCCCAAGGGAGTACTCAAGTTTTATGAAGGAAATGATCTGTTTATCTAACAGAATTCTCAAACTGGCCTCTGGATTCCTCTTACCCTACCTCCAAATCTTCCTCTCGTAGCTGTTCCTGTCTTGGCAATCCATCTTTTCAGAGCTGGGGCCAGCAGCCTGGCTGTTACACTTGACTTCTCTTTCCCTCCGCTCTCATATCTATTTCATCAGGAAACCCTTACCACTCTACTGTTAATTATTACTTCCAGTTTATTCTCTCTCCACTCCTATACCCCAGTTCTCTCTTTCCACTTTTGCTGACCCAACTCCACCCACTTTACTTTTGCCCGAGATCCTGCTTCATATAAGTCAGAGCTTGGGTCCTTTCCTTGGATCTCCTCACTGAGAGTGAAGGTCTGTACATTACCTCCACTGCTCGTTCCTTGCCAAATCTCATTTCCCACTACCCCACACCCTGACTTTGACCACACGGGCTCTCTGCTATTCCTGAAGATTCCAAGCACAATCTCTTAAAAACTTTGTCTCCAAATGTACCTTCGCTTTCCTTAGATATGCAGATGGCTTGTTTCCTCACTTTCTTAGGTCTCTGTTCTAAAACCATTTTATCAGGAAGGCCGTGAAATCATTATATATAAAATAACAATCCTAACTCACTCCAACCAACATCCCTTTTCCCCTTATTTCACTATGTTTCTTTGTGTCATTTTCTCGATCACACACATACACACACATACATGCACACATGCACAGAGTTTCTATCCCTCTAATTCGAAAGCTACCTGATATCTACTTGCATAGATAAAAACATATATAAACACTGAATGAATGAACATGGATACTTTTTTTTTTAAAGATTTTATTTATTTATTTGACAGAAATCACAAGTAGGCAGAGGCAGAGGCAGGCAGAGAGAGAGGGAGACAGGCTCCCCGCTGAGCAGAGAGCCCGATGCGGGGCTCATCCTAGGACCCTGGGATCATGACCTGAGCCGAAGGCAGAGGCTTTAACCCACTGAGCCACCCAGGCGCCCCTGAACATAGATTCAGAACACATTGTGTGTTCTATATTCCCAAGCCCCACATGGGACAACCAGATTTCAACTAAACTTTTGCTGAACCTACCAGAAGTGAGGATTTCAAGAAGTGCAAGTGGTTTTTAAGGAATGTTTAGCCACAACTCCTGTCGTAATGTGGTTCAGACAACCCATTCTCACTTGGAAAACTAAAGAAAATATAACTGTCACAGCTTCTCTACTTCTAAGCAGATTGTTTCATTATAACCTAAGAGCCTTGTGTTTGAAGCATAAGACCATATTTGATGACCGAGGCTACCCCCAATTCTGTTAAATATTGTGCAATAAAAGAATCTCTGTGGGGCGCCTGAGTGGCTCAGTGGGTGAAGCCTCTGCCTTCGGCTCAGGTCATGATCTCAGGATCCTGGGATCAAGCCCCGCTTCCGGCTCTCTGCTCAGCAGGAAGCCTGCTTCTCTCTCTCTCTGCCTGCCTCTCTGCCTACTTGTGATCTCTGTCTGTCAATAAGTAAGTAAGTAAATAAATAAAATAACTTCTAACAATTGGGCAATAATCTGTCTTTAGACAGATTTGGATCAAAACACAATGTAGGGCTTGATTCTTTTGATTAAATCAAGCTGCAAGAATAAGAAAACATGAGGGGGAGGGGCGCCTGGGTGGCTCAGTGGCTTAAGCCTCTGCCTTCAGCTCAGGTCATGATCCCAGAGTCCTGAGATCGAGCCCCGCATCGGGCTCTCTGCTCAGCGGGGAGCCTGCTTTCCCCCTCTCTCTCTGCCTGCCTCTCTGCCTAGTTGTGATCGCTCTCTGTCAAATAAATAAATAAAATCTTTATTAAAAAAAAAAAAAGTAGATCTGTGTCACAGATGAGGAAACTTGGAGCTTAGAGTTTAAGAAAAGTTAGTCTCTAAAGAGGTATGCCAGCAACCCTAACCAAACTCTGCCTCCAAGGAAAACATAATGTTTATTATCTTGGACTGCAAAAAAAATTTCCCTTTGCCCCTGAGAGAAAAACTATTTCTATCTTCCAAGGCCATTTGCAATAAAATCATTTTTGAGAAGGTAGTTCAGAGTAAAAGTGCAGAAACATTTAAGAGCCATGGAGAATCGCCACCCCATATGAAATAATTTAGAATGCATCTGATGTGAGATGTTATAGTTATCACTGATTTTCCAAAGAATGTTTAATAAAATAAGAACAAATATTTATAGTGTATTATGACATAAAAAACCAGGTCTCATTCTCCAAAATTATATATACACACAAAGAAAGAAAATAAACTTAACTTTTTATATTACTTTTCTATTTATATGTAAAGCAAGGGCTGATAATCTACACAGAGTTAACAGCAGTTTTTCCCAGGTGTTGAGATACAGGTGATTTTTATTTTCTTTCTGTTCTTTCAAACTAAATTTTCTGTGATATACTTCTGTAAGCAGAAAAAAAAGGCTTTTCAAAAAATATACACAGATATGGCTGACACCTAAAGTACAAGTGATAAAAGAAAAAAAATGCGTAAGTTAGATTTCATCAAAATTAAAAACCTTTGTGCTTCAGAGGATGTCTTCAAGACCATGAAAAGAAAACTGACAGGGGCGCCTGGGTGGCTCAGTGGGTTAAGCCGCTGCCTTCGGCTCAGGTCGTGATCTCAGGGTCCTGGGATCGAGTCCCACATCAGGCTTTCTGCTTAGCAGGGAGCCTGCTTCCTCCTCTCTCTCTCTCTCTCTCTGCCTGCCTCTCTGCCTACTTGTGATCTCTCTCTGTCAAATAAAAAATAAAATCTTTAAAAAAAAAAAAAAAGAAAAGAAAACTGACAGAATGGAAGGAGATATCTGCAAGTCATATATCTAGTTAGGGACCTGTATCCAGAATAAATAAAGAATTTTTTGCAACTAAATAAGTAAATTTTTAAAAAGACAAATAATGCAATTTAAAGACAATCAAAGGATTTGAACAGATGTTTCTCCAAAGAAGATAAAACCAATGGTCACTAAGCACATGAAAAGACACACAATGTAATTAGTCATTAGGGAAATGCAAATCAAAATCATGATACATACCACTTTACACCCACTAAGATGAATAAAAGAAAAAAAGACAGTAACAAGTACTGACAAGGATATGGAAAAACTAGAATCCTCATTCACTGGTGGAACTTTGAAATGGTACATTCCAGTTCTTCAAAATGTTAAACTTAGAGGTGTCATATGATTCAGCAATTTCACTCAGAGAAGTGAGATTCCACCTATGAGAAAGAAAAACATATGCCCACACAAAAACTTGTATACAAAAGTTCATAGGAACATTATTCATAAGAGCCCAACAATGGAAACAAGACAAATATTCATCAACTGATGAATGGATAAACAAAATCTGGCATATCCATAGAATGGATAGAAAGCAATGAAGTGCTGATAAATGCTACGACTCTGATGAACCTTGAAAACAGTATGCTAAGGGAAAAAAGCAAGCCACACGCTGTATGACCCAATTTATATGAAATGTCCAGAAAAAGCAAATACACAGACAGAAAGTGCATTAGTGGTTGATGGGTAAGGAGGAGGGAAAAGTGGGAGTGATCATTACTAAGTATGGGTTTCTTTTTGGAGTGATGACATGTTCTGGAATTAGATAATTGTGTTGGTGAGCATATAGAAAAGGAGAGACACATATTTTAAAAGAATTAATTTTATAGTATGTGAATTCGGAGTAAATTTGTTATTATATATATATTACAATATATATATTACAATATATATACGCCACCCACATAATAAAATCACCAATAATTAAAATGTAAAAAAATATAAGCGGATAACACAGAAAAGTAACAAAATATCAAAAAACATGTTTGGAAAGGTTTCAACATCACTAGTTAAAAAAAAAAAAATACAATGAAAGAATGAAGTGCCATTCCCCTTATTTAAATGAGCAAATATTTTTATTTATGTTTTCATTTTTTAGGTTGTCTTTGCTTTTTTTAAAATTAACAACATATAATGTATTATTAGCTTCAGAGGTACAGATTTTTAATTCTTCAGTCTTAGATGATACCCAGTGACAAATATTTTTTAAATAATAAAGCAATGGCACAGTGAGGACACTATCCTCTGTTTCTAAAAATTGATATTATGTTTTGGTAAAGTCATTTGGCAATATATATCAATTGTTCATCTTCTGTGACACAGTAACTCCATCTAGGGATCTATCCTAAGGGAGTAGTTACATATGCAGATAATAATTAATAAACAAGATTTTCATCATAACATTACTGTAATAGCCTTATGGGGAAATGTTTAATGTGATAATATTTCTACATTATAAAACATCACACAGTCTTCTAAAAGCATGTTTTCAAAGACCACAATACAGTAAAGGAAACATACAACAAAATTGGACTGGGTGATCCTTAATTTATAAACAAACAAATAAAAGGCTTGAGTATTCATGCAAAGAGAAAACCGGCAGAAGGAAATATATTCAATTATTAACAGTGGTTAATTTCTCTATCAATTCTAATATAGAATCAAAAAATACCTTTATAACCTGAAAATTATTATTTGTTAAATGAAATGGAAAGAAGAAATAACAGTGCTGATGAAAACACAGAAAAAGAATCTTCTCATGAATCTATTGATCCCTCTCAATCACATAGAACACTTGCACATCAGATCACTATTTTCAAACGGGGGACATGGAATTTTCTAATTATAAGTTGGTAACTTGGACATTAATTCAAAGCAAGATTCTAAAATTGCTTCTTTAATGGAATTTTGTATGAACCTAGAAAAGGAAACCATCAATGAGCAGGAACATTGCAATACATCATCATCACAGACAACTTCATTTTTTCCTTCCATAAGCTATTTGGAGAGGTGATGAAGGACAAGTTTCTCAAATGGTAGATGGCACCAAACCGAGAGAACAAGTTAATCTGCTACCAGAATGGAAATCCTGGGAGACGGGGGGAAACAGCTTTGGTTACTAGGAAGTTACAACCACCTAATAATCTAGTTTCTTTCTTGGACAAAATCATGGATGAGGTAACAGGGGGTAGCCTGTTAAAATGCCAATGGTAAAAACCAAGAGGGGCGGAAGATGTGTACCAGGATCAAAAGACAGAATAAGGGATTAAGCAATAAACCAAACCAATGAGACTCTATTCAACAAAGATGAGTGTAAGACACTATCATTCAAGAAAAAGGCAGGGCAGGTTTGACTTCACAGCACAATATATGGAGCTAATTTAATGGTTCTCTTCCACAGTCAGTTCACCAAAATGCCACTGAGATGTGGCCCAGTGGTATGCACAATTTACAACCATAAAGAGTTAATAAATTTTACTCTCCTAATTCAACAAAACCTAAAGTAATCATATTTTTGTAACTCACTGAATAAAGTAACCAGGATGGTAAAAGAACTTAAACAAAGCCACTGGTTGGCTGCCAGAATAGGCAGCCCTAAGCTAACTACTTAGGTAGAAGGGAAATGTTAGGGCGATGGAAGCATGAAATGAAATACTTGAAGAGCCATTTCCTGGAAGGAGAGTTGATGCACTGGGCAATATCCCAATGAACAGAACTAGACCTAATTGCTAAAAACTAAAGTGAAACAGATTTTTACTAAATACAAAGAAACTTCTTAATGATTAGAGCTGTCCATGGTCATTATGGACTGCCAAGGGACACAGTGAGAAGGACACCGTGCATGACAAGTATGAAACTTGGAGTAGGTGGGCACTTAGCTTAGAGGAAATTTAAACATGACTCTAGAACAGAGAAGAACTACAAAACCCACCAAAAACAGCTTAAAAAATAGCAATAAACACATACCTATCAATACTTATTTTTAATGTAAATGGACCAAATGCTCCAATCAAGACACAATCTGGCTGAATGGACAAAAAAATAAGATCCATATATATGCTGCCTCTAAGAGTCTCACTTTAGACTCTTTAGAGAGTCTCACCTGAAGACACACACAGACTGAAAGTGAAGGGATGGAAAAAGATATTTTATGCAAATGGAATGAAAAGAAACCTGGAGTAGCAATACTTATATTAGACAAAACAGACTTTAAAGATTTTTTTTCAGACTTTAAAGATTTTATTTATTTATTTGACAGACAGAGAGATCACAAACAGGCAGAGAGGCAGGCGGGGGGGGGTGGGGTGGAGCAGGCTCCCTGCTGAGCAGAGATTTTTTTTTCCCCATGTGGGGCTTGATCCCAGGACCCTGAGATCGTAACCTAAGCTGGAGGCAGAGGCTTAACCCATTGAGCCACCCAGGTGCCCCCAGACAAAACAGACTTTAAATAAAAAAACTTACAGACAAAGAAGGTCATTACAAAATGATAAAGGGATCACTCTAACAAGAAGATATAACAGTTGTAAATATTTACACACCCAAAATACGAGCACCTAAATACGTACAGGAAATACTAACAGACATAAAGGGGAGAAATTGACAGCAATACAATAATACTGCAGACTTTCACACCCATATACATCAATGGATAGATCATACAGAGAGAAAATCAATAAGGAAACAGAGTACTTAAATGATACATTAGACAAAATGGATCAACAGATAAATTTTAAAAAATGCCATTCAAACACAGCAGATTCCTTTCAAGTGCACATGTAACATTCTCCAGAACAGATCACATGTTAGGCCACAAAACAAGTCTCAATAAATTTAAGAAGACTGAAATCAAGCATTTTTTTCCAACCATAATGATATGAAATTAGACATTAATTATAATTTTAAAAACTAGGAAAAAACCCACAAGTACATAGAGGTCAAGCAACATGCTACTAAACAACCAAAGGGTCAAGAAAGATCAAAGAGGAAACCCAAAAATACCTTGAGACAAATGAGAATGGAAAAACAATGGTCCAAAATCTATGGAACTAGCAAAAGCATTTCTAAGAAGGAAGTTTATCTTAATACAGGCCTACCTCAAAATATAAGGAAAATCTCAAATAAGCAATCTTACTTCCACCCAATGGACTATAAAAAGAACAAACAAAGTCCGAAGTTAGTAATAGAAATAAGAAAGGAAATAAATGAAATATAAACTTTAAAAAACAATATAAAATATCAACAAAACTAAGAGCTGGTTCTGTCCAAAGATAACAAAATTGAAAAACCTTTAGTCAGACTCAATAAGAAAAATACGGAGGGCTCAAATAAATAAAATAAAAAATGAAAGAGGAGAAGGTACAACCGACACCACAGAACTACAAAGGATTATAAGAGACTACTACGAACAATTATATGCCAACAAACTGGGCCTAGAAAACAATGAATAAACCTAGAAGAAATAGAGAAATCGATAGAAACATGTAATCTTCCAAACTTCACTAGGAAGAAACAGGAAATCTGAACAGACCAAGTATTAGGATAAAATTGAATAGGTAATCAAGAAACTCCCACTAAACCGAAGTCCAAATGGATTTACCAGTAAATTCTACCATCTATTAAGAAAGAGTATCTGTCTCAAACTATTTCCCAAAAAATAGAAGAGGAAGAAACACTTCCAAATTATTTCTATGAGGCCAGCATTACCCTGATATCAAAACTGACAAAAAAATTAAATTACCGGCCAATATCCCTGATGAACACGAACACAAATTCCTCAACAAAATATTATCAACCAAATTCAATAATACGTTAAAAGGATCATATAGCACAATCAAGTGGGATGTTGAAAGGATGGTTCAATATGAGCAAATCAATGTGTTCACTACATTAACAAAATGATAAAATCTCTCAACAAAGTGACTACAGAAGGAACACAGCCCAGCATAATAAATACCATATATGACAAACCCACTATCATACTCAACAGTGAAAACCTGAAAGCTTTTCTTCTAAGATCAGGAACAAAGCAAAGATGCTCAATCCAATCACTTTTATTCAACACAGTACTGAAAATCTTAGCCCCAGTAATCAGACAAGCAAAAGAAATGAGGCATAAGGTGGTAAGGAGGAAGTAAAACTTTCACCATTTGTCAACAAAATGATATAGAAAACTCTGAAGACATCATAAAAAAAACTATTAGAACAAACAAATTCAGTAAAGTTGCAGGACACAAAATTAATACCCAGATATCTATTCCTAATAAATCTATACACTAATAACAAACCATCAGAAAGATAAATTAAGGGGCACCTGGGTGGCTCAGTGGGTTAAATCTGCTTTCTTCTCAGGGTCCTGGGATGAAGCCCCACAGGGAGCCTGCTTCCCCCTTTTTCTCTGCCTGCCTCTCTGTCTACTTATGATCTCTCTCTCTCTCTTTCTCTGTGTCAAATAAATAAAATCTTCTAAAAAAGAAAGATAAATTAAGAAAACAATCCCATTTATAATTCCATCAAAAAGAATGAAATACCTAGAGATAAAGGTAACTAAGGAGGTTAAAGACTTATAGTCCAAAAACTAGAAGACATGGATGAAAGAAATTGAAGAAACCACAAATCAGTGGAAAGATACACTGTTCTCATGGACTGGAAGAATCAATATTGTTAAAATGTCCATACCACTTAAAGCAATCAACAGATTCAATGCAATCCCTATCAAAATACCAATGGTATATTCCACAGAACTAGAATAAATAAACCTAAAATTTGTATGAGCAAATTTTACAAAGCAATCTTGAGAAAGATCTCAAACTATGCTACAAACTATGCTACAAACCTATACTCATCAAAACAGCATGGTACTGGCACTAAAACAGACACATAAATCAATGGAACAGAACGGAGCCCGGAAATAAACCCACATTTATATGGTTAATTAATCTAAAACAAAGGAGGCAAGAACACACAACAGGGGAAAGACGGTGTCTTCAATAAATGGTGCTGAAGAACGTGGACTCCTACATGCAAAAGAATGAAACTGGACCACTCTCTTACATCAGATACTAAGATAAACTCAATATGGATTAAAGACTTATATAAAAGACCTAAAAACATAAAGCTCATAAAACATAACACAAGCAGTAACTTCAATGGCACTGGTTTTAGTAATATTTTTTTGGATCTATCGTCACAGAGAATGACAAAAATATACAAATCCAAAAATAAACAAATAGGGCTACATCAAACTAAGAAGATTTTTTCCACATCAAAGGAAACCATCAACAACATAAAAAGACAACCTACTAAACAAAATATTTGCTAATGATACATCTGATAAAGGACTAATATATAAATTATATAAAGAACTCATACAACATGACTGTAAAAAGCCCCACAACAATCCATTTTAAAAAATGGGCAGCGGAGGGGCGCCTGGGTGGCTCAGTGGGTTAAGCCGCTGCCTTCGGCTCAGGTCATGATCCCAGGGTCCTGGGATTGAGCCCCGCATCAGGCTCTCTGCTTGGTGGGGAACCTGCTTCCCCCTGCTCTCTGCCTGCTGCTCTGCCTACTTGTGATTTCTCTCTGTGTCAAATAAATAAATAAAATCTTAAAAAAAAAAAATGAGCAGAGGAGCTGAACAGACATTTTCCAGAAAGACATACAGATGGCCAACAGACATGTGAAAAGATGCTCTACATCACTAACCATCAGGGAAAGGAAAATCACCACCACAAAGAGGTATCAGCCCACACCTGTCAGCATAGCTAGTATCAAACAGATAAGAAATAACAAATGTTGGCAAGGGTGTAGAGAAAAGGAAACCCCCATGCACTGTTGGTGGGAATGACAATTGGTGTAACCACTATGGAAAATAGTATGGAGGACCCTCAAAAAATTAAAAATAGAATTATCATATGACCCAGCAATTCCACTACTGGGTATCTACCTAAAGGAAACAAAATGCTAATTTAAAAAGATAGATGTATATTGAAACATTACTTACAATGACCAAAATATGGAAGCAACCTGAGAGTCTTCAACAGATGAACAGATAAAAAATATTTGGCATATTTATGTAATGGACTATCATTCCATCATAAAAAAGAATGAAATCTTGCATTTGCCACCACATAGACCTAGAGGTATGATATTATGCTAAGTGAAGTAAGTCAGACAGAGAAAGACAAACACTGTATGATTTCATTTACATGTGGAATCTAAAAAAAAAAAAAAAAATCAAACAAAGTAGAAACCTATTCAAACATACTCATAAGGGCGCCTGGGTGGCTCAGTGGGTTAAGCCGCTGCCTTCGGCTCAGGTCATGATCTCAGGGTCCTGGGATAGAGCCCCACATCAGGCTCTCTGCTCAGCAGGGAGCCTGTTTCCTCCTCTCTCTCTCTCTCTCTCTGCCTGCCTCTCTGCCTACTTGTGATCTCTCTCTGTCAAATAAATAAATAAAATCTTAAAAAAAAAAAAAAACATACTCATAAGTACAGAGGACAAATGAGTAGTTGCCAGAGGGGAGGAGTGGTAGGTAGACAAAGTAGGTGAAGGAGGCTAAGAGGTACAAACTTCCAGTTATAAAATAAATAAGTCATAAGGATATAAAGTACAGCACAGGGAGCAGTCGATAATATTGCAATTACCATGGAGGGTGATAGATGGTGAGTGGGCTTATCATGGGGACCGTTTCGTAATTATGTAGACATTGAATCACTATGTCGTACACCTGAAACTGATAATCATGTATGCCAAGTAACTTTAATTTAAACACAAAACAAAAAACACATGATTCTAGTCCATTATCTTCTCAGATGCCAATACCTCCATATCTTCACTGCCAAGAGTCACTTGTTTTAGATGCCTCTATTCCATTAAAAGATAAACTAATTTCTTTTATACAAACAGGTGTAATTGTGGGAAACAACCTCTCTATTATCAAGCAAGAACTTCTTCTCTGCCATCTCTACCCTGTGTTTCTGCTGAGACTATAAAGAATTTGCCTAAACACTGGGCCATATGAGAATATGAGAATCTTTCAAATCCTGAAAGATATCATGTGATACCCTCATGAGATTGTTCCTACTCTAAAAGCTTTCTATTCTGGGCATTATATATTAAGAGAACTATATCAGAGATTTTCATAGGGGCTCAAAATCCAAATCCCTAATAGTGGAGACAAGCTAAACAAACCATAGCCACATGAATAATATGCACTCACTAAAATAAGTAGGTTAATGAATTCTGAATATAATATACATATATACAAAATAATATTGGGCAAAAGTTCAGTAAGGGAGAAAAAACACACTATAACTATGTAAAAAGGGTCACTGTCTCAAATCAGAACTGAATTTGGAATGATAGAAATATGACTTCATGCTCACTGGGTTGGTTTCTTAAGAAATTGCTTTAATGTTTAACTATTAAATTCTGTATTCCCTTTTGATGCAAATCTATCTATTCATACCATCTAAACCATTGTTTCCAAAGAATCTAGGTTCTCTATACCATACATGTCATTTTGCAGTATTGAAATCACATGAAGGTTTTAGTAATATCGTAATAAGATGTAATTAATCATAACTTCCTCAAAAAAGTAACATAGAATTACTATATGACCCTGTAATTCCACTTCTAGGGATACACTTAAGAGAACTAAATACTTATTTTCAGGGGGTGGAGATTGGGCAAAATGAGTGAAAGGGAGAGGGAGATCCAGGCCTCCTATTATGGAATGACTAAATCATGGAAATAAAGGAGCATAAAGAATACAGTCAATGATGTGTAATAGCCATGAAATGGGACAGGTGGTAGCTACACTTGTGGTGAATATAGAAAAATGTATAAACTTATCACGCCCCAAGTAGTATGCCTGAAACTAAGGTACCATTGTGAGTCAACGATATGCAAATTAAAAAACAATTATTTTCACACATACACACAAATAAGTATAGGAGTGTTCATAGCAGCAATATTCATAATAATCAAAAAGTGGGAACAACCCAAATGCCCATCAGCTGTTGAATGGATAAGCAGCACGTAGTGGAATATCATCCTGCATAAAAGGGAATGAGGTATCATTACACGCTATGACTTGGATGAACCCAGAAATATTATGCTAAACGAAAGAAGTCGTAAGAGGCCATATCTCAGATTATGGTATGAGATGTCCACAATAGGCAAACGTAACAGAGACCAAAAATCTACTGACTACTAATTGGCACTGGGTTTCTTTTGCGGGTGATAAAATGTTCTTAATTAGAGACTGGTGATGGTTGCACAACATTGTAAATGCACTAACAAATACTGAATTGTATAAAATTACTGAAATGGTGAGTTTCATGTTAATTTGGCTTCTAGCTCATTAAAACTACATACAATCACAAAATACATATTTTATATATATAATAAAAATTTTTATTTTATATATAATATATTATATATAATAAAAAATTTATATATATATAAAATATGTGTGTATATATATATATACATATATGTGTGTGTATATATATATATATATATATATATATATATATGACATAATATACTGACCTCTATGAGTATTCAACAGTAAATCTATTAGAGGATTCACAATACTATCCCTAGTCATGGGTAAAACACACAAGGCCTGGTTCACTAAAGCAAATAGGAAAAACGGAAGAACTGAAACCAAGAATAACTCACTCCTATTATTCAATTGTTAATTTATTTACTGATGCTTAATTGGGCCAGAAACTGTGTTAGAGTGAATAAGACATGATCCTCACCTTCATAGGGCTCCCAGTCTAGCATGGGAGCTGGACATTAACCTATGACTCAAATAAATCTTAAACTTGTAACAAGGAGCCTAAGGTGAAATATTACGTTTGGTGATACAATATAACAGGCAAACCTGACTCAGAGGAGGAACTGGGCAACAACCACTCTGAGGAATTTCTCTCTAGTCTATAACTAGAGATGAGTTTTAGCCTGGTCTGAGGCTAAGAGTCTATCCCCCAGATGTAACAGCAGTGCAAAAGCCCTGGGGCAGAAAAGAACTCACATTAGAAAAACACATGAAGGCTCGTTGTGACCAGAGGGTAGTAAATAAGAAAATGACCGTCACAGAATGAGGCTGGGGAAGTGAAGAGGGGTTGGTCTACCCAGGGCCTTATGGCCACTCTGAGCATTCTCACTTTGTATACTAGGTACGAAGGGAAACCACCCAGAGGACATCTGACTCCCGATTTCGGCTCAAGTCACGATCTCAGAGCTGTGAGATTGAGCCCTGTGTCAGGCTCTGCGCTCAGCACAGAGTCTGCTTGAGATGTTCTCTTCCTCTCCCTCTGTCAACCACCCTGCCCTTACACTCTCTCTCTAAAATAAGTAAATCTTTTAAAAATAAAGACCAAAAAAAAGGGGGGGGGGAAGCCACCCAAGAATTTCAGCAGACAAGTAACATGATCAGCTTGTGCCTTAAAAGCCTCCCCAGGCTCCCACTGTGCAGAAGGGGTTAGTTAGAAAAGAGTGAAAAGAACAGTGACCAGTTAGTAGGCTAGCCCCGTAATGGCTCCGACAAGGGGATGAGGTGGAAAAAGAAGACATTTTCAAGGTCATTTTTGCAGTTTGGGAGTCATCACATATTCTATTTTACAACTAAAATTTAGTGACATGGGGGGGAAAAAAGGCCTTCCAGAAAGATCAAAGCATAAAAAGTAGAGATTACTTAGCCAGGATTCTAGACACATTAGCTTCAGTCCAGTACTGAACCAAATCCTACAAAACACTTCAAGCTACGTCCAGGAGTCCTGCAGTCTTTTTGTATAATTGAACCCACTTCTCGCAGGGTGTTTTCTTTCTACCAAGCTTTCAGAGTGGTTAAAAAAGAAATCCAGATAGAGAAGTAAAAACCCAAAAGTTCACTATGATGAGTGCAGGTAATAGTTGGTGTCCTCACTTTGACCCAACTACAGACTAGCTTATCCTCAGAACATTTCTTTTCTATAAAGGAACAATTCTGGGAGAGAAACACCCTGCTTAACATATGCTCGGTTAAAGGCTTCAGTTAAACACGCACACACACACACAGAAAGAAATATGTGCAAAGTATTCCAGATTATTCATGTGCATCTGTCTCAAACTGCACTCCAGAGACAGAAGCAGAACACAGAGGCTGTGATGGATATCATACAGCTTCTAAAGAGTAAATGAATGACTTTCATTGTAGTAGCAAAGCAACTGTACGTTATACATGCATATATGCATGCACTTCTTTTCCTCTTAAAGTAAAAGCCTGTTATCCACATGGTAAATAATCACTTCAAACCCACAGTGGATCAGAAAAACAAAATTTGTGAATATCCTTATATCCTTATAGCCCAAGACATGAATCATAAAATCTAAGGCAAACTACCTATCCAGCTCCCCCAGAGCATACTGGAAACAAAACAGAAGGATGGATATAATCACGACTAATGATATACTTCGCAACATATACTCTGTAAGTAGCCGTGTTCTATTTTTCATTTATACTGTGAAAATTAGTTTTGCACCTAAAAATGCAAAATGAAAAGAGATGATGTTTAGCCTCAAGCAATCACTTCATCATTTCCATCTTTATCACTCATAAGGTTTCAGCTGTCTTTGAGGTTGTAATGATACCTTACAATACATCGCACGGACGCAATTTGCAAGAGAACTGTTTCAAGCGCTCCTGGTACTCCTTGACCAGAGTCACGTTAAGACTCTACTCTTCTTTTTGTTTGTTTAAAATTATTTTTATTAACATGTAATGTATTATTTGCCCTAGGGGTACAGGTCTGTGAATCATCAGGCTTAACACATTTCACAGCACTCACCATAGCCCATACCCTCCCCGGTGTCCATCACCCAGCCACCGTATCCCTACCCCCCAGCCTCCCAGCAACCCTCAGTTTGTTTCCTGAGATTTAAGAGTCTTTTGTGGTTTGTCTCCCAAGACGCTACTCTTCTTTAAGAAGACTTCCTCACCCTTTATAGTTGAGCTCATTCTCATCTACCCTCTCCTCCGTCCACTGTCTCTTGTATATATCTCTGTCCAGACTTACAACTGCCTCCCCTTCCAGACAAGGAGTTCCCTGAGGCTTCAAGATCCCAGAACCTAACAGAGCCTCACTCATGAAAGGTTCTCAAAGGCTTGTGAAATGATATGAATGAGTAAATTAATCTGATCCATCCAATCTCTGTATTTAATTTTTCCACCTGTGTTATCCTAAATATTAATAACCCTCGATCCAATGCCATTTCAGACGATTCTCCATTCCCCCCTCCCATTTTTTCCATTTCCTAATAGAAGAAGATTTCTGATTTGAGGTACTAAACTGCTTAGAGGGTGTTCACGAAAACCAATTATAAGAATAAGTAGAGTATTGTTTGCTGCTTAGGTTTATACACATGGCTTTGTACAGAATTTGAACATAGACTAGAAAAGGCCTTCACTCCCCACATCATATTCTATGGTGTCATGTCACTCTATCACTCTTGCTGTTGACCTTCACATCAGGTATCGTTTTTTATAAAGGGCCCCCTTTATCATGACAAAGATGTCCTTGGCAAGGATGAAGGGAATCCGTGAGTTAAATCTGTCATTCCGGAATAAATTATTTAGCACCACTTCCATCCGGAAAGCTCTGAGCCGCCTACCTTGTGGTTTAGGGCACTCTCTTCTATGTTTACAATTTCCCAATAGTAAAGCAACAATTTAATTCCGTAGTGAAAAATCAATACAACTTAAATTAACTATTGGAACTGACACTATCTAGCAAACTAAAAGATTTATTCTTCCACTGACCTGAGATCATTATAAAGCTGCTTCTACAAAGAGGTACTTAAGAACCATTCTACAATTTAGGAATGAATTCTTACTGGACTTTTAACAAAGCGATGCCCTCCCTCTCCCCCCTTGCATGAAAAGAGTGGGATCCCTGGAGCCCCCTAAATTCTGACCACACAGACCCAGCTTTGACTCAACTCTATCAAGGGCCTAGATTTTGAACGTGAGATCATCCTGGAAACACAAGGAGCTATGGTGGCAGTAACGAGAGACAGCCAACTGGCTTGAAATACATTCTTTCACTAGTCTAGGGTTTTTGTTAGACACGAATGCTGATATAGTTTTCACTCTGAATTACATTAGTAGTGCAACTATGAGTGGGAAAGTTTGGTGCAGCCGTCAACGATTCAGTGTCATTATCTGGAATGGCCAGGCACCAGCCGCTTTTGTTGAGTGGCAAAAGCTGGTGCTGCTTTCAAACACACCGGTGGATGAATCTGAAAGCGGCACCCTTCTCAATGAACGAAAACTGGTGGAAGCGGCAAGAAGATGGAAGGACCGAGAATAACGTTCACCCCACACCGAATATTGATCATCTGCTCTGGGTAAGGTCCATTGCAGCTGAGAGCCTGAGGATGTGAACTATGTGGGTCTGAGCCCTTAGATTCAACAAGCTTCCGGAGTGCCCGATGCAGTCCACCTGCACGTAACTCCTTCCCTTGCACCTGTCATCAGGAAGGCTTTTTCTCTTTCAATTGCTCAGAGCAGCCAACAGAAAATTGGGGGCGGGGGGGCAGTAAAGGAGGGGGGGGGGTGTGCAGCAGCAGCAACCTAGTGCCAGACCAGAAGGGAGCGTTTATCAGCTTATCAGCAGCCTTATTACTCAACGGACAATTGGGGCTCCTTCCCATCCACCCTTATGTCCAATGCGCACTCTCAAGGACAAGAGGTTAGATCCGGTAACAGCCAAAGCTAGGCCTGTGAGGCAGCCCGAGAAAGACCAGCCTCACAGCGAACCGGGAGATGCTCGAGCCCTGCCTCCTCCTCCTCCCCGGCTCACGATGCCGGCTCGGCCAGCGCCCCGCAGGGAAACCGGGCCTCCCGCCGGCTCAGCATCCCTCCTCCAGCTCCCGCTCTCCCTCTTCCGCCCGCGCCCGTGCCACCAACCTTGGGCGTGCGGATGTGCTCCATGGTGGGCCCGCGTCTGCAAGGTCCCGGGCAGGCGCGGCCTCACGCACCTGCGCGCGTCTGCAGCGCGGCGGGAGGGGACGCGGGGAGGGGGCTTCGCGCCCGGGAGCGGGCAGGCCACAGGGCTTGGCTCCGCCTCCAGGTGCGGCGGCGCCCGCGCGAGGCCGGCGTGCGGGCCCGGGGCGCCAGCGCGGCCCTAGAGCGCGCGCGCTCCCGTGTTCCTGCCACCTGCCCTGCGGGAGGGCGCCCGGCCCAGTCCTGGCTGGGGTCTCTGAGAGCCGCTGGCTCTTCTTGAAGAGGGGCAGCCAGCGTAATACTGTGACGCTGCGGTTCCCCAAGACACAATGGGGGCCTTGTGTTGGGTGTGGCCTCTTGGAGGATTGCTGGGGAGTACGCGCAGCTCGCAGCGCCCATTGATGGGCTTCCTTCCAGAGCGTCCCAGGATAGGTAGGACTTCAGGGTGGTGCAGAAAAAGGCTGCCACTTGCACTCCGCATCCTGGACGGCCTAGGAGGCTATGTCTGTATGTTTGAGCGCATGAGCAGCTGGCACAGCATTTGGGATAAGGGTGACAATAATAGCAACAGTGTTAGAGCCTTAGGAGGTGTTTTATTAAGTCAGAAATCTCACATCAACCTGCCACTTCACTGTTGGAAGAGATGCCTTCCCTTAGCACCGTGTTGGGTGCTCATCTGCCATCTTCACTTAGCTCTAACTGAACCAGAAGGAAAAGATACAAAACATCCATGATAACTATTCATGATATTAAGAGTAGTTGTTGCTATAGTTAATACCTCGCTATGGGGGGAAAGCCTGAGAAGAAATGCCACCACCACCTCCCCCAACCTTTTTTCTTGCCACCTTAAGTGCACAACCTTCCATTATAACTAAAATTTCACAAGACTGTACGTAGTTCTTAGAATAATATCCATTCAATTTTTTCCTAGCTTTTATTCATCTCTCTTTCTAATTGGATCGTAAATTTTTTAATTGTAGAGATTCTGTTTTTTTAGCTCTTGTTGTTAAGTGCATGGTAGGCACAAGGCAGCTTTCTAAATAACTGTTTTATCAATAGGGTGTTACATTTATTTTAAAATTTGCAGATCTTTTTCACATATTTTGTAGCATTTCAACCTCCTACTGTCCTGGGAGACAATTAAAACAAGAGCAATATACTGATGTTTGCATTTGACAAAACTGATCCAGGATATAATTTCGACCTTAAGAACACCAGGAATAGAGTCAGGAGCATTCTCATCCCAATTCACTGGCCTCAGCCTCCTCATCTGCCTAAATGATCTTAAAGGGAGCTTCCATCTCCAAGTCCGTAAGTACTAGGAATCCTGTATTCGTGTTGGGGTTTGCATTCTGAATGGGATAATAATCTTGGAATTATGTGATTTCAGGGTTCTTCTATCCCTCTACTGGTATGGAAATCAAGAATTTACCTGGTGAGTAATTTTTGCATACCGCTGACCTTCATATTAGCATATTTTTTTTAAGTACTCACAACACTAATTGGTACGTGAAGACATAAATCTGAACGATATACATGGTCTAATTTTAAGAAAAATTTTCCAGATTAGTTCAAAAATCCATCTTCTATTATCATAGCTATAAAATCAGCATTAGGTTAAAATGAGTCAAAAATTACATTCATATTACTGGGGTAAATTAGCATAGAACAAGCTATGTTGATAATAAATTTATAAATTTGTATTTTTAAAAATTTACAAATAAAATAACAGGGAAAGTAATCTCTATAAGTAGACATTTTAGTCTGCTCTAACACTTCTCGGAAGAACCCAACCTCCCCAATTTGTCCTCAGCCCCAGTGAGTAAGTATTCAGATTATTAGATCACAAACTATGTTGACCCTTGCCAGCCACTCAGCACTTTCTTCTTACACTGCCTCTTATCTCCAAGTTTCACTGCTTCTCTGAACCACCACTCCATGCAGCAGAAGAGATTGAACAAAGCAGCAAGGGTTAGAGGGCAATGACTTGAGGGAATGTAGAGTACATCATTGAAATGCTAACTATGCTGCTTCTAAGTAGGGCAAAAAAAGAAACCAGCCACTCATTTATTTAAGAAACATTGACATGAATTGCACTAACATGGATGGAGTTAGAGTATTATGTTAAGTGAAATCAGTCAATCAAAGAAAGACAAATACCATATGATTTCACTCATATGTAGAATTAAAAAAACAAAACAGTGAGGAAAGGGGGAGAAAAGAGAGAGACTAACCAAGGAACAGCCTCTTGACTATAGAGACCAGATAGAGACCCATCTCCCCACCCACCTCCCCTCTAGTAACCATCGCTTTGTTCTCTATAGTCTGTGAGACCGGATAAACACCGAGTGTTGTATGGAAGTGTTGAATCCCTACATTGTACACTTGAAACTAATATAACACTATGTTAAACTAACTGGAATTAAAAACTTCAAAAAAAAAAACCATTAACACTAATTAACTAATGGTCATACGCAAGTTGCTCTAGCAGATGCTGGGAGACTGAAAGGAGATTTAGGGAGAAGGATTCCAAGTTCCGTGATAGTGATGCGGACAACACCAAGGAAATGAAAAGTAGACAGACAAAGATGGCAACAGAGCATGTGGAAATGCCAAAAGGAGCCTCAGGGAGATTGATTCACTTCCCGCATTTTCCATATTAAGTATACAGAAAATAATGGGTATCATAGACTTAGTTCTTGAGGTTTGATTTTTGGTGTGTCTAGAACAAACCATGGGAAATTTGGTGAATGCTGCATCTGTGGGTCTTCAAGAAGCAGAAACCTCTCCATGTGGCCCCAGAACC
The DNA here is from genome assembly GCF_964662115.1 of Mustela nivalis. Taxonomy (NCBI): domain Eukaryota; kingdom Metazoa; phylum Chordata; class Mammalia; order Carnivora; family Mustelidae; genus Mustela; species Mustela nivalis. Next base: position 19,045,727 of record NC_139039.1, on the reverse strand, counting down.
AAGAAGTCAGAAAGGGAGAAAAATGTTACTCTTAAAACCCTATGTAATTACAGATGGATGAACACCTAGATTTGTACTACATCAGCCTTTGTCCAATGGGTTGACCAATGGCGATTTTTCTCCAGTGTTTGTGAGTCCTTGATGGAAAATAAGTAGAAGAACAGAACTCTGGTCATCATCAAGCAAAATATCAGACAGTAGGGTTAAGATCTAGTGCCCTGGGGCACCTGGGTGGCTCAGTGGGTTAAGCCGCTGCCTTCGGCTCAGGTCATGATCTCAGGGTCCTGGGATCGAGTCCCACATCGGGCTCTCTGCTCAGCAGGGGCCCTGCTTCCCTTCCTCTCTCTCTGTGATCTCTTCCCTTCCTCTCTCCTACTGTGATCTCTCTCTGTCAAATAAATAAATAAAATCTTAAAAAAAAAAAAAAAAAGATCTAGTGCCCTGCATATTCATCGGTCTACTTCTCCCCTTGCTAAGGCACAATATAGTTATCCTCATTTTATCATTAGTGTCTCATTTTTCAGGGGCTTTTACCTCGTAAAAATGGGAGATATGACTGTATGCATCATTATTTAATTTTCCTCTTCTTCATGGGGACACAGGAGATTGTACTTTTCAGCCCTGTTACTGTTGGTTGGGTCCATGTGGCTATTTCTGTCCAGTGGGTTGTGAGAAGTAACATGTATCATTTTGCCAGCGAGGTCTTTCAGCTTCCTCTGTCCTGTCTTTTTTTTTTTTTTTTTTTAAGCTTTATTTATTCTAGAGAGCTAGAGCATGTACCAGTAGGGGGAGGGGCCAAGGGAAAAGGACAGAGAGAATCTCAAGCAGACTCCCCACTGAGCATGGAGCCCCATGTAGGGTTCAAACCCATGACCCTGAGATCCTGACCTGAGCTGAAATCTAAAGGTGGACACTTAACCAACTGAGCCTCCCAGATGCCCCTTCTTCCCTGTCTTGATATTTGGGGATCACATCTCAAGATTATAGAGAAAATTATGATGGAAAATATACTCTAAATATAGGGTGTGACTGAAACCCGAAGCTATTCAGCATTAGATTGAAATGAAGAGACTGTTTGCCCAAGGCATTACTCGGAGAGCAGTTACTCTCAAGAGCTACAGCCAATACTTTTGAGTGAAAAGAACACATTTTTTTGTGGTCATGGTTGTTGCATGAAGCCTCGGAGATTTAAGCATTTATGTTTTGTACCTAGACTAGCCTATCCTGACATTACAGAGAGAGTCAGCATAATATCCTGTCTCTACCTTCTGTGTTTCTGAGATTTTTAAAGGGGGTTGAAAACGTCCTTAAAGAGCTCTGAAGACATACGTCAGATGCCAAGACCTAAAGTACGCTACGATATATTATCAAACTTCTGGGGAACATCTTCAGAAATCTTTATCACATAGATATTCTAATTGTAAATAATATGGCTATAGGAATTTTTAAACAAAAACTTGATATTAACTGGGAACTTTCCCAAAATCTTGTGATCTTCAGTGGCCTGAGGAGATTTGGCTACTTATCAAATACTTGCAAGACTTTTTTTTTTTTTTTCCAGAATACTTACATTTCTCCTGAGGCAACTAAAACTTCTGATTTGACAGTGAAAACCAAAATAATGTTTCCTTGGGGGATAGTACTGTTAATGATTACAAATTCAATGCAGTTCTCTTCAGCACTATCAGACCTCCATGGTCCGTGTCATGTGTGGAGGAGGGCATAGTCTCAGAGATATTAGATACCCAGTGTAACAGAAACAGAGCTGTAGTGGGGGTTTTACCTGCAGAAAAAAACATAGCGTCCTCCCCTTCCAGATTTTGATCCACTGGATGATGCAAACTATCGACGCCTTCTTTGGCCTCGCCCTGTGCCAGGTGAAGAGAGTGAGCGCCCTTTCTCTAGGAACTAAGAAGGAAATTGGAGAGCTCATAAAAACGGCACCTACTCTGTGAACAGGCAAGGTTTTAAAATAGTCTCTTACATTTTCTTCTCCTTCCAAGAAGGCACATGGCTCAAATCCAAGTCTGTCCTCAGACCACTTAGGACTGTGTATTGCCTTTCCACGGACATCCCTTGGACTGTCACTTTGATGCGAATAATTCCCGTATCAGTATTTTTAAACCTCAATTCTCTCTCTGCCTCATGTATTACGTTTCTACACACTCACGGAGTGCCTCCCCCCAGAGGTTTCACCAATGCCACAAACTAGATGTGGTTGAGAACATGGGCTCTCGAGGTGGACAGGCCTATTTTCCTATCGCAGCTCTGGCCTGTATAGGCTGTGTGACCTTAAGTCAGTTTTCTAAACATTCTGGGCCTTAGGCTTCTCAGCTGTAGGATGGGCATAATAATAAAAGCTGTGTTACTTTGTGTCTCAGGCTAAGGAATAGATCTCTCTCTATATATGAATGTTTATTGTATCCACTATATCTTTATATGCCTTAAATGGTTCAAAATTTTAAAAAATCAATTGCAAAAAAAATAGTAGATAATTAACCTCCTTCTCAGGATGGATTGGGCACATATTTTGCAACAAATACTTTTCGAGGGCTCACCTTGTGCCAAGAACTGGGGATAAAAATATGAACCAAAGCAGTTAGAGCCCCTGCCCTCAAGATGCTTCAGCTTAATAATACCAGCTACTTTATTATTTTCTACCTAATACCAGACCCACCTCTTGACCTCAGAATTTCTTGTGTTGGTCCCAATCACTCAAGCTCAAAATCTCGGGGTTGTTTTGGCTTCTGCCTGTCTCTGGCCCCCATGTGCAGACCTAAGGAGAGTGCCTCCGCTACAGGCACTTCTTCAGTGGATCCCTCCACGTTCTTGAATCTCTAGTCATGACTCTAATTCAGGTCTCACTGCTTTGTCCTGGCTGGAATGGTAGGCTCTGCTGCCAGATTCCTCTTTGTAAAAAGCCACTTCAGTCATGGCCCTCTTCAGCTGACAAGCCTTCAAGGAGTTCCCGGCTGCCTTCTGAATTCAACACCATTCCCTTATTCCGTCATTTCAGGCCTGCCACATCGTGCCCTTCTCTTGTACAAACTCAGCAGAACCACTCTGTGGCACTAAGGTGCTCCGCAGATCTTTTTCTGAACGTGTCAATTAGGGGACCAATCACTTTCTGTATCTTGTGCCAGCTTATCTGTCTTTGCTCCTACGGTCCCTGTCTGCCAAATTCTTGGAGGTTTCAAAATGCACTTCAGTTTTCCCTCCAGAGGCAGCACTTCCAAAATAGCTCTTGTCTTTTCAATCCAATAAGCAGAGATTGTCATAAGCAGTTTGTTTTCATCTAGAAGCGGGCTCCTATGTGTCTCTGTCACAACTTGTCCACGGGGGACCTTGACTGGTCGCCTCTCCCAGGAGCACCATGCTGGCCTACTGCACTGACAACATCGTGCTGATTAGACCCGATAAGCAGAAAATAGCAGGTGCCCTAGACGCCCAAGCAAAGCACTCACGTGTGAGGTTAGGCGTACGTTCTAGGAAAACTCAGGGGCCTGCCACCTCGGTGACGTTTCTGGAGAGATGCTATAGTCTGGGACATAGCTTTAGCTTTCCAGAAGTTGAAATAGCTTCTCCAGTGTGAAAGGCATCTTGCTTTACTTTGCACCCCAAACACTTCTCGCTCTAACCTGTTACTGACCTGCCAGCTCTGAGTGGGGCCATCCAGCTGGTTTGGGTGGTAGTGGAAACACATCCACCGCGATGGCCTTTGACCCCAGCAGATATAGATGTGATCAAGGCATCTGCAACAGCAGATGGGGGTTGGTGCAGAGCCTCTGCAAGCTGCAGTTGAGGAACCTTATGTGATCCCTTGCATGGCCCACCACAGTGCCTTTGTGCTCATTTTAAAAAGTTTCATTTATTTTTAAATCTGGTAAAATATACATAACTCAAAATTTACAATCTTAACCGTTTTTAAGTGTACAGTTTAGTGGCATTAAGTGCATTCATATTGTTGTACAATCATCACTACTAACCATTTCTAGAACTCTTTATCTGTGAAACTAAAACCCCATACCCATAAAACAGTAACTTCCTGTCCAGCCCCCAGGCCTCCAGCCACAAAGGGTGGAGGGGAGGGCACTTGTTCCAGTGGGCAGAGCTCTGTGCAGTTTTCCTGGGAACTTCATATGCCTCAAAGGATAGATGGCTAGGTGTACAGATCTATGCCAGTTTAAGGCCTGTGACCACCAATTTGCTCAAATGTCAGGAACTTGAAAAAAAAATGAAGACTGGCAATGAGAACTAAGGAAATATTTATGGACTGATGTCTCCGAATGAGCCCAAACTATGAAAATATTACTGTTCTATATAAATAGTATAGGACATCTGATTCAGTGACACTGTGACATTGTCAATAATTATATGGACAGGTTGATCCATTTCATTTGTTGTCAGTCATTCAAGACCTTCCCAACCTTGGCAGAGCCCACTGTACAGACTCCTGTATGAGTGACCATCATATACAATCATCAAGGTTGTATATGAATTCCGCAGCGTGGCCTTCCCTCACTGATTCTGATGTGAGTACCACCACCGCTGGGTGCCAAGTCTGCCCACAGGGAGACCGAGGCTCAACCCCTCCCTTCTGTCACCCTGTGCGACACCATCCCTATTGGCACAGCCTGCCAGTTTAAAGTTGTCATAGGTTGATTATAGTGAACCCCTCCCACTACGGAAGGAGCAGGTATTATTTCCTCAATAGAATAAATTTAGTTTAAATATGAATTCGTCTTTCCTCCCCATAATACCTCTGTCAGCACCTTATCATTGGGCTTACTTCATGCTTACTCACTCTCACAGTATCCCGCAAATTATCCCTTTGCACCAAAAAAAAAAAAAAAAGTGTTACGCAAAAATAAGAAATGGGTGAAAGTCCATAGGATTCATTGGTCTTGTCATAAATGCATTTACTCAGAAGCTGTTAGTCTCATAAATTCATAGGATGACCTATTAAAGACTCTGTTATGACACCAACTAAGAGGTAAATTCCTCCAAATAGTGGGGGGATGTCCTACAAGATGGAGTGTATGCTCTGAATGAATTTCCAGTATTATAGTCTGTTTCCCATAGGTAGACGATATGAGTTCAGGAAACCGGGGGTGGAAATGGGAATAGCACCTCTTATTATGAAACCTCTTCAAGCACTTACTATTTGTTGCTCCCTGACTCTAAATGCTTCCACTGGGGGGCACAACAATGGTTTTATTGAACTGGAAATTGAGATTGCTGTGATGCTTCTCATGCCATTAAACCAAGAGCAAACCAAAAAAGAGAGATGTCATTAGCCATGGAGATTGGTCCAAAGTATCCAGAGGGAAACAGGGTTGCTGTGATGGGGGGATATGCTTTTCATTTTTACCCCATTTTCAGTTGTACACTCAGTTGGGTACCTTTGCGGGGTAGGTTGGTACTCAGCCTGCATCATAGGCTTCCCCAATTCTTCAGACATTAGCAAATATCTGTCCAAAGTTCAAGTTTTTATAAATTCAGGAAGCTCTTCAGCTCTTATGGAAAAAATCATATTCCAATGGACCCCCCACGGGACCAGATTTGCCTCACCTAACAGTCTGGAAATATCTGGGTCCCAGTTCCAGTCCAGCCAGAATTCCTGGTCACATTTTGATTAGTGAAACATTAGAAACAACAAATAACAAGAATAAATAGAATTATTAAATAAAATGTTGTGTGGCCATATATTAAATACTGTATGAGTTTAAAATCTTTTTTTTCAAAGAATACTTAATGATAGGAAAATGCTTCTGGCAAAATTTTAAGCCCAGAAACCAGCTAAAAAACTATATATACAGTATGATATGAGTTGTGCTTCAAAATCCATGTGTGCCTGTGTGTGTATGTGTCAAAGTAAAGAGAAAGAAAATGGAAAAAAGAAAAATACAGATATAGCAGTTCCATCTGGGTAGTGGGTTTGTGGGTGATCCTAATTTTTAAAAAATATTTTATAAAACTGTTGCAGCCACTATGGAGAACTGTTTGGAGGTTCTTCAAAAAGTTAAAAATAGGGGCGCCTGGGTGGCTCAGTGGGTTAAAGCCTCTGCCTTTGGCTCAGGTCATGATCTCAGGGTCCTGAAATAGAGCCCCGCATTGGGCTCTCTGCTCAGTGGGGAGCCTGCTTTCCTCCTCTCTCTCTCTGCCTGCCTCTCTGCCTACTTGTGATTTCTCTCTGTGAAATAGATAAATAAATTCTTAAAAAAAAAAAAACTTAAAAATAGAGCTACCCCACAATCCAGCAAATGCACTATTAGGTATTTACACAAAGGCTACAAAAATATAGATTCTAAGGGATTCATGCATGCTGATGTTTATAGCAGTGTTATCAGCAATAGCTAAACTATGGAGGGAGCCCAAATGTCTACCAACTGATGAATGGGTAAAGAGGTGGCACGCATGTGTATATTATATATAATGAAATATTGCTCAACCAACAAAAAATGGAAATCTTGCTACTTGCAATGAGTGGATGCAGCTAGACTGTATAATGCTAAGTGAAATAAGTCAGAGAAAGAAAAATACCATATGATCTCACTCATATGTGGAATTTAAGAAAGAAAACAGATGAGCATATGGGAAGGCGTGGGGAGAAAGGAGAGAGGAAACAAGCCATAAGAGACTCTTAACGATAGAGAACAGACTAAGGGTTGATGCAGGGAGATGGTTGGGGGGTGGGCTAGGTGGGTGATGGATATTAAGGAAGGCGCTTGTTGTGATGAGCACTAGGTGTTGTCTGTAAGTGATGAATCACTGAATTCTACTCCTGATACCAATATCCCACTGTATGTTAACTAAAATTTAAATTTTAAAAAATATTTTACAAATATTCATGTGCATATTTTCACAATCGTAAAGAACATGATTTTTAAAAGGTCATTTCAAATCAATAATCAATAATTGTGACATAGTGTTGTGACTCAAAGCAAATATTTTTGTAGAGAGTAAGCTCTATTTTGTGTTTTCTTTTTTTTTTTTAAACAAAACATAAGTTGGATATTAAGGAGTTGAGAGAACTTCTAAGTTCCTAAAATTTCAATTCAAAAATAATCTTTCTGAAAAGTAATCCTTTTTTCCAGATAAAAGCAGGCTTATTCTCCATGAGGAAACAATAAAAGCAAAGATCCCAAATGTAAAACAATAGCTGGAAAAAGAGAAGAGGAGGGTACTCCCTCTTGAGTTGTCAGGATCTTGGCAGTGTGTTTTTACAACCAAAAAGAAAAAAAAAGAAAAAAAATTTTCTATGAAGTACATTCAAGTTTGTGGGAATGTTCTGTGGTGCTTTAAAGCCAAGGTTCTGTAAAAATGACTTAATTCATCTCTAACTTTTAGTAAAAATCTGAAATGTACCTTTGATGTTTGGGCCATGGGATTTACATAATTAATACAACTGACCTTAATCTCCCTCTTCTTTTTATTTAGCTACAGATGCTAAATACTGGCAAAATGTGTATGAACTGGGAACTTAAAACCAGGCCCACTCAAGATTGTTAATAAACAAATGTAAGAGTTGTTCTTGGGCTGCCTTACGGTTTCTTGTGGAGATGATGAGTAATTTTGAATGATGGCTCTACAAGGAAATTCTTCTCTTCTTTGGCAGAGAGTACATTTTTGTAAACAAAAGCAGTGGGTTTGTTTAAAATGATGAACTAACAAGATTTTGATCTGTACCTGCCTTGCTGAGAACCATCTATGTTCCCATTTAGATCTGGCAGTCATTACAGACTGCCTCGCCACTGCACAGAACAGCTCGAACATAACACAGGATGGGAATCCCATGATTTTCAGGCAGAACCACAGATCAAGTTTATTTTCAGTGTTTTGTCCGTGGATCATTCTACCATCTTGCAGGGAGTCTCCTTGGATAGTCGCTGATTGATAAATGAATTCTAGTCCAGAAGTCATCTGGTAAGTAGACTGGGTAGTACTGAGTCTTCACAAATAATGACTAAATTTCTGGGCCATCCCTTAGAAGGTGATCCCAACAATGGTACTAATTATGTGTACACTGTACTGAGCTTCTATTTCTAACACGATGTCTGCATCTAACATGATGTCTACTTCATGGCTTGACCATGCAGTTTAGAAACAGGCCTCCCTTAGAAGCAGAAGGGGGCACCTCACAAGCCAGGAATAGTAGTGCCGGCGGCCTTCAGTGAGAGGGGTGTCAACACAAGTCACTTCTCGTGAGGACCAGTATCTCAATTCTTTCTCATTTAGCTTGCTAGGTTAAAGAATATCTGGAGAGCCCATGGTCTTGCAGGCTATGAAACAATATTCTAAAAGGATGTAAGGTTACATATATATAACCATGTATGTGACTGTTTTTGCAGTCATATGTAGAATATTTCAACCCGATAAAGTGTCAGTAAAAGATCCACTTCGTAGCTTCAGTTCATCCATACCTAAATTTTATGGTAATATTTTTTTAAGATTTTATTTATTTATTTGACAGACAGAGATCACAAGCAGGCAGAGAGGCAGGCAGAGAGAGAGGAGGGGAAGCGGGCTCCCTGCTGAGCAGAGAGCCCGATGCAGGCTCAATCCTAGGACTCTGGGCTTTAACCCACTGAGCCCCCCAGGTGTCCCAGAATTTTATGGTAATATTAATGAGCATTTGTTCATTCATTTTGGTCTTGGGAACAGTAAGCAGAGAATTTATAGAGGGAGATGTTTGAATAGAGATAGTTCTATTATTTTTTTTTTTAAGTTGAGAAAAACTGATCTTAATCTATTTTAACCCACAATATCCTGGTCCAGCTTTGAAAGCATTGCTTAAACGCTAAAAGTTTTGAATTAAAGAATACAAGAAAGCAGGGAGGGGTGGGGATGTCTAAACAATGACTCCCCGTGACCTTCTATTTAGTGACCCATCTTTGTATGTCCACTATCCCTGAAAAACAAAGCAGGACAATAGACTCACAAGAAACTAAAAATAGAGCTTCCATCACTACAAAGCCTAAAAATATTACAAAATGTGGGGTGCCTAGGTGGCTCGGTCAGTTAAGCAATCCAACTCTTGGTTTTGGCTCGGGTTGTGATCTCAGGGTCATGAGATAGAGCCCCACGTGGGGCTCCTTGCTCTGCAGGGAGTCTGCTTGGGATTCTTTCTCTCCCTTTCCCTCTCCCCCTCCCCACACTTGCATGCGCAAGCATGCTCTCTCCCTCTCTCTCAAATAAATAAAAAATACATTAAAAAATTAAAAAATTCCCTGTCGTGCTATAAATTGATATTTGTCTCTTTAAGGAGACATAATGCATACCCAAAACACCAAAAAATAGGGCAAATACATAGAGACAAAAGAAGACTTTTCTAAAGTAATTTTATATCTCAGTTCTCTTAGGTAAGTTACCTGAGGTGGCATTGACATGAAACAAAACATTTGTTTTAATGTTAGGAGGAGAAGCCAGCTAGAAAACAAACTGCCTAGGATCTAGCAGGAGAATGTGACAGTGTTCACTGACTGCATTAAAATATTTACTGCGTGAAAACTGGACACCTGAAGCCTTTGGGCTTTGGAAGAGGAAGCCGCCATAAGCCACAGGGCCGACAGCAGCTCTGGGAACTTCCCTGAGCCTCTGGATCCCTGCAGTGTTTTCGATGTTAATTCCTGATCCTTAAGTTTAAAGATTTTTCCATGGCCACCATTAGTACACTTCAACTATCAGTCGTGAACTTCAACAATCTATTTCTAGCGTTTTGTACATTTTGAAAAACTTTCCCTCATAATTTTGACAGACTTTGTTCAAAAATACTTGTTTATAACTAAAGGTAAACACCTATCATGACTAATTATTTACATCTGCTACACTTGCCATGTCACTGGCGTCCTATTACTAATTATTTATAATAATGGCAAGATGTAATAAAAAAAAAAAAGCAGCTTAGCTTAAAGTAGTGTGTGGACTGCCCAGTACTTTATGAGACACCTTTGAATGTGTGTTCATTCTCTCATAAGTAGAAGTTCAGAGTCTGAAAATTGGGGTCATCATTATGGACTAGATAAAAGTGCACAGTGTTTTAAAGTCATGTAGGTTGTTAGTCCTTTACCTCATCCTTCAAGCGACACCTTTTCTGAAAAAAAAATTAATATCAAATGACTAGAATACAATGGAGAGTGAAAAACCTTTTGATAGAAATCTATCTCTATAAATAGAAGCTATAAAAATACACACACACACACACACACACAGTGTTCATTGTGCCAAAAAGGGTCATTTCCTACAAACCAGATTGTAGCTAAGTATGCACAGCACCGCTGAGATGAATACTTTTCTCAAGTTTTCTCTCCCATGACATAATGAGAGACACTACCCAGGAAAATGGCTTTATTTTCATCTTTTTCAGCTTAGAAAAAAATGATGAACTTTCATTTACCATTAGAAACTCTAAACCCAAAGCTCATAGTGAGTGCTTTGTGTTAATTATTTTTGCTTAATTTACTTTTGCTTCATTTCACTGTGTTGAGAGGCATGCTACATTTTTCATTAATGGTATTTTGGGTGGGGCAATTAATTCGGAGTGCAAAACTGACCCACAAATTGCAGGGTATGTATTGTCCTTGATCTCTGGACACCAAATGCCAGTGGAATCCCCCTTGGGACAAGCAAAAATAGTCCCTCCCTTAAGCCATCCTTAAATGCCCCCTGGTTCCAAAGGCCCATCCAGGTTAAGAACCGCAGTAGGGAATTCACACTTACTTTCACAGATGTCAGCTAAAGTTGAAGGGGAAGAACATGGAATTGGTGATAGACAAAGTAGAAAAGTAATAAGACTAACAACTACTATTAATTGAATACTTTCTGCATGCCAGAGTTCATAACAGACTATAAGGAGAGGAAGAAACAAAACTTAAACATTAAACAACTAATTCAAATCACAGAAGCGTCAAGGTGGTGCCAAAATCTGAACTCATGATTATCTTACCCCATATCTTAAGCTCTTGTTCAGCAAACCAGCTAGCTTACTCTTTTAAGTTCATTAAACTAAGTCAACTTACCTTCAGACAGCTCCATCAGTTTGACCAAAAACCAGATTTTGTGCAAAGCTAATACACTCATTTATACATCTACACAGTATACCTTGAGCGAAGCTGGTTTTTCTCAGCCTGAGCCACAGACTTCTTTTTAATAATTAGGTAGAGTTTATACAGTTCGTAGGTGGATATGGATGGCAATACCTCTGAAAATTCTTACTAAATCCTCAAAATTTATATTGAGACTAATTGAATTCATCGTCTATAAAGTAACAAGAGTATAACCAAGAAGTCTCTGAGTCTTTCTAGCCTATGGATTTGTCTTCCACTGGCTTATTGTCTCCACTTGCTCAGACAGAAATTCCTGTCTCCAGAAATGTTCCCGTCAGGCATGTGAAGGCATTCCTAAAGGCTTGCTCAGATATGCCCAGGAACACCTGTTCTCCTCAAGCTGGTCTCCAGTCTCTGTCATGAAAACCCCAGCTGGGGGTACCTCATCCATTTCCACTGAAGTCTTCAATGAGGGGGTGAACATCCATGCCAAGAGAGTTGTTTTCTGACACCTCCAGGCTGACTGTTTTGACCTCTCAGAGCCATACTGGATTTCCCACAGAGGTAGGGGGGATACTTTTCTTCTCAACTCTGGGCCACATTTTCCTGAGCCACAAAGTGCCTCTGCTTGAGCCCAGAGTCCACAGTATTTCTCATGAAGTTTCTTTAGTTTGGGCCTCACCCAGTTTTACATTGGTGCTCAAACCTGATGGGGAGCAAACACTATTACGGCAGTTATGCTTCCCACTGTCCTTGTCTCTAAAGAAGATATAAGCGAAACTCCTAATTTTGGCAGTTAATTGTATGTGTCAACTTAACTAGGCTAAGGTGCCCAGTTGTTTGGTGAAAAATCAGTCTCAATGTTGCTGTGAAGGTAATTTTGACATGTGATTAACATTTACATAAGTAGGTTTTTTTTTTAAAAAAAAAAGATTTTATTTATTTATTTGACAGAGAGAAATCACAAGTAGACGGAGAGGCAGGCAGAGAGAGAGGAAGGGAAGCAGGCTCCCTGCTGAGCAGAGAGCCCGATGCGGGACTCGATCCCAGGACCCTGAGATCATGACCTGAGCCGAAGGCAGCAGCCCAACCCACTGAGCCACCCAGGTGCCCCTAAGTAGGTTTTGATTAAAGCAGATTATTCTCTGTAATGTGGGTGGGCCTCATCCAATCATTTGAAGGCCTTGGGAGAAAAGACAGGGATCGCTGAAGAGGAAGGAATTCTGCCTCCAGACTTTGCAATCAAGAATTTGCAATCAGACTTTGCAATCAAGCAACATTCACTCCTGCTGGAATTTACCATCTCAAGCTCTGACAATTACATGAGCCAATTCCTCAAAACAAATCTATCTAGATCTAGACATAAATATAAAGAGTAGGTAGGTATAGATATAGACAGAGATTTATGGATGTAGAATAGATATATAGAATATATATAGGATAACAGGATAATACAATTATATATATATACACACACACACATATGTATATAGGATATATATACTATATGTATTTACTATAATCTTATATATGTTATATATAACATATCATATGATATAATCTATCTCCTAATATATTATATATATTATAATATATATATTATATATCTCCTATTGGTCATATAAAATATATATATTATATATATATATATAAAATATATTTCCTATTGGTTCTATTTCTCAGGAGAACCCTGACTAATAAAATACACTTATCACATCCTCTTTCAGACAGTCTAAAAGTACTCAATTGTAGCGACTCATATAAACAGATGCTCAGAGACACGACCTGCTTGCAAGGTCAGCAACCAGACACTGATCGATTACCCTTCTGAGGTCCTCTGGAACACCACTTTTTATTGTCAGTAACGATTTATACAAGATAGAAGGTGGGTTAGAAGATCAGTCTCAGTTTCTCTCACTTAGGAATTGAACAAGTGTTGCTGAGGGAACGCCCACCGTGCCAGTCTCGTCTTGTGCTCCTTCCTTATATAGTTGGCACCAGGACATCGGCTTCAACAACATTTCCACCACCACAGTTTCTACTTCTACCACTACTACTACCATTAGCTAACATCCAATGACCATTTCTTCTTTAACCCAGATGTCAGCTGCATTATACTCACTCTGTGAGATAAAATTGGCTTGAATCCACAGTCAATACCTCATGAAAATCCAAAGTTATGCAGATTTTTAGATGAGAAGGAAAGTCAACACAGGCTCTGGGGTCCTGTTGCCTTTCTTCCATGGTGTGTCTTCTTAGACTTACTCAGCTTTTTTCTCTATGTCTACCTAAAACAACCAGACCAGTATTATGTATAATGCTGATCATTTTTAAGGATTTTTGTAGTTGCTTAAAGTCACAGCACTCAATAGTACTATCAATCTGAAAGAGCACATTAGTGTAGTGGATAATACTTGAAATATTAATTGAAGTTCCCTCTCCCTACATTTTCTTTTATCATTATCTTTCCTCTACGACTCAAGTGAATTATAACATGTTTCATTTACACTTAAGAAGTCTAGTATGAACTAGAACCAAAAAGCCTTTGAGTAGCAGAAGACTGAGCTGAGAGCCACAAACCTGGGAAAAAAAAAAATCTTGTGAGTTTAAAATTTAGCTTTAATTATCAAGAGTCAAAGCCAGAAGGAAGAAGACACCAGGTTTATCCTCAAACAATAAACAAGGAAAAGAAGGATGAAGAGCCCATGTCCAGCCACACAAGAAGAGGATAAAAGACTTTTCTTGGCTGGGGGAACAGAATTCAAAGAGGAGAGAAAGCAAGAGAGGGAGTTTGTGTCTAGCCCTACTCCTGACCCGGGCTGAGTCCAGGTAGGGAAGGCAACTGGAAATCCAAAGCAGGAAAGGACCTAGGCCTTTGTTCTTAGAGCCTCACCTGGGAAAGCTGCAGGCTTTCTCAGTATCCATCCTGGCATCAGGAAAATCTGAGAGCTGTGCCCAGACATGTGGTCTAAGGCAACCTCGTGCATCCTGATGGTGATATGGGAAGAGCAGCAGAAAGTTACTGTGGCCCTGACAGGGTGATGGAGAGGGTACCCAGGTCAGTGGACATGGAGGGAACTGGAATCTATGCCCTAGTGACCAGGACCAAGAGTGACCCGCAATGAACAGATAATCAGAAGGGTTATCAGGAGGACAGGGCTTCTTTGGGGACATTGGGATACCACGCATTGAGACGCTGGTGGGATAAGCTGCAGCTCAGCAGCTGCATGAAATGGACCCAGGATGACTGAGTACCTAGCACCCTCTTCCCCTGACCGGGATGATAGTTAAATTCCCTTCTTTCTGGGACCTATGTCACCTGCTGGGCAGAAAGGAGGAGAGCGTTGAGGGACAATGAGAATGATTGAGAAGGTAATAGTCATAATCCACAGAGTTTCACACCCTGAGGATCTGAGCTAACCTTGAATCAAGATTACTCTTGTCACCACCCTTTACATTTAGTTTAATATTAGAGAAATGAAGAAAGATACAATTTTGCCTACCTGTTCAATATATGGGGAAGGTCTATAAATTTTTCATTTAAAATATCTGTCCTTTCTGCTGTTGAAGCACTGCTGCACTCAACATGGGAGGTTTCTCACCGGCCCTTCAACCAGTCCTCTTTCTCTTGGGTTTTCTCCACTAGCACACACTTCTCCGTGCCTTTCCCGCCATGATTGCCTTGCGAACGTCAAACTCTGTTTCTGTAATCTGCAAAGCAATTCAGCACTCCCCAGCTCTGATTCTAACCACATACCAACCAGTTAGATCTTCAGCAGCTCGAAGCACCTTTCCATGGAACAGAATCTGACCTTTGAAGTCACTTCGGGTAGGTGTGGCATCTTTCTCCTTTTACATCTATGTACCCGTTGTGTTTTGTACTTCGCCTTACACTAATGCATATAAGAAAACTGATAGAGGCTCAGAAAGAAAATGAAAAGAGGCATAGATCAGAAATTTTGCAGGTAGTACTCAGACCCCAGGCCCCCTAACCCCAAATCATGTACTAATAGACACTGTCTTGCAAAAATTCCTAGTTTTGCTTGTGGGCTTGCATGATGTCCTTGAAAGTTACATCTTGATCATTCTTTTCTTTTGAGGGTTTGGATTCCTTCCAATCTACTTCTCTGGGTTTACTGGTTAATAAAATGGCTGATGGCTGATGGCTCTGTCTCTCCAACTCAAGACCTCATTATCTGCCTTCTCACTTTGGCAAGTTGCTCGGTAGTAACATCATCAGACGCACTGCCTTCTGAGGCCTGAGGGAATCGTTTAAATCCCCTTTGATGAGAATAGTCATTTCCTGCCCCGAGTTTCAACTGAAATTTGATCATGAACATTTCCTGTATATCTCTTGGGAAACAGTAGCTAATGGGTGGTATTATTGCTCAATCCCTTTATGTCTCCTTTGTGGACTACCAGGGTCAGGCAGAGCAGTGTTCCTGTCACCTCCTTTGGGGAAAATGACTCCAAAGGGGAATTGATTTACACTAGTTCCCAACCATTGTTCTCACAAAATGGAGTGGGAGAAAGAGAGCTGTGTATACAGGTGGAGCCACGCAAAATACTTTGCCCTAAACTGAAAATGTATGTGATTGGAAATGCCTAACAGCTCATGAAAAGTAGACCCTTCGGACATTTTTGCATCTCTACAGAGGACTGAAGAAAAGAACACATTGCATATAACCTTGGAAAACCAATTATCATTACAAATTTTGTCTGCTTTAAGGTTATATCACTCTAAAACATTTATCAGTTTTTTGAGATTTATTGAAAATAATCATAGCTGGGAAAACAACTAATCTTTTGTGAGTTAGTAAGCTGTGCTTACAATCACTAAGTAGTCCAGTAAATTAAACTCAAATCCAAATTGATACATTTCTCGGTTTTAAAAGCCCTATTTATCCCAGGTAGGTAGGTTGGTTTAACAATCCAAAGTCAATGTAACTCACCATATTAATAGACAGAAAGACTCTACTATATTATCGTCTCAACAGATGAAGCAAAATTATTTGGCAAAATCTGACATTTATTCCTAATTAAAAGAACAAGAATACAAGGAAACTTCCTCCACATGAAAAAGGGCATTTACAAAAACAAACAAACAAACAAACAAACAAGCAAAATAAAACCCAAAAACTATGGCTAACATCAAACTCAAAGATGAAAGAATGAAGACTTTCTCTTTAAGATCAGAAGAAGTCAAGGATGTCCACCCACCGCTGTTACTCAACATTATACTAGAGTTTCTAACTGGAGCTATAAGGCAAGGACAGGAATTTAAAGATTGAAAAGGAAGAACTTAAGTTGATCTTTATTTGCAATCAGTATGATTTTATACACAGAAAATGCCATGGAATCTACAAAAAAGGTATTAGGCTAACAAACTTATCAAAGATACATGATGCAGAGTGCCTGCCTCACTCACTTGGAAGAGCATCTGACTCTTGATCTTGGGGCCGTGAGTTCAAGCCCCACACTGGATGTAGATATTACTTAGATAATTAAACAAAAAAAAAGAATATAGGATACAAGATCAATACAAAAATTAATTATATTTCTATATGTCAACAAGTAATAATAGGAAAATTAAAATAATACCATTTACGATAAAATTTTAAAATGTGAAATAAGCATAAATCTAACAAAAAAAAAGTGTAACCCCTGTATACTGTAAAGTTCAAACGTTGCTGAGAGAAATTAAAGAAGACCTAACTAAATGGGAAGATGTCATGTTTTGGAGGACTCAATATTATTACTATGCTGCTTTGCAAATTTATTTATAGATTTGGTGCGATCCCAGTCAAAATTCCAGCAGGTTGTTTTTGTATAACTGACAAACTGATTTTATAATTCATAGCAAAAGACCTAGAATTGCCAAAACAATTTTGAAAACTAAGAACCAGTTTGGAGGACTTACAGTATCTAACTTGCAAATCATGGAACTGTAGTCATCAAGACAATGTGATATTGGCTTAAGAATAGACAAATAGAGTAAACAAAATATGGAGTCCAGAAATAAACCCACACATGTATGGTCCATTGACTTTCAACAAAAGTACAAAAACAATTCAGTGGAGAAAGATTTGTATTTGCAACAAATGGTGCTAGGAAAATTGGATATCCATGTGCAAAGAAAAAACAATAAAAACAAACAAAATAAAACTGTGATCTTTACTTCTCACCATTCAACTCAAAATGGATCATAGAACTACATAAAAAACCTAAAACTATAAAGCTCCTAAAAGAAAGCATAGGAGAAAACCTTTGTGACCTTGGGCTAAGCAAAATTTTCTTATATAAAACACCAAAAAGACAATCCACTAGAAAAACATCACAAGAGCATCTGGGTGGCTCAGTCATTAGGCATCTGCCTTTGGTTCAGGTCATGATCCCGGGGCCCTGGGATCAAGCCTGGTGTTGGGCTCCCTGCTTAGTGGTGAGTCTGTTTCTCCCTCTCCTTCCACCCTTCAGCCTGCTTGTTCACACTCTCTCTCTGTCAAATAATTAAATAAAATCTTTAAAAACAAATCATAAACTGGGCTTTCTTAAAATCAAGCAACTTTTGCTCTTTGAAGGATGTCATAAGACAATAAAAAAGCAAGTCACTGACGGAAAGAAAATATTTACAAGTCACATACCTGACTTGTATGTAAAGTACTCTCTCAAAACTCTGTAATATGAAAACCATCCCTGCAATTGAAAACAAAAACAGGCAAACAAGACACAGAAGCGACTTAAGTGTCCACCAACAGGTGAATATATGTAACATAATATATAATATATACACATACATATACATATGCAATGGAATATTATTCAGCAACAAAAAGGAAGGAAATCCTGCCATTTGTGACATGGATAGACCTAAAAGGCTCATGACCTGAGCCGAAGGCAGAGGCTTTAACTCCCTGAGCCACCCAGGCGCCCCAGCATGATGTCATTTTATGTGGAATCTAAAAACATGGAACTCATTGAAACAGAGAGTAGGATGGTGATTGCCAGGGACTGAGGAGTGGAGGAAATGCGGAGATGTTGGTCAAAGAGTATCAACTTCTAAATTCGGGGGGATGTACATTAACAATACTGTATTATACAATCAAAATCTATGCTGTGAGCATAGATCTTAATGTTCTCATCATAACAACACAACAAAATGGTAATTATGGGAAGTAAGGAATGTGTTCACTAACCTTATTGTGGTAAACGTTTCACAGTATATACACGTATCAAATCATCTCATTGCACACACCTTAAATTTACACAATGTTGTATGTCAGTTACATTTGAATAAATCTGGAAAACATTTAAAAGTTAAAAATGGACAAAAAATTTAAACAATTTCACCACAGAAACTATGGAAGGCAAATAAGCACATGACAGTATGCGTCTAACATGATCGCTCAAGAGAGAAAGGCGAGTCAAACCATAATGAAATGCTACCTCATACCTATGAGAATGGCTAAAATTGTAAAGATTAATTCTACCACCTTTTGGCAAAGTTGTTGAATGAGTGGAACTCTCATAACGCTGCTGGAGGTAATGAGAAATGATACAAACACCTTGGGAAACAGAGGGCAGTTTTTCCAATAGTTAGACATAGATGTATCCTGTGATTCAGCCATTCCACTCCTAGGTATAAAAAGAAAGAAACAAAAGCATATGTCCACAGAAAGACCTGTACATGAATGCTCATAGCACACTTCTTTGTAATATTCCCAAACTGGAAACAACTCAAATGTTTATTACCAGATAAATATATATAAGTTGTGACAGAGCCATATAACCAATAATGCCCAGCAATGGAAAACAAGAAAGAGCTATTAACTCACATAGCATAGACAAATGTCAAAATACTTAGGCTGAATAAAAGAAGCCAGACATCTCCCTCCATACAGACATGCTGTATAATTCTATTTATATAAAATTCTAGGGAATATGAAGTAATTTATAATGACAGAAAGCAGATCAGTGGTTGTCTGGGGTTTGGGAGAAGGTTATTTGGAAGGTGTAGAGAGAGGAGAGTAGGACTGCCAAGAGCAAAAGGAAAGCTTTGGTGGTGAGTCATTATCTTGATTGTGGTAGTTTCATACATATCAAAACCTATCAACTTGGATATTTGAACACATAGTAGTAGCGCATGTCAGCTGTGCCTCAGCAAAGCTGTTATACAAAAACCTTTTTAAGGATTATAATTTATTCAATTAAGGAAATCTGAATTATTTCTATATCCTATAATTTGAAATTTAAAAATTAGGTGATTTTTGGAAACGCTCCAAGCAGTCACTTCATAAGAACGTTGACACCTCTGAACTGTGCGGCCGAAAAAGTGAAACAAGTGACAGTAAAATCTGTCAAAGGCTCAGTGTGTGATCAAATGAGCTGACATCATTGGTCATACATCATTCTATGTAGAGTGCTGTTGGTGAAGTGTGCAAAGGCCCTGTCTCTAGGGACTCTGATTTGTATGAGCCAGAGTGATTGGGATCCTAGGAGAAACTGATAGAAAAGAACATGGGCTTGGTTAGCTTGGAGTATCAGGATGGAGAATGTCTAGGCACAAGGCTGTCAATAGAAATGTGCCACAGCAGTCTTTGCTCCGAGTGCTCTAGGGGTAGGCTACCGTCCTCACCTACCCCCCTCCCCGCCTCTGCACAGAGCAAGGGACTCTCTCTAACAAAGTGTGTGTTTGCTCGGCTATTCTTTCTAACTTGTGGGAAGACAACCACAGAGCTCTGTACTGGGCACTGAAAAGGCCGTGATGCAGAGATCCCTGTTCTCCTTTTCCTGAGTAGCCAAGAAGAACACAGGGGACCAAGATGTGTGCTCTGGGCCTGATTTTTTTTTTTTAAGATTTTTATTTATTTATTTGACAGAGAGCACAAGTAGGCAGAAAGGCAGGCAGAGAGAGAGAGAGAGAGGAGGAAGCAGGCTCCCCGCTGAGCAGAGAGCCCAATGTGGGGCTCAATCCCAGGACCCCGGAATCATGACCTAAGCCGAAGGCAGAGGCTTTAACCCACTGAGCCACCCAGGTGCCCCTGGGCCTGATTTTTTGTGTATCTGCCAACTTTAGTAAGATCACTGTGCTATAGTCAGTGGTACTGTATTATAAATTTCAAAGCGGCTAAGAGATGAGATCTTAGTTGTTCTCACCACCAAAAAAGAAATAATAATTAAGTAACCTGACAGAGGTATCAGCTAAGGCTAAGATAGTAATCATATTATAATATATAAATGTGTATCAATCAGCATACTGCGTACCTTAAATTTACACAAGGTTATATGTTATTTATATATCAATTTAAAAAAAAATGAAGATTCAGTGTGGTCCCAGCAGAAGTGACCAGGAGCAAATGACTTTGGTTCCGACCAGGCATGCACATAGGGGCTGCATTCAGGGAGAGGCGGTTGGCCAGCAATCAAGATGGTGTTGAGGGGAAACCTTCTACTCAAGGAGGGGAGGAAGCTGGCCGTTCACTAGAGAGAGACACTCTGGTGTCTGACCATGAAAGACTCAAATGTCACACCTGGATGGGAGAGTTACCAATAGCTGCGAAAGAGTATCCAGCTGAACTCATAAAACTGGATTTTAAGTAAAGGAAGGGGGAGGAATCGTGAGCCTTTCTCTGTAGTCTTTTCAGAATGACCTTTTGTCTGTGTAATTCAGTTGCCTTATTGGAGATGTTAGGAATCTGAGCTGCCATACAATTCTAGAAATAAATATTATAGCTGAAACCATCACAAAACTCTAGAATGACCTGTCATGTGGAAAATCATTTTTAACGGTACTGTCCAACGTCTTAGCCACTAGACAGTCACGTGGAAGCATTGAACACGTGAGACAGAGCTAATGGAACTATTACTGGATTTTTAGTTGTATTTAGTTTTAACTAACTTTAAAAAGATTTTATTTATTTGTCAGACGGAGATCACAACTAGGCAAAGAGACAGAGAGAGAGGAGGAAGCAGGCTCCCTGCTGAGCAGGGAGCCCGATGTGGGGCTCGATCATGACCTGAGCCGAAGGCAGAGGCTTTAACCCACTGAGCCACCCAGGTGCCCCTAGTTTTAACTAATTTTAATCTGTACCTGAAACAGTGACTTGTGGCTATTGGCCCCGGTACCAAAGTTTTCTCCAAGCCTGAAACAGTTTGCATTTTAGTTGATGGTATATAATATCACCCTGAGTGAAGTTGAAGAACCTAATTAAATTGCTCTAAAGGAAAATCACAAGAATTTTTGTCCTTTGCATTCGAGACCATCTCAAAAACAGGCACAATTTTTTCTTATTCTTGTGGGATTTTGTGGTAAATACTAAGAAACATTCAGAGAAGACAGCACAGATACTTCTTTTCCTTTTTGAATGGAAACCCATTCATTTCTTCAAGACAAAGATTATTTTCTGTCAACTTCAATGAAGAGAACAGGAAAGCTACAGAAGATCTATGTGACTGTACTTGTCGGCATTCATTCACATTTGCCCTGGTAACCACGGTACGGTTGTTTTTCTAAGTCACTATGAACACTACCCAACCCAGCCCACCCCGTTCATCCCTGCTCTATCCCACCAGCAGAGAGGGAGTGTGGTTTAAGAACTTTCTCATCATCCAGTCAGAACCAGCAAAGTGAAATGAGATTTTTGTGGAGACCATAGGGGAAAAGATGGCTCTTGTCGCCAGGGCTGCTGGGAAGTGAGCATGATGTGAACTGGAAGATTCCGTGTAGAGCCTTGGCGAGTCACCAACAAAAAGGAAGGCAGAACCAAGATAATGATAACTGGTAATGATAAAAACTGATAATGATAATTATCATTATCTGAAAAAGTGAGAAAAACCGGTAATGATAACAAATGATAAGGTTTGAACCCCAACATCCAGTCACAGATGAAGGGTCCCATGGAGATTTCTTTTAATAACAGTTTAATATTTAATATAAGTATAACTCATATATCATACAACTCACATACTTAAAGTAACAACTTAAAGGTTTTTAGTGTATTCACAGAGTTGTATAACCATCACCACAACCAATTTTAGAATATTTCTGTCCCCCACCCGCCGCCTGCCCCAGAGACATGGGCCGTTAGCTCTTATTCCTCCTCCTCTTCTCCCCCCAGCCCCTGGCAACCACTAATCTACTTTCTGTCTCTATGAATTTGTCCCTTCTGGATATTTCAGACAAATATAATCATGCATACAAACATACAGCCTTTTGTGACTGTTTTTTTTTTTCCACCTAACGTAGTATTTCCAAGGTTCATCAAGATTGTAGCATGCATCAGTACCTCAGTCTTTTTTTATTTACAAATAGGAGGTTCTTTTAAAACAGGCTTTTTATTTTGGCATAATTTTAGATTTACAGAAAAGTTGCAAAGATAGGAGAAGGTACATATCACTTACCCTTTCTCCTAGTGTCTCCTAATGTTAACCTATTATGTAACCATGTACATTTTAAGGAATAAACTGTTAACTATAGACTCTATTTTGATTTCAGTTCTTTTTAACAAAATTCCTTTTTTTCCCTGTTTCAGGAAAACCAAATTGTATTTAACTGTAACATCTCCTTAGTTATTCCTCTGGTCTGTAACAATTTTCCCCTGTTTATCATGATTTTGACCCTTTTGAAGTCTTCACTTTTGAAGTGAGGCATTTTGTAGACTTTACCTTATTTTGGGCTAGCTCCATGTTTGGGGTTTTGTGGTTTTTTTTCCTTCTTCTTCATGATCACACTTGGGTTATAGGTTTTTGGTAAGAATGCCATAGAAGTGAGGCAATGTTCTCTTCACATGGTATCAGAGGATGGGTGATATCCACATGGTGAGATAAACCTTGATCCCTTTGTTAAGATGGCTACCAAGTTCCTCCTCGACAAAGTTACTATTTTTCCCTTTCCATTCTCTGTTTTTTGGTAATAGTCACTAAATCCAGCCCTCACTCAGAGGTAGGAGAATTAAGCTCTGCCTTCTAGAGATGGGAACAGCTACATATATTATTTGACACTCTTATGTAAGGAAGATCTATCCCTTCTCATTCACTTCTTCATTTATATACTTAATCATTTATATCAGTATGGACTCATCAATACATGTTATAACCCAATACCGGCATTGTTTATTTGTTCCAGGTGTTCCAGTTTTGTCCCTAGGGAGCTCTTTCAGGTTAGTTCCTGTGTCCTTTGCTATGCCCTTTCTCTTCCTCCTCTTTCTTCTCTTCCAACTTTCCTCTTCCTCTTCATCCTTCTTCCTTAGTATTTCCTTCCTTTCCTTGGCACTCCAAGATACTCCAGCCTTAGAATAAACCTTAGAAAACCACGGAACCTGTTTTGTTTTTTTGAAGAATGATAGTTAGAAATCAAAATCTGGCCACCAAGTGTGCTTATACTATTGGGGTGTTACTGTTGCTGAGCCAATATATGTATGTGCATTAATTCATATATACACACATATTTAAAATTATTTTTAGTTGTATTTGTATATATATATTAAGATAAACAAGAATTCACACTGATATCTCTGGCTTTAATCCAGAACCACAGGGTTCACTCTAAATTCTCTTCTCACTTATTTTTATCTTCTTATGTGACAGTGAGAAACCTGTCTCCCACTATCTGTAATTTATTTGCTTCATTGTTCAACCCTAGATGCATGTAAAGTTGTTTCAGAATTTCTAATTTCCTCTCTGGTGATAAATAAATTTACCTAATTGAGCATAGTGCTTAGTCTCAGTTCTTTTTGTTTCCAGCCTTTTATTACCAAATAAATAAATTCTTTATTTTTTTTTTTTGATTGTACAGGTTGGCATTGGCTGGTGTTATACCTCAGTCTCTTATACCATAATTTGCAGATATTTAAAAACTCTTACTATTTTCAAGATATAGTAAATGTCCTCTGTTTTGCAGTATACTTTATGCTGATGTTTGAAATCAATTATAAGGAATGCAAGTCCATGATTAAATGCTTATTACCTTACTTAAAATATGAGGAAATGAAGAACCAGAGCTCCAGATGCACAACTTTAAAAAAGAATCCATTTAAAAGGGAACAAAAAATGATGTGGCAGTGTCATTTAATTGCTGTGATTAGTTGAGTTTCAGAGTCCTAATATATGTAACAGGAAAATATCTGATTACTGGTTCATGATATGAATTAATATGTGTTGAATGAATTGTGGAGGGTTGATGGGCCAACATGACATCTATAATCATACCCAAAAGTACTCTCACCTACACTTATCTCCTTAATTTTTTATACTAACCTGTGAAAACAGACATTATAGTTATCATCATTATAATTATCTACAGATAATTATGAATTCAGAGTTCAGTTTTAACAGCTGAAGCTGAGTAACTTTATTAAGCAACATAGCTTAATATAGCTCAACATAGATTCAAAAGCAGGTGATCTAAGTCAAATTCCCATGTTCTGTCCTTTCTACTAGGTTATTGATTAGGACATCATGTTATGGGGATATCAACATATTGACATCACATAAATCACCAGACTTTTTCAGACAGAGGTTCACATTTCATTCATGTGAGCTATGGGGTGTTCTTGAGCCTGAGCTCAGAGCAGTAATGTGTATCCCTTTTGTCATCACACCATTAGCCATGAATCTATGATCTACTAGTAATGCTGTTCAAAAGATGGAAAAGAATATTCATATTTAGATTTTTTAAGCCCTCTAAAATTTTCAATTCTTCTATTCTCTTCCTATTTGCTAAATAAAAATTCTCAAATTACCAACTTATAAAAATAAGAAACTTATCTATAGAACATGAAGATTTTTACATTGAACTGACTCTGGGTTTCCTGTCAGCCTTTACGACAGACCTAGGAAAAGACATAGGGTCTATGTTAGTTCATTTCATGAGAGCTGCCTGGTAAATGTTTGTTGAGTTAATCAATTATTCGGATCACCAAATATTTACTGAACTAAACTCTGCAAAAGCACCAAGAAGAAAAGTTCTCTGTCTTCAAGGAGCAATGACCTTGTTGAGGAGACAAGACACAAACACCTGCTCATGTTGAAAGTTCACAGTGTAAGAGCTCCAGGATAATAGAAGAACTGACATGGGACTTACTGCCAACTAAATTATAGGTAATGGATCCTGAAGAATTTCTGTGCAGAAAGCAATTATGCAAGCAGACATGATCAAGTGGACATTTTATAGGTAGATGGTTTGAAGTCAGTCATAAAGGGTGGCTAAGCTTTGAGTGAAGGTGTGGAGATCAGCTGTAGAGAGTCAGGGAACAGGGAATGCAAAGATTTTTGACCTGAGAGCTTATTTTTCCACTAAAGATAGAGTGCAAGGGTATTGGATTGAAGTTGCTTATGTCAGAGCAGTCAGTCAGTGGTCTTTATCAATCTCAAAAAAGCAAAATGTATCAAGTACTATTTCGGAGTTTGGAACTAAAATAAAAGAAATTAACTAAAATCCAAGTTTCAAAAGATCAGATAACTACTTTGTTCTGGCTTTCTTTAACTACTTGTATGACTACACTCTAAAGAAATATCATTTGAAAAAGTGGCTATCTGTTTTTAGAGTCTAAATTTAAAGTTTAGCTACAGTTTCTGTGGTTTTGAGTTAAAGTTTAATTATTTAAGTAACCAACAGACTCCTTCACTCCCCTATGAATGTGACTCACAGTAATTTTCAGTATGTTGTGTTAAAAAAAAAAAACTCAAGTGATTTTGTCTTTCATAAGCCACTTTATTTTTTTATTTTTCCAATTTCCACACTTTTAATTGAGATTAGGTGTCATGTGGGAAATATTTTCTGCTTTCTCTTGATTTTCTTTCACTCATTAGCAGGATATCAGTTTTACAAGTCATTCCTCTCATCCCAATAACTTTAAGGTTCAGTTTGGTTTCTGAAAAAAATCTTGTTATGGGGCAGCTTCACCTAGTAGTTGGCTTCTAAGTTTCCTGCACATGTACCTATCTAGAAAAGACACCAGGTTGGTTCTTAGAGGTAGATTGCCTGGTTTTAAAATACACACTTGCTGTCCAAAAATGAGACCAGGACAAAAACTTTGCTTTTGCTGAGGGAATTCTAATAATAATAATTTTAAAAAAACACTAAAAGGAAACATCTAGTATTGCAGGACAAAATTATAATTTTCCTTCCAAATAGTGCTAGAGGCACATGTCAAAACATACTAATAATAGAAAAAAAAAGTTCTATTTGTTTTTTTTTTCTTTTTACTGTTAATGTAGCTTGTGTGAGGCAGCTGCAAATCTTCATTTTCATGGAAACAATCCCACACCCTTGTTCACCCCAAAGAGCTCTCTTTCCTTCCAACTAAGAACAGAATTTTTTTTCCTTTCATAGTATTTTAGAGTTTTGAAACTTAGAGATCACTGAGTCTAATTTTATGAACCAAATGAACAGACACAGATAAGGTGAGAAAATCATGGGAGAATCTACCCACATATCCCATCTCCCACCCAGTACTCACCTATAAGCAAACTACACTCCAACAACATTAAATTTTTTAAAAAGTTCTGGTGATTTTAGGGTTCCAAAAGTTGGCACAGGAAGTTCCCTTGCCTGGAATGGCAGCTCCTCCTGCATTAGGTACATGCCTTCTCATCCTCCAAGATTTCATTCAAAGGTTGCCTCAGCTATGGAGCCCTTCCCCATACTCTGAGCGACATGCTATCTTCTGAGCCTGTCTTCCTTGAGTACCCAGCTGATAACTCGGTCATGGCTCTTGTGGTATATTTCAATCATCTGTTACATATTCAGATACTCACTGGACCATGAGTGATTGAGTTTCAGTTCTTCATCTTTATAGATCCATTGCTTAGCACAGCACTTGCCACATAAATTCATAACTGGTGATTGAGTGATTGGCTGCTACTTGCATGCAGTTCTCTTCATGCCTCTGGTAGATTGATTGCACATTCTCAGATCTGATTCTTGTCTGAATTGAAATCACTACTTGGATAATCACTCTGAGCCCCATACGTTTTTGGATAATGCACTAAGTTAACATGGTTGCTCATTTTCAAAATTCTTTGATATGTGTTTGAATATGTTACTAACTGCAATCTACCATTCATTAAATTCAAGGAGTAGAGGGTCACTTAGACTTCACCTTGGAAAAAATTAATCGCTGAACTGAGCAAATTTAGAACAAAATAAAATTAGAGTTTGATATCTTTGCTTTCTTTTTATTAAAAAATGCCTTTGTCTTTTATTAACTAGATATGATTAGGCTTCATAATCAAGTTGTTGTGCTTCTTATCCTTATGGTTAGCCCTGGGGAGTTTCACTGGTAAGATCTCCTCTACCCATGTAGTTTAGGAATAAGGAGGGATACTGTTTAAGATATATGTATTTCTAGAAGATTCCCAAATATAAGATGTCAAAAGTTTAAAACTTCATTTTGAGAGTCAGCTTTATCCCAATCATCCTGTCTAGTGGTAAAATGGAAATTAATGATTCTGGGAATTCTGACTACCTTACCAATGAATCACGTGGGTCCTATAACAGAGGCCCAGAGCTGTGTTCCTGTGTAGTTTCTCCATTGCCATCATAGGTTTTATGTGTTTATTTAAAATGAGCCAAACTGCC
Organism: Mustela nivalis; assembly: GCF_964662115.1. Taxonomy (NCBI): domain Eukaryota; kingdom Metazoa; phylum Chordata; class Mammalia; order Carnivora; family Mustelidae; genus Mustela; species Mustela nivalis. The sequence continues at coordinate 19,018,106 of NC_139039.1, read as the reverse complement.
ACAAACATTTTAGTCTCAATGCAAAGGCCACTAACCTGTCTGAAAGGGGCGCTCATTAAGAACGTCAGACAAAACTTTTGGACAAAAATCAGTGCTGTGAAGTGTGTAAACCTGGTGATTCACAGACCTGTACCCCTGGGGATAAAAATATATGTTTATAAAAAATAAAAAATTAATTAAAAAAAAATCAAAGACTACCTCATATCAGGGAGATCATATGATGCAACATGGGGGCTTAAGTAGGTAGGAGAAGAATAAATGAAACAAGATGGGATTGGGAGGGAGACAAACCATAAGTGACTCTTAATCTCACAAAACAAACTGAGGGTTGCTGGGGGGAGGGGGTTTGGGAGAAGGGGGTGGGATTATGGACATTGGGGAGGGTATGTGCTTTGGTGAGTGCTGTGAAGTGTGTAAACCTGGTGATTCACAGACCTGTACCCCTGGGGATAAAAATATATGTTTATAAAAAAAAAAAAACCCAAAACAAACACTAGCTTTTCCTTCCAAAAAAAAAAAAAATCAAAGACTACATAAAGCTCGGTATAATCAAAGTCTGTGAGCCCACACGGAACCAAAAATAAATGCTGTGTTTTGGCAAAGCCTCAGGGCTCAGAAGTTAGGCTTTGAAACTTTAAATAAGTTTTTCAGACTTTCCCTGTAAGCTGAAAATATTAATATTTGCCATTTTTCATAGTACTAAGTAGTTGTTGCTTCTTGGAGAAAAATACAGACATTGTAAATGTTATTATTATCTGTTTTTCCCTCTGTTAAGCCAGTTACTGAATAACTTCTTCAGAAATATGGAAAAAGTTCTCTCAAGTGTGACTTATCATTTCCTATAAGGAATTTGACTATGGGTAAAAGCAGATCTCTTAAAATATGTTTCCATACTTTTCCTCCCTGAAACACGAAAAGATTATGACATTTTCATGTCCATGTCTCTGGACACCAGAATGTTTTGCCCTCTTCTTAATTTTTCATAAATAAGCATATACATAAATAAATAAATATGGGGGAGAGAGAGAATGAACTCTATTAGAATTACATTTGAAATAAATTACCAGATAGATCTTATTGACTACTTAAGGCTTACCATGGAAGCCATGGAAATAATTGTGTAATAATAATATGTGAAATATGTTGTCTCATTCTACATCCTAATCATACCTACACATTCCATTTCACCTGGAAGTATAATTAAAGACATATTGGTAAAATGAATATATATATATATATATATATATATGACCTGAATTGATATATTCTACCAATATTGAAGGCATATTGGTAGAAAATATATATAATCTTATGATTATCTTTCTTGTGACCATGCCACGCAGGTTTGGGGGTTCCAGATATTTATGAATTTATTATAAACTTTGCATTGCTATCTGCACCCTGAGAGTCACCATTGACTAGCCATTATTTCATCCCACCCCCTAACTTCATCCACTAAGATTTGAGGCGATATGGCTTTATACCTGGGGCTTAAAAATGGGGGGGTTGGGGGAATCCCAAAGCACCTGTTATTTTGGCAAAATCCTTAACCCTCCTATCTCCTCACCATGTCCTTAAACCAACAAAGAAATGCACCAGATCACTTTCTAACGCTTTCCAAATGTAAACCCTGACATTCAAATATTATGTATGCTCTTTTGGAATTCCCCTTTAATATTAGAGCACTGGTTTACTTTCTCTCCAAGAAAGAACACCAAGGCTGAGTGAAAACAACCAGGAGCCACATTCTGTGAAATCTCATCAACTCCCAGTCTTCCACTGCTCGCCTCTGGGAATCCGAACTACCCCAGTGTCTGCTCAGTCCCAGTATTCTAAGCTACCACAGTGTGGAAGAGCAATTAAATATCTTCCAAATTATCTGAATAAGTTATGGGACTTTGTAATATTTTTTTTCTTTTTCTCGTCTTGCAAATAAAAGAGAAGTTCTTTTTTCAATCCAGTGTTCTCTCTACAGCTTTAAATACAATGAAAGACAAGAAGACAGGAAAACAGTGTTGGGAGACAGAAGAGCGTCTGGCAGTTTGCCTGAGTCTGTTGCCTTCCTCTTACTCTGTGATGTTACGCCTTGAGCTGGTGTGTCGTTCTGGTCACATGCGTCAGTCACTACAGCAGGTAGAACCTTGACTAGTTCCGGGTGGCTCTGTTCCAAGAGGAGACTCACTTTAAATCTAAGAGCTTGTTTCCACTCACTGATTTCTGTAATCAAGGCCAGGCCACTGAAAGCGCATCTGTTAGCAAAACATTTAGGATACCTGTGTCACAACATATTTGACATCACCAAGTAACATTGGCAAGGATGACTCAAGCCCAGTGAAGTTAGGTGGGACCCACAGTCATCCACTCATAACACAGTCTTCTCAGAAAATTCAAGGGGGAGAAATTGCTTTATGACACTAAAGTCTCATTTTGTATTATCAAAGAAAAGAGTATACCTCATTAATGACACTTTATAAACAAAATGTGTATTCTTTCCCTTTCAGAAATGGTCATTTTCTACTGATCATAGACCCATAATAAATCATAACCGGAGCCAATCTCATGACAAGATAACAGCTTTTAGAGAGAACCAATTGGTAGCAGCTGTGGAGTTGGTTTGTTTGTTCTTTTTTTTGTCTCCTAACAAACGATTTCCCAAAACTGAAGCTCTTTTATTCCTTGGAAAGCTATTTAAGACTATTGTAAAACAAAATAAACAAAACAAAACAGAAGCAGATTCATAGGTACAGAGAACAATCTGGTAGAGATTCTGCCAGAAGGAAAAGGGGTTGGGGGGGGGCGATGGGTGAAGAAGGGAAAGGGATGAAACAGTACAAGCTTCCAGTTATAAAATAAAATATATGTATAAAGTATATATAAAATAAATAAGACAGAAGCCATGTAATGTACAGCATACATGTAGTTAATAAGATTGAATGTAGTTAATAAGATTGTAATGACTTCGTGTGCTGGCAGATGGTCGCTAGATTTCTTGTGATCACTTTGTAGTATATACAAACATCATATCACTATGTTGTACAGCTGAAATTGGTGTAATATTGTATGTCAACTATACATCAGTAAAAATTTTTAAATAAAAATAAATAAAAAAATTAAAGATTATTTTTGATCTTCCCTGATGTTATTTATGACTCCTTGTTATATGAAGCTTAGCAAAACCACATTAAAGATCACTTCCTCTCATAAGGGAAATGTCTTCCTTTTCAGACATGTCTAATAGAATCGTCTGAGCTCTGGTGCAGGAAGGGCCTGGTTACAACCCGCAGGAACAGCAGCAGTAATAGATACAGAGAAGTAATCTGAGAATAGGGAAGGCATCCCTTGCTGTGTCTCAAAGTGGGTAGACTTACTAGCCCGTATAGACATTCTCTGCTTTGGAAGACAAGTATTGGGGAAAAAATTCAGATAAAGATTCAAAAGGAATTTCTAAGATTAGAAAATATTCTTAAAGAGAAGGAAGCAGAGCTTTTTATTTTGGTCTAGTCCCAATAATTTAATTTTACTTTTGTTTCTCTTGTTTGAGGAGACCAATCTAGAAAAATGCCTCTATGGCCAACATCAAAGAAATGACTGCCCATGTTTTCTTCTAGGAGTTTTATGGTTTCGGGCCTCTTTTTCTAGTTTGACTGTATTTCTGTGTATGTTTCATTCTGTATTTCATTCTAGTTTGACTGTATTTCTGTGTATGTTTCATTCTGTTAAATGTAGCTGTCCAGTTTTCTCAGCATCATTTGTAGAAGAGATGGTCTTTCCGCCATTGCGTATTCTTGCCTCCTTTGTCATAGATTAATTGACCATATAAGCGTGGGTTTATTTCTGGACTCTCTATTCTGTATTATTGATCTGTGTGTCCATTTTGTGCTAGTACCATCTGTTCTGGTTAATACAGCTTGATAGAATATCTTGAAATCTGGGATTGTGATACCGCTACCTTTGTTCTTCCTTTTCAAGATTGAATTGATCATTTGGAATCTTTTGTGGTTCCATGCAAATTTTAGGATTACTTGTTCTTGTTCTGTGAAAAATGTTGTTGGTATTTTGGTAAGGATTATGCTGAATCTGTAGATTGCTTTGGGTTGTATGGGCATTTTAACAATATTAATTCTTCCAGTCCATGAGCAGGGAAAATCTTGCCATTTGTTTGTATCATTTTCAATTTCTTTCATCAGTATTTTACAGTTTTCAGAGTATGGATCTTTCACCTCTTTGGTTAAATTTATTCCTAAGTATCTTATTCTTTTTGATGCAATTGTAAATGGGACTGTTTTCTTAATTTCACTTTCTGCTACTTCATTATTAGTGGATAGAAATAAAACAGATTTCTTCATGTTTTGTATCCAGAGATCTTAACTGAACTCATTTATCAGTTGTAATAGTTTTTTGGTGGAGTCTTTAGGATTTTCTGTGTATAGTATCATGTCATCGCCAGTGTTTAAATCACTATGTTTAGTTCACAAACATGAAGTGCATTTGCTTAAGTTTTTTCAGTTTCATTGAGATAGAATTGACATGCAGCACTTAAAAGTTTAAGATGTACAACATAATGACATATATGTATCATGAAATGATTACTACAGTAAGTTCAGTGAGTATAATCTATCACTTCACATAATTACAAAAAGTTTATTTTCCTTGTTATGAGAAATTTTAGGATGTCTCTTAGCAACTCTTAAGTACCCCATAGAGTAGTGCTAACTGTAGATGGAACTTGAGAGCATTATGCTGAGTGACACAAGTCAGACTGAGAAAGACAAATACTGTATTATCTCAATTATGTGGAATCTTAAAAACAACACAGAAAAAGAGATCATTTTTATGGTCAGCAGAGGTAGGGGGTTAGAAGCTAGGGGAATTGGGTGAAAGTGGTCAAAAGGTACAAAATTCTCATTTTAAGATAAATAAACCCTGGGAAAGTTCCCTACATTTTTTGTGTTTATGTAAATTCTGGTTAGTTAACAAGTAGTGTACTATTGGCTTCAGGAGTAGAATTTAGTGATTCATCACTAGTATAGAATGCCCAGTGCTCAATGATTCACAGACCTGTACCCCTGGGGCAAATAATATTTTATGCTAATTTTTAAAAAAAAAAGAAAAGAATGCCCAGTGTTCATCACAAGTGTTTGGTGGTGACTCTCCATTTTGCTCTTTCTCCTGTGTCTCATTTCACTAGGCTTCAAATCACACTGCCTCATGAAATGTATTGGACTTGCATTGCTGCAACAAGAGCCAAATGACAGAACTAAATGAGAAGGTAAGTAAAAATCCATTCTGGAATATCTGCTCCCAGATATCTGAGCCTGAGGGGCTCCTGCACGGCTTCATAGGTTGTGAGTCTCCAAAGAAGATGTTTGTTCTGGTCTACCAGAAGGAAAGCAGCATCCCTACTGCCTAGGTTACATGAGGCTGAGCCCTGTGGGTGGATTGCAGCCAGCTGGTGGTAAGGGAGCGGGATGAGGAGAAAGGGCTGCAGAGAGAATCAGTGATTGGGAGGCAATGTGGCAGGAATGAGCTGACCTGTCAGAGAAGGTTGGATGAGGGACCTTACAAGATGGATAGAGACAGACTTTGAAAGGAGTGGCTGTACCATGGGAACTTGAGGATTAGAATCTAGTGAATTTTGGAAACTGAGAGGAAAATGAGGGAGACAGAGGTGCTGCACTGATGCTGCAATGTAGGTTAGCATGGTGTAGGTTGAGGTCCAGTAGGAGTCCCAATTTGGGTATGCAGTATTTATTGTAACTAGGCTCCAGATCCAAAGCTATTAGGAATTGATAAAGTGCCCTTGGACTGAAGGACCAGAGAACCAATGAACTCTGGTTTTTCAAGTTGTGCTCTTAGCATGCTAGAGTCCCAGAAGCCTTTCTAATTTCTTTTCAGTGTCACCCGCAACTTCTGATGTCAGTCCTCAAAGATGAGAGATGAAAATAATACAGAGCCACATCTATCAAAGAGATTATCTAAATTGTTGGTAGTTCCTCAAACTTTATACATACTAGAGTCACAGTGGTGGAAAGTAGGGGAGCTTGTTTAAAATGCAACTCAACCTGGAAATCCTTTTTTAATAGACTTGGGGTAACAATCCAGAAATCTATATATAAAACCAGCATTTTAGGTCATTCTTATCTGGGTTGGCTGCTAGCATGTGTGCAATATGGTATCAATTAGAAAAAAGTGCCTCCTTTGAGAAGACCAATTTTAAAAGCTCTCCTTCCTTAGGTCCTGTACACTCCTCCCACCGAGCACATTCTAACCAGCAGGGCTGGTGAACTTCATTCCCACCCCTGCCTGTTTGGCTGGGCACAATACAACCTTACCAGTTTCTTTCTCTCTCCTTTTTTTTTTTTTTTTCTTTTTCAGAGACAGAGAGTTTGGTGGAGAGAGGAGGGAAAAAGAGAATTTCAAGCAGGCTCCATGCCCAGCATGGAGCCCGAGGCTGGGCTTGATCTCACAATCCTGAGATCATGATCTAAGCCGAAATCAGGAGTAGTCAGAGGCTTAACTGAATGAGCCACCCAGGTGTCCCTAACTTTTTTTTTTTTTTTAAAGATTTCATTTATTTATTTGACAGAGAGAGATCACAAGTAGATGGAGAGGGAGGCAGAGAGAGAGAGGAGGAAGCAGGCTCCCCGCTGAGCAGAGAGCCCGATGCGGGACTCGATTCCAGGACCCTGAGATCATGACCTGAGCCGAAGGCAGCAGCTTAACCCACTGAGCCACCCAGGCGCCCCCCTAACTTTTACAATCTCTTCCAGTGATTCTGATTCTTTAAACGTGGTTTTTGAAATACCATGTGAGAAAAAGTAGTTTAATTCAACATTTTCCAAACTGTCCTGATAACCATATCTTAGCAACTTATTAAAAAAAAAAAAAAAAAAAAAAAAAAGCTTGGGTCCCATGCTAAGCTTATTGAATTAGACTCTTCAAAGGCACAGACTGGGAATTAGTGTTTTTAACACATGCTTGGTCATTTTTTTCCTCAGAGAAGTTTGGGAAATACTGACTTAAGGGATGATAAAACTCTGGTGCAAACTTTGACTTTGGTGTGTTTTCCCATCTGGGGAAATCAGAGGCATCTTTTCACTCCAGATATTATTACCTCTCAGAACAGAACAGAAAGGCAAACTAATATGGACAGAAGAGCAGACTTGAAAAACATTCAGGAAGTACAAAATGCAGGGAAGAATGATAACTTGAAACAAGCTGTATGTTTGCATAGAAGAAATTGGGAATATTCCCTTGCAACTTTAAGCATGAACAACTCTCATTACAGAGTTTCTGACTACAGTGCCTATTTCCAGTTGTCATACTCTCCAAGATGATATATGAAGTACATTCAGGTTTTCATCTCAGCACTTCTATATATTGTGAACACTTTAAGATGTTGCTGCCAACTTACCTGACAATGAAATTTGTTCATAAAGTTAGAGGACATAGGTTTCACTGTTTTCACTTCCATTGCATAAAACACCACCAAATAATCTGTCCAAGAAAGAACAAAAGATTGAATGAAAATGTTAAAAGTGGGTCTCTAAGTATTTTTATTTCTTAATTATCTTTTAAATACAACATCAGAATCATGAATAAAACACATGTTTTAGGAGTCTGATAACTTTCATATGGTGACCAAACCCTTAAAATGTACAATGTTAGAGGATCAAATCCTACAATGTGTGTAGTTGTTGTGTAGCTTGAAGTTACAGTATTCATCAGTGTCTTAATCTTCCAAAACTAAAAAACACACACACAAAAATCCCCATTTATGGTGTCCTATGAAATTCAGATTCTATTCTTAAAGTCATTCTGACCAAGAACTGTATTAGTAATGGGTATATAGTTTTAATATGTGTCAGGATAACATTTAGATGTTCCTGGCTGGTATTTGTGACCAGCTGGGTCCTTGATTATTTGATGGTCTAATGACCACTCAAACCTAGGCTTGGAGATTTGGTTGACATCCTCAAATCTTGTGTTCTTCCAGCAGGCTTACCAAAATTGATTCCTTATGATGTTCAGATCTATTTTTGAAGAGGGGATAATCATGAAGTGAATATTTTCTAGAAAGTGACCAACAGGAAAACCCAACACAAAAATACCATTCTAAGTCAAAAGGTGTGCTTTTAAAAAAACAGATTTTTTTGTGAGCAGCCAATAGCAACCTTGCCAACTATATGATTAAACAACCAAAGGTTTATGCAACTAAACTCTGTTTATAGAATATGGATCCTGTAGAGGCTGGAGACATTGGAACAGTCTCCAACCATGGTTCCAAGGGTGTGGTGCTAAGAAACTCTTGGCCACGATACTCAGCCACTTCTAAGAGGAAGAAATGGATGGGGACTTGCTGTTTCTGATAATCAACAACAGTTTTATTAACATTGAGATCAATTTCTCTAAGAAATAAATTTTAGCCTTTTTTTCTTTTTGTAATAAATATTCTCAAATTAAAGTTAAAGAGCATATTTTCTAGAGTTGAGTTTTAAGGCATTTATTCATTTCTAAGACATTTGGTATTATTCCTAGTTAGTTCATCGTGTGGCAGATGCTTGGGTTTTCTGTCACCTCCCAGTGCCTGCACCTGACTAAGTTTACATGTACCTTGAAGTAGGTACTGCTCAAAACTGGTAGTGAGCCTATATCATCACTTGTTATAACTGAAGATAGGTACTGACTTCTGAGCCACACTTATAGACTAATAGCTATGCCACAGTGACCCACTCTAGTCCTATGTGCTCTTGAAAACAAAATACCAAAAGTAGATCCTTTAGAAAATCTGAGTATGTAATCTCTGTTAGTGAGAAATGTAACAAGTTGTATCTATTAGGAAGTTAACTTGAGGCTGACTTCCAGGTGTAGTTTGCTTAATTTAACACTGTGGTAATATTGCTTTCACCCAAATGCTTTTTCCTTCTCCCCTTTCCTGCACTCAACAAACTACCAAAATTCAGACAAGGTTAAATAGATAACTGAGTAGTTTTATAAGTATTCAAAAAGTGAAAATTGTAATTTTAGACTTCCTGAGAAAGAAGTATCCAGGCCCAGATGTTTTCACTGGAAAATTTTACCAAACATTCAAATAATTAACACCAGTTTTATACAAGATCTTTCAGAAAGAGGAGGGAATACTTCCCAATTTCTTTTACAAGGCTATAATAATCCTGGTACCAAAACCAGACAACAACACAGAAAAAAACTATAGACTAATAGTTCTCATGAACTTAGAGGCAAAAATCCCCAACAAAATTTTAGTAATCCAATAATGTATAAAAGGAATAATGTACCATGACTAAGTAGAATTAATTCCAGGTATAGAGAGTTGGTTTAATATTCAAAAATCAATCTATGTAACCCACCAATTATATCAACAAACTAAAGAAGAAAAATCATGATCATATCAATTTATGTGAAAAAGCATATGACAGAATTCAACAGTGATTCATGATATTTTAAAAAAAAAAAACTCAGAACAGTGAGAATCAAAGCAAACATCTTAAAAGCAAACTTCATAAAAATCATCTGCAAAAAACCTACAGCTAACATTGTACTTAATGATGAAAGAATGAATGATTGTTTTCCCTATAAGATCAGGAACAAGGCAAGGTAGTATACTTTCACCATTCTTAGTCAACATTATGCTAGAAGTTGTAGCCAGGTAACAAGGCAAATAAGAGAAATAAAAGGCATGAAATTTTAAAAGGAAGAAATAAAAACTATATTTATTTGCAGACAATTAGATTAAGATGAGGTACATTAAAATAACAATCTAAAAAAAACCCCACCCTACAAAAAACCCTCCTAGATCTTAAAAGTGAGTTTAGTAAGGTTGTATGGCACAAATCAACACACAGAAATTAAGTATCTATGTACTGACAATGAACACTGGAAATCAAACTAAAAAATGCAATACCTTTTATAAAGAAAATGAAATACCTAGATATAAATCTAACAAAACAGATGCTAGATCTAGTTAACAAAAATTACAATATGCTGATTAAAGAAAGTGAAGATGACTTCAATCATTAGAAAGACATACCATGTTCAGGGATTGGAAGACACCACATAATAAAGATATCAATTCTCTCTACATTGATCTATAAGTTAAACACAATTCCAGGAGCACCTGGGTGGCTCAGTGGGTTAAAGCCTCTGCCTTTGGCTCAGGTCATGAACCCAGGGTCCTGGGATCGAGCCCCACATTGCTTAGCAGGGAGCCTGCTTCCTTCTCTCTCTTTCTGCCTGCTTCTCTGCCTACTTGTGATCTCTGTCTGTCAAATAAATAAATAAATAGATAAATAAATCTTAAACACAATTCCTATCAAAATCTCAGCAAGTTTTCTTGCTAACATAGACAAGCTTATTCTAAAATCTATACAGAAAAGGAAAAATCACAGAAAAGCTGAAACAATTTTGAGAAAGAATACATTGGGAGGAATCATGCTTCTCAAGTTTAACTCTTACTAAATAACTACAGTACACCAAAACTGTGGTACTGGCAGAGAGATAGACACATAGATAAGGGAAACAAAGGAGAGACCCAGATATAGATCCACACAAATATGGATTCAATTTATTTTTCACAAGGGGGCAAAAGCAATTCAATGAAGGAGATATAGTCTTTTCAATAAATGGTGCTAGAGCAATTGGACATACATAGGCAAAACCCAAACAAAAATCTATAACCTAAACCTCATACCTTTTGCAAAGTTTAAGTTAGTATGAATCACAGAGTTAAATAATATGTAAAAATATAAAACTTCTAGAAAAAAATAGGAGACAGTCTTTGGAGATGAGGATTAGACAGAGTTCTGGACTTGACAATAAATGTTCATTCATAAAAGGAAAATTGATAACTCAGACTTCATCAGAATTATAAACTTTTCCTTTGTGAAAGACCCTGTTAAAAAGATGAAAAATAGAAGTTATTAACTTGGAGTAAATATTTGGAAATCACTTGTCCAACAAAGGTCTTATACACAGAACATGTAAAAAACTTCTCAAAACTGAACATTAAGAAAATTCAGTTAGAAAATGGGCAAAAGACACGAATAGACCAAAGAGGATACATGGTCATCAAATAAGCGCACAACAAATGTTCAGTATCATTACTCATTAGAGAAATAAAATTAAAACCATAATGAGATATCACTACACAATTATCAGAAAGGCTGAAATTTAAAAACAAAATGATGATAACAGAAAAGGCTGGCAAGGATGCAGGGAAACTCATCACTTCTTCATCACTGATGGAATTGTTAAATGTCACAGCCACTTTGGAAAACAGTCTGGCAGTGTTTCTTAAAACTGATCATGCAATTACCCTACAACCCAGTGATTGCACTTGTTAGCATTTATTCCCAAGAAATGAAAACTTCTTTGTAGGAAGAAGCTGGTACATAACTGTTTACAGTAGCTTTATTCCTAGCAATCAAAAGCCAGCAATTAAGCAAACGTGCTTTACTGAGTACATGACTGAACAAACTATGGTACATGCATACCATGGACTACTGCTCAGCCATCAAAGGTACCAACTGCTCTCTGCAGCAACTTGGATGAACTTCAAGGAAATTACAAAGAGTGAAAAGAATCTCCAAAGGATACTTATTGTAAGATTCCATTTATGTGACATTAGTGAAACAACATAGTTGCAGAGATGGAGAACAGATTAGTAGTCACCAGAGGTTCAGGATGGGGAGGAGAGGTGGGTGTAGCTATTAAAAGGCTCGTAGAAGCAGAGAACGGAAGTTTAAATGGTAGTTGCCAGATGAGTGGGGTGGTCTGGGGTAAGACAGGAAGTTTTTCAAACTGAATTTTCTTAATGTTCAGTTGCAGAGATAGTAATGTATTTTGATTGTTGTGGTAGCTACGTGAAGCTACACATGTGATAAAATTGCAAAATTATGGGAACCTGGGTGGCTCAGTTGGTTGAGTGTCTTCCTGCAGCTCAGGTCATGATCTCAGGGTCTTGGGATCAAGTCCCCCTCCTTGCTCAGCAGAGAGCCTACTTCTTCATCTCTCTCTGCTCTTCCCCACTGCTAATATGCTCTCTCTCTTTTGCTGTCACTCTCTTTCAAATAAACTCCTAAAAAAAAATTGCACAGCTAGACACACGCACACACACATAAAATAACTACAAATTTAAGTGGTGAATGAGCCATTGGGATGTGCCAATGTCAATTTCCTGGTTTGGATATTATACTTCTATATAAATATGCAATAATTATTCATGATGTCACATTGGAGGAGGCAGGGTGAAGGTGCACAGAACTTCTCTTTACATTTCCTTGCAGGTGTCGGTGAAGCTGTAAATATTTCAAAATCAAAAGTTTTTGAAAAATCAAGTAGTAGGCAAGATGGGCAAAAAATAAGTGTAGTTGGTGCTTTTAAGGGCACTTCAAAGAGATAGTCTTTTTGGGAAATAACCTGACACACATTTTTTTCCCAAGGCTTTTACCTAGAAGTCTCCCTTTGAGGAGCATCCTTAATAAGACAAAACAATATGCAGGAAGAAATTTTTCATGGTGTTATTTGCAGTAACAAAAAATGTGGATGCAATCTAACTTTGTAGCACAAGTGGGAGGATTAATGACATAAGACATGCATCTATCCAGTGAAATACCAGCTGTCATTAAATGTGATGGTTAAAAATATAAAGTAGCAAACAGAAAAATGCATATTAGTTAATAAAAAGTACAAAATGAGGGTGTCAAATAGTTTGTGTTACATTTATGCAAAAAGGGAGGAACAGAAATATATAAGAATAGGTGTGTTGGTGTGATGAAAATTTGGATTTCTTGCTTCTCTGAACTTTCTATGCTTTGTAAATATAATTTCAGTTTTTCATACTCAAAACAAATGAATAAATTCTCCCACCTACCAATTTTTACATTTATTACCTTGAACAGGCAAAAGTACTTAGCTCTTGGATAACACCATGGCTCTAAGTGTTTGGTATGAGGAGTAGGAAGGACAAGCTAGAAACAGATCACACTTGCCTGTTCTTAAATTTGGCTCAGAATCAGCCTTATATCAGGAAGAAGATAGTCTCTGCATTCTACTTTCTATTTCACATGGCCCAGAACTCAGGTCAGCACTATTCACAATAATGATTTAGCTCTGCTATGGGTGTTCTATGGCATGTGAGCTGGGCTGGGCGCCTATTCATCACTCATTAACATTATATCTGAATTCTTGATCACTGTCAACAAAATTGAAAAAAGCCAGTGTACCATGTTGGTGGGAAGTAAATTGGTGTAGCTACTGTGAAAAACAGTGCAGAGGTTCCTTAAGAAATTACAATAGAAATACCATGTGATCCAGCAATCCCATTTCTGGATATATATCCAAAGGAGATGAAAACTCTCTCAAAGAGGTATCTACATCCTCATATTCATTGCCACATTACTTATCATAGCCAAAATATGAAAACAACTCAAATGTCCATCAACAAACGGATGGGTAAAGAAAATGTGGTCTATACATACAATGCAATATTATTCAGCATTAAAAAAAGAAATCCTACCATTTTCAACAACAGGGAGGACATTAAGTTGAGTGAAATAAGTTAGTCACAGGAAGACAAATAATTCCACTGACATGAGGTATCTAAAGAGTCAAACTCATAGAAGCAGAGAACGGAAGATTAAATGGTGGTTGCCAGATGAGTGGGGTGGTCTGGGGTAAGACAGGAAGTTTTTCAATGGGTATAAAGTTTCAGTTATGCCAGATAAATATATTCTAGAGATCTGCTATACAACATAATGCCTACAATTAACAGGACAGTGTTGTGCACTTAAAAATGTGTTAAGATAGATCATACGTTAAATGTTCTTATCATACCTACAAAAAAACAAAGGGACACAAGACATCTCTTGGAAGTCAGGGCTATGTTTATTACCTTAATTGTGATGATGGTATCACAAGTGTAGGAATATGTCCAAACTCATTAACATGCATACAGTAAATACTTGCAATTTTTTCAATATAGAGAGAAATCTCAATGAAATTTAAAAAAATACAAAAGAACACCACCTTTCCTGGGAAATATGATGGCTACTCTTTTTTCAGTTGACAGCCTATAGGGTATAGGATGCCCTATAGGATACCCTTATGGCAAGCAGATGAGAATATAGTCTTGTAGGTGCAAATCTGTTAGTAATTTGGCAGTTCATAATAAATAAACATTAATGATAGTCTCTATAATGTTTTCATATGGATCCCACATTCTCCTCTGTGTGTTTATGTATAATGATCACAAGTATCTTATCTCTCCCTACTTCATAAAAATCTAATGTGATTTGCCAGTGTTGCATGTGACTGTGGCTAGGACCATGAAAATGCATTGGGTGTTAGGAATCCTGATATTTGCCTGGAAATGGGCCAACTGACCAGGAGATGCATCTGGTCATAACAGTGCTTGCAGAGCTCTACTTTTCCTCCACAGTGTGGTGTAACTTGTAAATACATAATCATTTGTATAATTTTTAAAAATTTACTTATTTATTTTTATTGGTTTCAGAGGTAGAATCTAGTGATTCATCAGTTACATATAATACCCAGTGCTCATGGCATCATGTTCCCTCCTCAGTGCCCATCACCCAGTTACCCCTCGCTCCGCCACCCACCACCCCTCCAGCAACCCTCAGTTTGTTTCCCAGAGTTCAGCATGTCTTATGGTTTGCCTCCCTTTCAATTTTCATCTTATTTTATTTTTCTATCCTTTCCCCTATGTTCATCTGTTTTGTTTCTTAAATTCCACATATGAGTGAATCATTTGTATAGTTTTTTTTAATTAACAGGTAATGTATTATTTGTTTCAGGGGTACAAGTCTATGAATTTTCAGTCTCACACAATTCACAGCATTCACCATAGCACATATTCTCCCCAGTGTCCCTCACCCAGCCTCCCCCCATCACTCCCACTTCTCTCCCCTCCAGCAACCCTCAGTATTTTTCCTGAGATTAAGAGTCTCTTATGGTATATCTCCCTTCCAGGTCCTATCTTGTTTCATTTTCCCCTCCCTTCCCCCAGAACCCCCTGCCCTGCCTCTCAAATTTTTCCTGTAAGTGAGATCACGTGATAATTGTCTTTCTCAGATTGATTTATTTTGCTTAACAGAATACCCTCTTATTTCATCCACATTATTGCAAATGGCAAGATTTCTGGTTTTTTTGTTGGCTACATAATATTCTATTGCATATATACATATCACATCTTCTTTAACCATTCATCTGTTGATGGACATCTAGGTTCCTTTCCTAGTTTGACTATTATGGACACTGCTGCTATAAACATTCAGGTGTACATGCCCCTTCAGATTGCTACATTTGTATCTTTAGGGTCAATACCCAGTAGTATGATTGCTGGGTTGTAGGGTAGCTCTATTTTCAACTTTTTGAGGAACCTCCATGCTGTTTTCCAAAATGGCTGCACCAGCTTGCATTCCTACTGAGAGTGTAGGAGGGTTTCCCTTTCTCAGTATCTTTGCCAACACCTGTCTTTTCCTAACTGGTTAATTTTAGCCACTCTGACTGGTGTGAGGTGGTATCTCACTGTGGTTTCGATTTGTATTTCCCTGATGCCAAGGGATATTGAACACTTTTTCATATGTCTGTTGGCCATTTGGATGTCTTCTTTGTGGAAATGTCTGTTTATGTCCTCTGCCCATTTCTTGATTGGATTATTTGTTCTTTGAGTGTTGAATTTGATAAGTTCTTTATAGATTTTGGATACCAGTCCTTTATCTGATATGTCATTTGCAAATGTCTTTTCCCATTCTGTCATCTGTCTTTTGGTTTTGTTCACTGTTTCCTTTGCTGTGGAAAGCTTTTGATCTTGATAAAGTCCCAATAGTTCATTTCTTTTTCTTTTTTTTTTTTTTAAAGATTTTATTTATTTATTTGACAGACAGAGATCACAAGTAGGCAGAGAGGCAGGCAGAGAGAGAAGAGGAAGCAGGCTCCCCGCTGAGCAGAGAGCCCGATGTGGGGCTCGATCCCAGGACCCTGGGATCATGACCTGAGCCGAAAGCAGAGGCTTTAACCCACTGAGCCACCCAGGCGCCCCCCAATAGTTCATTTCTGCCCTTGCTTTCCTTGCCTTTGGCGATGTTTCTAGGAAGAAGTTGCTGAAGCTGAGGTCAAAGAGGTTGCTGCCTGTGTTCTTCTCAAGGATTTTGATGGATCCTGTCTCACACTTAGGTCTTTCATCTACTTTTGTGTGTGGTGTAAGGCAATTGTCCAGTTTCATTCTTCTGCATGTGGCTGTCCAATTTTCCCAACACCATTTATTGAAGAGATTGTCGTTTTTTCCACTAGACATTCTTTCCTGTTTTGTTGAAGATTAGTGACCATAGACTTGAGAGTACATTTCTAGGCTCTGTATTCTTTTCCATTAATCTGTGTGTCTGTTTCTGGGCCAGTACCATACTGTCTTGATGATTACAGCTTTGTATGTAATAGAGCTTGAAGTCTGGAATTGAGATGCCACCAACTTTGGTTTTGTTTGTTTGTTTGTTTGTTTTCAACATTTCTCCAGCTATTATGGGTCTTTTCTCGTTCCATATAAATTTTAGGATTATTTGCTCCATTTCTTTGAAAAAACTGGATGGTATTTTGATAGGAATTGCATTAAATGTGTAGATTGCTTTAGGTAGCATAGACATTTTCACAATATTTGTTCTTCCAATCTATGAGCATGGAACAGTTTTCCATTTCTTTGTGTCTTCCTCAATTTCTTTCATGAGTACTTTATAGTTTTCTATCTGTACAGCATTTTAAATGTTTCTCTGCTACTCAGTTTGAAACCCCAAAAGAACATGGTCATGTCCCTTATCTGCACTCCAGGGTCCAAGTCATTGGCAGACTGCCTGGCTCATAATTGGTACATGACAAGTATGCACTGAAATAGTAAATATGAGGGTGTAGGTGGATATGCTGTTCTTCAGGGTATTGGAATGGAGAGAAAATAAACCTAAAATTTTGAAAGTCAATTATGTGCTAGGCACTGTGTATATTTTCTTTTTTTAAAAAATATTTTATTTATTTATTTAACAGAGAGAGAGAAAGAGAGAGAGATCACAAATAGGCAGAGAGGTAGGCGGTGGGGGGGGGGGTGCAGGGAGGAAGCTCAGCAGGGAGCCTGATGCAGGGTTTGATTCCAGGACCCTGAGATCATGACCTGAGTCACCCAGGGGCCCCCATATATTTTATTATTTAATTTGCATTACAGTCCTCAAGCTAGTTATTATAATTGCATTTGAAATGACCAAGTTGAAGTCCGGAGGTTCAATCATTGACCTGTGGTTATAATCTTTCTTTGGGACCCCGGGTCTATGTGACCACAAATACTTTGTTTTTGTCTACATGTCACTGCCATCTTAAGCCCTACTGAGAGGAGAGAATTTCATGATAAAATCTCCTTTAGACGGGACTGCAAAATAATGGTGGGGTCATCTGTGGAATAAGGTTATGGGGGAAAAGGGGCCAAATTGGGGCTGAACTCCAGCCACCAGCAGGTGGGTGAAGAAGTGACAGAGAAACCCCTCATCCTAGAAGCATTGTATTTGGAGAAGAACTTCTCTCACAGGGTTGTGTGGAGTGCTAACTAATACCAGAGTAGAGATACCCTATGGATTTTTTTTTTTAAATTTGGAACTTTCCTAAATCTCATTTTGGTTATAATGCTTCAGCTTTGAAAGGCTGCCTGAGAAATTTTTGATGATGTAATGACCTGAGCAGTTAAAGTATTTTAAATCTTCTGCAGAACCCAGTAACATAATTACTGTTACGTCTTTCTATTATCTGCAAAGCATGTCTACTATAAATAAATAAAAGACTGCTTGCCCTCTACTGAAGCTCAAAGAACAAAAAGTGGATTCCAGTCACCTTGACAAAACCAAGTACACCCATTCCTTCAACCACTTTGTGCCCCAAGTGGGAATGCAAGGCTGAAGACCACAGTCACTGGCTTCATGGCTTCATGGAGCTAACACTTTAAGTTTATTATAAACCATAATCAAATTCTGACCAAAATTTCCTAATTAAAGTCCAATGAAGAACAAGAAGTGAGAATTACTTGACTCCACAGCTGACAAGCATTGTCAAAAATAAGAAGAATTAGAAAAGCAATTGAGGGTGCCTGGGTGGCTCAGTGGGTTAAGCCGCTGCCTTTGGCTCAGGTCATGATCTTAGGGTCCTGGGATCAAGTCCCGCATCAGGCTCTCTGCTCAGCAGGGAGCCTGCTTCCCTCTCTCTCTCTGCCTGCCTCTCCATCTACTTGTGATTTCTCTCTGTCAAATAAATAAATAAAATCTTTAAAAAAGAAAAGAAAAGAAAAGCAATTGAATATATTATATTCCTTGAGGAGAGAAGAGATTTCTCTTTGCAGGTCAAATTCCTTATGTTTCCCTTGAAAAACAATGCAAGCAAAAAGGCAGCAGGCTGAAGGGTTAGTGAGGATTTATTTGGCTAAACATTGTGTACTGCTTGCCCATTTCCAAAAGATAGTATAATAATGTATATTAAGCTAGATGAGTTCAGTGGAATTCCTCAGATAGTTTAAAATAAGTATATAGTTATATACAACCCAATTCTGTCTATGATTTCTATTTCACAAGGGT
Source organism: Mustela nivalis (assembly GCF_964662115.1). NCBI lineage: Eukaryota > Metazoa > Chordata > Mammalia > Carnivora > Mustelidae > Mustela > Mustela nivalis. The sequence goes on along the minus strand of NC_139039.1, from coordinate 18,999,474 downwards.
AAGTGTGGTGTAGAAGCTGCTCAGACTTCAAGAAGCTGCTACAACTACATTTTGATGAGTGAGTGTAAGTGAATCAGAAACATATGGATTTCATTTGCTTTGAAATACATAGAAGCCTAAAAATCAAGCAGAACAGTGGTTGTCAAAACATGTTCTGGGAAAAGTATGGTAGAGTGTTTTCCTCAACCAGACTCAGCGGAATTCTGTTCATTTGTATCCCTTAATGAATTCTAGTCAAAACTTGGCAAGGTGTTGAATTTTAGTTTTCCCTGTTTTAATGTCTCACTTGAGGATAGGCCTTATTTAAAATTTCAGTCTCTACGGATCACCACTGCATGGCTTATGAAGTTCTATTGACTACATGAAACTAAACAAAGAAAAGAAAGTTCTGTGTTCCTATTTACTAATTTAAGTAGAAGTGAAGTTGACTCTCTCTCTTACCATTAGGAGTTAATGAGCAGATAGGAGAAAACAGTTTATATAAAATCAACTATTGTATTTGAAAGGAGGTTTAGGAATGTGGATCTTGCCTTATTCCTATTTTGCCATAATGTTTCATATTTGAATTTTTCTTCTGACACATGGATTATTATTTTCAACTGAAAGCTCTTGGAAAGTAGGCTATGAAGTTTTCTCTGCTTGGATGGTGTTTTCTCTTAAAAGCCCCATATTTCTTTCTGAACCGGATGATAATTAATGCAGTTGCCTTAAAGAATTTTCAAAGCATCGTGGGACCTCAGGCTTATTGACAAAGAAACTCAAAACCCTAGTAATTCTTTATTCCTTTAATATGAAGGTTAGTTTTTAAGTGAGAGCCATATATCAGTTATACTTCAGAATTACACAGCAGTACCTTTTTTTTTTTTTTTAAGCAAAACTTTATTTGTACCTCAAAGGGGGGAAAATATGTAGATGTGTATTCTCCATCATTTTTTAGAAAGGTTTTTTTTTTTTTTTTTCAGAGAAGTCTAAAAACACAAGATCCTTGAAATGATTTTTTATAGCTAACTCTGTGGTCACAACAGATTAAGCACAATTTTTAAATTCAAACCCCTGCAGAGGTGGTGTGATATTCCTTTTTATACTCACAGAATCAGGTGACCACTGTGATATACTTCCCTAAAAACATTATCTCATGTTAGCCCAACATTTATTTTCATGATCACATGAAACCACAGTGAGTGTAGAAAGCAGGGAGTTTGTCATTGGTGGGTCTCTGAGCAAGAAAGCATATATTCGAGGTGCCTGGGTGGCTCAGTGGGTTAAAACCTTTGCCTTCCATTCAGGTCATGATCTCAGGGTCCTGGGATTGAGCCCCGCATTAAGCTCTCTGCTCAGCAGGGATCCTGCTTCTCCCTCTCTCTCTCTCTGCCTGCCTCTCTGTCTACTTGTGATCTCTGTCCGTCAAATAAATAATAAAATCTTTTTTTAAAAAAAAGAAAGAAAGAAAGAAAGCATATATTCCCTTGCACCGCCCCAATCTGACCACTGGCTGAGATTGAAGGCACATTACACATGGAGTAAAACCTGAGTAGTCTCTAGGTCTTCCAGCTGGTGGATATTTACAGTCTGTTTTTCACTTAGGTGTTTGCCTAAGAGCAGAAGCTTGAACTAAGTTATCACAAGAATTGCCCAACATCAAGCTTGTCAGCGGGTTTTTTACACCTACGTCAACACCAGATAGAAAGCAGTGATTGCAGCTCTCCAGCTACACCCCTCCACACACCCCCTCCACACACCCCCTGAGATCACTAATCACAGAGCTGCCAGAAGGGACAATAAAATAATTTAGCCTTACTTTATTTTTTCCCTAAGTTTGGTTTAAAGGTTTGCCTTTTGTATCATATTCTCTTCTAACTTCACCTAACCATAGAGACATAGCCTAACCTCTCCTGACCATTAAAAAGACATAGTTTTAGTTCTTAAGGAGAAAAATCAAGCAATATCTTAGAGATGAATACAGCAACATTAGAAAATTTGCATTTTCTTAAAATTGACCCCAGGTCCTCTATTTTTTGTATTTGTACAGGCTTGTGGCACATTTCAACCTATTGACAAATGGTTTTGACAAATGCCTAGTCATTGTCTTGCTGTCTCTCCACCAACATTTCCACTTACATCTCTATTTGAAATCACAAGGTTAAAGGACAAGTTGTCCTAAGTATTGAAATCCCATATTTGTCTAGTGGTGAAGCATGTTTGAGGCAGGTACTCCTCTCCTGCCAACTGCTTCAACCTTGACCCACAGGACACCTACCACCTTCATTACGAGAGCAGTGATGTCCTGGTGGTGCATCTCTCCCGACATTTACATTCCTCCCTGGAGTCAAGACATCCAGTTGACTGAAGAAATTCCAGAGACTTATCCTACATCACATATAGGAAATGTCATGAAACTTGCTTTGAGAAGTGAAATGATACTTTGAGGAGCAAAATGAGAGTGGAAAACTCATAACATCCAGTTTGGGTCCCCCCTTCTTAGCTTCCACCACTATCTAAGGGTATGGTCTTGGGAAAGACAATTTAAATTACCCTGGCCTCTATTTCCTTCTCTGACAAATGAGATAGTTACACCGGGTCATGCCAGAGACCCACTGAAACTCTAGCTTTCAATGGCTCTACCGTGACAACATGGTTTACCAACGAACAGGAAGAACACTGAACAGCAAGAATACAGATACCAGGTTCTCTACTGCCCTATGAAAGTTTGGGTGGCAATTTGTCTCATCTTCTTGGAGGTAATAGTGAACCGTAGCATAAAAATAATCTTAAGAAGTTATCTAGTCCAAGCTTGAAAATATCCACTGACCTGCTCACATAGGCACATACTTGTTTGAATGTTGAAAATGTTGCAGATTTCATTTTTCTATCACCAGTGAAGTTCAGTGGAGAGTATGGGCCAGAGAAAAATGTGTGACTAGGTTTTTTTCTTTGATGATGTGATTTCTTTTTTTTTTTTTATTGTATATTAATTTTATTATTTTTTATTAGAAATATGTATTATTAGCCCCAGGGTTACAGGTCTGTGAATTGTCAGGCTTACACACTTCCCAGCACTCACCGTAGTACATACCTTCCCCAATGTCCACAACCCCATGACCCTCTCCATACACCCCTCCCCCCAGCAACCCTCAGTTTGTTTTGTGAGATTAAGAGTCTCTTATGGTTTGTCTCCCTCCCAATCCAATATATATATATATATATATATTTTTTTTTTATCATCAGTCATGGTAGTGAAGACACCAGGGAGATAATAGGTCATTCCTGACTTCACTCTGCCTCGTAAAAAAAACAACTAACAGTTATTCAAGAATGAGTCACCACTGAGAGAATCCTAGAACAAGGGGTGAGGCCAAGCATCCCCTGGACCACAGGCCCAAGGCAGACTGCATGAGGAGAGGAGAAGCAGCTCAATGTTGACCATGTTGTCCCTGCCCCAGGCCAGCACAGCACTACATGGGCAAGCCTCTCCTGAAACTCTGGTTCCTACAGTAGGAAAATAAGACTGAAAGGATAAGACCAGCCATCTCCAGCATTGGGGGGTCACTTTGTAGGAGCCCCTCCTCTGATCTCGCACCATGGCAATTGCAGAGGAATCTGGTTATTTTCCCTTGTTGGACCAACTGAAGGCTATATTCAGTGATTAGCAGGTCTAGGAATTCAAATCCCTGCCCAAACACAGTGGGGAAGCAGCACTAAACCTAATAAAGCTCTTTGTTGTCTTTTCTCAAGCTCCCCTGTACCCCAAGTTCCCTGGCCAAACAAGGCCACTGACTTTGCCTGCTTTTCTCTAGCCTTGAGCACCACTGAGCTACACAGCTTCCAGGAGTTGTTATCAGCCCTTCTGGTCAGATAGGACAGAAGACACCCTCCGCAGTGAGTGGGGTTGTAACTTCACTACTTGCCTGGGCCTGGGAAAACCAGGTTCTAAGGATGACAAAACTCCTTATCTGAGAACCTGAAGCAGACAGATGTGCACTCTGCCTAGTTCCCTGGTCAGAATGACCTTCAATTTAGTTGTGTAGATGGGTCCTGTCCTTCTGCCCTACCGTGATAGGGAAGCTAATTCCTAACCTCATCCAATACTGAATAAAGTTCCCAGTCCTAAACATCTAGTAAGCCTAACCAGAGAATCCAGCCAACCACAGGGGCCATCATTCAGCCTCACTTGGGTAGGGAACCAAGCTAGAAGTCTTAGGCAACAGTTCTCAGCCAGTGGCATGCCACCTGCCGCCCCACCAACCCATTCTTGTCCTCAGAGCTCAAACAGTTATCTTGTCCAAAAATAGCCCAAAGTAGTAGGTCATAGGTCCCACCTGCCCAAGGACATTACCAGTAGACACACCCAGGAACCCAAACTGAGCTGTTGACTGTTGAAGAACGGTCTCTGCTAAACTAAATCTGTCAAGCATGGAAGAGGGAGCCCCATTACCTAGCTGTGTAGGCACCAATGTAAGAAATTAAGAACCACCAAAGAATCAGATAAATATGACACCAGCAAAGGAAACTAAAAAAGTTCCAATTACTAACCCTACAAAATGGAGATTTATGAACTGTCAAGGAGTTTGGAGTAATGCTTTTAAAGAAGTTTAGTGAAATACAGGAAAACACAGACAAATAACAAAACAAAATAGGAAAATAAACTATGAACAAAAGAAGAAGTTTGAAAAAGAAATAGCCACCATTAAAAAAAAAAAAAAAAAAGCAAAACATGGGTCACCCAGGTGGCAGAGTTGGATGGGCATCTGACTCTTGGTTTTAGCTTGGGTTGCAATCTTAGGGATATGAGATCAAGCCCCATGTGGGGCTCCTTGCTCAGTGTGGAGTCTGCTTGGGATCTGCTTGGGATTCCTTCTCTCCCACTGCCCCTCCCCCACCACTTCCTCTTTCTGTCTTTCTCTGTCTCATTCTCTCAAATAAATAAATAAATCTTTTTTAAAAAAAGAAAAATAAGAAAAACAGAAACCCTGGAGTTGAAAAATACAGTAACTGAACTGAAGAATTCAACAAAGTGTTTAAAAAGTAGACTGAAACAGGCAGAAGAAAGAACTGGCAACTTAGAGTTTAGGATTTTAGATATTATTCAGTCAGAAGACCAAAAGGAAAAAAAAAAAAAATGAAGAGTGAAGAAAACCTATGGGACCTATGGGACACAATGAAAAGAAACATTATTCACATTATGGGAAATTTAGTAGAAGAGAAAGGGATAGAAAGTATATTTAAAGCAATAATGATTAAAAACTCCCAAAACCTGGGAGGAGAAGTGAACATCCAGATCCATGAGGTCCTAAGGATTTCAAATAGATTGAATCCAAATAGAGTTACATTATAATTAAAATGTCAAAAATCAAAGGCCAAAAAAAGAATTGTAAGAGCAACAAGAGAAAAAAGAAAAGTTAGATTCAAGGGAACCCCATAAGACTACTGGCAGATTTCTCAACAGAAACTTTTCAGGCCAGGAAGGAATGGGATATCATAATTAAAATACTGAAGGAAAATAACTGTCAACCAAGAATCCTATACCCCGTGAAGCTGTCCTTCAGAAACAATGGAGGGTTATAGACATTCTTCAGCAAACAAAAGCTGAGGAAATTCATTATCATCAGACCTGCCTTACAAGAAGTGCTTAAGGAAGACTTTGAGTGGAAGTAAAAGAATATAATTCACATTGTAAAAACATAAAAAGTTAGTATAAATCTCATTGGTAATGGTAAATAAGTAAACACATAGTCATATATTCTGCAAAATAGTAACGGTGGTGCATAATTGACTTACAACTCTAGTTTAAAAGGTAAAAAAAAAAAAAAGAATGTAGCAAAAACAATCATAACTACAATACTGTGTTACTAGATACGCAATATAAAAAACACATTAATTGTGACAACAATAACCTCAAACGTAGGGGGAGAAGCAGTAGAAGTATAAAGTTATACATTCTACTGAAGTTATGTTGTTATTAGCTTAATCAATAAAAAATAGATCACCCAAGAGTGATTTATTAAAAATAAATAATACTTTTAACATCTAATTCCAAGCAAAGTCATCACTGTAAATAGAGAACACAGCACACCAGCATGAATATAGAACACCAATTGAGTCAATTGGGACAAATGAATATAAAAGATGATCTTGTGTAAACAGCTACAAAAGATAAGTAAATAAGAAGTCTATTGAAGAATATCTAAAACCTTTTTCTATTAGACTAACAACTCTGCCAGTCGTCCCCAGGTCACCGTTTATTTTCAAACCTTGTCAAGGAGTGGCAAAAAGCCATGGAACCTCCCATATCATTAAAACAAAAAGTGCAATGACCCCTCTGGTGAACCCAGAAAGGAACAAGTACAAAATAATACCATCTAGTATAAAATTGATTGGTTTTGTTGCTAAAAACAGAGAAGAGAACAAAATACAAAGAGACTCAAAATTGCACCTTGTAAAGAGATTAAAAACAAGTAAGCCTCACGTATAGGTCAGTAAGCTTGGCAAACCAGCTACAAAGTAGAAGGCAAATACTATGCTCTGAGAGAAAATAGCATCATCTCCTCTCCAAATCTCTTTACTCAATAATACCGGTGAATGGCAAATATTACAGAGGCAGTCTTGCTTATCTAGGGGTTCAGGTAAATAGGTAGCACAAAAGCAAAGAAAAATCACTCCTCTTGAGAATCTCTTAGGATGGCGGTATTGCGATGTCAACCGTCACCACAGAAGAGACAAATGATCTCTTACTAATCACAAGGTCAGGTTTTTTCCTCCAGCACCAGAACAAGATCACTACTTCTCTGGTTGGCCCTGGGTGAGCTAGATGGATTGCATTTAGGGGCCATGTTATACAGAATATATGTACCTTTAAACCAGAGTCACACATAGTGTAATGGGATGTGAGACACAGGGGATCTGAGAGCAGCTAAGGAGGGCAGAGCAGACTCACAACCCCCATCACATGCTTGATTAGGGGCATAAAGACTGAGTAGCAGAGTAGGTGAGCTGTGCTATTTGAATTGTTCCCCCCTCTCTCATGTTCTCTCTGTAATAGAGTTGTGTATATCTAGATTAAATGAACAAATGATGCAACCCTTTTGCTTCAATCAGTGTGGTGCAAAGTGAAAGAGCAAATCCTGTGTATGTCCTCACATAAAGTATCCGTTTATACTTAGATGGGTGATGTGGAGTTCTTGATCTATATGTGAAGGAAATGTATTATTAGACAACTTTGCTACGGGAACAGATCCATTTCAGTAAAGACTCTTTTCTAAGCTAGATATCCGCTGGGGGTGGGGGGATGTACTGAGATTAGTGTTGATACTAGCAAGGTGTGCAACAAGTTAAAAAAATTGCAAAAAAAAAAAGCAAAATAATAAAAATGAAAACCTCATAGCACCTCAGTGCCAATCCACTTATTTATTTACAGAGGACAGATGGTCAGCTTGATGCTTGCAATGACATTTAACTGTTCTGCGACTCCAAACATTTTCTCAGGTAGCTCCTCCCAGTGCCACATTGGTGCCTGAACAGACTGAATCTTTCTCTCTTTCTCTGCACCTGCTTCCTTATGTGAATCTATTACAATTGTCTCATCCTTGGCAGTGGGGAGGCATGGGGAGAAGAGCAAGGAAGAAATGAAGAAATGCAGCAGTCCAGGTGTTGGTAAAATAAAATTCAAATCATGGGTCGCCTGGGTGACTCAGTCGGTTAGGCATGGGACTCTTGATTTCGGCTCAGATCATGATCTCAGGGTCATGAGATAGAACCTGCGTCAAGCCCCATGCTCAGTGGGGAGTCTGCTTGATCTTCTCTCTCTCTCCCTCTCCCTCTCCTCCCTGCCCCTGTCTGTGTCTCTCTGTCCATAAAAATAAATAAATAAATTCAAATCGTAAGTGAAGGTGTAGAACCTTAGGTCCAAGCTAATTCACTGATCCATTATAATAAATCAAAGATAATATTTTGATCCCATTTTCTGTGTCTGTTTTTTGATTGTCTCAGAACCCAAAGGGGGAAAGAAATGAGATTAATTTTCTCAAGCTTAAGCACATGACACATTGGCCAACAAATCCTAAAAATGCACTAGCAGAACTAACACTGCATTATCAAGATAGCATAGGATAACGAGGCTCTGGGGTTGGCTGTAGCATTGGGCGACTGCGAGTGAATGGCTGGTTTTGTAACTAATATATTGCCAAATTCCAACAAACTACAATATAAAAGATAGAAGTCCCCCCTCGCCCCACAGCCCTGTGTGTTAAGCTGTTCCATTTCTGCCCAAGGAAATCTCTCTCAGTCTGATTCCATAACTTTTCAGTGCCTCTGATGATGACATCAGTCTCACTTTAGTTCCTATAGTCACATTACAGTTCCTTACTTTTTATCAGCTTTATTCAAGTGTTATTGGCATAGATTGAGCCGAACATGGTTCAAGTGTACAATTCAATACATTCTGATGCATATAAGCATCAGCGAAACTGTCACCAAGGTGCAGATGGTGAATACAACCATCGCTCTCCAGTTTCCTCTTGCCTGTTAGAATCTCTCCCTCCTACCCTTTCTTATCTCCCCTTTCCCTTAAAGAGTATGCAGTCATTTTGTTGTATAATGTTCTTCACTCGGCATTGATATTTTGAGGTTTATCCGTGCTTGTGTGTCCTAGTTGTTCATGTCTTTTTCTTGTTGCATTGTATTCAATTATATGATTATACCACAATTTGTATATCCATTCAGCTGTTGATGGGTATTTGAGTTGTTCCCTGTTTGGGGTTATTACCAATAAAGCTGCTGTGAAGATTTGTGTACAAGTTTTTATATGGGCATCTGTGCTTTTAAAATTTTTGATAAACACCTAATTGAGGAATGGCTGGGTCATATGACAGGCACATGCTTGATATTTTTAAAAACTGCCAAACTGTTTTCCAAAGTAGTTGTACAATCCTATCAAAAGTGGTTGAGAGTTGCAGTTTCTCCAAGTCTTTCCAAACATGTGAAATTGTCCATCTTTTTAATTATGGCTCTCATCTCTCATTTTGGTTTTAATTTTCACTTTCATAATGACCAACAATGTTGAGCACCTTGTCATGTGTTTAACTCTATGTCTTAAAAAGCATTGTTTCATATATTTTGTATGTGTGTGTGTGTGTGTGTGTGTGCACGCACGTGCGCATAGGAATGAAGGTGATCTGATCCTGCTGACTCCATCTTGACCAGAAGTCCCCAACCAGTTCATTTCAAACTTTAATCTCCCATCTGTCTGTTTCAAAGCTAGACCCCTCCTTTCAACTCACCAGAGTAGCCAATCTAAGAAACAGAGAGGGAGGCATGAGATGGACTTCTGGTTTTGGAGAATCAGAGACAGACAAATATTGCATTACTATATCCTACAAGGTTAGAGTCCTTTTCTCTCAACAACATCCCTGCTGTTCCAGCTCACTGTCTTGATGTGAATGGTTGAAGAGAGGTCACTTTGGAGCAGCTTCCTTAGTCACTGGGAGCCCCTTCTAAGAGCTGATAACTTCCAACCAGCTAGTAACCCCATATCAAGTTGCTCTAATGCATCCACATCCTTGTCCCCCACACCGCCGTGCAACGTCTCCAGTCTACCCTGTGAGGTGGTTCTCTGGACCGTGGGCACAAGTAGGTCAAGTGTTGTTCTCGTCTTCAATGAAGAACTCAGCCAGGGTTCTGGTGGGATTTGAGCCCTGAGCATCTCAGTCCCACAGCAACATTTCTTCTCTGACCTCTGTCACATCACCCAGTCTGTTGATCCAATGAATGTCAAATGGCAAACGTCAATGCTAACCTTTCCTTTCAATCGTTAGAAATGATTCTCCTGGAACGTTCCCAGCCTCGGCTCTAGAGGAGGATGGGAATTAACATCTCCCCTTGAGTAGCAGATTCTCCCAAAGCCCACATCCCTCACCCCGGCTCCCAGATAGAGAGGTACAGGCCCCAGATGCTGGTGTCTCTGAGCTTAGCATATAGGATGCTCACTCATTCCCTGTTTCCCTCAGGCTTGGGTCTTCACAGCAATTCTGAGACAACAAGAAAATGCTACTTTATATCTGCTACTCTGACAGAGCACTTGGGAATTCCAGGCATAGCACTGGTTTTAATAGACGTGCATCCTTGTTCGCTCTGACATGTGAACGTTGGGGCTGAATTTAACCTCAGTTGAACTGGGGAGAATTTACTGTTGTAGCTGAGGCCACTATTAGATTTCAGGTAAAATAGTATCTTTGTTGTAAGGACTTTCTAGATTCTTGTTTCTTGCTGTCTACTTAACGGCAAGGAATGTTAAGTTAGGACATTGAATTTCAAACACACTTAATCGTCCATGGGATAGACAACATTCCTGTCTGAGGTTTGAATTCATATTTACCCTAAAACTGCCTTTTTCCTTTATATGGTTTTGATTTCCATCCAGTTCCATTTCAAGAACTATACGGGGATTAACCATTCTATTTCCTGTGGCTCCTGGAGGATCACTGTGACACCGGGTCATGTTTGCTCAGGTTTGTTAATTCTGTGAGCTCTCATCATAGCGATAGATTTCAGGGGCTTGAAACTATGGGTTTCAAGGCACAGAGGAGTGACAGATTTTAACCACAACTAGATAAAGAATAAGAAATCTTTTCCATTTCTTTGGGCTGAAGAGACGCATCTCAATTAATTAAAACCTGAAAGCTGAAAAGAATTGTTAAAATATTAAATATAATACTGTGCCTGGACCACTTAGCCTCCAGAAGTTAGGTTGATGTATAATGGGGATTGGTTTAAAAATATGTCTCGATCTTTAGTACAGAAGCTATGACATAATTTAAAATAATGGCAATCAAGGTTGATTACACTGTTTTTCCCCCAATACTTTTTCTAATTTTGTCTTGTGAAAATGTGCTAATTATAAAAATTCAAGAAAAATCTAAACAAAATTAAAAGTCCTCATATTCTTATTACCCAGAAATAAAATAGCCAAAATTCAACAGTCAGAAGTAAATACAATACCAGCCATCCATCTCTGCTTAAAGAACAAAGGAAGGACGAGAGGAAAGAAAATGGAAAAAAACAAAGTAGGATCATGGTGTATGTATTACTTTTTTTTTTTTAATTTAAAATTTTTTTATTTTTTATTTTTTATAAATATATGATATATTTTTATCCCCAGGGGTACAGGTCTGTGAATCACCAGGTTTACACACTTCACAGCACTCACCAAAGCACATACCCTCCCCAATGTCCATAATCCCACCCCCTTCTCCCAACCCCCCTTCCCCCAGCAACCCTCAGTTTGTTTTGTGAGATTAAGAGTCACTTATGGTTTGTCTCCCTCCTAGTCCCATCTTGTTTCATTTATTCTTCTCCTACCCACTTAAGCCCCCACCATGCTGCATCTCCACTTCCTCATATCAGAGAGATCATATGATAGTTGTCTTTCTCTGCTTGACTTATTTCGCTAAGCATGTATTAACTTTTAAATTAATAGTATTCAGTATAATTTTACCTCAATTCAAACAAAGAAAAAGTTACCAAAAAAAAAAAAAAACTGGTAGAATTGATAAATTTGAAATTACTATTTCTGTGTTTAAAAATGTGTTTCTTTCAGATGCGTGGGGGCTGGGCTAGACAGGTGACAGGTATTAAGGAGGGCACCTGTTGTAATGTGCACTGGGTGTAATACACAAATCGTGAATCGCTGAACCCTACCTCAAAAACTAATGATGTGGAGCACCTGGGTGGCTCAGTGGGTTGAGCCTCTGCCCTCGGCTCAGGTCATGATCTCAGGGTTCTGGGATCGAGCCCCTCATTGGGTTCTCTGCTTGGCGGGGAGCCTGCTTCCTCTTCTCTCTCTGCCTGCCTCTCTGCCTGCTAGCGATCTCTCTCTGTCAAATAAATAAATAAAATCTTTAAAAAAAAACCACACACAAACTAATGATGTACTACTGTATGGTTACTTAACACAATAATAATAAAAAATCATGGGATATAAGGTAACCATGGTTGACTAGAGTTAGTAATTATGTATAGTATATTTGCAGGTAAGAGAGTAGATCTTAAAAGTTCTTATCACAAGTAAAGGAAATGTAACTATGTGTGATAATGGATGTTAACTAGATTTATTGTGGTGATAATTTCATAATATATTAAAAATGTAAAATCATTATGTTGTATACCTGAAACTAATATAATGTTATATGTCAGTTATTTCTCAATATAAAAGAAAAAAAAAAGAGAAAAATGTGCTTCTTAAAAATCTCTCCAAAATTAAGAAAACAATAAAAATCTTTAGGAATTTGGAATATTATTCAACATCACAATATGAGTGTGATATTCTTGGTACCTTTATTTTTTAATTTTTTAAAAGATTTTATTTATATATTTGAAATTGAGGGAGATAGAGCACAAGATGGGTGTGGGGAGGGGGCAGAGGGAGAGGGAGAAGCAGACTCCCTGCTGAACAGGGAGCTGGAGCCTAAGGCAGATGTTTAACCCACTGAGCCACCCAGGGGTCCTTATTCTTGGAACCTTTAGATACCTTATTTATTACTCATTTATTGTTACTTATTTATTAATATTGAATTCCTTTAGATACCTACTTTAAGATATTATTATGAAAAATGATAAAATTACCACTTTCTCTTAGACATTCACATTTTCTCGGCCCCACATTCTGGTTTGGATTTGTTACATTACATTTTTATACTGTCAGGTTTATACAATTCATGTTCTATTCTGTAACCATCATTTCCACACTGGCTGGTATTAGTTTGTACATCCTTAGAATGGACACAAGACTCGCTATCAGTTCAACACAAGCAGTTTCTCCACTGGAATCTCTGGGTTCTCCAATTTGAGAAAGAGTGCTGTGTCTTTCTATGTGCTATAATGTTTTCATTATGTTCCCATGTGTCCTCAATGACAATACAGTGTTTTTATTACATATCCCTCCCACCAGAGTTTGCATTTACATTTACATGATAATAACACCTTAGCTGAGTCTTAAGAATAAAAGAGAATGGCTTAGCATGTAAATAATGCACTCAGGCTGAGTGAGGGTAAATGCTTTTACATTCACTGTATAAATTAAAGTCCTTAAGTAATTTTTTAAAAAAGAAAAACATGGTGGAAAATTTTGAGTCTTCACATGAAATAAAGGAAGACAGACTCAAAAATCTTGGCAGTCCATATTGTACTCATAGTGCACGTGGCATTTTAGTTTTAGCAGAATATCATCTCCCATACTGAATTCATGTTAATTTAAATTTTATTGGTTTGCAAGTTTTCTGTCCTCTTCATTTGTAATTTGGGTAGGTTTTATAGTTTTCTAAGATATAAGCAAAGGAGTTAACAATTAGTTTTATGTTTGTGAGGTATTTAAGAAATACAGTAAAAAATAAAGGCAAATAAATAAAAATTTAAAAGTTAGTTAAAAGCAGAAAAAAAAAGCCAAAAAAAAAAGCAGAAGGTACTATCCGTGTCTCATGCTTACCCCCTTGGGCTAGTTCTGTTTCAGTGGTGCGCATAATATTCCCAGTGCCTGAAGCTGAGGGCTTTTTCTTGCCCTCATAGTCTGCTGTACCTGAGTATAGGGCAGGCAGATAGGCTTGAAAATTACCCCTCCTTGAACAGCCCTCATCCTATGACGGAGATCTTTGCAAGGGAGCTGGTATGTACATACCTCAGCTCTTGCTCTCTCTTGATGTGGGTGAGATAACTTTGAGGCACATGTTGAACTATTTCCTACATTTCTTCAGCAGATTTAAATTGGGCCATTGTTAGATCACTCATGCCGGTGGATCTAAACCTACGCCATGGCCACCTTTTAGAGTAGGGGTGCACGGACCCTGGATGGTAGATGGAATCGGAGTCCTGGCCCAAGTTCATTTCACAGTAGAACCAGTGGATCTTGGGAACTGCCAAGTAGAAATTCCTGTTGCCAAAGGGAATCATGGAAACAGCTATAATTAGAGTTGTAAAATCTTACCTCATGCTGGCTCTTTGGCCTATACAATGTGAGTCATATGGGGAGAAAGGCCAAACGGAAGTCCCTGAAAATGCCCCCAGCAACTATGACAATAAATCAAGAGCATTTGTCTTTGGCAAAATGGTAATATGCACGAGCTGTGATCTGCGTTGTAGTCCATTTTAACCTCATAGGGTTACAGTGTCTGCATTTCAAATGCATGAACTAGGGAATGACTTGGGGAATTTGGGCTTCCCACCCCCGCAACTTTTGCCTAGGGTGAGCTAGAGGTTCTGGGTCCTGGAAGGCAAAGGATCCTTCTACAAGGGGACAGAGTAAGGGCGCCACTGAATCTTAAGTCAGATCTTCTCCCTTGTCATTTTCAGCTTCTTCTTCCAGATGACCAAGAAGCACAGAAGGAGACTCTGGCTGACATGAGGGTATAGGTCCGCTACTACGTCCTAAAGACAGGGAAGTTATGTCCCGCATGCCTTCGTAGGGGCTTTCTCTGGCCATCAAAGCATGTTTTTCCATGTTCTGGGAGAGTTAGCAGCCCCCAGGAGAAGCACTGGACCAAAGACAGTAGAAGTGGTGCATGAATATCCCATTTCCTTCTCCCTCACCATCGACACTGTTCCCTAAAGGCTTACACCCTACTTGTGGTATGTCTCTGGATAACACACTTTCTATTTACTCGCAGTCTTAATTCCTTATTCCCTTATTCCTCCCATATATGTTTCTTTCTTTTTTTTTTTTTTTAAAGATTTTATTTATTTGACAGAGAGAGATCACAAGTAGGCAGAGAGGCAGGCAGAGAGAGAGGGGGAAGCAGACTCCCTGCCTAGCAGAAAGCCCGATGTGGGACTCGATCCCAAAACCCTGAGATCATGACCTGAGTGGAAGGCAGAGGCTTAACCCACTGAGCCACCCAGGTGTCCCTCCCATATACGTTTCTTGCATTCAAATCTTGTCTCAGTGTTTGTTTCTGAGAAATCCCAAACTAGGGTAGGATCCTTGAAAATTGTCTTTCTTCTAAAGACATGTCAATAACATTTTAAAAAATGCTGTTGAAGGTGTCATTAACCAGGTGCACTTCAGTAACCACTGGGATAATCTGTATGATAAAACAGTATTATAATTATTTGCATCCTCATAAGCCTGACCAAAGGTGTAAAACAGTTTCTTCCGCAGAGTCTCTTTAAGGTTCCAAGAAAATATACATTAATGATAGGGGTGCCTGGGGCACCTGGGTGGCTCAGTGGATTAAAGCCTCTGCTTTCAGCTCAGGTCATGATCTCGGGGTCCTGGGATCGAGCCCCGCATCAGGCTCTCTGCTCAGCAGGGAGCCTGCCTCCCCCTCTCTCTCTGCTTGCCTCACTTGCCTGCTTGTGACCTCTGTCAAAAAAATAAATAAAATCTTAAAAAAAAAATTATAGGGGTGCCTGGGTGGCTCAGTCGGTTATCTAAGGTCTTGATCCCAGAGTTCTGGGATTGAGCCCCACATCAGGCTCCCTGCTCAGTGGGGAGTCTGTTTCTCCCACTCCCTCTGCTGCTTGCCCTGCTTATGCTCTGTCTCTGTCAAATAAATAAATAAATAAATAAAAATCATTACTATATATTATATTATATATTTAATGTCACATATTTAATATCTAATATAAATTTATATTTATGATACAAATAAAAACATAAATAAAATATATATTTAATATATAATATTATACACACATAAAGGCACTTTACATTTAGGTCCTTAAAGGGACAGAAATCTGTCCTTTGAGAATTGTACCATGCAGAACAGCTTACTTTAACTCTTGAATCCTCAAGAGGCTACTTTTAGGGCTGAGTAAATTGTACTGTGCATAGGGGAATGCCTTTTACCTTCTGTCCGCATGAATGGCCCTTCTTGTGGTTATGTCGGCTGCAAACCTTCTGGGTCTAAGACATACAGTTGTAAGATGAATGCTTACCCCCTTAGATATTAGTGCCACATTTCTTAAATATAAAACGATGTGCACCAGCTTGTCAAATAGCAACACCCCACCCCCACAAAGTTAATATTAAATTATTGACATCAGATTTCCCCTTATTCAATGCACTGCCCTGAGTTGCTTTATCTCACGCTGGAATGTCCTCATTGAGTCATATTTTAAACCAGGATTCTCTATGATTCTATATGTGCCTCTGAGTATAATCACAATGGAACTAGATAAAGGGGCTCTGTCAAGTTCAATTTAGCCAAGAATACCTCCTCAACAACACTTCAAAGATTTTATTCACAGAATTCATACGGGAGGATTAGAATATGCACTCAGTTAAAAAAGATCACTTTGCTAATCTGATGATCACGCACAATCTTACTGCTAATAAACTCCGTTGTATAGTTTCCCACACAAACGAGCCGAGTTTCTCATGGGAAATGTTATGTAACTTAAAAAAAATTTTTTTTAATTTTTTTATTAACTTGTAACTTTTTGAAAGAAATTTGCACTAAACTTTGCTTAAAAATCAACAAATAAATCAGTATCTTCAAGTGAATACCACTAGAATATTACAGAAAATTAAATATCCACTCAGCCTGTAGTGAATGGGCTTTAAAAAATAATCTTGATGAATGATTTCAACTGACTTCTTGATTATATAAGTAAACCTTAGAGTAGATGTTGAAAATTTGAAGCCCGAAGGTACACTCCTGCCTGTATTTGTGTATTGCCATCTGGCTCGGTGTTTTTAGACTTTTGTATTTGAGTGCTTCCTTAGTGCCATACATACCTTGCTCCCCTGCCCTCCCCCCATGATGATCCGAGGCCCAGCTGCATTCACATTTTGGTGTTAGCTGCCTGGCCTCCCCAGCAGGCTGGAATGGCAGCCTCTGCAGTGTAACTGGGGGCCCAGCAGACTTTTTGGAGACTCATACTTAGATGCATTCATTCACAAGAAACAGCCATATTTTTGTCTACTTTCAACAATTATCATGTGCCTACAGAGGCTGTGACATGCCTGAGAACTTACAATTAAAATGTTGTCATTTCAAGATTTTTTTTTTCTCTGCCCCTATTTTTCTTCTGCTGGCTACTTTCTGCACTAAAATTGTCTAAACTGTAGGAAGACTAGAACGAAGTTCTACGCAGGGCCGGGGGGAAGGGGAAGTAGAGGGAAATCAAGAGGTACGAATGTCCAGTTACAAAATAAATCAGTCATGGGGATGTAACGTACAGGTGGTGAGAGCCTCGATAATACTGTATGGTAAACTGGAAAGATGCTAAGAAGAAATCTTAAAAGTTCCCATCACAAGAGAAAAAAATTGTGTGACTTTGTAAGGTGACGGGTGGTATCTAGACTTATTGTGGTGACCATTTTGCAGTGGAGAGAAATGTTGAGTCCTTATGTCATACACCTTAAACTAACATAATGTTGTCTGTCAGTTACACTGCCATTTCAAAAAGAAAAAGGGGAAGAAATGTGACCAGCCTGCGGAAATCCTTTTGGCCAATCCACGGGGTCACAGGTCACCTTGTGTCGGTCCCTGCGGCTGACATGGAGGATGGTACCAAAGATAGAACTATTGTTGAAGGATTTACTTGGACAGATTAATCTGGTTGAGAAGGGTCAGTTTCTAAAACCCTATTTTATGTGTCTCAATGTAATACAATGCTACACTGCCAGAGTTACATGTAGAGCCTGAGATTGAGAGTTAGATTTTTAATTTTAAATTGTATCTGGATCCAAAGTTTTAACTAATGGGGGTGTGAACGGATGTGAGACTAAAATGTTGGCATGCCCGGGTAGCTCAGCCAGTTAAGCATCTGCTTTCGGCTCAGGTCATGATCTCAGGGTCCTGGGATCAAGCCCAGCATCCGGTCCCTACTGGATGAGGAGCCTGCTTCTCCTTCTGCCCCTTCCCACACTTGTGCACATGCATCCTCTCTCTCCCAAATAAATAATTAAAATCTTAGAAAAAAAAGGGTAAAACCTTACTGACTTAACTTGTTCACAGTATTTTCACTCATCTGTGTGTCTCCTCGTAATCTTTTGGAGAAGACTATTATGATCCCCCTTGCACAGAAAAAAGAAACCCAAAATATGCAACTGAGAGATTTTTACTCAAAATCATGCATTTAGTGGATTAAATCCAGCGGGATTAATTTGTGCTTTTTACCTTACACTTGTATGCAATTGTAATTTTTTTTTTCATATCTTATTTATTTGTTTGAGAAAGAGACAGTGAGAGAGAGCACGAGCAAGGAGAAGGTCAGAGGGAGAAGCAGACTCCCCGCCGAGCTGTGAGCCCAACACGGGACTCCATCCCAGGACTCCAGGATCATGACCTGAGCTGAAGGCAGTTGCTCAACCAACTGAGCCACCCAGGTGCCCGTTTTTTATTTCATGGTCTTGTCCGCAAAATGAAAGCTGGAGAAGGATCAAAATTAACCTAAGCAGAACCGGCGTGTTTTCCAGATTAGGCCAGGATCCTATTCAGTTTCAGCCTGCCCATAAGAGCTCTCCCTCCATGTCCGTGCAAAAGCACAAAAGGGCAGGTTTCCTCTTAAGCCTCTGGAGAAAATGCACCGTTGCCCTGAACAGTGTGGTCTGATTTTTTTTTTAAAGATTTTATTTATTCATTTGACAGAGAGAGAGATCACAAGTAGGCAGAGAGGCAGGCAGAGAGAGAGGGAAGCAGGCTCCCCGCTGAGCAGACAGCCCAATGCGGGGCCCGATCCCAGTACACTGAGATCATGACCCGAGCCGGAGGTAGAGGGCCCAACCCACTGAGCCACCCAGGCGCCCCTGGTCTGATTTGATAGTGGAGATTGAGGCACAAGACCCAGGAGAGCCAGCGGTTCTGACTCTTCCATATAATTAAGGAAGAAAGCTGGGTGTTCTCCCTCTGACTGAACAAACCAGCATTGACTTGTTACGAAGAAGTGTGGAGGACCAGACTGCTCATCATTAAAACAGGCTCTGCCTGCCTGTCTAGAACACAAAAGGGGGGGAAAAGACTACTTAATTAGCCAAGGGGCATCAATTCATGCCAATCTAAATATAAAAGTAAAACAGGTGGGAACTTTAAAAATATTCTCTCTGAAGCATGCACCCCTGAGGTCTTAGGACACATTACCAAGGCATGGAGCTTTTTAAGAGATGGATCTTGTGACTCTAAGCCAGACGGTTAAAGACATCAAAGCCAAGCGTTGCAAGGAATCCACTGTCCATCTTCCTTCCTTCCCTCCACCACCAGAGGTTCATTTACTTTTCATTGTTCGATCTTTAAGAATTAAAATTTGACAAGGCTACCAGGAAGCCCAAGAAGGTGCTAGACAGTGACAGGTTCCACATGAATATTTTGAGACCCACTTCTTGCCACTTGGAATTCACAGCCCTGTGCAAGAAGTTGTTGCTAAGTGGAAATTGGAATTTAGATATTTTTTCAGACAGATGCTAAAACTTTGGGATTGGTGATTCTAATAGAATTAATTTTACAAACCCCTGACATGGGTGGTATAATCCGAAAGGTTTCAGTTCTGTACCTTAAAAGTTCAAACCCACTGCCTATCCTTTTATCCCTGGGGCTTCACTCCTTTGGGACTTGGAGACTTCTTCTTCTCCTTCTTTTTTTTTTTTTTTAAGATTTTATTTATTTATTTGACAGAGAGAGATCACAAGTAGGCAGAGAGGTAGGCAGAGAGAGGTAGGCAGAGGCTGGGCAGAGAGCCCGATGTGGGGCTCCATCCCAGGACTCTGAGATCATGACCTGAGCTGAAGGCAAGAGGCTTAACCCACTGAGCCACCCAGGTGCCCCAGGACTTGGAGATGACTTAATTATGTAACCTTTTTGCAGCCACAACTTGGAATTGGACCTCCTTCTCTGAATTTCTGATCTAGGGGTTTTTCACTTCATTTTGATGCTGCCCCTTAGCTAACAGTCCTTGAAAACAAGAATAGGATTTACTAGAGAAACATGGCTTCAAAGGTGCCAGGAAGAGATCTCAGGAGGACAGGGAACTGACAGAGATGAGTAGGTTCTAGTGATGAGGTAAGTCTACTTGCATAGAGGACTTCTGTTCCCATTTTTTGGAACTGAGGTATCCCTCCTGTGTTTGACTGAATGCACAACACCTTTCCTTCTTCCAGTATGCAGTGACATGTTTTTAAAATGGAAGGTGAATGTAATATGAAGATTTGTGACCTCCACACACCTGGAAACCACAAAACCTAGGCTAAGAAAAATGTTGTCAAGTTGGCACTGCTGTGGCCAGAGAAAGCAGGTTAGCACGAGGCCAGTAACTAGAAATGAGAAACAAAGTCAGAGACTGAAATATGGCAGAGTGGGTGAGGTGGACCAACCATCTCCAGTTCCCTGGAATTGAAGTGTTTCCTTAGAACTGGACTTTTAGTGCTGAAACTGGGACAGTCCCAGGCAAATCAGAATGGTCGGTCCATCTAGATAGGTGGCAATTTAAATAAATACGGAGTTCTGTTCCTTACATGAGTTGAACTGTCCATTCAAAGGATTACCTGGTTGAGGAGAATGTTTCCTCAGTGAAAAAACCGTGTTGTGCCATTGTCCCAGGGCATATATTTGAAACAGGGTTTCTGGAAGCTTCTTCAGAAGCAGGGCGAAGATCTGGCTAGCAACGTGTGTGTATCTTTATTTTCTAGCTTCAGGTCTTGAGTACAGTAAAGTCTGGAAGAAAGGACAGAGATTCATGAAAAGCAGGCAGGAAGTCATTCTAAAGGTGACTGAGTGCATCAACGTGCAGAAAATGGCGTGGACCTGAGTCCCTTTCAGGATACAATACGCATTCCAGACAAATTGGTCTACAATCTTAACCCTGGCCCACTCCGTGCTTCCTCCCCTTCTATTCCAGAATGCCATTCCCTTACTCCTCCAGCAGTGGAAAAGAAAGTACTATTTACCCTGCAACGATCTTCTGAAATTCTGCTTCTTCAGAAAAGATATCTCTGACCAGTTCTCTCCTCTAAGCTGCCATAAGGAGTATCTTCTTCAGTCATTTGGTGTCTGCTTTCTGGTCGTGTCAGTCCATGACTCTCAATGCCTTGTCTCCTCAGCTGCGCTGGGAAAAGTGGGCTGTCCAGATTAATCTTAGCTTTTTAAAAATTGCCTCTGATTTCTTGCATAGTGTCTTGGCTTGTTGATGATCTAAAACAGCACTTCCAACAGAAATATAAGGTAAGCCACGCTTGTAATTTAAAATTTTCTAGAGTTATATTGAAAAGAAGTCAAAAGAAACAGGTGAAAATCATTCTAGTAATATACATTACTTAGCGCACTGTATCCCAAACATATTTCTACATGTAACCAATGTGAAAAAACTATTAATGAAACACTTTTACAGGATTTTAACTGTACTAAGTCTTTGAAATTCCTTGTGTTATTTTACTCTTCAGCACATCTCATTTTGGTCTAGTCACAAATCGAGTGCCCAAAGGCACATGCAGCTGGTGGCTACCATATTAGACAGCCCAGGTCTGAGTGATGATATGAAGAAATTTACTGAAGCGGTTAATGGAGATTTACATGACAGGAGTGTAGTTTGATTTTACTGTCAATAAGTTGTGTATGTGTGTGTGTGTGTTTTTAGAAGACAGCAATTCCATGTCTTAACATGATGAGAATATGTTGAGAATATGTATGAGAATATTGAGAATATGTATGAGAATATGATGAGAATAATGAGATTAAGGATACAAATTCATAGAAATCAAGAGAAAGGATTATTTCCTTGATAAAGAATAAATAGAGGAAGAGTAGCAGAACTTTGCAAACAATGAAACATAAAAACTGAAGGAGAGAAGCAAGTAATCAAGAACTAAAGGTATTAAGCCTGGAGGACCAGGAGAATAGAGTAAGACGGAAGTCAGAGAGAGAGAGACAGACAGACAGTCCAGTCTAAGAAAGAGAGGGATTTGTTTTCAACCATGTGATTTCAGGTGCTGGCAAGTCCATCTCACCAGAGGCATAGTTTGGAGCAGGGATAAGAGATGAGACCTGGCAAAGTAGCTTTTGGGATCAATGCCATTAAGTTGGCTGAGCCTGAGGGTCTTGAGATTGTGACGGCAGATAGAGATAAGAATGATTCAAACATTTAATCTTAAGCGTTCCATAATTAGCAAGCAGGACAAAAAAGTGATAAGGGTGGTAGATAGAAAATGAAGAGATCACAGAAGTCAAGGTAGGGGAGATCTTTTCAAAACAGAAAGGGCCAGCAAGCAGGAGAGAATTTAAAGCAGATGAGAACACAGAAAAGTCCGTTGGACGGGCTTCAGAAGTCTTCTTTAAAGCAATTAGAATCTTTGTCAAGGCTAACGGAAAAAAGCTTTACATTAGCTGAGCTCTCTTCCAAAACCCTGGTTTTCAGTCCTTAGACCAACAGGCCAACTGAAGATGTTTGGATTGAGAAGGCTGACTTTTCCCAGCAGATAGAGTCCCAGCAGGAATCCGGGCAGAAGGAAACAGAGACCAGCACGGAGCGGGTGGAGCTCTGGGTGATTCTTGATCAGTGGCCAATGTAAAGAAATCCCAGCAACAAGCCAAGTGACAGGACGCGCAGGGAAATTCACAGGGAGAGCAGCAGAGGATGGAGAAACCATTGCGAAACCATTATTTGGTCTTCATTAAAAAGACAAGCAGAAAAATAGGAATTTAAAATCTGATTTGTCATTTTAAGGACTTATTATTTTTTTTTCCCAATCATTGTTTTCAATATTTTATTGCTTATCTTTAGGGATGGGCAAATATGGAATGCGTCCAGTGGAAAGCTGCCTTTAATTTTTTTGACACGTTTTTGAAAGGAGAATGGGAACAATGTGGACTCAAAGTGGACCCAAAGCCCTCAAACCTTTAGTGGCCTGAACTCAGATCCAATCCTTTTTCTCTGTCATGCCCATTCAACTGTAACACAGTACCCATTATCTGAAGATTTAGGGGGGAAAATGGAGGATTTTAGTTTTGTCTTCACTGAAATAGCTTTGGGATGATGGAGTCAAATTAGAACTAGTAAGAATCAACTTGCTTATTCGTGGACATGCGATTTACTTTGGGTTGTATTTGGCAAGTGTAGGAGTAAAGGGTGTGGCATTTATTCAGCTATGAAAGTCCCTTGAAATTCCCTGCAATTTCATAAAACTGAACAGGTCAGACGCACCAATGCTTCTGAAATCTGTGGAAGGCAACCCCCTAGATCACTCCTGCTGCTGAAAATGACTAAGTTTGATTTTCTGTTTCATCCCTAAGGAGGAAGTTTGACAGATGAGACTCTGAAGTGTAGTACGCCAGAGAAGGCGAGGTAGACCAAGGTGGATAAAAACATGACTCAGCTGGGACGAAGATGAAATTTCCCCTCTGATGAGCAGGAACAGAGAAGTGCAGATGGAAATGCAGATGAAGATGAAGTCAGTATAGCTTAATCCATTTCAAATATTTTGTTTCTATCCTAATTTCCTTGACCCTCAGAGTCCCAACGTAAAGACTCGGATCCATGCATGGTCCCTTCTTTCTACACCTAAACACATTTTAAAAGTTGAGAAATAACCAAAAACAAGATGTGGGATTCACAGTTAATCAATAACTTCCAACAGGAAAAGGAATGCATAAGTCAAAGACTCTAGTCCGTCAAGATAGCTATCAAGCATTGTGCTTATTAGAAGGACTTGCTCATTTTTGCTTAGAGATGAAATAGCTTTTATTATTCACACACATGCACACAATGTGTTCTTGCTTCAGGAAGCACCAACATCAGATAGTCAGATTATCAGATAAACTCAGAGATTGGAATTCTGACTAAATTGGCAGTTTCTAAATGTCAAATAGATAAGTTTATCTCAAATCACTGTGGTGCAACCTCATCACAGACTGTCTCTTGAGGGTATACAGGTACAAATATATGGGGAAATAATTTCTTAAATTTAAAATATCAACCTTAAATTTCTTAAAAAAAATAGAGATGGAAATTCTTCAGATTCCTCACCCTTAGAAATTAGACAAAGACTCTTGAATCCCAAGTCTCCTTCACCCTTTGGTGCAATGCCTCCTAACCCTTATGGGACTGAGTAAATTTGTTATCAGAATCAACATGTATCATTTTCCTCTATATCATTAGTGATTAGTTGCACAAAGAATCTGTTTTATACTGTAAAACTAAGTTTACATTGATAAAAACTCTATTACGACATTTGCCATAAGAGATAGTGAATATCCTTGCAGTCAGGACGCTATTTAGACTTCCAGTTCTTCAGTGAGGTCCATTGATGGCTTCATGGAGATAGCTGAACTCTGGAAATAGTCACTGAGATTTTGTGCATGTAACATTTTTTTGGAGTGAAGTCCCAAATTTTTAATCAGATTCTGTTAAAGAAGTTAAGAATGATTTAGGACACTATATTAAAAGTATAGGCATAATGCATCAGTATGAATCTGGTGCTTTTCCAAAGTTAATAGAATTACTAGTAGATGTATAAGATATTTAGCATAATATTAAACAAAATAAGGTAGATCTTTCTATCAAACAAAAATGATAACAGACACTCACTGTTCAATTCAGGTCAATGTTTTGCCTCCTTTCGGATTAAAATTAACAGAGTTTCACATTGTGACTTCAATCTTATCAGAGACTCCTAAAGCAAACAATAGCGCAGTATGAGAAACCTTGATTGTGTAACTTTTGCTCTGGCTGTTTTGGAAATAGCAAATGTCATTTTCTTATTGCTCACCTTCAGTCATGGCAACCTACTCTTACTGGAATTTTCAGAATAGCAACTGCTCATTTTTATAAATGTTCATGATTTTTTACTGAAGTAGTACTATTTGACAAAGCGTCTATTATTAATCATTATCATTAGTATGTTATTATCATTCTTATTCAAGAATTCTCAGAATAAATAGTAAACGGGGGACAAAAACCCCACTTGGAAGAACTCCACTTAGAGCTCTGGCAACGCCCCTGAGGTTGGGTTCTCCAAGAAGAGCAGGAATTCAGTTTTCCCTCCTGCGCAACCACGCTTCCCAGGCCCGACGCCCCAGGAGCCGGCCGCGCGCCCCGCGCCCACCCTCCCCGCCCGGGGGAGCGCACGCCCGCTAGGACCCGCGCTCCCCCAGGCCGCGAACCCACCGCGCGGCGCAGCGGCCGGACGCCGCCTAGCCGGAGGGCTGGCCCGCGCAGCCGGGACGGTCGGGACGCGGGGCGGCCCGCGCGGGGGAGGGAGGAGGCGGCCCCGCCCTGCCCCGCGCCCCGCCCCCGGCGCGGCTACACAGAGGGGCGCCCACGTGCCCAGCCCGCCTTCTGCAGCGCAGCGGCCAGAGCGCTCCTCTCCGCGCCGACCAGCGAGGCGGCGGCAGCTCCTCCAGCCTCCCGGAGCAGCGGGCCCCGACACGCTCCAGCCGCTCGCCCACCACCGCCCCCTCGGCGCGTCCTTAGCACTGCCCCAGTAAGTTGCCAAGTGTGCCGCCACGCGGAGGGGCCGCCGGCGAGGGGCGGCCTGCGCCGGAGGGGAAAGGGCTGGGCGGGGGCGCGGAGGGCCGCGTCCGGCTGCGCGCAGCTGCTCCGAGGCCGCGCTGCCGCGACTCGGAAAGCGACAGCCCCGGGGCGGCGGGAGGGGGCTGCGGCCGCGGACCTCTGTCTCGAGAGTCTGCGCCTTGCCCGGGCCAGCCCCGTGCAGCCGCGTGTGCCCCAAGGCAGCGGGGTCCGCGGCAGCTGCGAGGGTCGCGGCGACTGGGAGACGGCGGGCACTTCTTGCGGGAGCCGTCGAGGCGCTCTTGTCCGGGGGGGTGGGGGGGCTGGGCACCCATCTCCGGGGGGCGCAAATCCGCTTTCCCCCGCCCCCGTTCTGCGCACTGAGGGGTCCCTGAAGTCGCCTTCCAGAGATTCTTGGTTTAAATGTAGAACAGCGCTTGGAGTTCTGGAAGCCTTTCTCGTCCTAGACCTGACCGGGGCTGGTAGGACAGGTCAGATGTTGTGATGTGTGTTTGGGGGTTCTTGAAAGTAATGGGTGCAGTTTTAAACACGTTTGAGATGGGCTGTATATACCCTTTAAAGCCTCTTCCATGCAGTCTTCAGCTTCGAACGCGAAATGCCATTCTGATGCTTAGGCGATCCCAAGTCCGTCGCGTCGGAATATCTCTTCCTCCGGAGAACTTTCCCACATGCACCGAAGCGTATAACCCAGTCCAGGGAGTAAGGACTTCAGAGACTCTGTCTTCAAGATATTTAAAAATACGCACACGAGTCCTACGCATTTTTGTTAAGTGAAGACAGTGCCTAGATTTCAGGAGTAAAAATGGTTCAAACTATTCAGACTTGCATACATTTAGGCAGAACTGCCTCCAAAACGATTTAGTTGACTTTTAGGACTGGTCGCAGGTTCAGAAGCCTTCATCCTTTTAATGAGGGGATATGAGCTCTCTGAATGTTGGCGGGGGCTGGCACGTCAAGTGAGTGTGTATGTGACCTCTGACTTGATACTTTTGCACTCTTGCCCCAGCCAGTCCTTAAAACTTCAGTCGCCTCTTTCCCCCGTAAACTTTTATAATGATTATCTCCCCAGGAAATTGTAAGCAATTGTGTTTGTGCTCTTTTTCTAAGAGATGTGCAAGATCATAATTTAAGTGTATACGTGCTGATAGCTGTTTTTTCCCTTGTAAATTAAATCCTTTTTTCTTTCAGTTGCACTAAAGCTTGAAATGAAATGATCTTTCGGTGCAGAAGCAAATATGCATTTTTAAAACTTTTCCTTTACTAAAAAGTTCCCAGTTAGCTACTCTGGGTTAACCCTAGGAGGCCTCATTATTTATTAGGATTTTTTTCCCCCCAGTTTTCTCCCTTGCCCTCACTTGGTTTCCACATTGTGCCTGACAGGGGAATGTCATTTACCTTAAGGCATTTTAATCTTTAAGGGTGTGCCATGGCCTTGGAGACCAGAGTAAAACTCTGCCTGATATCCCCTGGGATTCAGTTTGCAGAATCTTTGGCCTCTTTGGCATGTTGTCGGCAAAGCCCTTTTGATTCCGAAATCTCTAATCATTATCAGCGCACTTAGAGTCTGTTAAAGAGAATTAGAGGCTGGGAGGGAAGTCAAGGTAGCTGTTGGGGTTTGAAAAGTCTGAGAACATTCTGGAGTTTTTCATCTTATATTCTCATATATGTATTTTTAAGATTTTCTTGATTTATTTGCAGAGAAGGAGGGAGAGAGTGGGGGGGAGAGAGCACAAGCAGGGGGAGCTGCAGGCAGAGGGAGAAGCAGGCTCCCTGCTGAGCAAGGAGCCCAGTGTAGGACTAGATCCCAGGACCCTGGGATCCTGACCTGAGCCAAAGGCAGCCGCTTAACTGACTGAGCCTTTTTTGTTTTTTGTTTTTGAACATTTGTGCCAGCAGAAGTTTCAAGGTCTTGCTTTCCGCCACACACCTGCTCGTCTTTGCAGAGTGGGAAAGTGCAAGGTCTCTATTCTGCATGGCCCACCTTTTGTTGTACTACCTTCAGGTTCTTAGCGTTTCTCTTGGCTCTTCTGGCCAGACCGGAGCCCTCATCTATGGCTGTTTCTGCTCTTTTCAGCCTGCTTTTTCAAAGGGACTCTCTCCCATAGTTTTCCTTCGGTGAGTTCTCCGTTTAGCCTAGTTTCTATCTTCCCTTCTGTTTTGTTTGCTTGCTACTCCACATATCCCTAGCTATAGACCAATATTAGTATTTTTTTTTAAAGTGTTCAGGGCCATCTGCTGGTTTTACTTTGATGCCCTGTTCAGTGACCGACTTTCAGAACAGAATATTGAAAACATCCTATGTGGCTGGTTGTTTTATTTTCCCAAGCATGATATGAACACGTTGATTTTTAAGGACTGGGTTCCTGTAGACTACTTACTGGATGTCAGAACAAAAGTGACATTTCCAACTGGATAGATTTCTGAACGTTCACATATTTAGTACTGTGTGCCTCATTTGAATATTTTGTCATCCAACTGAATATTAAAAAACTCAGCTAACTGTAGGATTTCCCTTATTGGTAGAACTCATTTAAATGGTTTGGAAAATCTATGTGGTTAACTCATTTCTATATCATTAATCTGAGTATATAAAACCATACCGATAAAGCCTTGATTAAAGAAACCTAATGAAACATTCTTTTCGTTGTCTTCTGTTTTAATAACTTTTCATTCTATTGCCTAACAGTGTTGACACAGCACATGCTCAGGATGTCTTATTGTTGAGTGAATCCCAACTGATTTCAGTAATTTGAGAAAGGGTCTTATGTTCAAATATATATTTGAATATATATTCCTTCATTGAAAATTACTGGGTCCCTCCTCAGTTCTAGGTACCGGACCACCTAAAGTAATGTGTGGCTCCAATTTTGGAAGGATTCTTCAGTTAGTTTACATTTGGGAAACCCTTCATTGATGGATTGATGAGCAGTTATTTTGTTGTTGTAATTTTATATAAAGTAACAATACCTGTAAACAGATGACTTGAGTACCATGTATACTAGAAAGCAGGAATATACTCTTTCATATATGGAGAGGGTGCTTCTTACTGTTCCATCATCAAAAGCACTTATGCTTGACATTTTTGTTTTTGACTGGTAGTTACATATTTGTCCTGATTCTAACATATTCTTTTGCTTGCCTTTTTGGCTGTTGTTTTAGAAGTGGTGTTTGTGGCTGTGGAAATGTTGTAGATGCCATTGACAAAACCAAACCAACAGCTGGGATTTCATTTCCACCAGCTCTCCACGGTTGGCCAGGTTCTCAGTAGCTCAGTTAAGATAATCAGAACATGATTTATCTATTAATTTTTCTTGTCCAGCTTAACAAACATATGTTAATCTGTGGAAACACAGAGTGCACTATTTTTTGTGTGTGCTTATGGACTCTTAAACTTTAAATGTTTCTGGGAATGGCCTCTGGGGTCGTGAGTTAACCTTCTCATTGGTAAGTGCCATTAGTATTGACATTTAAGATTTGAGCTAAAGCAGTTTTTGTTTTAAAGGCTGGATTTAAATAGGTGGGTTGCATCTCTTGGTTCCTATTTAGAATTTTACGCTGGATTTCTCTATTCAGGGAAATCTGTAGTTCCGGTTTTCTGGGTGTGTATGGACACACGTTGTTGAAATTCTTGGGGAGTTCTTATATCCAGGATGGAATCATCAGGCTACAGCGTCCTATGTGATGATTTCATTCTGCATGTGTTATAAATTTGATTTTATGCTTCTCTCCGTCCCTCTTCAAAAAATAAAATAAATAAAAACAAAACCCATACTTTTCTAGTGCCGCGTATTAGTACCTTTCTTCGCGAGCCAATCTGGGTCTCAGCAGTGAGACAGATGATATAAGAACATTCCTTAACCTTTCTTTCAGGAGTTTAAAAAAAAAAAGCCCTGTGTTGTATTCATTTTTGGAATATTTTGTGAACAATACACAGCAAAGAATTTTTAGGTCCCTTGTTGATTCTTAGTAGCTTTTCCCACAGTTCTGGGGAAAATTCTTTTCTTTCCTTAACCCAATCTGGCTTCAGGAAGCCTCCCTAGGTCTTTATACAATTATACGTAATACAATCCTGTTTATGCTGTCAAAGCCTCCTTCCTAGTAAGCCTAGTGATCTTGGTGGAGGGAGCTTCATGTCACAGGAATGCTGAATGATGCTGTAATTAAGAGGCTCCCATTTTATTGTTCTACTTTTGCCCCTCCCTCACTTTTTTTTTTAGTTCAGGTTTTAAGGTAAGTGGATGTGTTCTACTGAAAAATAAATGTTCGTCCCTTCAAAACAATTAAGAAAGAAAGTACACCTGAAACTTTATTTTTTATTATTTTACTTCTGTGTAGACCAAAATGGTTTAGGAGTTGGTATTTTGATCATTAGAGATAAAGATTGGTTGGTTGGGGTCTTTTTTTTGCCTTGACTCTGGGTATCTAGCTGTTATATGGGTAAACGATGATGATGATGATGATAGTCACTAGTGAAATAAGGGAGAGTGGAGGTAAGCGATAGTGGAACTAAGTGACTGTGTGTTGAAACTTATGGGAAAAAAATGGGGTCTCTTTGCATGTTCAGCCTTAGTTTTGTACATTCAATGTGTGCTGAAGGCAGATTTTCAGAATGCGATTCAATTTCTACTTTTAAAAATCACACTACGATCTCTAGAACTTGAAATATATCTGAGTGGTAGGAATGGGAAATCATCTCTGTATCACATGGAGAGTTTATAACCAAAGCATGTGGGTTATGTTCCCTTTCTCTCCCCCTTCCTGCTGTCTGGTTTCCAAAAGAAGGTATGCATTTGGTGGAAACAACTAGATTTTATTTTTTTGTGAAACTAATATGCAAAATTTACCGCAACTCATATGCAGAATTTATAGTGTTTAGCAGTTGTGTGTGTATCCAAGTTACTGAATATTGTTTCGATACTTTAGGATTGCCTTGGAATAGGAAATACAACTTTGTCATTTTTGATTCTAAGAATATCTTATGAGAGAAGCTATTTGGAGTCTTCCATGAACAGCAGTTAGTTAATCCATTTTGGATGTGTATGTGTTCTGTGTATTTACTGCCCAGATCTGGAGTCCGTAGAGAAGCAAAGAATAGATAACTTGGCTCCTGTTCTCTGGGCATTGATCACCCAGTGAAGAAGTTAACAAGTAATCGTACGATGGAAAGGGAATGATAAAGCTGCCAGTTGAGTGACACAAATAGCTGAAGGTATCAGGACAAGAGATAACAATCTATTCTAAACTTGACTTTTTTAAAAAAGTATGTGTTATGTTTCTGATATATTGACTAAATGTCCACCTAATTCAGGTATTTTCATCGTTAGAGTTACTGTCATTGCTGTTAAAGCCAATCTTCTTCTCTAGTTGCTCTTTGGTAAAACTTGAGTCACTTGGACTTTAATTTGGCTGAATAGTTACTCACCAAAATATGCATTTGGGAGGGCAATAATACTTATTATTAGTCTGGCAAAATTGTTTACCATTTATTACCCCAGACTTCTGGTAAATTATGTTTAACTATAAATTCAGGCTAGTCTGAAAGGTCTTAGAAGAAATGTTAAAACACATTAGGAGATTATATTTTAGATGGAAATCTTGAAGAATAAAGCCCTTCCAAAAGTGCAATCCAATTAAGAACATGAAATTATTTTAATATCTCACTCTAACAGTTGAGTTCTTACATTAGGCAAGCGTGGCACATTTTTGCAAATGTAATGAGTTTAAAAACCCATAAAGAACATCTCAACAATGGAAAGATCATAAGAGGTCTTCATCCATCCTCTCATTACTGCTTCTTGCACAGAACATCCGCTCAAGACCAGGAAAGCAGTCCGTGTCTCCACTTGAGTGACAGTTACAATATTTGCTTTCAGCTTGCAATGAACAAGGGATGGACAAAAAGTGCTGATGCCTTGTCTATCCCACATTAGAGAGGAAAGAGCTGATTTGTTAAAAGAAAGCACATTTAGGTTAGTGTCCTACTGTTGACCTAGTAGAAGAAAAAGAATATTGTTTTTTTTTTTTAGATTTTATTTATTTTATTTGACAGACAGAGATTACAAGTAGGCAGAGAGGCAGGCAGAGAGAGAGAGGAGGAAGCAGGCTCCCTGCTGAGCAGAGAGCCCAATGCAGGGCTCGATCCCAGGACCCTGGGATCATGACCTGAGTCGAAGGCAGAGGCTTAACCCACTGAGCCACCCAGGCGCCCCAAGAAAAAAATATATTTTATTTAAAATTTTATTTTAAATATTGTATTCATTTGACATAGAGAGAGAGAGATCACAAGTAGGCAGAGAGGCAGTCAGAGAGAGAGAGGGAAGCAGGTGATGAGCAGAGAGCCTGATGCAGGGCTTGATCCCAGGACCCTGAGATCATGACCTAACTGAAAGCAGAAGCTTAACCCACTGAGCCACCCAGGCACCCTAGGAAAAAAAAATATTTTAAAGAGACTATAAAACTCAAACTATATTTCAGTTCCTGTCAGAGTTCTTGGGTGGTGCACAGAAGGTCTCCATGAAGACACGGAGCCGAGTGCCACATTTTCACCTTCCAGGTTTCGAGGTTCTTGTGAATATGCCATTAAAAACAAAAATGAAAACAACTGATGATTGTTCCTGAGAGGGGGTGGGGATAAGAAGGATTGGTAATTAATTTACATCTTTAGTTTACGAAGACAAATCTTATTAAAAATCTCTTCACACACACACAAAAGATCACTTCACGAGGTTTTTGTTTACTGGACCTTAGCTGCTAAGAATTACATTAATCCTAAGTATTCATTTGTAGCGTACTGTTATCAGTGCCATTACTGATTGGTTCACGTCTGACCAATAAATATTTTAAGTTCTTGGGTTCAATGGTGAGTGGATATTCATTGTATTATTATTTTAAAATACTATATGGATAGAAAAACCTTAAATTTCTCCTAAATAAATTAGCAAAAAAAAGTCTTTGCAAATGTCTATTGTTCCTTCAAGTAGAGAACGTTTGTATTAAATGAAGTTTTCCCCTTTCATTCAGAAGGGCAGCTTTCTTCAGAGAGTGACTCTTTTTTTCCTCTTGAAATTCACTTTGTGTTCAGTTCTGTATTGTTCCTGGTCTCCTGAAGCAGAGGAGATACTTCTTACTACTTTCTCATGGGGCTCATAGTCTACAAAGATGTCTGCAACTCCATAAAAATCTAAATGAAAACTTATTGATAGTTTGTATCAACTTCGGTGTGGCTTCCTCCAGGAAAATCCTGTGCCCAATAAATTCAGGCTAGTCTGTGTAGACTTTTAAAAAAAGATTTTATTCTGTGAAGTGTGTAAACCTGGTGATTCACAGACCTGTACCCCTGCGGATAAAAATATATGTTTATAAAAAATAAAAAATTAAAAAAAAAAGATTTTGTTTATTTATTAGATACAGAGAGAGAGAGATCACAAGTGGGGGGGGGCGGTTGGGGAAGCAGGCCCCCCTGCTGAGCAAAGAGCGGATGCAGGGCTTGATCCCAGGAGCCTGAGATCATGACCTGAGCCGAAAGCAAAGGCTCAACCTGAGCCGAAGGCAAAGGCTTAACCTACTGAGCCATTTTGATGACCATATTAAACAACACAATTTTACATTTGTGTTTGAATCCAACATCAAGTTTGAAGGGGTTTCTTTAATTCTGTTGTTCCTTGAGCAGTTGATTGGAAGGATCCAGGGGTGAGATTTGACACTCCATCCTCAGGGCTCCTTAACACTCTGAACGGTCTTGGCCATGTTAGGAATCTAACTTTTTTTTTCCCCAGGGCAGTGTATGCATGAAAATCAAGTCCTGTTGGCTGTGGCTAAGCAAGCAAAGTGAGATCACTAGTTCAGATTTGACCTGTTGCATTGTCATGTTGCATTGTCAGGTTTGACAGGGTGCGAGGCCCTAGACTTATCTGAAGAAGTGACAAGAATAAGAAGCATCATCCAAGCCCAAAACCTACTGAGAGCTCACTTTGCTCATCACCTAAAACAAACAACACGGCTGAGTTTTTCAGTGCATTTCAGCTTAGAGTAAAGATTGAGTGCCCACTCTGTGCCCTGAGGATGTGCCTTATGAATGAGATGCTCTGGTAGCTCACAGTTTAATCACTGTGGAACTCGATGGCATTCAGAGTTACTTCCCTACCAAAGCCTCTCCTCTTTGGCTTCTCAATGTATATGACCAATGTACATCAACTTTTTTGTAAGGGAATATAGCGGAATCATTTAATGTATGAATATAATCATAGTAGAATCATTTTAATATTTATAACTTGAGGTCTTTGCTATTGGAGCAGTCTCTGAAATTTAGCTCTCCAGCTCTTAAAAGACTGGACATCGAATCAAATGGGAGAATAAAGAGATTCAGGTTGGAAAGGAAAGGTTGCACTGACTTACTGTCTTTTTAGTGGAAGGTTTCATGACAAGTTTCGTACCATTTGGATCAACTATCTTTGAACATTAGTACCTACAGTTTTTTGATAGAGAAAGAGCCCCTCCTTCTGTCCATTCTGATTATGTTTATATTTTCATGGAAAAAAGGAGAATCATGCATGAAAAATACAAATGCCCCCCTTAATTTCTGTAATGTATCTGGCTGTTTAAGCTGTCCTGAGTTCATACCTAGGGTTTTAGGATCCCACGGGATGAGAATCCTGTGATCCAGAGGCCATTTCAAATCCTTGGAAAAGTATCTTAGGAGAGGATGTTTTGGGGTAGGGTGGGGCCTTCTTGGGTCATCCATCCTTTATTCTTGCTGGTGGAGGGCTGCTCATGGCCTCCACGGAGGAGCTGAGAAAAGGCTCAGAGGTAAGTGTGGCTCCAGTTAAAAGCTGTGACAGTAACCCACTGAAGACCATTCTCCTTTCTGCCATCATGGAAGCAGTTGCCTGGCATCAAAGGAACACTTAGGACATCAGTTATCTCCAGCATCAACACATGTCTTCCACATTCTCATATCTACAGATTTCTATGTCCAGCTATGGACCAGGAAATAGATTTGATTCTAAACTTCACTGAGACCACTTTAACTAAATAGTTGTAAATATATACATAAATGGGAAGGAAAAAAACTAATGCATAGGAATAGTCAGTGCCCTCTTTTCCCATCTAAAATCAGAGCATCTTTAGAGAGACATTTGAAATCTGACCTGAATGTCTCAGTGTCAGTCTGGTGTGGGTTTTCTTCTAGAAAGCTCTGGAAGTTAAAAAAGGTACAGTTTAATGGAACTAACGAAGTCATGCTGAATTCAAGAGTGACTAGAAAGCAGCCCTGCAGATGCTTAATAATGTGCCTAACGAAGAAAAAGATTTTAAAGTGGATTTCTCTACTGAAATTCTTGTCTTTCACAAAACTTGGTAAGTGTTTACAATTTGTAATGTTTTGTTGCAAGGAGCTCTCTTTAAGTACGTTACGTTGGTGCCATTGTGGTTGTGTAGGTGGAGTAGGACTTGTGTATGCAGTATTCATCAAGAAAATAGCACAAAGCACATTTGCATGCCATTGAGAAGCAGCTGTGGGTGTTGATAAAATTTGTAGTACTAGAGCTTTGAAAACAGATCTTGGGCGGGTGCCTGTTTTAAACTCTCCTGAGAAACAATTTCACCTTTAAAACCAAAATCACTCTTTTGTTAGATGATAAGAGATGCAGAAGGCTTGGTATCCCCAAAATTTGGTTCTACCGCTGGAAAAAATGTTGTGATAGCTGGTTTTGTATTCCAGATCCTAAACTCAACAATATGTTGAAAAACTGTCCTGTGGATAATTCGTGCGGTTTCTGAGTTCTTGGCACTATGTATATATCAGCCAAATATCATGATAGACCAGTTTGGAAGACAAGGAGGTAAAACTCCTGAGAACGACATTTTAGACCTCTCTTTTTATAGGTTAAGAAATTGAGATCTTTAGAGGTGTAACTTATCTGAAGTTGGAAAGCTAGGCCCAGAGTCAAGAACTGATTTCAAGATTTTGATGCAGCAAAAGCACTGATTTATATCAGACTCTTCTGCTTCTGAAAGCAGATCAGAATCATAATATACCAGGTGTGTGGTAGGAATTTTATAAAGCAAGCGTAATTTTTAAAAAATTTCTTGAAAATTAACATTTGAATAAGATGTTTTCATATAGTGGCATTCTTATGATGTGAACAATTTTTTTTTTAATGGCTTGCTTTTCAAAAAAAGGAAAAATGTAATCTTAACCTGAAAATAAAATGACTTTAAATGTGGGTTCTAAGCAATCTAAAGTCATTAGGATTTAAACCTCCTCAGTGATGCTTTTAAGCAAGTAAGTTCTGTTTGGAGTGCTATTGTGCTATCTGGAAAAAGAGGGGAAAAAGGCTATTTGATTTTTTTTTTTTACTTTTTCTGATTATCGTAGGTAACAGATGGTTTGCTCTTAGTTCAGTGAACCAAACAAAGACCAGACTTTGCATAAAATTTCTGTTGATAGTGCATTTTATCTCACTGAAATAGATTGTGTGAACCTTCTGAATAATGAACAGCATATTTACATTATTCTGGTCATTTTCACTGCAGAGTTCAAAATAAATGTGAAGGATAAACCTAGCATTGCCACTTTAAAAGTTATACAATATTTAAAGTATTTTTAAATTTTTACTACAGTGCAAACTCTAGGCATGTTTCATGCCCGACTACTTTCGAAACTGATAAATTGCTCCAGGGACTGGAAACTGCAGGCACTTTGATGTCATTGCACGACATTGGAATAATAGTAACTTAATGTTTTTAAGGATTAGAAACCTTAAGTCCTTGAGAACCCCATCATTTCTCTAATCCCCCAATTTTGAAATTATTTAGTACGATTGCTAATGTTTGACTTTCTGTTGATCGACCAGCCCCTTGATGTTGCTTAACTCTTGTGTGACGTCAAAAGGTGGAGGTGCCAGTCGTGGGAGGCAGGGGGGATGATGCGGCCGCCGCGGGGGTGACTTGGCGAGTGGGGTGGCAGACAGCAGCTGCAAGTGGTAATTGAAAGCTCAGTTGAAAACTTGACTTCGTCATGCACAATTTTAATACATGACCCACTAGATCAGGGGAACTGGTAAAGTTAAACCATATAATTTCACTTATAACTTTGTATGCATGAATCAAATTCAGGCCATTTTCAAGAAGTGGAAGAAAACTGCTCATCTTACTGAACCAAGTGTAGTTTCTATTGCATGACATAAAAGGTGAAAAGAGAATACAAGAATCCAGGGCACCTGGGTGGCTCAGTGGGTTAGGCCTCTGCCTTCGGCTCAGGTCGTGATCATAGTGTCCTGGGATCAAGCCCCACATTGGGCTCTCTGCTCAGCGGGGAGCCTGCTTCCTCCTCTCTCTGCCTGCCTCTCTGCCTACTTGTGATCTCTCTCTGTCAAATAAATAAATAAAATCTTAAAAAACAATGCAAGAATCCTTATTCTTTTTTTTTTTTTTTTTGCCCCCAACAAAATGTTGTACGTAGACTACTGTTTCAAGGTAGAGAAAGTAATTTTTCTCCAGTGTTCACTTCAACAGAACTAGACTGAAATTATTTCCTGAATTGAATTTTCCATGCCTTTGAAAGCATCAAATACAGCATTGCTGGTGTTAATAAATCATGAGATTTTTAGGCTCAGAAGACGCCTGTCCCATTTCATTCCAAGCAGAATCATGCCTAATTATTCCACATAAATGTATGTATCATGGAGGAGAGAGAGCTGGAGATTGTGTGTGCAGACTTCTACCGAAAAGTCAGAATTTCCTAACTGGTAACATAAATGATGATTTTTTCATATTTAGAACAATAAAATGCTGAGAATATCTATAGCTGTAGAAAAAAAATCCACATTTTCTCTTTCTTAATTCCCAGTAAATGCTGATTTTTTTCCAACTCTATTTCAGTATTTAGAAAAAGAGAGGCTTAGAGCATCAGAAAAATCCTTAAACTCCTTTCCTACTCTAGAAGAAAATTGGCAAGTAGACTGTTGCTACTTATTATCCCCTAGGTTTTCCCGTCAAGAGCTTCTTGGTGTCTTTTCTGACCATATCCAGATACAATGCCACTCAGATGTTAGAGACCCTGATATGTAGATGGGATGTACTGCGGGGGGTGGCGGGCAGGGGCCACTGTAGCTGTGGCTCAGTTGGTTGGACGACTGCCTTTGGCTCAGGTCATGATCCCGGAGTCCCGGGATCGAGTCCCGCATCGGGCTCCCAGCTCCATGGGGAGTCTGCTTCTCTCTCTGACCTTCTCCTCGCTCATGCTCTCTTTCACTGTCTCTCTCTCAAATAAATAAATAAAATCTTAAAAAAAAAAAAAGATAATTCATCTTGAAATCAAGGATGCATTTACAGCAGGCTCCAGGTTTTCTCCCCGACTCCTCTCAGTCCCCTGGTCCTCTTTCCTTTTCCATCTTCCTCCTCCCCCTCCTCCCTTACCATTCTTTTCATTGGAAGTGAACGGGCGAACTGTCTAGTTCATCCTGAGCCTAGCGCTCAGCAGAGCCTCAGTTGTCAAGGCTGAACTCCTTTGTAGACCATGCTCTGGGTGTCGTCCTTAACTAGCTGCTGCTGTCCGTGGAACATGGGTTGTGTTTTCTCCTTTGGATCAGGTCAGCCTTGAAGAGCATTGTTACGTGCACTTGGCA
The DNA here is from genome assembly GCF_964662115.1 of Mustela nivalis. NCBI lineage: Eukaryota > Metazoa > Chordata > Mammalia > Carnivora > Mustelidae > Mustela > Mustela nivalis. Next base: position 18,961,411 of record NC_139039.1, on the reverse strand, counting down.
GAGACTTTGGGGAGAACACTAGTGTGCGGGGAAACCACCATCAGTTCCCTCCTGTCCCTCATTCTCTTCCTATACTCCCTTTCCCTCAAGCCTGATTTAAACGCTAACTTGAGGATAATGGGCAAACTTTTCAAAGCATAAAAATGAACAGTGAATATAGGGAGGGTAATTGTAGAACTTTTAAAGAAAAATCTGCATCTTCATCCATTTATAGCCTCCCTTTAACTTTGCGTGGAAGAGCACCTTGTAGTTATTCCAAAAAAAAAAAGCCAATGTGTTTTCTCAAGAAGTTCCCCTGTGAATCATCACTTTTAGTAATTGCTTTTCCAAATAAATGGAGCTAGTTTATGACCTGAATTAGAGTAACATAGTTACTGCTTTTGAAAATCCTGTTATTACCAGTTACTACATTTGTTATTGTTATTCAGGGGATACAGTTCAGTGAATTAGGTTTGTATTCAAGCCTTAATCAACATATGTTTTAAAAATTATTACATTTAAATGACATCTCCTGGCAGAATGTAACTTAGATCAGATTTTTCAAGGGCAACAACCATTTTATATGAACTTGCTGCTACAGGGTACCAAATTGGGGGTTTTACAAAGCCCAAACAGCAACCTGTCATTGAAAAAAAATCCCATTTACAACAGACTCTGAAAGCTAAAACTGAGAGAGTTGGAACCTCTACTAGGGCCACTTCTCGACAAACTGGGACATTTGGAACCAGCCATGGACAGCATTAGTTAGCATTTCTAACCAAATGAAATCTTTAGCTCATTGACCCAAAGAAAACTTTGTAAGCTTTATAATTTCATTTTGTTTGTTTGTTTGTTTTAAAGCATGTGGCCACTCAGTAGCTACGGAATGCCCAGCAAGGGCAGAACTTTTCTGTGTACTTAGACACAGACACAAATTTAAAAAGGGACATGCTCTTTGAGCCCTTAACACTTACAGTCCGGGTCAATATTACTAGTGTCTCTATGCCCAAAACAGAGTAACAAATGACATGGCTTTTTTTTTTTTTTTTTTTTAAACCCTAGGGACATATACTCCAATATCTATCGTTAAAAAAATAGAAACCAGGGTGCCAGGTTGGCTCAGTTGGTTGAGCCTCTGACTCTTGGTTTTGGCTCAGGTCATGATTCCAGGGTTGTAAGACCAGCCGGCGTTGGGCTCTACACTCAGCGAGGAGTCTGCTTGGGATTCCCCCTCCTCTTTCTCTGCCCCTCCCCCCACACTTGTACATGCTCTTCTCTCTGTCTCTCTTTCTCGCTTTCAAATAAAAAATATAGAATCCCAAGTTGTTCTGGAATAAACTCTATGTAACTTTCTGAACACTCCTAAAGTCTTTTTTTCTTCAAAAACATTTTTTAAAATTATGTTGAAATACACATAGTGTAAAATTTATTGCCTTCATCATTTTTAAGTGTACATTTCAGTACTGTTCATTCACGTTGTTGTATAACCAATCTCTATAACTTTTTCATTTTTTAAAACTAAACTCTGTACCCATTGACAACTTACTTTTCCTCTCCTCTCAATCCCAGATAATCATCATTCTATGGATTTGACTACTGTAGATACTTCATATAAATGGAATCAAAGAGTATATGTCTCTTTGTGACAGGTTTAGTCAGTTAGCATAATGCCTGCCAGGTCCATCCCTGTTGTAATATGTGTTGGGATATCGCGTTTTTTAAGGCTGAATAATATTTCATTGTGTGATTCGACCACATTTTGTTTATTCGTTCATTTGACAAGAACCCTTGTCAAAGGGTTCTTAGATTGATTCCATCTTTTGGCTATTGTGAATAATGTTGCTATGAACATGGATGTGCAAATACCTTCTTGAGTCCCTGTTTTCAGTTCTTTTGAGTATAGGCTCAGAAATGGAATTGCTGGATCATATGGTTATTTTATTTCTAAATTTTTTAAAGAATCACTATACTGTTTTTGGCCAAACCATTTAAACCATTTTACATTCCCACCAACAGTGCCCAAGGATTATAATTTCTCCACATGCTAGTCAACACATACTATTATCTTTTTTTTTTTTTTTTTAGCAGCCATCTGACCAGGTGTTAAAGTACTTTTATAGTTACAAATTATCTCTGAACTAACTAACTAAATAATATTAAAATCAGATATTTTACTTTCATTCACACAAAAAGAAGTTTAAAATGTTGCCTGGTTATTTTTCTAAGATTTAAAAAGTTTCCATTGATTCCCAGGATCAGTTGCCTTTTGTATACATCTATGTAATAGCATAGGTCGATAAAGAAAGTTTTGAGCTGATCTCAACCCACAAAGAGCGTATAAATATCAAGGATGTACATGCTCCACTCTTAAAGGATTACTTGGGGAGCAAAAGCCTTTCTTCACATTCATGAAGCTTCCTTGGACCTCACAAGAGGCTCCCACTGATTTGGTTCCAGTTCCCTGGGTCCAGGCATGTAACGCAAATGAATGAAACCAGTTAGTGCAAAATAGTAAGGTATATGGTGAACCAGAGAGCAATCTTTTAAAAATACCACCTGCACTAAAACATAGGTTGGGAGTTGGGAGGAGTGGCTGATGAGGAACCCAACAGAGTCCCTGACACTGTGAGAAGAGTATGGCATGAAAACGCAGCCCAGGAAGAAACCCTCTTTTTACTCTAGCTCTCTTTAAATATGCCAGAACACACTGTATATAAAGCATTCCAATTATCTTTTCCCCTCCCAAAAATGCACGTGGAAAAGAAGTTGGGAAATATGTAGCAGCGGCTGCGGCAGTTGATTCCTTGCATTTAATTCTGGAATAACTTAAACTTTTAAGTTTTCCAGATTTCCCTCTCCTCTTAAAGCTATTCTGAGTGAGAACAAAACTCACTCTTGCCTGGGGGGAATGTCTTTTCCCCTACTTCTTAGTCTCTGTATTCATCTCTTACGCTAGCTTCACTATCCTTTCATTGAGCCCAAAATGTGGTCTCGTGAAGATGATCAAGTAAAGCCCCATCTTTCCAGCAGATGCTACTTTTTCAAAATCATGAATCACAACTATCTTAAGTCTTGGAAGCATAACAGTAATGAAGATAAAGGCAGTGGAGACTCTGATAAATTTTACTGCAATGAGAAAGATAAAATCTGCTCGTTGTGAGATCTGAATATTCTGGTGTTTAGCATTGCTGTTGTCTGGGCCAAAAAAGTAAAATGATAGAGTTTTTTCTTCTTCTTCTTTCTTCTTTCTTCTTTCTTCTTTCTTCTTTCTTCTTCTTCTTCTTCTTCGTCTTGTAGGACATCGCTGTTTGCAGGGACATTGGTGGAGGCAGGACCTGCTGTTGTGAATTAAATATTCTCTACAGGGGAATGGGGAAAGAAAGAGGAATCACAGTTGCTAGCCCGAAAATAGACTTGTTGCATCAGGTGAACCTTTAAACTTGAGAACTGTTTACCGAATCAATATTTATTTGATCTGAATAGCAGATATGTAGTGGTGTAATACCCCTTGACACTTTTCCAAAGTCATCACTATTAGGAGCACATACCTTTTGGGTTTTTTTGTTTTCTTTTGTTTTCTAGTCACTGTGCTCTAACATGATTGCCATGCTTTTGAGGAGGGTGAAGACGAGGATGTTGATTGGGATGGCAGATTTTTTGGCAATATGGACTTTGGTGTAGATTGTCTACCTACAATCTTGACTGCTGGTTTATACGTATGCAGAGAATCATGACAAATGTAGGTTATTTCAGCCATAAAAAAGAAATCCTATCATTAAATCAGAGAATCTGAGTTGGCAGATACCTTAGCTAATACCCAGAAACCTGTTTCTGTGAATTTCTGAATCATTCTGAATCACCTGTCCTCTGTTTAAAATAAATGGCAGAAATCTGACACCTTTATTGGTAGGCAGCTTCTTATGGGTAGAAACACTCTTAATTAGGGGGGGTCTGCATTTTATTGGGTCAATATTTTAGTCCTCTTTGTATTATATCCTTTATTTGGAGTTTTGTATCCTGTGTACTATGGATAGTATTACTGTCTTGCATACACATTGCCGTTCACATATCTGAAGCAAGTTATCATTTCTCAGTCTTTTTCTTCCCCCCAAGAGTGAAAAGAAGCTAAATGTAGAACTAGTACCGATTTATTTTTCATAAGTTCTTTGCTTTTTGCCAGACGCCTTTCTTGTGTATTTAATCCTTATAGCAGTAATGTTTCAAAGATGGAAAGATGGAGACTCTGGGCCCATGGCTGGTAGCTCTTAGGCTTATGGGCTGGGCAAAGAGGAGGGTTTTCTCTGGGTCTCAGCTCTATCCCTGCCTTTTGTACCCAAAAACCTGCTGCTGCTTTCCTTGCTCAAGTGGTGACATGGTTTCTGGACCCCTCACCATATCCTCGTTATTCTTTACTGGACGTACTTGGTCAACATTTAAGAAAAAGATAGTGGCAATCATCCATTCAGGAATGCTGTGAGTATCTACTGTGTACCAGGCACTCTAGGTATTTGGAATACAGCAGTGAACAGAGAAGTCCAGTGAAATCTCTGCCCTTATGAAGCTTCCATGTTGTGAGGGTTTACAGGGAGGCTGAGGCCCCAGCCCCATAACCAGTACCCAAGAGGAGTTTGAAACTGGAGACCACAGAGTTAGAGCAGATGCTCTGTGCCACTAAGGAGTTAAGTGGGAATTCTATGTAAAATGTTAAATGGTGTGTCAAATGCGTATCTAACACCTCTGCTCATTTCCCCCTTTTCATCCCTCCAGACAGATTCCTTCTGTGGATTTAAAAAAATAATGTTGACTCCTACTGAATTACAACAGTTAATTCCCAGGCATAGAACGAGGCCACAGAAAAACTTTTGGTAATAGAAGGGAAAGGTGTTTCATATTATCAGAGGCCATTTGGAATAAAATCTAAACAAAATAAAAACATGAAAAATGTGACTTATAATAACAAAAGACTTCATTTGTTTTGAAATAATGTTTTGAATTTAGAAATATGGGGAGAATAGAGAATATTAGCTATTTGAGAACCCAAGACATGGGTGAAGAATGAACTAGATAAATTATAAAATTAAAATGGCGTTTCAGAAAATGTTGTATATATTTTTTTAAGATTTTATTTATTTTTTTGACAGACAGATCACAGGCAGAGAGAGAGAGGAAGAGAAGCAGGCTCCCTGCTGAGCAGAGAGCCTGATGCGGGGCTTGACCCCAGGACCCCGGGATCACGACCCAAGCCAAAGGCAGAGGCTTTAACCCAATGAGCCACCCAGGTGCCCCGAAAACATTGTATGTTTTAATAGAAGCAGTAAAATCCCCAGTTTTTAAGAAGGCAAGAAGCCTTCTTAGATCACTGAAGGTTTTTATAGCTAGAAGAAATGAGTTTTAAATATATGTTAAAATTTTTAATGAAAACATAACTTATGATGCTTATTTGTTCTTCCTGTTTCCTAAAACTTTTCCTCCATTGCTAGTATTTTAATAATTCTTATACTTTGAGTCTTAAGATGGTAGTGGTTCATGAGTTCGGAGGATTACGCTCTATTGGCGATAAATCCCAAAGTGATTTGCACATATTTTTGGCAACATCTTAATGACAACCTTCAGATTGTCTTTCTTTCATCATTTGGGTGTCAGATGGGCTGCCAGGAGCATGGAAGCAGTTAGAGAGTTGGGCAGGGGGTCTTGGGCAAGGGTCTGAGCAGCAGTTGTTCCATCTGAAGGAGAGGCAGTGCTTGCCCTGAGGTGGTTATGAGGGATTAATGTCAGGCACCCAGATCCTAATGGAAGAGCTGTGCATGACCCCAACTATGCTTTTTAATGTTCATATCTCAAAGCCTGTGGTAAAATGAACCCCCCCCCCTTTTAACATATCTCAAAGCCTGTGGTAAAATGAAGCCCCCCTTTTAACTGTTTTGGTTTTTTTTTTTTTCTCTTTTTTTAGTGGATAGTCTCAAATATGTATTCTTTTTCCTTCCTTTTTGTTTGCTACACAGCCTCCAGAACTATAGGGAGGGTATCCTACAACTCCTTCGACTCTGGGTTCCTCCTCTGCACGCTATATTGAGCTCGATGAGGTCACCATTAGCAAACACTGGCTTTTACCCAGGCTGTGGGGACAAGTTTCTTTCCTTAAGGCACACTCTGGATAGTGTTTCAGCTCAGTTTAGAATGTGTGCTTCATAACTGGACTATTTATTGGCAGAGAACTGCCTCTGCTTCACTTTCTGGGATGTGCTGGTTAGCACTTCAGTCCTCAAAGCACTCTTTCCTCAATCCCGCCCTCATCCTGGGAAACTCTGTCGGCTCTGGAGAAATGTAAACTTTGTGCTTGTCTCGTTAGATGGTGCAAACCAGCCAAGAACTTCAAGGGCTGCCATGAGAGAGAAACATTAGCAAAAAAGAGGAAGAAAAGGAAAAGTTGTTTATTTTTTGTTGTTATTTCTTAAATTGTGAGGTTTTATGACATCGCTCCTAAAAAGCTAACGCTCACATTATGCTTTGTTATGGAGAGTCAGGCAGACTTGATTTTGTGTGCTGATTTTGATAGGTACTGGCTAGTATTTACCTCTCTATTTATCTCATCTATGAAGTAAGGATAGTGATAGTACCTCCCTCATAGGGGTATTGGGCAATTTGGTTGGGCTAATCCACATAACGCACTTAGCCCAGCTGCTGAAACCTAGAATGCCCTTGATAAATGTGAGCGTCAGTTACCAGCAGCAAAAGTAAGAGTCGTAGAGGTGATCCACTTGCATACACTTCATGAACGTGTCTCATTCTAGGCACTTATCAGGACCCTTCTCAAATGTTATTTGTTATTATTGTTGTTTGTTTGTTTTTAGAGGGAGTGTGTACAAACGGGACAGGGGGAGGGGCAGAGAGAGAGAGAGAGAGAGAGAGAACCTTAAGCAGGCTCCACGTTCAGCACAGAGACCTGCACGGGACTCAGTCTCCCGATCCTGAGATCATGACTGGAGCTGAAATCAAGAGTTGGATGCTGAACGACTAAGCCACCCAGGTGCCCCAAGACACTTGTTAAATTTTAAGTTGATGATTGAATTCTCTTTAAGGAGTATCAACATGGTTACTGCCCCTTTCTTTTCCCATTTTCATTGCCAGTTGCTCGCTCTGAACCCTGTTCCTTCCAGCTCTGTGCCGCCAGATCAGCCTCCGCTGTGGATGGAGTTACTGGGCTCTTCTTTTGCCTCCGACACTACCTTATATGTAGGTGCATGTCACCCATTGCTTTTTGACACCCTCAGCTTTGCCTCAAACCCCCAGACCCTCCCCCCCCCCCGCTACTGCATCTTGTCTCCCTCGTTTACATTAAGGTCACTTATATACAGAAGTGAGAGTTTCTCCAGGTCTTCTGAGCAGGAGTGGTCAGGTTCCTAAAAGGTGTTCACATTTAGCTTGCTAAACTGGCTCTTTCTGACTGCTTAAAATATTCTCTACTTTGACTTCTCCATAAAGCCTTCCAGACTGACCCAAGAAGAGTACTCTGCTTCTTCTTCTTCTTTTTTTTTTTTTTTAAAGATTTTATTTATTTATTTGACAGAGAGAGATCACAAGTAGATGGAGAGGCAGGCAGAGAGAGAGAGAGAGAGGGAAGCAGGCTCCCTGCTGAGCAGAGAGCCCGACGCGGGACTCGATCCCAGAACCCTGAGATCATGACCTGAGCCGAAGGCAGCGGCTTAACCCACTGAGCCACCCAGGCGCCCCTCTGCTGCTTCTTCTGTGGACCCTGGTAATGGATCCAGTCTACCGTGACTGCCTACCAGCAGCACATGTCATAGAATGAAGCATCTTATTCCTCAGCAATGAATTGGGGAAAATAAGAGTGTTCTGTAAAAAAGAATTATTATTGATTACCATACTGAAACACATATCTTCAATCTGTATTTAGTTTTGAATACTATTTGGTATTGATTTCAGAATTGGCACCATTTTGAAACTTTGAAAAGCGACAAGTGAGTTTTAAATCTTAAAACAGATTATGTGTAACAAATAGCAAAAGTGTTTCAGGGGAGCATCCCAAAGGTAGACAGTTTCTTACTATGGCATACATTTCATCAGCTATTTCAAAGCAGAGTCCTATCGAGTTTAGAGATACATGGAAAATGTATTTTTGTTTATAATAATATATGTATATGTAAAATATTTAATTCTTTCAATTAAAAAATGCCAGTACTTCTTCAACACAGAAATTGTTAAAATTTTAAAAAATGTTAAACAGTTAAAAATAGTTTAGTATATTTTTCAGTTAAGGGGATGTGTGGTACGTTCTGAAGGGGTTATATGAAGATACAGAGAAAAAAGTTTCTGTCCAGCAGGTTTATCAAATATGTATGTGCTGAGGAAAGTGATAAGTCAAATACATATGGTGCTCTAGTCTAGGGCACAGGTCTGAATGCCACATCCAGAGAGGTGCCGACAGGATATATAGTCCATAAGGACTCCTTCAAGAGAGACCACTTCCACTCGTGGGGATTAAGAGAAAGTTTCTTGAAGAAGGTAGCATTTGAAAAAGACTTAAAAAGAGAAGGACATCTGGAAAGGTTATCCAGTTAGCAGGAAATGAGATTAAGAAGATACTCTTTCTCTTGGCAGGAAAACAGCATAAGCAAAGGACCCTGAAAAGTGTAGGACCTATTGGCAAAATAGCACATAACTCACCTTGATGACCTAAGGTGAGATGGAAGGAGAAGGGGGCAGGGGCAAGAAAGAAGGAACGAAGAGGAATACTAGCAATAGCTCACATTTACTGAGTACATACTATGTGCTAGGCACTGTTTTAAGCACTTTACTTATATTCATTGATTTAATCATAAAGAGGATAAGGCTCATAGAAATATAGATTAGGTTCACAGTTTGGGCTTTGGGGAGAAAAGATGTTTGTATTTTGTGAGTGAGGGCAGTGAGGTGTATGAATTGCCCCAAGGAGTAACTGAGCTCCTGTGATGAGTTGAGGCTACGGGAATGAGAGTTATGCTCACTGATGTTTTAAATTGAGGTAATTGGGCATAATTGGGAAGTCCCAGGAGCAGTAGTGTTAGTATTTTTATATTTACAGATTTCCAAGTCTTCAAAGAAAGAGGAGATCTTTTTAAATAGAGTAGCATGTTGAGGTGCCTGGATGGCTCAGTGGGTTAAGCTGCTGCCTTCGGCTCAGGTCATGATCTCAGGGTCCTGGGATCGAGTCCCGCATTGGGCTCTCTGCTCAGCAGGAAGCCTGCTTCCCACTCTCTCTCTCTCTGCCTACCTCTCTGCCTACTTGTGATCTCTGTCAAATAAATAAATAAAATTTTTGAAAAAAAAATAGAGTAACATGTTTATTTCCTATTCCAGTATTGATTTGTGACTACAGAGCTGCTACATAAAAAAAGTTTTTAAGTATCTTAAAAGCAAATATAATCTGTTACCTGTTTTAAAGTCACTTAAAATTTTAACCTCAAGCTGAAATGTGTCTGAAATGACCTTTGTGAACCTACTTCAGGCTTAAGCATAGTACCGTAATGATATTAACTGTTGCCGATCTTCTGATGTTATTACTTAGGCTAATATATATGTAAAGTAACTACACCTTTTTTTCTGTTAGTCTTTTTTGTTGTCCTTGAGCCTTTTTAGGGTACTTGCCTTTGAGGAAAAATATATTTAAAATACAATACTGTATATTTTGATAGAGGGAGGTCAAAAGACATGTTTTTATTTCAGAAAAACAGAAGGAAAGCCTCACAGTTTAGGCAACGTTTGGCATACTTCAGCTGTGCTTTTCCCACACGTGCATGTGCACGCACACACACGCAGACCCGTGCTTGTAAATGGCCTCTGTTTGTTCTTTGTGATTGGTGAGAAAGGGACAGTGCAGGACTGGAAGAATTCACATCAGGTTCATTTGGCAGAGTTCTGATAGTTCCTTGATAGTTAATTCTAGGCACACTGTTTCTATCTTGTTAGTGTGTGTGAACTTCTTGGCTAAGGAATGACTGTGGGAGAGTTTGGCTGTCTTATCCATAGCAGATTGTTATCTTTTGAGGGCCTCTGGACTCCTGCTCCTGGGCCAGACCTTGCTGTAAGGACGGCCATGGCAGGACCTAGCCCAGAGGTTGTGCCAGGAGCCCCAGAAGTGGGCTCTTCCCTGGAAGAAGTGGCGCTGGGCTGTAGCCTCTTTTTGGCTTCTTGGCAGCAAGTCCTTCATTAGCATGAGTGCCGGGATGTGCTTGGCTAAGGAGGAAAACCCAAAGCAAAGCCTTGAAGAAAGCCCAACTCCTCTTTTGTGTCCATGGTCAGAAGGATACATTGTTAGTCTGCCGCCTTCCTTGTAAAAGGAAGAAATCAAACCTGAATGTGAAGGCAAGTTTCTTTCTTTCTTTCTTTCTTTTTTTTTTTTTAAGATTTTATTTATTTATTTGAGAGAGAGAGATCACAAGTAGGCAGAGAGGCAGGCAGAGAGAGAGGAGGAAGCAGGCTTTCCATGGAGCAGAGAGCCCAATGCGGGGCTTGATCCCTGGACCGTGAGATCATGACCTGAGCTGAAGACAGAGGCTTAACCCACTGAGCCACCCAGGCGCCCCAAGGCAAGTTTCTTAATGCTTTCCTCTTCCACTTTAAAGTTTTTTTGTCAAGCAGCTTCCTTCTTAGGGAGATAGGACCCAGTGGGCTGGGTCCAGAAAATTGTATTTGAAATTTCTTTTAACTGAAGTTCTCTTAAAGGAAGCTACAGAATATCAGACTGTGCTTTAAAGACAGGTTTCTTCAGCAACATTAGCTCTTCCAGGCAAGAAGATAAGAATGATCCAGACTATACTTGAGGCCCCAGAGACTGAAAACCCTACTGGCCCCAGTGAAACAAGGCTGAATATGCGTACCGGGACCTGAGCCATACACTCATTGGTACCACCTGGCAAATGGCTGAGAAGAGAGACTGGACAGGATTCTTGACTATAGTTTATCAGTTTTCTCAGATGACCTAATAGAAATTGTTGTTTTTCTCCACATGTCCCCAGTTTTCACCTGGGCATATATATATGAACAGCCAAAATGAAGACTAGGTTCATAGCCTCCCTTGAAGCATTGGATTAATCCTAGCTAATATCAAGTAAGGATAAGTGTCTCTTGTGACTTTTTCAAGTATATATTTTTAAAAATTATTTTTATTAACATATAATGTATTATATGCCCCAGGGGTACAGGTCTGTGAATTGTCAGGCCTATATACTTCATAGCACTCACCGTAGCACATGCCCTTCCCAGTGTCCATAACCCAACCACCCTCTCCACACCGCCCCTCCCCCCAGCAACCCTTAGTTTGTTTTGTGAGATTAAGAGTCTCACGGTTTATCTCACTCCCCATGCAAGAAGGGGGAATAAGGGCACCTGAGTGTCTCACTCAGTGAAGCACCTGACTCTTGATTTTGGCTCAGGTCTTGATCTCAGGGTTGTGACTTTGAGCCTCATCTTGGGCTCCACACTGGGTATGGAGCCTACATTAAAAAGGGGGGATGTTCTTCCCCTCATGCCTTCTGTTATAGATGGAATGTGTCCCTTTCAATTCATATTTTGAAAACCTAATCCCCAGTGTGATGGCATTGGGAAGAAAGGTCTTTGGGAGGTGATTAGGTCATGAGAGTGGGTCCCTCATAAATGAGATTAGTGTCCTTATAAGAGAGACCCCCTGAGAGCTCCATTGTCCCTGGTGCCACATGAAGACGCTGTGACAAGACACATGAAGCAAGAAGAAAGGCCATTTATGAACAAGGAAGCGGGCTCTTACCAGACACTGAATCTGCTGATGCCTTGATCTGGGGCTTCCCAGTCTCCAGACTGTGGGAAATAAGTGTTGGTTGTTTAAGCCATCCTGTCTATGGTATTTTTGTTTCAGCAGCCCCAACTAACTGAGACACCTTCCTGATTTTCACTGATTGGAAGGCAGATATGGGACTGAAGTTTAAATATATTTATACTATGAAGTGGTAGGAGAACATGCTAGAAGACATCTTGGTGTGCCTTGATCCAGTGGACTTTATATGTCAGCAAAATAAGACATGGTGTAAACCACTGTTTTCTGTCACTGATAGCTAGCTGAACCTAAATCCTAATGAGTACAGAAAATGTGGTAAATGAAGTTAAAATAAAGATATGCAAAAGAGGTTTAAATTTTCAACATAGGATAACTTTTTAAACAGTGAACAATGTTTAAAAAAACACTGGAAGGAACGGTTAAGTATTGGGATAAACATATTAAGAAATTCAGCCCAACTCTACTTGAATAACTTATGTGTAGTTATTTTCATACAAGTAGGACATTTAAAACTTGGAAGATTTTTCTAAACCTGCAGCTCTGTGAAAACTATCAAGTTATTCTGAATTTCTTCAGTATATTCACAAATGTCCAAAACTTTGAATTTTAAAATGGATTTGTGATTGATGTAACTGACCAACCTGCATTGTGGTCAGATTTTATGATTTAGTTTCCTTTGAAATTTGTTGAGATTTACTTTAACTGGTCTAAAGTTCTATCAGTTTTTGTGTATGTTTCTCATGGGGTTGCAGAGAATATGAATTCTCTAAATGCTAGATTAGAGTATGGGTTCTCTAACTGCAAGGTTCTGTGCATGTCTGGACTCTGCCTTTATGTCCATAGTGTTTATTGTTTCCTCATCTGGGATGTTATTTCCGTGAGGGTAAAGGCTGGGTTTTGGTCACTGCTTTATCTCCACTAGCTAGACTAGTAACTGACATACAGCATTCTAATTCCTGATTGTAAGTGAACTAAGTCCAATCAATTGGGACCTTCAAATCACCTGCAACATTGATAGTTTTTTTTCTTTAACATCAAAAATTGAGGGAGGGAAGTTGAAATCTCCCACTGTGGGCATGCGTTTGTCAGTTTCTTTCTATAGTTCTCTCAATTTTTGCTTCATGTATTGTTAGGTTATTTTATTACTGCATACAAATCTAGAATAATTTCCCAACAAAAACAACAAGTTTAATCTAGTCACATTATGAAATGGCCTTAAAAGGTTTTGTCTTAAATCCCTATTGTACCTTATGTTGATACAGCTACCTCAGTTTTGTTTTTTATTAGTATATATTTACTTGTTTTTATCTGTTTCCATTCATTTGTTACTGGCATTTGCCTGGTTGTTTTTTCTGTATTTCCAGCATTTCCAGGTCTGTTGATTTGATGTTTCTCTGTAATAACACATAGAATTGTTAACTTTTTAAAAATTCAGTCTATACTCTTTTAACGAGAAAATGTGTCCATCATCTTTAGTATAATTCTTGATCTAAAATATCTCTGTCATTTTAATTTGTGGTTTTTATATGTGTTCTACATTTTTGCTCATGTTTTGCATTTCAGCACAGCTTGGGTGGAGTGGGAAGACCTGCATTCTGAGCCAGTCCCATTAACTCTCTATCCCTGGCCTTAGGTTTCTCCTGCAAAACTTAGAATACTAGACGAGCAGTCTATTTCGTTTCTCAATTTCAATTTCTACCTATCTACAAATATTTTGAACTAAAGATGAGTGGCTTTTAGAAATGGATTATATTGGGCATTCCAAGATGTGAATGTCAAGCATGTGTCCTTGGTTTATATTATAATAAGTGAACAACAGCTACTACCTTCCATTGAGTACCAGCTCTGTAGTGGGCACTTCACATGTCTTACCTCATTTGACCCTCAGAACTACCCTGTGAGACTCACATTTTCATTTTGAGCAGTGAGAAGGTTAGAGCTGAGAGGTAAACACCCACCTGCCTTCCTCTAAAGCCCTCTAAAGCTTTTCCTGTACTGGGTTACTTTTAGGAATCTGCTTTTATCACTCAACTATAAGATCAAATGAGGGTGAATGGTAATATAACTGCACCTGATTCCCTTTGAATTTTCTAGAGGTGTTTAACTTTGCCTGAGGGCCCTCTTAAATTTCTGTTGGATGCCTGGAAGGATAGCAGTAATGGTTGTTTTGTGGTTACTGGCATTGCAAAGGGATGAATAAAAGCAATTTGCCCACCCCTTCCCCTTTCATTCGCAACCTCCAGAATAAGTAAAATACTTGGCTGAAATGTGTATGCGTTTATGTACATAGTTGTAACTTTCACATGTTTTTGTTTTTGTTTTTGTTTTCCTATGTTCTTTGTATTAGGGAAAAATACAGAGCCACAATATGCTCTTAGGAACAAATTTTTGGCATTGGTGACCAGTTTATCTTTACCTACTTGTTGTGTAGTGATAGTGCTTTAACTATTGGAGGTGGAGAAATTACTAAAAATTATTGATTGGGGCAAAAGTCAAGAATGACTCAGAGCTAGATAGCCTCTCTATTCCTGTGTCTAGATGACATTGTAATCTAACGTGGAGCCATTTTCACATACTTCCCTGGTATTTTTGCTATATTTGTGTTAAAGTTAGCCTTTCCACCCACAAGGAGATTGATTGCCTTGACTTTTTAGGTTGAAAAATATCTCCATTGAGTATCTTAGATGTGTAAGGCTCTTTGTATGCCCCATTAGAAAGGATAGTTGGTGTATGAGTATTTCTCTATTTGAAGAAAAAGGAAGTGTTTAGAAGTCTTAAAGGGAAAAAATAAGTTCTAGAATATGAAACAAGAATGTAGTCAAAAATCATAGTTATAATTATTGGTATTTGTTGCATTTGTTTCTTATTCTTCAATAAATCATCTTTTCACTCAACAGAAAAATGTCCTAGAAAAAGGACTTTACACAATAGGGGTTTGGATGCATGAACTGTAGGACTGGCTGGTCTTAAGGAAAGCTTAAGTGATAATCTGGAAAGATTTGTTTTCCTGGGTTTGAATTTGACAATGAGCTGTTTACCTTCGAATTATTGCGGTAGGATTCTGTGTGCTTTGCTGGTGATGATGGGTGCATGTGAGCTTGCGCTCAGAGTACATTAAATAACGCGATGCCATTAGAGCCACAGATGATGAAACTTTGTTTTGTTGCTTGCAAACAAGGACATTCCCGCAAGCAGGATTTGTTGAAACCTTCCAGTGAAAGATACTTAAACAAACCTTGGTCTTTGTTGGCACAAGATAAACCAAATAGAAGGGGTGAGTAGTGAGACTTTAGAAGGTCAAAAGTATTTGTACAAACTACACTTTTTTGTAATATTCATAAAATGTTTGTCTTTTGATGCCAAGGAAGTAATTTGCCTGCACCTTAAAACGTTCTCTAAATGACCAGCTATCCTTATTTTGCTTTTCTCTTTATCAGAAAGGTGTTATCTAAACAGAAGAAAGGAGAAATAACTGAAAGGGAGTCCATAAACCAAACTGGTGAGATAGATCCTAGCTACTTTCAGCTAGTTTGCATTTTAGGCCTGGATGAATTATACCTTGTGATATTAAAATCATTGGTAGATATGAGTGTGGAGTGACCATCTGTTATCTTGGAGGTGCCCTGAAGTACAAGAAAGAAGCTGTTACCCTTGCTTTCAAAATGAAGGCCAGTGTAGATCCTGGAAACCACAGATGTGGGTCCTGGGCCCAGTTCACCAACAAACTCTTAGTTTGTGGTTTGCAGTGGAACGTGACAGATTGCCAAAAGGCATGTGTTCACCAAGGACAAGTTATGCCTTCTAAACTCCATGCTCTGTTTTTACATGGCTGTTAGGCTGGTGGATTTGGGAAGATTAAATATAATGTGTTAGAATTTTAGAAAAGATTTCCCATTATGTGTTGTGACAACTTTGGATGAGCTGGAGAGAGATGTGGATTTCTAGTCGGTTGCGTGATATGCTCAGAGTGTTGATTAATGGGTCGATAGCAGCTTGGATGTTCTTGGTGACATGCCATGGTACTCTGCCCTTGGCTCTGTCAGGTTTAACACTTTTATCATTTATCATTGGATTGAGATAGAAGACATGCTTATTAAATTTGAAGATGTAAAGACAGGTAAGGTATTTACTATATTGATTGATGGATTTGTGATACAACATAATCCCAAGTAATATAAAATTTAGATTTCTGAATGTGGGTTTTAAATTTATCAGTGAAACAAAATGGACTTAAGCAACTCATCTGTATTTATATCTTTGAGAGGAGAAACCCGAGGTTTTCGTTGACTGCAAACCCAGTATGGTTCATTCATTCACTGAACAAATGTTTATTGTGTTCCTATCCATATCACTAAGTACACAGGGAATACTGCAAGGGAACAAAATAGAGACCTTTCGTTCAGGAAGCTTCCAGTCTAAAGGAGCGTGTTCGTTTCCCAGGTTGCCATAAAAAAGTACCACATACCAGGCAACTTAAAGTAACAGAAATTTATTGTCTCAATAGTTTCTGGAAACTGGAAGTCCAAAACCAAGGTGGCAGCAGGGTCATGCTCCTTATGAAACCTATAGAGGCAATTTCCTCCTTAGTGCACTACCTTCTGGTGGCAGCCGTGAATCCTTGGTGTTCCTCAGCTTGCGTCACTGCCATGTCTGCCTCTGTCATCACGTAGCATTCCCCCCGTGTGTGTAATTCTCCTGGCATTGTCCTCATCTTATAAGCACACCAATCATATTGGATTAGGACTTATCCTCGTGATCTCATCTTCATTTGATAACAGCTACAAAGACCCTGTTTCCAATAAGGTCACCAAATAAGGTACCAGGGTTTAGGACTTCAGCATATCTTTTGGGGGAGCACTGTTCAACCCATAACAAGGATTAAAATCTTCTCCTCCAAGTGATTGATTGTAATTATGGTAAAGAAAAACTGCCATCAAAATACAGTGCCATGAGAACAAGTAATAGGGTTACCCCCCCCCCCCATTAGCTTGGGGGAGGACATCAAGCATGATGAGGAGCTGTCCATGCAAAGAGGAGAAGGAGTCTTCATCCAGGAAGAAGAAACACCTGCGCCAAAAGCCCAGTGGCAGGAAAGGGGCTTGGAGTTCTGAGAAGGTTAAAAGGAAATGCAGTATAGCTCAGGGTATGAAAGAAAGGCAGAAGGTGAGCTAGGATAGAGGGAGGAGCCAGATCCAGCGAGGTTTGGAAGCTGTGTCCAGGTGGCTTGGGGTGGCTGTAACAAACAAAACAAAACAAAACAAAAAACTAATAAAAGTCTATAGGATGGAAGAAGATAATAAGCAAATGAGACTCTACTTGTTTGATCACATCTGGAATGCCTTGGTCTCGTTCAGAGCGTCATTTTTTAAGTTCATGTTTTTCAACGTGTAGTAGTTATACTTTGAATTCATGCATTTACCAGAGAGGAGAGAAATCTTGGGATGGTAGTCATTTGGAATTAGTTGAGGCAGAAGACTTTGCTGTGGTTATTCTTGGGGCAGAATGAGACCATAGGCAGGAGTTACAGGAGGACTCCATGAAAGACATCTCCTCGCACGGGGAGCTGCGCAGGAGAGAACAGGGTCCCGGAAGAAAGAGGCCTTTCTGTGCCTCGCCTTCTGCAGGAATGAACGGGCCCTGCACTGAAGGTGAGGCAGGCAGTGATTTCCTCCAAAGTCCCCTATGAGAAGTATCCGCTAGAGTTTCAAATGTGATGTTAAGATTTCTAAAATGTATTTCTAAAATACATTTACCAAACTTTATAATTAAAATTAAGAGCAGTTAAAAAGGTTTTAAGATTAAATGTCACTGGGGATTATTAAACAACTGAATTCTTAAAAAAAAAAAAATCAACTTTGTAACATAATGTGATACATCTGTTATATCTCAATTAAAAAAAAAAAAAAAGAACTTTAGGGTGTCTGGGTGGCTCCATTGGTTGAGCAACTGCCTTCGGCTCAGGCCATGATCTGGTGGTCCTGGGATGGAGCCCCATGTTGGGCTCCCTGCTCCGTGGGGACTCTGCTTCTTCCCTGCTCCGCGGGGACTCTGCTTCTCCCTCTCCCTCTGCGTCCCTACTCCCTCCTGCTCAAGCTCTCTCTCAAATAAATCACTAAAATCTTTAAAATCTTTGCAGAATAATTCAGATGCATTTGTCTTTCCCGACACTCTGCAGCGATCACAGTATGGTCCTTCACTTCCCGTCTTTGGTACGACTGTCTCTTTTCTTTTCCTGATGTCTGCCTGCTGTCCTCATTTGGCTTGTTCTATCCAATTGGGTTCCTAGAAGTTAATTGCCAGCCCTTTATGTTAAGCCAAGTAAATCCTACTTAGAAGTGATGATATGTAAGTGTGTGCAATCTTTTTTGCACCAAACAAGCAGTTTTACCTTCACTGGGGAGCATAGTATAAGTGAAAGTTAATATCACTATCCAAGTGTCATAGGACCCAGTCCTATGGTGGGAGGTCATATTCAAAGAAACACTGAGCAGCTGCCAATGCTGTACCCAAACAGAATTTCGACTTTTCCTTGTATCTCTGGAAGGACATTCAGCTCCTTCTCCACACCAGCCCTCCCCCCACTTTCCCTGCCAGTGGACCTGCTCTGGGCTGCAATGTTCTCTTGCCTTCCCCCACCCCCACTGCTAGCCCTTTATTAGACACATCAGCTTCTTGGCTTTAATTTCTTTAAGTGTGTGGTGTATGTGTTTTACTTCTTTGAGTTCAGAGGAAACTCAGGAGCTGACAGAGAAGACAAGAAAGAACCTTCTTGCTGTCTCTTCAGTGACTCAGAGGGCCTGGGAACCAGCCCTTCATAGAGGACAAGGAAGTGACTGGAAACACACAGGCCAATAAATCTTGTTACCTGTATGTGGGCGAGAAGACAGATGTGCAAGGGGTAGTCGGTGGGCAAAGTGGGTTAGAACGTTCATGTGGAGAATAGCAAAATAGGCTAGCAAGAACCGCAGGCTGAACCCGGTGGCAGATGGGCTCAGGCTTAGGTATTGGCGATTGCTGGAGACATGGTGGGAGGCACATTAGATACAAGTGTAACTAAATAGTTCCCAAGAATTAAAGTGCAGCTCGCTCCCTGTATTTCATAATCCTCTGTTATTTTGGAATATGCTGAGAATCCGAAGCATTTCCAAGCGTGCTTTAAAGTTACAGACATTAAACTCTCTTTGACCAAAATCATTCTTTCCAAATCTCTGCACAGCTTGATTTCAAATTGTTGCTTCCTCTTACAGGCATGATCCTGTAAAGTCAGGATTAGGACTTAACAGTCTGGTTTCCTGGACAGAGCTGGAATTCCCAGCCCTACATGTGATATTTCTCTCTCTGCATGTTGGTGCTAAAGGCTCTGAAGGTCAGATGAAACCACTCCTGGGAGGAGGTGTGGGGTTGAAGGGAGTTTATCTTTTTGTTACAGTTTTCTTCTTTTACTACCCCAGGTGGTCCTTTGCCACATTGTAATCCAGAACACTTATAGAGGTTTTTAGAGAGTTTTTAGAGCGATTTTGGCAAGAAGGCCAAGATAGTAGTTTGTCATTGGGGCTAATGAAAAGATTAAAAATGAATGTTTTTAAAAAGAAGTTTAAGAAATTCTGTGAGTAGTACCTATAGGTCTACACATTTTTAAAATTTCTGCTTAATTGGCAGGTCTTCTAACATTCTGTACTTTTTTTTTTCAAATTTTATTTTTTAAATTTCTTTTCCGTATTCCAGAATTCATTGTTTATGCACCACATCCAGTGCTCCATGCAATTCGTGCCCTCCATAATACCCACCACCAGGCTCACCCAACCTCCCACTCCTCTCCCCTCCAAAACCCTCAGTTTGTTTCTCAGAGTCCACAGTCTCTCATGGTTCATCTCCCTCTCCGATTTCCCCCATCTCACTTCTCTCCATCTCCTCCTGTCCTCCATGTTACTCCTTACACTCCACTCATAAGTGAAACCGTGATAATTGACTCTCTCTGCTTGACTTACTTCACTTAGCATAATCTCTTCCAGTCCTGTCCATGTTGATACAAAAGTTGGGTATTCATCCTTTCTGATGGAGGCATAATCCTCCATAGTGTATACAGACCATATCTTCCTTATCCATTTGTCCGTTGAAGGGCATCTTGGTTCTTTCCACGGTTTGGCGACCATGGCCATTGCTGCTATAAACATTGAGGTACAGATGGCCCTTCTTTTCACCACATCTGTATCTTTGGTGTAAATACCCAGTAGTGCAATTGCAGGGTCATAGGGAAGCTCTATTTTTAATTTCTTAAGGAATCTCCACACTGTTTTCCAAAGTGGCTGTACCAACTTGCATTCCCACCAACAGCGTAAGTGGGTTCCCTTTTCTCCACATCCTCTCCAACACATGTTGTTTACTGTCTTGTTAATTGTGGCCATTCTAACTGGTGTGAGGTGCTATCTCAATGCGGTTTTGATTTGAATCTCCCTGATGACTAGTGATGATGAACATTTTTTCGTAATGAACATGTCTATTAGCCATTTGTATGTCTTCATTGGAGAAGCATCTTGTTCATGTCTTCTGCCGATTTTTTGACATGACTATCTGTTTTGTGTGTGTTGAGTTTGAGGAGTTCTTTATAGATCCTGGATGTCAACCCTTTGTCTATACTGTCATTTGCAAATATCTTCTCCCATTCCGTGGGTTGCCTCTTTGTTTTGTTGACTGTTTCCTTTGCTGGGCAGAAGCTTTTGATCTTGATGAAGTCCCAAAAGTTCATTTTCGCTTTTGTTTCCTTTGCCTTTGGAGACATACCTTGAAAGAAGTTGCTGTGGCTGATGTTGAAGAAGTTACTGCCTATGTTCTCCTCTATGATTCTGATGGATTCCCGCCTCATGTTGAGGTCTTTATTCTCTTACACCATAAACAAAGATAAACTCAAAATGTACTTTTTGTTTTTATAAATCATATTCCTTGTGGAGCCCACTCCTCACACATTTAAATAATTTACTTATTTTAGGGAACTGTCATTGGTCAGCCATTACCAAGTAGAGTTTTTAGCAGATTATGAGATAATTTGAATTTTAAATTATAGAGTAACTTAAGCCATTGCTATTGGAAATTAAAAATCAAAATAGATGTTTCCAGGAATTTCAGATTAATAGTTTGCAGGTTAATATTTTAAGAATTTGTTACTATTTATTAAGGAAAAGACTTCAGTAGTTATTAGGTATCTATACAAAATTTAGGATCTTCTTCCAAAACCGGAAATTTTCAAATAAAGAAAACGAAGTTCAAACTTTGAAATAATTGATTTTAAAAGTGGCTGGTTATATAAATTGTCAGAATTTCAAAATTAGTTTTTAAAGATTATGGATACTGTTTTGTTCTGAGGACTAGTTAAGCAGTATTTGGTTTTTTTCTTTTTCTTTCTTCTTTTTTTCAATGACTTCTAGAGTGAAATAATTGATAAGAAATCAGAATAGCCATGGCTCCCGCCAGGAAGTCCCCAAGGCCAGCCTAAGTCCCAATAAATAGGGTGCCTCCTCTTAGTCCCTATAGTACCCTGGACTTCTCTTACCTACAACCATATTATATGGTAATGGCCAGATGTATTTGTCTTTCTCCCTCTACCTGTATCCCCATGCTCCTTGGAAGTTTCTTTAGACATTGCATTTATTATTATTTTTTAATTTGATTTAAATTCCTATTAGTTCACATATTGTGAAATACTAGTTTCAGGTGTATAATAGAGTGATTCAGCACCTCCATACAACACTCAGTGCCCATCACAACAAATGGCCTCCTTAATTCCCAACACCTTTTTCACCCATTCCCCCCCCACCTCCCTTCTGATAACCATCCGTTTGTTCTCTATAGTCAAGTGTCTGTTGATTGATTTGTCTCTCTCTCTCTCTTTTTTCCCCCTGTGCTCATTTGTCTTGTTTCTTAAATTCCACATATGAAGGAAATCATACGGTATTTGTCTTTCTGTGACTGACTTATTTCATTTATCATCATACTCTCTAGTGCCATCTATCATTGCAAATGGCAGGAATTGCCATAAAAAGACCGAGTAGTATTCCATTGTAAGTGTCCATCAATTGAAGAATGGATAAAGAGGACGTGTTGTGGGGTGCCTGGGTGGCTCAGTGGGTTAAAGCCTCAGCCTTCAGCTCAAGTCATGATCTCCGGCTCCTTGGATCGAGCCCCACGTTGGGCTCTCTGCTCAGCAGGGAGCCTGCTTCCCCCGTCTCTCTGCCTGCCTCTCTGCCTACTTGCGATCTCTCTCTGTCAAATAAATAAATAAAATCTTAAAAAAAAGATGTGTGTGTATGTGTGTATACATACAATATATATATTTTATTTAATATGTAATATATTTAGACACACTATATACAATATATACACACAACATATATATGCAATATATGCATTAGACCATTTCCTTTTTCCTTTTTGAAATTGTAAGACTTAATCTTTTAGAGAAATTTGAAGTTCATTCAGCAATTGATAGGTCAAATTCAGTCTGTCCAATAATATTTAAAAAATTAGGAAAAACAATTTTTTTTAAAGATTTTATTTATTTACTTGACAGACAGAGATCACAAGGAGGCAGAGAGGCAGGCAGAGAGAGAGAGAGGAGGAAGCAGGCTCTCCGCGGAGCAGACAGCCCGATGCGGGGCTCGATCCCAGGACCCTGGGATCATGACCTGAGCCGAAGGCAGAGGCTTTAACCCACTGAACTACCCAGGCGCCCCTAAAAAATTAAGAAAGTTTTTGTTGAAAACTTAAGTTGGAGAAATTGTTTGCAGTTATGGCATATTAATAAGTAGAACATAAATGTGACAAGAATGTTAGACCTTAGTGTTAAGGACCTCATTATTTCAAGTTATTTTAGTTCTAAAAATTCTCCTTAGTTTTCATATTCTAAACTTAAATCTTAGCAGCTATGAATCATGATGATGAAGAACTGGCACTGTTTTAATTACTTTCTCTGAGTGCAGAATAGAAATGTTTTATTCAGATTTATCTGAATCCAACATGAACTTCCAAACACCTCTTAGCCAATAGCAGTATTTTAATAATCTGCCAATAGGCTAATGATAAAAATCTCTGGTGACACATTGTTTTGTATTTCCAGCAGTATCAAATCAGAATGCACTTTGCAAAATTGAAAATATAACTTCAAAAAGACAATTTTTCAAGAAGTGACTTTCAGCAAAACCATAAACCATGGGACATTCAACATAATATCCATCTAGATTTGATGAACTTCAACTAAAAATGAATCTGAATTCTGTTTGAATTCCTTTTCTGCACCACTTTGATGGAAGGAATTTTGCTTAGCATTGAAACAAAAGTGGTTGAATTCTAACAATGAATTATAGTTAGCGTTTTGGGTAGGGTATAGGGGGGTGGATGACTTGAGAGAGATTCTTTGGCTCTGTTTGGAAAGAGAATGATTAAAGGAAATCAGAGTCTTCAAAAGTATTTCTTCAAACAAAAAGAGCTTTCTTGTATTTTTAATACCTGTCCTACTCCATGAACATACTGCTGGATTCTTTAATCTGAAATTCAACCACTGATATAGAAATGAGGTTTAAAAAAACAAAAAACAAACAAAAATCCTTCCTGAACAATGGCTCAGGATCCTGGGTTTGTTCAGCTCACCTGGATTTTTTTTTTTAAGATTTTATTCATTTATTTGAGAAAGAGCAAAAGTGATCACAGAGGGAGAGAGACCACAGAGAGAAGGGGAGAAGCGGACTCACCACTGAGCAGAGAGCCTGATTTGAGGCTCAGTCCCAGGACCCTGAGATCATGACCTGAGCTGATGGCAGACGCTTAACCGACCAAGCCACCCAGGTGCCCCTCATCTGGATTTTTTGACATCCTTGAGATGGCTCTGATTTGTGTGGTCAGTGGATTAAAATCAGAATGACGGTAATAGTATTTATTTGTTTTTAAACAATTCCTTGAGAAGGAATACCGAATGTATCACTGTCTTACAAAATGAGCAGCTTCAGCCCCCGTTAGCACAGCAGACAGCCACAGTAGAATTCAGGAGCATTCAGGAGGATCACTGAATTGTGGCAAAATCTGAGCAACAGTAGTCGGTGATTTAGAGATTTTAGCATTAGTTAGCTGAAAGCACATTTATGTAGAATGTTCCACAAAGTCACCATGCCACATATTACTGTTGTCTGTTTTCTGAGTATGCAAAGAGCCAGACATGGACGTTTTAACTGTATTCTAGAAGTGTATAGTTTATTTATGCATTTATTTTTTCATGTTTAGGTGAAGTGGGAGTACAAATTTTTGATGATCAAAACAAAACAAAAAACATCCATGGACAGTTTTGCTGCAGTCATTCTGACATTACTTGTTCATTCCCTTTTATTGTCATCTATGAACTACAATTGCCCCCACCATGGGGGGTCAGGAAACCAATCTTCCTCATAGTTAGAAATCCAGGTAAAACCTTTGACTCCCCACAAACTTAACTACTAATAGTCTACTGTTGACCAGAAGCCTTACAGATAATATAGTTAGAACATATTTTATATTTTATATCTATCCTATGCATTAAAGTCTGCTAGGGAATGGAAAATGTTAGGCAGAATATCTTATGGAAGAACAAATGCATTTATAATGTACTGCTTTTATTGGAAAAAAATGTGGGCATAAGCGGGTCTGTGAAGCTCAAACCTGTGTTGTTTAAGGGTCAATGCTATATGCCACATAAAATTAGAATTTTAGGGGTTCTCAATAGGATCTCAATTTTATGTGGATAGGATATGCCACATAAAATTAGAATTTTAGGGGTTCTCAATAGGATGCTCCACCCTATTATAGGCAGTCTACAATTGTAGGCAGTCTACCCCCTAGCCTACAAACTCGTCTGACCCTGTCCTACCCTGTCCTCCTTGACCCTTAGCATGGAGGTGCCATTTCTTCTTCTACCTGACTCTTCATTTCAGCTCTGAATCCCAGTCTTCCACATCTCAAGGGCTTTCTTGATCCATTCTCCCTTCTCTGTGGACTACCTCTCTGTCTCTCTTTCTCTAGGAGCTTTCCCTTCAGGGTCTAAACACAGCACATTCCTTCTTTATACAAACTCTCCCTTCAACTCCATGGACCCCTCATATCATCCACTTGAAAACACTACCTGAGCTTGTCTTTGATTCCCCCACCTCTCGTCATTTGTCAGCCCAATGCACCTGGCTTACACCCTTCCAAAGCCGTGGAAATCTCTTCGGTCAAGGTCCCGAGAGACTTCCTTGGCACTAAATCCCTAGATCATACTTTGTTCCTTCCTTTCAAGCACTGTCTGATCCCGTTGACCACTCTTTCACTCCTCAAAGGCTCACTCCCCTTTTGGGTCAGAACTTCTGGTTCCTTCTACCACTCTTGTCTTTTCCTCTCAGCTCCACTATGGGTTCCTCTTCTTCCCATTCCTTAAATGTGTGGCTCCTTGGTGTTTTGTTCCCTTCCCTTCTCATGTTCTATCTGTCACTGGGTGATATTGTTCAATCATGCTCTCCGTGCTGATAATTCTCATTTCTCCTGTCTTCTGTGCTCTTCAGCTTTGTTGACTGTGTGAAAGCCCCATGCAGATCTCAAAATCAGAGTGGTCAGAAAGAAACTCTCTTACTGGGCGCCTGGGTGGCTCAGTGGGTTAAGCCGCTGCCTTCGGCTCAGGTCATGATCTCCGGGTCCTGCGATCGAGTCCCACATGGGGCTCTCTGCTCGGCGGGGAGCCTGCTTCCCTCTCTTTCTCTCTGCCTGTCTCTCTACCTACCTGTGATCTCTCTCTGTCAAATAAATGGATAAAATCTTTAAAAAAAAAAAAAAGAGAGAGTTTCTACTCTCTTACTCCTTAAGTGAAGGACACATAAACCATCTAGAAGCCGTGGGCCCAACTTCCACAACTTCTCTATTCTTTACCTCCTGAACAGATCAGAGTTCCATTCTTTTCACTTCACCTCCCTGACTTCACCCTGGAACAGGTCATGGTTCTTTGTGCCTTGATCATTCCAGGAGCCTGGTTTCCTTTCTTCCTAACTCCAGTCTTGATCTTTCTCATCCCTTCCCTATAACACAGTCAGAATAATAGTTGTCAAGTTGTGTATCTGGCCTAAAGCCCTTTGGTGATTCCCCACTCCTCTCAGGATAAAGGCCAAGCTCCTTGCATGGCCTAGGGACCCCTCTGCCAACCCCTTTTTCTTCCAGCTTCTCCTTGAGCCCCTGAGCTCTATAACATACTGAACCACTTTCTGTTCCTTTGCACTTGTCATTCTCCCCACCCAAAGCATGCATAACCTCAACCACGCCCTTCCTGCACTCCTTCGAGGGCACGTTCAGACGGCCAAATCCAGCTCATCCTTCTCTGACCCCGGAAACTCTTAACCTTCCGCAATGTGGTGAAATACTTCCTGTGCTTCCTTTGCTGTCCTGCCTTTCATTAGGTGAAAGTTGGTTTACTTCTATAATTCACCGGTGAAAAAAAAATGTTTGGACGTCTTTAGTAGGTACTGTAGAACCCTTGTTTGCTGTTTCTGAGACTTTGACCAGGGGTAGGGTCTCCTTGATCAATAGTGCGCATTGGAGAAGTAGTGTTATCAGGAGTCCAGATTGGATAATATATATATCCAAGAAGAAAAACATTTTTCCACCTTGTAAAAAGCTGTGTCTTTCAGGTAGGTGGGTATAAAGGATAGGCCTCATGCATGTTCCACTCAGTGAGTACCTTACTGGAAAAACATCTGAACAAGTTATTCCATCAGAGTATACCTGCTCTTAGAAAGAAAAGGAATTATCAGGAAACTCACCAGAAATGGCAAGAAGTAGCACAAGACTTGAAGGGTTGAAATTGGGAGTGGAGCCTGGTAGGGTAAGACCAACTCATGCCACCTTAATTTTCTTTAGTAGCTTCTGGTTTCAAGGAACAGAGAACACTGAAAATAGCTTATGTGAGCAGCAAACTTGTTGAAATGACCCCGGGGACTCTCAGAACACCCAGATCAGGAAGGACAGCAAGGCCTCAGGAAAGAGAGAGGTTGACCCCTGCCTTCGCCTCTGCATCTCCCTGCTGGGGGCGCAGATCTCTCTGCTCTCCTGAGTTGCTGCCCTTTGGCTTTTGCTCTCAGCCACTTGGTTTCCACCGAGTGTCAGCCTGGCTTCCAGTGTGCATGACTTCCGCCTGAGCACCATCTGACCCTATCAGCTGTGATACTCAGATTTTTTCAAGAACTGACTGAGCGTACCCAGCCTTTGGATATTGAACCCTGAGTCGGGGGCCTGTCTCAGGTCTGGTTACCTGTGGCTTAGGGATGGCAGGACAGACAGTGCAGCGGGAACAGATCCTCTTTCTTCTTTAAAGGAGGTGTGGGTAGGTGGGTCCGGACAGCTCCCTGGCAAGGTGGTGGGACAGCCTAGTTAGCGGCTGTGAATAAAAGCTTCAGAGTCACATCCCCTGGGTTCACCCCTCATTCCGCCTACTGACTGCAATATCGCCCAGCCTTTCGTCTCTGTTTCCTCATCTGTGCTGTGAGTCCTGATCTTATACGGATCAGGACAAAAGTCCTGATTTTATACAGATGCTGTGAAGATTCTTCAAGGAATAAACTAAAAGGCTTGTGGGAAATGGTGAATGAATGTTAGTCAGTTTTAAAACACAGAGTTGTGATGGGTGTGAAATTGCTTTGGAAAAGGCCTCTCCTGATGTTGGAAATGGTCCATAGACGATGACAGAGGCCTGCAGAGGACACTTCCTTCCATAGCTGCCAGGGGAAAGGGAACAGGTGGTACCCTCTGGCATTCAGAGTGATTTATTAGCCAGAGATCGCAATACCTACTGGGAATGGGCGTCTGCCTGGTGCCGAAGTGTGCCACCAAGATCCTTGACCGTGGAAGTGGGATGCTGACTGGGCAGATACTCTGGTTACCAAGGTGCTGAGGGCTCTGGTTTCTTTTCTTTTTTCTTTTTTTTATCTTCCCCTTTTTTCCAACCCTAAAAACTGAAGCTGGAAAACTTAATGTTTTAGGGTTTTTTTAAAAAAAGATTTTATTCATTTATTTGAGAGATTGAGAGAGAGTTTAACCTTGAGGGCGAGGGGCAGAGGAAGAGAGAGAGAAGCAGACTTCCTACTGAGCAGGGAGCCCCCCCCCACAGGGGCTTGATCCCAAGACCCTGGGATCACAACCTGAGGACCTGAGCAGAAGGCAGATGCTTAACCAACTGAGCGGCCCAGGTGCCCCTGGAAAACTTAATGTTTTTTCGTTGCTCTGCATCTATCTCATTGAGACAGCTAGGGATGCCTTAGTCCTGTATCTTTGCCTTTACTTAAATAAAGCTGAATGGGCTCACATTGCAAAGCACCATCTACCTTTGCAAACTCTTATCAGATGTTCATTTGTTGGATGTCCTTAGGAAAGATGTTTGTTTCTGTCTGTATTTTGTATCAGAAATTTGGAAATAGGGGCTTCTTGGTGGCTCATTTGGTTGAGTGTCTGTGTTTGGCTCAGGTCATGATTCTGGGGTCCTGGGATCCAGTCCCACACCGAGCTCCCTGCCCGTGGGGAATCCTTTGTCTCCCTCTCCTTCTGCCTGCTGATCTGCCTGCTCGTGCTCTCTCACTCTCAAATAAATAAATAAAATCTTAAAAAAAAAGAAGTTTTGAAATAGTGTAACTTCCTTATAGTACTGCTTTAATGTAAAAGGGAAGAAAATGTAAAAGTCATCGCTATATTGATTATTGACCTAAATCGGGTCATTAATTTTTACTTATTTATACATTTGTATTCACCTAACTGAAGAAAATTTTGGAAGACAATATTGGTCCAAAAATTTGATTTGGAGAAAAGATAAGCTTTGGACTAAATATAAGTGAAATGTATATGAAAAAGTATTTTTGTTTTTCCAAAAAAGGAAGGTTTTAAGTTTAAATGCAGACTTATTGTTGTTTGCTTTTTTTTTAACTAACCAAAGTGAACAGTTGACCGTTTTCTATGATCTCTTATCCTGCACTATATTTTCAATATATTTTTCAGAAATTAATCTTTTAAATATACATAAAAAGAATGAAAGTCAGTAATTTCATGGTATTTTATGTCCATATCCCTCCTCTCCTTTTCACTAAATTATTTAACCTACAATATAACTTGGAAATATGTTTTTGAACTTTAAACTTGTTAGACATGTAATTAGTGCTGAGCTTGGAGATGGCAAACCCCGAAGCTCTAGCTCAGAAGAGAGAAAAAACACAATGGGGCAGAGATCCCAGTTCTCTATGCTTTAATTCTTTTCCCTCGTCAGCCCAGAAATTTAAAGTGCGGAATGTCTCATCATGAAACCAGCAACTCAAATGAGGCAAGAAAAATTGGTTCGGTTTCTGAGCAGCTAATTTGTTGAGGATTTGTTGGAAGACCTGTCCACTGTCTTGCTGCAGCTGCTTTTTCCTGTAAGATTTATTGCCAGGGCCTGATACAGAGGATTAAGTGTGAGATTTCACTTTACTTAGGAAAGCAAAGATTCATTTCTCTGAGATTAAATACTACATCAGACATTTGAACCCAAGTGAAAATCCAGGATTGACTTTTGACTATTTAGCAGATTCTAAACGGTTTCTGTGGTTAGGTGAAGGGAAATCCGCTTTGGGGGTACTGTCACATCCTCAGGACTAGGAATTGACTTGACCTGAAATTTTCTCCTATAAGGTTTGTAGCCTGGGTTGGAGACATTTAAGAAAGAGGTGATTCCAAGCTGTTGAGGAAGTAATTTGGCTTTCTGGCAAGAATTAATAGGGTTCCTTCAAGAGGTAGGTGTCTTGAAACAGTTCTATTTAGGGTTAGGAACAAGGGAGGGATTGAGGGAAGATCTAACTATCATCAAGCTCATTAAATTCGTTCAGAGATTTTTCTGCTAGAGAATATATCGTAGATCCCTTCTAACCCTCCCTTGGTTAATAGCATTTTCAGATCTAAGCTTTCCTTCAAAAGTCTCTTCCAAAAGCCTAGATGATTGTCCTTTACTATACATTTCTGTAGGAAATACTACTAGTCCTTGGTCACTAAGAGCAATAGCTCACAGTGGATATGATGGTGTGGATCATCTGCTCTTGGGAAAACTGTGCCCTCCACATCAATGGAACTACCTTCAAAATTCCTGCATATTCTCCCTGCATAATTTGTTGACGAGACAACCCTCCCAAAGCCCAGGCAAAGACAATGGATACAGACCTGGGTCAAAGGATATGTATGAGTAGGTTTTTTTTTTCCAGCAATGAAAAGCACTTGGAGAAGTGTGATAAAGCTATCATAACCCTCTCACATAAGGAGCCTATCTTTTTAAAACATTTTAAAGGACGAGTTATAAAAATATGTAAATAGCAGATTCTATCACTGATAGTAACCTCAAATATCCTTTTTCCCCCGCCTTCCCTTTTGCCATTCTGCTTTCCCTCTATCATTCCGTCTGCACAAAAACACATTTTACAGAAGCACGGGGTTCTTTTTTCTTTAGTCACTACATGCTACATGATATAGCTACCAGTCTTTAATATATATTTGTTTAAGAATGATTCATTAAACTGACCCAGGATGTTTTTACGTTGCTTTTCTTCCATCCCATTATATTTCTGTAAAATTGGTTCTGTGTCACGGCTTTTGCAATCAGTGTGTTATCAGATAGGTGTGCGTAGTTGAGGCTGTTTGCGAGGGACATTGTGTAACCTGTTCGTTCTGAGAAGAGTTTCTGACGTATGCATTTTTGTTACTCAAAGTAAATGAGTACTTGACAAATGGGAGCTCTGTCCTATTTCCTCAGGGCAACACAGAAACACTGAACATAAAATACTTTCCGTTTTTAACACAGCAGAGGCAGTGGCTATCAGATCTCATCTGATTAAAGCTATCCATTTCTGTAAATCATTCTGCTTCCTATGGATCTGGAGCAAATGAAATTCATTTTCCTATTGAAAGATGAGGGTCACTCGTGTATTGATTTGGGGTAAATGTTTATAAAAGTTTTCACTATTTTTAACGCTTCAAAGAGTATGTAGTATTGGTTGGCTGGCTTATGCCCTTTCATTTTAAGGGTGGATTTTGTGTGCATTTTTTGTTTGTTTTGTTTTGTTTTGTTTTGTTTTAGAAATTTCACAAGCAACATTGTGGCCATGTTACCAGAAAAAAAAAGAATTTAAAAAAATAAATGAAAGTTCCCCCACAATCGTGCCACTCACCTTTCTTCTTAGTTTTCCTTTTGCATCTTTTATTCTTAAAACCTGGGGCTGATCAAGTACTTTATCCAGAGCATTTCATTTAGTTAAGTGAAGAACAGGTGTGCTCACTTTGCCCATCACTTTTTTCCTAAAGTTGTCCACGACACGTTCGCACTTCCTCATGATCCTAAATCATTATTAAAATTCAGTGCGTCTTCATTTCTGAGCCCTCTTCAATTGGCAGGGATCCCTACTTCTTGATCTCTGCCGGCCTCTCAAGTGTGTAAAAGTTCCAGAAGGTCAGCATTTAGTAAACGCCTTCACTTCCCCTCCCCCCATCTCGGTTGGTCTTTCTCTAACTTCACCTTTTCACTTCCTGATTCTTTTTTAAAAAGATCACTTTCTACCTTATCTCCTAGTTGTGTTATCTGAGAAATGGCTCTTTAAGGGCCAGGTAAGGTAGAAATTGACACACATTTGATTTAGAGAAGTATTATGTTTTGCCTTTGGAAGCTAGGATATTGGCAAAATTGGAGACGTCGTGTGTATTTGCAAATTTTTAAATACTTTTTTTAAATTTTTTTAATTTATTTGGCAGACAGAGATCACAAGTAGGCAGAAAGGCAGGCAGAGAGAGAGAGGAGGAGGAAAACAGGCTCCCCGCTGAGCAGAGAGCCCCATGCGGGACCCGATCACAGGACCCTGGGATCATGACCTGAGCCGAAGGCAGAGGCTTTAAACCACTGAGCCACCCAGGCGCCCCTGTATTTGCAAATTTTTAAACAAGTATTTGTGAAGTGCCAGGCTCGGCACTCTGTCGGGTGGTGTGGGCAACACCGATGTATAAAACTTTGTTTTTACCATCAAGGAACCTTTCAGTCATTGTCCTATATCTGTGTGATTTTTCTCTCAATTCTTTGAACTAGCTGCTTTTGAAGTCAAGGACTTGTGTTTACGTTGATGTATGAATAATGTTCAGACAGTTATTTTCTCTACGAGGTTTAGTGTGATACTAGATTATTCATATCCCAGAAATGCCTGTATTTTTTATCAGCAACAAGTCATTTAGATTTAACATAGAAAATTCATCTTATTTATTATTTTTTAAATAAAATAATTTTAATGAAGGTTGTCTTTTATAGATAAGAAGGATGAGAAGTGTTCAAGGGTTTATTTTATAGGATAAAGTTGGAAAGCTGTACTCTCATGAGTTGAGGTTATTGATAATGAATTTAATAAGATCAAAGGAGAAAGCACTCCATGTCTGTACATCACTATGCAGCAGAAGTGGCAGGCCTGACTCTGAACTTCTGAAAGTTAAAAACATTCTATTTTATTGACTGATCCCTAGTCATCAGTTATTTCCCTGTCTGCTGAGTTAAACATCTCTATAGGCAAGGTCATGTAGGGTTTTTTTCATTTTTATAGGTCTTTGCATACAAGGTGTATGTGTTTACTGGAGGTAATCTAGAAATATATATTAGCAATAATTATATATATTCTGTGAAATACATAGAAGTAAAAATTAGCCCCCACCCAAAGATCATCATGGTTAATATTTTGATTTTTTTTACTTCAGACTTTTTACTGTAATACATATATATTTTTTTCCTTACTAGGATGCATGCTTTGTTTTATAACCTGATCATTTTTTTCAGTGTTAGATTGTTTGGGCCTATAGGGTACAGGAAGTATGTCTTTCTGTGTCTACCTTATTCATTCCATTTTTAAAAGAACACATCCTATTTGGAGTGGAATTATTTATTCTAAATATTATCATTTACTATTCATTTATTTAGAAATCTCAAGTAAATGTAAATAAGCTTGGGTGTTTTACTACAAATTCATCATCAAAGTATCTTTGAATAGAAGTTTTATTTAGGAAAATCCAAGTATGTTTTTGGGGGAATTTTTTTCTATTCTAAAGGCTTCAAATGGCTTCACATTAAAATGAAACAGACTAAAATGAAAAGAGACGTATCTGAGAAAGCTGGAAAATATGTATGATGGCATCTTTTACCTGCTTGTAGACAATAGCTAGACCACAAGCCTCGTAAAGCTGGACACCATCAACACGCAGCACGCCATTCTCAGCATATTTCTTAGCACAATCCCTGGCATGTAACAAGGTGTAAAAAGTAGGAGTCGAATGAATGATTGACAAAAGATGAGGTCATTCTTCCCCTTGTTTGTAGCGAGGACAAATGAGCCATGTCCTGGGAGAGATTTCCATCAGTCAGTCTTTAAAAACTGTAACAGCACAAAGAACAACGATGGCAAATCTTTTTGAATCACCCAAAGCTTCCACTCCTTTGTTCCCCAAAGAAGCCATTTGTTTCAAAGGCCAGGTACGATGAGTGAACTCTAAGAAAGTCATGGCTTTGACTTTTCCGTCCTCTCTTTGATAGCTCTAGGCTGCATTTCTAGGAACAAGTAAAAACAAAACAAAATAAAACAAAATGGTGCCATAATTGGGTTGAGAAGCTGGGCCAGTCCTTGGAGGGATGATGATTGCTGATCTGCTTCTAACCTCCTCCCTTCTCTTCCCCAGGCTACCTGCTTCAGAATGATTCCCTGCAGAGCTGCGCTGTCTTTTGCCCGATGTCTGATCCGGAGAAAAATAGTCACCCTGGACAGTCTAGAAGATTCCAAATTATGCCGCTGCTTATCCACCATGGACCTCATTGCCCTGGGGGTTGGAAGCACTCTTGGTGCTGGGGTTTATGTCCTTGCCGGAGAGGTGGCCAAAGCAGATTCTGGCCCCAGTATTGTGGTGTCCTTCCTCATTGCTGCTCTTGCTTCCGTGATGGCAGGCCTTTGCTATGCTGAATTTGGGGCCCGTGTTCCCAAAACTGGGTCTGCCTACTTGTACACTTACGTCACTGTTGGAGAACTGTGGGCATTCATCACTGGCTGGAATCTCATTTTATCTTATGTGATAGGTATGTTGCCCCCCCCCAAAAAAAAAATCAATCTATTGTATGGAATGGTAGAGCTCCTGAGGCTGAGATCCTTGTAGGTCTGCATGAGTTAGTGACTATGGGATCATGAGTGAATTACTTGATTCCCGTGTGTCCCATTTATCTCACGTAGAAAATATTCCCTAATGGCAAAATTCAGTGATTCTGCTTCATCTCTGAATATGCTTCTGAGTGGGATTGGAAACCAGCTTTAAAATAAAAAAAAAAAGTTCTTTAATGCAGATGAAGCTAGCTGATTCCACATTTATGGACTTGAACGTGGTTACTAACATAGAATTGGAAAATTATCAAGATAATTTTAGATGTGATTCGAATTTTCATTTCTGTCTGAACTAACCCGTGTTCATCCTAGAACAGGGTAGCACAGGATGTTGTGTTAATCTTCTTCCAGGGACCTATACATTCTCTTAATATTCTGTGTTTTGGGAAGGTACATCAAGTGTTGCAAGAGCATGGAGTGGCACCTTTGATGAACTTCTTAGCAAACAGATTGGCCAGTTTTTCAGGACATACTTCAAAATGAATTATACCGGCCTTGCAGAATATCCTGACTTTTTTGCTGTGTGCCTTATATTACTTCTAGCAGGTAAGAAAACCAATTACACTCCTTCCTGGGATAATCCAGACTAATTATCCCAGGAAAATAAGTTACCACTGGATTTGGGGTCTGACTTCCAAAGACAAGGTGGCATACTTATATGTTGAGGTTACTATTGGGTATCTGTGGGCCTCATCACTGACTAGAATCATGTCTTTTTCTTATGTGATAGACATTTTTAAAAAATAAATCTAAAGGGGCGTGTGGGTGGCTCAGTGGGTTAAGCCTCTACCTTCGGCTCGGGTCATGATCCCAGGGTCCTGGGATCGAGCCCCACATCGGGCTCTCTGCTCAGCGGGGAGCCTGCTTCCTCCTCTCTCTCTGCCTGCCTCTCTGCCTCCTTGTGATCTCTGTCTGTCAAATAAATAAATAAAATCTTTAAAAAATAAAACAATAAATAAATCTAAAGTACGTGGAATGCTAGGAAGAGCACTTCTAAGTAAATGTTACTTAGAATGCACCAAAGAATAAGATAAGGCACATCATTTTGATACCAGTTGGAGATTTTCAGGAATGGCATTGAAGTTTCAATAATGAAGAATGCATAATTTTTGACTTATTTTATCTGGTTAACTACAACTAAGGAAATTTATCAGCATACTATTTCTAGAATTTCTGTCTACTCATGCCTTCATCTACGTAATGTAGGTATTGAGCTGAAAAGAAAGCATATTCAAACCACCTGTGATTTTTTAATGTAGACATTATGTAGATAAACTTACTTGTTGCTAGAATTTTCCCATATCTTACATTTTGTAGCATAGTAGTTTAGAAAGAAAGGTATAGGAATTAGAATCAGAACAACCAGGTTCTCAGTCCTACTTTGCCATGCACGATCTTTGGCACATTGAGTGGCATAATCTTTCTGTGACTTGGTTTGCTCATCCATAAAATGGCTATATCAGTGTCTATAAGATAGAGACTTGCCCGGTATATAGTAAGCACCTAGATGGCAGTTAGATTTATTTTGTAGGCATAGTTAATCTCTGCTGCCGCCTTATCTCTCTTTTAATTATTTAAACATTTTCTGGTTTTTTGCCATTCTCACCTGCACTCCTGCTTCAGCCAATCAAGGATTTCCCTAAGAATAAAATCTGTAGTCTCACTTCCTACCTCATATCTCTCGGATAATCTGCGCATTATTTTCTGTCCAGCCTTATCTCCAGCGGCTTTCTCCCTTGCTTACAAAGGTGTGACAGAAATCTCTACCAGGAACTTTTTACTTGTAAAATTCTATGACTTAAAAAATAACTTCACCCTTAAAAACTTAGTCATTAATTAAATATTTCACTTAGGGTTAGGAACACAAACAAAGTTTATAGTTCTGAACTATTTGGCATTGTCCCTGTAATGTCAAGAAAAATTACAACAATTGTTTTCCAACGGGTGATAGATTTCATTTGTTTTACTTTCTAAACAGCCTAGCTAACATTATTAAAGGACTCACCTCCTATTTTATTTAGGGATGATTTCCATCATCTTAACATATGGGGCTTTAATCTCTAAGTGACGAGAAGCACGCAGCCATGGCACGGTTAGAATCGTGAAAGCCCAGAGCAGGAGTCGGCCTTGACCTGCAGCATTGCCTGTGTTATTGGCCAGCGTATTTTTACTTTAAAAGCTCACGTGGTAACTTTGTCCCTAGAATCTCTGAAGATCAAAACCTTCAGTGACAAATTTTGATTCATACTGTAATACCAAATGTCTTGTTGGCGGAAGCTGCTACTTTATGAAAGATGCAGGGAAGTGTCTGCAGTATTTAGATGAGTTGTTCATTGGTCCTTAATCCCAGAGTAAAGAGTACACATGGGGTATTGGGAAATTCTTTTTTGTTTTTTTTTAAACCTTTTATTTATTTATTTGAGAGAGAGGCAGTGAGAGAGAGCACGAACGAGGAGAAAGTCAGAGAGAGAAGCAGATTCCCCGTGGAGCTGGGAGCCCAATGGGAGACTCGATCCCGGGACTCCAGGATCATGATCTGAGCTGAAGGCAGTCACTTAACCAACTGAGCCACCCAGGTGCCCAGTATTGGGAAATTCTCAGAAAACACGACAGTGGCTTTGTTCTTTTCCAGGCGGCTAACAGTATCGCGTGCAGCGTGTATTTCCAAAGAGTGTAGGGGATCGTGGTTTCTAGCGCTGCGGAACCAGTCATTATACCATTTGTGCAGTTTCCTTTTTCTCATGATAGTTACATTATTGTAAAATTCTGGGAATGACACGGGTAGAAGAATGAAATTCAGTTTTCCTCATCTCTCTTAGGGTAATTTTTCTTTTTTTTTTCTTTTTTTTTAAAGATTTTATTTATTTATTTGACAGAGAGAGAGATCACAAGTAGGCAGAGAGGCAGGCAGAGAGGCAGGCAGAGAGAGAGAGAGGAGGAAGCAGGCTCTCTGCTGAGCAGAGAGCCCGATGCGGGACTCGATCCCAGGACCCTGAGATCATGACCTGAGCTGAAGGCAGCGGCTTAACCCACTGAGCCACCCAGGCGCCCTAATTTTGCTTTTTTGACCCTGGGTGTAGATTTGTGGGCAGAACAAATAGAGATGTACAGCATAATCCCTTCGTCATCATCCTCTCCCCAGTGGTAACAGTTAAACTCTCTTTGGTCCATAATTTATATTCTATATAAGACAGATTAAAGGTAAAAATGTGATAAGGTGCCCGAGTGACTCAGTGGGTTAAGCCTGTGACTCTTGATTTCAGCTCAGGTGATGATCTCAGGGTCATGAGATCGATCTTCTGACTGTGTGCTGTGCTGGTCATGGAGCCTGCTTAAGATTCTCTCTCTCCCTCTGCGCCTCCCCTCCACTTGCGCCTCCTCTTTCTCTTTCTTACCTCTCTCTCTCTCTTAAAAACATACACACACGGGGTACCTGGGTGCCTCAGTGGGTTAAGCCTCTGCCTTTGGCTCAGGTCATAATCTCAGGGTCCTGGGATCGAGCCCTGCATCGGGCTCTCTGCTCAGCAGGGAGCCTGCTTCCTCCTCTCTCTCTCTGCCTGCCTCTCTGCCTACTTGTGATCTCTCTCTGTCAAATAAATAAATAAAATTTTTAAAAAATGCACATATACACATTAAAAATACAGTCATGAAGTTACTAGAAGGAAACAAAGGTAAATGCTTTGGAGTTCGTATTGGGTAAAATCTTTCTAAAGGTAAAAACTAAAGAAAAATTTATGTTCTAAAACTTCTAATATATATAAAATCATACACACACACACACACATACACATGAAGTCAATCCTAAGAGTAAAAGTAAATGATAAACTGGGAAAAACATAAGCAATACATGACAGAGATCTTATATAACATTACTATATAAAAAGTCTTACAAATTGATATAAATAGAATAACCTAATAGAAAATAACGGGAAGATTCCATTGGATCAGACTTTCTGGAGAATATTTCTGACAATGTGAACCAAAAGCCTTGCATGAAAAAACATATCCTTGATATGGTATAACCTTATAGAACATTACTTTGAAGTACAAATTTGAATGTGTACAAAGATATGTATAAAAGGATGATGGTGTCAGTCCTATTTAGAGTTGTCAGAAACTAAAAGTTACCTGACAGTCTAGAAGTAAGGGATTATGGCATTTTCATGTTGTAGAAGAGTTGGCAGTTGTTAAAAATGAGGTTATCTGTTTATCAACTTGAACATGTATATGTGTGTCTGCGTGTGTGAGCACGCCCCAAATTCTGGAGAACAGATTATACTTGATCTTTATTCCCTTCCTATTTTTTCTGTGTCTTCAAATAACTTGAATAGGAAATTGATTATTGTTAATAATCAGAATATAAAATGAAACAATTACAATGGGAATCAATTAGAAAAATAGACCTTTTTGGTGAGGCAGTTGAATTATTTTATATATTCTGAAAATATGAAGCAGACATATGATTTAACTTTTATTTTCAAAATTTTGTAGCCACTAATCTCAAGGTGGCTTTTTTAGAACAGCATTGCTTTAAAATTCAGTTACTTTACCTCTCCCTACCCATTGGTAATAAGAGCCAAAGTTACTAGATTAACTGATCTCTTGGAGTGTGGTGTCTCTAGGCTCTGCACACCACCTGCTGTCTGCTAGGGACTTGGTTGTATTCAGGAAATCTTGTGACAGGTTAAGTCAGCACTCACAAGAGAAAGTGATAAATGTAAATTAAAAACATGGATTTTGGTAAAATAATATCCTAAACCCTATTACTGCCTCAAAATCCTATTGCTTTTGCTAAAACTTAGGTTAAAAAAATTTTTTTTTAAATACCCTTTCTTTTTTTCCATAGGTCTTTTATCGTTTGGAGTAAAAGAATCTGCTTGGGTGAATAAAATCTTCACAGCTATTAATATCCTGGTCCTTCTCTTCGTGATGGTTGCTGGCTTTGTGAAAGGAAATGTGGCAAACTGGAAGATTAGTGAAGAGTTTCTCAAAAATATATCAGCGAGTGCCAGGTATAATATTTGGGTTTTTTCCCTTCTTATTTTGAATATGTTTTTGTTTTTGTTTTTAATTTGCCTGCTCTTTTCTTACATTTTCTTCTACAAGGTGGTTCTCAATTTTCTTTTGCTGTGGAGACATTTCCGAGGGTCTGGTCTGTTCCGAGGCTCTTCTTCCCAATCTCCCCCTAAACGTAGATGTGTATGTGTGCTCACTGTTGAACAGCTATTTGAAGCCAAGCAGTGACTGGTTCTCAGCTTCAAGCTGTGCAGGAGATATAGGAGAAGAGCAAAGTGAGATCCTAACCATTGCAAGGATGCCTCTTCCCCCCAAAACTTGGCCACCTTTGCGAAACAATGGATTTTTTTTTTTAAAGATTTTATTTATTTATTTGACAGAGAGAGATCACAAGCAGGCAGAGAGAGTGGAGGAAGCAGGCTTGTGGCTGAGCAGAGAGCCCGATGCGGGGCTCGATCCCAGGACCCTGGGATCATACCTGAGCCGAAGGCAGCGGCTTAACCCACTGAGCCACCCAGGCGCCCCACAATGGATCTTTTTGAGCCATGTATCTCTTAGTTCTTCCTTTGGGAATTCCCTTTAGTTTCCTTGCATTCTTTCAGCCCCTTAGTAATTTTCGAGCCTTGATTCTTGGAGAACATCATTGGTTGCTTAAGCAGAGTTGTCCATGCATTTTGCTTTTAACCTGGTAGTCTCAAAAATTAAATTGGTAATAATTATATACAAAAGGTTTCATCATAAGATTTATATTAATATTCTGATGTGCAAATAAAATGAGGTTACAGAAATGTCTGTTACATGAAGTGAAGTATAACTACATGTTTTTCTTAGATACACTGTTTTAATCCATTCTTTTGAAGCAAAAAATTAGGAACTTCTGGTTTAGACAATTTTTAACATGTAATAAAGTATTCAACTTCAAAATTATTATTCAAGCCTAGAGAATTCGATTTCATCTTTTCAAATGTCTTATTAGTAAAATTTTTAAATGCACCACCTGCCCAACTGTCCACGAAAAGAAGAGGCTTTATGCCTTTGTTTCGGAGCATGGCCCATACATGGTGTCTCTGCTCTCACTGCCTGGCTGTGAGTTCTAGTCAGAGTGGATCTGGGCCTTGTCCTCATGCTCTTATTGACCAACCTCCAGCTGAGTGCTGACAACCCAAGAGGGTGCCGTTGTTGGGAACATCACTACATTCCCTAGGACACGGTGAGAAAATCAGGGTTTACGTTTATATATGTGAGCTTCAAAGAGCTGGTGAACACAATAGCCTTCCAAGAAACAGTTTTCTATGAAAATGACTTTGCATTGTGCTTGCTCTCTCCTTTAGAGATCCGCCTTCTGAAAATGGGACAAGTATCTATGGGGCTGGTGGCTTTATGCCTTATGGCTTTGCAGGAACTTTGGCTGGGGCTGCCACCTGCTTTTATGCCTTTGTGGGATTTGACTGCATTGCAACAACTGGTAAGGGCAGAATCTTGGTTCTATGTAGAGGGAAAGGTGTTCCTTGTTCTAAGGAGTACCCACGGGTAGCAACAGAGGGTCAAGGAAAGAGTGGGATTTGGGTAATGCAGACTGGCCCCAGCTCTAGCTATGACACCTACTGTGTATGATAAAAAGAAACTTCATGAAACTCTGTGAACCTTGGTTTCCATTATTTGGTAACATGCTCATGTTATGAAAGTTACTTAAGATAACAATACACATTGAAGATTTTTGTAGGCTGTCAAATATCTTATAAATGTTAGTTGTAATTACTGTCCTTAACCTTCAGTCTGGAAGTAATCTCCAGTACTATCACAGTGAGTAACAAATGATGATCGTGCTCATAAATTCTTTCTTCTTTAGTCGGACAAAATAGATTGTGGTCATTCTTTTCTCTTTAACTTGTACAACAAAGTAATCATGCCACACATGCTAAGTACTTCTTCTGGGTTCATATTACTGTACTGCCTTATCATCGGCCATTTTAAGGGCACTTCAAATGTCAAATCTTATTAGAAAGATTCAAGTACTATTTTTGTGTTGAAGCCAGAGTTTGATATGAATTGAAAAAGTTTAGCTTCATATTTATTCTGTGGGCCTTCCTGTTGAAGGGCCCACAGAATGCCATGGCAGTCACTTAATTTCTGTGGACGAAACATTTTCCAAATGAATTAAGACTGCCATACTATCCTGAAATATTTAATAGCACTGGTAGATCATGTCTTTTCTTTCTAGAAATGGGAAATGGACCTGCATGATTTCTTGCTCTCTCTTTTTGCCTCTGGGGTTCAGAATTTTGTGTAATAGCATCGTGCTCTCAAGAAGACAGACAGCATCATGTACAATGTGTGGAGCAAGCTAAGAAAACATAAAAGACAAAGGCAGAGGGAAATGATTATGAAGGAGAAGACGACTTCATATTGTATCTATTAATGTTTCGTTAAAGGTGCATATCTATTGTTTATATCTCCTTAGGTGAAGAAGTCCGGAATCCTCAGAAAGCTATTCCTATTGGAATTGTGACTTCTTTGCTTGTTTGCTTTATGGCCTACTTTGGGGTCTCTGCAGCTTTAACCCTTATGATGCCATACTACCTCCTGGACGAGAAAAGCCCTCTGCCGGTAGCGTTTGAATATGTTGGATGGGGCCCCGCCAAATACGTTGTTGCAGCGGGTTCTCTCTGTGCTCTGTCAACAAGGTACATGGCGTTGCCTTTGAACATGGGGCTGTTGGTGACACTGCCAAGCAGTCAGTATTTAAAGAATCGCTTTTATAGGTTTTAAAAGTAATCTTAATCTAAGGAATATATTATGCAACTATGTCTTCTCTGAATAGTTTGACCAGAATAGCTACATACAAATCTTAAGTGATAAAAACTTTTTCACCTATCAGTTCAAGGTCATTTTTTCAAGGTAATGGTGGTCCAGCTTCGGTAGAAGTGTAGATGGCATCGATACACATGAACACATACACGTACATGTATGTCATGCATATTCATATATGTATGAATTAAAGAGTGGTAGGATACTTATACTAACATGTCTCCCTGCTAGTTGAAGGATTTCTTATAGTACTACAGACAGCCAAGACCTTAGGTGCAGACTTCACATTTTCTGCTGCCTTTTAAAATTACATCGTGTCTATGTGACTGGGAACTATATGACATCGTTCAGTATAATGTGCTTTTTATTGTGAAACACTGAGGCTTTTTCTCTTGGTACTCATCAGACTGAATTTGGACTAGAAATAGAAATTACTCTTCTGAAATTAATGGTGAAAGTTCATATAATGTTTGTGTGGAAAGCAAAGAGTCGTTGAATCTCAAGTGCTCAGATTTGCAGTAGCTACTTGTTTTAATACTTGAGAATTCATTTCTCAGGTTCCCTGAGCTACTTACATTCCAGATTAACATGTGATCATAAGATATTTCATTCTGGTTTATAGCATGGTATCCCATAGGACATTCTTATGAAGAGAAAATTAATCTCTTTGCCTGATGACTAATTTTTTAAAGGGAAAATAGTTTTTTGAAAGTCCAAAGTTGGAAAAAGGAATCTTTTTATATGATTCTCAACGTAGCTTTGATTCTCTTTCAAAGTCTGATTTGTTTTCTATTCAAGATAATAGTAAGCAGCACTTAGAAATGTACCCTCATTGGCTTCTCAGGGATCTGCTAGTGTTGAGGTTTATTCTGAGTAATTTCAAGTACTTTCAAAAATCTCAGCTATGAAGACATCATGCCATCATGGTCTTCCGAAGACAGCCGGATAAAGATTTATCCAGGGCCAAGCTCAACCCAGCTTTATCGAAAGATAAAATGAATTTTTAAAATAAAATATTTTACATATTTTTCTCTTAAATGGTTATTTTTTTAATAACTAAGTCATGTATGGAATGGTGCAGCCAGTAAACACACAAGAAAGTTGAAACATCTAATGCAAAGAGCGTTTTCTTAAACTTCGCTGTTCCTGACTTTTAATCGTGGCTACTTCTGTGTACTAAATTTACAGTGAGTTATTTTTTTTCTTTTTTTTTTAACCCTTCCTTTCTTGATTATCTTATGCTGCTGGGTATTATGACTAATTTGATGGAATATCAAGGCTATCTGAAGCAAAATAATGGTAAAATGAATATGATAAGTTCATAATTATCGAAGTAATGAAGTGACTATACCATGCAATTAAATAACCTA
The DNA here is from genome assembly GCF_964662115.1 of Mustela nivalis. Classification (NCBI taxonomy): domain Eukaryota; kingdom Metazoa; phylum Chordata; class Mammalia; order Carnivora; family Mustelidae; genus Mustela; species Mustela nivalis. The sequence goes on along the minus strand of NC_139039.1, from coordinate 18,918,218 downwards.
ATCTTTAATTTCATGGCAGTTTAGGAATTTTAATTTCTGCATTAAGGCCACTAAAAATGCCTTAATGATACAATTGGGTTTGGTTTTCTTAAGTCTTAATTACTTAGTTTTAATTCAGTAATAATTTGTGGGCTTGCACAAATTACTTGCAGTATTGTTCTTAGTCTGCTCAGTGGGTTGGGCAAAATGTCTGTAATAGAATAATAATGGTAAATATTGGCAAATATTTTCAAATGTCCAATCATAACACGTTTTAAAAATAACAAGACCTTGTAATCAGAGCTGTGATGCTGAGTTTTATCCAAGTACTTAATTTCTGTTCTGGATGTAATCTTGCATGAATGTGTTTGCCATCTTGCATGTGTTTGCTTTTTATTCAGTCTTCTTGGATCCATTTTCCCAATGCCTCGTGTAATCTATGCTATGGCGGAGGATGGGTTGCTTTTCAAATGTCTAGCTCAAATCAATTCCAAAACGAAGACACCAGTAATTGCTACTTTATCATCGGGTGCGGTGGCAGGTGAGAAGAGTTGACTTTTTTTAAGAAAAGGGGGAATGTTTTTTCCATCAAGGATTCTGAAGAGAAATGCCCAAGTTAGGCAGTTTTCTGTTTTTCTTTATATAAAGCTCAAGAACTTGTGTGTGAATGTGTTCCCGTTTTGAATTGTTTTGACATAGGTTTGCATTTTAGTGTGTCCGGTCTTTACCTGTATATACCTGTCTAGGAATACGACTTGCAATAACTCACATGTGGATTATGAATTTTTCTGTTCTAGTCTTCTGGGCTCTATGTTTCCTTTACCCCGAATTCTCTTTGCCATGGCCCGAGATGGTTTACTGTTTAGATTTCTTGGCAGAGTGAGTAAGAGGCAGTCACCAGTTGCTGCCACATTGACGGCAGGGGTCATTTCTGGTAAGCTTTACAAACACAGGATTCTTCAACATTGGCCTTGAACGTTTTATGCGCATGCATGGATTTATAAAGAGGGTCTGCTTGCTGTGCATGTAAGTTAAAAAACAAATCACTGATAAATGAGGTTATGAGCAGTGGGATCTGGTAATCGTGGTGGTGGTCTATGGAAATTCATTCTTAACTGACCCTTGGGGATTCTTTTTTTTTTTTTACTATTTTGTTATTTTAACCTTTTGGGTTTCTAACAAATATGCAGAGGGCTGTAATGGTTCTTGATTGTGTTTTTACTCGTTTTTTAATCACGTATAAGAAATGTTGGGGTAACTGATACTTGGCTGTGGTAATCACTGCACATCCCAGACCATCATGGTTCTTTAAGACTTACTAACAACTCTTTCCTCTTAGACTCCATTAGGAATCTATTTTTGCTTTCAGCTATTTTGATACTCAACTCATGTTAAAAAAAAAAAAAAGAAAGAAAGAAAGAAAAAAGAAAAAAAACACCTCCCAGATGCCCACCTTAGGAGACGTCAGAACATTTTTGTAAAATGCCATTGGCCAGATTCAATATTATTCTGTGCAGAAATTTTCAAAGAGATTTTATAGACTGAGAGAACGGCCTTAAAGGTCCTGTTATAGAAAGCAAGAGAGAGACTTCATCCTGCTTTATAAAGCTATTTTGGTAGTAAAATTCAAGCCAAGCTGATAACTTGGTTGAGACTCTGGATTTGGATTTGGGAAAAATTACAGAATGCCAATGCTTAATTGTGTACAAAATGGTATTTTCGTCAGAGTCAGAAAGTATTTGCCTAAACAACTTCACTTTGTAAATGTTTTCCAATCAGTTGGGCACTTAATTAGACATACATTGGAAGGTCAGTTCCCTTTTTTTCTTAGTGCTTAGATTTCTGACTCCATGAAATGAAGGTTGCACTAGATGATCTAAAGCCCATTTTCTTATTAAATGGTGGATTATGCTTTTCAGAAGAGTTTATAAATCTTGACAAAGGATCACACATTTTATTTATTCCATAAAAATGTTTATTTTTTTGGCAGTGAAATCTTGCCCAGTAATACTCTGTTTCATATTCAGAACTTAAAAAAAAAAATGTATCCTTCTTTCTTCCGGAAAAGTTTTATTTGGCAGCCTAATATATTGACAGTAATAACTAAAGGAAGATAATTGTAGCAGAAGGCTTTTTTTTTTTTTTGACATTCTGAAATACTATATTTTTGTTATTTGTACTCCTTTGCCTTACTTTGCTCATTTTTAGCTTAGATCAGAGAGCTTGTCTGGATAATTAATCATTTTATTCTGTCTTGGCCACTTATTTTTCTATTTGTGATTCTTACAAAACGTATTGAAATTTTAATAAGCTAATGTATAAGTATACTAGCAACAGAAGGTTTTCAAAGTAAGGCATGAGGTGTATTTAAAGAAACCATGTGATACTATAGAAGGAGCAGGGGGAACTGGGAACAGATTGAGTTTACTGTAACTCTGCTGTCCCCTTTGAGTTGTTGCCATGCTAAGTTAGCCTGTCTATAGAATGAGGAGCATAATTTTATCAGGTCAACCTATGTGAAATTGCTGGTTTCGGGGTTAAAACCAGTCAAATTGTGGCCATGGCATTTGGTTAAACCTATATCATTTCCTCGGTCTCAGAGGATTATTGGATCAAAGATAAATTGAGGTCAGAGAGATGTAAAGCTTGCTAAGAAATGTCCGGAACAGCATGTGAATGGAATGTGGTGTTTCTACTGAGGATGATGGGGACAACTGTGTGGTCAAATCAGGTCATCACTATTTGATGTTTCAACGGAGAAAAAAATTGCTCAGTGCAAGTTCACTCTTCAACTGGAAAAGTATATTTTGCCTCAGAACATTACTAAGATTTGAGTGTGAGACATCATCTCTCAAATCTAGTCAGTCTTCTCCGAGTGTGGAGTTCTAACCAGCATACAATTTTACCTCTATCAGAAACACAATTTAACTGGAAATTACATTGTTTTGTATGTGACATAACTCAAAGCAGGGATGGAAGTTGAAAGGATTATGTAACATCTATAGTGAAAGATCCTCTGTGAATTGTTCAATGCTTGTTTTAAAACAAGTTAGCCAATATCTCTGAGCCATGTTTTTCTTTTGAAACATCAAAAGAGAGAATTCTGTCATAGAATATTTTCACTCTTTGTCAGGCCAATATTTTTTAAGTAATCAAAGTAGAATGTGTTTTATCCTTGATAGATGGCTGAGGGTTTTTGAAGTTTTACTAGCAGTTTATATGATCCAAGGATCATCTTTTTAACTGTGAGAAATATATTTCCTATAGTTTGTTTGATTTATCATGGATACTGGAACTGTAACATGCCAGTCGTCCCTGACTTAGAAGTTATCAGCTATATGGAGATTTATCATAGGCCTTTTTTTATTTTCCTTTTTGTAACCCTTCTGTTCTTTTCCCAATAGCTGTGATGGCATTTCTCTTTGACCTGAAGGCACTTGTGGACATGATGTCTATTGGCACGCTTCTGGCCTACTCTCTGGTTGCCGCATGTGTTCTCATCCTCAGGTGAGTGTCCTCGTTGTGTCCAATGGTGTGCGTCATGTGGGGCCCAGGGAATAAAGAAAATTAAGACTCATCATCTTTGTTTTTAAGGAGCTAGCGGTCTCACAGAAGTGAGAGGCCATGGACAGAAAAACACCAGTATAAGCTATAATAAAGGTACTTGGTCCTTAGTAAAGAATTAAACACAATTGATAATTAACAATAAGTTGGCTTAATCTATATGAACAGCAAGTTCTTACAATGTATAAAAACACTTTAAAATATTATCATTTTTGTCCCACTATCTCAACTGCTAAAATTTTATAATGAAGATTTTACACAGTGAGATACATGCAGATATGTATGTATAAAGGATATTTATGAAAAGGTGATTTATCATAGTGAAAAAATTGAGCAAACCTGAATATTAATAGCAGAATAACTAAACACAGTGGACTCTTTTTCTTAATTATACTTAATTATATAGAGAAAAGTATGTGATTCAGTAAAGTTGTATGCAGCATCTGAATTTATTTAAATTTAACGTAAATTTGCATGGAGAAGTCACCGAGGTGTATCTTGAGTCTTATGTGCATCAAGATACACATCTATGCACTTATGCCTGGCTGAAATTGTACAAAAATGCTGGCAGTGATTAACGCTGGGTTGGAGTATTGGGGGTGGTTTTGATTTTCTTCTGTATACTTTGTGTATTTTTTTTTTCTCAGTGAGCCTATTTCTTCTTTAGACTGAGGACAGATATTACTTTTAAGTTTAAGTAAAGGCTGCTCAGAGGGAAAGAGAGCACACTGAAGGGACAGGCAGATCCTAGGCGGTGAGGCTGATACCCACACAGGCTGGAGAAGAGGCTACATTGATGCAGGGACATGGCAGGTGGCAGAACGGAGTTCGTCAGGGTTACACTGAAGGACTGAGAGGGGAACTGGAGGGACATGAGGCCTGAGAGGCAGACTGCCCAAGACAGCAGAACAGCATCCTGAAGCCTGAACGTCATTCTATAGCTGCTGACTAAGCAGACTTTCTGTGCTGTTTTCTGGAACTGCAGTTCCTTTGGACACAGATATTGCCAGGCTAATCCTCCTCTAGTCACAGTTGCCTCGGGTGAAAAGGTCACTCCCTTCCACATCGAATGTGTAACTCTGCAGTTAAATGCCTGTCGAGGGAGATCAGGGCTGAGCAGGTATCTCGCGGAGCAGGCTTGCCGCCTGGCTGAGGCCACTCTGGTGCAGGACCCTGTCGGGTGTCTCCCTTCAAGTTTTCTTGTTTGCTTCCTTTGGGCCAAGTGTCTGTTGGAGAATAAAGACTGAGATGTTTGTTTGTTCATTTGGGGCCAGGTACCAGCCCGGCTTATCTTATGAGCAGCCCAAATACTGTCCTGAGAAAGCAGCTCTGGGGTCATGTGGCAAGGCTGCCTCCAAGAGCGAGTCGCCGGTCACCATGCTGCAGGGGCCGGGCCTCAGCCTGCGCCTCCTCATCAGCCCATCGGCTCTGCCTACACAGCAGTCGTCGTCTCTCGTGAGCTTTCTGGTGGGATTTCTTGGTGAGTCCTCTGCGCTGTGTCCACTGGGAAGGGCCCCGGGTGTGCATTGGGGGAGCAGGTACGATGTGAGAGCACAAGAGGTCTTACCTGGCCCTCGCCTCTGTTGGCCACTGCCTTGAGTCCTGAAATCTCCACCTGATGGGTCATTAGGAGTGGAGACCCTGTATTAGCAGGATACATGGGTCCTGCCACTGAAGAAGAAAGGAAGAAGTTTCCTGAGGTACAAGTGGTAGCTGTACAGAGCGGGTCCCTTTCAGTGGCTGTTGGGGGCTCCTTGTGTACAAGTTTCTGGCCAAGAAGACCTGTCAGTAGGAGACTGGGAGGCAATACAGAACAACTTGTTTGCTCACAGACAGTTATATAATCAGTCATATTTTCAGTTCACTGAGCACCATCAACATGCTAAGAACTCTGCAGGACACTTGGGATGGTAAGAAAGATGGTCCTTGCTCTCACTGGGCTTTGAGGAACAGACTCTTGATGGCAAGCTACGGAAAGTAGAGGCTTCTCTGGAGCACAGAGGAGGAACCCCAAATGCAGACATGATGGTCAGGAATATGGTGGGTGGGTGGTGATGTCACCTTCTGAAAGAAGGAAAGCAGACCCAGATTTTTGATTATTTGTTTGCATGAACAGTGTCTACAAGAGCAGAAAACGGACTGGCCATTTCCCGTTTGAAAAAAGGGACATCTCCACCCCTGAAAGTATCACATTCAATCCATGGGCTACAGTCAGAGACTGTAGCCAAGGAGGAGCCCGATGACACCCATGCAGAAAAAGCAGGATGCTAGTGCTGAGGGGGGAGGAGACAGTCACGAGTTAGCAAGCGGTGGTTCTGGAATGAGTGAAAAGAGCCATTTTCTCCCATAACGAAAGTGAAGAATTGTAGTATTTGCCCAAAAAAGCTATGGAAAGAGCTCAATATCTTATCATAAGAGACTGCTTGAACTTGGGGAATCTGAGTGGAATGTGTGTGCTGATTTTGTGTCCCCGACATATCGCTTTTGCAGCATTTCTTGTTTTGGGCCTGAGTATCTTGACCACGTACGGAGTCCAAGCTATTGCCCGGCTAGAAGCATGGAGCGTTGCTCTTCTTGTCCTGTTTCTTGTTATCTTCATCGCCATTGTGCTCACCATTTGGAGGCAGCCCCAGAATCAGCAAAAAGTAGCCTTCATGGTATGAATCATGAACATTAGGGATCCTCAGTATTATCTCATGTGTTAGTTTCGTAAGTTGTTCTAAAAGGGGTGGGGGGGGGTGAAGACACTTCTGAGGAAGTTATCCATTTGTCTTAAGGATTCTCTGTATGTGGCTTTTCAAAAACTCTAATATGCCCCTTTCACGTGATTAACTATAACGGTAAACACATTCCTTGTCAAGTGGTCTGTAGTATCGAAGAATAAGTAGCATGTTTTATTATAGAAATTCAGTCCTCTCTCAGGAAGATTATTAACCCCTAAAAGCCCTTCTGCTATAAATATCCTGTCAGATTTTTTTTTTAAGATTTTATTTATTTATTTGACAGAGAGAGATCACACATAGGCAGAGAGGAGAGACAGGCAGAGAGAGAGGGGGAAGCAGGATCCCTGCCGAGCAGAGAGCCCGCTGCTGGACTTGATCCCAGGACCTGAGACCATGACATGGGCCGAAGGCAGAGGCTCAACCCACTGAGCCACCCAGCCGCCCCAATATCCTGTCAGATTTGAATAGAAGCAGGTTTGGACCTGAAGAGAGCTTTCTGGAAGGATCCCCGCCCCCCTTTCTCAGATGCCATTTATATCCAGACTTCCAGAGGCACACCCTGTTGATATCTGAACGAAACCAAACCCTACCACTGACTGTGTCTTGGTCATGATGCCGGTGTTAGTGGACAGGAGAAATCCCCTGTTACTTTGGGCCACACTTAAGTAGTGTTAACTGTGATGCTCCCATCAGTAGACTCGACAAGAAGGATTTTTTTTCTTCAGGCTGTCCTTTGTGTAAGAATATAGACTTACCGACCCAGGGTGAAAGTATCCATGTCAAATTTGTCATCACCATGTTGGAACAGTTTGGAGAATGTGCTTTCCAAATCTGAGTATATTGAAGAGGGTGTTTTTCCCACTTAGGTTCCGTTCTTACCATTCTTGCCAGCCTTCAGCATTCTGGTGAACATCTACCTGATGGTCCAGCTGAGCGCAGACACTTGGATCAGATTTAGCATTTGGATGGCACTCGGTAGGTCCTTTAATGTTGTAGCTTTCTGAACCGTGGTTCTGTCTTCCCGATTTCGTGCTCTGTGATTAGAGAAGTGCATCCTCTCCCCCTTCTTGGAAATAAAGGGTTTTTGTCAGTTTCTTCGTTTCCTAAATTTTAGATTATCTGACTCCTTCTCTAAATGTGATACTTGTCCTGAAGCAGCAGAGCCACCTACCAGTAGGGCCACAGTGAGAGAGAGAATTAGTGTAACCCGTGTGGAATGATGACCTGTGAACGAGTGCTTCTCTAAATGTGATACTTTTTTTTTTAGATTAAATTCTCCCAGTAACCCTGTAGAAGAACCTTGTAGATTCCATTTTCTCCAACTTAATGGGTGAGAAATAAAACACCCAAAAGGCAAAAGATAAAATTCGTGGATGGCAGTATAGAACTCTGATTCCAAATTCAGTTCTTTCCAGTGTCCCAGTGGATTTTGAAGACATTTTGAATGAGCTGATAGCCAAAATTTCTTTTGTTATCTAAATTTCTTATTATTTGAACCTTGGGATTTAGCATTAAATAAGATGAGTGAGCTTATTTATATTTCTACCACATGGTTTTTTTGTTATGATTCCTTTCCCATGTGAAAATTGAGTTGGAAAATGAGAGTTTACATTCGATGTAACGCACTGATCACTTGTCTTAAAAATGTGAGCAGACATGTCTGTAAGGTGAAGCAGGGAGAGATGAGTCCTAAGTCTACATTGGTTTGGGCCACTTTGGGAGTTGAAGAGTGTGCGTTTTGACAGTCCTCCCTTTGGCTGAGCAAGAATGAGCCTAGTTTTGCTCTTGTGTATGTGATTGTTTGCTTTGGGTAGAAATTAATTCAATTTCAAGTTCAGGCCACCAGTCTACTTGAGTTGATGGGAGATTTAATCTCTGTTTTGCTCATCTCCCCATACCCACACTAGAGTTTTGCCCATATTCTGTGACCCGAGGCACCAGCCCCCCAGTTCCCCAGCATGAGAATATGGTCTTGATTCCAGGAGCCCAGGACCATGACCTGAGCCGAAGGCAGATGCTTAACGCACTGAGCCACCCAGTGCCCCTCTTTGGCCTCTCCTGGTGACAGTAACATGGCTAAGGCCCAGCCAAGTTCCCTTTGTTTACACATAGCACATTTTCCAAAATACCCGATTATGACTCAGACAACCCGCTGCTTGTGTCGGGGCTGTGAATCGAGATTTTACCCTCCCCCACACATCCTTTTGTTTCAAGTGTAGTGTTGAGTTTGAGAAAATAAATACAAGTTTTTCAGCCCAAGTGCCTGAAAAACCCTTAATTGAGAGAAACATGCTACAGAGATTGGGTGTTAAAAATGCAAAAGCACATTCTACTGGGAAAGCATCTACCGGGGACCTTCTGCAGGGATCTTCTGTCCTTGCCTTCTGTCCTGAAAGAGCCCAGAAAGAGAAGGCCAAAAAACCCCATTAAGCTCTATATTACATTTTCCCATATTGTCATTTCCTGACATACTTAAAACATGGATTTCTTTTTTTTTTTTTCCTCTGAAAGGCTTCCTGATCTACTTCACTTACGGTATTAGACACAGCCTGGAGGGTCACCCGAGAGAGGAGGAAGACGATGAAGAGGCTTCCTCAGACCACATCAATGCTGCAGCGAAAGAAAAAGCCGCCATTCAAGCCAACGACCAGCACCAAAGAAACCTCAGTTTACCTTTCATATTCCACGAGAAGACGAGCGAATGCTAACGCCGGCTGGGGCCGGGCTGGTCCACAGTCGTACCGTACGTGTCCTACGTGGAGTAAACCGTGACAGGCTGTCATCATCTGTCATCATCGCACTGGGTTGCCGTGGCCTTCCTGCAGACGTAGCTCCCCTAACTTATACTCACTCACCCGGACAGCACCTTCTCAGATGGTGAATTGTGTACCTGGGGAAACCTCCCAAGCTCTCTCCTCAGCGATGACTATCCCTCAAGTAGTGGGAGCGTGTGTGTACGTGTGTATGTGTACCTGGGGGTGAATGAATGTTATTAGTTGTTTGTGGTTCACTCTTGCGCCTGGTATTTTTCTGGTGTTGTCATTAATGGGCGGCATATACTGCACATGCTGAAATGGAAATGATCACTGACTAGAAGGGTGTTTTGTACGTGCCTGGTGCTTTCGGGGAAATAACCGTGGCTTTTCCTTATTAGCTGTCATTAACGTTGATTAGAACATGCTCAAAATGCAGTTACCCTTCCTGGTATCTGTCGTTGGTCAGGAGCAAGAGGAGGAGATAAGAAATGAGCCTTTTCTAGAACTTATCAATGCCAGCAGTGGGTTTAATCCAGATTTTTTCTTCCACAAAGTATGGCCATTTGTGAAAACCTCAGCCACGAGTGTGTTTGCTGGGCTACCCGGGGCGGGGGCGGCGCTCTGGGTCACCCGAGGACGCCCCTTGCAACTGCTGTGGTTTTTGAGAGAACCAGTCCTTCCACGTGTGAATGATAGACTCCCCCTGAGTCCTGGCAGAGGCTTGAGAACAGTGTGTGTGATCTACTTGGGACCCTTTCTGCTAGAAAAGGAAAGCAGTCCCTTGGCAGGAAAGCTTGTGTGAGTGGCAGCGAAGAGGCTGTATTTGGAAATCAGAGTCAGACAGACGCTTGGATAAGGAGACACCAAGCAACTTGGTCTTCAATGTCCCATAAAATAAGCCAGTAAAGTCTTCCCGGATCACACAATTGGCCGAACGTTTTACACTTTTCTCCTTTACTTAATAACTAATCACAGTTCAGTTTTTTCTTAAAACCTTTTCAGGTACAGAATTCACTCCTTTCTTCCTAGTATTTTGTCTTGTCCTAGATAGGAGGGGCTGCACTAGCAAATTATGTCTTTACTACGTGCCAAAGTGGAAAAAACAAAGAGATACAAGAAGAGGAAGTGTCCCTGTTCTGAGTTTAAAGTGCCTATTTGGATCTTAAGTTGCATTTGCCCCAGTTTGAGGGGTTTGGATCTAATTTGCCTTTGATGTTTCTTTTGGAAACATGTAGGGATGTTTTCCTTCCCCCTCATCCTATAAATTGTTTAGCACTTTTTATCTCACTTACTTTTAATTGACCACAGTAAATCTGTCAATACCCCATTCCCAGTGGTTGGGGGATAAAATATGTGGGCTAAATACAGGATTATCGAAAACCTTAAGCAAAAAAGAAAAATGAACCTAATTAAATTAAAGGCATATAGCACAGTAACCTTTCTAGGAGTAAATGAATTGTTTTTCTATGTAAGATTCTCTAGTTACTCTATTTTACTTCATAGGGTTCTCTCGTAGTGGACTTTTTACCTGCAGAGTGCTTTGCTTCTCATCAATTAGCTTTCTTACAAATAATTAAATGGTTTGCTGGGTGAGGCTAGGGGCTGTGTACTTACACACAGATGGGTTACATTCCCAGGATAAATGTTAATCAAGCACACCAGTTAACCAGCTTAATCCAAAACGCAAGGACAACATTTGTTTCCTGAAAGCTCTTCCAAGAGATTATTTTACTGATGCCATTAAAAAGCAAGTTGTGATCGTTCTAACCAAGAGTTTACTGTGACTAAATATCAGATAAACAGAGAGAAAGCGTGGGTTTCCGGCTGCTAGTCTTGGAGCCTCCCTGATCTAGAGCTCAGTACTGACATTCCACTATTGCCAGGGTGCCTGGTAAAATCTGAGACCCAGAATTCTCTTTCAAGCATGCTTTTTCTGGAGAGGAAGAGTTGGATATGCAAGGAGTAAAACGATTTTGGTAAGGACTGTAGGCATGATCCTAAATCCTTGTTCTAGTATTAGGCTGAGAACCCCCTTTTCTTCTCTAATTGATCTAGACTAGGCCCTTCACACAGGGAACACGAGGACTTTCATATATAAATATCTGAGTCTTTGTAACAAAAATCAAGAACCTTATTTAGAATGTGATAGGCAGCTAAAACTCTTAAGCCCACTGTGTTCAATTAGGAGCAGAATTTAGTTAGGAATTTACTTTTCCACATTAAAACACTTTGCAAACACAAATATCTATGAAAAGATGCTGTGTTGGTGATTGTGCTTTTTTTCTGTGAGGACTCAAATGTGTGCTTCTATCTCTGTATGAGTGTGTGTATATATATGTATATGTCTGTGTATTTCAAATAGTGTGTAAGTCAGTTGGGTTTATGATGGTCTTTGGAGATGATAGCATTTGTATGGATAAAAGAACCCAATTGATGTGGAGAAAAAAATAATGTTTTATATTGATAGGTATGCTTATACAAAATTTTTAGGTTTTAAACTATTTTGCAATATACAGCAATTTTATATGTATGATATTTTCTATAGATTCTTTAAGAAAGATATATTTATCATGTATCTAATGTGGAATCACTAAACTCTAGTCCATTGTAACAGGTGCTTTATAATCTGAAATGGAGTAGGGATAGGAGGTGTTGGGTTTTTCTGTTTACTTATTTCTGGCGCACCTTTTCTGACATCTCTGTCTTGCTCTGTGTTTATTAGTAAAACCTAATTCTGTCAACTCTTTCGCTACCTCCCTATTCCTGCATCCGAATTCATAACCTCTGGAACAAAATACTGCTTTTACTTTCTTAGGATTACCAAGATGTTTGGGTGCAGATGTGACTGGTAGTCCATCACACTTCCATTAACACCTCTCCAGAAATGGGAAAAAAAAAATGCATACCACACATTCTCTTAATTGTGATTGAGTAAGAACCATTTAAATTACTTTTCTTTCTTACATTAGGAAATAACGCTTTCTTGTCTAAGGCCATACCACCCTGAACGCGCCCGATCTCGTCTGAGCTCAGAAGCTAAGCAGGGTCGGGCCTGGTTAGTACTTGGATGGGAGGAAATACGCTTTCTTAATATTTTCAATGAGAAACTTCATATCAGAGCACTTTTATTTTATACTATTCACAGAAGGGAAAAGAAGATTTGTTAATAACCACAGAAAGTCCCTGCCTACCTTACATTTAAAAAGGTAGCTATACAAATTCAAGTTCAAGCCCTGTGTATGAGAAAACTTACAACTTTTGATAAATATTGAAATGCAGATGATTGCTTACTCACATTTTCCCCCTGAGATAAACATCAAGAAAACTTCGTTAAGACCAAATACATCCTTTGGGATATATACATTGAAGAAAAACTAGTATTGATATATTTAAAACTTTACTATTAACAACCATAATTAGAAGAAAATATCTCTTGCAGAACTCTTTTCCTCGAAAATATATTAAAAAAAAAAAAGCCTCTCTTTTCATTTTCTGAATAAAAGATCTTTTTGAACTTCTTAAAATTTTAAATTTTAAAAATTAGCCACAATATTTGCTGAGTCCTGGGTATTTGCAGATAGTTGTTCGACCTATTTTGAATCAGACTCTATATTTACCGAGTTCTTTTCTAAACTGATTTGAGTGCTGAACAGGGAGAATAAGAAAAACTGTTGCCCTCGAGTGCCGAGAATGCCAGGCTAGCAGGGCTAGTCCTCTTCCTTCATAAATCAGGGCGATGACTTTGTGCCAAGATTCCAGCTCTCCCTCTGATGTTGTTCCTAATGTTCTATGATTTTTCTCCCAAAGTGCTTCAAGCAACTGTAATTAATACCCAAACTACCACTTCCACAGAACTTCAAAGGATTGGGTTTAGCGTGAACATCAAGGAGTGTTAAAATTCACATGATGAACGTGAATTTTAGAGAGAAGGGGATTAGTTTTTTTTTTTTTTCCATCTCTGTTTTTTTTTTTTTTTTTTTTTAGTGCCATCTCTGTATAGTTTCTGCTTATATTCTCTCACATGTCCTAAAATATCAAGGGAAAAAAGTACCAAAGTTCAGCACAGGTTGTTTTTTAGCCATGTAGATTTGGAAGTCAGTTTGCTTGACTTTGTTGTTTAGCTGAGGTTCCCCCCCCCCTTTGTATAATTGTATTTAAGCATTTTTAAATGAATTTCTGGTTTCTGGATTTTTTGAGAGGCCTGCTCTGTTTTTGTGGTTGTTGGTTTTTGTAGCATTCATTATTGCTTATATGTACACAGTTTAGTCTTACTGATCTCAAGTGCATTTTCTTACAGTTCAACCCAACTGGCAGCCTTACTGGCTGCGAGTAATTATACCAAGCTTACAGTCACCATGGCTGAAGTCACTGCCATTATCTCTGGCCTTAAGAGAACCTCCTGTGACCACTGGTGCCCCATGGGGATCATGACCAAGAGCCCAGGCTGGTTCTAGGATCAGGCAGCCTGCAAAGCATAAGCGTCCATAGCTACCCTTGTTGAGTAGGGTCTTGGGATGACAGGATGGGGTATGGAGTGAAAGATTCCCATGCGAGGTAGGAGTTTGGGTCCTTAATTTCAGTTCTGAATATCCCAGGGACACGACAAGGTCAATGATAAGGAACGTCTATGACTCGTGGGAAGGATGGCTGGTTCCTGCAACTGGTACCACAGGGTCTGGCCCACTGCAACCCCCGAATGGGCAAGGACAGCCTCGTGGTGGAGAGTGCATGGGCCTGGGCTCAGCTGGTGGAGAGCTTGTATTGCTAGCACGATGAGGTTCTCTGGCCCAGGCCAGGTTGACGGGCTTTTCATCTTCGGTGTCCACAAGGGCTGCCCCATTGTGTTCTTGCTCGATTTTGTTGTCCCTGTACGTAACAGAAACTGTTGATAGGGCCCAAAACCCTACAGAAATTCTATGTTGTAAAAGCCAACAGATACATTGGACTTGTCTGAATGTAAAGATTTTCTGTTTAGTAGATAATTTCAAATTTAAATGTTCTCAATGATAATCAGAGTTCCTTTTTACTTACAAAGTTGGATTATTTTTTAGAATTGTAATAAATAAAAACCATTGCTGCTTTACCACTGTAAAATAGGCTTTCCAATGTGACCATGTACTTTTTAAATAAATTGTAATACAACTTGTAATAATAGAATATGCATATGTATCACACACACCCAAAGCATACATTTCACACTTATCTTTAAAAAAAATTGGGGGAACTTTAAAGCTCAGAAATATGGTACCCTCTAAACTGAAATGATTATAACATCCAGAATATTCACCTGGCAGCCGTGGACTACATGGGGACTACCATATCCTGTAGGATAAAAATACATGTTTTCACATACTCTTAGTCCACGTGGCACATCCTAAAAAAAAATCACTTGTTCCGGAAGCATGCCATCCCAGGACCACACATCTGAGATCCTCCCACATCAACCGTCAACTTCTTCATCATTATTTTTATCTGTAGGAAGCTCCTTCCTCAATATTCCCCTTACCAAATCATAGCCTTTAATAATTGGTGATCATTTATGTACAACTAACACATTTTTTATAGTATAATAAAGAAATACTACCAACTTCAACCCTCTTTAACCTCTGACCAGGAGGAAGGACTCCACTTTCTGACATGGCCCAACATTACATTAAATTTCAAATCTCTTGAATTAGTTTGTTATTTTGAAATGTCTTTGTGTATATATTTTATTCCCATTAATTTTAATAAATTGGAGGGTAAACCATGTTGAACTAAGAAAACTGTAGTATCAGTATAACCAACATTGAAAACCAAGCTAAAAGAGCAAAGTATTTACCAAGCAGAAACCTTAAACCCTGATTTATCTAATTGTTGGCCTTTAGGATTGTTACTAGGTTTGGGTGCCCCATGTGAAGGAAGTGATGCCCCAGGAACTGTGTCTGGGCTGTGGGCCCAGCCAGGAACCCCAGCGATAAGAACATCATCTCCTAGTGTTCTCTAAAGAAGGCCACAGATAGGCTTGCACTTCAGGTGAAGGGCTCAAAGCCCTCAGATTGCTAGGAGAGTGTACTGAAAAGTCCCCATCTGTGTGGAAAAAGTGATTCATTTCATCCCATAAAATGTCTCAGAGAAGAAAATCTCAAAGACATACCAAAATAACGCATTATCACAGTTTCTCTTTTGGGGTAGGTCAAAGCAGTAGGGGTGAAACTATTCAGAGAGAAACTCAGCTCAATACTGATTTACCTGAACTTTTCCAGTAAACGCTGGGTAGAGAGTCATTGGTCTCTACTAAACCTGGAGCAGCCAGGGGCGCCTGGGGGGCTCCCTCAATTAAGTGTCCAGCTCTTGGTTTCTGCTCGTGTCATGATCTCCCGGCAGCGGGATGGAGCCCTGGGCGGGCTCCGAGCTCTGTGTGGAGTCTGCTTGGGATTCTCTCTCCTTCTGCCCTTCTCTCTGCTCTCACATGCATGTGTGCACTTGCACTCTCTCTCTCTCAAATAAATAAATATTTAAAAAAAAATAAATAAAACTGGAGCAGCCAACATGAAGAGGAAAACAAGACAGGCCTGTACTACCCAGGAGCGCTCTACAGCTCAAGGTGGGCTTGAACCTCCCTGATGAGGAGCACGCTTGTTCCTGGGCTCTGAATCCCTTAACTCACAAGTACTACACCATTGGGGAACATAAGTTTCCCAGTAGCTGAGTCTCCGGGTCTCCAAAATCTTTCCCTGTCTGTGCACTGCACTGACATCTGACATTTCTTCAAGCCAGGACCAAGGGAATTCTTCAAGCAAGGACCCCGGTAGAAATCAGACTTAAATTGACAATGTTCTTGGAACTGAAACATTGACTTGGCACCAAGGTGCAAATGACCGATAGAAGACACTTTCAGAAAACGAGCAGCTAGGGGAAGTAGGAGAAAACAAATGGGCACAGGATCATTGATCATTTACCATCAAATAAAGAAAATAATAAAATGATGAAAAAATAAAGAAAAACAAAGGAGAGGATGGTGGTTTTAAGTCACTTACATTTTCGTTTAGCGTTTACCCATTATTTAAAGGCTCTTGTTACCAACAGACAATACATCTTTACAGCATGCTATATCCTGGAGCTAAGCTAAGAAAGTTCTTTTGCTTGCTCCATCTATTTTAAGTAAACTAAATTTCTGGGATCCCCACATGTCTCCCGAGGAGAAGCTGTGGGAACATCAGCAGAGATGGGCATTCCATTGGATTTCCAGAGCAGTATCTAAAACCACTATTTAAAGCTGTATTTAGCTCCTGCTTAAACCTCGAAATATTAATTTTAAAAAATAGTCATCTTGGTTATATTTCTTTCTTTTTTAAGATTTTCTTTACTTGTCAGAGAGAGGGAGAGCACAAGCAGGGAACTTGATTCAGGGCTCAATCCCAGGACTCTGGGATCATGACCTGAGCTGAAGGCTACTGCTTAACAGACTGAGCCACCCGAGAGTCCTTCTTGGTTATATTTGTGTAGTTAGTGAAGACCAGTTCAAGAAGTGAAATGTCCCAATTTTGGACTTTTTTTTTTTGTTTCGCTGACCTAACAAATTCCTGGTGCTAGTCACCACTTTGAAGGGGAAGAAAGAGTAGAGGGAGCAGAGGAGTAGGGAGATTTTTCAGAACGAAGCAGTAATAGACAACTGTTACTAATTAAGATTTATATTGAAAAGGCAACATGCAAAATAACTCACAAATGAAACCATAATGGAGGTGCTGAACTCTGGCCTTGGGTAACCTGAAGGGATCACTGATTCTGCATCCCTGAGACACACATTGTGTAACAACTCTGCTTCTAAAGACGATGGGAAGAAATCTACTTCTCGGGCTCCTGGGTGGCTCAGTGGGTTAAGCCGCTGCCTTCGGCTCAGGTCATGATCTCAGGGTTCTGGGATCGAGTCCCGCATCGGGCTCTCTGCTCGGCAGGGAGCCTGCTTCCTTCTCTCTCTCTCTCTCTGCCTGCCTCTCAGTGTACTTGTAATTTCTCTCTGTCAAATAAATAAATAAAATCTTTAAAAAAAAAAAAATCTACTTCTCTAGACCCAAGTCTCCGGGCGCAGCCTACTCCCCACCCCTGACCCACTCACTTCTCTCTTCTATTTCCTGATGTCTGTGACGTCTGCCACTCCTCTTTCTTCTCTGGCTTGGCATTTGTTAATCCAGTGCTAGGGGCTCTGCTGTCCCAGATTTTCAAAGAGAGGCAGTAACACACCTTCCCTCAAATAGTGCTGTTTCCTCCCGAGGGTCACGCCGGTTCCCTGGACACCATTTTTTAAAAAAAATTTATTTATTTATTTGACAGACAGAGATCACAAGGAGGCAGAGAGGCAGGCAGAGAGAGAGAAGAGGAAGCAGGCTCTCTGCTCAGCAGAGAGCCTGATGTGGGGCTCAATCGATCCCCGCGGACCCTGGGATCATGACCTGAGCTGAAGGCAGAGGCTTTAACCCACTGAGCCACAGGCGCCACCTGGACACCATTTTTAAAGAGCCATTGCTGTGTTTGCAGCATCCTCTTCCTACGTCAGGCCGTATCTAATGGTTCAGAGAAGGCATGGGCTCCTGCATTTGCCCCATCCCTGAGGTGCTCTGGGCTTCCTGAGGCTGTGTGGTGGGCGACCGACATGAAAGCCTGCCCTACAAGTGAGGTGGAGGGAGTAGACAGGTAGCCGCTAACCAAGAACCAGAAAGTGGCTGTGGCCAGTAATATGATCATTTATCTAAAAACAAAAACAAAACAAACAAAAAAAATCAGTGGAAAGCTTTACGGACTAGTAAGAGGGTCCATTAAGGTGATCAGACACAAACGCACAATAATTAATCACGCCTTAGGAAACCAGGCTTCAAGTTGTATTTGACTTGGAGCTGTAAGAAAATGCTTGTTTTGATTGGCCAATATCCCAGCAATTGTTGGAGGAAGAATGGAAGACCAAGGCAAACAGATTCTAATAATCTTTCTCACCCAAGAGAAGCCATTGGGTTTTTAATAGTGAAATACAACCCATAAAATGTACAATTTTGGCAGTTTTGCTTTTCAAATTCAGTCATCCTGAGATTGTCTCCTTCAAGGATAATAAGTCTGTGAGGAAGCAGGTACGTGTTTTTGAAAAGCCCCTATACTTCTTGTAACTTCCACTCCCATCCTCAAGGAGTATTTGTCCCCTAGGGCTGTCCTAACGAAGTAACGTAAACTCATGGCTCAGGTGACAGAAATCTATTTTCTCACAGCTCTGGAGGCTAGAAGTCTGAGATTAAGGCATTGGCAGCGTTGGTTTCTTCCGAGCCTCTGTCCTGCATTTGTAGGAGGTTGTCTTCTGGTATCTTCATATGGTCTTCCCCCTGTGCTTGTGTCTACATTAACTCTCAGCAGAGTACCAGTGATCTTGGTTTAGGACTCACCCTAATGACCACGTTTTAATGTAATTGCCTCTTTAAAGACCGTATTTCCAAATAGGGTCCCATTCTGAAGTACTGGAGGTTAGGACTTCCACATTTAAATTTGGAAAGGAGGAGGGAACACAGTTCAGCCTATTAACGCAGACTTCAGATAAGTGTAGATACTCAACTTTGCCTCAAGAGTTGGGAAAGCAGAATTCCAAAATTATTTTCAATGTACCAGTTAACCAATTTGACAAGGCACTGGGGGAACGTCACTCATAATAGCAAAATAAAAAAGCAAGTAAAAATAAGAAATAAGCCTTGCTTATTATTATTGCTTATTATTAACAAACAAGACACATGAAAAGATATAACTATGTGAATATAACTATATAGGTTTTTAGCTATGTAGCTAAACACAAACACATACATACACTCACACAAACAAATTTAGGTAGCCAATATTTAGCTAAAGACTATTGGACAAAATATACCTGGGAATGTAGAATTCTAAAACCGTTGTCCTAATACCAGCACTAACCAATTATTAAAATATAATGGGGACATAAAAGTAGACTTGAGTAAGGTGAAAGCTCATATTATAATATTCCCAGATGGAAAGACTCAATATTGTAAATATAACCATTCTTCCCCCGAACATGAATTCCATGCAATCATCATCAAAACAATAAAATTTTTATGGAGATTGACAGGCTGATTCCACACTTCATCTAGAAGAGAAAAGTACAATGGTAAGTAAAAGAACAATGATGGAGGCCAAAACAAATGACAAAACATGCTATAAATCAGTACCAGTTAAAGCATTCTGATATTTCTATAGGTACAAATAAAGATCAATAGAAGAGATCAATAGAATAAAACAGAACGGACCCACGTACACATGTAATTTAATACACATTAAAAGTCTACTCAAAACCATGGAGAAAGGACCAATCATTTAACAAATAATAATGTGACATTAACCAAACAATGGAAACACATAAAATTAGATTTCTAATCTGTAATACTAAAAAAAAAAAAAAAAGAAAAAAAATATAGATGGGGTTAAAGACCAAACATAAAAACAAAATTATGTAAATTTTAGGTGAAAATATAAAAGAGTTGGATAATCAGAGGCAGAGAAGACCTACCTAAGGAGATATAAAACTCAGAAGCCATGAAAGTTGCTGAAAATGTAATTGCTTAAACATTGGTTGTAATTGTTCGAAGAAAGACACCATTAGCAACACTAAAACACCAGAAAAGGATTAGAAGCAAATGTCTGTGATATGTATAACACCCAAAGAGCTTACAAACCAGAATATATTAAGATTCTACTATTGTAAGAAAGTAATCAAAATAACTCGGGTTTTCAAAAATAGGCAAATACAAGTGGCTAATAAAAAACATGAAAAAACGCTCGTTCTCAATAGTAACAAAAGGAAAGGGGATTAAAAGAGCATAAGGAGGGGCACCTGGGTGGCTCAGTTGGTTAAATGTCTGCCATTTTGCTCAGGTCACAATCCCAGGATCCCGGGACTGAGTCCCACACTGAGCTCCCTGCTCAGCTGGGAATCTGCTTCTCCTTCTCCCTGTGCCCACTTCTTCCCTCTCTGGCTTGTGCTCTTTCTCTCTCAAATAAATAATAAGTAAATGAAATCGTTTCTTTAAAAAAGAGCATAATGAGACCACCCCACCCCCACCCCACTCCAGGTTATAAACATTGAGTAGCGTGATTCGGGGGGGGGGGGCTGCTCCAGAGGAAAGCAGAATTGGCTGTCAGCAGGGACAGCCTTGTTAAATTGGCAACATTCACCAAAAATATGAGAGATCGTGACCTTTGGCTGAATAATTTCATTTTCACTTCACTTCTTGTAGAATGACCACTCGTGAGCATCTAGATATTTGGATCACAACAGTTAGTTAAGTTTTTTTGTTTGTTTGTTTTGTTTTTTTTGTAAAAGAGTTTTTTAAACAACCAAACTAGTTATCAACAGGACAGCAATGAAGCTGTGGTGCATTTTGCCTTTGAAACCCTTCATAGCTAGTGGGAAGGGTAGGGGACATGAAAAGCCGTTTTTATTATTTTTGTCATTTTCTGTCCTATATAATTCTGTGGAAGTTTTAAGTATCTTTAAGTGGGTTGAGGAATTAAAGAAAAAAAAAAACTTTCTTTAAAAAAGAAAACACAGGTGGAGCTACTGAGTGCAGTGCGTCGTTAATGCCAAGTCTCTTCCTGTGTGGGGCCATCTGGTTGCTCTTCCTCACCAGCAACCCGCAGGGGTGATGGAAAGAGCTCCTGAGTGTATCTGGACTCTTCTGGAGTCTGAGGCTTCCAGGAGATTCTCAAGCTTCATTCCAGTCTGCATTCGGCTTCTTAACAATTCATTAAAATTATAGCTGTGTTCTTCTAATGGTTGCTTCCATGGCCACCTGCTCTTCCGGCTCCTACAAAAGGGGGAACAGGGTGTGTGTTTCCTCTCTCCGTGGAAGGGTTTGCAGTTCCATTCATCTGGCTGCCCTGTCGTCTTGTGCAACACTGAGGCAAGTCACGGTGTATTCACTGCTAGTCTCAGGAGCTTAAGAGAGACAACTGAGTGGTATCTCGAGTTTATAGGGCAGGCCCCGTTGGACAACTTTTATCCGTAGTGATTTCAGCAGCTCATTTTAGCGAGTAGAGTGAGGGGTTAGACCCACAGATCTGGGAGTCAGGCAGAACCTGGGTTATGACTTAGCTACAAGTTTAACTTTGGGCACCCTCATCTATAAAATGGGGACAATACTAACAACAGAAGCTACCTTATAGGCTTGTTGATTGGATCAATAAGAAACAGTGATTACACCCTGCCTGGAAGAGAATAAGTTCCTAACCAATTATTACTTTCCAGAAACTGGTAATGGAATACAAAATTTAATAAGACACAGTTCCTACCTTTGAACTCCTAGAATGGTGCAGGAGAAAGAAGCATAGCTAGATTCACAACTAAATTCTGCCTTTTGTTCTAAATGCTGTGATAGAAGTTTCCATTATGAGAGAAGGGCGAAGCCCAGCTGGGAGGAGACAAGATCTGAGCCAAGTTTTGGAGGGCAAGAGAGGCCAGGATTTGGGGTGTGGTGAGAGAGCAGGCAGGTATGTAACAGGGGAGTGGGCTATTTGGGGCAGAGGGAGTCCCAGGAGCAGCAAACCCACAGTGAAGCCTGGGGGCGGGTAAAGGCGGTGTGCCGGTAGTGTGGAGGACATGACAGAGAGTGGCACCAAGGGAGGCAGCCAGAGAGACCAGCAAGGCAGTGAACTTGGGAGTTTCAGCCTTCCCAGAGGACTTTTGAAGAGTTTCAATTGCATTAGATGTTTAGAGTATCATTCACAGACAGATGTTGTTAGTGGTAGAGCATTTGACTGCACAGACAGATGTGGTTGCTGGAATTGTTGGGATGCAAAAAGAAGGGGCAGGGAGACCAACAAGGAGGCTATGGGGCGAGGGATGACAGCAAAGAGGGGTGGCCTTGGTGCAGTCAGCAGGTAGACCAGGCAGGGCCTGGCGACTATGGGGAGTCGGGGAGAGGAGATGTAGACTGAACCCAGGCTCCGACACCCAGTAAGAGTGAAGTTGTCAACGTCGTGGAGTCCCCATGAAAAGGGATCTCAGTGGGGGCAGACCAGGCAGATTCAGCACTCCTGTGTGTGCTCCCCACAAGGAGACGCATCCCATTATGGTGGTTCAAATGCTTGTCTTCACGGTATCCACTCCGTACGATAGCAATGAGGTCTCCACCGTCATAATAGCAAACACCTTGTAGACACATGTGGAAATAATCATCTAGTTCCCTCCCTCTACCAAAGAGAGAGCTTAAATCTAGAGAGGTGAACGGGAGTTGGGGGAGGAGTTGGGAGTTGGCGGCGGTGTTAGGACCCGAACCCTGGTCTCCCGTATTCCCTGGCAACTGTTCTCTCCACGGCACCCAAGGAGGAGCAACGTTGGCCCCAGAGCTGGTGATGGTAGGTGGAATTCTTGGTTCCTTGGGCATTAAGTGGCTGATGAATACTGGTTTGTGCTGAATTCGTTGCCTTCAGTGTTGAGGGAGAAGTCTTCTTCCTGTTATTTTGAATCAAGTTCACTTGAATAGTAATGTTGGAATGAAGTGGGCTAGAGGTCTAGACCCTGCTGCTCACTGGGGGATTGTACCTGCAAGCTGCTTTGATCATAGGGGTCTGCAAGCTGAGAAACCTATGACCTTCTCTGCAGAGGGGCTCATTAATGCTAAATTCTCCACCCCACCACAGCCCGCCTTCTGTGGACCTGCTATTGCTTCAGTCTCCTTCCCACACTACTCCCATAGCAAACTACCTTTCCAGCCTGGCCGGGTCTTGCTCTGTGCTTTGGTCCCCGCTCTGTGCTTTGGTCCCCGCTCTCCCAAGAACTGGCCCAGGAATCAGAAAAGAGGCACACCTGCCCCCTCACTTCTCCTCTGCTTTCCAAAGTCGAGCCCTAGCCCGAGATTTCCCATCACTCCTCCAACCTGCACGATTTCTCACCCCTCTCAACTTCGCCACTCTTAGTAGCTTATATTACACCATGGAGCATTTGAGGATATTTTGGTTTGCAAAACTATTTCCTTTTCCTTTCACTTACCTCCTTAGCATGCTTTGAGAAGCATACAGAAGGGTTCATGGAGCACCAGTGAACCTCTGGGTTTCCTAACCTGAAGTCTGGGGAAGAGTTTGCTAGAACTGAGGAGCTTCCTGGGAGAATAGAGATAGTACTTTTAAAAGAAGCCCATGGTACTGATTTTGATTCATGAAGGAAAAATGTGTTAGTTTGTTTAAGATTGTATTTATTTATTTGACAGAGGGAGCACAAGCAGGGGGAGTGTGGACAGAGGGATAGGGAAAAGCAGGCTCCTGCTGAGCAGGGAGCCCCATGCAGGGCTCCATCCCAGGACCCCAGGATCATGACCTAGCTGAAGGCAGATGCTTCAACCAAGCCACCCAGGCACCCCAGAAAGATATGTTGTATGTGTTGGGAGACCAGAGGCACTGAGGCTATTACTTGGAACTGTTTTCTGGCACAGCCCCTCCCATACACCCAACTGAGTGTCCTGCACGGTAATGGGACTTCTGAACAAAAAGGCTAGAGTTATTTCTCCAAAACCTCTGCTGAGAAACTAAGGAAGGAGCTGGCCTGCTGAGGGTCCCTCTAATGGAAGGCCGGCTTCCACATTTGGGAACCCCAGGATTCTAACATCTCATCAGCTGAAAAAATGCCGGTGCCCAGAAGAAACAGGGCTGGGTGCAGAGCCCATTTCTGGCCAGATACGGAGGAACAGCAAAAACTGCTGAGGACAATGGTCTTGTTAGCCCAAGGGACAAACCTGGGAATAAAAAAATATTTAGAGGGCACTTTTTACAGGGCATTCTGGCGCTGCCTGAGAGTGTTGGTGTTATTTGGATAATTATGGTTAAATAAGACTCCATCCGTACCTACAGGATTACACGGGCCTCGTTGAAGTCAATAAACTTGGTGAAACGCCCAGGTGGAGAAATTCAAGAAATGACTGTTGTAATGGACATCTTGCCCTTAGCCCCTTCCTCTCCGCGCACGAAAAAGCGCCTCTCTCCACTGCTCCGCTAGGGGGCAGGAGAGGTCCCATAACGTTGAATTAAAAAAAAAATAAATAAATAAGAAAAGAAAAACTCAACTTTTCCCCCAAACTGGTTTCCATCTCATGAAACCGAATCCTCCAGCTGTGGCGTCCCAGACGCCCGCCCCGACACGCCCCTCGCCCGCCGCCTCCCCCCTGCGCCCCTGCCTTTGCCCGGTGCTGTCGGCTGCTCCGCCGACCACGGTCCCGGCACCTCTGCCCGTGCGCCCTTTGCCCTGAAGATGAAGGTTTGGCTGTTGCTTGGTTTTCTGCTCCTGCACGAAGCGTTCGAGGAAAGTGAGTGACCCTGGGCGGGGACTACCCGGTTTGTGCCTTCATTTAGCTTTGATCCCCAACCAACACCCTCCCGCAGCCGACCGTCCTCCAACCAGCTCCTTCTGTTAACTTTTGACCTTCCAAGGCTCGGCTTTGGCCCTGCCCGGTGCACCTGCCTCTTCTCTCCTCTCCACCTCGGGACTCCCCCGGGAACGATGGCCACTACCCCTTCCCTTAGGGTCCCCACTAGGAACGCACCGATGCTCCCGGGAAGCCCTTGGCGGGCAAACCGAGCATCCCCCGCCAGCGCCTGGTCCAACCCCCAGTGTCAACGTGTCTTTCTGGGAGGCGGCGGCCGGAGCAGGGAGCGGTGGCTCGCTGCCACCTCTGCGCGCGCGCCTTCTCCCCGGATCTCCGCTTCTGAGGATCCCAGCAAGGCGATTGCTGATTCTTGAGCAAAATTCGAAGTGTCCTCCTCCTCCCGCGGCGGTCCTTGATTTATTTTCGTATACCACCCTGGGGTTGAATCTTGCAAGATTTCCTTAATCAAAAAATCCAGCCGCTGTTAGCACTTCTTAACTGATAGGGAAAAGATAAAGAAAATGCATTTTTGTATAGCATAAGAGCTCCCTAGTGCCTCTTGGACTTTTTTTGAGTGTGGGCCTCCCCTGGGCTCACCCCGTTGTTTAGACTCACAACCAGGGTCAGGCTTTATTTGTGTATGTGTGTATGTATTCTTGTATCTATGTTTATATATGACTTTAGATTTTTGTTGGGTTGGCCCCATTATTTATTCAAACAGTGTTATTTACAGGTATAGTACATTTGGCCCTTGGGTACATCCTGGTATCCTGGAACCTCCCTCGGAATTCCTCCGCTACAGCCGCGATTTTTGCTTAGTTTTACTTGAAAGCAGCTTTTGCTATTATGCAACCTCACTCTGGAACCACCTCAACCTGGCTCACATTTTATCCACTACTCAATCCTCAGCAGTTCCTGTATTTCCCGTGAAACTGGAGGCATTTGTGCCCCCCCCCCCCATATTCTAGTTTGTGAAGGCCAAGATGGTCCTGGGGCTTGAAGCTGAGGTGAGGACCCTCCTGCCCTAGAGACTTGCTGAATCAAAGCTGGGCAATGCTTCTGTCCCAGGAGCAAGGGGTACTCTGCCCAGAGAGGAGCTGGCATGAGGTCACATTGTAAAAATCACTATTAAGAGGCTCCTGGCAGGTCCTTGAATGTGACTGCTCAAGTGCCAGAAATGCAGAATCTGGTATCTTCTTTCTCTCTCTCTCTCTCTCTCTTTTTTTTTTTTTTTTTTTTTTTTAAGTAGGTCAGGAGATGGCCAGACAAAATAACTTACAATAGCCCATATGCTTGGTTATACAGTACACCCATGATGCCTCCCTCCAAGGGCCAGGAGGCAGGCCCGCCCACTACCTCCTGGGTCTTTCTCAGCCAGTATGTGTCCAGACCTGGGGATGATTGCAAATAACTGCCTGAATCCGCTAGTCTCTATTTAAGCCCAATGTGATTCATAAAAACAAGAAACCTTGGCGAGACAGAGAAAGCTGAGCACAAAGGCTATTTTACAAGAAATAATGGGTACATTTTAGGTGTGCTAATAGTACTGTGGCTTTGTTTTTAAAAAGTATATGTAGACGAGTGAGCAAGAAAATACTGAATCAATAATTAGAAAAGTATACTGCTTCATTAAATTATGTAACTGTTTTTTTTTTTTAAAGATTTTATTTGCTAGAGAGAGAGAGAGAGAGAGAGTACACACAAGCAGGCAGAGAGGCAGGCAGAGGCAGCGAGAGAAGCAGGCTCCCCGCGGAGTAAGGAGCCCAATGTGGGATTCGATCCCAGGACCCTGGGATCATGACCTGAGCTGAAGGCAGAGGCTTAACCAACTGAGCCACCCAGGCGTCCCATGTTTTCTTTTTTCTTTTTTTTTTTTTTAAGTTTTTTTTTTTTAGTTGTTTATTTGACAGAGAGAGATTACAAGTAGGCAGAGAGGCAGACAGAGAGAGAGGAGGAAGCAGGCTCCCTGCTGAGCAGAGAACCCGATGCGGGACTCGATCCCAGGACCCTGAGATCATGACCTGAGCCGAAGGCAGCGGCTTAACCCACTGAGCCACCCAGGCGCCCACGTCCCATGTTTTCTTAAACCCATTAAGAATAATTGTTTTGGGGGCATCTGGGTGGCTCAGTGGTTAAAGCCTCTGCCTTCTGCTCAGGTTATGATCTTAGGGTCCTGGGATCGAGCCCCGCATCGGGCTCTCTGCTCAGCGGGGAGCTTGCTTCCTCCTCTCTCTCTGCCTGCCTCTCTGCCTACTTGTGATCTCTCTCTGTCAAATAAATAAAATATTAAAAAAAAAGAATAATAGTTTTTGTTTTGAGTGATCACATGGCTGGCTGGGCCAGGAACCAGCTAAAGACGGATGTATATATAGAAGCCGTCCAGAGTCAGTCTGATGGGCAGGTTAGACCAAGGTGCACCCAGTCCATCGCAGAGCACACACCGCAGCCCCAAGGCCCATGACTTAGCTCAGGCCACTGCCTTTTGTTTTTCTGATCATTTATAAAAAATGGTCTTCTGATAGTAGAAGGTTATCTGCGAGCACATATTGGTTCTACATCTGGTTCTACCCCAGTGATGTTTGTCTTGCTTAAATCTGAAATGCGTTGTTTACATCTTTAGAAGTAGTATAATCTTGTCTCATGAAGAATGATAGCCAGAAAGGCACCTGCAACTCAGGAGGCATGAAAGTGAGGGACTGAGACCGTAAACGGCTCGGACCCCCTTTAGAGTCAGGTCCGGCATCCAGCCCGGGATTGTCAGCATGTGTATGGAATCTGTCCTCACCGGGTTTCTTCATATGGTGCTGCTGTTCTTACATACTAGAGTATAAAAGCCCAAACCCTTACTGGTTTTTCATTTACATAAATATTTACATAAATAGTTTTAATATATTTCATTTAGTTAATACATCCATAAAAATGGATTTGTTCCTGTTTTGTTGAATTTACCCCAGACCTTTGGTCAGTGCTAATGAATGTGATCTTCAGTCTCACATGGGCTTGTTTTGTATCCTGTGGAAGGTTCTGTCTCGGGGAGGACAGCAGGAATTTGTTGTGATACCAGGGCAAAGTAGCTGACCATTAAGGCAGGGAGGGAGACACAGGCTCATGAATCTTCAATCAGGACTCTAGCATTTTGCATCTCCGTGTATTCCTTGGAAAAGGAGTATAAAAATTAGCTCAGAAATCCTTATAATGAAAAAAGAATTATAAAAATCCTCACCATTTAGGAGTGCAAATAATGGTTCTAAGCACACGGGATCTTGGCCCATATGTTTGACATAAACAATAATCTCCCATCCTTAGAGTCATAAACGAGAAAAGTTTGATGGCAACAGAGAGACTAGGTGATGGCCAGATGAGTGAGTCCTGAGGACCGATGCCTCTCCCTGGACAAAGTTGAGAGATCCCAACTCTGGTGCCCATAATCTAATGGGGAGGACAGTGAGTGGACCAACAAGAAAAGCTAAAAATAGCAGGAAGTGCTAAGCGGCATGAGGAATCCTAACCCGGACATATCCGTTCCCCAGGGCTGCTGAAACAAAGCACCACAGACCAGGTGGCTTAGGACAACAGAAGTTGAGTATCGCCCAGTTCCAGAAGCTAGCGGTCAGAAAGCAAGGTGTCCGCAGGACCCGCTGTGTCTGCAGCGCTGGGTCTCGCGGCTTCTTCCTGGCCTTTGCCAGAGGTGGCTGGCTGTCCTTCCTGCTGCTGGGCTTGTAGCTGAATCACCCCAATTGCCCCCTGTTGCCACGAGGTGCTCTGCATCCTATGTGTGTTTGAACTTCACGTGGCATTTCCCTCTGTGTGTGCCTCTTTTTTTTTTAAGATTGATTTATTAGTGTGGCCAGTTGAGGGAGGGGCGGAGGGAGAGAGTCCTGAAGCAGCCTACCCACACCAAACGCCCCCCTCCACTGAGCCTGGAGGCTTGATCCCATGACACTGAGATCATGACCTGAGCTGAAATCAAGAGTTGGACGCTTAACTGACTGAGCCACCCACGCACCCCATGTGTCTTTTTATAAGAACAGCAGCATATTGGATCAGAGCCTTCCCTGAGGACCTCCTCTTAACTTGGTTACAACCACCAAGATCCTATTTCCAAATAAGGTCACACTCTGCCCTACCACCGGGTAGGACTTCAGTGTACCTTTTGGTGGGCACAAGTCAACCTGTAACATAGGGTCAGAGGATAGAAGGTGCACGGAGCGGAGTGGGAGCATGGTTTGGATAGGCGAGTCAGAGGCCTGGCCAGAGAGATGACGCACAGGCAGCAAGTGTCAGGAAGAAGAGGTGTGCAGGGCAAGGCGGGGTGTGGGGAGGAGGGGTCTGGGGGTGGGGGAGCCCTGCAGCAGTTTTCAGGTGGTCCTGTGGCCCGTGTGGCCCGAGGACTGATAGGTGGGAGACAGGAACTGGCAAGCCTAGTAGAGCACAGGAAGACTCGGGGCTTTATTCTGAAATAGATGGAAGTCACTGGACTGTCTGATGCGACTGAGGTTTTTAAAGGCAGGGGTGCTCAGGAGGAAGTTGGGAGCTTACACAGGAAGCGGTTTTAATAGTCCGTGTGCTAAGTGCCTTGGTCTGGTGTGGCTACTGTGGCTGTAGGCACTTCTCCCTATAGACGAGGATCAGGTTCTATGAAGCCAAAAGGATTTGTGGCTGGATTTGATGTGGCCCAGGAGAGAAAGGAAGAACCACGTGGGACTCTGAGGTTTTTATCCTGAGCCACTGTGTGAATAGAGTTGTCATAGTCTGGTAAAGGGACAGAGGGAAAGGAGCCAGACAGAAGGGGCCTCCGGAGGTCAGTTTGGACACGTTCAATTGGAGATGCCTGCTAGCTTTCCAAGTGGCCGTGCTGAGTAAGCGCCAGAATATTCCGATCTGGAGTTTCGAGGCAAAGTCAGGACAGGACCAGGCAGCAGCTGGCAGCACAAAAATGCTGCTGGGACCCAGGAGGCTGTGTCAGGCCACTTAGAGATTGAGTGTCCTAAACGGCTGAGGTGAGCTGCAAGGAGTAAGCCCTTGGCACTTGGGTCATGCCAGAAAGGACGATGACACTGCCAAAGAGACTGAAAAGGAGTTGTGCGAGACGGAGGTAAAAACAAAATGGAAACCAAAAGCAAAGACGGCGCTGTGTTTTAGGACCCAGGCAAATAGAGTGCTTCAAGAACAGAGTGATTATTTCACAATACATACCAATATCCGATCTTTAGGTCGTACACCTGAAACTAATATATCAATTATATTTTTTTAAATAAGAGCAATCAACACTATTCGAATGAACATTGTAAGGAATATTTCAAAGCCAGGTTTTTATTACTGAAATATAGTTAACATACATGAGTACATAAATGTCATGTGTAGGACGTACTGATTCAATATTTACATTCATTATGACATACTCACCGCTGTGACTCGAGTTACCATACAAACTTATTTCAATATTATTGACTCTATTCCCTAGGCTATACTTTGTGGCCCTGTGACTGACTCATTTTGGAACTGGAAGCTTGTACCTCCTATTCTCCACCTCATTCCCCTGTTCCCTGCCCCCCACCCCTGCTTTGCTAACCTGTATTTCTTACATTGATGTGTTTCCTTCACTCTTGTTTTATTTGTTCATTTGTTTTTTAGGTTCTACATATAAGTGAAATCATATTTGTCTAACACTGTCTGACTTATGTCACTTAACATAATACACCCTAGTTCCATCCATGTTGTTGCAAATGGCAGAATCTCATTTTTTATGGCTGCGTACTATTTCATTGTTTTATATATATGTGTGTATATATATGATATCTTGATATATATATAACATCTTTATACATTATATATATAATATATTTATATATATGTATATATATATATAAAACATCTTTATATATTCATCAATCAAAGGACACTCAGGTTGCTTCCATATCTTGCCTATTATAATTAATATTGCAATGAAGGTAGAAATATATATATGTGTATATATCTATCTTAGAATTAGTATTTTAATTTTCTTATAAATACTGAGAAGTGGAATTGCTGTATCATATGGCATTTCTATTTTTAATATTTTGAGGAAGCTTCACACTGTTTTTTTTTTAATAGCATATAATGTATTAGTCCTAGGGGTACAGGTCTGTGAATCATCAGGCTTCCACACTTCACAGCACTCACTATAGTACATACTCTCCCCAATGTCCATAACCCAGCCATTCTATCCCTCCCCCAGCAGCCCTCAGTTTGTTTCCTGAGATTAAAGGTCTCTTAATGTTCCCCCACAACCCCCACTCTGCCTTTCAGATTTCTCATATCAGAGAGATCATATGATAATTGTCTTTCTCTGATTGACTTATTTTGTTTAGCATAATACCCTCTAGTTCCACCCACATCGTTGCAAATGGCAAGATCTTGGGGTTTTTTGATGGGTGCATAGTATTCCTGTGTGTGTGTGTGTGTGTGTGTGTGTGTATGTGTATCACATTTTCTTTATCCATTCGTTGTCTGTTGATGGACATCTGGGTTCTTTCCATAGTTTGGCTATTGTGGACATTGCTGCTATAAACATGTGGGTTCACATGCCCCTTTGGATCACTACAGTTGTATCTTTAGGGTAAATACCCAGTAGTGCGATTGTTGGATTATAGAGTAGCTCTATTTTCAACTTTTTGAGGAACCTCCATACTGTTTTCCAGAGTGGTTGCGCCGGTTTGCATTTCCACCAACAGTGTAGGAGGGTTCCCGTTTCTCTACATCCTCGCCAGCATCTGTCATTTACTGACTTGTTGATTTTAGTCATTCTGACTGGTGTGAGGTGGTATCTCATTGTGGTTTCGATTTGTATTTCCCTGGTACCAAGTGATGTGGAGCACTTTTTCATGAGTCTGTTCACCATTTGGATGTCTTCTTTGCCAGAATATCTATGTCTTCTGTTCATGTCTTGATTAGATTATTCTTTGAGTGTTGAGTTTGCTAAGCTCTTTATAGATTTTGGATACTAGCTCTTTATCTGATATGTCATTTGTGAATATCTTCTCTCATTCTGTCAGTTGTCTTGTGGTTTTGTTGACTGTTTCCTTTGCTGTGCAAAAGCTTTTGATCTTGATGAAATCCCAATAGTTCATTTCTGCCCTTGCTTCCCTTGCCTTTCGCGATGTTTCTAGGAAGAAGTTGTTACAGCTGAGGTCGAAGAGGTTGCTGCCTGTGTTCTCCTCAAGGATTTGGATGGATTCCTGTCTCACATTGTGGTCCTTCATCCATTTTGAGTCTATTTTTGTGTGTGATGTAAGGAAATGGTCCAGTTTCATTCTTCTGCATGTGGCTGTCCAATTTTCCCAACACCATTTGTTGAAGAGACTATCTTTTTTCCCATTGGACATTCTTTCCTGCTTTGTCAAAGATTAGTTCACCATAAAGTTGAGGGTCCATTTCTGGGCTCTCTATTCTGTTCCACTGATCTGTCTGTTTGTTTTTGTGCTAGTGCCATACTGTCTTGATGATGACAGCTTTGTAATAAAGCTTAAAGTCTGGAATTGTGATGCTGCCAACTTTGGTTTTCTTTCTCTTTTTAAAAATTTATTTATTTTCAGCATAACAGTATCATTATTTTTTCACCACACCCAGTGCTCCATGCAATGCGTGCCCTCTATAATACCCACCACCTGGTACCCCGACCTCCCACCCCCCCGCCACTTCAAACCCCTCAGATTGTTTTTCAGAGTCCATAGTCTCATGATTCACTTCCCCTTCCAATTTACCCCAACCCCCTTCTCTATAACTCCCCATGTCCTCCATGCTTTTTGTTATGCTCCACAAATAAGTGAAACCATATGATAATTGACTCTCTCTGCTTGACTTTTTCACTCAGCATAATCTCTTCCAGTCCTGTTCATGTTGCTACAGAAGTTGAGTATTCGTCCTTTCTGATGGAGGCATAATACTCCATAGTGTATATGGACCACATCTTCCTTATCCATTCATCCATTGAAGGGCATCTTGGTTCTTTCCACAGTTTGGCGACCGTGGCCATTGCTGCTATAAACATTGGGGTACAGATGGCCCTTCTTTTCACTACATCTGTTTCTTTGGGGTAAATACCCAGGAGTGCAATGGCAGGGTCATAGGGAAGTTCTATTTTTAATTTCTTGAGGAATCTCCACACTGTTCTCCAAAGAGGCTGCACCAACTTGTATTCCCACCAACAGTGGAAGAGGGTTTCTCTTTCTCCACATCCTCTCCAACACATGTTGTTTCCTGTCTTGCTAATTTGGGCCATTCTAACTGGTGTAAGGTGATATCTCAATGTGGTTTTAATTTGAATCTCCCTGATGGCTAGTGATGATGAACATTTTTTCATGTGTCTGATAGCCATTTGTATGTCTTAATTGGAGAAGTGTCTGTTCATATCTTCTGCCCATTTTTTGATATGATTGTCTTTTTCAACATTCTTCTGGCTATTCGAGGTCTTTTCTGGTTCCATACAAATTTTAGGATTATTTGTTCCATTTCTTTGAAAAAAAAAAAAAAAAGGATGGTATTTTGATAGCGATTGCATTAAATGTGTAGATTACTTTAGGTAGCATAGACACTTTCACAATATTTGTTCTTCCAATCCATGAGCATGAATGTTTTTCCATTTCTTTGTGTCTTCCTCAATTTCTTTCACAAGTACTTTATAGTTTTCTGAGTATAGATTCTTTGCCTCTTTGGTTAGATTTATTCCTAGGTATCTTATGGTTTGGGGTGCAATTGTAAATGGGATTGACTCCTTAATTTCTCTTTCTTCTGTCTTGTTGTTGGTGTAAAGAAATGCAACTGATTTCTGGGCATTGATTTTATATCCTGACACTTTACTGAATTCCTGTACAAGTTCTAGCAGATTTGGAGTGAAGTCTTCTGGGTTTTCCACATATAGTGTCTTATCATCTGCAAAGAGTGATAGTTTGACTTCTTCTTTGCTGATTTGGATGCCTTTAATTTTTTTGTTGTCTGATTCCTGAGGCTAGGACTTCTAGTACTATGTTGAATAGCAGTGGTGATAGTGGACATCCCTACCCTGACCTTAGGGGAGACGCTCTCAGTTTTTTCCCCATTGAGAATGATATTTGCTATGGGTTTTTCATAGATGGCTTTGATGATATTGAGGTATGTACCCTTCGTCTCTATACTTTGCAGAGTTTTGATCAGGAAAGGATTCTGTATTTTATCAAATGCTTTGTCACTAAGAATTGCTGCTCCTCTTCTCTTAGATCTCCTGTTGGATTTGTGGATGTTTGCAATGGTTTGATAAGCTATCTAGTTGCTCTCCTGCTACCCGATGTCATCTCAGAGCGCTACTTCTCTGCCATCTTGACTCCTCCCCCAATCATATGGTTTTTATCCTTTATTTTGTTAATGTGGTATATCATGTTGATTGATTTGCAGATACTGACCCATCCTTGATTCAAGGGAATAAATAATTCCTATTGCATTGTGATGTAATATACTTTTAATGTATTGTTGACTGTGGTTTGCTAATATTTTTTGAGAATTTTTGCATCCATGTTCATGAGGAATATTTGCTTGTAATTTTCCTTTTTTGTAGTGTTTGTCTGGTCTTGGTATCAGAGTAATAGTTTCCTCATAGAATGAATTTGGAAGCAATCCTTCTTCAGTATTTTGGAATAGTTTGAGAAGGTTAGGTATTAACACTTCTTTTAAATGTTTGGTAGAATTTACCAGTGAAACAATCTGGTTCTAACTTTTGTTCTTGAGATTTTTTGGTTACTCATCCAATCTAATGATTAGTAATCAGTCTGTTCAGACTTTCTCTTTCTTCTTGTTTCATTCTTAGAAGATTTTATATTTCTAGGAATTCTTGCATTTCTTTTAGGTTGTACAATTTGTTGGTGTGTCATTTCTCATAGTAGTCTCTTGTGATTATTTTTATATCTATTGTGTTGCTTGTAACTTCTCTTTAATTCTGATTTTCTTTATTTGGGTCCTGTTTTTTTTCTTCATGTGTCTGGCTGAAGGCTTATTAATTTTCTTTATCTTTTCAAAGAACCAGTTTTCATTTCATCGATATTCTTCTGTATTTTTTTTTTAGTCTTTTATTTGCTTTTCACTTGATCATTGTTATTTCCTTCCTTCTACTAACTTTGGGCTCCCCGCCCGCCACCCAAGCCCTTTAGGTGTAAAGTTAGATTTGAGACTTCTCTTGCTTCTTGAGTTACGTCTCTATCTCTATAAACTTCCTCTTAGAACAGTTTTCGTGCATCCCATAGATTTTGGAAAACTGTGTTTCCATCTCTATTTGTCTCTAGGTATTTTTTATTTCTTTTATTTCTTCAATGGCCCATTAGTTGGCTAATAAAATTTTGTTTGGCCTCCATATGCTTGTGTTTTCTTCTAGGGTTTTTTTCCCCCCCTCATAATTGATTTCCAGTTTCATTTTCTTGGGATCAGAAAAGATGTTTGATATGATTTCAGTCTTCTTAAATTTACTGAAACTTGTTTTGTGGCCTCACATGTGATCTGTCCTGGTGAATCTTCTATATGCACTTGTAAAGAATGTGTTTTCTGTTGTTTTGGTATGTAATGTTCTGTATATATTTGTCTATCTGTCTAATGTATTCCTCAAAGTCACTGATGCCTTATTGATTTTCTGTCTGGATGATCATTGATAGAAGTGGGAGTTTTAGTCCCCTATTCTTGCTGTATTACTGTGAAATTCTCTATGTCTGTTAAAATTTGCTTTTGTATTTAGTGCTCCCATGTTGTGTGCATGGATATTTAAAAGTGTTTATACCTTCCAGCTGGATTGATGCTTTTATCAGTATATAATCTCCTTCTTTGCCATTTTTACAATCTTCATTTTAAAGTTATCTTTTGTCTGGGAGCCCCTGGGTGACTCAGTCACCTAAGCATCTAACTCTTGATTTCAGCTTGGGTCATAATCTCAGGGTGATGAGCATGGAGTCTGTTTAGGAATCTCTCTCTCCCTCTACC
This sequence comes from Mustela nivalis, assembly GCF_964662115.1. Taxonomy (NCBI): domain Eukaryota; kingdom Metazoa; phylum Chordata; class Mammalia; order Carnivora; family Mustelidae; genus Mustela; species Mustela nivalis. The sequence continues at coordinate 18,882,836 of NC_139039.1, read as the reverse complement.
CTCCCTTCCCGATTCACACTCACTCCCTCTCTCTGAAATAAACAAACAAACAAACAAACTCTTTTGTCTGGTATAAATATTTTTACCCCAGGTATTTTTTTTAATCTCCATTTGTATGGATAATCTGTTTTTATCCCTTCACTTTTGGTTGTGTGTGTCTTTACCTCTGAACTAAGTCTCTTATATTCAGCATAAAGACGGGTCTTGTTTTTTAAATTATCACTTACCCTATGTCTTTTGATTGGAGCACTTACCAACATTTAAAGTAATTATTGACATATATACTTACGGTGTTTTGTGCATTGTTTTCTCATTGCTTTTATAGTTCTCTTTTCCCTTTCTCATCCATTGCTCTCTTGTGACTTGATGACTTTCTTTAGTGCTATGTTTAGAAATCTCTCTCACTCTTTTGTAAAATTTTTCTAGGTTTTTTGTTTCTGGCTACCATGAAGTTTATATATAACATCCTATGTATATAGCAATCTATTTTAAGTTAATTGTTGCTTAAGTTTGAACACATTTTAAAGGCACTATGATATATTTTTACCTTTCCCATGTTTTACATATGTGACATCATATTACATTTTTTTGGTATGTGAATCCATTAAATAATTATTGTAGATACAGTTGATTTTACCACTTCTGTCTTTTTTTTTAAATCTTATTTAATTTATTTGACAGACAGAAATCACAAGTAGGCAGAGCAACAAGCAGAGAGAGAATGGGAAGCAGGCTCCCACTAAGCAGAGAGCCTAATGCGGGGCTCGATCCCAGGACCCTGAGATCATGACCTGAGCTGAAGGCAGAGGCTTAACCCACTGAGCCACCCAGGTGCCCCACTACTTTTGTCTTTTAACCTTCACAAGAGCTTCATAGGTGGTTGGTCCACTTCCTTTACTCCATTTGCTTTTACTAGTGAGATTTTTTTCTTTCACAATTTTCTTCCACTTATTTTTCCTCTTAAATAGTCCCTTTAACATTTCTTATAAGGTCAGTTTAGTGGTGATGAACCCTTTTAACTTTTGTTTGTCTGGGAAAATTGACCTCTTTTTCAATTTTGAATGATAATCTTGTGGGGTAGAGTATTCTTGATTATAGTTTTTTTCTTTTGGCACTTAGAATATATTATAACACTCCCTTCTGGCCTGTGAGGTTTCAGCTCAAAACCCTACTGTTTTGTGTGTTCCCTTGTACACAACTAGTTGCTTTTCTCTTGCTGTTTCAAGATTCTATATCTTTAATTTTTGATATTCAATTGTAATGTGTCTTAGTATGGGTATCTTTGGGTTCATCTTGTTTCAGGCTTTCTGTGCTTCTTGAAATTGAATGTCTGTTTCTTTCTCCAGGTTAGGAATGTTTTCAGCCATTATTTTTCAAATAAATCTTCAGTCCTTTTCTGTCTTCTGGTAACTCTATAATGCAAATGTTACTATGCTTAATGTTGTCCTGGAGAGTCCTTAAGCTATTATCATTTTTTTAATCTTGTGTGTTATTCCCAGTGCCCTGTCTTCCAGATCATGGATCCACTTTTCTACATTTTCTGATCTGCTATTGATTCCCTTTAGGGTATTTTTTATGTCCGTTATTATATTCTCCAATTCTGATTGGTTCTTTTTAATATTTTCTTTCTCTTTGTTGAAGTTCCCACTGTTTTCATCCATTCTTTCCCCGAATCCAGTGAGCATCTTTATGACCTTGACTTTGACCTCTTTATCAGATAGAGTGCTTATATCTTCATTTTGTTTAGTCCTATTTGAGGATTTGTCTTGTTCTTTTGTTTGGAATATATTCCTCTGTCTCCTCATTCTCTCATTCTCTGTTTGTTTCTATGTTTTAGGGAGAGGAGCTACATCTTCCAGCCTTGAAGAATATTGTGTCATGTAAAGGGTGTCCAGTGAGGCCTGGAAGTGCAGTCCTTCTTGGTCACCAGAACCAGACATTCCAGGGTCACCTTGTGTGGGCTGCATGTGCCTTCCTGCTGTGGCTGGAACACAGCTGCTGTGGGCATACTTTTGGGTGAGGCTAGTCATGTGGGAGCCACTTTGGGGGTGCACTGCTCCTAGCAGAGGTCAGCGACCTGATGGAGTTAGGCAGGAGCTGTCAAAGTAACAACCTATTCCTTGAGTAGAAGTGTTTCTTCTTAGAAATTGCTATTTTAAGAAAATGATACTTTAATAAATGGTAAGAGGGTATTTTGGAGTGAGTCTCTCAAAGAGAGTAGGGGAAGGAAAGCCTCTCATCTTTATATTTTCTTCTCCCAAGTGTCATTGCTTTCTTACCTTCTCAACGTTGTTCTTGGCAAAGTGTATGTATTCTTGTGGGGTGTTCCATGAGGAACCAAAAAATTAGAGTAGGGCATGTTCATCACTTTATATAACTCACTAAGGAAGCCCTAAGCTCCTCAGCCAATTTACGGTGTAGTTATTTTCATGCAACCCTCATGTCGGACTTTTACCCTTAACTGTCCATGAGAAGAAAAAGGCAAACAGCTACAGATCTTTATATTAATGACAGTATTCATATATAGTCTTCCTTTGAGCAGATGTTAATGATTCTGCTAGTGAATTTGTTTTTTTTTTTTAACTTCTCCAACATAATTCTAGTCTATAGAATTACAGAGGTTAATAGTTAAATTACTTTTATTAAGGGGTGATTGCAATCCTCAATTAGTGCCAAAAGGTTACAGTCCTTTGTCTTGTTTACTTCTTATTTTATAACATTTATTCATTTATTTTGGAGACAGGCTTTTGATCAGTGTCTCTTCACTTAGGGATTCTAATGTATGCCTTGGAAAAGCAAACCCAGCCCTTCCAGGAAGGTTGTACTCGCCTCCCTGGCATCATGTTCTGTTTGATTTGGAACTTCTTGTCAAAGCCTGGGGCGTATCACACAAAGAAACCATTTAGACAGGGTGTTAGGCATGAGATTTTGGTGGGGAGAGGGGGGTGGGGAGAAGAAGAAGAAAAAGAGAAGAAACTGTTACAATATTCTAATCTTTTAAGTGACTCAAGAGACAACAGCATGAACCAGGGAAGACTCTAGACCTGACATCCAAGGATCTGTTTCTTAGATAACTTCTTAGTAACCTGCAGTGAGCTACTTGGCATCTGTGCTCAGTTATTTCACCTGTAAATTAGGAAGAATATTAGCTTCATTGCTTCCATTACAAATTTATCATGGAGATCACCGTGAGATGTTATCACAAGACAACCACAAAATAGCAAGTAGCACTTACCTAGCACTTACTTCTTATGGGCCAGACAATATTTTCAGTGTGTTAAATGTATTAACTCATGTAATCTTCCACAAGTATTGATAAGATAGTCATTGTTAACCTATAATTCTCAATTTATAGATGAACGAACAGAGAGAGGGTAGGTAACATCCTGCTGTGACATAGCTAGTAAGTGGCAGTCAGGATCCGAAGTCAATAATGATATTTAATGATGTGTGAATTTTATCACTTATTTCTCTATAAAACATACTACTATGCTATCATCTCAAAAACACAATGGTAATGGGCTTTTGCTTTTATTTATCTGTAATATAAATTTTTCAGATCTTTGGAAAATAATTTACATAGGTAGAAAAGTCATGTTCTTTAAGAAGTTAGACATGGAGTTTGGGAATCACTCAATCCCAGGTCTGTCTGGATGCCTTATGGGGTCAGGAAGCTGGCTCTTGTAACTTAGTGTCACTGTTATCAGACCTTGGACCAATTCCATCATCAGGTAGATGGACCAACCATACAGTTAGATCAGTTGCTATGTCTATTTGTTGAACAAGTCAAATTACTTTGCAGGGATAATACCACATTTGGATGCATAATATCCCTTATTAGTTTCCTGAGAAACAGAGTCCCACAGGATCTGAGAGGTTAGAAGTCAGGTGAGTTGCACTGTTTGTCTAAATTCCATAGGATTTACAGCCAGTTGTGGTCATTTTTGATACCCTGGATTCCTGTTCCATGATAAAGAAAACACATCAAATTCAACGTTAGCCCAGAAGTCCATGAATCCCATAGGCACAGTGCGTTCGAAATGCCTGCAAAGCACCGATGACGGACATTCTCATGGTACAACAGAATGTGTAAGTCAAGTGCGGTGATTTTCCCTCTGTTGCAAAACTGAGACTTAAGTTCACAACTGACGTTGCTGGATGAGTGCACTCATGTTGAGTTGACATGTTCCCGGTGGTTACAGAGCTTCTCCTTCTAGAAGGCTGGGGAAATAATGTGCATGTGTGCCACTGCCCACCCTCCTCTGTCATTAGAACTTTGGGGGTAAATAAGGCAAATGTGCAGGATCAGGGGATGTCTTGGTGAACAGCAGGTTCAGCAGCAGGCATTGGAGACTCACCTTGGAGTCTGGGGCTCAAGGACACAACTGTGCTCTCTGGAAGGACTGAAGAAGCTCAGCAGGGCCCATGACCCAGAGCAGCTAGAGTAGCAGAAGGATGGAAAATAATAAGAGACTCAGACCTAGGGAAAGAAGGAAGGGTCTCAACGGGCCCCGAAGCCATGGAAAAGAACAGGGCTCAGACAGCAAGACATATAAGCCCAAAGAAGGCAGCAGGCTGAAGAGTTGATGTTGATGGATACTGGGATCAGAGTGGGGTTGGTTCCAGAGTCTGGGCTCAGCTGAACTAAAAGCGGAATCGGAATGGCTCCTGTTTCAAAGGGCACAGGGCAACATGCAAAGGAAGCCAAGCTTACCATTAAGCGGTGGAGTCCAGAGCAGCTAGATTTTTAGAGCCTTAAAGTTTGGCTTCATGAAACGCTCACAAACTGTTCACATGCCTGTAGCTAGCCCAGATCAAGAGAGAACGTTCCTGGAAACTCCCCTCATGTCCCTCCTGGTCATCTCACCCCTTCAAGGACAATTACTACCAGACTTCTAAACTCGGGGGTTGGTTCAAACAGGAAGTTTCTAAAAATTGAGTTTCTGGCACTTATAAATCAGGAAATCAGCATTTCTGCCACCCTTTGAGGTCTCAGATCTGGCAAGTGTGGGCATGCACTCTCTGCAGGCAGGGAGTTGTCCCTGCTGAAGCAGGAGCAGCTGTCCCTTAGGGAGGCCATGGCCTCACCAGGCCCACTTGGCTTATCTTCTGTGGTCACCTGCCTGGCCCACCCGTATAAGAGCTTGCAACACTTACCTTTTTCTATTTATTGATCCCCGTTTATACACCAACATAGTATTAGTTAAATAAATACATCAAAAAGGAAAAAAATTTCTTCTGCTTTATCAATCTTTCTCATTTTCTACAAATGCCCTGTATTTGTATAATCTTGGCCAAGACTTGTGTTGCTATCTATTTAAAAAATATACAGGATACTTAGCTACATAGGTAACATACTTTACACTGCAGTAAGAGTCAGAAGACTTGAATTCTACTCTCACATTCTGCCACCAACCAGCTGAGTGCAACAGCGTCTCCTTTTTTAAATGTATAATGTAAGAATTTTACCTAAATGACCTCTCAGGGCCCCGTAAGTTGGGACATTTAGTAATTTTGTGGGCATATAGTGAGGTTGTCCTTGAGTTCGTGCAGAGAGAGGGGAGACTGAAACTGCATGATCTTCTTCTCGTCCTTGCTGGGCAAACACAAGTCCGAGGCTGTGCAGGCATGTGGAACATTCTGGAGCCCAGAGGCATAGCAAGGGAAGGAAAGTGGGAGCCACCCTCCCTGAATGCAGGCAAGCAGGGGTGGACATCTATAGAGAAAGGAAAAACAGTGATAAAATAGACTCTAATTAGATCATCTTTTTATTATCACCCTTTGCCAGCAATTATCAACAATGTTGGTGATCAAATAATCTCCTACCCCCCCAATATTTTGTTGGCCAAGTTCTAAACCATTGCTATAGTTACGGTTGAACTTTCAATAACTTCTTTGGAAATTTTAAATGAGCACGGATTTGGGGCACCTGGGTGGCTCAGTCGGTTAAGTGGCCAGCTGGGTTTTGGCTCAGGTCATGATGGGGGTCGTAGGATGAGCCCCCTGTCGGGTTCGTTGTTCAGTGAGGAGCCTGCTTGAGATTCTCTCTCTCTCCCTCTGCTCCTTGCCCCGCTCATGTGCATGCTCTCTCTCTAAGACAAATCTTTAAAAAATAAAAAATAAATGAGGGAATATTTGGGACTTACTTCTTCTTAAGCTTTGTATGCTGAATGGACAACATCCATACGGGCATCGTCCATCCAGATACACCCAGACTCCGCTGTGTGCACTCCTTTGGGAGAAAGTTCATAGTGGCTTGAACTCCTCTGAGAGGGTTTATGGTGCAGTTCGTGTCTGTACTCCCTGGAGATGACATTCTCCTGCATTTAAACAGTAAATTCAGAATGAACAGTGATGTCTCTGAGGCCACAAGGATGGGCAACAACTTTGAGCGGTTCTGATGCTGTCATTCTCTGTGATCCCTGAGGGACTGCGAGAAATAGTCTTGTTATTTGGCAAGTGCAAATTTTAGATCCTAATGTGCAATGAGGTAAATTGCTGAATTGGAGTAAAATCTTTGAAAATGAAATATCTTACCTCTCAGTGAGTCATTGTTTTCCAACAGAAGGATGAACTAAGAAAATAATGATAATTCCTGAAAATAATTTTCATGGAGGAGAAGAGTGTCCAAAGCTTACCTGTTTTAGGTGCAGAATCCTCCGGTTCATTACTACTTGAGTTGCATTTTTCTCTCTTCACTTTTGTCCTAGTTACTGGCCAACCGCTTCCCAAGAACAAGCGTCCAAAGGAGCCTGGAGAGAATAGAATCAAGCCTACCAACAAGAAGGTGAAACCCCAAATTCCTAAAATAAAGGACAGGGATGCAGCTGATGCCCCACCAAAGACTCCATCTATAATGATACATATGATGGATAAAGGCCGCTTCCAGAAGCCTGCAGCAACCCTGAGCCTGACCGCAGGCCAAACTCTAGAGCTTCGATGTAAAGGGAACAAGATTGAATGGAGTTATCCTGCCTATCTTGACACCTTTAAGGACTCTCGCCTTAGGTGAGCATTTGTTTGTTTATTTTTACTTACGTTGGTCAAGTGTTTAGTGTTAAATATGGTGTTGTTTCTGCCATCTACCATTTCACCCTCACAGCTTCTATAAAAATGAAAGCTCCATGAGTAAAAGCCATAGATTTTATTTCTTTGTCCTTTTTAAAAAAAATTACTGCAAATACTATCCACATGGGTTAAAATGGTGAAATCTTATTGGAAGCCAAAAGACAAATAGTTGAAACCACGATGCATAGATATTGAAGAATTCATACCATAAAAATAATGAGCCCAATCACTGCTTTCTGTTATTTTGTATGTGATCATAATGAAAACCGAAATGATCTAACTGGAGATGCCTGTAAACACATTGAGGAGAAGGCAACTTAAACTGATTTTGAACTTCTCAGCTGCTTCTGATTTGTGTTTACTTTCCCGAGAAAGTGAGGTTCACGTTCAGAGCCTCGGTTGCTGAGAGGGTTACGTTTGAATGAGTATCTTCCGGTGCCTGGTTTCTTGCACAAGAAAAGTGGCAAAGATGATGCTTAGAAAAAGTGTTAAAAAGCAAGAACACAGCACCTTTCAGTGGGTCCTGGTAGGACCCCAGGGCCTTAAGGGCTGAGGTTCCAGCACATCTTTGTGGGGGTTGCCCAGAAATCCCCGGGGTTCCTTTTTCTCATGCACAGAATGAAGGGGATCTGACTGCATGACTTCTAAGAATCTTTCCAGCTTTTTCTTCATATGATTCAGGAAAAAAAAAAATCTATGCAGGATATTGTCTGGGATGACTCAAATAGAGAAAGAATGAGGATCTTAGGATCAAAAATTTTGGGCGTTCCTGAGAGGTTCATTTTCCATACAAACCCCACCCCGAGACGGAGCATCCTTGCCTTCCCCCTCAACTCCCCTCAGCTCCCACATCCTCTCAATCCGTGAACCCGTCCAATCACAGTCCCAGCCAAATGTTGTCCCTCATCGCCAATTCTGAAACGCAGTAACCACACCCAGATGTCCTCCTGGACTTCTTCTCACGGCCACTGGGCTGAGGTCTTAAGATCTGAACATGACCTTTCCCTACTTAAAGAGTAGGGCTCCACTGGGGATAAAGTCCAACATGTACACCTAATTGATGAGACCCTCCCTGAGCTCAGAATCTCTGTAGAGTCACCTCTAATCTCTAGATTAGTATCTCTGCTTTCACTAGCCTGGGCTCCTGTAAGATCATCAAATGTGCCCAGCTCCCTCCGGGCCCCCTCGTCAACCTGGCCAACTTCAGCCTGCCTGTGGCTTTCTCAGGGAAGGCTGTCCCGCCTCCCGGGGTTTGCTTTCCCAAGGCCCGGGATGCATCCTCTTTTGATCACTCTTTATACTTAGGACTCCTTTTTTTAAAATCTGTGTTTTTCATGGGACTTAACTGAGTCCTTGGCATTTAGCGTTAGCTATCCAATGACTAGACAATCTTCTCCCACTTCTGACACACATACACCTTAGAGAATAAATAAGTTAAAATATATACAAGTAATATCTCTCCATCTCACTACCTTCTTGTATTAAGACTCTTTCCCATTTTATTCTGAGGATACTCTTCTGGTGTCAGGAGATGTAATCTTGTAGACTTTTCCTTGAGGGATATTGGGAGATATGGAATGGAGAATAGAGAGTGGTGTGTGTGTGTGTGTGTGTGTGCGCGCGCATCCCCTGCTTGGGAATCTGGAAAGATTTACTACCATTTACTACCTTTCAAATGATTTAGTTCCCAAAGTGAGATTTACATACTTAAAAAAAAAAAAACCCTCAGAATTGAGCTTTTTAAAATCATTCTGAACAGTTAATCTTTGACTTACAGTATATTTTTAGAAGATTTTATTATTTATTTATTTATTTGACAGATCACAAGTAGGCAGGGAGGTAGGCAGAGAGAGAGGAGGAAGCAGGCTCCCCTTGGAGCAGAGAGCCTGATGTAGGGCTCAATTCTAGGATTCTGGGATTATGACCTGAGCCAAGGGCAGAGGCTTTAACCCACTGAGCCACCCAGGTGACCCGACTTACAGTATTTTAAACCTAGATGATTTGGCCCTTGAAGATATAGTATTTTCCAGAAATATTTTCAAAGTTGTATTAGCCAGAATACTTTTGAAAATATCTTAAGGATTCAAAGTAAAGTGAACATGAATCTGAATCAAAAAGAACTATCTAAGAGCTAAAAAACCCAATTTTGACTTTGTAACATTAAATTGTATTCATTCAAAGCCCAGTCAGGGTTTTATAAGAAAGTAAAGACAGATGTGGGTTTCCAAGACTTTACCAAAAAATGTGAAAAATGTGAAAAACATCTAGCCATAACTATTTCAAACAACAACAACAAAATCACAAGTTATTTGACACCAGAGATTCAACAAATCGACTCTTGACATCTTTCCCAGAACGTGGTACCTTTGGAGAGAAGAGAAGTATTCATCTTGTGTTTTCTTTTCCTGTGGATTGAGTTCTTACCAGTGTTCTGACAGCTTTGGGCTTGGAAGCCCCCCAGGTGTGCTTCCAACAAAGCCTGGTCATGTTAAGCAGTTTTGGTAGCTTTCTGAAACAAAGTTCACAATGCTACCACATTTGTCCATCAGTCTTCCGACCAGAAGAGGGGAATGAGTTACGGAACAGAGAGGTCAGGCAGAGGCATGGCTAGGCTTAATCCTGCCTTTACCACTAGGCCGCAAAGTGCTCTTTGAGCAGCAATTTGCCTAGAACCCACTTTACTCATCTGGAATATAGAGATTATATTGTTTAATGTAAGTGTTGCCTGGCCTATGGCAAATGTTCAATAATCTGCAACTAATCATTACCAAGCAGTGAGTATTTCTCAAGCATGATCATCAAGGGTTCTTTTGGGACGGTTAATTCTGATCAAGACTCAAATCAGAGAATGTTGCACAGCCGATGTAATTTATAATTTAGAATATCCAGAAAATACAGTACACCTCTTTCCTTTTTCCTTGAACTGAGCAATTCTTTGTAATCTGGGGCCCATCCCCATCTTCCCCCCATGAACATGTAAGCCACTGCTGGGCAATATCAATATCCATGTTTGTTTTGTTCATCATCCTATTCCTAGCACCCTGAAGAGTGCCCAACACACACCAAAACTCAGGGAACAGTTTTTTGGTTTCCCCAGGGGTTCAGTGGTCATTTCAGAAGCCAGTTCCTGGGCATGCATTTGTTCATTCAACATTCAAAGATAAATATACTTAGCGCGACGGGTGCGCTGCACATATGGGTTAGGGAGTGAAAACAAAATGTGACTATGTTTTATATCTACGGTGCTGTGCCACCTAGGATCCGTCCCCACTCTCTCAGGGCCTGTCCTGGCTTCACCTTATGGAGCCATTTTGTCAGCTGATCTTTCCACCCCCACCCCCAGGAACTTCTCCCGCTTTATCTGTCTTGCCTCCTTCTATGCTCATCAGACTCCAGGGTCTGTTACTTCTACCAACCTCTTGAATCCATCCTAAGTAAGGTATGTTACCCTTTGTTTTTCCTTTTGGAAATGTACAACCCCGTGAACCTGTTGGCCCACTTCTTCTTGCCCACATTTGGGTACTGAACCCTGGTGGAGGAAAGCATGCCGCTGGCCAGGCGGGTGCCATTAGACTGTGGTCACTTCATTTGTGTCAAGCACTGCTGGATAGATTTTTCTAGAGAGCTCACTTCTTCTCTCTTCCTAAATTTCTGATCTTTTCCATCTCTCTCCTTTGAGCTAATGAAATTCTCCCTAATTTACTGAACAGTTGGAGCCCTCGAATTGCCTTGACTCCATCTTACCACATCCCTGCCTTCCCTACTCTGACGGTTATAGTAGAAGAAGGGTTGTTCCTCTGGACTAAGGCCAATCCCTGTCTGTGTCCTGGATATCACCCAGGCATGCATTCTCAGGAGATTTGAGATACAAGTTACTGTCTCCCTGTTGGGCATCTTCAACCTCCCCTTCTCAACAGGATCCCTCCCATGAGCCTTCTCTGTATTAAGAAATCCGGCCGTAGCCCCCATATGCCTCCAGCCACTGTCCTCTCTCACCTTCAGAACTGGGCCCCTTGGAAGACTCTCTCTCCACCCTCATGGTCTCCACGGTCCTCTCCTATCATCCTCCACCAAGACCACCTGACTCCTGCCCCACTACTCTACATGCATTTAATCACCAAGGTCAAGGTCCTTAAACCCAGGGTTTTCTTTTCAGTCCCCCACGTGACTTGCCCCACCAGGTCCATTCGACAGAAAGGAACACTCTGCTTTTGGCTTCCACAGCATTATTTTCTGCCAGGTGTCTTCCTGCCTCCTGGGCCCCTCCTTGAAGTCTGCTTCACCAGCTCTGCATTGTCCACTCTCCCAAACATTAAGTGTTGGTTCTGTGTCTTTTTCTCTTGTCAGTACAGGCTACCACTTGCTCTCCATTGATCATATGACAGCCCTGAGTCGTTCTGTTGAGCTCCCGATCTGACTGTCCGGCATCCTGCTAACCGCCTGAGCCTTTCTCTGAAAAGAACCATCTGAAACAGAGCTCATAAGTCTTCTCCATACCTGGTCATTCTCCTGTGTCCTTCAGTTCAATGAATGGCACTAATGCTACCCAGTTGTCCTTCATCAAAAGCCTGGAATCATCTTCCATGCTTCCCTTTGTCTTCCATGTCCAGTCAGCTACTACTGGGTACCCTAATGACACGATTGAGTGATTTCTTGCGTCTTCCTTCTTTCCATCATGACAGCAATGACCCTTATCTCCTACACGGACTCCAGCATAATCTTGTAACTAGCTTTACCGCATCCAGTTTTGAACCTGACCTCAGTCTTTTACAGAGCAGTCAGATCTTCACAAAAGCACATCTGGTCCTGTCACTTTTTTGCTTCAAGCCCTTCCATAAAGCAATTCTGTTGCTCTTAGAATTAAATGACAACTCTTGGCATGGCCCACAAGGCCCTGCATAATATAGCCTCTGCCTTTCCCTCCTCTTTCATTTTACCTCCCTCTCCTGTTCACAGTCCAGGCTCTGTGGACTCTGATGCCCAGATGTGCCAGTCTCCGTCTTGCCTGGGCCTTTGCCCATTTGTGTCTTCTTGCTTGTAAGGCACGTATGGACAAGCCCGCTCACAGATCTTCAGACCCAGGCCTGTTCTGTCCCCTCAGGCCCAGTTACATACTCTCCCTGAAGCCCTCATCACCTATGGCACAATCCCTGTTTTATGTTTGTGTCCCTCACTCAGCAGTTGGCTTGGCAGAGGTGACATCTGCTTATTCACAAGCACACTCAGGCTCTCCATTGGTATCTCAGTGCAAGTGTGGTGCTGGGCACTGAGCACAGAGTAGGTCAAAAGTCAGGCCACTGGGGTCAGGAGACCTGTTAACTCTGGAACAAGCTCATGGAACTTGAGAGAGCAAAGGGAACTTAGTAGCTGTTAAACTTAAGTGTCTCTTTTTAACAAATGAGGAAACAGAGACTCATGGAAGGTAGGTGGCTGGTTCTGAGTCACAATGGGTGAGCAGCAGGGTGAACCTGGCCTCTTGGTTCCTGACATGGAGCTGCTATATTCTGTGCAAGTGTTCTGAGTTATGCCATATGGGTCACATTTAGACCAAAGCCCTTTAGACCAAAGACCACTCTTGGCCTCATGTAGGTAGTTGCTTCAGGGAAGATAGATTTGTTGTTGACAACAACCACAATGACGACTACTACTTCTAACTATTACTACCACTACTTTTTTAAGAAGACCGTTCTTCTTCTTAAATAACTTCTAAAAAAGAAGTTGGGCACTCAACTTATAAATCTGATTTCTAAATTTAAGACTCAAAACAGAGTTAAGATTTGTATGCTTTTCCAAAGGGGGCACTGATTTCTTGCTAGGATAGCTTTGAATTTAAAGTGATCGAAATTTCACATTGATTTCTGTTAACCTTGTGGACATCAGAATGTGAAAACATTACACTGGGCTACTTGGAAAGAGGAGCTCTGTCAGAAGGCCCTAAATGATCCCTGTTTCTCAAAGGTGGATATGGACCACCCCCAGGGAAGACCGGAGATGATGCGTGCTTGCGGGCTTCTTCAGGCCTCCTGTCCTGTGATGCTAGCTCCCTTCCAAGTGGCGAACTCCTGTCATTAGAAGGCCACTAGATGGCAGGGTTCAGCTGTGTTAGACTTCCTTACACGAGTGAAAGAAACAAGGAAACCAGTTAGAAAAAACGGTGGCGCTTTTGTCCTGATGGTTCTTTCATCCTTTTAGGCTCCTCAGTAGTCACAGTTTCAAGTTATATTTTAAGCGGTCTAGAATTCAGTTTCCTAGCCAATAAAAAAAGGAGGTGGACATTTGCAAGCTCATGTGCACACACCAGGGTAAATTCACTGGGAGTGCCGAGTCCCGCTGAGTCTTCTTCCCAGAGCACCGGGCCCTTGAACAGCGTAGGTGATGCTTCAGAGGCTACAGCAATGTGAAGATTCTATATTTCTAGGTGCTAAAATTGACGCAGATTTTAATTCAAGATTCAGTCCGTTCTAGACCACATAGATCTCTACTCTCTTTTGAGACTGGAAAGAGCAAGGATATTTTTCTGACTGTATTTGGGACCATTTATTGACTGTTCTGTTTCTCGACTCCTCTGCCTGCCCCCTTCCTGCTCTCCTGCTTTTTCATTGTCTGTTTTCCCACTGCCACTCTCCCTTAATTGTTCTGTTCTTCTTTTCCAACTATTATTATTATTATTATTATTATTACTATTATTTAGCATTTATGATGTTCACGGTCCTATGCTAGGTAGATGCTGGAGACACGGTGGTGAGCAAGATAGACACAACGTCTGTACCTGTAGCGCTTTTAACTGTAGGGCAAGGCACTATTAAATAAACAATTTTAATATATAGTTATGGGAAAGCCTTGTTAGCAGAAGCACAGGGTCAGAGAGGAGAAAACTCAAGCTAATACGTGACGGGTGAGAGTTAACCAGGTAAAGAAGGAGATGGGAAAAGAATATAAGAAAATTCCAGAAGGAGAGAACAGCATAAGGAGTTGCCTAAAGCTGAGAGAGTATAGCACCTGGAACACTGAAGGTGTTGGCGGAGGATGGGGTAGCTTGAGGTAGTGGAGCAGAAAGGGGATGGCCATGGAGAGATGATGCTGGGAGGTAAGCCGGAGTCGCCTTTACAGGGCCTTGTCAGTTATGCTGAGGAATTTAGAGAGAAATGTAAGGGCATTAGGTGTTGACTTCAAGCCTTCATAAATAGACACACGTAGAAAGTACAGAGAGATATATACACCCCATTGTGAGGGTTATTACTCTGCACTGCCTTTAGGAGAAAGACAACATCACTTCCCAGTGTCAGGCACACCCTCGGTCCCTCCATGCACCTCACAACCGTTTTCCACAAACTAGGGATATATTCTGGACCTAAGTTTTCTTTGAAAATTTAAAAAAAAATTGCTTTTCTCTGTTGATACTATTAAAAAAAAAACCCACTAATATAAGAATTTTCTGGACCATCTGATTAACCTCTACTAGGCAATCAGCACAATCCATTTCCATCTTTTCTGGAAAAATTTTATTCCTGTCATAAGACTTTCAGAGTTCAGGGGTGCCTGGGTGGCTCAGTTGGTTAAGCGATTGCCTTCAGCTCAGGTCATGATCCTGGAGTCCTGGGATCGAGTCCCGCCTCTGGCTCCCAACTCCATGGGGAGTCTGCTTCTCCTTCTGACTTCTCTGCTCTCATGCTCTCTCTCACTCTGTCTCTCTCAAATAAATAAATAAAATATTTAAAAAAAAAAAAAGACTTTCAGAGTCGAGAGCAGGGGAATCTAGGTACAATGCTGAGGCAAGGAAGAAAATAAGAAATTTAAGTGAGGTGGTCTAGATGAAGGCTTGAATATAAGTCAGTGTTGGGTAAGAGCAGGAAGACACTGTAGATTTGAGCTAGCTTGTTAGCATTGCCAGAGCTTTAAAAACAAGCTGGGTTGATGTGATCATAAAGAAGCCCCAGCTCCCCTCCCTAGAAAATCAGGGCCCAGGCATTGTCTTTCAGGATGTTTCTGTGTGTCTGGTCGGATGTTAGCATTTTCCAGTCCAGAACGTTAAGCTGGGAGGAGTGGGTGGGGCACAGGAGATCTCTTTGATGGCTGGTTCCTCTAAAACAATAAATAGCCTTCCAGAAAGAAGGGAGGGCATCTGGCTTCTCACTCACAGACAACACGAAGGCAGAGCAGCCTAAGCAGCAGACAGCTGGCTCCAGGCCAATCTAATCCTTTCCAACATTGCAAAGGAGTGTGGTCTGGAGGACGTTTTAAATAGAAAAGAGACAGATGTTAAGCAGTGTTTATAAACAGCAGAATCCCACTGTCCAGAAGGAATCTGCATAGATTTTGGTAAATATTATAATATTCTAATGTACTGAGCAAGATGTCTCTTTTTTTTCCTTTGCTTTATTTTATGTCAGTCAATCGCTTCTCGCCCTTTTGGCTAAGATCAAGTGTATTTTATGTCAGTCAAATAAACATAACACCAAATTGACCATTTTAATCACATTGACCATTTTTAAGTGTACAATTCAGAGGCAGTACGGTTGTGCAGGTTTCTTTTTAATTCAAAACTCACTTTCCGGGGCGCCTGGGTGGCTCAGTGGGTTAAAACCTCTGCCTTCAGCTCAGGTCATGATCTCAGGGTCCTGGGATGGAGACCCACGTTGGGTTCTCTGCTCAGCAGGGTGCCTGCTTCCCTCTCTCTCTGCTCTGATTCTCTGTCTACTTGTAGTCTCTCTCTCTCTCTGTCAAATAAATAAATAAAATCTTCTAAAAACAAAACAAAAACTAACTTTCCTTTAAAGTGCACTTTGCTTTATTTTCTGAGCAGAACACATGATGTTTCATGAAAACTTGGGGACTCTCCCTTGGTTTTTGGATTTACCTGGATGTGCTGTTTGGGTCCAATTTGCAGTGGGAAGTAGAAGCATATGTTGTAGCCAATCTCTGACACTGACCTTCAAATGGATTTCTACCCCAGAAAACAGTTGATCAAAAGGAAATAGTTGGGGCACCTGGGTAGCTCAGTTCGTTAGGGATCCAACTCTTGATCTCAGCTCCGGTCTTGATCTCAGGGTTGTGATTTCAAGCCTCACCTTGGGCTCCCTGCTAGGCATGGAGACTACTTAAAAAGGAGGCAGGAAGCTTATCCAGCTTTAAAGGTATGGCTCTCTCTTCTCAGACTCAATGGCGCCAGTGCCAGGCCTTCCAACATTTCCCCCAGAGATGGATTGGTGGGGGTGGCAGGATACAAGACTTTCAGGGTGTACTGGATGTTCTGACAGTGTTCAGGTTGCAGAAAAACACAGCTCTGTTCTGTTCAGGACATGGGTGGGGAGGGCAATAATAGAACCAGCCGCATTGTGCTGTTGTTAGGACGGAATGAGGTCATGCAAGTGAAGCTTGGCATACACAGTAAGCCGTCTCAATTAAGAGGAGCTATTTTTATTCGCAAGACAGTAGAAGAATGCAGAAGAAAAACAGCCAATTTTTCAGGAATTTTGTCTTTAAAAATTGTTATAGACATTTATCTCAATCTTGTATCAACTCTAGATGTCCGTAATGCTGTGGAGTGCTTATTGACATCAAGCTCACAGTCCTGAATAATTGAAGATCCAACTACTCCCAGTCTGCTAGGCATTAAGGTAGAGAAATAGGTTGAAATGAATTACAGTTTTGGGGAAAATGTTTCCTGCTCTTATTTAAAAAGAATGTTTTGTTAACTAAAACATTTAATTTCTTGAGCATTCTGGTAAGGCTGGGTTTGATAATCCCAGAGATGTTGCACAACATTCAAAGATAGTAAGATTACAGTAAAGTCAAGTTAATGCATTAAACCAAAGACACTACAGGAATATCACAGCACTACTTTTGATGATCATTTTGGAGACTGTTGCAAAATGGTGCATTGTTTATAGGATAACATTCAGGGATTGCCTGTATTTTACACATGAAACCCTGCTTTAAAAAGTATGTATACCCACCACTTACCAAAACATGCAGGTATGTGTGAGATCTGGGATGTAATGAGCAGAAACTAAAAATGGACGTTAATGTAACATGATCATCTTCCACCAAGTATTTAAATATGCAAAATGTAAATAAAACCATGATGAAAGGTATGTCAGAGTAGAAAGCAAGAAAAGGGGAATAAAGGATAAACCATGAAGTGGACAATTTTATTTTTGCTGATATGTAACTGTATAGAATGACACATTATAAAAACCAGCTGAGCTGAGACGTTATTACATTTTTGCCTCCAGGTTCTGGGCTCGGCTCCCCTAACAGCAACATCCTCTAGCGGGGCCACTGGCCACAGGTGGGCAGGTGCAAAGTCCTACTCTCAGGAATCCACCCAAATCCTCCGCTGTCACCTTCTACCCTCCTACATTCCCAGACTGTTGGCTCGGCTCGGGGCCTCAGGATCCTCTCCCTTCTCCTTTCTGGTGTTTTACCGCTTAGAACCTTTGTTCAGATGGTTTTTGGGCTTAATCTTGACTTTGCCCTGGATTCTGCCTTTCCGATCACATCCTACGGTGTTATGCCGTAGGATAACACTACTACTAAGAGGTGGCTACCTCTTAGTAGCCACGTTCCATGATGCCTCACTTGCCTCAGAGGGAAGGTCTGGCCGTGCAAGCTCACACTTCGCCGTTAGAACCTTGTTTTTCTTTATGAACTGGACATAGTAGATGGGACAAAGCAAAATGTGGGACCCTGTATATCAACTAAAAATCATATGAAAGAATATGCCCTTATACATTTATTTACGTAGGTGGCTCATGAAATGGTACGAGATACGTGATCAGCTGGTGGCCATCCTGGGGGAAGACAGGGGACCACAACCATATGTATAAAAGCAGGAGGGGTGACTAGGGCAAGTGTGTCACAGCTTGAGACTAATAGGTGTTCAGCTGAGCAGAGTGCATGCCAGATAGAATTACTGGTAGTCTAATTTATAAAGATGGTCCACTGAGTCAGGAAGGAATATGTGAAAATAACAAACAAACAGAAGTGGTCCAGACCACAGAAGCTTTTGAACTAGTGGGATAAGGACATACACACCATATATAATTACAGAGCAAGTGTGGAGAGTTTGTAGTCAAGTGTGAGTATGCGGGGACCGATGGGCAGGAGAGAAGGTAGCTGTCAGCAAGGGCTAGAGAGGCAGATCAGTTTGTTGAGTGATTATTTGATTGCTGGACACCGGCCTTGAGGATAAGACTGGGAGAAAAGGGAAGAAGAGAATAAAACCTCCCCAAGGGATCAGCCCATGCCATCAGCTTGGGGAACCCCTGATTCAGCCTGGATCCTATAATTGATAAATGATTAGGTTAGAAGCTCAGAGGTTAAGGGATTTTTTTCAAGTTTGTGCAGCTTTTAGTTGAAGTAAACCAGGCTTGACTCTAGGTCCTGACGCCCCTCTAGTCTCAAGAAGGCAGTCTGGGGGCACCTGGGTGGCTCAGTGGGGTAAAGCCTCTGCCTTTGGCTCAGGTCATGATCCCAGGGTCCTGGGATCAAGCCCCATGTTGGGCTCTCTGCTCAGCAGGGAGTCTGCTTCCTCCTCTCTCTCTCTCTCTCTGCTTGCGTCTCTGCCTACTTGTGATCTCGGTCTGTCAAATAAATAAATAAATAATCTTTAAGAGGAAAAAAAAAAGAAGGCAGTTTGTTTCTTTAGGCTTGTCCAGATTCACCATCCAAGTGGCATGCGCGTGAGTGGGCACCTTGAAAATGTTAGTGAGACGGGAGATTTGGTGCATCTCTCTCTATGAATTCCTCCTTCAGGGTATGAATGGGGCCTGGCCCACGGGCTCTGCATTCACTATTATAACTCGGCCATAACACACTCACTGTGGCTGTGCGCCAGCAGATTAGTAACCCACAGCTTGTTTTCCTAACGAGGGTGGTGGAGGCTGGCTCCATTGTCTTCTGCCCCTCCTCTGCCAGGGGCTATTCTTCCCTAGAGATGTGGCTTGACCACTGAGCTAAGCAGAGCTGGTGAATCTTTTCTTCATGCTATGCAGAGAGGTGCTGATGACTAGAATTGCTGGAAATATAGTAATGCGAATTGTTAACCTAAATAAACCCTATACCTAAGAATCCTTTGGTTGCCAAGTCTGAAAGATGACCCGATCAAAATGACATGACAACAATGATTTGTTATTTCTCTGAGTTTCTCTACATGGTGGGTGCACATCTGCTCAGCTAATCTCCTACCATCATCCATCAACTTCCTCTAAGTCACACATATGGTTGGAATTCGGTTATGTCTTGGAAATTACACACAGGTTTCCTTCCCAGTGCTCAGTGGAAAGCATACCAGACTTTGTTCCCAAGGGAGTCCATTCCCAGCTCTGATTCTAACTGACTGTGTGACCTTGCGCGAGTCATTGGATCTCTATAAAATGAAAGATCCAACTGGATGATTCTTTAGGTCCCTTCTAGTTCAAAAATGACTGCTGACACTTCTACTTAATTCAGGGCAGACTATATGGGGCCAACGAGTAAGAACCTTCAACTCCGTTTCACTTCTTGAATTCTGTTCCCTTCTGCTCGGTCACCTGTAACTCTCATCTGCATAGCACTATGCCAGGCAGAAGGCTCTGGGGGATCTAGACAAACATGGTTTCTGCTTGGGAAGAAATCATTTCAATAGAAATAATACGAAGTTAGAAGTTCCATGCTGCAGGGGTGCCTGGGTGGCTCAGTGGGTTAAAGCCTCTGCCTTCAGCTCAGGTCATGATCCCAGGGTCCTGAGATCGAGCCCCACATCTGGCTCTCTGCTCAGCGGGGAGCCTGCTTCCTCCCTTTCTCTCTGTCTGCTTCTCTGCCTACTTGTGATCTCTGTCTGTCAAATAAATAAATTAAAAAAAAAAAAAAAAGAAGTTCCATGCTGCAAATACTATGTAAGAAAGGCATTAAGTCTATGATATGAGACGCTTAGATCAATGAGTACTAGGGCTGTTCCAACAGCACCTAAAATTTGTGGGCACTTAGGCTGTGCCAGCATCCTTCTGGAATCTCATACATTTACTAACTAATTTAATTCTCATAACCCTACAAGGTAGGGACTATGATTATCTCCATGTCTCAGAAGAAGAAGCAGAGTACAGTAAGATTAAGTAACTTGTTCGTGATCACAGAGCTATTACCAGGTGCCCAGGGGAAATCCTAGGACTTGGGGAATCGACCCAGACAGAGTCAAAGGAGTTGGCAGATTTTCCTGATCTTGTCACAAGAATGAATTTAAGGACAGACATGCAACATAGCAAGGCAGATGAATAACACAAAAGGGAAAGTTTATTAAAGCAAAAAGTACACTTTGAAGATATGAGAAGGCTTGAGAGAGAGGGGAGAGAGAGAGAAAAAACGTGTGTTGTGCCCACAGGGTCTGGTTTTCTAGATTATATCGACAGTTGTTAACTGGGGCCCGAATAGTTATTGGAGCAGGGAAGCAGAGTTTTGCACTTCTTTCTAATTTAGTAGAGGGTTTTCTTTCATAGCATCTGCCATCTTTGGCTTGTCTAGTTTGATCTGGCTTCTTGTGGAGTGCTGCCAGGACAGCCCTCTGACCCTCTGGATAGCTGGTCATGACTTCCCTTTGCTGACCTGTCGCTGTCCTATTAGAGCCTGTCTACTCTAACAGAGCCAGGAGTGACTGGTGAAGGGCGGATTCCAACCAAGGAAATCTGAGTCCTGAATGCACGCTCTCAACCACTCCTTAAAGAAAAAAAAAGGAAGGCAGCTTTTTATAAGCAGAAATGGGGTGGTATAGGAAGTTATTAGCAAAAGCAAAGAAAGCCTTTTTGAGGGGTCAAGGTCACCATCCCTCAGGGGAAATGACAGGAGGTCTTATCATACAGATGACCTCACCTGTGCCCATCAGGAGATTCTAGATACATTGGTTTAAAATTCCACTCCAGCAATTAGGTTAGATCTTAAGTCTTGGTGGAACTGACGTGACTCCATTTTGAGCCTATTGTTTCTTTTTTTTTTTCTTTCTTTCTTTTTTTTTTTTTTTAAGATTTTATTTATTTGACAGAGCTCACAAGTAGGCAGAGAGGCAGGCAGAGACAGAGAGAGTGAAGCAGGCTCCCCACCAAGCAGAGAGCCTGATGCAGGGCTCCATCTCAGGACCCTGGGATCATGACCTGGGCTGAAGGCAGAGGCTTTAACCCACGGAGCCATCCAGGCGCCCCAGCCTATTGTTTTTTTTTTAAAAATTCCCCCTTTTTTATTAAACTCAGCCTGAGAGACAGAATAAAGATTTAAGGTACTAGCGCCGCTCTCAGCCACCGTGTTGCAGTTCTCAAAACTTTCCGTGATCCCATTTTTGCTAAAACTCTGTGATATTCACAGGTCATGGCTTCAGGCTCAGTTTTTTGTTTTTTGTTTTTTTGTTTTTTTTTGTTTTTTGTTTTTTTTTTTTTTGGTCAATTGTCTTCTTCATTCCTTTTCTGACGTTCCAGTCTTAAGGAGACATTTGCTTGGTCATTAGTGGCTGCAAACACACCTTTAAAGCTTTTGAGGGAATACAACATGCCAGAGAGATTATTATAACGGTCAGCAGGATAATTCCCAAAGTTGGGAGTGCACTTTGGAGTCATGGTCCCCAGGACCCAAACCAAAGGGAGGAGACCTCTGTAGAAGGAGTCCCCCTTAGAAGCCTAGTGGCTTCTTGATTTTATGTAACTGAGTTTCAGCATCCCCAGAAGCGTTAATCTGGACACCGCAGGTGCTATTGACTGTAGCACACACACCTTATTGCTCAGCTGAAAGAGAATTATGTTACCAAGAATAACACTGGCCAGAGAGCGTTAGCATCTTTGCTGGGCCGTTAGTGTCTCGGCAATGGGACCTGAAGTGTCTCCAAGAGTTAAGGAGAGGTTTCTGATCATATTCTCCTTTGTGTTTACTCCTAAGCCAGGGGTCAGTTAGGTTTTTAGTGCATATGGGAAGAGAATCTCCCATTCTGAAATAAAAAGTCATCCTAAGTGCCTCACAAGGATGGGCTGGTGAGATCTCTTGAAGTCAGTGGGGGCAAATCTGGATAATCATGGGAATGTGAGGGTACCCATGTACTAAGGTTTACATAGGCAAAGGTGTCTAACTGGGTACATACTTCTAAGATGAGTCAGTTGTAGTTGGCAATGACTTCCTCTATTGGGAATAGAGTAAGTGGTCACAGGGAAGATCAGGGGATCTCTTATACAATGACAAATCTAGCAATCTGAAAGATTACCCCATTAGGAGTGCCTTGGGAGATAGGGGAAGGCATTATCTTTCAAGGCCAATGACAGAATAAAGAAAAGAAAAAGGAGAGGGGGCTCATTGAGTTAAAGTATGAAGCCTTGCTCTGGCATCTTGTTCAGAAATAGTCTACTTTGATGTCTGCTATTTCTCTTCCTTGTCAGTTTCATTTGAAGCATCTCTACAGGGCCAAATATCAGGTGGTGCCTTCTTTAGCTGTAAGACGTGAATCCAAGGCTCAATGCCTTCTGGTTGTGCAGCAGTGTCAGTGGTCAGATGCACCGGGTAAGGTGCCTTACAAAAGGCTCAAAGACCATCTTCCTCTGCTGACACTTCCAGAATACCTAGTCATCAGGCTCTAGACTGTAACCAACAGGATCCTTGGAATTGGGACCCAGGAAACTTCTTTACTGATATTATCTTGAGCATAAAACATTAAAGATGTACAGTAGGTGGTCATACTAGCATAAGACCACAGGGACCAGAAGTTGTATACCAATAGACGTTGGTCTGCTAATGACTATCTTGCATGGAGTGAGTTTATGTTTTCAGAGGATGTTCTGTGAACAGTCAGCAAGACCGGAAGCAATACCATAGGCCAGGGGAGTCCAGGAGCTTTGGAAAGTTCCGAAATTTGAGAATCTGATCAGTTCTCTTGACCTTGCCTGATGGTTGAAGATTATTGGGACAGTGATAATTCCCAGAAGTTTGCCAAGTTTTCCTTAAGGCTTGTATGATTTTCCCAGTGAAGTGGATACTTCAATACTGGAAATTGTGGAAAGTATACCCTAAGTGGTAAAAATGTTTTCTAGCAGTTTTTTTTTTTTTTTTTTTTGGTCCCTGTGAGGGCATCAGCTTTGCAGTAGTGGAAGGCTTCAACCCATCTGGAGAACACATGGGCAATAACAAGAACATATTGATAGCCCAAACTAAGGGTCAGTGAAATGAAGCCAGCTGAAGCTGTTCAAAGGGTCCAGATGGGAGGAGGCCTGAAGCTTCTATAAGGAAAAAAAAGTAGTTTTTCTAGGATCATGGACCTTTCAGATCAGACAATGCTGGTAGACTATTTTGGTAATTTTATAGACCTTTCCCTGTTATAGGATTTGGGTGTCCCCTTAGTGCTCAGGTTCTTGGTCACACCGCTTTGAAGAATGAAGAGGTAGACCAAAGAGTAGTGGGCAGCAAAGCACAGTTTACTGAGCAAGAGTACAAATCTCCTGGCCAGCAAGGGGGACCCAGGTGGGCTACCCTCAGAATTTCTCAATTTGGGGGCTTTTAGGAGCTCTTTTGTGGAACTATCTTAAGTAATCAGGGTGTGTTGAGTCAGGACTTTGGTCATGTACCTGTCTACCTTTCAGGTTAATTGTCTTTTGTTAGGATGTTTTGCAGAAGTCATTTCTGCAAAGGCTGCAGAGCAGAATACTAGCATAGTCCTGTCTAAGCTGCAAAACAGGATGTCAGTGCTATTTTATTTGAGCTGTCCTGACTCCATATTTTCTTGTCAGGGTCCCTGGCCCGACCACCTAATGGTCCAGCTCACTCCTAACATTACTACTAGTGCTATTTGAGTCATCTAAATGCACTATGGTGGGGGAAGAAATGCACAAACTGAAAAATGAGGTTTGCCAGAGAGCCAGGAAGAACTGAGAAGCTGTCCTAGGTTTCCCATGGTCCCAACTGGTCATTTACTCACCAGTTTTCGCTGATGCATCTTAATTTCTCTGGCTCAGGAGCAGACTGTCGCCATGTTACAAAACATGTTGCAAAATTCTACAATGGACGGTCATTTTTTGCCATTAAGAACAGACTTGATGGTCACGTACTACAATCTTTATAGATTCTGTTGGTGCTGCCTCTACGTGAAAGTCGGCTGGGGCGTTTCCCTGCTACTCCGGTTCAGTCCCCTTTAGTGTAAGCCTCAATTTTGATGACGACAATTTCAGAAAGTAAAAGAAGAGCAGTGAGAAGATTATTTACTTGTTACTCATTTTTCCCTGGGGTCCCAGGGAAGATGTAAGAAAACCCCTTTGTGGCCATACCATCCCCAAGCCACGAACAACCCCAGAGGCAGACGGGCTGTCCATGTAAATATTAACAGTCTGTCCTTCCAATAACCGGCACACTTGGGTGAGGACATGGAGCCCAGCTTGGTGTGTGGTTTTAGCTTGCAGGAGGTTTCGCCTTCTGAGTAGGTCATTGTAATAGCATAACCAGCTTGCAGATTCCTTCGTTCATTCCTACCGTGTGACCCTTCAACAAACAACATTAGTTCAGGAGTAGTTAGAGGGCTTTCTTGTAAATCGGCAGTCACAAAGTGGGATGCTGTTCCCTCACAGTGATGGGGTCTGCCTTCCTCAAGTACAAGGGAGTAACATGGCAGGGTTATGGATAAGTGTGTCAGGGGTAGAGGAGGTGGTGCCAAAGGGTCTCATAGGAGGTAATCTACTTACAGGGGCACCTGGGTGGCTCAGTGGGTTAAAGCCTCTGCTCAGGTCATGATCCCAGGGTTCTGGGATCAAACCCCACATCAGGCTCTTTGCTCAGCGGGGAGCCTGCTTCCTCCTCTCTCTCTCTCTGCCTGCCTTTGCCTACTTGTGATCTCTGTCAAATAAATAAATAAAATCTTTTTTTAAAAAAAGAAGGTAATCCACTTAGAGAGAAATATCAAATCAATTCAGAGTTCAGACTTTGGACAGCGTGTGGTGTCGCCATTGCCTAGGGTCAAGTCTGCTGAGTCTTCTGCTCACTTTGCAGCTATGGCTATAGTCTTAAGACAGCTGGACGAGGTGGGCATGACCAACTCCATCAGGTTTTACGCTAGCATGGGCCACAGGCCTATGTTTATTACCGTGCTCTTGCTTAAGCATTCCTGGGGTTGGATGATCCTCTTCCTATGCAAATAAAGTGGACGTTTTTGAATAGTGAGCCCCAAGGCAGGTGGTTCTTACGGCGCTTGTGCATGTTTGTCGTCCCAAAGAAGGGACTCAGGGGTGGAAATTTTAGTAAGTTCATGGAGTGGGGAAGCTAATAGAGAAAAATTGGGAACCCATTGTCTACAATAACCAGCCAGGTCCAGAAATCCATGAAAGTACTGCTTGGTTATGGATCGAGGAAATTCCTGAATTAGCTTCATTCTTTTTAGAGACCTTTGAATTCCTTTAGCACTTAGATCATGACCTAGGTAATGAACAGCGTGTGGAGATCATTGTAACTTTTCCTTAGAGGAGTTGTGTTCCTTTCAGCTAATTATTGCAGCAAGTAAATGTAGTCTTTTAAGGATATATCTCTTTAGTAACTGAGCAAGGCAAAAGGTCATCTCCATATTCCAAAAGGGTCCATTTTGCATGGAACTGGAGGGGGTTTGCATCTTGGCTAAGTACTTGAGGAAACAAGAAAGGGCGTCACTGAACTGTGGAGGCATGACTGTCCAGGCGGATTATCTGTTGTTCCAAGTAAAGGCAAATGGTAGCTCTCGGTGTCTGCAGGACTGCTGAAAAAGACTTAATAGACGTCTGGAATAGGTGTGCCAGTGATGGAACGTGGGATAGCAGAGTGTCTAGGTTGGAACTAGTAGGAGAGTAAATATCTTATCAATAGCTCTCTAATCCTAGACAAATTATCATCCCAACTATGAGGTTTGGGCTGGCAAGATCTGCCTAGGGAAGGACTAGCCCCTGGGTGATTGCCTCCTCTATGGGTGTGAGGCCATGTATGGCCTCAGGATGTAAGGGATAGTGAGATACTTTGGGGAGAGGTTTAGTTTTATCTATCTGAATATTTAGAGATTCTGTACTTTTTATTCTTCCAATGCCCATTTTAGAAGTAGCTCACAGATTTTTGAATACCTCGATTAAATTAGAACACTTTGGTTGAAATTCTTCCTCTTTTATGACAAAGACAGAATGTAGAGAACATAAAAGATCAGGTTGGTGAGGAAATTCTAACATAAGGTCATCATTGGCCATAAAATATATTACCCCTTGTAATTTAGAAAGATCTCTACCTAATAGACTGGTTAGGGTTGTATCACATACGAAAAAGGAACGTTTCTTAGTTGAAGATCCCAGAGTCATCTGTACTGGTTGAGATAAAAATTCTCTCCAAACTTTATGAGATTCCTGCCCTAAGGAAATCTCTTTTTTACCCCGAGGGAAATGTTCTCCTGAGGGTGGGGTTTAAAGTAGAAAGCATAACTCCAGTATCCACTAAAATTTGGCAAATTTTCCCATTAGTTTTAATGTTAGTTTCCCCATGGTTAAGGGAGTAACTATAGTAATAGTTCACTGGAAAATTCCTCAGAGTACCATCAGTTGTGAGAGTTTCTATATGGGAACCCTCCTTTAGAAGGAGGGATAAGGGCATGTGAGAATAATTTGCATATGACCTTGAAGAGTGTCTTTTTCAGTCTTCCCTCCAGTTGATCATTGTGAGGGCATCAATCTTTGGACCAGTGTTTTGATGGGTCTCTGGCCTTGGATCTGTTTTATCTGTAAAGCTAATAGCCTAGAGGATTTTTGCTTGCAGTCTTGCTCCAGGGTCCTTCCAAAGAGCTTAGTTTAGGGATGCCTGTGTGGCTCAGTGGGTTAAGGCATCTGCCTTCAGCTCAGGTCATGCTCCCAAGGTCCTGGGATCGAGCCCCACATCGGGCTCTCTGCTCAGCAGGGAGCCTGCTTCCTCCTCTCTCTCTGCCTACTTGTGATCTCTGTCTGTCAAATAAGTAAATAAAATCTTTTAAAAAATTTTTAAAAAAATGCTTAGTTTAGGGGCACCTCAGTGGCTTGTTAGGTTGGGCAACTGACTCTTGATCTCTAGGTCCTGAGTTCAAACCTCATGGTGGGCTTCACACCAGGTGTGGAGTCTACTTACAAAAATAAAAAATAAAATGCTTTGCTGAGACACAAGTTCAATTAGGTGGGTGGCCTCCTATCCTGTTTGCTGTCATTTTAGAGCAGACTGGGTGAACTTATTGAAGGGAACCCTGAAGGACATAGAAAAAGGACTTCCAAATGGATTTTAAAGTATGCAACAGATTTATCTTTATTTGGTTGCATGTCTGGATATTAAATCAATCAGTGAAGGCAGGGAAGACTCTAGGAATGGCTTGTAAAAGTTCTGTTGCTAATTTTTTAGCTTTTTCTGGGCCCCAAGATGTTAAAGATTGAGGATCTCAGATATCCCTTCAGGGTTTTGTCATCTTGCTTTTTGCATCTATTTTGGGTGTTTCTAGGTCCTACCTACATGTGTGCAGGCTGGTAAAGATCTGGCAGCCTGGGACACAGGCCCAATGACTCTAAATTCTTCATATGTTTGGAATTCCTCCTTAGGCTTAGAAGATTCTTTAACTATGGCCCTTACTTCAGTCCCTGACCAAGGAACAAAGGATACCCGAAGAGGTTTGTCTGCAACCTCAAGTAGTTTTATTTTAAAAGGTAACTCATAGTCTCTTCAGAGTGAAAAG
Source organism: Mustela nivalis (assembly GCF_964662115.1). Classification (NCBI taxonomy): domain Eukaryota; kingdom Metazoa; phylum Chordata; class Mammalia; order Carnivora; family Mustelidae; genus Mustela; species Mustela nivalis. Next base: position 18,855,088 of record NC_139039.1, on the reverse strand, counting down.
GCAGTTCAGACAGATAATTAGTAAAATGTAAGCACTCAGGTTAAAAAAAAAAAAAGATGAGAGTAAGTGGGAGTCCATCACAAGAGTCTTCTTGAGGTACATGTGCTCTAACAACTTTAACACTTTACCCATACTCACTAAAGTTTGCAGCTTTTTCGACTTCTCAGGTTTCCATTAGCAGCTAGCCCTCCTGAGGCCTCCCACAGGACTTAGTTCTGCCCAAATTGGACCCAATCCTGGACGTAGTTTGGTTTTTAAATTGGACCCAGTCCAAGTGAAAACCCAGATCCTAGGCCCAGTCCAGTTTTTAGGTTGGATCTAGTCTGCTGGTAGCTGATAACCACGAACCTGTTGCTTATATGAAATCTGGGGATTGGGGGAAGGATTGAACCAGCAGAATCCAAAAATGGGGACTATGGACTGATTCCAAACGAATGGGGAACTGCAGCTGCCACCAGCAGTGTCCTCTGTGGAATCTGGGGATAGAACCAAGGGCTCTACAGGGAACTATGGAAAGCCAATTAGATCAGGAGCTCAGAACCAAGAGGAACTTGCCCATAGCCCTCAGGAAGGGGGAGAAAGAGAACTCAAAGAATTCAAGGTATTTGTGGCTGCCACATCTGTGTTTCTTGTTGTCACCAGAGCTTCTAGAAGTAATGAAGGATAGTCGGGGAAAAAGGCAGGCAGGGACAAGGGGCCCCATCCCAAGGAAAAGTAACCTTAAAAGGAAAAGAAAGCTCATCCTATTATTCTAGGCTTTATTCAGTGTCCTAGCTTTAAGTCTTCCTACTGGAGGAACTTACAACTTGTGACAGAAAGAAAGGGAATGGCTTTGGGTGTCTTAACCCAGGTCCAGGGGGTAAGCTCAGCAGCCATGGGATATTCAAATGAAGAGCTTGATCTGGTGGCCTGCGGCTGGGTGGCACACCTTAGGGCATTGGTGGTTGTGCTGTCTTGATTCCAAAGGCTAGGAAATACCACCCTGGAAGGAGCCCTCAACCCTTTCCTACAGCAAGAACTACCTGATAGGTAGATGAGGCCATGGACAAGACACTGACTGGGTGACGGGTGCATGGACCTTAATCAGATTAGGACAGCCCACACCAAAGAACCTAAAAAACCCCAAGATTTAAATGCCAAAATGGCAACCCTCTTGGGTCCCCCCCCTCTTTGGAAGCTTTGTATTTTTGGTCAATAAACTTCGCTTTAAATTTGCTTTGCTGCCCACCACTCTTCATCTGGTCTATCTCTTCATTCTTTGAAGTGATGTGACCAAGAACTGTGGGCACTAAAGGGAAAGAAATCCTGCAACAGAAGTCTCTGCCAGTCTTTCTCCTGCCACCAAATCTGTTAAAGAACAAAAATTCAACCAAGTAAATTTAAAGATCTAATTGACTCTACTCAAAGATTCATGAATGAGGCAGCATCTCACATGACAAATAGAAGAGGCTTCCAGGAGTTATACAAAATGGAAGGCTTTTATCAGCAGAAATGAGGGGGGTAGGGACAAGGACATTATTAGCAAAAGAAGAGAAAGGATTGTTTTCAAGCATGGTCACCTTTCCTCAGGGGGAATGGCAGGAGGTCTTATCGTACAGGTGACCTCACTAGTGCTGATCAAGAAATTCCAGATTCATTGGTTGAACATTCCACTCCTAGAAGATGCTGAGATTGTAGTTAGTTTAGGTATTAAGTCTTGGTGGGACTTAACCTAAGTGACCATATTTTGGGCCTGTTTCTTATTAATGTCACCATTTTACAAATGCCACTGAACATAAACGATCTTCCTAAAAATACAACTCTGAAGAATAACTAGGTTTAGGCCAGATGGTAAATAAGAGAGGCTTTCGGTGGAAAAGAGACAACTGGAAGATACGATGGAAATCACCCAGTGTGTTTGGGGTAGGAGAGGAGTTTTGTTGTGTGGAGAGGGAGGTAAATGATGGAGGTGTGGGGGGATTTGAAACCAAGCCAAGATGATCTCAGTTTACTCGCTTTGCTCTGGTTGCTGCTGTCATTGTAAAGCTGGAGGTAATAATAAAACGGTTTTAGGGAAAATATATTGGACAGTTTTGTAGAGCATCTGAAGGGGATAGAGGAGACAGACATTTTACTGGAAGGATCAATTTGTTGGTTGATAAAATGTAGGGAATGGAAACAACATGGGGAGTTGATATCCAGATTTAGCCCAGGGGAACCTGGGTGGTTCATTGTTAAGCGTCTGCCTTCGGCTCAGGTCCTGATGCCAGGGTCCTGGGATCAAGCCCCACATTGGACTCCCTGCGTGGCGGGAAGGCTGCTTCTCCCTCTCCCACTCCCCCTGCTTGTGTTCTCCCTCTCTCTCTGTGTCTCTCTGTCTAATAAATAAATTAATTAAATCTTCAAAAAAAAACAAAAGATTCAGTCTGATATCAAGAGTCAGTCTGTGTGACAGATGGAGTTGTGGCTCCATCAGAAAAAAATAGCAAAGCCACGAATGGGAACTAGGTGAGAGGGGAGGCTGAGTGAGATCTGGGTGCCTGGGAAGCCAGGTATAAGCTCCAGGGAGGTGGCGTAGCCTGGACAGGTTACCTGTGCAAGAGGAAGAAGGCAGATTTGAGAACTAAATCACACTGCACTCAGTTATTTTTATACCCCAAATGGCAGTAATTTTTAAAAATCAGAGCAAAATATTATACTGGATTTTTGGGGTCTCCAAATAAATTTCTATGCCTCCTGCATTTTGGAATCCATGGGCTAGAAAGGCAACATGATTAAAAACAAAATAACAAACTCACCTCCAGATTTTTAAACTACAAATGAGCCAACCACAATCACACATTTATAGAGTATCTGTTCTAAAGTTTTTTAAGATGTTTAAGTTGCTTTGATTTTATCATTTTGATTTTGTTATTATGAAATAGTTTATGCTTATATAATTTAGAAAGTTAGAAACTATAGATAAGTAAAAAGAAGAGGTTACTAAAACTCCCAGGATACACTGTTAACACAATAACATAGAATCTTCTAGCTTTACTTTTATTTTTAATGGAGTACAAAAAGTACAGTGTTACATTAGTTTCAAGTGTATAATGTAATCATTCACCAGTTCTCTGTATTACTCTGTGCTCATCAAGATAAGGGTGCTCTTAATCCCTTTCACTCTTTTACCTATCCCCCACCTACCTGGAAACCAGAAGGCTTTTTCTCTGTATTTAAGAATCTGGTTTTTTGCTTGTTTGTCTCTATTTCATTATTCATTTGTTTTATGTCTTAAATTCCATGTATGAGTGAAATCATCTGGTATTTGACTTTCTCTGACTGATTTATTTCAATTGGCATTATATCCTCTAGGTCCATCCATATTGTTGTAAATGGCAAGATCGCATTCTTTTTCTTATAGCTGAGTATTTCATTGTATATATACCACATCTCCTTTATCCATTCAATTGTTGATAAAACACTTGGGTTGCTTCCATATCCTGGCTATTGTAAATAATGCTGCAATAAACATAAGGATACATACATCTTTTAAATTAATGTTTTTGTTTTCTTTGGGTAAATACCTGTAATGAAATTACTGGATCGTATGCTAATTTTTTTTTTTTTTTTAAATTTTTGAGGAGTCTCCATACTGTTTTCCACAATGGCTGCACCAGTTTGCATTCCCACCAGCACTTTATGAGGGTTCCTTTCCCTCCATATCCTCACCAACATACATTTGGATTCTAGCCATTCTTACTGGTGTAAGGTGATAACTCATTGTAGCTGTGACTTGCCTTTCCCTGATGGTTAGAGATGCTGAACATCTTTACATGTGTCTGTTGGCCATCTGTGTGTCATCCCTGGAAAAAATGTCATCTGCCCATTCTTTAGTCAGGTTGTTTGGTTTTTTTGGAGTTGAGTTAGTTGTATAAGGTCTTTATATATTTTGGATGCTAATCCCTTATTAGTTCTTCCATTTGTAAATATCTTCTCTTGTTCAGTAGGTTACCTAGTTTTGTTGATGGTTCTTTTGGTATAGTACCATTAGTATAACCCAAATTATATTTTTGTATATCCCATAGTATATTTTTGCTTTTGTTTTCTAAGGACACCTATCTAGAGAAATGACTGATATCAAAGATATAACTGCCTATGTTTTCTTCTAGGAATTTTGTGGTTTCAGGTCTCATATTTGGATCTTTAATCCATTTTGAGTTTAGCTCTTTGTATAGTCTAAGAAAGTGGTTCAGTTTCATTCTTTTGCATGTAGCTGTCCAACTTTTCCAGAACCATTTGTATAGTTAGGGTTAGAGTCTTGCCTCCTTTGTCATAGATTAACTGACCATGTAAATGTGGGTTTATTTGTGGACTCTCTGTTCTTCTCCAAAGACCTAAGTGTCTATTTTTTTGTGCCAGTACCAGACTGTTTTGATTATTACAGCTATATAGTATATCTTGAAATCTGGGGTTGTGATACATCCAGCTTTATTATTTTTGGTGGAGTTATAAATACGATTGCTTTCTTAATTTCTCTTCATTTTAATTATTAGCTTAGAGAAATTCAACAGATTTCTGTATATTAATTTCCTATCCTTTGGCTTTACTGAATTTATTTATCAATTCTAGTAGGGGTCTGTTTTGCTTTGTTTTGTTTTTTGTTTTCTGTTTTTTATTTTTTGCTTTTTGTTTTGTGGCACCTTTACGGTTTTCTATATATAAAATCATGTCATCTGCAAATAGTAAAAGTTTTAATCTGCCCTTACCAATTTGGATGCTTTTTATTTATTTTTCTCATCTGATTGCTGTGGCTAGCATTTCCAGTGCTATGTTGAATAAAAGTGGTAAGAGTGGACATCCTGGTCTTGTTCCTGATCTTAGAGGAAATTTTCTCAGTTTTTCACCATTCAGTATGATATTAGTTGTGTGTTTGTCATATATGGCCCTTATTATGTTGAAATATGTTTCTTCCAAACCTACTTTGTTACAAGAGTTTTTATTATGAATGGATAATGTACCTTGTCAGATGATTTTTCTGAATCTATTGAGATGATCAAGTTTTTTATCCTTTCTTTAGTTCATGTGATGTAAGGTATGATTTCTTTAAATGTTAGGTAGAATTCATCTGTGAAGATATCTGGTCCTGGACTTCTGTTTGTTAGTTTTTTAATTACTGATTCAATTTCTTTGTTGGTAATTGATCTATTCAAATTTTCTACTTCTTTCCAGTTTAGTTTTGGAAAGTTATATGTTTCTAGGAATTTATCCATTTTTTTCTAGGATGTCCAATTTGTTGGCATATCATTTTTCATAATATTCTCTTATACTCCTTTGTATTTCTGGTGTATGTCTGGTTGTTATTTCTCCTCTTTCATTTCTGAGTTTGTGTTTTCTTTCTCTCTCTCCTTTTTCCTGATGAGTCTGGCTGAATGTTTATAAATTTTATTGATCCTTTCAAAGAACCAGCTTCTAGTTTCATTGATCTATTCTACTGTTTTTTAATCTTTATTTCATTTATTTCTGTGGTAATCTTTTATTTACTTCTTTCTACTGGCTTTGTACTTTGTTATTTTTCTAGTGGCTTTTGGTGTAGAGTTCCAGTTTTATTTTTATAGGTTAAATATTCATGTCAAAATGCACAAACTGTTTTATGGTTTTTTCCCCCTAACATATCATGAGTGTTTTTCTGTGTTATGCCTATAATACCATATTACATTTAACTAAATTTCTATTGTTAGAATTTCAGGTCATTTTTCACTTTTCCTATATGAGTCATTGTTGCAGTAAACAGGTAGCTGTGATTTATCCCTGTAGGTGGAATTGTGGTATTAATTTTTTAAGGTATATTTGAATTTGGCTTGCTGATAATTCCTTGAGGATTTGTGCATCTGTATTTATCAGGGATATTGGCCTATAGTTGTTTTTTTTTTTTTTTTTTGGTTTGTTTTGTTTTTTAAACAGTGTCTTTGTCTGGTCTTGCTTTCAGGGTAATGCTGGACTTGTAGAGTGAATTTGGAAACATTCTGTCTTCCATTTTTCTGGAATAGTTTGAGAAGTGTACTGCTAATTCTCCTTAAATGTTTGGTAGAATTCACCTGTGAAGCTGTCTGGTCCTAGATTTTGTTGGGAGGCTTTTGTTTTACAGATTTAATTTTATTACTAGTAAAGATTCTGTTCAGATATTTATATCTTCCTGATTCACCCTTAGAAAACTGTACATTTCTAGGAATTTATTCATTTCTTCTAGATTGTTTAAGTTGTTGGAAAATAATTGTTCATAGCAGCCTTTCTCAATGCTTTGTATTTCTGTAGTGTCAGTTGTAACCTCTTCTTTTGCATTTTTTATTTTATTTGTGTCTTCTCTTCTTCTTCTTCTTCTTCTTTTTTTTTTTTTTTTTTTTTTTTTTTTTTTTTTTTTTTTGATGAGTCTGGCAAAAGCTTTATCAATTTTGTTTCTTTTTGTCCAAGGAACAGTTCTCAGGTTCATTGATTTTTTTTTTCCCATTATTTTAAGTGTGTATTTTATTTATTTTTGTTCTCCTTTTGTTATTTTCTTCCTCTACTACTTTGGGTTTTGTTTCTTATGCTTTTTCTAGTTACCTTAAATATATGGTTAGATTGTTTATTTGAGATTTTTCTTGTTTCTTGAGGCAGTCTGTATCATAAACTGCGCCCTCAGAACTGCTTTTGCTGTGTCTCATCGATAATGGAATATTGTGCTTCTATTTTCTTTTTCTCAAGGTATTTTAAAACTTCCTCTTTGATTTCTTCATTGACCCAGATTACTTAGTAGCATGTTGTTTAGTCTCATTTGTGTTCTTTTTTAGTTTCGATCTTGTGAAAATTTCTAGTTTCAGATTATTTTGGTGGGAGAAGAAGTTTGATATGATTTCAATCTTGAATGTATTGAGAATTATTTTGTTAATATTGCATCTGATTTGGAGAATGTTCCCTATGCACATGAAAAAATGTGCATTCTTTGGTTTTTGATGAAGTGTTCTGTATATATCTATGAAGCTTATGTAGTCCCATGTTTCATTTAAGGCCACTGTTTCCTTATTGCTGTCTGTCTGGATAATCCATCTATTGATGTAAATGGAATGTTAAAGTCACTTAATATTATTGTATTACTGTCATTTTCTCCCTTTATGTCTGTTAATATTTTCTTTATATGTTCAGGTGCTCCTATGTTGTGTGCATAGATATTTACAATCATTACATCCTCTTAGAGTGATCCATTTTTCAATATATAATGCCCTTTTTATGTCTCTTGTTACAGTCTTTGTTTTAAAGTTTGATATAAATATTGCCCTACCAACTTTCCGTTCATTTCCTTTTTCGTGGATTGTCTTTTTAAAAATCTCTTCATTTTTAGTCTATATATGCTTTTAGGTCTGAAGTGAGTCTCTTGTAGGCAGCACGTTGTTCTTGTTTTTTTATCCATTCACTCACCCTATGTCTTTTGATTAGAGCATTTACTACAGTAACATTTAAAGTAATTATTGATAGGTATATGTTTATTGCCATTTTTTTCTGGTTGTTTTTGCAATTCTTCTATGTTCCTTTTTTTCTTTGTCTCTTCCCTTGTGTTTTGATGATTTTAATTAGTGTTATGTTTGGTTTGGTTTCCTTTCTTTCTCTTTTAATTTATTATAGGTTTTTGGTTTATGGTTATCATGAGGTTTATATATAACTATGTATATAGTAGTCTAAGTTGATGGTCACTTAAGTTTGAATGTGTTCTAAAAGCATTAAATTTTATTCTCCCTTACCATATTTTGTTTTTGACATCATATTTTACATATTTTTATTTTGTGTACTCTTTAACTATTTTAGGTCAGTTGATTTTACTACTTTTATCTTTTAACTCGCATACTAACTTTATAAGTGGTTGATCCACTACCTTTACTATACATTTACTCTTATCGTTTATATTTTTTTATTTTATAATTTTCTTCTAGCTGTGATGTTTTCCTTTCTGCTTAAAGGAATCTTTTTAACATTTCTTGTAAAATCTGTATAGTGGAAATGAACTCTAACTTTTTTTGGTCTGGGAAATCTTTACCTCTCCTCCAATTTTGAATTATAAGTTAGGTGGAAAGAGTATTCTTGACTGTAGGCTTTTTCTTCAGCATTTGGAATATATGTCCTTTTCTTCTGGTCTGCAAAGTTTCTTCTGAAAAATCAGCTGATGCAGGTAACTAGTTGCTTTTTTGTTGCCGCTTTTAAGATTTTCTCTTTATATTTAATTTTTTATAGTTTAATTATAATATATCTTGGTTTGGACCTCACTGGGTTCATCTTGTTTGGGGCTCTTTCTGCTTCCTGGACCTGGATGTCTGTTTCCTTCCCCAGGTTAGGGAAGTTTTCAGCTATTATTTCTTCACATAAGTTTTCTGTCCCTTTCCATCTCTTCTCCCTCTGGGATCCCTATAATGTGAATGTTTTATGCTTAATGTTGCCTAGAGGTCTTTAAAATTATTTTTATTAAGGGGCCCCTGGGTAGGCCAGCCAGTTAAGTGCCTGCCTTTGGCTCAGGTCATGATCGCATGGTCCTGGGATTGAGCTCTATGTTGGGCTCCCTGCTCAGTGGGGAGGCTGCTTCTCCCTCTGCATCCCCACACCTCCATTTGTGTGCTCTCTCTTTTGCACATGCTCTCACTCTGTCTCTCAAATAAATAAATAAATATTTTTTAAAAACCATCTTTATTAAAACAATTTTTTTCTGTTCCACTTGGATGATTTCCACTACCCTGTCTTCCAAATCACCGATTAGTTCTTCTGCATCTTCTAATCTGATGTTGATCCTCTTTAGTGTATTTTTAAAATTTCAGCTCTGATGAATTCTTTTTAGTATTTTATTTCTCTTTGTTGAAGTTCTCACTGTGTTCATCTATTATTTTTCTGGGTTCAGTTAGCAGCTTTATGACCATTACTTTGAACTCTTTATTAGGTAGATTGCTTATTGCTTATCCCTCCTTCTTTTAGTTCTTTTTCTGAGGTATGTCATATTCCTCTGTCTCCTCATTTGGTCTGACTCTCTGTTTTTCTATATATTAGGTAGATCACCTGTGTCTCTTGAAGGAGTGGCCTTTTGTAGTAGGTGTCTTCTGAGGTCCAGAAGAACAATCCCCCCAGGACCACCAGAACCAGGCACTCCAGAGGAGCTCCCTATGTGGTCTGTACACACCTGTGACTGGGCTTTAGCTGCTCCTGGGCTGCTGGTGAGCAGGGATGTCCCCTGGTTCAGCAGGCTGTGAGGACCAGCTGTGATTTGTGATTATGCTGCTGTGTGTGGTTGTGCTGGTGGGTGTGGTAGATTCCACTTTCTCAGGATGTGATTCACTTCAAGGGGGGGATGGTCCATGCCAAGGTGTCCCACCAAGTTTGGCAGGGCATACTGGGAATTACATTGGGGTGTACTAGCCAAGGCCACCTCCTGGGTATGGCAGAGTAGCAGCCACTTTAGTGGGGCATCTCCTGGTCACATGGGTCCACAGGGGAATGTGGAGGTGGGGTGAGTGGCGCTAGCAAGGTAGATGGCCATGTGTCAGAAATGGTACCCACTGGTGCTGGGCCAGCCAGGTAGATAGAGGGAGAGTAAAATAAAATGATACCTATCAGAAAACTTTCCTTTCTAGATGAAGTTCCTACAGATACCTGCCCCTCCAGTGTATGCACTAAAATTAGTCACTAAATCTCTCTCACACACGACCCAGGCACTTTTCAAACTGCTGCCTCTGTGCTCGGTCTCGGTGGGAGTCATTTGTGTGTAAGCCCTTTAAAAGTGGAGCTTGGGTTTCTTATAGTCTCTGGCTTTCTTGGAGTTAAACCTTGCTGGTTTTTAAAGATAGACATTATTGGGGCTTGTTTTCCTAGTTCAGGTGCTCAGGAGTGGGGTCCCTGATGTGGAGCTTGAACCCCTCACTTCTCAGGGAGTATCTCCTCATCATGCCAGGGGTGTGGGTCCTGATTAGACCATGTCTTGGACTCTTCTACCTATCTCAGTGTAGCTTTTTGTTTATATCTATAGCTGTTCTGAAGCTGCTCTGCTAATCTTCAAGTTGTTCCCAGAGATAGTTTTTCTATATGCAGTTGCAGTTTTGTTGTGTCCTGTGAGCAGGTGAACTCAGGGTTTCCCTTCTCTGTCAACTTGATCCCTTCCTATTACTTCTATTTTAAGAATATGAAGAATCTGGCACAAGTCATTGTACTAGGAAAGTCTTGAATCCCATTCACATACATTAACATGACCTGTTGTTAGCATAGAAATAGGGTAGTTATATTGCAAGGGTTTTGAATATGTCCTTGGATAGTCCTCAAACGTACAGAGGGAGGGATGGAGAGATGGGGGTGAGAGAGGAAGAAAGAGAGTGGGGAGGAGTGGGGCAGGAAGGGAGGGAGGGAGGGGAGAGAGGGGGAAAGGGGGAAGAAAAGAGAGGGAAGGAAGGAAAGAAAGGGCGAGGGATGTTTCAGCTTAGTTTTTGACATTGAAACTATATTCACTTTGTTCCTCATTTTGCATATTTGGTTCTCTACTAGTTTCTCATACATATTTCTTTTCATCATTTAAAAAAAAATCATAAACTGTGAAACTTTGATATGTTTTACCAGCTGTCTGCTTCCCAGGGTTTGTACTTTGTTGATATGGCTCCATTCCCAGAATATCATAGAGCAATTATTTTCTGACACGTTCTTAAAAAGAAGCTTAAACACGAGGCCCTGTATAAACACTTGAAAGATGAACAAGCAAATACACATGAATCTTTATCTCCTTTGATGCTTGGCATAGTTCCTTGCATGTGGTAGAAGCTAAATAATTAATTTTTGAAGTGAATGTTGAATGAAGAGGATTTGGGATCGCATTTTTTTCCCCTTATTCCTTATGCTTCTGTTTTGTGTCAATAGAGGCAACACAGCCTCCAATGCAGAATATCTGGGTTCTGATAGTTGAGTGGCCCTGGGAACCTTGTTTAAACTAACCTTCAAATTCTTCTCATGTGGTTCCAACACTTACTTGGGAAAGTTACCTAGCCTCTTCAGCATCCATTTGCTCACCTACAACTTGGGGGGGATAACAGCACCTACTTCACACAGCTTTTATGAGGATGAAATGAGTCAAAATCTAAAAAGGGCTTAAAACAGGCTTTTTAAAAAACATATATTTTTTAAAATATGTATTTATTTGAAAGATAAAATATTGTATTAAATATTAAAATATTAAATATTAAAATATTGTATTTATTTGAAAGAGAAAGTTAGCAAAGAGAGAACATAAGCAGTGGGGAGAGGGAGAAGCAGGTCCCCACTGAGCTGGGAGCCTGATGTGGGGCTCAATCCCAGGACCCTGAGATCAAGATCTGAGCCAAAGGCAGATGGTTAACCAACTAAGCCACCCAGGCGTCCCTAAAACAGGGCTTAACATGTATTAAGCACTACTTAGGTTTTAGTTATTATTATTAGTTTGATTATCTCCATCTCCCGGGACTGAGAAAAAGTAATGTGTGTCTTGGGCCCATTATATAGTAGATGTTTAATAACTAGTTGCTTTCCTTCCCTTGTGCCCTTCAATTACTCACTGAACTGTTAATTGGCCATGTACATAGAAAATGTGATATCACAAATATTACTCAGCTAATTTAATCAGCTCTTCCATGTTTTTGCTTGGGGTGTGTGTGTGTCTGTGTGTGTGTGTGTGTGTGTCCATACTTAATAGGATTCGCAAGCTAGTTAGAGGCACCATCTCTTAGTCAAGATTCTTTTAGTTCATTTCCTTTCAGCAGAATAGATATCCATGCCCTTTTCACGTACAAACATTTGTAAGCTAAGTCTTCATGATATTAGGATTCAAAGCTCTACTGTTTCCAGTTAGAAAACAGTGGATAAGGTACTTCTCTAAGTTTCAGTGTCCTCATCAGTAAAAGAGGAAAAATAATACTTCCATCCTAATTGGTCATGAGAACTAGAGGATCATCATAGCAGCAATATCCAAAATGTATAATAAAGCACTTACACTGTGCCAGGCACTGTTCTAAGTCTTGAATTTATTCAAAGGGCTTAGTGTGATGCCTCGCATTCCTAAGCATTAGCTCTTATTCAAATCTGAAGAAGTAGGCGTGGCCATACAGAGGAAGGCATGAGCTCCAGGTTAGGAGTCTGAAGGTCTTGGTAGAGCTGGGGTTTGAATCCCATCAGTATGGCTCCAAAGTCCATGATCTTATGCCTCATGTGACTGCTGCCTGTCACTCTGGGACCTCTGTCCACCTATGTTCCAGTCAAACATCTTTTTGCCATGCACCAAAGTTCCTTTTTTCTCTTTTCAGGGCATCTCCTTCCCTTGGAATATATACCCACTACTTTGCGTATGTTGAAATCCTTCCCTTCTCCCAAGACTCTCCAAGCTTTGGAGCCAGTTTTTCCTGGTTACCCTCCTTGGACTCCCATGGCATTTGGGATAGGGGGAACTTGAGAACAGGAAGCTATTTAGGTAACAATGAGTCCCTTACTCTTCACTTTGGAGCCTCCCATTTAATTTGCACTCATGAAGTATTTATGGGACTGATAACTAATTATTTTGTAACCCAGGGTTTACCTCCTGCCCCTGGCTTGTAGAGTCTAGGGAAAGGTTAGGAACATGAACCCCACCATCATTACCTGGTCACTGTCCCAGGTGAAATCCACAGTAGCCCCTAACTCTGAGAGCTATCAGCCTCCTCTTCTATGTCCCATGACGTAGTCTTCTTACCGCCTACCCCCTCTCCACCCCCAGAAGAGAGGAGGCTGGGCAACCTGTTGGAAGCTTCAAGCCTCTGCTAATGGGAACGACTGTTTGTAAAGGCCACAGGACCCTGATGGAAGGCATACACACATGCATGCATGCACATACACAGTCCTAAATTTTATTTTTTAATTTATTTATTTACGAGAGAGAGAGAGAGAGAGAGAGCGCGAGCGCGAGCGCATGCATGCACGTATGCAGGACCAGAAGGAGGGGCAGAGGCAGAAGCAGACTCCCCGCTGAGCAGGGAGCCTGACTCGGGGCTGCATCCCAGGACCCTGAGATCATGACCTGAGCTGAAGGCAGATGCTTAACTGACTGAGTCACCCAGTTGCCCCCACAGTTCTAAATTTCTAAACACTCTTTGAAACTTGGACAGGTTCAATACTGAGCTCACTGTGGGCCAGGTCTAGAAGAGAAAGACCTATACTGAGGTGTGCTAGGATGCTCAAGAGCTGCCTCCAATTAGGGTAAATTCTGCTTCTCTTAAATATAATTTTTGGGCACCTCTTTGTGCTTCATTCAAACTTTACACCATCCACTGTTCCATTCCTGGGGATTCATTAAATGGTTATAAGACAAGGGGAGAGTTCTCATGTGAAGTGATTCCCAGTTCTTTGCAGGGCTCAGTGAATCCTTGTCTCCATTCCATTGTGCAGACTGTCCCCAGAGGCCTTGGGTCATAGTCCACCCATTTGGGTAGCCTGCTGCTTGGACTGTATGAGACCATTAGAAGAAATGGACATTTTAAATCCAGGCATTTAAACTGTAATCCTGCTAAATAATTTGTTTCCTGTTTTATATTGTTTGCATACAAGAGGGGGTGGAAAAAATCCAGAAATGTTTTCCAGTGCATTTCCTTCCTTCCACCCCCAATCCTGCTAAAGATACAGCATGCAGATTTCATGGTGGTAGGGTTATTCCCAAGTGCTAAATTTTTATTTACCCAGTTACTTTCCTGGTAGGAATGGCATCTTATACTTCCTATCACAACAGTGCGAGCAAGTGTTGGGTTCACAGAAGGTGCTCGGGATATTTACCAATTACATACTGATTTTGTACTCCAGTTCTGAGCTCTATGGGGAATGTAGTCAGATATTTTGGTCCACCTAAGAAGACATCCACCTCCATTTTCTCTCCACCTTCCCATTTTTTATCTGCTGAAAGCCAGCTCTATCCTCACAACTGAAATTACCCTTTTGGTCATTGCCAAAAACTTTCATTCTGCCAAAGGAAGTGTGTGTGTGTGTGTGTGTGTGTGTGTGTGTGTGTGTGTGTGGTCATGAATCTCTCTTAAAGGCATCTGAAGCTTCCAAGCATCCATTTGTTGAATCCTTGTCCTTGATGACATTTTCCTGATTCTTCTCTCTACATCTTCTTTTCCTATTGGGCCCCTAGTTTGACTCTGGATTTTGTCCTCAATCTTCTTTTTTCCTATGCTTTCTTTTGTTGAGGTCATTCTTTCTTTTAGCTTCATCTCTTACTCCTCTGTAGATGACTCCCCCAAATACAACTCTGGTGCTGTTTCATCTTTTCTGTGCCCCAGCTCGTGTTTCCAACTCCCACATCAACTGACACCCACACTTCAGTGACTCACATTTCATCACAAATTTAAAATCTCCAATGGTGGGTCTAGTATTTTGTCTACCCCAATCTCCTTTCTCTTCTCCGTGATTCCATCTCTGTTGGTTAAAAATTTCTGACACACAGAAATACAAATTAAGTGGTTATGACTGATCTCTCTCTTTATGCCATCTCTTAGACCCAGTCGGTCATATATGTCCCCCAAGAAAACATGCCTTGAATTTGCTTCCGTTCCCCTGCCAACACTCAGCCTGGCTCTAGCACTTGCCTTGCTGTCCATCTCCGTGACAGGCTCTCTCGGCCTCCCCCTCTTCCTCCTGCCTCTCCCACGCCTGTTTTTTTCACTCTTGCCCTGGCTAAGGTGGCCCATCACATTCCACCTCCAAACATGAGGGTGGTCCCTCCTGCCTGTTCTCAACTAGATGCCCCGTGACTCCCAAGCCCCTCCCTCTGTATCCTCTGTGATGAATGTATTAAATCCTCAAATCAGTAATGAGTGCCTCCCACCCACCTGGCACTCAGGCCACGGCGGTGCGGTAAAATCAGCAGACCAGATCTGTTCCCAGCCCTCCTGGGGCTGTAGTTTCCTGAGCGAGTGAGCTCACTCCCTGCCTTTCCACCTCTGCCTTCGAAAGGCCAGCTTGTCTCACCTCCTCCTCAAAGCTGCCTTCAGCCTCTTCAACCCACAGGGATGAATCCCTTTTCAAAATTCTTACTCTTCTTGCTGTGAATACCCCTTTAGTCATTCTCCAATATTTTCATGTACGTTAGTCTTAACCCCTTACTTGGATTGTAATATCTTTGAGGTCTGCTCTTATTTTATTTTTACTTTTTTGCTATTCTATTTCCAGTGTTGGTCATGTATTATTTGTCATTGTTGTAGTGATATTCATAGTAATTACTACTAGTCTGCAATTATATGTAATTAAGCTATAATTAAAATAATACAATGAACCTGGTGTGGCAGGCAGAGCTTTACGTGCATTTGCTTATGTAATGAATGGCTATTCCATACATACTTAATTGACTTAAAATTTTTAACTCAGTGTCCCCCAGCTGTGGGTCTCAGGAAAGTCACTCCTGAGATTCAGTTTCTTCACCTGCAGTACTGGAAGCTGGATGCCTTTGTGTTTTGTTTTGTTTTTCTTTTTTCCATACATAACTGGATGGATGCCTTCTTTTCAAGATTCTTTCCAGTTCCAACCCAGTGGTTCAATTCAATTTCAATGCATTTCTAGGGAATCTTTACTGTGTTTTCTGCAAAGATTTTTTGCTTAGGAAATATAAAGCAAATATGCCACAGTCCCTGCCCTCCAAAGTTTTTACCATCCATTGTAATAACAGGAAGCCATGGGTGTCTAAGGGATAGAGAATGAGGGAGCTAATTACATCACTAGGAGAAAGCGAGAGTTGCTTCTAATTAAAAGCTTCCTGAAGGAGGAGAGATTTCCGTCCAGTTGAAAGAGGCAGTTGATGGAGTGGGAGTTTGGAGGCCCCTCTTGGCAGAACTGGTGGGCAAAGCAGCTCTTCAGTGATGAACCAGAACAGGGCTGTGTTTAGAACCAACCAACCAGACACTTTGTTGTGTGCTAAATTTAGCAGGTGACCACACTGATGTTGCTACAAAATATAACAGGAGAATCACAACTGCATCACAAAGTTCTGTGGATCTCAGAGGGGTTAGCCATTTCGGTATTCGAGATGCATCCTCAGATTAAAACCACTTAGTTTGACCTCCCCACATGTGGAGGCCCATAAGCTACAGGGGAACATCTGTTCCATTGGTGCTACATCTGGACTCCTGTCACAATATAATATAATTAATTACCATTACAATCAGCTAATAGTAGTGTTCAATGTTAATATTTACATTTCTCCTCATTTCAGAGGGAACTGAAGCAGTTTGCAAATATATTCACATACCAGAAGACAAAAATACAAGAGATGGAGAATGAGAAAACAAAAGTGAGGCCAGTAGAAAAGCTAAATGCTCCAAAGTTCTAAATACTGTACCAGACATAGGCTGTGTAACTGGGGCTCAGCATCTTAGCTACCAAGCATTTTTCCCCAAAGAAAGTTTTCATTTTTATTATAATAATGTGGCATCTTAGAGATTCTAAGCTTATATTCGGAGATTTATTCTTTTTGATCCAAGAGATTTTATGCACACAAGATGATGCTAGGTGCTTTCTTTCATGTTGACTGCTCTTTATTTATGTTAAAGGTTTTTTGTTTTCTTTTTTAACTTATTTGAGAAAGAGTGAGTGTGAGTGAGAGCATAAGCAGGAGGAGGGTCGGAGAGAGAAGCAGGACCCCGCTGAGTGGGGAACCCGATGGGGTGCTCGATCCTGGGACTCCAGAGGCATGACCTGAACTGAAGAGAACCACCCAACAGACTGAGCCCCCCAGGTGCCCCTTGACTGCTGTTTAAAAATGAACACACGAGAAGCAAAAGCTTTTGTGACTTAATGAAAAGGCTTTTTTAAAAAAATATTTGATCTATTCATTTGAGAGAGAGAGAGAGAGAGCATGAGAGTGGAGAAGGTCAGAGGGAGAAGCAGACTCCTCATGGAGCTGGGAGCCCGATGTGGGACTCGATCCTGGGAGTCCAGGATCATGACCTGAGCCAAAGCAGTCGCTTAACCAACTGAGCCACCCAGGCACCCTGAAAAGGCTTTTTGACTGAGTTTCTGTGGCTGTGGGGCTAACATACCAGTGATGTTACTGAGGGGAAACATCAGGATTTCCTCCAGTGAGAAAACATAGATGTCCTTTTTTGCTTCCTTCTAGAAGCTTCTCTGACAACGCACCTCACCTACAAACACTTCCTCCCAAAGCATGCTTTCAGCAGTTTGTGCCCTCTGAGGAGGGCCATCTGCCCAGAGCCACCAGGGACTTCACGCAGTAACAGCAGAGCCCCGAGTGCAGGCCGCAAGCCCCCCATGCCTGGTGTGAGCTGGCTTTGTTTTGATTGATAGTGTGAAGCAGCACGAGCGCTACGGGCAGCTGACCCTTGCCAACTCCACGGCGGCCGACACGGGCGAGTTTAGCTGCTGGGGGCAGCTCTGCCAGGGCTACGTCTGCAGGAGGGACGAGACCAAGACAGGCTCTACCTACATCTTTTTTACAGGTAAACTGTTTGGGGTGTTGGTGGGGTTCTTGAGAGTGCCGGACTTGGCCCAGAGTTAATGGTTCCAAATATCTAATAATGACAATGACAGCTCTCCCTGGTGGCCAGGCTCTGTCGGGTTATGTCAGTTATTTCATGGAAGTCTCACAGGAGCCCTCCAGAGTAAGTTCTGAGATTATTTCTGTGGCTTTCATGGGCAAGTAGAGGTTTAGAGAGATGAAATATGTCCTTAAGGTCATACGGGTTAAGTGGAGGAACCAGGAGTTGAACCCAGTCAGATTCCAGAGTCTGTACCTGCCATGTCCAATATGGCAGCCACTAAACATGTGTGACTATTTATTATTGTTATTATTTTTTTGAGAGTGAGAGAGAGCACATGGGCACACGCTGGGGAGTGGGCTGGAAGAGCAGGGGGAGAAGGAGGGAGAGTATCTTAGGCAGGCTCCATGCCTAGCGCTCATTCTCACCACCCCGAGATGGGGACCTGAGCCGAAATCAAGAGTCTGTTGCTTAACCAGCTGAGCCACACAGGCCTCCCTGTGTGTGGCAGGTTTTATTTAGATAGAAATTATTTAAAATTAAACAATTTAAAACTCAATTTCTGAGCAACCCTTGCTGGGTTTCAAGGGCTCCTTGGCCACACGTGGCTGGTGGCTCTCCTCGTGGTCACTGCAGACAGAGAACATGGCCATCACTGCCCACAGTGCGACTGGACAGCATCGCTACAGACTCGTGGTCATTGTGCTCTCAGGACCCATTATGAGCTCCTTTCTAGAGCCTCCCTAGTCAGAAAAAGCTTAGCTACAGCCTCCCCACCCCCACCTTTGTTCTGAGTACTGTGAGCTGAAGTTTTGGGGGCAAGATTCCCAAAGGTCGTGGCCTGTGTGGTCCAGCCCCCTCCCTGTGCTAAGTGAAGTGCCTGAAAGTATGTGGGTCAGAGGAAACCTCTTCTCTGAGCAGCGTTGGCTACATTCTGCCCGCTGAAACTTGCTCTTGGGGAAAGAGGCATTGTCATATAGCCTGCCGGGCTCTCTTCAGCACGTTCGGAGGGGAGCACAGCTTCCAGGCATCTTAGAATGCCAACCCCTGGTGCTGGCGTTGGCTTTGGCATTTCCGGTGAAGCCAGAATGCTTCCTTCCTGTCTAGGCTGGGGCTTTCTTGAGGGCTGTCTACATCCTGAACCCTTCCACGTTTCAGACTCACACTGGCTTAGCCGCTGTGACCCGGATGATGCTAAACCCTGGCCATTTGTGAGTGTTTTAGCAAAATCTCACATGTTCTCCCATCCCCCCCACATAGCTCCTCTCCGGTGAGAAGACTCAGGAGCACGTGCTCTGTGATTCTGGAGTCACACGGGTGTCATTATCACCACACCCTCAGGAAATAAGGCGAAGCTACTTGACTGTCTCTTGTAGAAATTATGATGCTGACACTGAGGCTTGAAAGGGCAAGGTGACTTGTTCAGTGTTCCATGCCTGGTAGTGAGGAGAAAGAGTCCACTCCTGGTCTTCTGACCTAGGATCTCCTGTTCTTACTGCCTTGATCCATTTCTAGGAGGGGGTGATGGGTAGCTTGATAAACAGGCAGACAGACACTAGCTAGCATAACTGGTGTTGGCAGGAGAATTGCTAACAGTTGTTCACAGGTAATCCCTTGTGATCCTCATTCTGGAATGTGCTGCACAGAATTGCCCACATGCCCTTAGCTCCTGTTATTCTGGACAAGAACTGATAACTATATTTCAGATGGAAGAATGAGGATATCCTGCCATGACTGGCACTACCACATCTTCCTAAAATATTGGGTTTTGAGTTGAGATTTTGAACTGAAGACCTCCCTTGAACAGAACATCGCATAAGGGTTAAGGGCTCTCTTTGAGTTTTGAAGCTGGGTCCTCATTCCTAATTTATGGGATGCTCTCTAGTGAGTCACAGGAAGGCTGAAATATTTACTTCAACTTTAAAGAAACCTGGATCAAAAAGGGACATGACCTAATGTATTGTATCATTTTCGCTTAATGCCACGCCAAGAGGCCAATTGGATTTTCAGTACAAGGTTTAGCATTTATCTTTTCAGGCATGGTGGGTTTGTAAAACCAAGATGAGCTGTTACGGAAGCTGAGTGTCCCGCGGCTGGCTCTGATTCTTCCAGAACATATGCTTCCCCACTACCCACATAGAGAAACGTCTGGCATTCGTTATGTTTGTATGTTTCCCAGAGTTTGATTGCAAACACTGAAGCCTCTTTCTGGCTATTGTTCATTTGTGCAATTTTTGATTAAGTCACTGTCACATGTATTTGATCTTTATGGGGGGACACTATCAGAGGGCTTTTTTTCCCCCCTAACTTCTTATTCAAGTATAATACCTACAAAGAAAAGTACACAAAGTATTAGTATATAGCTCAATAAATTATCCTCAAATGAATATATGCATGTAACTTAGCAGTAGAGTTTTGTCATAGCAAAGTCTTGGGCACCAATTACATGTATAGTAAAACCACATTCATGAGCGTCTTGCTAAATCTGGAGTTTGTTGAAATTTTGATTTTAATTTATAGCCTCTTTATTTAATTCTTGGAAATCTGAATTTCTACGTATTTGGTTTTCTTTCTTTCTTTCTTTCTTTTTTGAAGATTTTATTTACTTGTTTGACAGAGATCACAAGTAGGCAGAGAGGCAAGCAGAGAGAGAGCGAGAGGAGGAGGAAGCAGGCTCCCCGCCGAGCAGAGAGCCCAATGCAGGACTAGATCCCAGGACTCTGAGATCATGACCTGAGCTGAAGGCAGAGGCTTAACTCACTGAGCCACCCAGGCACCCCTTCTTTTTTTTTTTTTTTCAAAGATTTTATTTATTTATTTCACAGAGATCACAAGTAGGCAGAGAGGCAGGCAGAGAGAGAGGAGGAAGCAGGCTCCCTGCTCATCAGAGAGCCCGATACAGGGCTCGATCCCAGGACCCTGGGATCATGACCTGAGCCGAAGGCAGAGGCTTTAACCCACTGAGCCACCCAGGTGCCCCCATGTTTAGTTTTCTTAAAGTAATGCTTGCCATCCACTTGAGTAGCTATAACCGTGTTTGCAGGGGTCATATGTAACCTAAAATTTTTAAAATGAACTTCAGCAAAGTTTTTTGTTGCTGTTGGTAGATGGGATTCACTAATTACAAATATGTTTTTTCTGTTTATTAAAGCAACTGGTGTGGTCACTTTTTCAAAGACTGTTTTATAATACAAGAAGTAAGGTTACATTTTTTGTTTGGGACTTTGGACTCTTCGCTCATTCTCTTGGCTTTGTTTATACATTCAGTTTCCTCTATAAAACCTTTAAAGCAAGGTGGCTTCTAAATCTTACAGACAGAAATTTTCCTTGAAGGCCTTTAATCAAAAGCTATCTTTACTATTCCGAATTCTTCTCTCTGCAAACAGGGATGTGGAAGCACAGAGATTAAGTTGACATATCCAAGGCCATATAGACTTAACTCTGTGTGAACATGTGGGTTTTAGATACAATATTGACCAAGGTGCCCCTTCACTAAGCCTGGAAGTCAGTTAATAATTATTAAGATGGTGGCACAAATCCCCCAGCATGATAGAAATTCTTAGAAAAGATAGAGTCTTAACTGAGCCATGACATAGTCCCTCTTGATCTCAGAGGCAGAGAAGGCCTCCATGTCAGTGAAGTTGGCACTCATGGCCAAAGAACTTTTGGCCCATGAAGACATTTAGTGTATATAGGAATTCTGTCCCCAACGTAAAATATCAGATGACTATGGCACAAAGAGGGCTAGGAAGGAGAAGCCAAGAATAATTATTTGTTTCAGGAACATGGTGGGGAAAATCATGGGGAAAAATAAATGTTTATTTTTAAAGAACATGGGAAAAATTTTAAGTTCCAAGATTTCCCTTAGCAATCACCATAATGTTCCCTCAAAGAATCATCCAGAAAACAAAGGATTTAATGTGCCACGCCAAAAACAAAACCCTAAATCATAGTCCCTTGACTATCCCAAGGAATGGATGTATATGGGCAAGCCAGTCCTTGTTTCTCTCATTACTGTAAGATCAAATGCCATCATCTAGAACTTAACATACAGGGAGAGTGAGGTCAGGGCAAATAGGAGGACATGAGAAACTGACTGAATTCCCCAGCCTAGTGTTGGACGAGCAGAGCATAGAACCTGAGACTAGTGGTTTCCTTGTCTGTCCTTACTTAATTCTCTTTCCATTGACCTTGGCAGGAATGAGGTCGTCTGGGCTGTGAGTAAGGACAGGTGAGGAGGCCAGCACCCTTGCTAGGCCGGACCTTTCAGAGACTCCGCTGTGCTGGGGAACCATTCTCAATGGGCAGTTACAAGCATAGGCTTTGGGGCTAACTTCTCCAGAGACACAGCAGATTTTTCACAAGTCTTAAAATTGCTTTTTTTTTTTTTTAAAGATTTTACTTATTTATTTGGGAGCGAGAATGAGAGAGAAAGCATGAGTGGAGAGAGGTCAGCAGGAGAAGCAGACTCCCTGCTGAGCAGGGAGCCTGATGTGGGACTTGATCCCAGGACTCCAGGATCATGACCTGAGCTGAAGACACTTGCTTAACCAACTAAGCCATCTTGGTGCCCTTAAAATTCTCTTAACATAAGGAAATCCATCTCCTTCCCTGCTTTCTCATTGGACTAATTCATGAGCCTGATTTGGGCTTGACCTAAATTTTTTTTTGGTTCCTTTAAGGAGATGGGAAGTGAAATCTTTTTTATGAGAAAAGGAAAAGCATTTAAAAATAGCTTTTTCTACGCATAAGGAGTGTCTGAATATATTGCCAGTTCCCTCTCTGTGTCCCGAGAATGTAAAAATCCTTAAGGTACTCTTACCTTTTTGCCCCCAGAATTAATAAATCTCTAATCTTTCCCTTTGCAGAGAAAGGAGAACTCTTTGTACCTTCTCCCAGTTACTTTGATGTTGTCTATCTGAACCCGGACAGGCAGGCTGTGGTTCCTTGTCGAGTGACTGTCTTGTCGGCCAAAGTCACACTCCACAGGGAGTTCCCTGCCAAGGAAATCCCAGCCAATGGAACAGACATTGTTTATGATGTGAAGAGAGGCTTTG
The DNA here is from genome assembly GCF_964662115.1 of Mustela nivalis. Classification (NCBI taxonomy): domain Eukaryota; kingdom Metazoa; phylum Chordata; class Mammalia; order Carnivora; family Mustelidae; genus Mustela; species Mustela nivalis. The sequence continues at coordinate 18,832,539 of NC_139039.1, read as the reverse complement.
TGTATCTGCAACCTCGTGCTGACCACCAGGGGGTGGTCTACTGCAAGGCGGAGGCTGGGGGCAAGTCTCAGATCTCAGTCAAGTACCAACTGCTCTATGTGGAAGGTAAGGCTGCCTCTACCACTGCCTAGAGTTTAACCTCGGCCAGTAGCCAGTATCCGGTATTGATGTTCCCAGCTATGGAAGGAAATCAGGAGGCACAGAATGCTGTTCTTAAAGTCTCCCCTACTGTACCGCCATTTCTAGAATTGCCCGTGAACTGACCCAACCCCTTCACTCCCTTCATCCACTGCTCCCTCTGGTCCTACTTCTGTGTAGGACCATCAGCCATTCTCTAGTATTTCCACCTGCTTAGAACATCCTCTCTGGTGAGAACATCCTCTTTGTTGTATCCAAAATCCGTGGTCTCCTAAGGGCACCATCGCTCCCCAACTCAAGGTCAGGTTCTTCCTGTGCTTATTCTGGCTTCCTGATCCTCCCATCCTCTGTTAGGAACCTTAGCTCCCCTGGGCATTATGGCTCCACCAGCTTTCTCTTCTCCTTTCCAGTCATTCCCTTTGTTGGCTCATTGTCCTCTTTGTCTCACTTTCTGTGACGTCAGCTGCAGTTCATTGGGCCTGGTTCCCTCACCACTTCATCTCCTCCACCTCAGGCACCCCTCCTTGGGCTGCAACTTCAGCCTGTCCTCAGCTACTGCTGCTTCAACTGGAGAATCACTCACTGAATCCGACCTGCATCTCCACGCACAGCCTCACCCCTGCTCAACTACTGCTCCATGTTCCGTGACTCCTCTGTGCCTGTCCTCACCTCCACCCTCCTCCCCAAATTCTCCAGTGCCCTCCTGCCCCCCCACCCTCCCAGCTTGGGGTCCAGGGCTTCACACTGCTATGCTCTCTGTGGTGCCCTCAACTCCTTGCCCACCTGTTCCCTCACTGCCAGGGAAATACCACCCTAGAGAACATGACTCTACCCTTTCTCCATGACAAGAGCTACTGGAAAATCCCATGGATGGGTAAATTCAGTCTTTTCCAGCAGATCTCACTTCCTACCTCTTGACACAACTGAAGTATCCTCAAATCTCTCCATTAGAAATGGAAGTATTTTTCTAATGTGATCATTTTAATGAGGAGTTTCAATTCAGTGGATTTATATATGAAATACCTTTTTCTTCACTTCCTTCAACTCTGCTGTGTTAAAAACCTGCTTTCCTAAGGGTAGCGAAGTCCATTAATGATATCTCAGTCTACTCTACATCCAACGGGCACTTTGGGTTAGTAAGACAGTCTCATTCCTGTCTCTAACACTGTTCATTTACAATCATTAACTCCACACTTGACCTGACACCCGCTCCTGCTCTGTCCACCAGCATGCAGGCAGCACTGGTGATGCCATCATCTTGGAGTGGGGGTTTGTAGTGGTGGAGGGAGACAGTCTACCTCTCCTCCGCTCCTCTCCCTGCTCTGGTGCTGGCCTTGGAGGAGAAGGAGAGAGCCTGCAGCCCAGAGACATTTGTTTCTTGGTGGTATTTACTGACCTGGCTTATTATGGAACCCAGTGCGACAGATGGTGGCTCCGAGGTCTTGCCATGGGATGATAAAGAATTTACCCCTAAGTAGCCCCTGCAGTGAATACACCTGTGTCAGACTCAGCCCCACCCTCCTTTTGGACCCTCAGCTAAAGGCCTCTGCTCTTCTCATGTACCTCTTTGCCCTGATCCACAGTGTGGTCTTGGAAAGGATATAGTCCTTGATGTCTCTGTGTCCTTCTGTTCCCCTGGCTCTGGAGCATGTAATAATGAGGAGCTCACAGCAGGGACACAGTCTGGGTCTCCCGTGCCCCTAGCAGCTCCCATGTACCATCATTCCCAGTGCTCTCCAGCTCTGGGCTGGTGGCACAGGCACAGCCAACAAGCAGATCTTCTGTAGAATAATGTGGTGTCCTCTTCCTTTAACAAGTGATACTCTTGGGGCTCCCTCTCCTGACTTCCGGGACCAAAAGCACCCCCTTGCCAGCCCCTTTAGGGGAGTGGAAGAAATGGTTCCTTTTCATGTACTATAGTCCTTCAACAGGGACTTGTCTCTGTTGAAGGACTATAGGAACTCTTCTGTGCCTGGGGGGAGTGGTCTGTGTGTTGGGGGTCGGGGGAATCCTTCTGCAATGCTGCTGCTCGAGCAGCCCTGGAGAGGCATGAGTGGCCCCAACAACAAGCAGTTCTCCGAGATGAGAATTTGGATACCTTCATGCCTCTGGTTTCAGCCCTGGGACTTACTCAGTAAGCCATGCCCCCCAGTAACGCTGCTGCTGAGTAACTTTCAGAACTTCCTTGACCAGCCTCAGCCCTCAGCTAAGGTCTTCTCTCTTTCCCCGTCACAGCTAAATACCCTGAAAGAGTGCTCCCCGTTCCCTGTGTTTCTCTCCCTCCTACACGCTCCGCATCTATCTCCCTAGTATCCCACCAAATGAGCTCTTGCTAAAGGCCTCGGGACTCCCCGGACATCAAATCCAGTAGATAAGTTTCTGTCTTCATCCTATTAGATTCTGCCACACCGACGTGAAATGCCTCTTCTTCGGCTTCAAGTTTTCCTACCTTACCCCCACTTTCTTATTCTGCTTTGTCAGCATTTTGCCTCTCCCAGCTTGTCAATGTTGGAGGTCCATGGGACACCCTTCTTTCTCCCGCCTCGCTGTCCTGCTGGCCAGCCTCAGCCATATCCAGGCTCTGCTTCCTGTCTGCTCACTGCTAGCTCCCAAGTGCATATGTGTGGCCCAGATTTTCGAATGACAGCTTCAGGCCTGTCTGCACTTGGACGCCTCATGGGCCCTACCTTGAACTCCGGTCTTCCTCCAGGGTCTGGTTTGGTCAGCTTTCCCGGCCTCAGTGATGGTGATACCATCACCCACATGCTGGCTCAGGACTGGGAGTCAACCTGACAGCCCTGTCTCCTCCCTCTCAGGCCTTTTCACCTTTCCATCAAATCATTTTCTTTTTTTTTTTTTTTTTTAAGATTTTATTTATTTATTTGACAGAGAGAGATCACAAGTAGGCAGAGAGGCAGGCAGAGAGAGAGAGAGGGAAGCAGGCTCCCTGCTGAGCAGAGAGCCCGATATGGGACTCGATCCCAGGACCCTGAGGTCATGACCTGAGCTGGCAGCTTAACCCACTGAGCCACCCAGGCGCCCATCAAATCATTTTCACATCATCTTTTCGTGCCCTATTTCTCCCTATCCTCACTGGAAAAAAAAAAAAAATTCAAACTATTGAACTTCTCTTCCTGGGACTAATGCAACTCTTCAATGGTTTCCCCCTTTGCTTTCTTCATCTTCCATACCATAGCTGACTATAATTACAATTAAGACCACTTAGTAGGTGCCCATGTTTCTTAGACCTCTAGTCAGAATCTTGCAGGTGGACTGAAGGGCCTTGCCGGACTGGCCCCTGCCCCCCTCCCCAGCCTGCAGCTGCCTCCCTACTTCTCCCTCCGCGCCTGATAAGCGCAGCCGTCAGATTTTAGTTCTAACATTGTTCCCTCAAGCAAGGAAGCCCTTCTTGCTCTGCAGACTATTCTGAGCTTCTAGAACATGCTGGGCTTCTGCTTCACAGTTCCTAACAGAACTCACGTTTTATATAAACTTCACACTTCGTTGCTTCGTGTCTGCCCCCTCCAGACCGCGAGGAGAGGTCCCCAAGGGCTCAGAGACCACGTCTGGGTTGTCCCAGCTCCCAGTGCATTGCCTTGCTCAAGGCCGCCATCACCATTACTTGAGGGAACCAACCCCAGTGAAGAGATGTTTCTACATCGCTGTGAAGTGAAGGGACAGCCAGCCGATGTAGTACCTGCGCCCTTCCTGCAAACATCCTTTTCCTTCGACTCATTGTCCTCTTCCTGCTGAGGACGGACAGTCACACACCCGCCTGGCTCCTCCTCACCCCTTCAGCTGCCCCCCTCCCGGCCCGCCCCTTCTCTACCTTCTGCTTGCTCTTTCCCCACACACCTTCTTCTCCCTCAACTTTCTTATTCCCCTTCTTATTCCCAGAACTTCCAGCCTCCTCTCCCAGTGTAAATATAAGGGGCCGGGCCTGGGAGTGCTGGATAAGCACGCACCCCAGCCCATGAAGGGAGAGAAGAGGCCTCAGAGGACACCGGAAGTTGGCCGGGAAGCTGGAAGGCAGCAGAGACGTTACAGCTCTGTTCGAAGAGGAGAATGCGTCTCAAGGTTTGTCTGCAAGGTCCCACGGATTCCACCTCACTTTCCCTGTTCCTCACTTCCTTTCAGTTCCCAGAGGCCCTCCGTCAACAACCATCTTGGCGTCCTCAAACAAGGTGAGAAGTGGGGATGACATCAGTGTCCTCTGCACAGTCCTCGGGGAACCCGACGTTGAGGTGGAATTCCGGTGGATCTATCCAGGACAGAAGGTGAGGGCTGTCCCCCCCGCCCCAGCCAGCTCTCTCAGCTCGCTGTTTGGTCCTCTCTCCGCACCTGTAAGGGAAGAGATCAGAACTTGAGAAGTGCAGGAAGTGTGTGGAACCACAGTAGGAGCCCAGGCTTATTGGTTTTCTAAGACATTTTATTATATTTACAAGTGGTTTTTTTTTTTTTTTTTTGGAAAAAAATGGGTTCCGTCAGGCAGTTCAGCATACCCTCTTTATAGGTTATTTTTCTCCATAACCCTTGAGCATGGGATGAGACCTGAAAAGCAAAGAAGGGAGCCTCCCTCTTTCTCCACCCCCAATCCTGGGTCAGCTGGAGGCCACTTGGTTTCCAGCAGAGAGCTCTCCCCATAGAAACTATGCCCTGTGCTGAGGGCATCCACCAAGTGGGCATAAAAACATAGGCCCTGGCAAAAAGGTGCTGTGAGGCCAGAGATTATTTTAAAATAGACTTTCCATAAGAGCAACTACCGCACATTGAGCCCCTGTGCCTGTTTTGCTCACTAAAATAAACAGCTTTCTACCACCATGGAATAATCCCTTCCTTGCCAGAAGAGATTTGGCCTCCTAAGACACAGCCCATAAGCCAGAACTGTATTGGCTACTATGATTGGTAGAAAATTACTCTCCCTGGAAAAAAGTTTCCTAGGACTAGGTACATGTTTTTAAAAAGCAATGTCACACTTTGAAGACATCAGTGATTTGCAACAACATGTTTTCTTTTTATGAGCAGAAAGGGTATTTTTTTTTTTTAAACACTGGTAATATTAGAGTTAGGTTAAATTAATCTAGAACACACTACATTCTTATCACCAAAGTTGGATGAAGCATCTTAAAAGTAACCATCTCACTTTCTAGAAATAGGAAGTTATGTCATCTAGGGCATCAGGTTATCCAACCTTGGGGTACAGCTTTTCTCCTCACCGGAGTCCTTTGGAATATCGATTTCTACTTCTGCTTCCCCCAAATCTGAACAATCAGGAGCTCTGACTCATTCACAATTGCCTTTAAATTCTGTGACATAGAACTATGGAGTGTCAAGAGCAGTGGAAATTTTTATCCCTGGGTTTTTTTGTTTTGTTTTGTTTTTGCCTAATTCCAGTTCTACATTCTTGGAGTTCCAAAAGAATAAATTTTATATTAAGTAGCCACTTACTGAAGACCAGAAAGAGCGTGCCAAACAGTATTACGTTTATACAGTGTAAACGCTCCCCTGTGCTACACATACCAAATAATCTTTTATAAGTACGTATTTCGGCCTTGGAAAACAACACCCAATGGTGCTGGGTGAATGGGAACTGTTTGTAGCAGCCTGTTGCTTGTGCTTCAGCACATGGGGGTGTCGTTCAACAGGATGAAAGGCCCGTGACAATTCAAGACAGTTGGAGGCTGATCCACAGAGGACTGGGGCACACCACAAGAATCTCCCAGAGCACCCTGACCATCGAAGACTTTGAGACCATTGATGTAGGATATTATATTTGCACTGCTCACAATCTCCACGGGGAGACCACAGTTGCTACCACTGTTGAGTCTTCCTGACTTGGCAAATGAAGTACGAAGAACTGATGGAAAGTTCATTTGTGTCCATAACCCGCTTCGGGGTTCTTTTGACTAATGCTTTGCCAGAGGCTGATGTCAAGTGCCAGACCCCACCCCCTGCCCTGTGAGTCAGACCCAGACATCCAAACTAAAAGGAAGTCATCCGGTCTAATAATAGAAGTGTTAACTCCTCTGACAGAGAGCATGTATTTTGATTGCTTACCTATCTCCATGCATTTCTACTTTTTATAATAAAAAAGCATCGATATTAACTTTATATCCTCATTTCTATTAAATAATCAAGTTTCTGTAAAAACAAAATGAGCTAAGTGTTCATTTTTTAGTTTGTTTTGAAGCGCATCCAGGAGGACTTGCTGGCAGCAATGTTTGGACCATTACCCAAGATTCTATTTGATACCACAACTACAACACATGAGGACCTAAAAATGCAGTAATACATGGGTCGGCCACATCTACAATGCAAAGACAAAGGTATCAAAAAATGGTGTAAACTTGCCTTTCTAAGCTGCCGTACTCAAAAGTATGAGTTCTAAAGGAGTCATTCTCGAGTATTTTTTTTAAAAATTCAACTTTCAATATAAAATAAATTTCCAGGTCAAGGAAGACTCCACTTCATTTAGGCTTTTTTGCCATCTTTAAAAATATTTAGACTTTAGCTGTTTAGCTATTTTCTTACCTTTTCCAGAAGAAATTGTTAAAATCCGTCAAAATTTCTCCAACACACATAGCTGGGAATTCAGAGAAGCTTACCTGTAAGTCTCACTCTGAAAGGCAGATTTCAGCCCCATGACTAATTCTGTCATTGCATTGGAAGCTCCTGGGAAGCGGCTGAAGAGGAGACAGATGGCCACCTGGGTCTTGAGATGGGCTAAAACTGGGTAACACTTTGGAGGATGGAATAGGTCCAAGGTTACAATTCTTACATTGAATATTCCAGCATTATTTATTTGATCAAAGTAAAATACACTTTCCATCACTACAAACTGATCACAACTACAGTTTATACATCCATATTTTCATGACGTGCCAACATTTTGCATCCTACGTGAAAAACATTTGGTTTGGGAAAAAAAAAAATCAAAGTTCTCTGGTTCATTTCCTATCTACTCTCCAGTTGCCTCCCATTCTCTGAAGACATTTTGTATTAATTGTGTAAAAGACTGATTTCCCCAGACATCTAAATGGTATGGAGGACAGCAAGGAACAGCACAAGACGTCCCATGCCTAGGAGATGGATGGCAAACCGACTTTGGCTAATGGCATTGAAAACAACTCAGAAGGGCAAGCGGAGAGCTATGCCAGGAGGTGGCAGTGAACCTATATTTCCATTTATCAGAAGCAAACATGGAAGGTTACATACATAAGAAACAGTTGGAGGTTAAAGGCTTGAGACACAATCACTAATAAAAACAACCATGCATCATGAAGATCAGTTTGCTATGTAGTATACATGTAAATGAGAACTCATATCCACCTCTAGTATCCCAAGTCCATTCTTACCCTATAGCGGTTACTTGTAAAGCCACTGGGCTGATATCAGCGACAGAGGTTAGTAAACACTGACATGCAGGGAGAGGGAGATGAAGCCACAGGTCTTCCTTCTACTTCCCCCGAACCAAAGTACTAGAAAGGGGGGAGGTAATTATAACTTCGAGGGAGTTGCACATTGTCCATTCATTCAATGACCATTCTGCTACTTTCTCAAGGACAGAAGGGTTCTTCAAAGGAAGCATGGAAACAGCATCTCTTCTCCAAATGTTTTACTCAATATGGCATCATTGCATTAAACAGGCTGTTCCTGCTCCTCGAGAAGCACAGAATCCTACCTTAGTTCTAACTAGCTAATGACTTACTCTTCATTCTCTCTAGGGTTTCCCAAAATTTGTACTAGGAGATCCAGGCCTTGGTTTATTTGGAAAGTGGTTTTGGCACCTCGATGATGAGCTGGCTCTGGAAAAGCAGATTTCTTGTCCCAGAGAAAAGTAGGTAGGAGGTAGAAGGTTTGCTTTTGTGGCTCTGGTGAGAGGTGGGGCAGTGGAGGGGGGGGTTGGGGGAAGAGGAAGTGGGGGAGTGAGGATCATGGGAGAGCAGATAGTTTCAACCCGTGGGAATAGCTCAGATCAAGGTAAAAGTAAGGCAGCAGTAAATCAACCAGTACTGCCCTTTTGCTTTATACAGATTTTTAGAAAAATTAGGGTTCTCTATTTGCGCATAGCCTGAGAAAATAGATTGTAGTATCATGTTAGGTTCACGTGGGGATATTAAAAATCTAACTAGTTTCAGCTGACATTGCTAAGCACCGAAAGCCTGCCAACACGTTACTCCAGAAGGATACAGAGCTGGACAGACATGGACAAGTCAAAGCTCTTCCGGTCATTACCACTCCGCACCGTCAACGGCTGAGCCACGTTGGTGGTAGAGAATTTTAATTCAAGCGACTCTCATTCCTCCTCCTATGGCTTTTGCAGAAATGCATACACTGACTGTTATTAGATTAGTACATACCCAGATTTACGCAGCATTGGACTTTCAATTCAGAGCAAAGGAGGCAGCGTCAGACACAGGACACTCTGTGCACCCATTTCATTCACACATCCTCAGTCAGACCAAAACAAAAATCACAAGAAGGTGTCTATGGTGAAGAACATTATAAAGGTTATAAATCTTTATCTTAACAGGCCCCTGAGAGTTTTTTTTTCCCCTTATGCTTAGGTGAAAAAGGCAATGAACAAGACCCTCTTGTTCTTGAAGTGCTTTGTGCAACAGCGTCCGTGTAGATCCATTCTGAGATCTTTGGGGGGAGGCTCTGGGACGGGGTCCACGTCTTCCTCCAGAGTTCCAGTCTCCTAAGGAGCCTTGGGGGTGGCGACCCTCCAGTGCCCGAGTGGTCAGCACGCGTCCACTACTGTAGCGCTCGCTCCCATGGGTGTGGTTAGGGTCAGTCCCGCAGACCTGTACAAATGCTTGTGGACAGTCTCCCAGCTTCCAGAAAGCGTCATCTGGGTGAGATGCTGGGGCTGGGGAAGGAGCCGGAGTTCCTCGGTGACTGGAAGGGGACAGCGGCGGACGTGGGGGACCTCTTGGGGCTGCACAAGTCCCCGTTGTGCAACTTCCACAGCAGCTCCTCGTTCTCCATGGACAGTCTCTTGTTGACCTTGGACTCCTTCTCCAGGGACTCCTGAAGAACAGCCTGCTCGGTGGAAAGTTGCCTTGAGGACAAAAAAAAAAAAGAGCCACAAAGCACGTGGACCTGAGTTCAAAGGAACTTGAAAAAATTCTTACCACTTAAAATTTGAGCCCACGAAACAATCCCTTTGGAACAAAAGGGAGTCCTGCCCAGGGCTGACTGGGCACCGGGGGCGGGGGGGGGGCTGGTTGCTAGAGAAACGCTGGGAGTGTAAGCCTCAGTCCAAGGAAAAGTACCTTTGGAGGCAAGTTCCTTGTTGGCTGGGTGGCCCTACCACAGCTTTTCTCCATGTCTTATGACTGTCTCATGCTTGGGGCTGTTTCTTACTGGGTCTTGTGATGCTTCTTCTCTGAAAGCATCTCGGGGTCAGGAAGCCGGGGGCCAACCATGGTCCAAACCACTGGCTCCCACCATCCGATTTTCCACGTGGGAGTCAATACCTGGTGAACCACCCACTTTAGCCCTATTTCACGCTCATGACATGGGGTGGAGTGTGCTAACGAGGGCAGGAAGGGCTCAGGGAAAACGGACGTGCTTACCTGGAAATCGCCATGTGCTTGTCCATGCGAGCTTTCAGTTCCTCGTTCTCCTGCTGAAATCGCTTCAGTTTGTCAACCAAGGCTGTGTTGTTGTCCACCTGGGTGAGAACGAGAACGCTTGCATTTAGACATCGAACAGGAAAGCCCCTCCTTCCCTCAGACGCATTCCTGACACTAAGGCACTTGGAGAGATTTCATTAAGAAAGGTTTAGTCGAATTCTGAAATCCCTACACATGCTGCCAAAGAATCTGAGGCAGCCAAACAGAGCATCTAGATGTGTGTTTTTCATCTTGGAACACTGAAAAAATAAAGTTGAAATCTTAAAAAAAAAATAGATTTTTAAAATCTATTTTTTAATAGATTAATAATTTTTTAAAAATGTATTTTTAAAAAAGCTCTGCCAGGTCACTGATGGGGCCCCGGGGGTGATGGACTTGTTCGGGGTTGGTGGGGAGGTGGGGAGGAGGTTTTAGAACTGCCCCTGAGAACTGGTGCCCGGCCCTGGGCAACATGGGCCCTGGGTGTCTCCTTCAGTTGCAAGGTGGTCAAATGACAGTAGCACAGGCCTGCACTACAGCTTCCTGTGGTAAATTCTGGAGAAAAAAAAAAATCCCCGTGTTCGAAGAAAACTCATAGTAGGCCCACAGCTGACAGTTCTGTCCATTATGGTCTTAACGCGGTTTGGAGTTTCTCTGTAGTCTTCAATTCGGGTGGCCACACAAAGCGCCGATTCACCAAGCTCTGTGGAACACCAACCAGGAGAAGGAGCACTCGCTACACAAAGCCTCCCTCCTGCATTCAGGGGAAGAGACATCCGTTCTCCTGCGGGCCTGCCCAGGCTAAACTTCCAGGGAAAACAGACTGATCAGGGGAGAGGTTCCAGGATAATATCCCAGAAGACATTTCATCACTTAACATGACGAAGAGCTGATTACCTCCCCCTACTTTCTAAAGGTAAGATTTTCTTACTTGCTGAGGCGGTGACATCATAGCTCTGTCAGAATTAATGCTACTCCCTGTCTCGGCAGTGTATGACTAATCCACTCTGATTATGATTCTCGGTTGGGAGTCCTACTCTTCTTAACATTTCCTATTATCCAGAAAGTGCTCAGGACAAGCCAGTCAGGTGGGATAACCTTCCCAAAAATGAGACTGTAAGAGAAAGGGAGCCTTGGGATTTCTCGTAATTACAAAGGAATTCAAGATAACACATGAGGTGGGGAAATCTGGAATGAGAGACTGGGCAGGGATTGGCCTAATGGTATTATCTCATCCAGTGCCTCCTTTCACAGGAAACTAGCCCTTGTGTTCCCACACAGCCAACCACCGGCAGAGCTAGTTTTCATACCAAAGCTTTCGTACTGAGAAAGCCTCCTTGCTTTCTACGAGTCTCATTTTCTACACAGGCTCCAAGCTTACAAATACAAGCATACCTCATTTTATTATACGTTACTTCTTCGTGCTGTGTAGGTATTGTGGGTTTTCTGGGGGGATATTTTGTTTGTTTTAATAAATTGAAGATCTGTGGCAACCCCATGTCAAGCAAGTCTACTGGTGCTACTTTTTCAATAGCATTTGTTCTCTTCAAGGTTTTTGACACATTTTGGTCATTCTGGAAATATTTCAAACTTTTTCTATACTATTACATTCGCTATGGTGACCTGTGATTAGTGATTATGACTCACTGAAAGTTCAGATAGTTAGCACTTTTTAATTAGGGTATGTGCATTGATTTTTTTGTTTAGTTTTGTTTAGATATAATGCTATTGCAGACTTAACAGACTTCTTTCTATGTGCACTGGAAAACCAAAAATTGCATTTGACTCACTTTATTGCAACACTGGCATTGCACTGGTCTCAAACCAAACCCACAATATCGTTCACTGAGGTATGCCTGAAGATAAAGTAACCACGGGTTTACCTGTTGCAGCAACTCAATGCTAACGAATACCATGATACTTCTCGGGCACGGCAAGAAACAAAAATATTTCTGGGTCAACAAAAATTACAACGTGTTGTCAATTTTATAACAGAGGCTGTTCTTCATGTATATGGTATTTTGAAAAGTTTGGATGCACGAATGGTACATGGGGCAACAAATTATTAGCAGGGCGATCTACAGGACCAGTGACTGTGAGATTCGCTGAGTTATCAGGCTTGATGGAACAGGATGACCTTTGGCAGAAACTGGTATCTATGTCAGATTAGGCTCATTAATCAACCACAAGAATTCCTCTTTCCTTCAAAAGAAATATCAAAACTGCCTGGCATGTCAAAGTGCCCATATATCCAGGTGGGGGTTGAACCCCTTACATCCCTCAACCGTGAGGTAATGGTGTCTCTAGAAAACTGAACCAAACCAAACACTGAAAACTCAGACAAACCAGGAAGCAAACAAAGAGTGGCCTCCAGGCTCCCTGATGTCCAGCGCTGGTTTGGGATTGAGCGAGGCACTCGGTCGCTCAACCATGAATCACTCATAACTGGGGGACAAGGGACAGGCACAGTGAGGTGGCTGGCACAGTCAAGGGCAAAGTATGGCAAGAGCTGAAATCACTTAAGCTTCCTTGCCAAACCCCGCCCACTTGGTGAGACTCCCGTCTCCCAGCAGCTGTGGGCCAGGGCTGGGCACACACCACTCAAACACGGACTTCTCCATAAACCTGTCACTGGCTGAATCGGTGCTCTGCCCTCAAGGCTACAAACTCCGCTTCATTCTTATTTTTCATAATGTTTGCATCTGTCCAGCCAGATTAATTTTATGAGAGCACGACTCCTCTATTACATTCTAATTCACGAGAAAGAGGAGGAATTTAGATAGCAAACTGCATTGCCCTCATGTGATTCATTTACATTTTTAACTGTCTGTGAATAAGACAACAGTCCAGAGTTGGTGATAGAGGAAAGTACTGTTTTTTACATGTTTTTAAGATTCTTCATAGATGCATTAAGATTCAGAGACCAATAAAATGGAAGCCTAATTTGTTTGTTGTGGTTTTTCCAAGGACCCAAATGCTGCTTTCTATATTCCTTGGGAAACAAAAAAAAAAGTTCCAGAAGGCAGCAATAAATAAGCCTGGAGCAAACCCACAGAAGCAAATGTAGCCTCTGTTACCTTCTGCACCTTTCCAAGTACCTTGAAGTGGCAGTTAAAATGACTCCGCAGTTCTAGCTCAGAGCCCAGTTCCTATGCCACAGACTGCATTTCTGCCGGGTAAACCCCGGAAAGAAACATACCAGTTTCTCCATTTTCATTAACTTGATGTCTTGCTGATGGAGCTTCTCGTTCTTGATCTCCAGCACGGCCTTCAGGCTCTCTAACTCCTGCTCCAGGTACATGAGCTGAGGGTTCTTCTGGAACAGACACAGCAGAACCCAGCTTTGGTTATTTAACCGCACGTTCTTAAATTCTTAATAGAGTCTCTGATTAGATTTAGATATTGGGGGAGAGACTTCTAACCTTCTCACAGCAGCTAGAGGAAGAGGCGGACAAAGGGTTAAGAGAACAGTAATCTCACAGTCTTCGGTTAGAAGAATGAAATCATTTCATCCTTGCAAACAAACACTTCTTTCATTTGTCAGGAACTTAACATGGGAAAATATTGGTCACACCAAATATTTTACTGGAAGAGGGAAAAAAAAAAAAAAGCATTGCTTACAACGCAAAACTACTCTGGCGAGAGTTGAGGCCATTACAGTCCTTTACTGCTGTTTGGCGGGGAGAAAAGGGAACAACTGTTCTCTGTCAACAAAGCTGGTAACTGATCAGGAGTGAAAGGGCAGTGCATTTCTAGGGCTTTCTGGAAAACAGAGTGACAATCGTGTCCTGAGTCTTTGGCCATTTTTATTATGAGGGGGCTCTATTGGCTTGGCCTGTCCTTCGCGTTTATTCTGTGACACCCTACGGCATACAGCACATGCACTACTAAAATTCTATCCAAAATAAATGCTGCATCAGGGGAGAGATCCTCTTAGAGCCCACCACCAGAGTGGAATCCTCACGCCTTGCTTTAGTTCTGGAAATCGAAGTGAATCCTCCCAAACATACAAACTGACCATGTCAGATCTACCAACTGGATGTCTAAGCTCAGACAGGTGTCAGTGGGTAAGTCACCCAAATTATACTCCTGGGCTCCAGACCAAGCCTCAGGGATGATCAGGGCATGGGTCTTCAGGACTACCTATGTAAACGCCTCACTCCATAGGACACAGAGAGTCCCACAACCCAGGGGACCGGCTCAGGGAAGGTGCCAGAGCTGGAAAGGGCTGGGTCAGGCTTAACACCCAAGTCTGCAAATCCAGAGCTCATGCCCAAATTTCATAGGCTTCAAATACTCTCATCCTTTGACACAGGATGTATTATCTTTAGGGAAAAAAAAATAACCAGTACCTCATTTTTCTTAAAAGGAGACATCATTTACTCTGTCCATTTTTACACTTGATCATAGCCAGAAGGCCAAGAAGCAATACCATGTCCATTTTTAAACTTCGAGCATTCACAGCTCCATTTCCACCGCACCTTTGCTGATGTCCCTGCTGGCCCGGGCCTTCCTCAAATGCGCTCTCCCAGGGCATCAGGTGCATTCCCACAGGGGGTCAGGCCTCAGGTAACCCTGCTTTCCTCAATCTGTTTCCGTTCGTTTTCAAAAACTGCTGCAGTTCCAGGAAGCCCTTTAAAACCCACTCCTGGAACCACTTATAAGGTTTACACCCTGCATGTAAGCCTAGATTTTTTTTTTTTAATAAATCGCTCTTTTGTCTAAAAATCTTCCAGTATAGATAGCTTTGAAGTTTCACTGAGTAGGACCTCGTCTCATCCAATTGTATTCAAAAGTCTAGAGGGTATCCAAAGACATCCATGAAAAATTTCACTAAGAGACCCACGCACACGTACTTTCCAAGCTAGCAGATTTTAAGTGGCAAAAGAACTTTGCTTCTGCAGTCTCAGGCACAAACATATGGAAGGGAAATAGTGGCACTGAAGACAGAAACAGAAAAAGTGGGGCCAGGTGAGTTAGGATACCAGTTGCAAGAGAAAGGTGAGCTTACAAGATAAATCTGTACTTTTCCCAAGTGAGGATTATCCATATGACCTATTGGGCAGACACAGATAGGAATGAAGTGTCTATACATAATACACATCGATCTCCAGGACAGAAGCCGAGCCAAAGCAGCCAGACACAAAAAGCCACACAGAACATGATTCCATTTATAGGAAATGTCCAGAGTTGGCAAATCCATGGAGAAAGAAAGTAGAATGGTGGGTCCCTAGGGACGGGGGGTTTGGGGGGATTTAGTGGGGAATGGGTACAGGTTTCTTTCTGGAGTGACAAAATGTTCTGGAAGTAGATAAGAGTGACCAATGCACAATTTGTGAACCACTGAACTGCACATTTAACAAAGGGTGAATGTTGTGCTATGTCAATTTTAACTCAATATACCAGGGAGGTTCCGGGGTTTTTTTTTTTTTTTTTTTTAAGAAAAAAAAGTGTAGTCTTCACATGAAACCCTGACCCTCACTGACAATTTTCTTGTCTTCCCATAGTTATCGGTTTAGACCACTCGCAATGTACTGGGCTTCCTCTGTATGTCAGGTCTTGGGATTTCTAAAAGCCATCAGTAAATAAAGAAGCCAGTTTAAAAATTACTCTGCAACATATGAAAAGGATTCCAAACCACTATCATGTCCCCGGCTGCCGAACACGGGCTGACCCTCACAGGCAGCTGAGCAGAAAAGAACTCAGTAGCGATGGAGAAGCACACACAACTTACTAAATTTGCTTTCTCTCTCGATATTCTTTTTTGTTCTTCTGATTTCAACTTTTCATTTAAAGCATCATTTTCACTCTTCAGATCATTGATTTGTTTCTAAAACAAACGATGAAATGTGGAGCACAAGTTAGCAAGCAGACACCAGAAACATAGCAAATGTACACAAAAACATTACCCAAACCACACAAACCTCAGGAATGAAAATATTTTTGGGGGGTGGGGGTAAGTCAGATAGACTCACCTCCAGTGATTCCTGCTTCTCGTGAAGCATATCCTCAAGTGATTTCTTTTCCACTTCATGGCTTTTCTTGATTTCTGAAAAGAAGGGATTTTTTTTGGAGGCAATGGCATCCTAGGAGATCACTGTATTCTACAGTTGTTAGAGCATGTAGATCTAAGAGTTGATTATGAAGCAGTAGGACTATGTTACTTTATATTTGTAAGATGCTTTCATAAGAATTAAGCTCTCTGTTCTCAAATTAGCCTTGTGAGGGGAGTAGGGCAGATATTTCCATTTTATGATGGAGAGTGCAGAGGCCCCCAGAGGCCAGAGGAAACCGCATCCTCCTCAGGGGAGGGCTCCTCCAACACTGGCCTTCGCCCTCGTGCTCTGGAGTTCCTGCGTGCTTTTCCATTTGCTCTTCGTGAACCAAACAGAAGTCTAAAATTAAACCCAATTCTAGCAGGAAGGAAGAACGACAGCATTTACTAATATCTACCCTTGGCCAGTCACTTTGACATGTTGTCATCTCTGACTTCTCAGGACAATTCTATTTTTCTGATGAGAAAAGGCCTTTGCCACTGGGGAGCCCACCCGTTCGTAGCCTGCGTCTACAGGCTTCTCTGCGGGGTGCACAAAGCTGAGTGTGACAACTTCCACGATCCTTTGTGTTCTTAAAGAAATGGCTCCTCTTCCTTCTACTTCAGCCTTTCCCATCATGATAAAATAATTTTAAAATATTCTTTCTTGACTCAACCGGTGCCATCTCCGTGTCACAGCGTTCTTGGTGTGCAAGAGAGTCGGTGAGCAAGTGTTGTCAGCAGTGATCCTTTACTGTGGCTAGGATGTAAACTAACACTTTTAACTTCCCAGGACTTCAAGTGGTAAAGAACAGCTACTACCAAAAAGGCCTTTACGTTCTTTAAAAGCTCTTATCTCTAAAAAGGCTGGCATTTGTGACAAACTATTATTTGCCTCCTAAGGGGAAAAGGGCATCTGCTAACAATGAACAATGCAAAAAGAAAGCAAAAACACTCCAAACTGAATACCACAGGGTATTCTCTGGAAGGGAAAGTTATGAATCATTTCCGTTTTAAAACATATCACATTGTTCCATTAGATCTGAATCTATTAAAAAAAAAAAAAAAAAGCATTCTTGCCTGAAAGGGAGGTTTCATAGGCTTTCTTTAGCAATTCGATTTTCTCTGAGTGGCTGGCTTCAATTTCCAATTTAGAGGTTTCATGGGCAGCATTTAAATTATCAAACTAGAAGGGAAAAAAAAACAATGAAAAGTCTTGAGTATTAAGCAACAGTATTAGGAGACTTGATACATAGTGTGTATTCAAGTTAAAGGGCTGTCCAGCGCATGGAAAGAACAACCCAATCTGGATCTGCCCTTCCCAGTTCTCCACTCTGTACCCCCTCAGGAACACCAACACTCAGGCTCTCCAGGGTCCTCTGATGCAAACAGCCAACTCCATCATGAGGAATGAGGATTTGTATCATGGTGATAGGACCATGTAGGATCCATGCCTATAATACTGGTCTTTATATCCTCAGTCCTTAGCGCATCTAACCCTCTGGGGGTTTCTAACCCTCTGGTCTAGTAGGTACTCAGTAAATATTACTAAATGGAGAACTGATTTTAAAAGGAAGCAAGAAAATTAAAGAGAAGCTTATGATATGGGCCCTCTCTGGTAAAGAAATGAAGCATTTCTTTGTTGTATATACTGCCAATTACTTTTACCAGTTTTTTCCTTTTGATTATGTTAAGTTGTTTCTCAATGTTTTACATTTGTACATAATATAAACATTTTTCTTTCCCTCTGTTATTTCTTCTATCACTTTTTAATTTAAAAGCTTTTCTTGGGGCCCCTGGGTGGCTCACTGGGTTAAAAGTCTGCCTTTGCCAAGGTCATGATCCCAGGGTCAGCAGGGAGCCTGCTTCTCTCTCTCTCTCTCTCTCTCAAATAAGTAAACAAAAAACTTTATAAATAAACAAAGATTTTTCTAACCCTGAGTTAAAATATTCTTCTGTTTTAATCTAGGTTTTACTATGGATTTATTTTACTATGGATTTATTATCAATAAATCCTAATTAACATAGGATATATTTTGAAATATTGTACAAAATGTGGATCTGAATCTGGTTTTTAGCCCCCACGATCTTCTATTGCCAAGTAGGTATGTGCAACTAAAATTAACTAAATAATCTTTCTCACACACACACAAAAAAAGTGTGTGAAATATGGGTTATTGAGTGTCACTTTGAAAAGGAAGAAATGCAAACCCATCATTTAGCAGTATAATATCAATGTGCTCACATAGGGATTACTTCCAAGTTGCATGAAAAAGGATTTTTTTAAACTTTTTTTTTCTTCCCTTCTTTCACTCAACATTGCTTTGAGCATAAGAAAAAAAAACCTGATAAACCCCTTTTCACTTATTTAAATAAACAGAAGTTCAAAGGAAGTTCCTCATCCCACAATTAGAATTTGAATACATGGCCATGACCAATAACATGCTCAGACTCCAAAGGCACAGACCTGCTCTTGCAACTGAGTTTTATACTTCTCTGCTTCTTCAATGTAAATATTCTGGAACTTTTCACACTCCCCGGTGTAAAATTCTTTAAGCCGATTTTCTAGCTCTGACAGATCAGTCTGGTGCTGCTGGTTTAGCTTCTGAACGAACGCTTCATAAGCTATTTGCAAGTCATTCCTCGCTTTTTCTAATTTCTCACAGGTCGATGAAGCAGTGACTGAAAAGAGATGAAAAAGGGAAAAGACATTTCATCTGCGCAATGTCCTAAATTCATCACATTCACGCAGAGCTGTGATGAGTCTGGAAGTACGGACACAGGACTCTCGGAGTACTTCGTTCTCTACCAGATTTCCAAATGTAATGGTATAAAAGTGAGCAATATATAAGAACAAGAGGAAATGGTCGCTGGCAGCAAAATAAAACCCCCCAAAACAAAAAACAAAACAAAAGACAACCCCCCCCCCCAACCATCTAGCAAGAAATAACAGAAGTACTTGAGAAAAACCCAGTTTCCAAGGGAGGATCACCCTTTTGTATGTTGACCAATCAGTGCAGGGGCGACAAGGAGAGGAGACTCTGGTTGGCCGAGGCGTCTCTAAGGCCGGCCGGCCAGCAGGGAGAAGCGAAGACACACGGAACCGGGAAGATCAGAAAGAAGAAATAAAAGGATTTTAAGCTTTGACTTAATCTGAGCCGATTGCAAAACTACAGTAATAAAAACAAAATATTAGAATATGTTGAACACGATCACCAGAGCATACCAGCTTTAGAAAAAACACATTTTAAAAGCTACAATATCAATATATCAGAAAGTCATTATTTTTAAAGGCAAAGGCATCTGAAAGGCACAATTTAAAATCCAAGCATCCTACCCGTCACCACCACTACTGAAAGCACATAACGATTAACGATACATTGCAGAACTTGCACATAAATGCACACCCACCCACACTACAATAAATCCTGGAATATCTTTACCATTTCTCAGGAAGCTTGACTTCTGACTTTTCCAGCTTTCCTTCGCTGGCATTCAATACAGGGGAAATGAGAGATACTCTGTCAGGAGTATCCCAAAGTGCCCATGCAGTCATGTAAAAGGAGTCCTGGCAAGTCAGTTGTTAATCCTTACCTCTCTTTTGTAAGGATTCTGCAGTTGTAGGAGGAGTAAGAGTTTCAGGGCAGAGAAAAGGACAGTTTAGCTTAATGATCATTCAACTTAAGTAATGTGAAATTGGCCAGTTTCTGGGATGAATTTCCAACAATGAGGTAGACTTGTTTTCTTGATACTATGCCATGTGGCAGTAGAAATATTATTAGTCACATGTCCCCTATTGGTATTCCTTCAGAGGCCTCACACCCTGCTGAGCACAGAGCCTGCTTCTCTCCCTCGGCCCCCTCCCCCTGCCCTGCTTGTGCTCCCTCTCGGTCTCAGATAAATAAATAAAATCTTGAAAAAGAAAAAGGAAAAGGAAAAGAAAAAAAAAAAAAAGCTTGCAAGTGTTTAAGTTTCCTTGGCCACTGTGAGCGAGGTGAAGAGAAGGCAGGGGGGAGGGGAAAGGAAAAATGGGTGAGGGCCAGCGCGGGGAGGGAGGATGGTCTGCTCACAGTCCGTACCACGAGCTGAAGCGCAGGCCCAGCCCCAGGCAGTGACATCAGCCGGCAGCTGTGCACGGACCTTTGCTCTGCAACAGGCCTGGTTCAGTGCGGACAACAGCTGGGCTGAAATCATGGCTCACATCAACAGCTTTACTCTGAATTAACTGGCCTGGGATCCTGAAGGGACATTTTTATTTGGCTCATGAAATACTTTTTGAAAGGACATCCATGTCAACATTGCCTCAAGGTTCTGAGTGCTCCTCTCGCCAGAAACACACTGTGGGGGGTAGGGGAGGGGTGATGGATGTGACCCCTTGGGTTTAGTCATGGACTTGCCCTTGTGCTTAGGACAGCAGAGGAGCAGTGTCTAATGCCACCTCTCTCTCTTACTTCCTGTGCTCGGCCTTGTCTCTTCCTCGCTTACTCTTCAGAGTTCCACTGGCTTTCAGGCAATTCATCAGGCACCCAATGAAAGCCAGAACAAAATAGGAGATTTTGCAGGATTTTGAGCAAGCAAGCAAGGAGCTTTCATAGTATTAGGTGATACGGGTTTCAAGGAGTTACTGCACAAATACAACATCCATAGAGTACAAAGTAATCTTTCTGTCCTGATGTTTTAGTCTGTTCTATTAGGCGATTATTAAAAGCCTGTCTGTGACGAAGGGTGCCAACAGACCACTGTCGAGAGATAGAGTAGAGGAACTGCAAAAGCTATCTATCTCCAGCAGTCCACCTTAGAATAAGAAAAAGTTTTCAGAATTAGGAAAGAAAGAAACGAACTCATTTACAAGGCTACCCCTAAAGCAGACGGTCATGGAACAGAACAGAAATTGGTGTTTTCACCCTGGGACAAACCATGCCTGTGAAGAGTTCTAAGCCAATGATAGCACAGGAACAACATAGTTTTAGCATACATAACTGAGAAGGAAAAACTATTTCAGAAAAAGTGGTGAGATGCTCAGCATTTTCCCTTTTCGCATAGTTATTTGGATGACCTCTAGAAAAGGCCCCATGTCACGGTCAATTAGAACCTCTGAAAAACAGAACTGGATTCATCTTGGGCCGCTTAGCCATTATCCCCGAGGAGCAGAAGCACAGCCATTACCTAATTAGTCCTGGTGGCCTTTTCTAAGAGGAGGAGGTTAGATCTGTATTCTCTCCATCTCATAGAGACCCATTTCACTTTGGAGATTGATAAATGTCCTGTTTATATAGAAAACCTACATGGCCCTCCAGCTGCAATATTCTTGCGAAATGTTACAGAGCTTTCTTCACTTTTGTATCTGGGTAGCATGCTTCATCATGAGACAGCCCAAAATACTTTAATCCTCGGGAGTATAAATAAATGACTTAAAAGACGAGAGCTAGAATAATTAGGTTCAATTCTCAGTCACACCATTTACCGGCCATGTGATTTGAGCCAATTACTTAAGCTTTCTAAGCCTTCATTTCCTCATTTTTAAAAAATGCAGATAATATTTAGCACCTTCCCTGCAGGATTAAATAAGATAATACAGGAGAAGCACTCGACCCAGTGCCTGAACCAAGTCAGTATGTGATAAATGCTGTTATGACTCCTATTCCTGGCCTTGAAAAAGTCCACCAGTTCAAATGCGTTTGAAGAGTCCTCCAAGACATGCTTGGGGTCCCAGGACCCAATGTGACAGTTAAAAAGCAGCGTTGCTTGTTGAGTAGTCAAACCTAAATATATATACACACACACATATGGTGAGGCACTATGGTACCCACACACCTCCAACCTTCACTTCCTACTCCTATAGCTCTTAACACTGGGTGCAACAGAATCTTCCCAACTTTTAGAGGAGTTTATCTAAGTTGGACATAGAGTCTAAAAAAAGAAAAAAAGGAGGAGGTAAGGTCACATGGAAATCATACAAATTTTCATGATGCCATATACTGTGTGTCACACATTGTGACAGAAAGGAAAGATAAAGAAAAAAATAAGAGGACTTCATTCCCCAACTGTACAGACACACTTTCTCCAGGAGCTTCTGGTAGGCATGCTGTGGGTGGCAACCCTTCTTCAAGCAGTGTTCCCCCTTCTCTGCACCAGCTATGAGGGAGATGAGATGCCTGTGTCTAACGTTTCTTTCCTGCTTTGAGTCCCTCTCTCTTTCTAGCCATCGGGGAAGTCAGACACCTGCTTTTAGTGCTGGACACTTTCACTCTTTTCTCCCAACTGGACCACTTTCTTACTTTACCATGTAAAAAAAATAAATTGAAAACGGATGAAAGACCTAAAGTTGAGATAGGAAACCATCGAAATCCTAGAGAAGAACACAGGGAGTAACCTCTTTGACCTTGGCCATAGCGACTTCTTACTAGACATGTCACTAGAGGCAAGAGAAATGAAAGCAAAAATGAATTACTGGGACTTAATCAAGATGAAAAGCTTCTGCACAGCAAAGGAAACAATTGATAAAACCAAAAGGCAGCCCACAAAATGAGAGAAAAGATTTGCAAATGACATATCTGATAAAGGGTTAGTATCCAAAATCTATAAAGAACTTCTAAAACTCAACACCCCCAAAATAAATAATCCAGTTTAGAAACGGGCAGAAGACAGGAATAGACATTTTTCCAAAGAAGACATCAAGATGGGCAACAGGCACATGAAAAGATGCTCAATGTCACTCATCATCAGAGAAATACAAATCAAAACCATGAGATACTGCCTCACACCAGTCAGACTGACTAAAATTAACAAACACCGGAAAACAACAGATGCTGGCAAAGTTGAGGAGAAAGGGGAACCCTCTTGCACTATTGGTAGGAATGCAAACCAGTGTAGCCACTCTGGAAAGCGGTATGGATGTTCCTTAAAAAGAATAGAATAGAAACCCTACAGTCCAGCAACTGCACTAGGTATTCACCCCAAGGCTACAAAGATACAGATTTGAAGGGGCATGAATGTTTATAGCAGCATTACGAACAACAGCCAAATTATGAAAGAGCCCAAATATCCATCTACTGATTAATGGATAAAAGAAGTGGTGTACAAACACACACACACACACACACACACACACACACAGGAATATTACTCAGCCATCAAAAAAATGAAATCTTCCCATCTGCAACAATGTGGATGGAACTAGAGGGTATTATGCTAAGCAAAATAAGTCAGCCAGAGAGACAAATACCATATGATTTTACTCATACGTGGAGTTTAAGAAACAAAACAGAGAATATGGGGAAGGGGAAAAAAAAAGTGAGAGGCAAACCATAAGAGACTCTTAACAACAGAGAACAAACTGAGGGATGATGGAGGAATGGGGGTGAGGAAGGGCTAGATGGGTGATGGGGACTAAGGAGGGCACTTGTGATGAGCTCTGGGTGTTGTATGTAAGTGATGAATCACTAAATTCTACTCCTGAAACTACTACTACACTATATGTTAATTAACTAGAATTTAAATAAAAATTTGAAAAGGAAAAATAAAGACACATTTCTCAGGGAAGTACACTTGCTTTAAAAAAAACTGAGCCTGGGTGGCTCAGTGGGTTGAGCCGCTGCCTTCGGCTCGGGTCATGATCTCGGGGTCCTGGGATCGAGTCCCGCATTGGGCTCTCTGCTCAGCAGGAAGCCTGCTTCCTCCTCTCTCTCTGCCTGCCTCTCTGCCTACTTGTGATCTCTGTCTGTCAAATAAATAAATAAAAAATCTTAAAAAAAAAAACCTTTTAATTGTGAAAAATTTTAGATTTATAGAAGATAGTACACAGAGTTTCTATATACTCTCCACATAGCTGTCCCAAATGTCAGCATTTTACGTAATCATGAGACATCTGTCACAATTAAGCTTTTAACCCTGGAACAGTACTAGCAACCATACTATAGACTTCACTTGGACTTTACCAGTTTTCCACTAATGCTTTTTTAAGAAACAACTTTGAGATTAGTTTTAGAACTTCAGAGAAGCTGCAAAGAGAGAAGAGTTTCCAGATACCTCTCACCCCTTTCCCCCTAACATTAACACTGCACACTACCATGGGACATTGTTGAAACTGAGAAACCAACATTGGCACGCTATTGTGAACTCAACTCCAAACTTTATCCCTTACTTCTGTTCCAGGATCCCATCCAAGATACCACACTGCATTTAGCTGTCATGTTTCCTGAGTCTTCTCTGGTCTATGAGTGGGTCTTCCCCCATCCCCCCATCACGACAGTTTTGGAGTCAGGTATTTTTAGAATGTCCCTTAATGTTGGCCTGTCATGTTTTCTCTGCATAGTCCACTGACCCAGCAATGCCACTAGTAAGAATTTATACAGATATATTCCCACATACATAAAATGAGGGATGTTGGGGTTTTTCACTGGAGCATTTCTGTAACAGCAAAACATCAGAAACACCCTAATGTCTGCTAGGAAGGAACCGGTTAAATTAATTGTGGTGTATCAAAACAATGGAATGCTTTCCAAAAATAAGACAATTTAACAGCTATTTAAAAGGACTGATAAAGTTCTTTATGTACTGAACTTCAAGATCTGTCAAGTGGAAAAGCAAGGTGCAGAAATGCATGTATAATATGCTTCCAATTGTCTATAAAAGTAAAGGGGAAACAAGTAAGTATCTTATCTTACTTCTACTGTACCCCAGCCCCAGAAGCGTGAATGGGGACACTATCTTTTACCATAGTAGCATAACTAATTCAGAATATTCTTCTTATTCTATAGAGGGATACCTGGTCATGACCCATTCCCACAGTGAATGACTCTGGAGGTTGCTCTCTTAAACTAGGGTCTCATCTGTTTAAAATGGGAGATAGGAGATATAAGTGAATAAAGTTATCAAGATGCCATTTTAAAAAAGTAAATCACTACATGGGGAAAGACCAGGAGCCTACAACCAAAGGGTAGGGACCTAGACTATCCAATCACGGTCAATTCCAACGTTCTGCCTCTCAGTTTCCTGGTGAGCAAGGTAGGAACAATCACCACCCGCTCTGCTAACTTTAGTGTTTGGTAAGGATTTTGTAGAGCAAGGCTTCACAAACTGCCTGTGCCATGATCATTGACTCAGAAGACCTCCAGTTTTTTTCCAAAATATATTCCTTCCTTCTATGACCAAGAAATTTGGCAGTCACATGACAGAGAACAGTCTTCTTCTAAATTTCAAAATGAGCTACAGACAGCTTTCTGATGGCTCCTGGGAATTATGTGAATCAACATGAACGATTTTCAAAAGCCTCTCACTAATCCTAACTTATTAGGAATTTGCTTTACAAAATGCCTGGCCTCTCAATTCTCTCGTAACTCATACTAGTTTCCTTTTAAATTCAGGTCATGCTTTACAAGGTGCTCTCATGCCTACGATTTCATGTAACGGTGTTTGAGTTAATAAAAGAGATATTATCTTCAATCTCCTTTTACTGGCAAGGGAACTGAAGGGGCAGAATTGGGTCCAGGATGCCAATCTACTCAATGTTTTCAGTGCAGATATATAGCACAGAGCTCAGAACCTCATCTGGGTTCTGAGGGCTATTTTCTCAACTTGTGATGTGTCTTTTTTTTTTTAAGATTTTATTTATTTGAGAGAGACATCACAAGTAGGCAGAGCAGCAGGCAGAGAGAGAGGCGGAAACAGGCTCCCTGCTGAGTACAGAGCCTGATGCAGGGCTCGATCCCAGGACCCTGAGATCATAACCTGAGTCGAAGGCAGAGGCTTAACCCACTGAGCCACCCAGGCGCCCCACAACTTGCAATGTGTAAGCGAGAATTTAATCTCTACCTGCAAGGGATGTCTCAGACTATTAAGGCACGTTCTCTTGCAGAAGCTAGAAAAACCGCAAGATAAGATAAGGGAGGTTTAAAAAAAAAGATCTCACCCCCTCAATACTGATTTGTGTTGAATGGGGGTGGGGGCAGTGGGGTGGAGAGAGATGATCTGGCCCAGCCAGACAATCTAGGTACAGAGGGGCCAGCTGGGCCTCCTCAGAGCCCGTGGATCTCGCTGCCAATAAAAGTCTGAAAAGGCTCTGCTGTTTTTCAGCTTACTCACTGGCCAACGACATGCTGCAAAACAGACGCTCTCGCAATGACAACAGCAACATTCCATGGACCAGTGAAAACATTTAGGCATGAAAGTGAATCAGAGATCCAAGCCTGGCTGGGTAACAGACACAGGGTTCTACGCTTCAGGCCTGAGAAAAATCAGTTAGGACTTTAAAGAAATCACACTGACAGCAAAACAACGCATCTAAAGCTCATTTGGAAGCCGATGTACAAGAACAGACTCAATTCAGTTGGTGCTTCCCAGCATTACTGTTGACTGTCTCGCTGGGCTTGCTTGATTTGTATATACTTTAAATCAAAAAACAACATTCTGGACACCTAGGGTGGTGTCAAAGTGTACCCCACGGAGCACTGTAGGGTAATCACCTGCACGGTCATCAGAAGTGCATTGCTGGGCTCTGTTCCCAAGCCACCTGAGTCACAACTATGAATCTGGATTCTAACCTGGTCTATTTTATCACACAGGGAAGTCTGAGAACCAGCATTCTGGACATAGGACATTAGTTAAAACTGATCCTATCAAAACTGGACAAGGACAAGTTAGGACAAGTTACAGAAGAAGGAAGAAGACTCTATAGGCTTTCAAAACAGATACCCTTGGTATTACTGTGTATCTGTACAGGTGACAGAATGTGACCTTTTACTTGAAGACACAGCCAGCCAAAGGCTAAGTATGCGATGGACAGCTATGGATGGGGAAAATGATTTATGTCTGAGGTGGTATCAAAAACATCCTCAATCAGCTCAGGGAAGAGAAAGAATTCTATTTGGGTATACAGTTGGTTCTCATTATATTAGCAGTTTTTTCATTAAAGCCCACTTCAAAAACCACTTCTGGAATTCCGCAACTCCAAAGCGACTTAACCTTACAGAGTTTAAAAATTATTTTAAATACACAGGCTGTTAAGTCATAACTGTAGACAAAACTCATGAAAGAATTAACACATTCCACAAGGTGTGTGGGAGCTTCAAGTTCATAGACACCAATCAAGTGTTGATTAGACAATTTATACACTGCTTCTGGCAGAGCCAAGTCACTTTTCCCTAACTGACAATAACAAGTCCTATTTTAATCTGATAGTACTTCCTGAATTTTTGAATTGAATAGAAAGATCCTAAAACTTGTTACCAATGCAAAGGAGTACTTATATCACATGATTTTCTGAGCTTTCGAATATTTTCATCATGCTTTCCCTGTTACCACGAACAGGAATTTGGACCTACCGAGGCTACGTAGGCCGTTACCCAGGCACTTTGCCCTCTAGCTGTCTGACCTTAGGAAGGTTACTTTACTTTTAAGCCTCAGCTACTTTTCCTTTCTTTCTTCCTTCCTGCTTCTCTCTCCCTCCCTTCCCTTCCCTTCCCTTTCCTGTCATTTAATAAAATACTAACCAGTAGACTTGGAGCTGAGTATTGCTGTCAGAAAGAGCTGGCATTCAGTAGATCTTACTGTCATATCCAGCTCATAATTTTTACATACACAGAAAAACAATCAACTAGTGCTAGTGAATTAAGAGTTCAAATCCCATTTGTGGCATTAAACAGAGACTATTAGGACAAATGTATAAAAGAGATGTGCTGGGCGCCTGGGTGGCTCAGTGGGTTAAGGCCTCTGCCTTCGGCTCAGGTCGTGATCCCAGGGTCCTGGGATCGAGCCCCACATCAGGCTCTCTACTCAGCAGGGAGCCTGCTTCCTCCTCTCTCTCTGCCTGCTTCTCTGCCTGCTTGTGATCTCTGTCTGTCAAAAAAATAAATAAAAGAAAGAGAGAGAGAGAGATGTGCATTGTCCAAACAGCTCAGAGCAAATGATATTAAATTTAGAGGAATGCCTGTGAATAGAATTCCAAGTTCTGAAATCTAGTTCATTTGACCAGGTTTTTAAGTCTCAGTAGGATTAAAAACTTGAATAAAAATCGATGGAACATCTATAAAAAAGATGTACATTAGCTATTAATTCTGATGGCTAAACACATAAAATACCTTTTCAATAAAAAAATACCTTTTATTCATTAATTTAGATAAAAATGTGATCCTAGTGATTAACAAAAAGCAGTAGAACTCCCAAAGATCATAATTTATGGTTCTCTATCATACTGGTTTTGATCCAACACAACTCTTAAAAAAATCAGAATGATATACTTATTCTCCATCCCAGAGGCCAAATGCTTGCTGCAGATACAGACCATTAAATTGAACTGTTATCTATTTCAAGGGCTAACACTTTCCAAATGATCTAACGGCATTGTCAGATATAATTATAAAATATTTCCAAGGGAATTATAGTTCACCTTACTTTATTATTATTCAGTCTTAAAAACATGTATGTTATTTTTAAATGGTTTGTAGGAAAACATGTGTACACAAAACCACTGAGTATTATAATTTATAAGGATAATACCAACTTCCCCTAGTTACCATCTTCAATATAAAAGTCACTCATTCACTGAGGTAATAAATGCCAGGCACAAAGGCATCAGCAGGGAGAGCTGCAAACATGAAGGAGATACTGTCTCTGAAGGGCTCATGGTTCTGGATTGTGAGAAGAGATCTAGAAACTACCCAAAAAACAGAGTTTCTTGAAGGTCACAGTAGAAGGCACAATTAACTTGCTTGCAAGATCAGGTAAAACTCAGCTGATGATATGATATTTTCATTAGGACTCAGTGAGTCACTGTAGGTAGGGAGAAGTTTAAGAAGCAAAAATAGAAAGACAGTAAAAAAGAAGAGAGCATTTCAAGCAGAAAGGATATCACGTGTCAGAGAGGTATGAATGGACCCATGGCTGGGACGTGAGGAAAGGAAAGAAGGTGTGAAGAAAGGCAAAGGAATGTCCCGACATCACGAAGCTGGGCTGAGAGTTCCGGTCAAACCATACATGGCAGCTAGAGGATATTTGGACTTTCTGCCAAAGCCCAAATGAAGTCACTGATGTTTGTTAAAGATGTCCAGTAGAGGACAGATGTGAGATTTATTTTAAATATGGTCCCGATAGCATGTGGAGAGGACAGAAGCAGGCCTGGAGCAAGGTGACCTGTTGGGTGACCACTGGAATGTATCTGGTGTGAGCAATTATGGGGCTTAAAATTAGAACAGCAGCAGCCAGAAGGCAGAGGAGGAACAGATCCATATACTGTGATACTTAGAACACAGACTACCAAGTAGAAGATGGAGGAAAAGTTGTGTGATACCTGTTGTTAGCTTGGGTGGTGAGTGAGTGATGATGTCATTGCAGAAGATGATAAACAGACTTTGAGGAAAAAAGAGGCCTGAATGAGGAGACACTGCAGAACATTCTGGAAGCAAGGGGTTGGGGAGTCCGAAGGTCTGATTATAACCACTGGCTCTCCTGGAGGCAGCTCTGCACTGGGCAAAACTCATCTACAGCTTGGAAGGAGAGAACTAGGATAATAAATCAGTGCATCATGACCCACAGGTTGTAGCTGAAACCAGGGGAATGGAGGGGATGACAGCGAACAGTGAAACCCTCGCTATACCCCAACCCTAAAGGGGTTAGTGAAATCAAGCAACATCCACGAAGACTTTCCCAAGTCATTCAACATAACCATAACAAAGACTAAGAGGCAAGATGGAAAAGGGTTTGACACATGAAAAACAGATCAGAAGACACATAAAAGAACATGAAGGAATCTCAAAAGGATTTTTTCTGTGTGAAAAATATCAGACACAACATAATGCATGTTTCCATTTAGATGAAATTCTCGGCTACACAAGATAACCTACATGATAAAAATCAGATCAGTGTTTGCTACTTGGGGGGGTGGTGGTCACTGACCAGAAAGGAGCATGAGGAGATTTTCTGGGAGGACAGAGATCTTCAATACCTTGATAAAGGTGCAGGTTATTATGTGTTTATCAACAAGCATTCCACTCTATGTAAGTCATAACTTCACAAACAAGTCAAGATATGAAGTCATATATATTCATATAAACAAAGACACAAGAGAATATGCAAAAATAAATGTTCTGTCAAGGGTACCATAACTATGGGCTATTTTCCTCTCACTTTGCAATTTTAATTTCCACACAATGTCCTTAAATACAAAGAAACCAACACTCAAACACTTCAAATGCCCATCAGTACTTATCAACTACTTGGGAAAATGGAAAGCATATATACTTTTTCCATAGTAAGGAGAAAAGAATCTCTGAAATGAAGCAATTTACTATCTGAAGACAACAAGAAAACACAAGACACAATAAATACATGGTTGTAAAGTATTGAGGATTCCAGGGGCAGAGGAGCCTTACGGCTTTTGTTCTGAGCTCAGTTGGGTGAACTTGGCAGAAGAGGACATTTGTCAGAGCAACCAGTGAGACAACAGAAAAGTCAGTCAATGGAGCAGACAGCTGGAGGCAGATTCCAAAGGTCACTATCACAGACTCTACTTGGGTTTCAGTGCTCCTGAGTTTCTACTGTCCTTTATTACATTATTATTATTATTATTATTTTGTAATTCTTAGTTTAGGAACCTTGCCTATAGTTTCATAGAGAAGAGGAAGAAATAGTATCCAGCAGGAGAAGGACAACAAGAGCCCCCCATGATTTTGGAGAGAAATGGTGGACACTTGGATGACAGTGATGGTAGCAGCTCTTTCTCTTCTTGAGGTTCCTGTGGCGGACCAGGCGCGATGACAGCTGCTTCATACAACTCACTGTTTTATCCAAGCTCCATGACAATCCAGCCAGATACACATTAACTTCCTATCTCCCATGAGGAAATTGGACTCAAAGAAGTGAGGCAACTCCTAGCTAGAACACGTGGACCCATTCCTACACCGCAGACTCCACAATGCGAGCCCTTCTACTACGTCAGGAAGGGACCCACCACCTCTCACTGCCCTTCCGACTTGGGAGTCGGAAAACAAACAAACATAACACCCAACCCATCCTGAGGGATTTCTAATAGTATTTGGTCTAATTACAATTCCTTCTTGCAGTGTAGTCCATGCCCCCCAAAAACAGCCAATGTGGGCAATTACTACATAGCTATAAACTGCACACATGTGAATTCCCACTATTTAGTAGTAGGTAACACCTGGTGCTAGGCACTTCACAGTCAGTTACCTCATGTCATCCTCACGACCACCCCTGAGCAGGCCATTATTAGTGCCCCTGAATAGAGAATGAAACTACGACTCAAGACCTGTCACGTGACTTGCTCCTACATCACCCGGCCACGAAAGATTTGGACCCTGACAGTGGGACCACACAGTTTAAGCATTCTATACTATTGCCTCAAATTTTTTTAATGAAATCTTTCTTTTTTTTTTTTTTTTAAGATTTATTTATTTATTTGACAGAGATCACAAGTAGGCAGAGACAGGAAGAAGCAGGCTCCCCGCTGAGCAGAGAGCCCGATGTGGGGCTCGATCCCAGGACCCTGGGTCATGACCTGAGCCAAAGGCCGAGGCTTTAACCCACTGAGCCACCCAGGGGCCCCTATTGCCTCAAATTTTTAAACTGCATTTCCCACTTTGCTATGTAACCTATCTTCTTTCCTCTTGGTTCATGCTATGAACAATCCCTCTGGAAGTTTTTAGGATGTTCCTTCTCGACTGTTCCATCAGAAGAACTATGTAAAGCCTTCCCCTCTCTCCCCTCACGGGAGTGAACCATTCCCCAAATGCTCTCCATAGTTCCTTGGGCAGCCCTACCTCATGCAACAGGAGCAGCGACACAGTCCCGTCATCCCCTCCGCTGACTGACATTCGCGCTGTCGCCTCACTCATTCTCCTGACCAGAATCCTCTACTGCCGGGGTCAGCCAGCTCCCACCTGTGTGACGAACGATACACACAGGCCAACCCCGGCATCCGGACACTCGGCCAGCGGCAGGGAAACACACCAGGGCGCACTCTCCTTATCACAAACAGAAGAGAAGGGGACAATGGGTACTGACTGGCAAGCTACTTCCTGTCCGGCTCTGTGACCAACGGGAGTGCTGAGGACCTGGATCCCCATTCGGATCATTTCACCGCACTCTCCACGAACAGGGAAAAAGAGGATCCCCCATTGAAGCAGCATGAATGAGCGCAGTGTTCCACCGCTGTTCTGGAGAGGCTGAAATGTGAACCAGCAGGTAGGCTCATCCCCACCTCCGCTGGGTCGTAACCAACTCTGAAACACACACACAAAGGCCTCTTTCCTGACCCGCTCACTCCAGCTCCATTACACTATTTAAGGCACAGACAAAAGCAAATTAAGGGGGTCATCTGGGCGATAGAAAGGAGTGCAGTCTGGTGGACATGGCGGAAAGCCTGGAGCTGTGGTTTCCTTGAACTGTTTCCCTAGAACTCGCGAGTCTTTGGGGTCCCAAAGTTCCATCTGTCTTAACGTTCTTTTTTTATAAAGAGTTCTTCATTTCCAGAGCCTAAAATAAGGCCAGGTATTAAGAACCTGGAGGGTGAGCCAAGAGTTTGGGGTTGCCTCTCCTTGGCGGGTGGAGCGGGGAGAGGAATGCAGAGACAAGTCATGGCCCCACATTAACTGCTCTTTGATCTTTGTCTTCGTGGGGGTTGCGGGCAGGGGAAGAAAACCTTCAAGTCCAGCAAATTATACTGACAATGTTGAAATTCTGGTCTTGTGCAAAGAAAAATGGGCAGTTTCTTCTAGAACTGGATGGACACTGGCTGTTGCTTTTGCATTATTTATATGCACAGCCACTCACACTTGAAGAGGAGGCTGTGAGCATACACAGAAAACTGCAAAGGGCAAAGAACTCAGCCTTTTAATGAACAACTCCAGACCTGGCTGAAGCAAAAGTCAGAAGCTGATTCTCCTGGGCTGAGGTGCCCGTGGCGGACTGAAGGATCCCAAGGCAGCTGGCTCACTCCAACGCAGCACATGAGGTAGGAAAGGCAGTACTGCCTCTGTCGCCTGAACCCTGAGGACCCTTCCAGGAGAGACAAGACCCAAAACTGAACTCAGCTTGGGAACCACAGCCCTGGGTAGTGGGTGCTACAGACACTGGAGACGCATGGCTACCGGAGGAACCAGGTCCTTATTCACCATAAGCCCTGTTCAACTTGTAACAGGGGCACAGAGGATGCCTTCTCCAGGCAGGCCACCGTGGATGCACACGTCCTTCTTTCCGGTAGGCTCACTCCTCTCAAAGTGCCCCAAGCAAGTGTAATGTAGTTACTATTATCAGAAAAGGCATTTTCTCATCACTCTTTAACACAGAAAGAGGTTCAGAAAAAAAGTATGACAGGATTATTTAACAGGAGCACATACAATTCCAGAAATCACTCTGCCCTGTCTTTAGGAAGAGCAATGTTTTGGTCATCAGAAGCTCTGCTAGGCTTAGTCAGATCAGTGCCAGGAATTCTGTGAACTGGAGGTCAAGCTGCCAAGATTCAAAAGAAATGTAAGTGTTTGCACAGATAGCAGAGTGGGACAGCTAGCCACTGCCAGCTTGCACCTCCAGCCGCGATGCCGATAGGAAAACCAAATTTTCCAGGTGTCCCCTTGTGCTGTGAAACTTAGTAAAAACAAAACAAAACAAAACAAAAACTTACAAAGAAATTAAAAAAAAAAACAAGCTCTTACCTAGCTCTCCTCGAAGGTTAACAAGTTCTTGAGATAGGGTTTTGTGTTGCTTCAGTGTTTCCTCCCGCTGCGGAAAACACACATCAAGTTACTAATGTTTTCAAGAGGGTCCCTTTCAGAAAGGCACACATTCGTTATCACCAGGAAAATGAGACTCAGAACGGAGAAGCCAAGATATGAATCATTTAGACTAACAGTTTGAGTTGTTAAAAAAAAAAAACACAGATGTCCCTTAGTTGTTAAGGAAATTCATGTTTCAACAATCTTTATTTTCTCAGGTCCTCGGGAAACTCTCATTGGAGGCACTGCATGGCACTTTAACAAATATTTACTTTGAGCCAGGCTTCACTGCTGATCTGCGGAACCTCTCAGCAAATGCATACTTAAGACTTAATGCATTCTCCTCCAAGGGCAATAAAGCAGTAATCAGTAAGATAAATATTTAATGTTCTAAACGTGTGCACTTATATGCACTTTGTCCTGTATTTGCAAAAAAAAAAAAAAAAAAAAAAAGTTTTGTTGCAAGGTCAATCCTTCTAAAAGGGACATACAACTTTGTTATAAGGCTACAGCCAAAAACAATCCTTTAAAAAGACAAAATTAGATTAATTTTACTCAGGTCTGCATTAGTTTTCTAAGGATTATTAAATTTGGGATCAGCTATAATTGTAAGGCGACGTTAGAGAAACAAATCAAAGAGAATCGGGCAACTGTTTCAGTATCAAAAAAGCTATTATTTATACTGCAAAGAAAAACAATTTCCAAGTTCCCAGCAACTCAACGAGATCACACACACGCGCACGCATGCCCCCCTCCCCCCACAAATACAGCGATAGTTTCTTAAAAGGTAGATACCCCACCACCAGGGATTAACTTAGGAAAAGGCAGAATTCGAGCTCCGGCGGTATCCTGCTTACACTACTGCAGAGATCAGGAGACCCGTCTTCTGCAGGCAGGAGCTGCTTGCCACTCACAGCATCCCCCCACTAGTTCCAGACCACCTCTGCCTCGGTCCCTGATACTCTTCCAGAAACGCACTAGAAGCAAATACTAATTACCCTTGTTGCTGCACATGGAGGATAGAGGCACATTTTGCTGCTGGAGCAGCCCATTTTCCAGCTTCTGTCTCCAACTGCCCCCACCCCCCGCACTGTCCAAGAAGTGCACAGGTGGCCACACCACCCACCAGTCGGGTCTGCCTACATTCAAAGCTCTATCAGGAGGAGCGCCATTGGTCCTCGGTTAGCCTTACTTCGCGTCCTGCAGGTTACCGTATGCCTCTCTCCTGGCAGAAGCTGATTCTGCAGCTTCTGCCTTTGGCACAAGCAGCCTGCGATTACTTAAAGCCACAGCCCTTCATTTATGAAAAACGAGAGCCAGACATTAGACTGATCGATGGCCACTTACTTAAATATCAGCTGCTAGTGGAAAGAAAAACGGACCTTCTCTGCCTGGATAATGGAGTTATTTTTAGATTTGTGAGCCTTTTTAGTCCCCCTCTTTAATTGAGGCCATTAGATTATCACACTTATCAAGAGAAAAGAAAAACTTGCTCTCCGAAACCTGTATACTGAAGAAGCCTATGAACTAGGTGAAGAAAAATCCAAGTGTGCGTTTTGTGATTTACCATTTAAAATGACATTATCATGAAACGGATGGTGCTTGCCGCGAAATTTAATCTCAATGCTTAGAACATGGTCCACTGGTGTTAAAGGGCAAGTGTGAAATGCTGACTGGGGACTTGGAGAGCAGACATCATCCAAAGCTTTTTTTGCTTTCTGGTGGTCTCTCAGTAAAAGAGCTGAGAACTTAAGGAACAACGTGCTAACACGGTCATATGGACAGTTAACAGTGACTGCGATTTCAGGACATGTCTTCATTGAGTATGTTTTGCCGTTAATGGATTCTAAATCCTTGATTTTTTTTTTAAAGATTTTATTTATTTATTTACTAGAAATCACAAGTAGGCAGAGAGGCAGGCAGAGAGAGGGCAGGAGGCAGGCTCCCCGCCAAGCAGAGAGCCCGATGCGGGGCTTGATCCCAGGACTCTGGGATCATGACCTGAGCCGAAGGCAGAGGCTTCAACCCAGTGAGCCACCCAGGCACCCCCTAAATGCTTGATTTTAAAGTGTCGTATTAAGCTTTTCTGAAATCACAAATCAGTGAGTCCAGGTTTTAAAAAAATGAACAAGTCATGAGTTTTCTGATATAGAAATTAAGCCTTGAGGAAAATCAACCTGGATAAAACTGGGGGGAAAGCACATAAAAATACATATATCACATGCTTCTCCTTTATGCCATGAATTTAAGCCTTAATTTTGTTTGCTTAGCAATTTAGTTCAAGTAAGTAATAGCAAGCTTTGTCACTCCATGTCAAAAAACCCTAAAGCTTAATAGCCACAAGCAATCCTGCAAAACATTCAGGACTTACTTAAAATTCACTTTCTAAGAATAGTTAAATTGCTAGTAGAAGGCAAAACTGGCAAGAAATTAAATTACTTTTCAAACTTTCCTAAATGTGCTAAGTGAGGACTGAAAAACTAAGCTGATGTACAGTTCCCAGAAGTAATGTTGTGGAAATGCTTACATCCTAGCAGAGATATGCCACCTGATCTCTTGGTTTCTTAAAGAGATTTCGGGGACAGGGAATTTCAGTCCATGTGAACACCTCCCCCAACTCCCACACTCTACCTTCCTTACTCAATGCCCAGAAGCCACTGATGTCTTCCAAGCTCTGTCAATCCGAGTACACAGAGACAGGAAGGCTGTGAGGTCACCAGCCAGTCTCTTGTCTAAATGAGTTGTTCCAAAGTTAGTCAGTTCTAATGAGTCTTGAATCTACCACACTTTCTCTATTAGTGCCACCTCCACCGCAGTCCTGATCTCCACCAATTCATTCCTGCACTAGTGAGAGCAAGCCTCCACACGACCTCGCAGAGGGCTGCTAGGTTCATGTCCCATATTCTTTGTACACACAAATGCCCTCACTCGAAGAGTATTCCATGGGATACGTGAAAAAGAAACTTTACCCTAGTTCTAAGAACCACGATCTTCCAATCCTGGTTTAGACTCTAATTCCTTCCTTGTTCTGTTCAAGTCACACTTGCCATGTGTCCCACTTTCACAATTTGGAAAGCGTGGTCTTCACCTGACCCATTATAGAAACCTCAGAGTCCATCACTGTTACCATCTCCTTCCCCTCAAAGCCTACATTAGACATTTATCTTTCCAAATTGGTTGGCAAGTTATTGCTACGAACCAATTAATCAAGGACCGTTCCAGATGTTGGGTGAAACATGAAAGAAATTTAAGACATGATTCTTGCCCTCAAGAAGCTAGGAACCGGGGTGCCTTGGTGGCTCAGCTGGTTATTGTCTGCCTTTGGCTGAGGTTATGATCCCCAGATCCTGGGACTGAGCCCCGTATCAGGCCCCCTGCTCAGTGGGGAGTCTGCCTCTCCCTCTCCTCTGCCCCTCTCCCCCACTCATTCTCTCTCAATTAAATAAATTTTTTTTTAAAGATTTTATTTATTTATTTGACAGAAAGAGATTGCAAGTAGGCAGAGAGGCAGGCAAAGAGAGAGGAGGAAGCAGGTTCCCGGGGAGCAGAGAGCCCGATGCGGGACTCGATCCCTGGGATCATGACCTGGGCCGAAGGCAGAGGCTTTAACCCACGGAGCCACCCAGGCGCCCCTCCCTGATTTTTAAAAAGAAAAGCAGCTTGGGACCTAGGTAGGTCTAAAATGCTCATGCTCAATTGTTCAGTCATTACTCAAGGCAGATGACCTCATCTGGGGGGAAGCAGTACAGGATAATGGAAAAACCAAGGGCTTTAAAAAAAATCCTATGTGAAATGCCAACTGCAGTGTCCACACCATAGTCCGTGTCAGTTTCTGCCTGACTCTCTTTGGGAACTTGCCCTTTAAGATACCTATCTTTTACTGGTAGATGATAAAAACGCATTTTGGCACTCTGATACTGATTACCCGTTTCTTTTTATTCAGCTGCTCCTAAATCAGTGTTTCTGTCCTAGATGAGAAACTCTTTATAGTCTAGGTAACAAGTTTATTTAATCCTCTTTGTATTTTGACACGCAGAATTCCACACAATATGAATAAAGAGGGAGGCAGGTATCTGGATAGAAATATGCTTTTCTACGCGTGTGTTAAATGTATGAAGTGTTCCAAGGAAAAATTGGATTCACTATAATTTAATTAGGAGTCCCCTGGATACAGGCACTTAAGCTCTGGCTGCCGTCCCATCAGGGGGCCTGAATCTGTTAGCTGTTGAGAAGCATCCACAGCACAGTGGGTTTTGCAGAAAAGAGCCCTGTCGGATGGCTCAGATGTGTGCGGTCTCTGACCTTCTCCCCACCACTCACATGATGAATCATGTCCACTCTATTTTGCTCTGAGACATTTTTACATATAGTAGACTGCTAGTGTCTTATTTGGGTACTACTTTAGGTTGGATTTCACACTGGCTGTTTGTACAGAACATTGCACAACTACGCAAGGAAAAACCGAGGTTGGGAACAAACTAAAACCAGCAACCGTGTGTCCTCCAGGAAACAAAGTGTGGTGTTAGTTTCCAGATTGATGAGGCCCTTATAGAACTTTTATAATAAACTATCATCATTAGATTTGCAACAAAAGGATAAGTCATAGTTCTAGGATTCCCTATAATCAATCCTCCTTCTTATTCACACTCTAACGCTCTAAAACCATTTAGAAAAACTTAGCAATAAGATATGTATGTATATAGATCAGTTGACATCTACCATCCATATCTAACTACGTGTACATCAATCCGTCAATCACTTCTATAATGGTATGAGAGAACCAAAGGGTTAAGAGGAAAATTGTTCTGAAGAATTACTTAACTTTTCCCCTGGTTATGTCTTTCTTTGCTGTTTTATAACAGTGTCCTGTACACATTAGGCAATCAGTAAATATTTGCTGATTGGTTTTAAAGAGCAAAGAACATTCACATAACGACTTTAGATGTTCGTCTTTACACCTGGGACTCCATCTTCCCCATTCATTTTTTCGTTCAGGTACAAATGACACGTCTGTTACGTATAAAGCCCTGCCATAGCTGCTGGGGTGGGTTCCTAAGAAGGAACTAGACACAGATCCTGTTCTCAGTGAGCTTCTGGTCTTAAAAAACAGAACGAGTGCAGATGGTTACCTGTAATATAAGGGAGAGAGTGACAGAGAAATCTAAGTGCTCCTAGAATCCAGAAGGTAGACTGAACACAGAGCTAGAAGGACCATGAAATAAAAGAGGGAGGTTGTTTTGTTTTGAAGATTTATTTATTTTAGGGAGAGAGAATGTGTATGTGTGTGTGTGCGTGCGCGTGCACGCGCGTGCAAGCAGGGGGAAGGACAGAGGGAGAGAATCCT
This sequence comes from Mustela nivalis, assembly GCF_964662115.1. NCBI lineage: Eukaryota > Metazoa > Chordata > Mammalia > Carnivora > Mustelidae > Mustela > Mustela nivalis. The sequence goes on along the minus strand of NC_139039.1, from coordinate 18,793,677 downwards.
CAAGCCGACTGTCCTGCTAAACACGGAGCCAGATGCAGGGCTGAGTCCCTGATCCCGAGATCATGACCTGTGCCAAAACCAAGAGCCAAATGCTCAACAGACTGAGCCACCCAGGTGCCGCTAAAAGAGGGAGCTTTTGAGCTGAATTTTAATAACTTGAGTGGAGTCACAATTACATGGGCATTAAAACCTTTAAAGGCAGGTGCAAGAGGAAATTCCCGTACAGTGAAAGTATCCCGGAAACTCAGAAAGAGTTTGCCCTGTTGTTGACTGACAAAATATCTGTCACCGCGTCCAATCGAGGGAGGTTTTTCCTCTAGTGTTCCATCTACTCCTTCTCCCACTGAGCATCTCACAGTGTTTGGTTTGTGTTTGCGGGCGAAGCTGTGTGGGAAAAGAGGATCTTGAAACCCCAGGAACATGCCGACTGTGGAAGGTTCATGCCACACGAGGGATTTAGGAACCAAAGGAAGAACAGATATGGGTCTTTCATCTCACATCCACTTCTGGGCCTTTCCTCACCGAGGACCACGGAAAGCAGGCCTGCCTGATCTATATAACTTGCATTTTCTACGTGGCTGTTTGTATAATGAATCCATGTGAATCCCATGTAGGTAGTCATGGGATGCTACTCTAAGAGCTGAACATGTAGGGATATTAGGGAGACGGGCAGTAGCCCAGTAATGGTATTTGAACCGAGGATGAAAAAGCACAGAAGTTCATAGGGTTTTGAGTTCCTAGTGTCTTAGACCCAGGTGCAAATCCTGGTCTTCCTCTAACTATCTGTCTGCTGATAGTCAAGTTATTTAACAGCTCTATGCCTCCATTTTCTTCCTAGTTAATTCCAACTGGTGTCTTTGGATAACACTTAATGTCTAGAACTTCCTAAATATTCAACAAACATTACATCCCTCTTACTTCCCCTCCACCTCACTAAGTACAAAGCAGGAGCAGAGAGGCAGTGAAGTAAGGCTAAAAAGGCAGCTCGTGCCAGATTATAGTCTTATATTTCAAGTTACACCCCAGAGTCATCCAGAGGAAGTAGAATGTGAGTCATGTATGTAATTTTAGTTTCCTAATAGTCACATTTCTTAAAAGTTTGTAAGATTAAATTTTAATGTGTTTTATTTAACTCAGTATATCATCAACACAGTATCATTTGAAAATTATTCACAAAGTATCTTACGCCCTTTTGTCATACTGTCTTTGAAATCCATGCGTATATTTTAACGCTTGTCTGCATATCTTAATTTAGCCTTACTGTACTTTAAGTACTTGGTGGCTTCATAAAGCTAGTAGCTGCCATGTTGGACAGGTAGGCTGTAGACAATGGAGAAACCACTGAAGGTTTTAATCAGTACAGTGGAATGCTTTGGAAAGATGAATCTGTTAGCAGTGCTTGGAATAGATCATAGTGAAGTGAGTGCAGGCCTAAAGACTAAATAAGAAGTTATCATAATCTATTGGACAGGTATCCAGAGTCCAAACAATGCTGGAATCAGTATGAACGGAAAAGGGGGAGCAACACTGTGGGAGGAGGGCTCACAGCACTTGACTCATCTCACATGGGAATTGAATGAGGGGTTTATTAGGCTAGATATAGTAAATCAAAGTAATTGGTTTATCACAAAATAGACAAACTAATTGTTTCCGACATTTGATATTATGTCATTTCCAATTTAGCTTACTTGGTTGAATAAGCCAGCTTTCCAATTCCTTCCTTACATATTAAAGAGAAACAGAAGGGCTATATACTACTGTAAATAAAAACTAGGTAAATGGGGCGCCTGGGTGGCTCAGTGGGTTAAAGTCTCTGCCTTCGGCTCAGGTCATGATCTCAGGGTCCTGGGATGGAGCCCTGCATTGGGCTCTCTGCTCAGCAGGGAGCCTGCCTCCCCGACCCCTCCCCTTTCTGCCTGCCTCTCTGCCTACTTGTGATCTCTCTCTGTCAAATAAATAAATAAAATGTTTTAAAAAAACGTTTCTGGACAAAGCTGTAAAATGTTCAAGTATTGATCTTAACTATCTATTAGCGTGGTCACTTGCAAAGGCACAGACCAAGAGCATGGCTTGACCAAGTGCCTCGCTCCCCGGCCCCAGGCTGGCAACTCTATCACCGTAGCTCTATAGGCAATGAACATAGGTTTGTTGGGTTGAGCTGAACTCCAGAATAAGCAAATGGAATGGTTTTTTTCTTGAGATGTTATGTGATACCCATCCTTTTAGACTGTGATTTAAAAATATTTTAAATATTTTAAAAGCCTGGGTAGCCCAGTGGGTTAAGCAACTGACTCTTGATTTCAGGTTAGGTCACGATCTTACGGTCACAAGATAGAGCAAGCCTTGGGTCGGGCTCCTTGCTCATCAGGGATCTGCTTGAGATTCTATCCTTCTGCTCTTTCCCCCAGCTAAAGCATGTGTGTGCTCTCTCTCTCAAATAAATAAATCTTTAGGAAAAAAAAATCTAAAGAACTCAAATATAATCCTATCCCAGGACTCCCCCCTTAGGCACCTGCAGTTTTTGTTGCTAGGCCAGTAGCATCCGTTCCCAGAAGCTTGGTCTTCTCAATGAATTCTAACTAGTCCCTGAGCTAACATCCTTTAAGAATGTCAGGGAAGAATAAGGAAGCAAAGAAAATCTGTTTTGCATTTGTCGTACCACAAACTATTTTAGGAATGGACAGAAATTCTCAAGAGTCCCCAGACTCATACTGTGAGTTACCTCGGAAGTGTTCTTTAACCCACAAATAAAAGCAATCTCTTTTTTCAAAGCATTAAACTAAAGGTAATATGGAAAGCTGTGTACAGTTAGGCAAAAAAATACAGTGCAAAAATGATAATGCCAATATAGGCTGGAGATGGATATAACGATTATCTCATGCCATGGTTGGTCTAAGGGATTCTGGAAACGAAAAGAAAGCAGTAGAAATGTTTCAATCCCAAAGTTTTAGAGAGGGACTCAGGTACCAAGTGAGGTGACAAAGCATAATTGGGTGAATTCTACCTGCTCGTACCATTCATCATCTGGAAAGTATTCCCAAGACGAGAGCATGAACACTGCCCCCCCTCCTGCTCCCCTCACCTCAATGAGAAAGACTGTTAGAAGGCAGACATCCTTACCTCAGAGAGCAGATGCTGAATCACAACTGTTAATGCTTCAAACTTGGTATTACCAAAGGAAAGAAGCTGCTTGAGCTGCAGGATAAATCCACTTTGCTTCTCACATTTTGTTTTATATTGCGCCAACTCAAGCGTTTTTTCAGAGGAGAGCACATCTGGAGAGGTCTGTGTCTGGATACACAAACTTCTGGGATTCTTTTGCCTGCCCTTTTCAACTGTAAAAGGAATAAGGAAAATAAGTGATTTTTTATAATCACTACCATCTGGGTTCAAAGACAACTAGATAAGCCACAAAAATGCATTTAAGCTATGTTTATATAAGGAAAGCATATGGATCAGAGCAGGAATTAATCAAATATCTAGATGTTTGGAATTTATAAACACAGACAATATCTTTAGCTCTGAGTTTGAAGAGATTTACATGGGGCAGAGAATTATGTATGTGAAACAAATAGATTTAGCAATCCAGAAACATGGGAATTATATGCAAAATAATATTCACATCATAGTTTCTAATTTTCTTGGTAAATTGGTACAGTAACGTGACTATGACAAGTCCTCTGACTCTATATTCCGATCACATATGCGGAGAGAAATATGTAAGTGATTGGACTTTCAATGCCCTCCCCTCCTCCTACACATTTTCTACAAACTTCTCATCCTTTCCTGCTGATGGCCTGGTCATTAAAAAGATTTATACTGCTGATGAGTCATTTCCTAATCTCTAGTAAATCATTGCATATACTGAAAATCTACATTTTCCCCCTTAAGTTCACTGTTAAAAGGACTATACTCTTGACTATCCTTTTCTGTTTTCTATGAAACACAAGCTTTATTGTTTCTCCCCTCTCCAAGTACTAATAATGGCCTATGTATTTTGTTTAAGCTCATGCTAATACTCCAAATCCAACTAAGATGCTTTGCTAAGTGATTATTCACTTTCTATGCCACGGTGTCCTGGGAATTACTCTATTTTAAATGAAAAACTGTTCAGTGTTGGAACTACTCCAAATGTCTCAGTCACTTTAAATATCAAACGGAATTGGAAGAACACAAAACATGCTGCTTAGCTTCTCAAAATAATTGGGCCAAGTAATCAAAACAAAACTAAATCTGAAATAAAGATACAAGAAACTAAAAAAAAAAAAAAAGAATGTTCCCTTGTTTCAGAGACGTTCCCTACGACATTCACGTTCTGTGATAACAACCAACCTAAGAAAGTTTTATAGATAGGAATTATTTTCTCCAATTTTTCAGGGGGAGGAAAACCAAAGTAATTTCTTGAAGGAGAATAAATAAACCTCAGTATTCATGCTCTAAGAACCAATGACAAAAAACACTCCATATATTCTTTTAGAAAAAAGGCAGGGGTGGAGGCTCTCATTTTCTATGGTACTTCCTATGGTTCAACAATTAAAATTTGCATTAATACTGGATAATTCAGGGGCACCTGGGTGGCTCAGTGGGTTAAAGCCTCTGCCTTCGGCTCCGGTCATGATCCCAGGGTTCTGGGATCGAGCCCCGCATCGGGCTCTCTGCTCAGCAGGGAGCCTGCTTCCTCCTCTCTCTCTCTGCCTACTTCTGATCTCTGTCTGTCAAATAAATAAATAAATAAATAAAATCTAAAAAAAAAAAAATACTTGATAATTCACTGTTCTAAAATGACTAAACTATCTTCTATGTTTCAAAAAGACTTCAAGGGGAAAGTATTTGTCCATTAGTCTTTCTTAGTAATCATCAATAACTGTTTAGCACTAACCGCCATTTCCAAAGCAGATGAAGAAAGCAACCAAGTTCATAGTCATAGTATTAAAGTCCTGAAAGGAGAACTTTATGATAGACTCACATATTAATGAATTAATGAAAACTATTTCACAGTTTGTCAAAGTATCTGAAATTAGTATTCCTTTATTTCATGTCATTTCCTAAAAGGTCCTTAGGAGCTTTATTTCTCACGTAACATGTAATAATTACATAGCGTCTTCCTGCTCACTGAGTATTCTCCCTTTTCCTCTCTTTCACCCACTTAGTAACTCTCCATAGGGAGAGCGAGGCTCCAGAGTGGGAAGGACCTTGCCCATGCACAGATGGCACCTATGGGGCAGATTCAAAGTCAGAACCGAGGCCTCCAACACCCAATCTCTACTGCTGCGACCCACCTTGGAAAGTGGAGATCGGGTGGAGATGTAACAGAAAACTAAAAACAATCATTTATGCAGTAATTGTAGTAAAATGTTACTTTATGCTTATCAGGCCTGTGTAGATAAACATCTGTGTTTTATATAAGTTTACACAAACTTATATAAGTATAGTTTTATATAATTTTATACAAACAGAACAGCCAAAAACAGCTTTCAACCCTTTGACCATCTAGAATTTTCTGTAACATACTGCAGATATAAATTCATTCTGTATGTCCTACCAATACTTACTGAAATATTCATTTATTTACTGCTAGATTGCTTTGAGTTTATCATTCCTTGAATCCCTTAACGATGTTTGACTCTCTAGAATTTCTATGCTAATTAAATATCAGAGTTTTAAAACTGTTAGATTACAATTTAAAAAATCTGAGATGTAAATATTTTATTCTAACATTTTTGAAGAAAGCATTCTTTAAAATTCTTGCCTACTGAGACTTCCAAATGAATTTCACTGGTCAAGTTCTAGTACATTACATCATATGGAGATAAATTTAATTTATTAAACATTGTTTTTCCACCTTCAGGTTCAAAATACAGGTACTCCTTTTGTAGCATCAGATTTTATGTTTTTCTTCAAATTATTTCTTATTCCAAAGTTAAGCAATAGCTACATATTATGTTTGGTTTCTTTATAAACTAAATTTCTTTCACCATATTACATTTTTACAATGTACTATAAAGTAGTTCCTAGTAATATTGTTTGGATAAATCACTTGATATTGCTTATCTTTTTTCCTTATTAGATGGTTAATTCCATCACTAACATTATTTTAAAGGAAACAGCTTTATTTTTCTCTTGGTGTGAGATTAGCTGTGTTTCTCAGTATACATAGATTTTAAAATAAAACATCTACATCATGTGAAGAATCTGTCCATACTGTTTTTGAAATGTTTAGGAAATACAGGTTGGATTTGCTGATTCTATATTAGGCCTCTGAAACCATCATGGTTTTCGGTAGCTTCTATTTCATTTAATCCATTTTGTAAAAGGCTCTTCCTAAGCCACAGTGGCTTCAAATTCCTAAGACCTATTCTTTTCTTTAATTAAAAAACTTTATCATCCGAAATGTAATCCCTCCCCATTTTTTTGAGGTATAACTGACATTTAATATTATATTAGTTTCAGATGTGTACATAATGATTCACTTTTTTATATACTGGGGAATGATCACCCTAATAGTCTAGTTAACATGTTAGCACACGTGGCTACCTTTTTTTTTTTTTTCTTATGAGAACTTTAAAGTTCTCCTCTCTTAACAAGTTTCAAATACACAATACAGTATTATCAACTCTAGTCCTATGCTGTACATTACATTCCCATGACCTGCTTATTTTATAACGGGAAGTTTTTGTCCCTTCTGACCCTGCTCACTCATTTCACAACCCCGTCTCACCCCTGAAAACAAACTTCATTTTTCTCAGATATGTCAGTCCGACAGTGTAAGCTGTTCCCAGTTTGCTGCTGAGGATTCGGATGACTTAACGTCCACAAGCGAGATTGGCGACTCTACCTTTCCTTTATTATATTTTGGTTGCTTTAGCTTTTCGTAACAAAGTGTCATCTGTGCTTACAGAAGTCCTATTCTCCATATTCTTCTGGAACTGTTAACTGTGTCAGGACACATATACTCTCTGGAAGTTTTCGAAAGCTCTCTAGGACCCAACGCTGTATTAGGAATGCTGCTAAGATCACTCTAGAATGAATGTTAAGTAGTTTTTGTTAAGGTACACCCCAGAAAACAACCGCTGGAGTCTAACCACACCCCAGTTGTGCAAGGCGCTTGGTGCTTAGCTGCTTTTCGTCTGTGCATTGCCTGGTTACTGTCTCACCGGCAGCTGCCGGGCTAAGGTGCGAACTCTTGCCAGGGAAGCGGGGGAGGGACGGCACCTGCGCTCCAGTAAAAGCCAGTGCCCACGTGACAGCTGCCTCTTCCCTCAGGCTTTCGTCACCGCTGGAGGACGGGCGTTTCAAGAGTTGGGGAACACCTCGAATGGGCATGAGCTCATACTGATCCAGCCACAAAGACCTCAAATGCCACCTCTAGAACGCAACACTGCTCCGCCTCAGGTAGTGGCTGAAATTGTCAAACCTGTACATCACGAGGGTTTTCCAAGCAACCCACCGAGATCTCAAGCAAACATTTAAGAAACAATTCAGGTCAAGTCTGTCTGCCTAACTTTATACACTCAAACTGATGTTTAAGAACAATAAAAGCTTAGTGATAAGCCTTCTCTGACACATGCTACCATCACCCGTTGAATTCATAGCTGGTCAGCAAGAATCTATCCTACTGAGAAGCCTACGCAGGCGTGCAACGACATTAACTGAAGGACTCCCACCACAAACTTGACGAGATCAAAACACAGCCGAAATGTCCAGATAGAAGACTGGTTAAACAAACTTATGGTACAGTCATATAGTGAAATATCACAGCTGTAACAGAAGTAGGGCACACTCGGTGGTAAATGAGAAAACCATAGTAAAGAGGACTGTAGACAGAATGCTCTGCTGTGTGATGATGAAAATATAAGAGCAAATCTTCTATTTTGCTTATAAATTCATAACAAAATTATTCCATAATACACATACAAGTACTAACAATGTCTACCTTTTCAAAAAGAGAATAGGAACCAGAGAGGTATAAGATGTTCTGATATATTCTCCTTACTTTTTAATCATGGTGTAAAAATACCACCTTTTCAAAATTAAAGAGTATTTTTTTTTTAAAGGTGGCTAAATTGGGGGCGTCCGAGTGGCTCAGTCAGTTAAGCATCACCCTCGGCTCAGGTCATGGTCCCAGGGTGCTGAGGTTGGGTTCGCTGCTTCTTCCTCTGCCTGCTGCTCCCCCTTGCTTGTGTTCAAGCTCGCTTATGCATGCACGAGCTCTCCAACAAATAAATAAAATCTTTAAAAAAAAATAAAGGTGGTCAAACTGAATTCTAAGCACCTAAATCGTTAACACTTAGTCATAAAAATAGAATTAATCCATGTTTCTTCCTTGGAGAATAGAGACAAAGATCTAAATAATACAGGTTTTGTTGTATGTGACAACTCAAAATATATTCAGACTTAAGGAGGAAACAAAACACTGACGTATTCTAAGAGTACAAGTCTTCAAAATTGAACGTAAGAGCAAATCAGCAAACAGACTGCCCTCTGCCTAGAGCTGGGAAATCAAGTTGTGGCCTCAATCTTCTGCTCTATATACTGTGCTCCCTAAGGATAAAACCGTGCCACATGGTAGCTGATGACCTAGTTTTAACATCTTTCCCCCCTCCTCACTCTTGGCCCAATTGAAGATCAGAGATGATGCAAAAACCTCCAATGACGCTCAAAGCCAAAATGCTCATAAATAGGGTGCTTCATAAATAAAACATAGTTTCCTTTAAACTCCACAGGAGCCATGATTTATAGGAAATTAAAACATGAACCGAACTTGTCCCTGTGTCCCCCTTTTGAACACGTTACTGTTTTGGTAATGCAGCTCTATTCAACTGGGTGTTATACATAAGCAATGAATCTTGGAACACTGCATCAAAAACTAATGATGTATAGTATGGTGACTAACACAATGAAAAAATAAATGAAATAAAAAATAATAAAAATACAAAAGAACATTATACCCATTAACAGGACATGTGATTTCAAAGAATCGACTTAGTCAGAAACCCTTAAAATGGCATATTTCCTTCCACATCGATTTGAACATTTGTCAACAAGATAATTACCAATATCATGTCTGATCCATCGTCCTGGGAGTTGCTCTTTGATAATTAGCTAACAGAACCACATGCAGAGTGTGGGGAGTCTAGGGGGAGAAACACCCAGATCCGGGGCAGTCAGGATAAGGGTTCAGGAGGCAGAGTTTGCATGGCCATGTGCACATCTGGGAGACCGAGAAAGAACAAAGGCCAGCAGAGGCCCTGGGGGACAGGGGGGCCCTGGATACTCCCGAGGTTAAAGCACAGTGAGGGGGCTGAGGCATAATCAGGGAGCTGACACATGGGCCACACCAGGTTTTATCATGGAGGTGGCCGAGCGGGGGTCTGAGGGCACCATAAAAGAGAGGAAAGGAGCCCAGTGAGGTCAGGAGGAAGGCCCAGGAAGAGAAGCCACGGGTCAGCAGCAGTGAGAACAGGCAGGAAATGGTGCGTGTGTTTACGAGGCAGAAGAGGGGGACTTTGTGACCAGTTGGATCAAGGGGAGCCCAGGAGAAGTCACGAGTTTCCAGCTAGGAAATAACACAAGGTGAGTAGATGAGCCCGTGGGAACGAGCATGAGGGCGGAGAGAGGGGAAGCATCTGGTGTGGGACACAGTGAGGAAGCCATTAGGACATTCTCTGACACAGCTCTTCCTGCTCCTAAAAGGGTCCATTCTAAACTCACCTACTCTGTGACACTCTCCAAATTTAATCACCTGCAGTGTCTTTTGCCTGAGAAGCAATCAGCTCTTTATCGCCTACTGTCCTGAATACTGCCCCTAACACACGAGTATGAACCCACACTTCCTACTTGCCTCAGTGGAACAGTAAACCCATGGTAACTTGTGTCATCTCACCAAGATGTTTAACTTGTCATTCATGTCATCAATTCTTACCTTAAATTTATGTAAACATTTGTAGTGTTCATTATTTGTTTACTCTAAAAGATAGTAATCACAATTTAGAAGCCACATACAATTTTTTCTAGCCTAGGCAGGTATGGCATTTCTTTACATGAAACCATTCAAGCCCAGGAAAGTGACACGAAGACTATTAAAATTACCTGAGCTAACTCTTTTTGGGGTGGAGGGTGAGACTTTAAGACACCTCAACATTTAAAATTTTGCATTACTGTATTTTGTCAGAAATATTTAGTCATTACCATATATAGTCAGAATTTGTTTGCAATGGTTTGTACTACATGTAAAAGGGTTTTACTTTACATTTTAAAAGTCGGAGCATGGGGCCCCTGGGTGTCTCAGTGGGTTTAAAGCCTCTGCCTTCGGCTCAGGTCATGATCCCAGGGTTCTGGGATCGAGCCCCACGTCGGGCTCTCTGCTCCGTGGGGAGCCTGCTTCCTCCTCTCTCTCTCTCTCTGCCTGCCTCTCTGCCTACTTGTGATTTCTCTGTCAAATAAATAAAATCTTTAAAAGTCGGAGCACCTGGGTGGCTCAGTTGGTTAAGTGTCTGCCTTTAGCTCAGCTGATGATTGCAGTGTCCTGGACTGAGCCCTGGTAAGGCTCCCTGCTCAGGGGGAAGTCTGCTTCTGCTCCCCACCCCCACGGCCATTTATGCTCTCTCTCACTTGCATGCTCCCTCAAATAAATAAAATCTTAAAAAAAATAAATTGTCAAAGTAGATTACAAAACAGAAAGTATATTCATACTAAAAACTCCCATTTCAGAATAATTTTTTCTCCAAAACAAAAAAAATAAAAACAGCAACAACAACAAAAAATCAGAACTCCAAACTTGACCGTAACCATTTTACATGTACCTGGCAGATAATAAGCAAATTTCTCATGTTCTTAAAATGGACTACAAACCACAAAGAAAACAAATTCATTACATCCAGAAATACTTTCAAGAAGATATGAACCTCCCTAGATTCACTGGTTCTCTAAATAATCTAGTAGTTCACCTTAATGGTAAGTTTATGAATTTCAGGACTAAAAGAGTATACAAATGAAACAGAGCAAAAAATCTGCAAGTAATACAATTTTCATCCTGCAGCACTAACAATTCTGAAGATACTGAATGTAAATATCTTAATTGTAATCATCTAACATCAAAATTTTATCAGGTACAGTGGAACTTCATCAAAAAATAGAGGGAAAATCAAATTAAACCGGAAACAAGTAACTCTTGTTATACTCACTATGTATGAGCAAATTGGATAGGACTTTTCTGAACACAAGGAAATGGATAAAATACATATCCACCAAGTTCCTACCAATGTGAAGGAGAAGCTGTTTCTCAAGACAGCAGTCACTGTTATGGGCTTTTCCCTTCTTATTATTAAACAAATTACCTAAAATATTAAATTCTAGCCTTCATGTGGACTTCTGTTTTGGTCTGAATGATCATTTTAACTTACCCAAGTTAATAGGTAGCTATAAAACTGCTTGACATCCCAAAGCCTACTTATATCAACCGGTTCTTTGGATTTCATACACCCCTACAAGGTGCCTTTTTTATTTAACACAGAGAAGAATATAGCACTGAAAATAACATTTTGTCACCACTTGGAACTTATTCCAAAATAAGACCAAAAATTCTACAAGGCCCTTCCCTTCGCAGTGCCTACCTCAAGCACATTTGCTAGCCTGGGATTTCTGAATGCTATCTCTTCTGTGGTTTTTACATCTTGAGCTAGCCAGCTCATGTGAGGTCACCACTGTGTCCGTGAGGCCATCCCCTGTGGGCCAGGGCTCACTCACAGCCGCAGATAGCATCCCGAACCACTGCATCTGTGTTGTTGCAAACCCATGTTGCCACATAGGAGACCCAGGAAAACAGCACAGCTGAACCCAAGCACATGCAAACAAAGGACCTAAACGTGGGGGCTGGGGCATGGGGAATGTGCCCAAATGTGCCAAAGTGGGTCAAAAATGTGTATAAAAGACCACAGAGTATATTACAGCTGAAACAAAAAATAGCCAATTAAAACAACCAGCATTAGAAACTTCTATGACACAAAGCACAGAAAAGAGAAGTTTATTCTCAAAGTACTAACCAGCAGTTAAGAAAAAGAAATTGAAAAGACCAGGCCTCCAACTCAGGTCACCAGGGAACAAAGGGACAAAGACAAGTCTCTCACCCAAAAGAAAGCTCTATTAGTCCTAGTTTTCCTAAGAGCTGGATAATTGCTATTTATAAAAATAACACTCACAGGCTAAAATAACTCGACATATCACTTAAGACAAACACAGGAAAATGATGTTCAATGTTGGAAACATTTAAAACCACATCTGATGTCTTTTTACCTAATAAATAATATGCATATACTTTTAATGAAACATTTTTAGCTCTAAAACATGCTTTAGAGCTAACACCAAGTATTAGAATCTACTGTTTTATTTATAGGGTGGTTCTTGATTAACCAAATACTCAATCAGAATATTTCAACTGTTCTGATTACATAGTTACTAAATTTTCTTGCCATAGCGCTCTAGTTGCTCCTGGTGAAAGACACTGCTATGCTTCTTATCCTGACTCCAACTCCAAACTGTAATATATGATGTACTTCCCACGTTTGGGAGAAAACAGATTCCTACATTAAAACACAATTTTGTGTAGTAAAAACTTCAGCTACGTGAAACTTGTGAGTTACAGCTAACTTTTAAAAACTTATCAAAACATGGAATGCCCAGGCGGCTCAGTCAGTTAAGCTTCTGCCTTCCGCTCAGGTCATGATCCCAGGCTCCTGGGATCGAGTCCCGCATCTGGCTGTCTGCTCAGCAGGAAGTCTGTTTCTCCCTCTGCTTCTGTAGCTCCCCCACTTGTGCTCTCTGACAAATAAATAAAATCCTTAAAAAGAACTTATCAAAACCTCACTTATTATGAGTGAAAATTGATTTAGCACATCACTGCCTTCTTAAGTAGACCACTCTGACTACAGAACAGCACTTTTTAGCATCATAGCAAAGCTGTAGCTCAAAGGCCACCACGGCTACTACAGGAGTGGAGTATGGATCTATGACGAACATTTCCTGCTGAACGCCATTCACAACATTGGTTCTCAGTAAGTGCTTATCAGTGTGGCAAAAGGCCAGCAAGATCTTCAAGCCTGCTTTCAAGGAAGACAAAAGAATGTGGATTCACAGTACAGGAACAAGGGAGTGGTAGAAGGCTAAGTTTCTCATCTGTTATTCTTGAATTTGGTCCCTTTGATGACTTTTGTAATCTACAAATGATTGAATCTTTAACTTTTTACATGCAAGTTCTAATCTGTTTTTTTATGGAAGCTTTCTTTAAAAAAAATTTTTTTTAAAGATTTTATTTATTTATTTGACAGGGAGAGACACAGCATGAGCAGGTCATGGGGGACCAAGGGGAGAGGGAGAAGCAGACTCCCCACTGAGCAGGGAGCCCAAGGCAGGACTTGATCCCAGGACCCTGAGATCACTACCTGAACTGAAGGCAAGCACTTAACCAACTGAGCCACCCAGGCACCTCTTCTGAAACTTTTTAAAATAGCTTCATTGACTTCTGCATTTCATAATGTGAGAGAGAAACACGAGAGAAATTCAAGTTTATTTAGTGCCGCCTTGGCAATACCCACCACAACTGTACGAATGAAAATACTAACCTTCTGTTAACACATTTTAAATACATAAAAGCCATATGTCAAGTTGAGACATTCTTTCTCAATATATTATCACTGAAAATTACTTCATTTAACATCAAAATCAAATGACGTCCAAAGAGACTTCAAAGTGTTTAACTGAAATAATTATAAAATAGGTAATCATTACCAAAACCCATACATGTCATGAAAGAGAAAAAAAGTATCAACCTCTGTTGCAAGATCAGACTTGTTAAAGGATATACTCCCCTTATTTATAAGCAGCTAATATCAGCTTTTGAGAATTAAGGGTTTGACCCTCTCTGGGTCAGATACTGTTGAAAAACTCTCTCCTATCTGAATGCCCAGGAGACTGGAGAAGTCACTCAGTTCCCTAGCCTCCCTTGCAGGTAGCTAACCATGTGACGGCAAGTTAGCCAATGAGATGTAAGCTTTGTGAGTTGGCACCACCCACCCACCGCCTTTTTTTTCCCCCTGCCTGGAGAAGCAATGGTGAGATCAGGAGGCAGCAGTCAGGAGGAGGGAGCCAAGAAAATAGAGATGTTGATCCCGACATTGTTGAACCACTGAACAACATTTTAGGTGAAACAAACAAGTTAGGTGAAATAAGTTTCTTCTTGGTTAAATTGTCTTAAATTGCAGCTAAAAGCAATTCTTGACAGTCTCAACAATGAATACCAAATATAATTTGATGGTTGCCTCCTAACCAAACAATTTTATTCATTTTCTGCCCCGTTCTTACTGAATAGTCAAAATGGCTCTATTTAATGTGGCTTGAGGTAAATGAAATACCTTGTTTTTTTTTTAATAATACCTCGGCCCCTCCTCTGGAGAGCTTTGGTCATGACGTCAGTATCTCAAAGCTGAGATCGAGCCTGACTCTGCTCTACACTCAATGGGGAGTCTGCTTGACATTCTCTCTCCCTCTCCCTCTGCCCCCCCCCCACTCTAAAAGCAGTTATTTCTGCTCCTCCTCAATATATATGTACTAAACCCCTCCTCTTTGCTACAATAATCACTTTTATTATTGTAGTGATTATTGGGAGAGATGCAAAGATAGAATTTTAAGCAGGCTCCACACCCAGCAGGGAAGAGCACTCTGGGATGGATCTCACCACCCTGAGATCACGACCTGAGCGGCAATCAGGAAGTGGACCCTAAACCCACTGAGCCATCCAGGCGCCCCTATAATAACTGCATTTCATCTCACTAAGTCAGTGAAAACAAATCTAAATGCAACGAACTGCTTTCACTTCAATCAAAAAATGTATTTAACGTTGAGGTTCAAAATTGCACTTTTCACTATAATTAATACAGATATCTCCAACTCCAAAGGAAAACAATTCTAATAAAACTGGTGGTCAGGAATATTTCTACTAAGAAGATTCTTTTCCTTCCATGACTCATTATAAAAAAGTTAGAACCCACATGCAGAGGCAGAACTCTGAAATAGAGTGGGCAA
Source organism: Mustela nivalis (assembly GCF_964662115.1). Lineage (NCBI taxonomy): Eukaryota > Metazoa > Chordata > Mammalia > Carnivora > Mustelidae > Mustela > Mustela nivalis. The sequence goes on along the minus strand of NC_139039.1, from coordinate 18,778,602 downwards.
AGGGACTATTGCCAGCGTTTTGGCGAGCCAATGAAACCACCTCTGGACTACGTAGAAGATTAGCACTTCCCTGACGTGGAGAGCTTGGTCCGTGCTGGACATCCAGCAACATCACTAAATGCTGAAAATTCACATTCCCTTGGCTTGGCGCTATTTACAGAGGCCATGACACCTTGGATTGGACAATACATTGTGGGAATGGGTGCCACCCAAGAACGACCTGCTGGAGCACACAGTGCCCCCTTCTATAGGGGCCAATGAAAGGGACCCCGGTCTGCTTGGGTCCCTGTGATCATCCTCCCTCTGGCTCTCACCTCTCTGATGATCTTCTATGCTCAGGCATATTAAAATTCTTTTGTTTCCTTGAGGGAGCCATCCTCTCCCTAGCTCCAGGCTTTCCCAGGCTATTTTCTCTGCCTGGAACACTTTCTGTTTCTTGGCTAACTCCGCATATCCTGAGATTCCAGCTAAACCGGCACTTCTTCTGGAAGGCCTAGATAAAGTTAGCTTCACCGGCTAGGAGCTGCCTCGGGTGTCTAGCCCAAGCTCTACCATAATCACTTGATGTTCTGTTTAACTATGGACTGTGAGAAGGAAGGAGTTATGTGTGACTTCGTCTTGGTTTTATTTTCAGCATCCAGCATTGAACCTGGCACATGGTCCATGTTTAATAGATACTCACTTGTGAAATGACTGAATGAATCCTGCAATGTGAAAGTCTGGAAAGAGGGGAAAGTGGAGGGCTGGCGGGCTCAGTCAGTAGAGCTTGTGACTTCTGATCTCACAGTCTCAAGTTCAAGCCCATGCTGGTCATAGAGCTTACTTTAAACAATTTTTTAAAAAGATTTTATTTATTTATTTGACAGAGATCACAAGTAGGCAGGCAGAGAGAGAGAGGAGGAAGCAGGCTCCCTGCTGAGCAGAGAACCCGATGTGGGACTCGATCCCAGGACCCTGAGACCATGACCTGAGCTGAAGGCAGCGGCTTAACCCACTGAGCCACCCAGGTGCCCCTAATCAATTTTTTTAAAAAGTTTTTATTTAAGTTATTCTCTACACCCAATATGGGACTTGAACTCACAAGTCTGAGGTCAAGAGTCACATGCACTAGAAATGGATTCCAAGAGCCTGAGGTTGTAGCCTTAGTTCTGCTAGGAACCAAGGGATGACCTTGGTCACTCACATAGAGCTACAAAATAAAGGAATCAGATGAGATGATTTCTGAGGTCCCTTTAACCTCAAATGCTATGAATTTTTCTGGGTATAGTTTAAAAAATCCTGGACGTAGGACACCTGAAAATTCATCTTATCTAAACTCATCCTCTCCTTATCACCCAAATTCAGTTAATACTCATGACGTGATGTTTTCCCTTTATCCTGTCCTGTAGCATCAGTCGCAGCTGAATCATGGTTCTTCATCCCTTATCCATGACTAACTGGTTCGAAGAATCTGAGACTCCATCCTTTGAAATCTCTTTGTTTTTACACTCAGCCACTACTCTGGTTCTAGAATCCAGGTCCGCACACTGCCACTTTGGCAACCCAGGCCAAGAGCACCCACTTTATTAAGAATCCAAACATGAGTCACAGCTTATAGCCCACAAGAATCCATGCAGGGACTTCAATATCCATTTTACTGAGAAAAGTCTCAGACCTTTAAGTTATGTAATATGGGATAAGCTCACAAAAGATTCTTACTGGGGTTAAGTAGAATTATGTTCTTTACATAATTTTTAAATGCTTTCCACATAGGAAAAAACTCTCATTTCATTACTACTATTCACCAGCTCTAACACAATTATAGCACAAGTCACAGCTGAGAAAATCTAGAAGCCAAGAGTTCTAAACGGAGGGGCCGGGTTTTGATCCTATTTCTGCTGCTGTGTGCCCTTGGGCAGGTTAATCCACTTCTCTGGATCTCTGACTTCCTGGTGTAGAAGAAGGTAAACTAGAGCACGGCTAAGTGCACTCAGGCTCCGTAAGTGTCACTGCAGTCAAACGAATGTTGCCAAGTGTTTCTACAGAAATTCCAAAAACAAAAGGTACCTAAAATAGCAACTATTAGTCAAAGTCTGATAATAAAAGCCTTTTATCTTTTGCTTAAGCTGCTTGGAAATTTATCTGCTCCATGAAAATACAATAAATGACCTAAAATGTTCGCCAGAAGAAGACTGGTTAAGAAGATCATGGCGCCCATGATGAGTAAAAAGCAGAGGGAGAGAAACATGTGTTGACATGAAAATCCAAGATACATTAACTTTAGAAAAGCAAGCTATAGAAGAGTGTGTGTGTGTGTGTGTGTGTGTGTGTGTGTGTGTACATATATATCCATATGCATATGTGCTTCAATTTCTGTATAACCAAAGAGTCTATAAAAATCCACATGGGGTGGGGGCGCCTGGGTGGCTCAGTGGGTTAAAGTCTCTGCCTTCGGCTCAGGTCATGATCCCAGGGTCCTGGGATGGAGCCCCGCATTGGGCTCTCTGCTCAGCAGGGAGTCTGCCTCCCTCTCTCTCTGCCTGCCTCTCTGCCTACTTGTGATCTCTGTCAAATAAATAATAAAATCTTTAAAAAAAAATCCACACAGGCTTACATATGATGAGCAAGTTACTGGAAGGCTTTGCAAGCACCCAGGACAGTGGTAGCCTCCAGAGACAGGGCAGGGGCCCGAGCAAGACACAGGTCACTTGGAATTGCAAAACCTCTGTATAGTTTGACTTTCTCTTTTTCTTGGAGCACAGATTTTTAAGTTAAAAGCTAATTTAGATCATACAGATTTTTGCAAATACAAGACACCCTTTTGTTTCTTCACCTTTAAAAAAAAAAAATGACAGAGGCATTTAGGCTGGGAGAGAGAGCCACTGTTCTGTCTCCTAACAACTCATTTACCTTCAGCTGCCAGCTCAGGCTGAGGGAGAGGTTGGCAGACTTCAGTGACAGGTCAAGGGGAGTTATGAAACATGAGGAGAAGGTGCTGGAAAAAATGAGAGCTATCCCACAGGGAAGGGAGATGCCTCTGGGAAAACTAAAAACAGTCCACTGGAAAAAAAAAAAAAATCACTAGGGACAGAGATGGAAAACAAGACACATCAGAGCTGACAAGAGTAAGAAACAAGAAAAAAAAATGTTTACGTACTCAGTCTTATTACAGTCAACACTCACCAGCCAGAATCAAATATAATAACGTACCTGTTTTTACAGTATAAAACCAACATAATTTACCATAACTGCAATTATTATCGGTAACAAAAGGAACAATGTGAGGCCATTAACTAAATCTTCTAAAAGTGAGCATGCAGGTTCACAGATGCCTGAAACACACACGACATTTATTTCTGTCTCAGGCACAGAGCATAAAAGCAGATACGAGCATAAATACCAAAGGCCATAAATACCAAAAGCATAAATTTGTGATTGCAAATATTTTCACTAGGAAGCTGGGAAAACTTGAGTTTTGTTTAGGTTTTGTGCCTCACCTATTACTGCTCCACAACTACCAAAATGTTTAATTTGGAAATAATTTAGGAAATATTTTGTAAATAGCTTAGAAATCGTTCAGCATGTTAAACTAACTATCACAATGTCAGGGAGAAAGTACATCATGAAAACTATAGAAACCCTCTCACTTCATCTCCTCCTTTAAGGATAAGAGAAATATTAATTCACACATGTCCCATTTCCACAATCATCTGAAGCAAAATGTAAATTTAACAGCTGTTGATTTTCACAGATCTTGTTCGCATCAGAAAAGAGGGAGCACCAAGGCAACAATTCTGCTCTCTATAAACAACACACACACACACACACACATGCTTATACAGAATCAAAGTATCAGATGCTCATACATTGAAATGTTAAGGGCAAGATGCCTATTTCTACGAAGAAAGCCTTGTTCTGTCAGAGCTTTCTTTCCTCAAGTGCCTATCTCCTTAGAAAATTTCTGATAAGCAGCTGCAAGTTAATCAAGTCCCCCATGCACCACTCAACAGAGATTTATGCAAGACAAACCTGTATGGAAAATGACAGTGCTTTTCCTAAACCCTGAAGGAAGTCGGAGGTTTCGAAGCAGTCCTTTGGCAGTCAGTCGGACGTGAATGGTGGATAAGGAGAATTTGGGAGACAACAACATGTCTTCAGAACAGGTGAAAAGATCTCACAGAAGAAGGAGCTTCCAGGGACTATCACATACTGTCTTTGTAAACTCAGTACTCTTCAAAGCCAAGAAAAAACAGCAGGAGAAAACATGCCTACATAGCAAATGTCATTCCATCGCACTTACACAAAAGGAAAAAAAAAAAAAAGCCCAGAGCTATCCAAGTGTTCCCGGCTTCCGCTTTCACTTCCAGATGTTGCCAAAACAATACCCTTCCTCTGACTAAAATCTCCTGTTCGCAGATCCAGCAGTAAGCAGCCTCCGAATTACATGGCACTGTACATGCTTAGGGGCTGTTATGGTTTTCATCCGAGATGGTAAAGGGGAGGAGAAAGTGGGTGGTCTCAGGAGCTTTATATAACAACCAATAATGTCACGGATTCTCTCACTACTTGAAAGATTGCTAAGGGAAATTACTTTGAGTACTAAATCCTTATTTAGGAATTAGGAGAAAATTAAGACTCCTTTTTCAGTCCTCTATATTCTGATTTTAAAAATTTTAATTATATTCACACTGATAACACAGGGCATTTTTTCAAATATTTTGTATATAAATCTATATATAAACCTGATACTTTGAATACACTTATTTTTTAATGGCTTCAAGTAATAGATGTTCCCAGATACAGTTTTTAATAAAACTTCTATTAATGAGAGATTGATAAAAGGTTAAATCTCAACGTTAATAGTCATGTTTGGCAATTTCCCTACCAGATGTAAAGTAATAGTTCCAGAGGAATAAAATTAATCAGGCCACATTTTCAAGGCGATGCTTACTGTTTAATCAGTTGTATTTATGGAAAATCAGATGGCCTCTCATAGTAATGTTTTCAGACTAGGAACAAATTTGGTGATCTGTTTTACTGGAATCTGTTAAATGTTTATCTAGGTAGAGTAGTTTATAAAAGTACATTAAAATACGATGAGAAAAACTAAAGGAAGAAGTAATGGATGTAAGAAAATTATGCCACTGATACGCTCACTTAAGCAAAAGTAATCAGGAACAACCTAAAAACCCTTTTTTCATTTAAAAAAGAAAACAATGTGCAGAAAAGGATCTCAGCTTGTTTCCAAGATTTCCTAAGAAAACAAGGCTTAGAAATAAATGTAGAAACTGGTAGCTGTAAATAACCCTAATAAATGCTATCAAAATGTGCAGGGCACAGCTACTGTTTTAGAAAGTCAACAGAGCATTTAGGCTGTTAAGATGGAAGGAGCTGGGCAGGAAAGACATTCTGAATAATTCCTTCTTCCTCTTCCTCAGCCCCGGAGCCTACCATCTTAGAAGCTGTCAATAAGAGACACAAACCCAATTATCTACCAAGGGTTAGCTGTGGGAAATGTACAACTTGTCGATACAGGATAGATCTTGAAAACACACCACACCCATGGCAACACATCACAAATAACCAAGGAATTCATGAAAAGCTACAATGAGATGTTGCCTTTCCACTTTATCAGTTTATTACTAAACAATCACCCTTTTTCCAGATTCTGCACATGAATATGCCACAATCCCCTCTCCTCCTGCCACCCCCCCCCATAAAAACCTTGGAACAACTAAAATATCAATCAACATTACAATCATAAATAGAATCAAATTAAATATTGCTGTTAAAAACAGACCTGATACACCATCCCCTTTCAGCTGTCATGCAGGGTTTTTTTGTTGTTTTTGTTTGTTTGGGGTTTTGTTTTGTTTTTGTTTTTGTTTTTGCTTGTGAAGTAATAGCAAACTCTAGGCTACACTGGTTAAAAGGTAAATCTTTTAGCCTAGATTAACCAAAAGAAGAAATCAGCAACATGCCACCAATCCACCACATTCATTAAAATTTTCAGTTTAACTACACGAAGTTATACCACATACATTAGAAGTAAACATCGCTCGAATGATCTCTTTAAACAGCAGAACGAGGAACTGTAAGAATAAAAGGCAGTGCTAGTCAGAAAGTCAGAAGTCGGAGAGTACTCCTTGCTTGCGCAGTCAGGTACAGGTACGTCCGCCTGCACACACACACAAAGGTGTACTAGATAAAAACACAGCGGCTCTGGCTGGGTTTTCACTGCTTTCCCAACACAGTCTGCCCCCTGGTGGCAAGCTAGCGCAAGCGAGCCTTTTCATGAATCGTAACCACTGGACTCTGAGAATCTGGGTGCCAGATACTCCCCTAAACACTCCCATGTATTCGCTTTTTTAAATAACCGAATGAGTGGTTAGTGGGGAGTTACAACTATTTTTATGACACATAAACTTTAGAGAGGGGTGGACACGGAAGCATGGATTTTTAAATTGGCTCAAAAAGTTTCTTTTGATTACTTATTTGGTCAGTAATCACTTGTGCACCAGCATAGTTTCTGAAGTTCCTCCAAGTACAGGAAAAACACCTAAAGAGAAGTGCCCATTTTTGTCATTATGCAAAGTCTTAAGTGAAGAGAATATCTAAAGATCACCAAGGACAGTAAAACACACACACACACACACACACACACACACAAACCAAACCAACAAACAAAAAAAAACCAACAACAAAAGAAAAACTTAAAGGAACTTTTGTTATCTAAGAACAATGTTATTAAAATTATAAAAATTAGGAATAAGAGGAGTTTTTATGAGGGGCAGCGAAGCTTGTGTTTGGATGTCAAGTGGGAAAACAAAACTATTATTTAGAATTATATGGATGGGGCACCTGGGTAATTCAGTCACTTAAGCATTTGCCTTTGGCTCGGTTCATGATCCCAGGGTCCTCAGTCATCAATAAGGAGCCCGCTTCTCCCTCAGTCCCCTCCAAGGCCCACCATGGCTCATACGCATGCGCTCTCTCTCTACTCTAATAAATTTTTTAAAAAATAAAACTGTATGTATCATAGGATTTCAACTTTAAAGAACAAATAAAAACACTGAGCAAGTATACAAAAACGTCAGTGATGATGAGAGTTGGAGTAGGCAGGGTTTTCAATTTCTTTGCCGTAGGTTTCTCTATTTTCCCATTTTTTTTAAAAAAACAAGGATCACAGAGTCCAAAAAAAACTAGACTTTTAAGTAAGTTGAATTGACAGATTAGCTTTATAATAAGAGTACAGAATTAAGTGGAGCTTCTATTAATGATGCACATAAAAAATAAAAATTGTGCAAAGTCTTTAGTAAGGTTTAATATACAAACAAAAAAAAAAGATGTGATATGGAAGATGTAAGTGTTTGGAAGGTCAACATGTTATAGCATCCTAGTACATTCAAGAGAACCACAGATTCCACTGCAGTCGGTGTCGAAGAGTATGTGTGTGTGTGTGTGTGTGTGTGTGTGTATGCATGCGTGTGCACGTGCCCATGCATGTGTGTACATGCACAGGTAGCTAATCAGAGTCAATTTAGAGCACAGTGATGTCATGATTCTAGATATGATTCAAGCAAGCACTGTGCAGGGCTGCTTAGATGCCAGGAAATGCAACCACACTAGGACGGATGTGTTTACTACTGATGATCATGAAGAATCTGCAGAGGATTAATATTCAAACTAGGGATCCAAGCATCTCTGTCCAATCTTCCCTAGAACTTGAACACCAAGTGTACCCATCTTAATGTTTATCTCCGTACTGTCCCCAACACAACATAACTGCCATTATTTTCTTCGTTGTTATGCCTTGTCATCTTTACTGTCTTAGGTTCACATCTCTGTTCCAACAGTAGAAAGTTCAAATCAGGGTCCAATTCTTCCATAATGTCCTCTTCCTTAGTAGGAAGAAGAATGCCTACATTGTGAATATTTAAAAAACCACATAAAATAATCATAAAAACTTTTACCCTCCACCTACTCATAAGATTTTAAGTTCTCCAAGACCAGTGACATGGCCTTTTATTTCTTTGGTCTCCCAAAAAAAATGAAAGATGTTATGTTTTAGCCATGTAGAAGGTTTTTAAAAGCTAAAACCCATTACTATAGAATATTCCTTAAAAAAATAAGAGTTAAATTACATATACATCATAACACCCTCTAACCAATTTTTAAACTTAATACAAGATGACTGAATTTAATAAACTTAAAAACTTCTCACTTATCTGACCCTCTATATTGTTTTTTAAAGGCTTCAGAATTATCACTGAAATGTCAGTGAACATAATTTAAACAAGTGGTTTAACTTACACAGGTGTTGTTTAAATCGTTCAGATTGTTTCCAATTCACCCCCACCCCTTCTAAACAATTCTGAAAGGCAAAAAATAAGAAAATCAGTAATTTCCCTTTAAACAGTTCTGATAAATGGAATTCCTGGGTAGAAGACTTTTGTTCTATGTCCCCACACTGCCTCCACAAAGGCTACTATAATTTATATTCCCTCAGCAGTATGTGCATGGTTCCCATTCCTCACTCATTCACCAACACCAGGTACTCCTCTTAAAAACATGCAAGTACTGGGGTGCCTGGGTGGCTCAGGGGGTTAAGCCTCTGCCTTTGGCTCAGGTCATGATCTCAGGGTCCTGGGATCGAGCCCCATGTTGGGTTCTCCGCTTGGCAGAGAGCCTGCTTCCCCCCCTCTCTCTGCCTGCCTCTCTGTCTACTTGTGATCTCTCTCTCTCTCAGTCAAATAAATTAAATCTTCAAAAAAAAAAAAGCATGCAAGCACTCATAGTTCATTATGTTAATTAGCCATTTGTAAACTTTTTCTCATTTCCTAGTGCTTCATATTTTTTCTTTCATGGTCTGTCCACTTACATTTCTACCGCGGGGTCATCATTACTGACTGGTTTGAAAGAGTCCTATCTGGAAAGAATGTGTTTGCTATTAATATTGCTTATAATTTTTTGAGACATAACGGACAGCACATTAGTTGTGGGTGTACAACTTGATTCGATACTTGTATAAATTGAAAAATAACCACAATAAACCTACTTATGGTTGATATTCCCCACACTGTTTATAAAGTGTGTGACCAAAGGCAAGTCTAAAGCTTGAGTTGTCATAATTATCCACCTTTTCTTTTGTACTAATGTTCCTGGAAAAAAAGCCCTTTTTAGCCAAGTCCATATTCTTAGCGCTCTTTTCATTCTACTTTTTGTTTAAAATTTCCACCAAAAAGAAACATTTTTGTATGTGGTGTGTGAAGTAGGAACCTAGCTTCTACTGAAAAGATAGCCTTTGTTCCGACAAGATTTACTAAATAAGCTACATGTTTCCCTGATGTGAAACACTAAATTTATCACACATCAAAACAAAATCTGCTTTTTACATAGGATAAAAGTTATAATCCTAAAGCCACACGGAAAGACAGGCTCATTCCATTTTTCACCAGGGGAAATTGCTGGCTACACTAGTACCTCATCAGAGTAGGTCTGCAACTCTCAACTGTTTCCCAACACTGGGAAATAGGAGGTACAAAAAGCAACCCTATCCTCCTGTGCTGTATTTAGTAAATGGGCAGTCAAGGAGCAGTACATTTTCTAGTCTCCAAGGCAGACACCATGGCTCCTGAGCTTGAAAATCTTCTGTAAAACAATGGCGGGTGGGGGGGGGGTGTTGGATAAATACATCTCTCATGCTTTGGTATCCCAAACAGCTTTAATGTGCGGGAGAACCAAGGTAATTATAGTATTGGTACATGGGACATCTTCCTTATAAACAGTAAACCAAGTTTTATTTAGAATCAATGTTGGCTAAAATGTTGTAGCATCAGAGTCTTTAAATAAATTACAGCAGCTAAGCCTCATGAGGATAGTTCTTGACTTAAAGTGGCTTTTCCTGCTTGCTTTGAGGATTTAAAATAATTCAACCTCCTGCAAAAGAACTCAGAATAAGCCAAGAGAATTCTCAGAACAATGGAAGGGATTCCCATTATCACCATCCCTGGCAGCAGAAGGGGCTACCATTTGAAAGCTTTTTATACAATAACTTTATGAAGTCAAAATTACTCCTGTCCTGGGAATTATTCCTAGAACATTCCCATATTCCTAAAGGAGAGATCTGAGACTTGGAGAGGCTTAGCAAACAGCCTAAGGTCAGGACACAAGCAGAATGTGTCAAGACTAAGATTCAAACCAACATTCAACACCTCAAAAGTTGACTCTCTCTGCTCCTCTTTATTGTCTTATAACATAATGGAAGTGTTTTTGAAGTAACTGATGAAAAGTTAAGCTAAAACAGGGACATACACTTTTCAACTATTACATTAGTCACAATTTAAAAATAATACCCAATGTTGGCCAGTGTATGGTGAAGCCAACGGTCTTCTGTTGCAATATAAACAATTCGCTTATCTGAGTGAAATGACAACAAATACATAGGTTTTGATTTACTTAAACTTCTTTCAAGAACCTATCCCAAGTAATCTCCCCAAGCCCTGAAAATGAGAAATGCCCAACTGTAGAATGATTTATGTATGTAATAGAGGTACCTCAAATATTTAAGAGGAGTAGTTAAAAGTTTCTGCATATGCTAAATATACTAGTCCCTAGAAGTGATAACTCATGTTAAAGCAACAAAACAGGACATAAAGTTATCTGGATTTATGTAAAATCACAAAATTAAAAAACAAAACAAAACAAAACAAGGGGTGACACTTAAACCTCTACTTGCTAAACTTTTTAGAATTTAGCAAACTCTACAATTAAGTGACTAAAGCAAAACAGTATGAAGAGATGGTCAGATTAATCTTCACCACTATTTGTGCTTTAAAAAAAGAAAACTATCTCAAAGCCATAGTACAAATACTTAAAATCTAACGCTCAGAGGAACATGTTTGCATGTGGAACAATGTCTTCTGTACCATCTAAAAGATCATTTGCAAGCAGGAGATGAAGAAAGTCAAGGTGCTCTGCAGTCATAGAATATTATAGCAGAAACCTTAGTGGTGAGTGATTTCAACTACACAGGAAAATATTATCAGAGAGCTTACACGATCCACCTCAAGTCATTGTCTATTTGGACACAAGTTAACATCAAAGTTATCTCTCTAAAAGCCAACACACTGACTTTTCTTCAGTGGGCTCATCATAATCACTAGGTTAGTCTTAAATAGGTAACCATCAACTTGGAAAACGAATGGAAAAGTCATATTTATGAATTTTGAAAAAAAATACATATTCATGCCACATAATTGAGATTAAACTGCAATACAGACTCTTTAAAATACGTCTTCTCCACTGCCGTTATACAACATTGATTACTAAGGGTTAATTGGAGACAGGAATTCTCTAAATATGTCATATACCTCATTTCTACTCCATAGATAAAGGCTTTGCCAAAGAAAACCACAACATGATTCATAACTTCCACTTCTTTTCTCATTTAATCAGGAGTTAATTTGCCAATCTGATAACCATAACTGTCAAGGGTTACTTACATGTCAAAGGTCAATGAAATGCTTTGGAAATAAGGCATAAAGTCAGTCCGACATTGTGAAAAGGAAAAACATCTAATGCTAATAGTTTATTGCAGAAAGGGATAATATACTGGGATTATTTACTATGCCGATCAAAATAATATCCTTTGTAACAGCTTATATGATTATGGACTTGAGACATGAATGAAGACTCCCTTTCCATGTTTCAGATTTAACTGAGATTAAGTTTGATATATTAGATTGATTTAACCAGCACTTTTACTGTGACCAATATCCATAGCACTTTCCAAAGCATAGAAAGGTTGCATACAATTACTCACCAGAAGAACTGCAAAACTTGTATCTTGAAAACGACAAAATTATTGATGAAAAAAAAATCTAACTAAAAGGGAAGATCTCCCATAATCATAGATCAAAATACCCGATATTGTAAAAATAGCAATACTCTACAAATTCATCTATATATTCAATGCAATCTCTATAAAAATCATAGCTGTTTTTTTGTAGAAATAGACACTGACCCAAAAGCTCATGCAGAAATTCCAGGAACCCAGAATAGCCATAAGAATCTTGAAAAATAACAAGTTAGAATAATTCACACTACCTGGTGTCAAAGCTTATTATATACCGCAGTAAGCAACAGTGTGGTATTAGCAAAGAGAGACACATAGATCCACGGAATAGATTTGAGAGTCCAGAAATAAATTCTCCCATTTATAGGCAACTATTTATAACAAAGGTACCAAGACTATTTCAATATGGAAAGATTAGCGTTTTCAACAAACGGTTTTGGGACAACTGAATATCTACATGTAAAACAATGAAGCTGGACCCTCTATTTCAATTACAAAAATTAACTTAAAATGGATCACAGGTCTAAGCCTAAGAGCTTAAAGTCTAAAAATCTTATAAGATAATAGAGCATAAATCTTCATGACCTTGCATCAATCAACGGCTTTTATAGAGCATTAGAACCAGAGAGAAGATCAAAGTGGCAGAGTGGGAGAATCCTGAGCTTACCTCCTCCCCCAGACACACCAAGGTTTCAACTACAAATAGACAACGCTCTGAGAATGCCCTCAAGACTAGCAGAACAGCTCTTCCACAAAGACACAAAGGAAAAGTAACATCAAGAAGGGCAGGAAGGGGGCACGTGCACCCGAATGTTTATAGCAGCAATGTCCACAATAGCCAAACTATGGAAAGAACCTAGATGTCCATCAACAGATAATGGATAAAGAAGATGTGGTATACATATACAATGGAATACTATGCAGCCATCCAAAGAAATGAAACCTTGCCATTTGTGACGACGTGGATGGAACTAGAGGGTATTATGCTCAGCGAAATAAGTCAATCGGAGAAAGACAACTATCATATGATCTCCCTGATATGAGGAAGTGGTGATGCAACATGGGGGGTTAAAGGGGGTAGGAAAAGAATAAATGAAACAAGATGGGATCGGGAGGGAGACAAACCATAAGTGACTCTTAATCTCACAAAACAAATTGAGGGTTGCTGGGGGGAGGGGGTCTGGAGAAGGGGGGTGGGGTTATGGACATTAAGGAGGGTATGTGCTATGGTGAGAGCTGTGGAGTGTGTAAACCTGGCGATTCACAGACCTGTACCCTTGGGGCTAAAAATACATTATTTCTTTATAAAAAAAATAATTTTTTTTTTTTTAATCACAGGCCAACATTCCTGGTGAACATTGATGCAAAAATCCTCAACAGTACGTTAGAAAACCAAATTCAACGCTACATTAAAAGGATCATACACCATGATCAAGTAAGATTTATTCCAGATATGCAATGGTGGTTCAACATCCATAAATCAATCAACATGATAAACCACCTTAACAAAATGAATGGTAAATAGATGTAGAAAAAGCATCTGACAAAATTTAACATCCATTTATGATGAAAACTCTCAAGAAAATGGGTATACAGGGAATATACCTCAGCATAATATAGGCCATATATAACAAACCTACTGCTTACATCATACTCAACAGGAAAAAGCTTTTCCTCTAAGAGCAGGACTAAGACAAGGATGCACATGATCATCACCTTTATTCAAAACATTACCAGGAGTCAACTCAAAATGGTTTGAAGACCTAAATGTAAGACCTGAAAAAATAAAACTAAAAAACATAGTCTTATCAATATTTTTTTTGGCATCTGTCTCCTCAGAAAAGGGCAATAAAAAAAATAAACAATTAGAACTGTATCAAACTAAAAAGCTTTTGCACAAGGGAAACCTTTAAAAAATAAAAAGGCAACCCACTGAATGGGAGAAGATATTTGCAAATGATATGTCCAATAAGGAGTTAATATCCAAAATATATGAAGAACTTACACAACTCAACACCAAAAATGAAACAAAAACAAACCAAGAGTCCAATTAAAACTGGGCAGAGGAACTGAATAGACATTTTTCCAAAGACATAATAGATGGACAACAGATACATGGAAAGATGTTTAACATTACTAATCATCAGGGAAATGCAAGTCATAACGTCTGTAAGATATTATCCTACACCCATCAGAATGGCTACTATTGAAAAGACAAGAAATACCAAATGTGGGTGAGGATGTGAGGAAAAGAAAACCTTCATGCACCATTGGTGGGAACATTCACTGGTGCAGCCACTATGGAAAGCAATATGGTAGTTCATCAACAACTAAAAAATAGAAATACCATACAATCTAGCAATTCCACTTTTGGATATTTATCTGAAGAACATGAAAACACTAACTTGAATAGATATATGTACCCCTATACTCCATGTAGCATTGTCTGTAATAACCAATTGGAAGTAAACTAAATGTCCATCGATAAACGAAGGGATAGAGTATGTGGTATAGATACACGATGAAATATTACTTAGCCATAAAAAAGAGTAAGATTTTGCCATTTGCAGCAATGTAGATGCGTCTAGAAAGTATTACGCTAAGAGACACAAGTTGGACAGGTAAAGACAAATACTATATGATTTCATTTATATGTGGAATCTAAAAAACAAAAGAAATGAACAAACAGAAATAGACTCATAAATTCAGTTAACCTTTGAGAAATCCAGGCATTAGGGGTGCTGACATTCTCCCTCAGCTGAAAATCTGTACACAACTTCTGACTCTCCTAAAACTTAACTATTAGGCTACTGTTGACTAGAAGCCTTACTGATAACATAAAGAGTACATAACACATGTTTTGTGGCCTATGTGTATTATATACTATATTCTTACAATGGAGTAAGCTAGAAAAAAATGTTAATAAGATAATTAAAAGGAAAGAAAACACATTTATAGTACTATACTGTATTTATTGAAAAAAGGGCATGTCTAAGTGAACCCATTCAGTTCAGACCCATGTTGTTCTGGGGTCAACTGTACAAGTGGCTGACAGAGGAAAAGGTGTTGGGGGATGGGAAAATGGGTGAAGGAGATTAAAAGGTGCAAACTTCCACTTACAAAATAAATAAGTCACAGGCATGTTAAGTACAGCATTGGGAATACAGTCAATAATATCTTAATAGTTTTCTGTGGTGACAGATACTAACTAGACTTATTGTGATCATTTTGGTATATATAAATGTTCACTGTATCCTACACCTTAAATGTTGTATGTCAACTATACTTCAATTTAAAAAAAAAAAAAAAGCTTAAGCGACAAAAGAAAAAACTAATTAACTGGACTGCATCAAAACTGGAAATATTAGTGCTTCAAATGGCACTATTAAAAAGTGAAAAGAGTGGGAGAAAATATTCACAATCAGGATCTCATAAGGATCTGGTTATTAAGGTTGTATATGAAGAACTCCTACCATTCAACAATACAAGTAATTTTTAAATGGGCAAAGGATTTGAATAAATGTTTCCCTGAAGGAGACCTACAAATGGCCAATAAACACATGAAAAGATTCTCAACATCATTAGCCTTCAGGGAAATGCAAATCAAAACCACAGTGAGATACCATCTCATTCCCACTAAAATGGCAATAATAAAGAAAGTGTTGCCAGGATGTGAAGGAACTAGACCCCTCATATACTGTGGTGGAAATGTAAAATGGTGCACTTTGGAAAACATTCTCGAAGTTTCTCAGTTAAACAGAGTTATACCATCTAGCTTCCTATTAAATGTTACCTGATTTTCTAACATAAAATCATTCTACAGCATATTAGCTCTCTTTTTCCCTGAAATACCCAGTTGTGCTAGGAATTTAAAACAAAAGAAAATAAAAATCTCAATGTGTCTAGAATAGTTTTTTATGTTTTTTTAAATTAGAAAAGATTAAGTAAAAATATATTCAATCTCGGGCTATTGGGCTATTTAAATTACTCTGGATGGTTGAGTCTTCTCTAGTTTTAAGAGCTCCCAAAAGGTTAACAATTTTAATATAATTCCCTCACACATGTTTGATTAAGCTGAGAAACCGGACACAGCATGGCAACATTAAGGGTATTAGCTATTCCTTATACTAATATATCAACCCTATTTTAATTACTTTGTAAATACAGGGCCTCACAAACTTATACCTCCTGCCTAGCTTCCTGAAGAGAAGGCCCTTATACATCTCTAGCTTGCTACTGTATCCTTAGCACAGAACATGGTCACAAGCACAATAAACT
Organism: Mustela nivalis; assembly: GCF_964662115.1. Taxonomy (NCBI): domain Eukaryota; kingdom Metazoa; phylum Chordata; class Mammalia; order Carnivora; family Mustelidae; genus Mustela; species Mustela nivalis. The sequence goes on along the minus strand of NC_139039.1, from coordinate 18,762,488 downwards.
ATATAGTCACTGTGCTCTAATACCTTTCTCCCTTTTTAATTTCTGTTCTAATCTTCAATGCATTTTGAAGCCACGTAACTGTCTTATAAATGAATATTAAATTAGAAAACAGTAGTATATGGGGACCTGGTCAACTATAGATCAAATATAGGAACTGTAGTAATACAATTCATGACTCTTTATGGCTTCTCAAGAGACAAAACTTTTAAATTCCCAGTTGTACTTCAAATGTGTGAAGTGATTTTTAAAGACCCATGCAAGTTTGCTCAGTAGAAGTGTAAAAAGGAACAGAAGAATGTGAAGCTGAATTGTTAAAAGGGGTCTATGAGAGATATAGCAATGGAAAACTATACAATTTTAAAAGAGCATTTATCATAGAAAAAATTATATTCTCCACTTTAGATCACATTTTTAAAAAATCATTTTAAAAAACTAAAATTATCTGTTGTTAATAAAACGTCCTTTTGTGTTGGATTGCTTGTTAATTGTGCTGACCCAAGTTTTAACCTATGCTGGTCCAAGTCATAAGCAGTTAAGTTTATGCCACAAACCTGAAATTCTGTTTTAAGCAAAACAGTAAAAAAAAAAAAAAAAAAAAAAACACTGTAAATATATTCAAGTACTTGCAATGATAACGTGACTTTATAAAAAGATTCTTTTTTCCCCTCCATATTTAAAGTTGTTACTTACCCACATTAAAAGCAGTAAATAGGTTTTTTCTTGAGGGACCTAAAAAACAAAAGAAATATTTGTAAAAAACACGTTTTGAGTAAAATACCACACAAAAAATAGCCATTTAAAAATATTTTCAAAACAAGAGTATTTTCTTTCTTTCTTTTTAAGATTTTATTTATTTATTTATTTGACAGAGAGAGAGACACACACACAACGAGAGAAGGAACAGAAGCAGGGGGAGTGGGAGAGGAAGAAGCAGGCCTCCCACCGAGCAGGGAGCCCGACACAGGGCTCGATCCCAGGACCCCGGGATCATGACCCGAGCGGAAGGCAAAAGCCCAACCAACTGAGCCACTAGGTGCCCCAAAACGAGAGTATTTTCCTAAAAAATCCAATACGTAAATTTTAGGTTCTAGAAAAGAAATACCACTGAAATACAGTCAACTTTAACAAGTATATTCTAGGTTTAAAATGATATTCCAAATAACATTAGGATGAGAGTTTAAGGGTGATATGAATTCACGGTCACAAATTACACAGGACAGGAAAATGAGAGTATATATATATATATATATATATATTTAAAGATTTTATTTATTTATTTGACAGACAAATCACAAGCAGGCAGAGAGGCAGGCAGAGAGAGGAGGAAGAAGGCTCCCTGCTGAGCAGAGAGCCCAATGCGGGGCTCGATCCCAGGACCCTGGGACCATGACCTGAACCGAAGGCAGAGGCTTTAACCCACTGAGCCACCCAGGCGCCCCGAGAGTATATTTTCAGTAAAGAACAGCTGGAATGCAATGTTAACAGGACTGAATTTACATGCATATTACACAGTTAATGCTATTCCACTGCTGATGCCACAAAAAAGGCAGGGTATTTATGAAAGACAACCACTAGTTGTCATTTCTAAAACTGCCAGGCATTAAATCTAATTCACTTGCTACTCAGCTAGGAAGGAAAAACTACTGAAGCTTCTTCTCCAAACTGACCCAGTATGACACAACCAGGGGCTCCTTTTGCAGTGTGTATGTATCAAATCATTTGATACACAGTGTGTGTATCAAATCACCAAACATACTACAGTTTTGTCAGTTATACATTAATAAGTATGACGAGAAATACAAGTAGCTGTAATACGTACAGAGCTACAAGGATAAGGCACTAGAAGAAAACTAGGAGTGCTTCTACTTGCCCAGAGACGGTCATTCTAAAGCATCATCATCTGCAAATTACTAGTTAGAACGGTTGCCACATTCTATCTATCTATAGAATCTTAGAGACTACATTGTCTTAAAATATATGGCCATTAGGAGCCCCTGGGTGGCTCAGTTGGTTAAGCGCCTGATTCTTGGTTTCTGCTCAGGTCATGATCTCACAGTTGTGAGATCCAGCCCTGTGTCAGCTATTTTTTGTAGCTCCAAGTTCATGAGTCGGCTTGAGACGGTCTCTCCCACAGACCCTCCTGAAGCTCACTCACACTCCATCAAATCAATCAATCAATCAATAAAACCTTTTAAAACATGTGTGACAGGTGCCTGGGTGGCTCAGTGGGTTAAGCCGCTGCCTTCTGTTCAGGTCATGATCTCAGGGTCCTGGGATCAAGTCCTGCATTGGGCTCTCTGCTCAGCAGAGAGCCTGCTTCCCTTCCTCTCTCTCTGCCTGCCTCTCTACTTGTGATCTCTCTCTGTCAGATAAATAAACAAAATCTTTAAAAAATAAAAATAAAACATGTGTGGCCAAGAAATAAAATAAAATGGAAAAAAATGTGTGGCCATTATTCATTCCCACTCAAGTAAAACCTTTTGTCATACAGGAATTTAAGAAACAAGTCAGAGGACCATACAGGAAGAGAGAAAAATGTGAAACAAGATGAAACCGGAGAGGGAAACAAACCATAAGAAATTCTTATTCATAAGAAAGAAACTGAGGGTTGCTGGAGGGGAGCAAGTTGGGGGGATGGGGTAACAGGGTAATGGACATTAAAGAGGGCCTGTGATATAATGTGCACACGCTATTTTTTTTTTAAGATTTTATTTATTTATTTGATAGACAGAGATTACAAGTAGGCAGAGAGGCAGGCGGGGGTGGGAGGGAATGAGGCTCCCCGTGGAGCAGAGAGCCCGACGCAGGACTCTATCCCAGGACCCTGAGACCATGACCTGAGCCAAAGGCAGAGGCTTTAACCCACTGAGCCACCCAGGCGCCCCTGCACACAGTATTATATAAGACTAATGAATTGCTGACGTCTACCTCAGAAACTAATAATATATTCTATGTCAATTAATTGAGTTTAAATAAAGAAAAAAGTTTAAAAAAAAACCTTTGTGATACAAAAGATTGCAAATTCAACAGCAAGACGTATTGGAAAACTGGAATTCCCTATTCCATAAAGTGATCAGCGGAATCATGAAGTGCCAATTCTCCGCAAGTTAATTAGTATCAGAGTTTGACATCCCTTCTCAGCTACTGGTGGATGTGTAGATGCTGGGGCTTTATCATCATCAATAAAAACCGCAGATTCAGGGCGCCTGGGTGGCTCATTCATTAAACGTCTGCCTTCCACTCAGGTCATGATCCCAGGGTCCTGGGATCGAGCTCCACATCAGGCTCCCTGAGAGGGAAGCCTGCTTCTCCCTCGCCTGCTCCCCCTGCTTATGTTCCCTCTCTCTCTGACAAATAAATAAATAAAATCTGTAAAACAAAACAAAACAACCTCCCCCCAACAGATTCACATATTGATGTCATTTCAGCAATGGGTCATCGGTTGCATTAGAAACTTATTTAAGATCATGGACAGGTAAGAACCTGCTGGCATAGTAAAGAATCTTTTTGCCAATATTTATGCCTTTTTTCTCTTCAGTAGTGTAGAAAGAGAAAGGGTTGATAAATATTCACTAGGTGATTAACCTCAAGTACCACAGGGTTCTTTACATACCTACACACAAATGTTGAGAAGGAGGAACAGCAACAGACACTCTCACGCTTCCATGAGAGACTAACATCTTTTTGGAGAAGTACCGAGTAACATGTAAACAATTTCAGAAAGATTCATACAGCTTAACCGGTGATTCCTCTTTCAAGGACACCCCATTAGAAGTTATTGGGATCCGAAGCAATGAATGTTCACACTCGAAAATGTTCGCTCACGTCGGTATTATGTGCCATAGGCAGAAGTCAGAAAGAGTCCAGGAACTATGGAACTGGAAGACAGACTACAGCACAGTCTTTGCAAAGGAAGCCACTCTTGTGATCACCACACAATAAAGAGCAAAACACAAGAGTGTGTACACCCCATGCCCTGACAAAACTGGAGGAAACACAACAGCCGCTCGCAGCTGATGGAACGGAGGAGGGCCCTGTCTGGTTCTGTGCTTTCCCTGACATGCAGGCATGAGGGTGTGTTCCACTGTGGCTACTGCCACATTCTGTCACTGTTAAAAGTAGAGGAATTATCAAAGCAAAAGGCTAGGGCCACCTGGGTGGCTCAATCAATGCGGCATCTGCCTTCGGCTCAGGTCATGATGCCAGGGTCCTGGGATGAAGCCCTGCATCGGGCTCCCTGCTCAGTGGGGAGCCTGCTTCTCCCTCTCCCTCTGCCTGCTGCTCCCCCTGCTGGGCTCTCTCATTCTCTCTACAAATGGATAAATAAAATTTTCAAAAAAAAAAAAAAATCAAAAGGCTAATTCTTACAGGCCAACAAAAGGGGTTCTTAACTACAACTCAGGAGCGAAACTTACTGACTTTGTATTTCCCTTGAACGTAAGGTAAAACAGTTGTGTGAATGTTGAACCCATGCTTGAAAATGGTGTCATCTAGGCAGACATTCCTAACTTACATTTGACAACATGTTATCTGTCCAGTTCCGAATACTTCTTACCTCCTTCTCACTTCACTCATATAAACCACTGCACTGCTTTTATTAAACTGTTTTCTAAGTGAAATTGTCTATTAAGAATATATTTGCAAGCTATTTTTCCTTTATTTTTAGGACTACTAGAAATCAAGAAAATTCATTAGATATATTTTAACCTAGATATCGGGGTAAGGGAGATACATAATTTTTATTTCCCCCCTGCCTGCCCAAATCATTAATTGTTTCTTACTCTATAACTAAGCAATTTCACTCAGTTAAAACTGAAATACTGGAAGATATTTTTCCTGTTATTCGATAAGATGGTTATATCCCAGAGTACTATAGTAGCTGAGATCTACTAGTACTGTAAATAAAATATTTCTCTTAAAAAAAAAACTAACACCACCTCTCACATGGGTCACACAGTCTACTTCAAGTTTCTCATTCATAATTCTTTCAGTGAAGCAGTCTTTCAATTTACTAAGCACGAATCCAACTTCTAGTGTGCTTAAAATCCACTTCAGATTTGGGGATAAAGCTGCATGAAAACATTGCATACTAAGTATATACCACGTATTTTGTAAACTGGAAGTTCTTCTTCAAAGCCATGGCAATTACTAAGTGAGTAATACAAAGAAGGAAAAGAAAAAGAACAGAAAAAAGTACATAGTTTGGACCAAAAGTGGGAATTAAATTATAGATTTCGATCTCATTGTTTTAGTTCACTACCTAAGGATAGTTTCACTTATTTTTACCTTATACCTGTGTTTACAGGTATCAAGTTTTAACCACAGAACCTACAGTCTCTAAGAAAATCTACTTTGCTGCAAAAATGAAATATGTGTCTTTCTTCAGAGATACTCTTGTAAATACCTGTTTGATGTGCTATGAACCTAGTTGCCAAAATCTAACTTTCTATGAGATCAGGACTTAAAAAGTCTTGTCTTTCCGCTTTTCTCTGCAATGAGGAACATACCTTTTGGAGGAGTTTTTAGTAAGTGTGCATGAGCTCTGGATACCAAAGGCTTCAAATATAAGGATCCCGAGGAACCGTTCTGAAACGCTGGTTTGGGAGGTTTTTCCTCATACTTGAGGACAGCGGCATTTCCAGCTGAAATAAGAAAGAGCACGTCTCATGTTACAGTGAAATACAGCATCAGTTGTCCACAACGCATTCGTTCCTTCACAAATCAACAAGTACTCACTAAGCACCTCCAACGTGCCAGCCATTCCTGCACCTCGGAAATATGACGACGGATAGTCTATATAGCTCCTGTCCTCAGGGGCGCAAGGGAAATACTACATCCAAAGTGACCACACTAAAAAACAAAATTCCCTCTCCCCCCACCCCAAACACACACACACAAAAAACCAATGACCATACATCCTGGCATAATCCAAGTTGATAGATTTCATCCAGTTCAGCTTTCATCTCAAATAAAAGGTGGAAGATAAATTTTACAGCCATCCGTACCATGTAATAAGCCTGCCCCAGGTGCGGATACAAAGGTCCTCCATCCCCAGGAGGGCAAGAGCGCTGTGTCAATCATCTAGTAAGAATCAACGCAGGCAGGCAGCTGTGCTACTAATGTCAGAATAAGAGCGTGCAAATGCCTTGGTAGCTCCAAGGCTGAGATCTGGTTCTCTCCTCCCCTGCTCCAGCTGGGAGAACCCCATCATCCTCCCTGGAACAGAGACGCCAAAGTCCCAAAGCGGAAACATTAAATCATGAAACACTTAAATCATGAAAACCACCTTTGACAAGGCACGTCAATCTTTCCTCTCTACTCACATGGGAATCCTCTTGGAAAGAAAAGAAAACACAAGTGGTTTCCAGGTAAAACAATGACTCAACAACTTTTGGAGAAACTGTGGTGCTCGTCAACTTTGCTTAGGGTATGCTCTAAAATTCTGAGTCCATTACAGTTAACTAGGCCAAGGGCACTGCCACAGAAGTAGACCTACACCATCTCCCAGGGCACATGTCAGGGTAAAAATTAGTGGGAAAAATTAAGTGAACAAATACTACACTTAAGGTGTAATTGGCCCATGAACCCTGGAGAGGGCCCCTGCCATTTTGCTCGTCTCTGATTTTGCCTCTGGTTCTTCACTAGGACTCAAAAGATAAACTTAACACGTCGATGGACAGTGAGACTTCAGAATAAAAAACAAGCTTTAAAAAATAATAGTGATCATTTACAACCGGTTGTGATTTCCTATCAGAACCAAAGTCTGAAACCATGTAGAATCAGAGCAAAACCTGAAGTAGATGTCTTGCTTCTTATTTTTGCTTTTGCCCAGTAATGACCAAAGCCCTTCAATATCACAAAACTAAGTATCAAAACAAATAAAAACCAAGTATCTTTCAGTTGCTTGAGGCAACTGTGTACCCCACATTCATACAGGTTTTTTCAAAATTGTGCATTTCTCTTGGCTTTTATGGCTGACTTCTCAATGGATTATAAAGGGAAACCAAATCTTCTACAGAATGGTTAAGATTTGTATTTGTACTTGGTGCAGAGGATAAGGAGAGGAAGAGGGCTTGTTTCCTGCACTCCGAACTCCAAGTAAGGATGCACTTTCATGTTATATCTTCATCTATTTTTGATCCATGATGAAAACCTGAGCAATAGTGTTCCTCTGCTATGGTATAATTAAGTGGGCTTTGTGTCTGCTTTAGGACTGTAACACCATTACTATCATTTATTTCAGTGTTTCAGGCAGGGGGAGTCTACATTTTAAAATCTCAGTCGTGTTGGGCTGCCTGGGTGGCTCAGTTGGTTAAGCAACTGCCTTCGACTCAGGTCATGATCCCGGAGTCCCGGGATCAAGTCCCACATCAGGCTCCCAGCTCCATAGGGAGTCTGCTTCTTCCTCTGACCTTCTCCCCTCTCATTCTTTCTCTATCTCTGTCTCTCAAATAAATAAAATCTTTAAAAAATAATTAAAAAAAAGTAAAATCTCAGTAGTGTTAAAAACCTCAGAGTAAAGGTTTGAAAAATGGTACCAGCATGTAAAGATCAAGACAAACGGTTTCAAACCTAATTAAGTGGTATTTAAAAAAAAAAAATCAGCAACAATGACCTAAGGGGACAAAAAAAAAAAAAAAAAAAAAAGGAAAACCAGTATTTCCTTAAAACACCATTCCAAAGTCACCGTTCTCTATAATTCATTTTTGAAAAAATACACCGTCCAGAAGCTTAGCTTCTAAGGATTTTTAACATCACTGTGTCACTTTTCCTAAGAGATAACCATGTTATACAACACTCAAGAGCATCACCCCAGCACTTAGTCCTTTTCTCTCCATATCTAAGAAAACAAGAGTCTGGGTGGCTCAGTTGGTTAAGTGGCTGCCTTCAGCTCAGGTCATGATCCCTGGACCCCTGGATAGAGCCGTATGGCAGGCTCCCTGCTCAGCGGGGAGCCTGCTTCTCCTCCCTCTGTGCCCCCCCTGCTTGTGCTCTCTCTGTCAAATAAATCAATGAAATCTTAAAAAAAAAAAAATACCTGGAAAGTTTTCTGGTCCTTTTTTTCCCCCCATAAAAGTTAATCTTTTTATCCATGTCCTCTTGCTAACTGTATAAACCACTAGCATTTTTTTTTTTTTTAAATCCCATAGACTAACTGAGCCAGAGGAGAAATTTATGAAGAAGAAATCTTTTCACTACCTGGTTCCCCAAGATTAATTTCCCTGCCACTAACCCAGACTGGATTTTTTACAAAATCCAGTGATGGTCAAATCATAGTTCTAAGCATCCAGTTATATTCTAATACTCAATGCATAATCATAAATTTCCTTATTACCAACGCTGATTCCTTTCTTTACCTCCCATTAGAAGAGGGTGAGATTCTATCTTATTTATAACTATGTTTCAAATTCAAAAACAGTAGTTTTTCACTCGGTTATACTATCCTAACTCCTAGAACAGTGTTTCTAGATGTTAACAGTTAAACCTGTAAAGACATGTTATTATTCTCTCCTGATGTATGTCAAGGCACTCTACAATGAGCCATCTGTTCATTCTTCCTGTGCCCATACAACACTTCCCGTATGAGGTCAGATCAACAGAGTGTTCCCTCCCACTGAGAGGTTTCTGTCAATTTCCTATGCTTCTTTCCAATTATCTTTCTCCAGAACCCAAAGACGTGGTCTTTCTGAAGGTGAAAATTACAGGGAGCTAAGGTAAATGACAGTACTGAAGACACCACTGCTAGAAAATTCAACAGAACCTTTTTAAGGATGGGTGGCAAAGGACTTCACGGTCTTAACAGAGGCCAAATTGCGTAGAGCATATCTTTTAGGTTTTTATATAAAGTGGGTTTCAATTAGCATTTTCACCTTTGCTAAATTAAAATTCCAAAAAAAAGTCAATGATGGTATTAAAGTCTTTACCATGTCTTCTAACAACTGGGATTTTAGCCTTCCTGAAACTTTTTTTTTTTTTTTTTTTTTTTTTTAATTCATCAGTAGCAAATAAGTCACCTACTCAGGTTCTGAGAAGTTCAACTGAGTGGAATTTATAGACCTAATAAAAAATCGTATGATCATAAATTCATTTATACTTCTCATTTCTCAGCTTTAAAAACAAAGACCTTCAGTTTCCAAAGAACAGACTAAAGGGATTTTTCACTAAAGCACAAGAAAAAACTCTCATGAGGCACAATTCTCCTGTCCCTCCGCGGTCCGTCACACCAGACCGGAGGTGTTGTCCTGGAAACAAAGCGCCACTCTTTAGGCTCAGCGTAAACTCTGGACCCAGATCTATCATCAACTTCGTAACACAGGAGGATCAAATCCATATACAAGGATAAAGTTTTGAGTTTGATCAGGTGCAATCACACACACACTCTCTCTCTGATCATCGACTGACACACTTCGCACCTCCACTCCTTCCCTGTTCACCAATGGTGGGGACAATCTATGCTGAGCTGCACACACTTTTATGACCAACAGTTACACATCTTTGAGTTCCCTAAATACTCTTTGTTGGTGCGTTGCTTTCTAGTAAACCCCATTTGAAGGATGTCCTTCTCTATAAGACAGGGTATTCTGAAACTATTTATCTTGCTCATTTCAGTCCCTACCACGGCAGCTTATTGGGTATCTTGATGGTGTCTAAATTTTCCATTATCCAGAGATATTATATCCAAATGATATTCCATTATCCAGAGATATTACATCCAAACTTTGGTGACCAAAGTTCCAATATAATAACTACCATAATTTCAAGTGGTGGAACCAAAACTATGATCTCTGAGTTCTGGTCCTGACTTGGCCACTGCATCGCTATGAACCCCTTCATCTGTCTATGTATAATGAGGGGGTTTGAAAATCAAGTTTGGAAATGGTACATATGCTTTCACAGGGCCCTCACTAAACAAATATGGTACTCAGGTACCAAAAGTGGTGAGATATAGAAAATATATATTGGGTCGCTGCCCCCAGTTCCTAACACAGATCTCCTGAAATCCTAATTTCTTTGGCAACAGGAGTATCTTTTGTTCTGAAAAGGTGATTCTGGGTAGGTTCCCGGATGGGAGATGGCCACTGGAAAGACCAAGCCATGGTTAGAATCTTGGAATTTTCAGTTATACCCTCCATTTTCTTGAGAAGGAAAAAGGGCTAAAAATTAACTTAAGGATCCATCATGCTTTTTTATGGAAGCTTCCATAAAATTCTCCAACTGTGGAGACAGGAGAGCTTCTGAGTTGGTGCACACCTACAGAGGAGATGCACCCTCTTCACCCCTCCTGCATACCTTGCCCAACGCATCAGTTCCATCTAGATGGTCCTCCGTATCCTCGGTTATACCCTTTTATAAGAACCGGGCATTTATTGGTAAGTAAAGTAAATGTTTACTTCAGTTTTGTGTGCTGCTCTAGCAAATTCATCATACCCAAGATAGGGGTTGTTGGAATTTCCCAAAGGCTCATTGTGAGAAGTACAGTTGACAACCTGGACTTGTGACTGGCATCTGAAGGAGGTGGGGGCCAGTCCTGCAGGAGTGACCCCTTAACCTGTGGGATCTGCTGCCATCCCCAGTAGACAGTGTCAGGACTGAAGACCACCCAGCTGGTGTCCCAAGGAATTGCTTGCTGGGGTAGAAACTGCCATACATCTGGTGACCAGAGCAAAGTGTTGCGAGGGGGGTAGCAGTGTGAAAGTCAAGGAGATGCAGAACGAAGGGACTGGCTTTTCCTGATATAGGAAGGAAGAACTGAAGGAAGAACTGAAAAACTGAAGCCACAACATCCTCAAAATTCTCCTCAGCACAGTCTACAAGGGCCATGATCCCTGAGCGACAGTTCGTCTCAAGAGTCAATAAGTGATATCCAATATGTGGTCACCTAGGTGCCAGCAGCTGTAAGAACAATTTAAAACTTCCCCTATTCTGTTGTGATCCTTGGTTCTAGTAGCCTCGATTATGTCAGAATAACAGATTCTCTGGAATCTGTTATTCCCCATGGTCCAAGTGTGACTCAAATGAAAATGAGTAAGAGAGATAATAGAGTCTGAAGAGAATATGAAGAGATTTTCAGAGAAGCCCAGGCAGAAGAAATTATTTTCTTATTACAGAAGGGCTTCTCATTGTTTCAGACGTATTTGCAAACTAACATTTCATAGTACATTCTGGCATCTGCCTAACAGTTATTTTTTGTTGTTGTTTATTGAGTTCTGTACATACACAGAGCCAACATTCTGCTTATTTCTGGAATTTTTTTTGTCAGTGTGTGTAACGCTACCCACTGTGCCAGATCATGTGCCCACCTGGCTTGAAGTCAAGAAGCTACTGAAGTCTACACTCCAAATTCCAAAAGCAGAGTTACTCGACAGTGTACGAACAAGAATGTCTCTCTGTATCCCAGAAAACCATTGCAAAAATGAAAACAAAATTAATGCCCATCTAGATAACAGTATTTTCTTATTTAGTCATCTATTTGGATATGCGTAAGTATTAAGCACATGATACAGGGCTAGAGTATGTCCACTGCCTCTCGTCCCCTTCCTCACCTGTGGCAGACATCACTAGTCAAACACAACCTTTCCCTCTGAACCTGGAAGCAGCCTGAAAACCATTCAACAATCCACTCTAGGTACTTCTGACCAACTGACCAGTGGAGGCAGGGGAGACAAGACTCCCTTGCCATCAGCCTTCAGGTAAATAAGAGGAATCCTTCTACTAGCCTGATCACTTCAACAACCTGAACACCCACCTTCCAGACCCTTCGACACCATCTTATTGAAGGGAAGGAAATCGAAGGGGTGAGAAACATTTTTGCTACAAGGATTTTTAGGGTGACAGTACTGCCCTCCCATTCTTCAGGTGAGGATTCCGAGGCTGAGAGGGTGGAAAATCATCCTCCTTCCCATGAGCTGGAAGGAACACTGGGATGAGTCTAGGTGAACGCCCTTTTCTATGTATGGTACCGGCTGAGCCAGGGCTGGCCATGAAGGCAAAGGCAAAGAATAATGCATTTCTGTAGCTACCCTCCGATTCTCCTAAATTCCAGAAGAGTAAGAAAAGTTGGTGTGCACCTCCTGCATTTCCCCTTTCACCACCTGTCTCTAAAAACAAACAAACATTTGTGTGTGTCTAACTGGGAAGAAGAAAGCCTTGGATTTCACATTTGGTAAAGGGGCATATTTATACACTCACTAAAGGCTTTCTTCTCACACATACACAATGGCCCTCAAACCTTCAACTCTAGTCAAGACCTACAATTCCTATTTTTATATAATGATCTTAAAAATTGGACTTTAGGGGAGTCTGGGAAAGCTTAAGAATGTTTCAACTCTATACGTGAGTGCACTTGACCTAGAAGCTACTATGTAATGTTTTAGGCTAATATCCAAAAGAAAATCACTATCTTAACTTCTAAATTTTCTATGTACACAAGAATACACAGAAAGAACCTGCTAAAACCTCCAAACAAGAAAAATGGATTGTCTTATATTTCTTAATTTAGTCATTGGTCTTTTAACTATAGGATTTCTATAGGATTCCAAAGTACCAAGGACCAGCTGCTAATTTTACAACAGCACTATGGACCTCAAAAGTTCTTAAATGATGCCACTAACAATATCACATCACAAAGAAATGAGCAGCAAAGCGAGAACACATTCTTGAGAGGGGTTTAAATGCTTAACTCAGTCTGAATTAAAACAGTGATCAAAAGATTATTTTCTCACATGACCCGTCATTATCAGAAAAAGGAAAAAATTCAGTTCAAAATGATTTTTTCATGTTTTAAGGTAATCTTTCAAAGTTACATATCTTTAATATATTTGAATATAATGAGCAGAATAATCAAAGAAGCGATATTTTAATTCTAGGAAAATATTTTTCTATCCTCATACAAGTATGAGCTACATACACAAAACTACAGCTTATTGAAGGAGAAATGAGACCAAATAGTCTTTAGTAATAAGGTAATTTCATGTACTCAGCACCTCGACAATGCTACTGAATTATAGTAAGCCTGAAAACACAGAAAACACAGAACAAATCTGATTCTATTCAGAACCATTCACAACTTAAACGTAAACGCGCCAATATTGCAATCAACAAATTACGAATTACCAAAATAACAATCAAGAGGTAGTAAATCAATTTATTGAGTAAAATTTAAGCATGCTTACAAAGAAAAGAATCAAACGAAATCGTCGACCTACTTCTTTTCCCAGTAAGCGTGGCTAACAAAGGAACTATACAAAGGCTGTAGGATCCCAGGACCAGCAGAGTCAATAAGGTAGCATCATAGTGCTTCTCTGAACCAGCCGGTGGGGTGAGTGTAGAATTGATAAATATTTTTGAAGCAATATCCGTCTCTGTACAACTGCGAAATCCTCCTGGTACAGTCATTTAAAAAGATCCAAGCAATCTTAAGCAGGAAAAACTGCAGCCATGTTCACTCGCCTATCCCTCCTGCTTGCTCTTAGTGAATTAGAATGGAGGGGGGGGAAATCTGTAAGCTCCAAGGCACTTAAACCCCCCTAGCAAATCAAACTAAGAAAAGACTCATTGATTTAAATGCTTAATCTGCAACAGGGACACACCAGCGCTGGACAGGCTCTGTGGGTGGATGGTAAACTCCTTTGTTCCAGGACAAAAAGGAACAGACAAAAGCATTTTACAACCTCCTTAGGAGAGTCTGACCCAGTCCTGAAACGGTGGCCAAGTCAACATGGCTGGCAATGGAAAAGGCTGGAGAGCGGCTCTCCAGAACGTGCCTGCTTCCAGGAGCCACCCGTTCTGTTGCTACCCGGCTCTCTGAGAGCCTGCTGGTGATTCTTTGTCGGTTTGTTTTTTAAAATTCACACCAACAGAGAAAGCTGCAAGGGAAATAGCCTTAAAATAATACACGGGTGAATTCCCCTTTCCAAGTCAGAGAGCATTCCTGGCTCCATGCAAACCTTTCCTATTTAGCCACAACTCCAAAAGTGAAACAATGCATGGATAATAAGACTTTTTAGTTTTAAGGAGCACATTTTAATAGTCCCGGAGTTCCAGGACACAGCTACTCACTATCACAGGAGACAAGCTACCGCTGCTAAGGGACCTCGCGGAAATGGGCTCATTAATTCAGCCACTAGTTTGATGCCTTCTCCTCCACACATGCACATTCTCAATTCTGTCCCATGCTGCTGAGTGCCCTTGGGCCAGCAACAACCTCTCTGAGCCTCACTCCTTCACCTCATATATACAATCAAGGCAGTGGCAGAAGTTACTTGAGAAAGAAAAAAAAAAAAAGAAAGAAGGAAGGAATGTCTGGCAACCTTATAACAGCGCTCCTGAGCGAAAAGGCCCCCATGCCAAAAGGTTCAATAACTAGGACCCCACTTTGTCCTTGTTCCCACACAAGAAACTGATTGATCCCTCCTGAAAGCAGAGAGAACTGCCTTCCTCTCCACCTCATGCTTAATAATCTTTTTTTATCTGGTATTCTAGTTACCCAGGTAAATATCTTCTGCAACTACCTTTTAGATAAGGACCATTTCTTTTACATTCCATATTCCTCTCAGCGTCTATCATGGTGCCTCCACACAGCAGACACTCCACAGCTGTGCAAATTAATAAATCTGTTCCTTATCGTGTGAGGGAATTTAGAAAAGAAATAAACAAATAAATATTAGGACCAAACATATCTTTCAAATGAAAAAGATAGCTCAGTGAATTCACCCATTTTATAGACAGAAAACAGAATTTACCTTAACTGTAAACTTTAGAAATATTGAGTTTAAACTACTTAAAATTAGGCTTGAAGTTATACTAGTCAAATTCCCCGACTCTAGCATCCAAATACAAGATTATAAAAAATACAGTCTTTTATAAAGCAAATCACACGGAAGTTCTATTCTGATTTCCACCTGGGTTCCAACAGCCCCCAGATTGCTTTCCTTCCTTAAATAAACCAAAACCCACCATTGGTTCAAATGATACACTTTAGAATTCTCCATGCAACAAAATACTGGGTACCTTCAACACATAAATATTTCAGTATTTCACAGCATGTTCATCAAAAGAGAACATCATTTGAAGCATTTGCTTTTCCTGCCAAACTTTTTGAGAAAGTCCATGGGAGAAGCAGCATTCCTATTTTCCCCTAAATCACAAAATCAAAATTCTAACAATTATTTGAGCACAATACTTTATGGCTGCAACAATCCCAGTGACAGAAGACTGACTTACAATTATTGCTGTAAGTGCTCAGATCACTGTGGGTGCTGGTAATAGAGGAGGTGCTTCCTGTTCTCCTCAGTGCAGAACTTTTCAAAGATGCTTTGGATTTAGGAAGTGGTCTAGGCAAATTCACCCGAGATGGCTGTGCATTTTTCAAGGATGTAGGTTTTCCTTGGGGTTAAAGAAAAGAAAAGAAAAAAAAATTTCTACTTCATTTTGAAAGGTTGAAACTTATAAACTTCATTTCCTGCACTAAATACTGAGTTAAAACACAAACTGAATATTCAGCATCATGCAATTTTCAGATAGATGTGTTTTCTTTATTTTTGAGGACTTGGAGGCAGAAGAGCAAAGGCGATGATGAGACCATCAGGACATGCGAAGGGTGGCTGTAACCCTGTAAGCTGGAGTAATTAGCTCAGGTCTTGTGTGACAAGAGATCAAAAAAGCCATGTGACAGGTTTCTGGAAAAGTTAAAATCAAAGCTCCGACTTCCACTTATATTGTTGATTAAAAAACAAACTAGTCCACTCATACACTGGTCTACCATATAAAAAATAGATTATAATTTAAAAACCAAAATAAAGAAAAATTCAATTAAATTCATTATTTTAAATGCCTAACGCCTACCACCAGGTGGCGCTGGATTTTTTTTTAATCTCTTCATCTTGGCTCCTTATTTGCCAAACTTCAATTGTCTTCACTCAAACTTCTCTTTCTTGCAGCATAAGTGTTTCCATTTAGCAATGAAATATGTATGCTTCATGCTCTCTGGCACATTTGAAATCATACAATCCCGATGCTCATTCCCGCTACCTGATTATGGGCATTTCCCAAATTCAATCCTTACAACTTTCTTCACACCCATCTCTCTTGCAGAATCTTCACTTATTTTACTCTAACCCTTACCCATCTAGATGAATCCCAAATTCTCACTTGCAGCCTTATCCTTTTTCTGAATACCAATGCCATTCCCATTCTAAATTCTTTGTTGAATGTTTCAATTTCCACACTTCCATACCCTCCTCCCTTATGCTAATTATAAATCCATTTTTCCTTTTTCCCAGCCTCAAAACATTGAAATGGTCTGTCCTTCCTTCCCCACATACGCCATATAATCTAACATGAAGACTCTCAGTGCTAAGGGTATTACACCACTGAAAAATAGGAATTGCTGAAAAGGAACTTACATGAAAACGATGGTGTCCTATATTCCTAATGGCCCCTTAAGTGAGTAAAGTGATATTTCTGGAAAGCAAGGCTCAAGGCTTTGTAGGAGTTCAGTGATTTTGCTCATAAAATTTTCATAAAAAAAAAAAAGAGGTTAAACTCCTTAGAGCTGGCACTGAAAGTCATCCACTTTAAAGTTCTACCCATCTCCAGCTTTATCTTTGTACTTGTTAACTGTAAACATCAAACTTCTGGTTATGTTTACTACCAAAAGAGGAGTTTATTTAGGAATAGGAGAGAATAACAGCAAGCGATGGCAAAGCCATATGCAAATACGTGCCACAGAGGAGAAGACGGCGGGAAGCTGGGAAGGCGGATACAAATAAAAGGTCACCCCAGCAAACTGGGCGCTGCAAGGACAGTGGCTTCTCATTGGCTGCGCTGTGACGGCGTCTGATTGGCTGGACTGCCGTGGGGGGCGGGGAGAAGGAAGCGTTCCTTCCGCAGTATCTGCCCGCAAGTTAGTCTTTTTGATGGCTCCGCTCCCAGCAGAGCGGTGGTCCGGGCAGGAGGGCGCCCCCTGCCCAGCCTTCCAGTTTGATGTCAGTGAGGTTTCCCATTGCTCATTTCACAGGCTGTTCTTTTACGCTGCTGTGTGGTCGGCTCCAATCAAGCTAGTTTCCTCTCTCCCACCAAGAAGTACTAGGCTAATTCATGAGGCACATTGCTTCTTTTCAAAGAGGTCTTCTTCCACTCAATCCAAATCCTACAAATCCTCATTCATCCCCTTCTATTTTTTTTTTTTTTTTGCCTCAACAACTATATTAGACTCCTAAAACACTGTCCTTCCAACCCTTTCCAAGTCCATCACGTTGATCTTCTGAACATGACCAAAAAAAAAAAAAAAGGTTATGACCCAGTCTAAAATTTATGATTCCCGAGCTAGGATGATCATATTTTTAATCCCTTTAATATTTAATTTTAAAGCTGGAAATGACAGTCCTAGGATTGATTCCCATCAACCTCTTCTCCATTATGCTTTGCCATGCTCTCATCCCTACACATACATTCACACACACATATACACACCTTATTTTCATTTTTCCAGACCATTTTACTCTATTCTTCTGCTTATGTTCATCTTTGTGAATGAACTAGCCTTTCCACCTAATCCCCTATCTTGCCTGGTGAATACAAAGCGACAGTTGTTTCAAATCCTTGCCACTCATTTGTAGCCCCTACCCTACATCTACTGAATCACAACCTCCACTTTAACAAAATCTCCTGGTGATTTGCATACACCCAGGCATGAGAAGCACTGTTGAGAATCAGAACTTCTTTGTAAACCAATCCTGCCAGGGCACCTTCCCTGTGTGCCGTGGGCCACGCCTCCCTCTACCACATCCACACCTGCTTTCACAACAGCATCTGTTTCAGTTGGGCTCTCGGACTACTCTCTCAGGTTCCTGAGAACAGTAAGAGGACCTGATTCCATTCTGTCCCTCAGGACTTAGCCAAGGGTATGGCATGAAGTGAGATTTAATAAATATTTGTGGAATGAATTTTTACTGTAAGTCCACGACGAAAGTTCAGGAAATAAGGAGAAGTTAGGGGGAAGCGACAAACTTTCAGTTGTAAGAAGAATAAGGTCTGGGGAACTAATGTAAAATGGTGACTCTGGTTGATAAGACTAGTATATCATTGGAATTTGCTAAGAGTTGGACTTAAATATCCTCAACAAAGAAAAGAGAAATCTGTGAGGTGAGGGATATGTTAATGAACTCCATAACAAAAATCATTCTATAACATGTATCATCAAATCACCACTTTAAATGTCTTTACACTTCGAATGTCATATTAGACCCCAATGAAGTTGGGGAAAAAGTTAATGTAGAATTATACAGATGATAGTAATAGCTATTCAAATTTTTTTTTCATAGGCCAGGAGTAAATAAATTTTGATAATGCCTTCTCTCAAAGCATTAAACACTTAATTTTTACAAGCTTATTTGTCCTTTGTTAATATTAATGGGACTCTTCAAATAGTCTATTAACTAGATAAAAGGAGACATTTTTCTTTATAGTTCTTATAGTAATTAGCAAGTAATAGATAATCAAATATTCACTTGATTTTTAGACTTTATTTAACTACCAGTTTTACTTGCTTTTGGAGGTACAGAAAAAACTGATCTTTTAGAGTATACAGTTACTAAATTATGGCCCCTTGACAGCAAAAACATAAAAGTCTTCATCATCATCGGAAAAAATGAGCAAGGTTGAGCAAGTAACAGAGGAGTATTTCTGGGCCAAAGCTAAGGTAGTCAAAGCTAAACAAGTTAGGAAACTCCATTTGTTTCTCAGAAAGGGATGTTTCATAGCATTGTTTCTGACAGCATCATGGGTTTACAGACAATTCTCAGTGTGCCTCAGAATTACTACAGACCTGTAGCCTCTCTGATTCCAACACGCAGCCGCACACGGGAAGCAAGTTTGCCCTGCCAGCCTGTGATTGCTCTGACCTGTCTACCCCATTCCCAAGGCTCGCTGTCCCTCCCACCTAATGGTAACTGGCAGTCCTAGCAAAAGTCTTCCCCATTCGACCATTAGTCTGACTCCTGGGCATTGAGGGCCCGGAACAAAGCCTGCTGTACCACAGAATTAGTTCCTCTGAAACTCAAAATAATCCTAACGGTACACCGCCATTACTATTCCCAGAGCATAGATGAGAGAGTTATTTGGGTGGTTAAATGGCTTCCTCCAGTCACATACCTCAGCAGTGCCAGAGATGCCAGGAAGGCAGGCAACCTACCACCAGTCCAGCATTCCCTCTCTGGGTCTGCAGGATAGAAGCAGCAGGTGAAGGAAAGGAGAATCAGGCTGGAGACCACCTGAGCTCCTCTTTCTAGAAGGGGGCTACCAAGGTGTTTCACTGTTTCACCAACAGTCCTCATGTTTAATTGAAGAGCAAAGTTGACCTCAAGTACCCATAATTGGGACTTCATACAAAGAAGCAGTAAAACATACACATCATAACCAATATTAAAAGTAAGACATAGCAACATTGGGCTGAGAGACTGAGTAACCTGAGAACCAAGTTCTTAAACAAGGAAATCCTTATAGGACCACATTCGCTTCACAGCATGTAACTGATCCCAGATGTAAACCATCAAGATTGAAGACCTACCTGAAGATACATTACACCTCAGTGGTTTATTTTAAGCTTATGCTGTTAGCATAATCTTACAGAGAGACAACAGATTTGTTTTGACCCTGTAATTATTACCATCTTTTGTCTAGGGAAGACATGGAAGGACTAGCATTTGCACTTAGCCTTAGATAGTAACACAGAGAGTCTACTGAGTTTGAAGTATGGCCTCATGAACAAGCAAGGTACTCGGATACCCACCTTGGAAAATTCGGTTGAATGTTCTATACTTAACAACAGAATATCAATAAGGAATGCCTTGTAAAACTAAAAATCTAATAAAATGATTTATTATGTGGGAAAAGGATATTCATATTACCCTGCTTTTTAAACTCAGACTTACCTATATATTGAAAG
Source organism: Mustela nivalis (assembly GCF_964662115.1). Taxonomy (NCBI): domain Eukaryota; kingdom Metazoa; phylum Chordata; class Mammalia; order Carnivora; family Mustelidae; genus Mustela; species Mustela nivalis. Next base: position 18,742,543 of record NC_139039.1, on the reverse strand, counting down.
ATTCTAGGAGATATACCAGAACTTTATGAGGCTGTTATGAAATACAACACAGGGGGACTTAGAGGAAAAATAGGGGGAAAAGGCAGAAATGAATCATTTTTCTTCCCACCTTTCATATGCTTTTTTCTCTTCACACTTTATAATAAGCATATTTTATCGTAAAAGCTAATATAAAACATTAAAACACTAATAGACATTATTAAAGTCAGTGGAGTCAAGTATTTAATCAGATAAAGATGTTCAAAACAGATACAGAAACCAAGAAAGATGTTCAAAACAGATAAAGAAACCAAAAAAGGATAAACTGGATCAACAATTAAGGTAAGTAGATTCTAATCATTCTTATTCCTGTCCCTCTGTAAACGTGAGGTATTCTTCAGTCCTTTTAATTTTACTAAGAAAAAAAACAACACAGAAATCAACGGGCTGAGTGATGCTTTTATACGGTTATGATGAAAAGGGTCCCTCTGCTACCAGAAAGTTCTTCATGAGACCATAATGGTGTGTTCCTAGGACTGGAAATTAAAGTTGAAGGATGAACTCCTAAAGAGTATGCCTTTGTTCTGACACTTATGGTAAAGGATTCATTGTCCAGAAGAAAGCTCCCCAGGCATTCACAGGTAGGCAGCACCTTCTCTCAGCTCCAGCCTGGCCTGCTCCACTGCTAAAGGGCAGGCTGGGAAAGGAGGGGAGTCCCACCGGCTCGCAAAAGGCCTTCAAAGTAATGAGAGCAGTTGCCCAGGCCACAGAAACATCTGCTGGTCAAAGCAAGTTCCTCTCTGAACTCTTAACCAGCCCAGGAGAAATTCAGCCTTAATATGTTTTTCATGAGATTTTTCCCACATTGAACAAAATGAGCTGTTCTTTACATTTGATGAAATTAAAGTGTTCTGAAGAAGTGTTAAGGAGCTGACAAAAAAAAAAAAAAAAAAAAAAAAAAAAAAAAAACCAAAATCACAGAACAAACAACAACCCCCCTCCCCACAAAACCTTAGCTACTATTTTATCTATATTTGAAGACACAGATCTTAATAAAAATCTAGATAACGGATTCCCAGGAGGGGTGACGTTGCACAAGTATTTACTTGCCTACATAGGAAAGGTAACTGCAAAGTAAGGTAATTGCAAAGCACAAATGTATAGGGTGCTAGAAACACCTGACATTTTGTATAGAAATCGCTCCCAAATGTTTTCAGTAATAATTATGAATACTAGAGAATCCATAGGCACTCATCAAATTTTTAAAAGATTTTATTTATTTATTTGACAGAGATCGCAAGTAGGCAGAGAGAGAGGAGGAAGCAGGCTCCCCGCCGAGCAGAGGGCCCAATGCAGAGCTTGATCCCAGGACCCCGGGATCATGACACGAGCGGAAGGCAGAGGCTCTAACCCACTGAGCCACCCAGGCACCGCTCATTAAAATGTTTTTAATAGGACTGTGGTTTGTGTGGCTTACTAGGTGTGCAGGCATCACGGGGAAGGAAAAAAACGATGAGACTGGAGAGGTAGATAGTTACTGTTCAGGATGGCATAAAATGCCAGGCTAAGAACTTCAGCCCTTAACTGCAGCTTTTTTTGGCTTTTGCTCCAGGGTTTATTTGTGGGGGTGGGGGGGGCGGTTAGTGTGCATAACTGACCAAAGGCCAGCAGGGAAGAGTCTGAAATGGAGTTTGAAATCGGAGAAAAGCTTAGGAGGCAAGTGCACTTGCCAGGACTAGAGGCCGTGGGGATTTTCACCGGACAAGGACGCCAATCTGGAATACAGACACTACGTATTAATATATATAGCTTAAAACACAAGTTATTGTATTTTATAAGATATAATAAGTATCAATAAGGCAGGGCCCTTAACTAGTCAGGAAGAGAAAATGCCAAGCAGGCATAGTTAAAACACAAAGCATGAGAATATGTTTTCAGCTATAATTACAACTTCGGTTCTTTTATCACAACTCTGTAAAGAAAGTGACCTTTATGTTAATTATCTACAGTAGCTGGGAATTATTATAAAGCTAATGTAAGCCTACCAAAAGGGATAAAAAATATTAATGATAAGTTATGGGAGAAATAGATTATACTCAAAACTGTGGCTTCAGATTCGTTTTTACTCAACACAAAAGGACCAACTTTTCTCATTAATCTTAATGAAGATGTTAGAAAATTTCACTTTGGTATATAATGTTACTGTCTAAAAACTATGTAAATAAATCTGATAAGCTGCTTACAAAATCAATACTGTAAAAAAAATCAACAGCTTTTTGATGTAGCAGGAAAAATGGAAAAAAATCCTTTATCAATAAAAAGTAAATGCACATGGAGACATGTATAGGCACATACTATTTCTATAAATAATCAAAAAGTGCTGATATTATGGAAAAAATTTTTAATGAGGAACATAAAAAATTTGAATAAGTAAATATACATGTTAGTTCTTCCCTGAATTAATATATTAATTGAATGGTATTCCCATCTAAATCCACATGTGATTATTTTAAAGGACAACTTGGGACAACTTTCAAAAAACCTATTTAAATTAGCTTAGAATAAATAAGAATAGCAAAAAATTTTGGAGCATAAACATGAGATGCCTCCAGCTGAAGAACAGAAAGCTTTGATTTAAAAAAAAAAAAAAATGTAGTTGGTCCGAAGGTTGTGGGTTATTGTTAAGCTGTTTAAAAAAAAAAAAAAAATGTGCAAAGTACTTGAATGGAACTTTCTCCAAAGAAATACATAATGGCCAACAACACATGAAAAGCTGTTCAGCATCATTAGTCATTAGGGAAATGCAGATCGACACTACAGTAAGATACAACATTAGAACTGGCTATTAGAATGGCTATTATAGAAACAAAACAGAAAATAACAGTGTTGGTTAGGACGTGACCAACTTGGAACCCTGCACGTTGCTGGTACAAAGTAAAATGGTGTAGTTGCTGTGAAAGATAGTATGGCTGTTTCCCCTCAAAAGAAAAAGAGACAGCCTAGCATACAATCCACTAATTCCACTTCTGGGTATGTATCCAAAATAAATGAAAGGAGGATCTTTGTATACCCATGTCCATAATGGTATTTGTACACCTATGTCCATAATGCTATTCATAATAACCAAAAGGTAGAAGCAACCCAAGTTGACCATTGACAGATGAATGGATAAACAAAGTGGGTCACATATATACTATGAAATATTATTCCATCCCAGGAAGGAAAGAAATTCTGACGCCTGATATAACATGGATAAACTTGAAGATATTCCATAAGCCACGGATGAAAGGACAAATATTGCATGATTCTTCTTCTATAAGGTACCTACAGTAGTGAGATTCAGAGACCGACAGTAGAACGGTGGTTGCCAGGGGCTGGGGAGATGGAGAGTGTGGAGTTAGTGTTTAATGGGTCAAGACGTTCAGATGGGGAAGATAAAAAGTTCTGGAGATGGGATGATGGTGACTCTTGCACAACAAATGGAATCTGTTTCACACCAATGAACCACACACTTAAAAAATGGTTAAGATGGGGGGGGGGGGCGCCTGGGTGGCTCTGGTCATGGTCTCAGGGTCCTGGGATCAAGCCCCGAGTCGGGCTCTCTGCTCATCGGGGAGCCTGCTTCTTCCTTCTCTCTCTGCTGGCCTTTCTGCCTGTTTATGATCTCTCTCTGTGTCAAATAAGTGAATAAAATCTTTATAAAAAATGGTTAAGATGGTAAATTTTATATAACATTTATCACAATAAAGAAGTTCAGTAAGAAGGAAGTTGTGTTATTAGTTATTATAGGATATTACAAAATAAACATAGTCTGTTATGGGCAGATTAACAGACTGGTATATAAACCCCAGAAATATAAAAATTTAGAATAGGAAAAGGAAGATTATTTTTCAGATAAGACATTTATTTGTGGTATTAAAATAATTGAATTTAAAGAAATAAAATTTGAGAACCAGTATGTATGATATGGTGATTAAAAGTGGACAATCCACAGGCCCCTGGGTGGCTCCGTGGGTTAAAGCCTCTGCCTTCAGCTCAGGTCATGATCTCAGGGTCCTGGGATCGAGCCCCACATCGGACTCCCTGCTTAGTGGGGAGCCTGCTTTCCACCCCACCCCACCCCCACCTGCCTCTCTGTCTGTCAAATAAATAAATCTTTAGAAAAGTGGACAATCCAGAGCCAGACTGCCTAATTTTTTTTTTTTTTAAGATTTTATTTATTTGACAGACAGAGATCACAAGTAGGCAGAGAGTCAGGCAGAGAGAGAGGGGGAAGCAGGCTCCCAGCTGAGCAGAGAGCCCGACTCGGGGCTCGATCTTAGGACCCTGAGATCATGACCTGAGCTGAAGGCAGAGGCTTAACCAGCTGAGCCACCCAGGCACCCCAGACTGCCTAGGTTTTAAACCCAGTTCCAGCAAACACTGTCTGCACGCAGTTTACTTAGCCTCTCTATGCCTGTAGGTCTTACAAGAAACAGTAAAATTTATTAATTTTATTTATTTAATTTAACTTATTAAGATTTATCTCCCTAGCCCTTTAAAATTTAGGAATATTCCAGATTATTTTGGAGTCATCTAGGGAGTTCCCCAGTGGTGCCTTTTATCTGTTCTCTTCTGCACATTCTCTTGGTGGCCTTATCCAGTCTAGTGGCTTTAAATAGGATCTAAATATTGATGAATCCCAAATTATATCCATAGACCAGACTTCTCTGCACCTTAGACCTGTACATCCTACTTTCCACTCAACATCTTCACTTACAAATTATTCATCTTAATAGCCCTATAGCTTAGTTCCTGATATCCATCTCTTAACATCTATGTCACCACCATCCATACCCATCTCCGTGGATGGCAACATTATCCTTCCGTTGTTCACACCCAAAGTGCGCAAAGTCATCTATGACTCTGCTCTTTGGTCTCACCTCATCTAAGACTATCCTGTCAGCTTCACTTTCAACACAAGTGTCTAGAATCTGACTATCCTTCACTATCACAACCCTGACCCAAGAAGCCACAATCTCCCGCCATGATTGTAGCAATACCTCCTCACCAATCTCCCTGATTCAGCCCTCACCCCCATTCAATGCATTCTCTACACAGGTATTAGAGCAACCCTGTCAAAATTTAAGCTCTTTCAGTTAAAAGCCAAAATCCTTGGGATTTTCAGGACTGTGCATGACCTGGTTCTCCACTACCTGTCAAACCTCATGGTCTGTTTCAACTTTTCCTCACCCCATTCCTTGCTTTCCTAGAGCACATCAGTAAATCTCCACCTCAGGGTCTTTCCACTTGCTTTCCACTCTTGACAGGCACAGTTTTCCTCCAGATACTCCCAAGACTGATGCCCTCTGGCCTTTATTCGAAAGCCATCTTTCCCTGGTTAAACTTAGCAAAATTGTTCACACACACACACACACACACACACACACACACACAAAAACAACCCCCAACATTTCACATTCCCCTTCTCTGCATTAGTATTCCCCCCCTCTTTAGTCCTTCAGATTATCAAGCATCCTATATACTTTAACTCATGAATTACCTGTCTCTCCCACCAGAACCTAACTTCAAGGAGGGCATGTTTTCATCTTATATATTCACTTCTGTACTTCAGCACTTTGATCCCTGAGTCTACACTTATTCAATGAAGATTTGAGTGCCAAGCATATGCCAATTAAAGTAAGATACCGTTTTATACCTTCTGCAACAGTAAATATTTGGAGAGAGTGTTAGCAATGTCAAAATACTGGCAAGGGTGTTGGAAAACACTCTAACATACTCAGAGGAGGAGCACTGACTTGTAGGCTGTTTCTGAAGGGCAATTTGGCAACATGTATCAAAAGTCTTACATATCCTCACACCCTCTGATTCCATCTAAAGGAATGTATCCAATGAATTTATCTGACCAAGCTCTTACACTCATGTACAAAGTTCTTCAGTGTAGAATTATTTCACACACTACAAAAACAAAACAAAGGGGCGCCTGGGTGGCGCAGTCAGTGAAGTCTGACTCTTGTTTTCAGCTCAGGTCGTGATCTCTGGGTCGTGAGACTGAGCCCTGCGTCAGGGTCTGTGCTCAGCGTGGAGTCAGCTTGAAATTCTCTCTCCCTTGCCCTCTGACCTCTGCACCCATGCCTGCTCTCTCATGCTCTAAAATAAACAAATCTTAAAAAACAAAACAAAAAACCCTAATGTTCAAAGAAGTCTGAAGAAATATATGGCAGCACATTTCGATAATGAAATATTGTAAGGTTGTTTAAAATCATGTTATTAAGAATAAGAATGTAAGAATCTAGGAAAGAGGGGCACCTGGGTGGCTCAGTGAGTTGAACCTCTGCCTTCGGGCCTTTGGCTCAGGTCATGGTCTCAGGGTCCTGGGATCGAGTCCCGCATCGGGCTCTCTGCTCAGTAGGAAGCCTGCTTCCTCCTCTCTCTCTCTCTCTCTCTCTCTCTCTCTCTCGCTGCCTACTTGTGATCTCTCTCTGTGTCAAATAAATAAATAAAATTAAAAAAAAAAAAGAATCTAGGAAAGAAGGCACCATGCCTTTTAAATGAAAAAAGAAAATTCAATCAACTCATGCAAAAAGAAAAGGCACTGAATAGTTATTAATTATGAAGTCAAAAACTATTTGGCATTGTAACATTAAGGGGAATTTTTGTTTTCTTTTCCAATTTTCACTGAAAGGGTTATACTTCCAAAATAGCCTACTTTGTTGGGGGGTGCCTGCATGGCTCAGTCAGTTAACTCTCTTACTATTGGTTTCAGCTCAGGTCAGGATCTCAGGGTCATGGGATCGAGCTCCATGAGGGGTTCCACACTCAGTAGGCAGTCTGCTTGAGATTCTCTCCCCGCCCCTGCTTTTGCCCCTCCCTCAGGCTTTACCACACTCATGTGTGCACTCTCTTTCAAAAATCAATCAATCAATCTTAAAAAAATAAAATAATAGCCTACTGGGATGAGGGCAGCAGAAACCTGATGAGCTATCCAAATTAACTGGTTAATTTCAAGATCCAAGAGGGGTAAAATAAGGTTTACTTTGTCTGAAACCAGGCTTCTCCCTTTCCTTCAGAACACCAATGGATTGAGACTAATTGCCCAACCACCCTCCTCCGTATTTCTGATGACCTTTACTGACTTGGTCTTCAATCGCTACATTCCATAGTCTGAACCCTAACTGTCCCTTCATTTCTACTTCCTCGTGTATCAGTTAAGACCTAAAAATTACCTTGATCGAGATGTATTCTTCTTAGTTCTAGATCTAGGATCTTGATGCCAAAAATTACTAAATAGCAGAAAGCATCAACACTAAACCAAGGCTGGTACTTACATTTTTAAGGGGATATCTCAATCATATTATAGAATTACCTATATTCTAACAAAAAAGAGTTTCAGCAAACTTTGGTATTGGTAATCTTACCTTCCTCTGAAATCCTATGGCTTTTTTTTCCCCCCTTAAAATATCCTAAGGACACATGTGATGGGGAATGAACTCATCACCTCTCCTAGCTGACTGGTAATGGGTGAGGGCAAGCACCATGTCCTACTCATTCCACAATTCCTCTGGGTCTGAGTATGATGGGCACAGTATATACTGCTGAAATGTCAAGTAAATGGATTATCTTCCAGAACACAGAATTTCAGAGATTTGAGAGCCCACATTCTTGAGTTAGCTAAGACTAGGCTGTACGCATAGGACACAAGAAACAATCTGTATAACCAGCACTATTTGCTTAAACTCAAGAGTAAAGGCAAAAATCAAGTCACAGTAGTATAGGTGAGTCACAACAAAAACACCGCCGGTATTAACAGGGTGGTAATTTGATAGAGAAACCAGAACATCCCACAAAGCAAGGTTCTCACAAAGCCTGGAACTGCACAGAAGCCCAGTGTTCGTGGTGATACTGTCCGTACATGCCTCTGCAAGTGTGTCCCCAAGATGTCTCCCGCTTCACATGTGAAACAAAATTAACTTCCACAGTCATGGGCCTGGGAACATGTACCCCACAACTAAAGGTGTAATAAACTCAAGACTTAGAAGGGTTCATTCTTTCCCCAGCTACCATACAAAGATGAACAGGGTCTTCATAGGTTGTCAACAGACTGATTTATCTGGTGGTGAAGGAGCTCACCTCACAGTCACGGGGCTCCTCACCGCAGTGGGAAAGGCACACCGTGACCATCCTGGTTCAGTAGAAGCCAAGGTTCTTCGGCAGAGCTACTTTGAACAGTGAGGTCACAGAGACTCAAAACTTCTCTAAGGTTATAAAAATATGCAAATGAACACATTTTGCGCAAACTCCCTTCAGAAACATCACCTACCTCACCTCAGCAAAGTGAGCTGCCAAGTACAAAGGAAGAAGCCGCCCAGCCCATTATCCACGGCCGCTACTCCAACACTCGACTCTCAAAATTCCCTATTTCTTCTCCAAGTGGGTCCACACAGACACACTGCAGTATCCCTTTTATTTCTCAGACTTTCTTGCCTGTGCACTGGATGCATTCTGATGCGTCCCTGAGGTGATCACCAGCGGTCCCTGCTGCTTTGATCTTTATCAGCTCTTTTCCTTGACCTCTATACATTTTGACTATCTTAAACCTCAAACACACACACTTTGAGGGGTTTCTCGGTCTCTTCAAATTCAACATGCCCCAACTACACCCATCGGTCTCCTCCTCAGAGACTCTTCTTACCACTCCATCTTGCTGTCTCGCTCCATGGTCCCCCAAGAAGCAAACTGAGGAGACACGTGGGACTATCTGCCACCAACAGAAGCTGACCAGACCCTCCTCCCCCAAAACATTTTTGAATATTTCCACTCTGCTTCCTGTTCCCACACACTGGTATAACTCATAACAAGTTTGTATCTCAACTGCTAGAGAACTGATCAACCTCAACATCTTTGGGGTTCATCCATCACTTACCCCAACACTCAGTCTGCTCGAGGCATGCGGACTTGCCCTCGGTGTTCCCACACGCACCATACCCTTTCATAACTGTCCACTTGCACCCTTGGGAATGCCAGCAACTTTCCATGTCAGGCAAACTTCTACAGGCACGTTCAGGGCCAGTTCCAATGTCCTCGCTACTCTCCAGTCTGCCCTCAGGCCCAGTCAGGGGTGTTCCCTTCACAGAAGTCTCCCTTCAAATCAGGCCAGACAACATTTTTAAACACCTGTTGTGTAATAGGTACACTGTGCTAAGCAATGAAACATGTAAAAAATAACCAAGACCTGGACTCTCCTTGTGGACCTCACAATTTAGGAGACAGGCATGTACAAAAATAATCCGAGTACAGCATAATAAATGCGAAATATCACAGGGGCCAGGACAGGTCAGCTGTGGATTGAAGAATCAAGTGTCTGCAATCAGACGGTGTGCTTCAACTCCCCTTTCCAGCTCAGCCTCCAGTGAGTGAGATCATGACAAGGGGCTATTATTTCATCATGTTTGTATTCTCCAAATCTAGCAGAGTGCCCGGCACACAGCAGGCTCTCACAACTTTTCCTGAATTCATAGAGTAGGAGAAAAGTGCATAGTGACCTATGATGCCTCATGCAAGGGGCGTTCTAGAAAATAATCTTCTCCAGAATTACTCGCCAAGTGAGAAGAACAAAGTGGAATGCCTGTAAAATGATCGAGGCTGCACTGATCATGTCAGGAAGGAATAAAAGAAAAGACACTCATCCTCCAGATGCCTGTAAGACCGCACTTGGTTGGCTTCATCCACACTCCCTGCCCCCCCCCCCCCCCACCGCACACACTGGGCAGCTCCCGGCCCCTCAAGCACCTCCCCCCACCCCCCAAGCTGCCTCACCTCCATCTTTGCACTTGCCCTTCACTCTGCCCAGGAAGGCCTGTCATCCGATGTCTTAATGTCTCCCTCCTTCTGAGCCTTCAGGCACCGGCTCATTTGTCACCTGCTCAGCAAGGCCATTCTCAGCCACCTGATATCAAGATCTAATTCCTTCACCGCCTTTTTCAGCATTTATCATCTTACATTCTCAACATTTGAATTTAATTTTCTGATGCACCGGACTAGAATTTAAGCTCTGTAAGGGCAAGAATGTATGTTTTGTGCCTGTCTCCCATTCCCAGCCCAGGCAGGCACTCACGAGACCCTTGTTAGATGAGAAGTCAGGGTGTTGGACCCCTGGGTGTATTTATAGAGGCTAAGAGCATAGAGACTGCTTGTTCCATTTCCAGTCTCCACCGATGATGAACTGTGTCCCTTCGCGCGTTACCTAAGGTTTCAAAACTTCCAATTCCTCATCTGCAGAAGTGGGAGGAGTATACCTGTCTGTACGTCATGAGTCGTGAGAGTAAATGAAATCAGGCATTTAGAAAGCTTAGAACAGAGCATGGCATGTTGCTGGCACTCAAAACATCACTACGACTATTATTTTTATGCCAAGAAAACTTGAGATCCATTCTTTAAAAAGTATTTTAATTACATGCAAATATAGAAGCATCAAAACCAACCTGCTGAAGTTAGCTTTTGGAATAAGTTATTAGGGGATAATTTCTTGTTTTTAAAGAATTTATAGTGAGTATCCTTCTCATAAGTTTGCTAGCTATTTCTCTCAAACTCACCTAGAAAAGACTAAAATGATATAAAAGTGAATTGAAATGATTTTAAATTCCCTTTAACACTAAATAGACAAAAGTAGCTTACAAAAAACAACTATGGAAAAAACAACTTAGCCAGAAAGCTCAGAAACCTATAACGCTAGGCAAGTCATTACAAGTATGGGATGTCCTCCTGGTTTGAGAGGCCTTTATTTTATTAACCCACAATAAACTGAATTAAAACAAAGGTTTATCCTTTTGAAATGTTATTTTTCTTTCTTGAAAAGAAAAACAAAAGACTATTTCTTTCATGAGGCCTTTCTTCAGGCTCTGGTATAATCAGACCAACCCCGGAACATTCTTCCTTTTCCCCGGAGTCCTAAGGCACTTAGGGGCTGCTTCCACACCCTTTATACACCCTTTCTGTGCGGCTCTGTGGTTGAGTCATAAACGCGCTCCTGCCCTCCCCAGGTAGGTTACAAGACCCACAGGCCAGGAGTGCAGGCGCATGTTCTGTCCCACTTCCATAATCCTACCTTGCTCGGGCTGGTCACTGGAAAGGCAATTACAGCGCTATATGAAGGAAAACACACATTTATCATCTAAAGCCTGATAAGAACTGGTATCGCCCGCAGAAGAAGGTGGCAGATAGGTCGAGACGCCTGAATGAATCATGAAGGATTTAACGATGCAGTGATTCACTCAGCAGCCATTTGCAATAACCGTGTAACAGCTTTTAAATTTAAACATCTTTTAAATCCCGGGCCAAGGGCCTGAGAAGAGAAATGCCAATTTCTAAGCCATTCAGTTAAATGTGAGAATTTTAATTTTTCAAAACTTAGAGCCATACTAAGAGTAGTTTTTTTAAAGATTTATTTGAGAGAGAGAGCGAGCACAGGCGGGGGTGGGGAAGAGCAGGGAGGGAGAAGCAGACTCCACGCTGACCAGGGAGACCCATACAGGGCTCGATCCCAGGACCCTGAGATCATGACCTGAGCCGAAGACAGATGCTTACCAACTGAGCCACCCACGTGCCCCAAGAGTAGTTCTTCAGCCTGATCATGTGAAGACCAAGAGAACGGGCTCCAGAGCCCTCCTGCCTGGTTTCATTCTTACCTCTGCCACTTATTAGCTGTGTAACCCTGACAAATTATTTAATTTCTGTGTGGTGTTTTCCTCAATCTGTCCAATGAGGACAAGCCTCACAAAACTACTCTGAAGGTTAAATGCACTCAATGATATAATTAAGACATTTAATCCTAAAACAGAGCTTAAAACTTGGTAAGCATTTTGTAAGTATACGCTGCTATCATTGGCATTATAATTATTATTATCCTATTTCCCCCCACAATCTCATCTTATTTAATTGGAGTGGTTAAAACACACACATACTCTTAACAAAGATACGTTGCATCTGGCTTGTTGTCACCAATCATCATCTGATTTCATACAAATTTAGCTATGGTCATCACGCTGCCTGTTATCATTTCCAGAGTTTGACAGGGAAAATGCAAGAGCTCCATTGATTTTAATCACAGTTCTCTCTCATTCTCAGGTTAAACCTTCAAGAAAACGTCTATTATTTCACATCCAGATCTGGTTTTCTACTTAGTTCTCTGAAAGTATTTATTGAAAACCCCAGCTGGAACATTCCTGCCGTTTACTTTTCAGGAGAGTAACTTTGTATACAGAGTACAGAGGATGTCCATTTGGTTTCAATATTCTAATACACAAACACCACATTGTACGGTAAATGGCAACACACGCTCAGTGATCTAAAGGCACACTATTTTTGCTCCTTGATCTGTTCTGTTTTTAACTCTGTGGTGATTAAATTTCCTGTCCCCTACAACAAACACCTCCCAATTTAATGTGAGCATCCAAACAAGCTAGTTGCTGTTATTACTTTTTTTTTTTTAATACAGCATAATCAAGTTAGTCTTCCAACAGTTCAAATAAAAACTCAAATGTGAATCCATGAACTTTCTGGTTACATTAATTTTTTTTTCCATTTCTATATAGAAAATCACCAGGTAAAAGAAAACTTAGTAACACAGATTCAAAAGTCTAAATACATAACTGAGTTATCAAGTTTCTTTATACAAGTTAATAAATGCTCAAAAAATGTCCTTGTCTTTTCATTCAGACTAAAGAGACCTACTTTTCTCTTAAGGCAGGATATTATAGAGTATACAGAAAAGGGACTTTAAAATTGCTTAAATCTTCAGTGTTCAGGGAACTGATCATCTACATAAAAGATTCTCATTGTTGAAAATACAGTTCAGCGCCCCCACCCCACTTCCTCCCAGCCATAGGGGCATCTCAAGACCTCCAGTCGAGGCCTGAAACTACAGATGGTCCCAAACCCTACGTGTACTGCTTTTTCCTACACATACATACCTATGATCAAGTATAATTTATAGATGGGTTATAGAAAGAGAACAACAACTAATAATAAAATAATTATAGCGATATACTATAATAAAAGTTATATGAACATGGTCTGTCTCAAAATATCCTCACCCTTCCTCCTGTGATGGTGAGGGCATCCAGTGCCTGCACCAGGAGCTGGGTTAGGTGAATGACCTAGGCAGTAGGATTTAGCATTAGGCTACTACTGACTTTGTAACAAAACATCAGTAGGAGGATCACCAGCCTCTGTACCACAGCTGAGTGAGGCTAACTGAAATCGTTGATGTCGCAGAACCCCAGAGAGCCGGGACTACTGCATATCCCGGGCACCGGCCTCATCTCCTGAGAGGATGAGCACTTCCGGTTTTCTGGGTTTTGAGCATCCTATGGTCCAGAGAAGCTTACTAGTAGTAGCCACTGCTCAGAAAGTTAGGCAAGCACCCAAACTGCCCCTAGAGGAGTGTAAACGTTGATAGGTCCCTACATTCTCAAACCCTCCCACTTCACAACGCAAGGCTGAAGCCCAAGGTGGGTGAGCTTGTGTAGCTCACTGGTGTCAGAACATTACTAGAACACAGAGCTCCTAACCTAAAGGCCACGGTGCCCTTGGTCATGGCTTTCTAGCGCCACCAAGCCACAGGTGCTCCTAACATCCAAACAGGGAGGGGCTCCCCATCATCTGTCTATGACCCTTCCCATCATCAACCACTACACGGATCTGGTCATCAACACTGAGAACCAAAGCTTTGATCTCAATGTGCCTTAACTCCCCCTAACGGTGGCAATATCTAAAATCAGGATCATTGTTCCTGTTCTGGTTTTCTTCCCAAGGAAGAGAACTTAAAGTGAATTCTTTCTTCCCACTCAGCTCCTCCAGGGATGGGAATGGAATGCACCGCCGATCTCTCTTCCTCCACCCATACCACATCCTGGCTTTGCTCCTCCCAACCCCAGGATCTTACTGCCAGCCCTGAATCTAAATAAATCACCCTCAAAACACTTCTACTTGTGGGGCACCTGGGTGGCTTAGTGGGTTAAAGTCTCTGCCTACAGCTCAGGTCATGATCTCAGGGTCCTGGGATCGAGCCCCACATCCAGCTCTCTGCTCAGCTGGGAGCCTGCTTCCCCCTCTCTCTCTGGTCACCTCTCCCTACTTGTGATCTCAGTCTGTGACAAATGAATAAATAAAATCTAAAAGAAAAAAAAAAAAAAAAAAGCACTTCTACTTGTTACAGGTTTCTCACACATCAGGCCTCAAAAGAGATTTAGCAAATAGAACCTGAAACTATCAAGGTGTAGAGAGGTAATGAGATCCTCTGGGACCTGCTTGGTTTTGTTAGTTCTCACGTGTGCTGACACATCATTCCAGAGGTACCTTTTTTTCTTTTTAATTTTTTCCCCCAGATCATTCACCAGTAGTTACTATTTTTATAAGGGAACTTACTTCTAAATCCATTGGGCATGCCTTTAATTTGCACAAGGTTGTACCTGTTAAAATAAAGGGTGTTCCCTGCACAGTGTTCTCAGCCAACTGGAATGGGTAGCAGTGCTTTTGCCTTAGTCTGTACAAAACACGGGGACTTTTCCACTTCCTGTTCTGATCTGTAACCCAGAAAAGTCCATCTATCTGCCAAATTTTTAGTAAGACACCTAATAGCTACTCTTAAAGCACTCAAATTTCATAAACCTAAAAGAACTTTGAAATTATTACTTCTAAAATAAAACCTATGTAAATAAAAGTTTGTCTTGGCACAGTTAAACTTCTCAGTCACTCTTATATCCCTGAAATTTTATCATACATCTTTCAATAAAGGATTAAGGAAAAATTAATCTCTTTTCACACAGTGAGGGCCCACAATGATTCTAGTATATAACATTTATGTATAATTAAGCACTTAAACATTTATAAAAACAACTTCTAATTGTGAAATTATTTGTATATAGCAGGCACCCAATTGTTTATAATTTTTCTTAATAACTTAGAAGTTGGTTTACGTACCTGTATCTTTCTCTAACTAGCCTTTCCATTGCTCAGGGATCAGAGCTATGTCTAAGACTTCTTTTTCTACCTTCCCTACATAACACGCTGATACACAAAAACGTAAATGTTGTAGTGACAAAATGTGTTAGTTTTATAACCAAAACCTGTCTTTCTGCTTTCTGACATGCCTAATTTTATATTCAAATAACTCACAAAATGCTATCAGGCACAACTCCTTTCTTTCATTCTTACCAGAACTGGACACGCGCCGGATCCTCTGCGGAGATAAGGCCCGATCAGAATTGAGGTTTCTACTGTCACTATTCCGCCTCAAACAGGAAACAGAGGGCCCTACTTTGGCTTTTGGACCAGGCATTTTCCTCAGATTGGAGGAGTCAGGCTTAGATATACCCCCACCTGATGCAGCTGCAGATTTTGAAGGAGAACCCTGTGAAAAAATAGTTAAGATTTTAAACCAGATCATACCTTCCTCAGACCATTCTCCTTGTGGTGCTACAACCACATAACAATTCTAAGCAGATACGCCAGATATTTAATTTTCACTTTTAATATGAAGGAATTAAACCTCTTCATAGTTCATTCTTCAGTCCATCATGATCTGACTTTAGTGGCCATCAATGGAACTATTCCAAGATGACCAGCGACACAAGCTGAAGTCAAGCCACAGCTTTCAAGCTGTTCTCTGCAGCCCCTTCCTACAGCATCGGAGGCTGAGGACGCCATCTTTCTTTGATTTCTCCAACACAGAATGCTCCTGGTTTTCCTTCTGTCTGGTTATTCCTCCTCTGGATCCTGCCTCAATGCTACTTGTCCCAAGGGTCCTAAACTTGACCCTGGTCTTTGCTTGTGATACGCTCTCCCTAGGTGATCTTGTCCACTGTTTCAACCGCCACCTACATCCTGTTCTCTCTGCAGTTGATGGGTCCTGGCCAGCACAATCCTGCATCTCCCATGTATTTAGCTTCTTTCTTTACCTGTCCACCTAGCATTCCTTCGGGCACCTCTACTTAGCAATGCCAAGAATGATCATATTACTGTTGTCTTTACAGATCAACGTATAGCCCTTATGGAATAATATCTAACGTTCAAAATACATGTTTCCACTCATTTAATCGTCATAGACTAGAAGTTGCTACTTTTAGCATACCCCATTTCACAGAAGCATATGTAGTAGTTTCTAACTTTAAACTAGTTTTACCCATCCATCTCAAAACTTATCTCTTCCCATATGTACCACAACATACCCAGGCAGCCAACATAAACAATGAAAGCTATTTCTTTCCTAGGTGCTTCCTTTTTTTTTTTTTATTTTTAATTCCTAAACTCCTGACAGTCTTCTTGCCCTTTTGCATCCACCTTAGCACAAGCCTGCATCATTTCTTCCCTGGATTACTGAAACCACATCCTCGGGATTTCTGAGCTCACCAGCTTCCACTCCAATTCATGTTCTACTCCACTGTTAATGTAACCTCCTCAAAGGAGAAACTGGGTTAGGCAACTTCCCTCTGACTTCCAGATAAGGGCGACTTCTAACAAGGCACACCCAGCCCCTTCGGATCTAGCAACCCCTGCAATCTCCTTCAGCTTGTTCCTTAATGTTCATAGTTCTACACAACTGTCTCCCACCATACTCACTACCCTGGAGTCCCCTAAAGGAGAAGATATGCTCACGTTTCTTCATCGTTATGTAGGTTATTTCCTCTACCCAGAATACCCTTCCCATTCATACTTGCCCTTGGAGTTCCAACTAGTGGCTAACGTGATAGTTCCCCTAGAAGCTTCAACAACTCTCCCCACTGTCACCACACCAATCCACCTTCTGTAGTACAGTAGCTTACACATACTCCCAACTTAATATTTAACATGCATTTTTTGCTTTATTACCCACCACACCAGGTATGAGTTTTAACCAGACGTGGTATCTTTTCTTTCTAGTATCCCAACAATCACCATCATATACAGTACACAGTGAATGGCCAATAAATAGTCCCATTCTCCACACAGAAAACAAGACCCCGAGCTTTATTCAATGAAAAATTAACACTGTAAGCTAGTTTTGTACTCTCCCTTTACATAAAGAAAAACTGAGTCTCACAGAGACTAGGAGGTTATTTGCCCAATGTCACTCTTCCAACAAATGATGGAGCTAATCTGAAAGCATATGTAACTCTAAATTCATACTCCTAACATCCATGCTGTGTATTCCCCAAGGGTACCCTTCTGTCTTTAATAAGTTCTAAGTAGATAATTTCCAACACAGATAATGTAAAGCCTCATGCTACTGAGCATTCATATACCAGGTGAATTAAAAATTCAATAGGGCAAGGCTTTCAGGGAAGATAGTAGAAGAGGGGGACCCTAAATTTATGTCATCCCACATCAACTAAATAACCCTCCCATCAGTGCAAATAACCCAGAAAAGTGCCGGAAAACTAGCACAACAAACTCCACAAGTAAATGTGAGTAAGAGGTGACATTAAAGGTGGGGGCGGAGGAGGGGGGTAGATAAGGTGGAGACATGGTGGAAAGCTAAACCCAGAGATTCTGGATAACACAGGCAGGAGCTATGAGCACAGGAGAACAGTAAGAAACAGACTATCACACCAAGGAGCCTGCATGGGGAAGACTAATCTCCACAGCATTTGGCTTTGAAAATCAGAGGGGCTGATTTTGTGAGTTCTTACAACCAGCAGGACTTAAAGCCTGGAATATTAAAAATCAGCAGGCTGCTCAAGGAGAGACTGGAGGGCTCTAGGAAGCTGTGTCCTCAACCTTAAAAGAGTTAGCAGAACAAACAGGCTGAGGAGATACAGCTTAGAAGCAGCATTTAGAAAAATGCCTGGGTATATAAGAGGGAAAGTTAGTTACTAATCTCAGAGTTCCCTGAGAGACTTCTCCACAAACAAGAGTTGGCAGGTACCATTTCCCTCTCCCACCCCCAGCACAATCACAAAGCCAACTTCAGGAAATATCCAGCACTAGTACTCACTACCAAACTTGCTTACACCACTCTGTGTCCCCTCCAGGTGGGCCTACCTCAGTCCTAGTGCTGTGGTTTCCCTCCTTCAGAAGCCCACCCAAGACTTACCAAGACTGCATCTCTGAACTCCCTCAGAAGATCCATGAACCTTGTAAAACTGTACCCCCACTCAGATGTACTACATGGAGCAGCCATGTCCAGCCCCACTCTCCACAGTGGCCCAGTGTCCCCTGTGGAGAAGGAATGGCACCTACGGCTTGTAGCACCAAGACCTCACTTTCCATACTTCACAGAGCTACCCTGCCTGGCCTCCAGTCTCCACAGAGGCTATACCATCCCAGTGGAAGAGGACCCAAAGGAACAACTTGCAGCACCCTGCCCCCACCTGCATGCACTGAAGCAACCCAGACAGGCCTGGTCCTGGAGGCAGCGGGGAGGTTCCTGTGAAGCGGGCCAACATGACCTTGTTATTTAAAATGCGGGCTCTAGCCACTGCTTTCAAGAACAACAGATGCAGCTGACTTTCCCAACACACAGAAACAGACACAAAGAGTTAGGCAAAATGAAGAAACAGAGGAGTATGTCCCAAATGAACAGAACAGAGCAAAATCATAGCAGGAGACCTAAACAAAACAGAGATAAGTAATAAGCCTGATAGAGAATTTAAAGTAATGATCATGAAGATAATCACTGGACTTGAGATAAGAGTGGAGGACATCAGTGAGACCCTTGGTACAAAACAAAAAAGAACCTATCAGAGATTAAGAATACAATAACTGCAATTAAAAAACACTTGTGGAATAAATAGGTTAGAGGAAGCAGAGGAACGAATTAATTACCTGGAAGACAGAGTTATGGAAAGTAATCAAGCTGAACAAGTGAGAGAAAAGATAATTATGCAAAGTGGAACAGACTTAAGAAACTCGGGTTGTAAAAACATTCACAATATAGGGATCCCAGAAAGAAATAAGAAGGGAGAAAATTTGAAGAAATAATAGGTGAAAACTTCCCTAATCTTGGGGAGGAAAAAGATATCCGGATCTAGGAGGCACAGAGATCCTAACAAAAAGGTCCAGACCAAGACACACAATAATTCAAGTGGCAAAAAGTAGTGATAAAGAAGTTTGGGGTTTGTTTTTTTTTTTAAGATTTATTTATGTATTTGAGAGAGAGCAAGCAAGCAAGCAAGAGAGAGATAGAGATCAAACACCAAGCAAAGGAGGGGGGTGGGGAGCAGGAGAGAGGAAGAAACAGACTCCCTGCTGAGCAAGGAGCTCAATGTGGAGCTTGATCCCCACACCTGGAGATCATAACCCCAGCCAAAGGTAGATGCTTAACCGACTGAGCCACCCAGGCACCCCAGTGATAAAGAATGTTAAAAGCAACAACAGCAAAAGTTAATTACATACCAAGGAAACCCTATAAGGTTATCAGCAGATTTTTTTTAGCAAAAACTTTGAATAGATCATGCCACTCCCTTCTGGCCTGCAAAGTTCTGAATGGGAAAAATCTGTAGCCAAGAATATTCTATCATTCAGATAGAAGGCTAGGCTATCATTCAGAATAGAAGGAGAGACAGAGCTTCCTAGACAAAAAGTAAAGGAGCTCATGATCACTAAACCAATACTACAAGAACTACTAAAGCAGACTCTGAGTGGAAAAGAAAGATCATAAAGTGAGAGTATGAAAAGTAGGAAACATAAAATAGGTAATAAATATTTCTTGAAAAAACAGTAGAGATTCACAAAATAAAAGGATATGAAATATGACATCATATACCTAACACATGGTGGGAAGAGTAAAGAGTGGGTTCAAACTTAAGAGTGGGTTCATATAGACTGTTCAAAATCCAGATGTTACATGAACCTAATGTTAACCACAAATCCAAACTAACCAGTAAGAGATATACAAAGAATCCAAGTTTATCACTAAAGAAAACCAGCAAACCGTGAAAGAGAGGGAGCGAAAGATCAGAGAGAAATCTAGAACAATCACAAAACAAGTAACAAAATGGCAATAAATACATAACTGTCAATAATTACTTTGAATGTAATTGGACCAAACTCTCCAGTCAAAAGCTGTAGAATGACAGAGTGGGTAAAAATCAAGACCTATCTGTATGCCACCTACAAGAGACTCATTTCAGACCTATAGACACATGCAGATTGAAAGTGAAGGGATGGAGAAATATAATGTAAATGGAAGTCAAAAGAAAAGCCTTTCACTGGAAAAAAATAGACCTTAAAACAAAAACTGTAAAACAGACAAAGAAGGACAGCATATAATAATAAAGGGGACAATCCAACAATAAGAAATAACAATTGTAAATATTTATGCACCCAACAAGGGAGCACCAAAATACATTAAACACTAAATAACAAACAAAGGAACTAATTGATACCAATACAATAATAGGAGACTTTAACACCCCACTTGCATCGAAGGACCAATCATCCAAACAGAAAATCCATAAGGAAACAATGGCTTTGAATAACGCAATGGAACAGATGGATAAAACATATATCCAGAACATTCCATCCTAAAACAGGAGAATACACATTCTTTTCAAGTGCATACGGAACATTCTCCAGAATATGTCACATATTAGACCACAAAACAAGTCTCAACAAATTCAAAAAGATTAAAGTCATACCATCCATCTTGTGTGACCACATAAGAAATCAGCCAGAAGAAAAAAATCTGGAAAAAGAGCTACTCAACAATGAATGGGTCAACCAAGAAATCAAAGAAGAAATAAATTACCTGGAAACAAGTGAAAATGAAAGCACAATGGTCTGCAGTCTTTGAGACGCAGCAAAAACTGTTCCGTAGGTAAGTTTACAGTAACACAGGCCTATCTCAAAAACAAGAAAAATCTCAAACAAACTAGCAACCTAACCTTACACCTGAAGAAGCTGGAAAAAGAACAACAAACAAAACCTAAAACCAGCAGAAGGAAGGAAATAAAGATTGGGGCATAAATAAATGATATGGAAACTAAAAAAGTCCAATAGAACAGATCAAAGAACTAAGAGCTATTCCTTTAAAAAGATAGCCAAATTGTTAACCTTTAGACAGAGTCCTCAAAAGAGTGGAGTCAAACAAACAAAATCACTAATGAAAGAGGAGAAATAACAGCCAACGCCACAGAAATACAAACTGTATGAGACTATTATGAAAAACTATATGCCAATAAATTGAACAACCTAGAAGAAATGGATACATTTTTAGAAACATATAACCTATCAAAACTGAAGCAGGAACTAGAAAATTTGAACAAACCAATGACTAGCAAAAAAATTGAGTCACTATTAAAAAACTTCCAACAGGGGTGCCTGGGTGGCTCAGTGGGTTAAGTCGCTGCCTTCGGCTCAGGTCATGATCTCAGGGTCCTGGGATAGAGTCCCATATCGGGCTCTCTGCTCAGCAGGGAGCCTGCTTCCCCCTTTCTCTCTGCCTCTCTGCCTACTTGTGGTCTCTGTCAAATAAATAAATAAAATCTTAAAAAAACAAAACAAAACAAAAAAAACTTCCAACAAAGTCCAGGACCAAATGCCTTCACAGAGTGAATGCTCTACCAAATATTTAAAGAAGAGTTAATGCCTATTCTTCTCAAACTATTCCAAAAATAGAAGAGGAAGGAAAACTTTCAAATCCATCCTATGAGGCCAACATTACCCTGATATCAAAAAGAAAAAAAAACACCACAAAGAAAAGAGAACTACAGACCAGTAACTCTGATGAATATAAAAGCAAAAATCCTCAATAAAATACTAGCAAACCAAATCCAATAATGTATTAAAAAATCATTCACCACATGGGACACCTGGGTGGCTGGTTATGCAACTGGTTACACAGCTGGTTACGCAGCTGCCTTCTGCTCAGGTCATGATCCCAGCGTCCTGGGATCGAGTCCCACATCGGGCTCCTTGCTCAGCGGGGAGCCTGCTTCTCCCTCTGCCTCTGCCTGCCACTCTGTCTGCCTGTGCTCACTCTCTCTGACAAATAAATAAATAAAATCTTTAAAAAAAAAAATCACTCACCACAATCAAGTGGGATATATTGCTAGGATGCAAGGGTGGTTCAATATTCATCAACATGATACATTATATCAAAAAGAGAAAGGGAAACAAAAGAGAAAGGATTAAAAACTGTATCATTATTTCTACAGATGCAGGAAAAGCTTCTGACAAAGTCCAACATTCATGATAAAACACCCTCAACAAAGTGGAGAGGGAATATACCTCAACATAATAAAGACCATATATGAAAAACCCACAGCAAACATCATATTCAATGAGAAAAAACTGAGAGCTTTTCCCCCTAAGGTCAGGAACAAGGCAAGGATGTCCACTCTCACCACCTTTATCTGACACAGTACTGGAAATCCTAGCCACAACAATCGGACAAGAAATAAAAGATATCCAAATTGTAAGGAAGAAGTAAAACTTTCATTATTTGCAGATGACATGATACTATATACAGAAAACTCTAAAGACTCCACCAAAAAACTACTAGAACTGATAAATGAATTTAATAAAGATGCAGGATACAAAAATCAATGTACAGAAATCTGTTTCATTTCTATACAATAATAATGAAGTAGCAGAAATAGAAATTAAGAGATCACCTTTACAATTGCACCAAAAATAGTAAAATATGTAGGAATAAACTTAACCAAAAAGGGGAAAGACCTGTACGCTGGAAAATATAAAACACTGATGAAAAAATTGAAGATGACACAAAGAAAGGGAAAGACATTCCATGCTCATGGATTGGACGTACAAATATTGTTAAAATGTGTACACCATCCAAAGCAATGAAAAAATACCCATAGCAAGGCGCCTGGGTGGCATGCAGTCAGTTACGTGTTGGACTCTTGGTTTTGGCTCAGGTCATAATCTCAAGGTCAAGGGATCAAGGCACACATTGGGCTCCTCATTCAGCACAGAGTCTGCTTGAGATTCTCTCTCCCCCTTTCCCTCTGCCCACCTCCTGCTCGTGCTTTTCTTGTTCTAGAACAAATAATTTTAAAATTTGTGTGGAACCATAAAAGACACAGAATACCCAAAGCAATCTTGAAGCAAAAACAAAACTGGAGGTATCATAGTTCCAGATTTCAAGTTACATTACGAAGTTGTAGTGATAAAAACAATATGGTACTGGCCAAAAAATACACACAGAGGGCAATAAAATAATGAGCCCAGAAATAAGCCCACAAATCCGTAGTCATTAATCTTTAACAAAAGAGGAAAGACTGTTTCACCATACACAAAATGAACTTAAAATGGATTAAAGATCTAGATGTGAGACATGAAACCATAAAAAGCCAAGCAGAAGGCACAGGCAGAAAATTCTGACAAAAGCAGTAGAATATTTTCCAGATAGATCTCCTAAGGCAAGGGAAATAAAAGCAAAAATAAACCACTGGGTCTACATCAAAATACAAACCTTCTGCACAGCAAAGGAAACAATCAACACAACTAAAAGGCAACCTACAGACTGGGATAAGATATGTGCAAATGACATATCTGATAAAGGGTTAGAATCCAAAATATACCAAGAACTGATACAACTCAACACTCAAAAAAAAAAAAAAAAATCGAACTAAAAAATGGGCCGAAGACATGAACACTGTCCAAAAAAAATCCAGATAGCCAACACACCCCTGCAAAGATGCTCAATTGCACTCATCATGAGGGAAATGCAAATCAAAACCACGATGAGCTATCACCTCACACCTGTCACAATGGCTAAAATGAAAACACAAGAAATAACAAGTGCTGACCAGGATGTGGGGAAAAAGGAATGCTCATGCACTGTTGCTGGGAATGCAAACTGGTACAGCCACTCTGGAAACAGCATGGAGGTTCCTCAAAAAAGTTAAAAATGGAACCATCCTATGTTCCAGTAACCACACTATTGGATATTTACCCCAAATACAAAAACACTAACTTAAAGAGACAGATGCATCCCTATGTTTACTGCACTATCTGCAATAGCTAAATTAAGGAAGCAGCCAAAGTGTCCATCAACGGATGAAAGGGTCAAGAACAAGTGGCATATATATACCAGGTAATGTGATTCAGCCGTAAGAAGAATGAGATCTTTGCCATTTGCAATGACATAGAGCTAGAGGGTATAATGCTAAGGGAAAAGAAGTCAGTCAGGGTAAGGCAAATACCATATGATTTCACTCATATGGGGAAGTTAAGAAACAAAACAAAGGGGAAAAAAGAGAGAGAGAGAGAGACTGATCCAAAAAGTGACTCTTAACTAGAGAGAACAAACTGATGGTGACCAGAGGGGAGGTGGGTGGGTAGGATGGATGAACTAGGTGGAGGGGGTTAAGAGGGCACCTATCATTAATACTGAGTGATGTACAGAATTGTTCAATCACTATCCTATACACCTGAAACTAGTATAACATGTGTATTAACTATAGTGGAATTAAAATAAAAAACTTAAAGTATTTATAGGGTTACATAAAAAAATAAGGCAATATCCTAAGAGAACTGCACCAAACTGGCCAGGAAGAGCATGTGATTACATAGAAACTACTAAATCTCCTACCTCTACCGCAAAGCTGGCGAAGGCAATCCCTCAGAGAAAACCTTTTAAAAAGTAAAACACATTTTTGTTGAAGATTTACTTCTGTAAGCTGGTCCAATCAGATTTTCTCTGCCTTTCAAGACAACATTCTGCAAACATGTTGAAAGCCTGTGGTGTATGAAGCAGAAAGGGCCAGGATTCCAGTCAGGGGCCCTTGGTTTGAATCTCTGTTTTCCTGCTTACCAGGTGTGTGTTCCAAGTCGCCCCTCTGAAGCCTTTAAGTGTGGCTAACAACTGACCTGTTGTTCCTGGAAACAGTGAATGAAAATGTATACACTGCGATATTACAGGGAAAACCCTACTGAAATGCATATACACAAAACCTGAGCAGATTGGTCCAGAGCACACATCAAGAAAATATCCATTCCTTCCCTGTGACCACCGCCCCTCTGGCTAACACACGGTCCCCCCAATACAGAACCTCTGTAATAGGGAGCTACGCTCAACTTGTATCAAATTAAAATCAAATTCCTGCCTCCAAGTAAGAACCTTTCAGAAATTTCAGATAAATCCTAACTGAAAAATGGTGAGATAGTGGGCACCTTAAGAATTCAGTAAACTCAAGGCCACCTGGGTAGCTCAGTCAGTTAAGTGTCCGATTCTTAATTTTGGCTCCTGTCATGAATGGAGATGGAGCCCCGCGTTGGGCTGTGTGCTCCGCGGGGAATCTCCTTGAGATTCTCTCTCTTCCTCTCCCTATGTCTCTTCCCCCACTCATGTGTGCACATGTTCTCACTCTAAAAATAAATAAATAAATCTTTAAAAAAAAACAGAATTCTGTAAACTCAAGGCCTATCTTAGCTCCAGACCAACAGGGCACAGTGAAAATGAACGTCCCTCCAAGACTGTCTCATCATAGATCCAGAGCAGATCTGGAACCTTTAGAGACTGCTTAAGTGACCAAGAAATGGGAATCTGAGTCAGCAAGACACGAATGTTCATGCATCTGTCTCTCTACAATAAGCACAGAGCCTGTGGCCTGTGATAGTTTGCCCTGTCTCTTCCCCCAAGGTATGTGAAAATGGGTACGAGGTGAACCCATGCTGTTGCATTTAAGACATGGGTAAAGAATGAGTTTTGGGTTTTTGCTTGTTTGTTTGTTTGTTTTTTAATACCATTTGATTAGTGTCTATGCTGAAAACACAGGATTCCTAAGCAAGATTCCAGAAATGAAAAGTGCTTCTTCTCAGGACATCTTGGGTTCCATTTCAACCCAATGATTCTATTACCTGGCTTCAACAGGAGCCTGAAAAACAGCTATAGGTCCTCCAAGTATAGTACGAAAGCCTAAGATTTACTCAACACACGCAAAGACTTTTAATTTTAAAATTATACAGCCAGTTTATATTTATGGCAAATGCTTTTTAGAGAAACATTATGCTTGTTTTTCTGACAGTTAGATGTCGATAAACGATGAAAGCCTCCCATAAATCAAGGAGGAATAAATCTATTGTTTTTACGTACATCTATAAACACCAAATTAAAAATGTTGATTAGAAATACCAGAGGTTATAATTTAATTTGGCAAAACATCAAATTATAAATGATATTATACAAGTTCCCTATATTTGACTTGAACTTAAAATCAGAGTTTTGAAATTGACAAGGGCATTAGTTCAGACACCATAGTGGGGTATCACTGTTCCCCTCCAAAAGTCAGAGAAGCCAAAACATCTCTAAACTGATGTAGCTCGGGTTTATCCAGTGTTTCCTAGCTTATCTCCTAAAAGGACCTAACAATTGCCTAACACACCCTAAAAAACACTTCTAAAATAGCCCTTCAACCCTTCACACCACTTTGCCTGCTTTTTTCCTCTCAGACACGAGCCCTCCACAGAGAACACAGAGGTGTCACATCTGCCTTCCCAGCTGGCACCCAACTTCACTGCTGGCACAGAGGACAGAAGCCCAAGGAAACGCTATGTGGGGCCAAAAGGACATGTTAAGTTTCTACTGCAAAATCAGTGCTAAAGACAAGAACAAAGCCCAAGAATGGTCTGACCCACATTTTAAAACTCAGAAAACTAGTTTCTTCATGCTGTTGACAAATATATATATATATATATATATATTTTTTTTTTTTTTAATTATCTTTAAACTGCATGTGAATCTTTTGCCTCAACGGAACTATATCTAGTCTCCTCCTTCCCCCTAAACACACACATCAAATATGCAACAGGTGCTACAGACAACAGACTGCTTTTACGCTGTACATGAATAAAAGAGGTTTGTTTATTTTAATGTTTCAGGAATCAATAGGTTAGGGCTGCACGAGACCTCAGACTTCTTCTAGATCAACCCTTTCCCCTCTGAATATCAAAGAGTATTTGACCAAATTCACATTAGCTGATCAGAGGCAGAATCTCCAACCGCCCTGTTGACAGGACAGGCTCCACATCCCAGAGCAGCTTTCTCCAGAAGAGACCAGGAGTTATTTTTATGTCGATCCTGTTTACCAGCTCTCCCCAGCCCTGCCACTTCTTAAATGTGGCCCAACACATTGTAAAGTTCCTAAACAAACCTTTCTCTCCCTGTTTTTTTCCCTAAGTGTAAATTATAAGCAGATATTTAACTTCAAATAACTAATTACACCACAATATTAAAGTAACTAGTTCTTTCACCTTATTAAAAGGAACGTTGGTATGCAATACAAAATTCTGTATTTGATTTTTTCCCCATAGGCAGTTTTCCTATATTGTAAGCAATTAACACTCTAAAGTGTGCAACTTACAAGACAAAGAAATACTGAATAGTAGATTAATACCTGAAAGCAAATTTGCACAGCTAGGTCTGCAATATTATTGACTAATGTGTTAATCAATTGCTAATACATCTCTCAGCTCCATCCACCATTCCCCGAAGTGAGCAAAAATCTCACTTACCAAGAAAAGAGAACCATATTCAAAGGTCTCATTCAAATTTTCCTTCTTTAGCTCTTGTTTTTCCGTAGGTGTCCCATTTTCTTTTTCACCCTTCTTTTCAGGGCTAATCCTATCCATGCTGGAAGCATAGGTTATTTCCAAACACTCTGTGCTTTCCATTTTAACAGGGAGTAGGTCTCTGATCTTCTGGAAGAGGGTCGCCACAGACCCGGTCTCACATGCTGAATTAGAACTTGCTTTGTCAAGGTCTTCCTGATTCGATTTCATGGCAGATGTTGTTCTTGGAACCTTGTGTGAAGCATTTTTAGAATGAGTTGTAACATGCACAGCCTGGCTAGTAATGAGTTTATTAAATTGCTGCTTATGCGTCTTGTTAATTAGGATTTCTGCTTTTGTATCTACATTCAAGTCAGACCTTGGTGTTTTGTTCAAAGCGGTCGACTGTCTTGAGGAAGACCCTGATGAGGCAGGTGATGAGGTACTGGTTAAGGGAGGTCTGGGCGTGACCTTTGATAAAGTGGGGTCTTTGGATGGCAACACTGATCTAGACACAACTTTTGCTTTGACATTCTTGAAGTTTGGTCTTGGGTAACTTATAATTTCGGTTTTTCTAACTTTGCTGCCGAGAGGGGTGTTCATTTTAGTTGTCGATTTTCCTAAATTAGGTTTAGACGCGTTCATGGGTGTCCCCTTCAAGTTTGGTAAATTTCTAAGCTCTCGGTGACTCTTCTCCACTTTACTACATTTCTTGGTTGCTTCAGTAGGCGAAATAGAAAAGGTTGCATTTGGAGAATCTAGGACTGGCGTTGACATGCAAACTGGGTTATTTGTGCTAATGACCATATCATTTGCATCCCAACTCAGTTCAACTGATGAAGCCATCTTTTGTCCTGGTGGGCTACTCAGTATCAATTCAATGGTACGATTTTGGGTTTCTAAATCCTTTTCATTAGAGGCATTTTGTGTGTCTTCAGCCACAGTGACTTCGTGCTCTGGGTTCAGCACTTGGGCTTCGTTTTTATCAAAAGCTGGCACCAGTGATGGGCATTCATCATCTATAAGACAATTGGACACTGTTTCTCTTAAATTTTGGCTCATTTCCTTTTGCCCATATGAGCTCTGTGAATGTGTCTCACTATTTTGTTCATCTTTAGATAAACAAAAGAATTCTTGTAATACAAACTCATTGGGAACGTCCATGCCCTCAGAAACTGGTGTTTGAGCTTGTACCACTTTTTCTGCAGCTAGTCTTTGCTGTGACCCATCTGTGTAGTCACTGGTGACCTGTCCTGAAGAATATGGACACTGAATGCCAGTATCTGGAACAAGAGTATCAGTTTGCATCACATCAGAAAATGCTGTGTAAGTTGTGTCTTGAGCCTCTGCTACAGTGGCTTGTTGGTTTTCAAAGCTCTCTCCATAATTTGTTTCTCTCATGTGTATGTTAGCAGAATGGGAAGATGTAGGAATGGAACAGGATAAAGATGGGTTTCCACTCCCCATGCCGCTTGACCGCAGATTTCCAGAGGTATGCAAAGACAGGCTCTTTTCAATGGCATGCTGTGCTATAAAGGTGCAGTTAACATGATCCACGGTCATGTCAAATGTTTGGTTTAGCTCCAAAGCAGTAGGAGAGTCTGCATAGTACAAATCACCATTGCTGGGTTTCCACACGAAAGGCAGAGATGTCTCAGCATTCTGGTCCTGAAATGATTCTAGGGAATGACAACTGTTGGACAGGTATTTGGGCTCCTCTGTATTTACAACGTGTGCACAAGACTGAAGTGTAGAATCTTCATGGATATCAAATACCTCCTTACCAGTCAACTGACTTGAAGACTTTGGTTGATTAAGTACTTCCACACACTGAGGGGTTAAAGCAAGACTTTCATCAATGTCCACAGCAGAGCTGGTTTCATAATCAACCACCATGTCATCTGGCTTGGCAGGATTCCAATTCACCTTATTAGTTGACGAGTTCTGTACATGTGATTTTTGGTTGTATGCATATGTGTTTTCATTTTTATCTCTGATAAATAAGGACTGAAGTTCATCTTCTGTCTTCTCATCTGAATTATCATCATTCATCCTGAATATTAACTTTAAACCTCTGCCATTTTATTTCTTCTCGAAATCCTTTCAAATGAGAGGAAAGGAAAAACTGTTCATATCCAAAGTTTTAGCACAGTTGAAAGTTTCTAAGATGCTTTGAAGTTGTAATGATTTCTTGTTCCCTGGAAGAAATAAAATGATCAATTCAAGTAAGTATTATTAAAATTAGTAAGTCACTGCTTGATTAATTTCAATCACATTATTTTTACACTGGAACATTCACCCATGGATAGGAGTAAAGATATCCTTAGCTCAAGTATCACCGCCTTTCAAAGATGCTTTTTTATTTGAGGGAATGGGGCAGAAGCCAGAGACAGTGCTAAAACTGCCCCTGTGACTGACTTCACTTCTGAGCTACCCCCTCCATATTCCCATTGACTCTAATTTGTCAGACAAGGGAAGGAAACTCAATCTAACAATAGCCTTTCCTTCTTATTGGTTAGCTACTGGTGCTAATTTGCTGAGGACAATTCTAATTTATGCTTGTTGTTCCAACATAATTAGTAATAACTGCTTTTCATTTTCAGAAGGGTCCCAACCTGTAAACCACAACAAATGAGCTGATGATCAATGAAGACTTAGGGAAAAGAGAAATGCCAACACCTTGTTTTCATTCCCTTTCTTAAACATCTCAAAATTGGGGGGGGGGGGAGAAAGTTGACTCCCTAAAAATGTTAAACTGCATGACACCGATTTCTACTCTTAAATACCTACTACAGAGAAATGAAAACATATGCCCCCACAAACACTTGTATAAAAGTATGGGATTTATAGAAGCAGTAGTTATAATAACCAAGTAGAAGTTAATGTCAATTAGCTGGTAAGTAATAAAATGTTATATACCCATACAATGGCATAAACAATCCCCAAAAGAAAAAGATGGAATACTGTTACATCTATAAGGTGGATAAAATGTTAGAACTTAAAAATATTACACTAGGGGCTGCCTGGGTAGCTCAGTGGGTTAAAGCCTCTGCCTTTGGCTCTGGTCATGATCTCAGGGTCCTGGGATAGAGCCCCACATTGGGCTCTCTGCTCCTTGGGAAGCCTGCTTCCCCCTCTCTCTCTGCCTGTCTCTTTGCCTACTTGTATCTCTGTCTGTCAAATAAATAAATAAAATCTTTAAAAAATATATTACACTAAGTGAAAAAAGCCAGACATGGAAGACTATCTATTATGTATTATATTTTACATGAAATGTCCAGAATAGGCAAATCTATAAAGACAAAGTAGATTAGTGATTCTCTAGAGCTGAGAAAGGGTAAGAGGGAAGGGAAAGAGCCGTGATGGCTAATTAGGATGTTTCTTTTAAAAGTCATGAAGGTGTTTTAAAGATCGTGGTGATGGTTGCACAGTACTGTAAGTAGACTACTGAAAACTACTGAATTGTACACTTAAAAAAAATCATTGAAAACAACCCATGAAAACTTTCAAATTCAGGATTTTTGCAAATAACTGGAAGTTGATTATGCTTTCAGTCAAATTGAAGTGCTTAAAAAGGGGCCAGTGCTCAAGAGAGGATGGCAAATAAGTCATAGAAATATATGGTCACTTGGATTAGATTTCTAATCCTGGTATTAAAAGTCAATCAGAGGTCACTGTTCTGTCCTAAAGAAGTAAAACATACAAGCAGCGGCTCTTTCTGCCCACGGTTCTGTCCCTGTGCTTTAATAAACCACCATTTTGCAACCCAAAAAGAAAAAAAAAAAAAGAGATAAAACATACGTGAGGGGGTAAAATGGCAACCTGTAACCTCTAAGTTTGTGACTAAAGAAATATCTTTTTTCCATTTTGTAATCCCTTCTCTGTAATCAGACTTCAGTGACCTAAATACAACCAGGGGAGTAGAAACCAGGGAAGAACTGAGAGTATCTGTATCTTCACGAACAGTGCTCTGTGTGTTTCTGGCCACGCATCCTGAAACCAGCCTTCACTGGGGGGAGAAAGAAAGGTTGCAATGTTCAGCTTGACAGCATGCATGTGTGCTATAAACACACACACACACACTCAAAAGGAGACTGAATTCTAAAACAAAGGCCGTATGATTTATATACTGATGGGAAATATCAATTACTTACACTAGTTTTTGGTGTTTTTTTTTTTTTTTAAAGGTTTTATTTGACAGAGAGGGGGTGGGGAGCCTGACTTGGGCTTAATCCCAGGACTTTGGGATCAGGACCTGAGCCAAAGGCAGATGCTTAACCAACTGAACCACCCAAGCACCCCTTCCACCATAGTTCTTAAGTCAATCAACAAATCACTGAAGTAATAGTCGTGTGGCTACCCCCTTAATAGAAGTTTTACGAGAACACTAATTTTTTTTTTTTAAATCCTGGGGTGTAAAATATGTTCAAACTGAATATTTAAATCAAGAAGTACATTTATTCTTTTTTTTAGACTTATATGTGTGGAATATAATTTCAAAAAGCAGTAAACATGTTATACCTTGTCTGTTTTCATGAAAGTCAATATTCATTTAAGAGATTCTGGTATTAAAAAATATGAGCACTGTAAACAGAAGCTTTTAATGGAAATCATAGAAGTCATTTGCCTACATAAACACAGTCATTAGATTCAATTAAGGAGTTTTACTACCTGAGCTCCTTCTTCCAAAGTACATAAAATATTATTAAAAAAAAACTTTGATAAAAATGGAATAAATGGTTCATATGTTAAGGAATTTCAAGTTATTTTTAAAATAAATGAATAAAATCCTTAAAATAAATAAAATAAATGAATAGAATATAAATATTTAATGGGATACAGACATTCTCCATTTAGGTGGGTTTTTTTTTTAATAGTTTTCTCCTTCATAAATAACACTCAACATTTTTGCAATCTTGAACTACCTGTGATTATTTCCTTTGGAAAAAGTTCCTAGAAATATAAGCATTGCCAAGCTAAAGAAATGATATTTTAGGCTCTTGATCCAGTTTGCTAAATTGTTAGGTAAAAGGAGAGGGGGAGGAACATATATATATATTTTTCATAATAAATACTTATTTATTATGCATAATAAATATATGACCCGAGTTTTACTTTTAAAGTTCATGTATTTTATTTTATTCAGCATTTTCCCCCAAGTATTTTTCCAAGTCATTATAGTATGAAAACATTTCTAATGGTTGTAAAACTCCAAAGCTTAAATGTTTTAGATTTATAAGTCAGTAATTATGAAGAGTAATGAAAATGTAAAGAACTGATTAACTATTCCAACTTTCATATGACTGTTTAGTATACTTGGGTTTATGATTTTTTTAAAGATTTTATTTATTTGACAGTGAAAGAGATCACAAGTAGGCAGAGAGGCAGGCAGAGAGAGAAGGGGAAGCAGGCTTCCTGCTGAGCAGAGAGCCCAACGTGGGGCTCTATCCCAGGACCCTGAGATCATGACCAGAGCCAAAGGCAGAGGCATAACCCACTGAGCCACCCAGGTGCCCTGGGTTTATGATTTTTAATTCACAAAAACCAACCAAATCAGGTGAGAAAAGCTATCCAAAACAAACAAACAAACAAACAAAAAAATTCTCCCCTCCCCAAATGCATTGAGAAGGAATACTTCAGGACAGTTTTCATAGGAAATAAATTTACAGAAGTGTTTTCTACGTCAGTAGCTAAGAGTAAAGAATTTGCGGTACAAAGACTGGATACAAAAAACAAGATTATCAGCTCCAGAAATAGTTGGAAGATCAACATTCACCAAAGAAAACAACAGTTTCAACATATCTTTATGAAGATAAAGGTATGGTCAGGAAAAGGTTGACCAGGATTCCCTCAGGAATTTTGTCAACAAAGTTTAAAGTCAGTCATTTTGTCTGATGGCCAATTTCATTCCTTTCCCACTTAAAGAATAGTTTCTCAGTTTCTACTACATGCTGGACTCATTCTTTGATAAGTTCACCTGACCCATGAAGTAATGTCTTTTTATTTCTATAATTGCAATGTCATTTGTGACACCTTCAAAGTTACTATTTGGGCAATGCTCTTTTATTAAAGTCAATCAAAAGTTAAAAAGAAAATAAAGGCAGAAAGGTTGGGATAAATTATTGTCACCTGAACAGTTAACTTCTCAACTTGTCCTTCAACAGCATTATCTACCAGAACAAAGTAGAATGATCAAGTTTCCTATTTAAGAATGCTATCTGGGAAAATAAAGAGATCTTTTTCAGAGAAAATTCTGGATGAGAGACAAATTCTCTGCTTACTAAGATTTGAGAATATGATAGAATGGCTCCTCTTGAATAGAAAGGTTACCAAAATTATACATTTTTATAGTGATTTGTAAGGTTAAAAATTAATCTGTACCAAAAGAAATGGCCATTGAAAAGAGCTGGTAGTCTAAGATTTGAGCTATTTCAACAATTTTGAAATATTAGATTACTTTCTAAGTCTTAGCTTAAGAAGAATGATTGTTTATTCTCCAAAGGCTGAAATTCCACCAGTTATTACATTGAACAGATATACCTAAAAAGATAAATTATATAAATTAAGTTTTTAGGATATAATTGAATTCACTGTCATTAATACTAGAAAATATTTTAATATTTTATTTATTTATCAGATAGAGAGTGAGAGTGAGCGAGTACAAGCAAGGGAGCAGCAGGCAGAGGGAGAAGCAGGCTGCCCACTGAGCAGGGAGCCTGATGTGGGACTTGATCCCAGGACCCTGGGATCACGACCCGAGCCAAAGGCAGACACTTACATGACTGAGCCACCCAGGCATCCCACTACTAGAAAATATTTTAAAGATCTAATTCAAACACCCTCATCTTATAAGTGAGAAAACCAACGGTAAGACATTACCTACATGACTTAGCCAAATTGGTCACTAGAACATTACTACTAGATTATACAATAGTTGTGTGCCTTATTCACCTACTGAACTATAAACCCAGTAGAGGGCTATTTATACATCAGTAGGTATCTTCTACATCCTCCTTTTACTGTAATGCCCAACCTGGTAATTTGAACTTAGTACAGATAAACTTGCTACCTCATATGGGAATTATGAAATAAAGGTTTCCAGAAGTCACATGTGAAAACAGTTTCAGTACTTTATAGCCATAAAAAACTTAAATTTTACTCCTTATCTGTGTCTACATATGGCAAGCCAATCATAAGATTTGAATACAAACACAGCTAAAATTTGCGGCTTTCAAATCATAGAATCATATCAGTTCTTCTTAAAGTTATTATGAAATCAGAAATCATAGAACTAAAGCTCTCTAGGCTTCAAAACCCAGTATACCTGGTCTTGAACTTATTTTAGAACAGAAAAGAAGACAGGTGTAGAATATCTGAGCTATCAACTTTATTCTGAAGTGAAAAATAAAGTTGAACAAAAAATAATCACCATGTGTTACTGACATCTTCAAAAAACTCTCCCTTCTGTTCAAACTTTTCAAGGTACTAAAAGTTTTACCCCTGAGCCTCATGATAGTACCACTCTCCACAGTTTAAGTTTGAACTCTTAAATTAGCTCCTACAACCCACCTTTTGACAAACTCAACCTCCTCCAGCAGCGTTTAATAAAGCAGATCTTATCCCTGAGAACCCAGAACAAGCATACCAAGCAGTCAGTTTCCTAAGCGTGTAAGGAATTCCCATGAAGCCAGTTAAACAAGAGGAGAGCCAGCACGGGTGTAATGGATTTTAGAATGAAGGCTATGGGGGTATCACCACAGAGTTGGACGTTACATACAACTGGACCTTTCAAGGAAAAAATGCAGATCCATTCAGGAGGTCTGATTTGGGGCTTGAGATCCTGCATTTCTCTCTCTCTCCTTGGTAATGCTGAAGCTCTCAGTCCACAGACCACCCTTGGGGCCACAAAGACGTAACCAGAGAGCTTCGAGAAAAGAATACCAGTTGAGTCAAGACGATCAATAAAATTCACAGGCCGCCCAGCCTGCTACCTCCACACCCAACTGTAAAACTTGTTATCCTAACTGCGGATAGACTTTCCTTACCTCTGAAAGCTAATGTAGGCTTTGTCCTTCTTCTCTAAGGGGGAATATTGCCATCTACAAAAAATTGGGCAGTTTTACTGTCATGGAGAAGGTTGCTTCTACATCCACACGTGGAGAGAGTTCATTTAGTGTAATGTTCCTGCCCTCTTCTGTCCTTTTACTCACTCCACCCAGGAGAAATAAAGTGCTTAATGGATTCTGGGAAGAACTAGCTGAGCAAGGACTGGGGTGAGGTAAGTGGCATCTACCTCTGGCACTGAACTGAAGATGATCAGTAACAGTGCTCCTTTGAGCCATTCTGGAGCCGGAGGCAAAGGGAAAAGTCAGGAATACCAGCCCTATCTTGTAAGTTGTTTTAAATACATGTGTGTATGTATGTGTGTGTGTGTGTGTGTGTGTGTGTGTGTGTATTTATAGTTATATAAAAATATGTATATATTGTTTAAATTTATATATAGTTCATGTTATATATATATATTCATCAATTCATTTTCAAATACTATGTTAAATATTATTTTTTAAGATTTTATTCATTCACCTGACAGAGAAAGACACAGCAGCGAGAGAGGGAACACAAGCAGAGAGAGGGAGAAGCAGGCTTCCCGAGGAGCAGACAGCCCATCTCGGGGCTCGACCCCAGGACCCTGGGATCACGACCTGAGCCGAAGGCAGACTCTTAACAACTGAGCCACCCAGGTGCCCGTATGTTAAATATTATTTATCTTGACCACTGAAGGTTTCTTGGCACCTCTTACACTCCTGACTGGAGGCCAGTCCCTCCCTCACCTCGCCGTCCCTGAGGCCCAAGCCTGCTACCCACACAGCAGAAGCTCTACTCTCCTCCCCCAGGAACAGGCTCTGCCCTGACAGGGGAAAGGTACAGGTGAGGCCTGCCCAGTTTCTGCTCTGCCTTGATGGCTCACTCACTGTGTCTCTCAAACATAGCCCCGTGCATCAAGCCACTTTTCATCTATAATTCATGTATAATTATGGATAAGATTCTCTAATTAGAGAATCTGCAATTATAATTCATCTATAATTTCATCCATAATATTATCTTACTGCCTTCCTCTTTCTCTTATTCCTCAATGGCTCATAACCAAAAAGAAGATAAAGGCATGAATACTCCTCACACAGCTTCACAGCCAATCCTGAGCAGATGCTGACCCCAGCCCGGGAGCACAGCCCCAGAGGCCAGAGCCCTGGTGAGCCAGGCGTTTACTCCTCAGGTGTGGGATCACACGGGAGGGCCACGGAATCATCCAGAAAGAACTGCAGTGGCTGCAGCAACCCCAGGCAGCATATGGGATTTGGGGCAGTAGCTTTTCACAAACCATTTTAGGAGAGAGAATAGATTTCAACAACCAGTTCAGTCACTCCCAATCGCACTCTTGAAAAGGGTGTGTGTGTTTAAGAGCTTTTATTTATTTGAGACAGAGAGTGACAGTGAGTGAGCAAACGGGCACAGATGTGGAGGGGTGGAGAGGCAGAGGGAGAGGGAGAAGCAGACCCCCTGATGAGCAGGGAGGCCCACACAGGGCTCCATCGCAGGACCCTGAGATCACGACCTGGGCCGAAGTCAGACGATTGACTGACTAAGACATACAGGCGCCCTTAAAAGGAGTTATTCTTTATCGTTCCCTCTCAAAACTGTAATTCTATTATATGAAGCAACAAACCGTAAGAAATCAACAAGGAGTAATGTTTGCAGCAGCAAAACACTCGCA
This sequence comes from Mustela nivalis, assembly GCF_964662115.1. Classification (NCBI taxonomy): domain Eukaryota; kingdom Metazoa; phylum Chordata; class Mammalia; order Carnivora; family Mustelidae; genus Mustela; species Mustela nivalis. The sequence continues at coordinate 18,705,300 of NC_139039.1, read as the reverse complement.
GAGTAAACTGAGCTTCTGCTGTGAGCAAGGTAGCTGGCACTTTGGTTCAAAGCACAGGTCAGAGTTTTTGTTTGTTTTTGTTTTTTTAATTAAATTAATTTGTTTATTTTCAGAAAAACAGTATTCATTATTTTTGCACCACACCCAGTGCTCCATGCAATCCGTGCCCTCTATAATACCCACCACCTGGTACCCCGACCTCCCACCCCCCCTCCACTTCAAACCCCTCAGTTGTTTTTCAGAGTCCATAGTCTCTCATGATTCACCTCCCCTTCCAATTTCTCCCAACTCCATTCTCCTCTCTAACACCCCTTGTCCTCCATGATATTTGTTATGCTCCACAAATAAGTGAAACCATATGATAGCTGACTCTCTCTGCTTGACTTATTTCACTCAGCATAATCTCTTCCAGTCCGGTCCATGTTGCTACAAAAGTTGGGTATTCATCCTTTAGGTCAGAGTTTTTTACACGCTGGTGGTTTGAATCCTCTATCCTACAATCAGCTCACTTTTTCAGTGAGGATGAGGGTTTTAAGCAGGACGCATGCGGCAAGAAACTTTAAGCTTGGGACCATATATGCATTTGATCCGAGTTGGAAACCCTAGCTCATGGCAACTCTGTCCCTCAGTTAAGTGGCTGGTTCCATGGAAAGAAGACTGCACAAACTCGTAACTGGAAGAAAACAAGGCCAGCACTGCACATCTAAAAGAAAGCTGTGAGCCTTGGCACAAGCACAGGCATTCAGCAGGCAGCTTTTTCTGCACAGGCCACGCGGATATACCTTGAACTACCCCTGGCAGGTGGGGACAGAGAGCAGAAGATTCACTGCAGCCCAGCAAGACAGCAGAGACAGTCACACTTCAGGCAACAACGTCTTCACAGGTCCTTGAGGACAACAGTATTTATGGTGGTTAACAGTATTTATGGCTTTGAAATGGCAAAGCAGATTTGTGTGCCCTACAGCAAACTAGAATGTTCCCAGCTTTCAATTGTTAATAATAGGTCTGATAGGCCCTAGGCTAGGGAGTCACCCAAATTCTACTCTGTACTGGAGGACAAGAAGGTAGTGGTGAGTGGGAGAAGCTGGAATCCATGTGGTCTTTCCAAGGACTCGAGAGTTGCCCCCCACACACACAATCACATCCCAATACAACAAAGTGTCCCCAAGAAGCTCTTGATTGATTGTTCAATATTAGAGCTCAATCTTCCTCAGGAGTCAGGTGTCTTGGATATAAGTACATCCAGAGCAAGAGGCAGGAGAAGTGGCTCTTGGGGCAGAAACCTGAAAAGGGCCGCTCGCCACTCGTCCAAGAGTGAAAGGTGTGACACCAGGCAGGAGCCCACGTGGCGTAGCATGGGGATCTTCAGGAACACCCTGCACTCTGTTCTAAGAATGTACTTTTTCCCTGCATTACTACTTCAGGATTAGGAGATTGGGTTGTTAACAAAATGTGGTTTGCGGTTAAAGGAAAGGGTAAAAGACTGTGTTGTGTCCTCTTCACACACAAGCAGCTGAGAACTAGCACTACCTCAGAGACCGCCCAAAGACCGCCCTTCCTGTGAAGCCACCTGGACGACAGCTTCCAGAACAACAGACCACCGCCCAGGCTTCAAGAATACTTCAGCCTGATAGGACCTGCTAAGATAGGCTTATTGGAATTTGATTCTATTCTTGCCTCGAGGTCTCCAGAAAGGCCACTCAAGGAAGGCAGGCAGGACTGGGGGCGGGGGTTGTGCACCAAAATCTCCCCAGTGATTAGAAGAGTACCCAGGGTGGGTTTTCAATTAGCATTTGTGGAATTAATGAAATATATGAAAGGGCCGAGAAAATTTTAGTTTGAATTTTTTTTTTAAAGACCGTTCAGAATGAGTGAGAGAATGAACACACAAGCAGGGGGGAGGGGCCGAGGGAGAGGGAGACGCTGACTCCCCACTGAGCAGGGAGCCCTACTCAGGGCTTGGGGCTCCATCCCAGGACCCTGAGAGGACAACCTGAGCCAAAGGCAAACGCTTAACCAACTGAGCCATCCAGCCTCCCTATTTTGAACTTGTAACTCCTTTGAATTTTAACGTATTTGGATTTGAACTTGCAAAGTTAGATAATCCTACAACTAAACTTCTACCATCACATTCCCAGGGAAAAATTATGTTCAAACTTAGGCACCACTATGTTCCCGGCACCTTAACGTTGTCATCGGATTTCACTCCACACCCCGAAAAAGCTATGCAAGACAACATGCCTAGGCGTACACCATCTGAGACTGGAAAGAGGAAAGCAAACTGAAGCCCTGGGCACAGAGTGGCCTTGGAAGTGAGGTCATTAACTGCCAGAGCCTTCGATATCTCCCCTGCGCATGGCAAGTGTGAGACACGTACCCAAAGAGACAGTGGTTTCACTGGGAAGCGACCTCTTGACTGGGAAGCACTGGTTAACCACGGGTTAACTTGCAAGTAGGAGGTGTTAAGAGAACCAGAAGTAGGGACACTGCAGGTGAAGAATTTTTCCCAGATGCTTGATGCTTCTTTTAAATGGGGTGAGTTCAGTATATCCATCAGACCTTCCATTGGACCTTCCATTGGACCTTCTCATCCCGCCCAAAGTACAGTCATGTATCAGACTCGAAAATTTCAGGAGGATAAGCAGAGCAAGGGTGGCTGAGCTCCCCCCACTGTCTTGTTGGGGCAGAGTCAGCCCATGAGGACTATGGGGGCACAGGAGTACTTTGTACCTCGAAGAGCAGCCCTGTGGTAACTGGGGAGACCAAATTCTGGGGTGTGCTGCTAGCCAGCTCCTTGATCACTCACACTAAGCTATCACCACCCAAATAGCCTTCAACAGAGATGACCAGCTTGTTCCAAGGCCAGATCCCCTACTCTGTCCTATTTCTCTATTGAGCCAGAACCTAGATGAGAAGAGGGGTGTTATTTATTGGGCAGGTCAGTGGTTTTACATAGTTTTGTTTATTTTTCTTTAATTCTTATCTTAAGTTTATGACTTCTTTTTTTATTTTGGTAAAATAAGCACAAGATTATTTTTAATTGTACTTAATGCTATCTAATGGTACATTAACAATACTGTGAAATCACCATCCATCTCCAGAATTTTTCAAGTGAAACTCTGCATCCATTAAACAATAACCTCCCCTTCTCTCATCCTACCCACCACCATTCTACCATTGTCTCTATGCACTTGACTGCTCCAGGTACCTCTTCAGAGGAATCATACAATATTTTGTTCCTTTGTGACCATCTCCTCTCACTCAACATAAGGTTCACTCATGATGTAGCAGGTGTATCTCATTCCATTTTAAGGCTGAATAACATTTCATCATGTGTATGCCACACTGTTTATCCATTTATGCTGTGATGGGTACTTATATTACTTCCACCTTTTGGCTGTCATGAGGAAAGTTGCTATGAACATGTGTGGGTGGCTATCTCCAAAACCCTGCTCACAATTCTTCTGAGTATATACCCAAAGTGGAATTACTAGATTACATGGTAATTCTATGTTTAATTTTTTAAGGAATCACAACTGTTTTCCACAGCATCTGACCACTGTATCCCCACCAGCCATGCAGACTTCTATTTGTATCGACGCTTTTTTCTGTTGTCGTCGTTGTTTTTTAATATAACAACCACCCAAATATTTGTGAGGTGCTATCTGCTGGTGGTTTTGATTGACATTTGCTTAAGGGTTCCCGATACAGAGCTATCTTTTCAGGTACTTAATTGTCATCACCTTACCTTCTTTAGAGAAAGATCTATTCAAGTCCTTTGCCCATTTTTGAATTAACCTTTTTGGTATTGTTACTGAGTTAGTCCACTCTGTAAAAATCATGATTTAGGAGATGATTTCCCTCCTCTCTGGGAAGCATGATGGACCTAAAATAGTACACTGGAGCAGAGATATTTTTCAATTCCTGTTATGGAGTGAACTGTTTCTCCCAGAAAGATATGTTGACATCCAACCCCAGCACTTATGAATGTCAACTTTTTGGAAAAGAAGAGCTTCAGTGATGTAATCAAGTTAAGATAAGGTCATCAGGGTGGGCCCTCGTCCAGTATGACTCTAGTCCTGATAGAAAGAGAGCAAAGGGAATAAAATAGCGCCAGAAGATAGGGACACACCCGGAAGATGACCTCGTGAAGGTAGGGCAGAGACTGGGGTCAGGCTGACCAGCCAGTGAACAAGCAGAGTTACCCAGAGCAAAGATGAGAGTAGGAGCGCCTGGGTGGCTCAGTCGGTTAAGCGGTTAAGCCCTCAGCTCAGGTCATGATCTCTGGGTCAGGCTGCCTGCTCAGCAGGGAGTCCACTTGTCCTTCTCCCTCTGCCTGCACATTCTCCGTCTCAAGCTCTTTCTCACTCTCCCTCCATCTCCTGCGCTCTCTCGTGCTCTCTCTCTCCCACTCTGTCTCGTGATCTCTCGCTCTATCTTGTGCCCTCTGTCTTGTGCGCGCGCTCTCTCTCTCATGCTCTCTCCCAAATAAATAAAATCTTTAAAAAAGAAAGAGCAAGGAAGAGGCAAAGCAGCATCCTCTGCTAAAAGTTTCAGAAGAGTACGACCTGTTGACACCTTGATCTTGGACTTCCAGTTTTCAGAACTGTGAGAATAGATCTGTTGTTTGAGGCCACCCATTTCATGGTGCTTTGTTACAAACTAGCACAACTTCCTTCATGGAAAATCAGTGCATTGTTCAAGTCCTTTTATGAATTGGTTGTTTAGAATTCAGAACACAGTTTCTATTATTTAAAAAAAAATACACTTAAACAATTGTTTGGATCCCAGAGAGCCTATACATACATTTTAACCCATAATGGAAAAACTATTGCCCAGGAGTACTATTTCCCCCAGCATTATGGGAACTCTAACCAGCACCATACATGAGGCCAGAAACCATGTCTCCCTGGTGGCAGCCACGGGCCCTGGTCAATCCCCTCTCCTCAAATGGGCTGAATGGAGATGGTCGTCCCTCTACCTGCCCCCTCTCAGTCATTTCTTGCTCTGGGTTGCCCAGTTGGTGAGAGGATCTCCATCCCTGCTCCCTCACCCACACCTGCATCTGAGCTGTATAGGTAGTGACAAGAGAGATTAGATTCCCTCCAGATTCCCGCCCTCTGTCTCACCACTTGTAAAGACCGCAAAAGTTTAAAAAGTCTTTCACTTCAAAGATCAACATCAGTGGGGGGAAAAAAAATGAGGTGAAAATCTGGCATAAATTCCTAAGTATCTCTACCTTGGGAGATGCCTACATTGAGTAGCAACCCATAGCTCCAATGCTTAGCACTATTAGAAATTAATAGAAAGATTTACCTTCTTTATTATAAATAGAATGCTAGTTTGGATCCTTAAATGCTAGGGAGGTGAAGATCTCAAAGCATGAACACTAGCCCTCTTCCCCTCCAGGACAGGTGCAGTGCAAAACCCACCAGGAACTTGAGCAGTTTAATTCAAATGCCCAGGGGTCTTGGCTGGGAGTCCTGCTCATATCCACGGTCAGCTGGCGAGTCTGGCTGATGGAGTCTTCAACAAAAACTTCCACCATCTCCACACGCTGGGAAAGGACCAGCGCCAAGGGCCCACTCACTCAAAGCCCCTGCCAAGCAGAGACACACATGACTCACGCTCACCATTCACCACAGCACGCCCCAGGACAACAGTCAATCTCAGCAAGGTTGGGAAGCGCCATCTTATGGCTTGCCCAGCAGTGGCAGAACTGGAAATATTTGTGCCAAGGATTAAGAATTTATTTCCAATTTATTTGTGCCAAAGTTTAAGAATTTATTTCCACTACAGGTGGGAAAATCAGTAATGGGCAATCTCACTAGAATGAAGTCAGGAGTTTTGGTAGGGGGAGATGTACGCCCCTTCCTGTAGTGTCTGTGGTAGTGGGGCAGGCCTTGACCTTGCATGGGTGTACTGCTCTACTACGTCAGCCAGAGGAAGAGTGGCCTTCCCCATTCCCAGGGCAACAGGTCAGCCAAGATGAAGCCACCACACTTTGAACGCCCAGTTTCCTCCAGTGGACTTGCAGTCATATCTTAACAGCCTTTCCAATGGACCCCTTTTCTCCTTAAGAAAGTGTGCCTCTCTTCTTTGTTTCCTGGACTTGCCTCAGTTTTGACACAGCTTGTTTCTACTGGATTGCAATGCTCCTTTATTCCCAAATAGACCCATCTTTTGCTGGCAAAATAACTGGCAGTTTTACTTCTAAGGTTAACATGGGTTGATCAATATTCAGTATACGGCACATCGTACCAAAATAGGATCTTCACTAAAATCTGCCCTGCGTGACACTATAGTTCCTCTGCCCCAATGATACCACTTCAGCGGAGATCACTTACTAGGGATTCACAGCTTTTAGGGAAGAAAAAGGAAAAAAGATAAAAAATAACTGAAGGCTTCTGTCTGTCACCAGAATCTGACTCCTTTCAAAATGTAAGGTGACAGTAGCAACCAGTAATTGTGGCAGAGACTGGCTGGCCACCAAAACCCATTTCTTTATTTTTTTCCTGGCACAGAGACAACATTTTCCTACCTCTCCTGCAGGTAGATGCCATGAGTTCTAGCCAGACTGTAAGCAGACATTGTCAATATTATTGTCCATATTCCTTCTAGGCCTGGACCTTAAAACTCACATATGATCCTCTTTAGGTGTTTCCTCCTTAAGTAGCTGGACACAGATGAGCCAAGTGGAACCACAGGATCGAAGAAGCCTAATTCCCTCAATCACTGTTTGGAAGATTATTGTCCACCAGTCAGAATTACCAGTTCTGGGAGCACCTGGGTGGCTTAGTCAGTTAAGTGTCTGCCTTCAGCTCAGGCCATGATTCCACTGTCCTGGGATCGAGCCCCGCACGGGGCTCCCCCATTCTCCCTCTCCCTGCTGCTCTACCTGCTTGTAATCTTGCTCACTCTCTGCCAAATAAATAAATAAAATATTTTAAAAAAAAATTACCAAGTTGGACTCCAAGAGAACAAGAATTAAATTAGTATTTGAGCCTATTTTTAAGAGGGGTTTTTGGGGGGGGGGGCAGGGGGCGAAGCAAGTTATATTCTTAAATAATACCATAACTACTTTGAAAGAAAGGAGTAATCATTAAGAACTCCATCATTTTAGTCATCTCTTGTTTTGGCAAAACAAGATTCTCTAAAAAGCGCTTCCTAAATATGAGAAAACCACAAGATCTACAAATTCTTGTGGATATAAACAGAGTAGCTCATTCCATTAGCCCCCTCCTCTTATACTGATAAGATTCAGACATACAGGGGCGCCTGGGTGGCAGTGGCTGAAGCCTCTGCCTTCAGCTCAGGTCATGATCTCAGGGTCTTGGGATTGAGCCCCATATCAGGCTCTCTGCTCAGCAGGGAGCCTGCTTCCCCCCCTCTCTCTGCCTGCCTCTCTGCCTACTTGTGATCTCTCTCTGTCAAATAAATAAATAAAGTCTTAAAAAAAAAATTCAGACATACAAGCCAGGAATATCTAAAGACAAGGAAAAAGGTAATTTCTATGTACTTGCATTGGTATGCAAGAAAATTATACCCAAACAGAAATCACAATGCCTCTCCTACACATTGAAAAACCTCCTTGTTCCTTTCTTTTTTCCTTCAATCGTCTTAAATTTGCTAATTCCAAGAAATCTTCATATGTTCATCTAGTCCAAGGGTTGGCAAACTATTTTCAGGAAGGGCCCAACAGTAGGTCTGTGGGACTTTATGCTCCATACAGTTTCTGCGGCATTTACTCAATCCAGGTGTTGTGGGGAAAAAAACAGTCCCAGACCATCAGTAAGTGTGAGCTTAGGCATGTCCCCATCAACAACTTAAAAAAAAACAAACCAAAAACAAAACAAAACACAGGCTACCAGCCAGAACTGGCCCTCAGGCCACAGTATGCAGACCTTTGCTCTAGTCCTTTCTCTAATGCATTAGCGATTGCTCAAGCTATACCCTCATGGAGCTGGTATAGCTCCATGGTACTAAATCCCCATGGAAGAATACATTTTTTATTTCATTCTCATTTTTTGACTCAGCAAAGCAGCAAAGTTAATTAGTGCAAAAACAGTGTAATCTCAACTCTCTGGGTACAGTCAGTTAATATTTATCTTGAACAAGACACCCAGTCATAAAACCAGATACCCAGATACCACGAGACTCCTAAATTACCTGGTAACAAACATGAAAAATATCACTAAAAATTGGTTCCTGGTTTTCACAAATCCTCCCCCGTCAATTCGCAAAAGTTACTATCGGATAGCTTTATCATATAGTACAAGTGAAGAAATACTTGTGGAAAAAAAGCCTAATTCTGACTTCAAAGGCAGTATGAGAATAGCTGGCACTAGGCACCATTTTAGTGAATTTATTCAACAAGTTTGGTATAGCTGGTCAGGACCATAAAACTGAAAGCACATTTTATCAGTAAAACAAAATTTCTTTTTTTTTATGATTTTATTTGTCAGAGAAAGGGAGAGAGAGAACATAAGCAGGGGGAGCAGCAGGCAGAGGGAGAAGCAGACTCCCCAAGGAGCAGGGAGCCCGATGCGGCACTCCATCCCAGGGCCCTGGGATCATGACCTGAGCAGAAGGCAGATGCTCAACTTACTGAGCCACCCAGGTATCCCAGCAAAGGCAAATCTCACCAGTATCTGCAACTTTAAGGACAAGATCAGAAACATGGCAACTGATGAGTGATTCGTGTCCCCAGAGTACCACACACAAGTACATCCAGTGTGCAACTAACCCCCTTCCTGAATTAGACACGGAAGAAATGTGAAAATGTATCAATCCCACTCATCCGCAGGCCACAAACAGGCCCCATTCCTCCATTCAGCTCCTTCCTGCAGCTACAGCCTTCCTTGGGCTCCTGTGCCCTGAAATTCCCGTAACTGCTAATCCTACAGCAGCCACCACTAGGTGCTAACCTATGACGCATTCCGCCCTTCTTCCCTGCTGACCAAAAACCTGAGTTCATACAGGTGTCCCTTGTGGCCATGTAATTTAGGGAAAGATGCCACCCAGCTCAGAGGCACACTGTGACTGCTAAGTCATTTATGGAGTTCCTGATACCCCACGGGGTCCAGGGAAATCAAAGACCTGGGTCCTTAAGATTTATTCTGTTTGCAAGAAGATGTTTTAATACTTTAGTTTAGAATTTCAGTATAAATTTATATATTTTTATAAATTTAACAATAAAATTTATAAATTTAACATATATAATATATATGTTAATCATGTTGTATATGTTAATATATATTATATATAATATATTATATATATTTAAAGATACATTAATTTTATATATATATATAAAAAACAATAAAATTCAAAACAGACTTCCACTTCTGTTCTAAGTTTCCACAAGTTCTTTTCATTTAAAACTCCCTAACGGCTCTGGAGGATTCAAATGCCAAATTTAACCTTGAGTATGATGGTAGTTTAGTGAGTGCAATGCAGAGTCATACAAAAGTGAGACAAAGTTATGATAAAATGTTATGAAAAAAAGAGCACTTCCAAAATGTTTCATTCTGTATCTAAAAATGGACAGCAATATCTTCCCTATACTTCCTAAACGAGGAAGGTCATCTTTCCACTTCTTTCCACAATGTTAAAATATGCTGCCAGCGTCCTTATACTTCCTAATTTGAAGTCATTATCACAAATTTAAATATTTGATTTCTTGAATAGGAAAAAAACTAAGAAACAGAAAGAACTCAATAGTATATGACACTTCAATCACAAACCTCAATATTGGAAAGTGGGCAGAATTTACAGAGAGGTCAAACAAGGTCACAGAGAACATACCACAGGATGTAAGGCAGAACGCCCTGCACAACCCCAGAAAGATCCAGGAATTGGACACATGAGTAACAGAGGGTGGAGAGATTGACTGGAATTCTCTGTAAGGATCCACTGGACATACCCTCCCCTCCCCCTACGCGGGTACCTACCAATTCCCTGCACATTTGGAGAGCTACCCCCACTCAGTAAAAAGCTATATAACCTTAGAAGAAATTGATTAGATATCCCAAATTTAGAGCTACTAGATCTAAGGGAGGCTGAGGGTAAGGCACGGGGGTGCATATAGGGAAGAGTAATGAAATTCTTCTGCAGACTCAATCATGGGACTACCAGTCTACTTCCTGTGCTCCATTCCACAATAAGGTTATAATCAGGCTGATAGTCCATAGACAAAATAGGAGAGGATTATTCTGGGCAAAACAAATTGAGTCCAGAGAACTCACTCTTAAAAAGGAAGCCAAGCATCAACGTAATATTTGAGGACATTCTTTGATACAGAAGAAAACAAGAAAAAAAATTCTCAGAGAAAATTGGGGCAGGCAAAGAGGAAAATTACTATCTTGAAAAAATTTATCATATTCATGCAAAAACAGGATGTTTCAAGTAATAGAAGCAGAGAATATGAATGCTCAAAAATTAACATGTAATTAAAATTTTTTAGAAGACCTACTTTAAAAATTTAAACAAAAGACACCCAAAGAGCACCAAGAGTACTTTTTTTTTTAATTAAGACTTCATCCAAGAGATCCAGCATTCAACTGATACTGTTAATCAAATGAGGAAAAAAAATATTTCATGCTAAGAAATAACCAAAGAAGTAATACAAGAATTCTTCCTGGAGCCGAAGGACAAGGTCTCCAAAATAAAGAGGTGCACTGTTTGTTCTACACAATAAATGAACAAGATCGGACCACGGAGTTTCTCTGTGATATTTTAATGATTTTTTTTTATTTAAAGATTTTTATTTATTTATTTGACAGAGAGAAATCACAAGTACACTGAGAGGCAGGCAGAGAGAGAGAGAGGGAAGCAGGCTCCCTGCTGAGCAGAGAGCCCGATGTGGGACTCGATCCCAGGACCCTGAGATCATGACCTGAGCCGAAGGCAGCGGCTTAACCCACTGAGCCACCCAGGCGCCCTCTGTGATATTTTAGAATAGGTGGATTATAACTACTAATAGCAGCCAATATGCAACTCTCGCACAGAAAGATTTTCCAAGTGCTCTGTGTAGGTAGGAAGTGACCAAGCAAAGCAGAATGCCCTTGTATTCATCTTTTAATGACTACACTGAAAAACATTCCAAAGGCCAGAAAAAAAAAAAAAGGACATACAGAAGCCCAGATATCAGAATGATAGACTTTGCTACAATCCTGAAAGCTAGAAGACAATGGAGCATTATCTTCAAATTTCTGAAAGAAAAGGGTTTTCAGACTGGAATTCCAATCCCACCAAACCATATAGCAGATAGGAATGTTGATACAGGAACTTTTAGGCAAAGAAAGCCTCAGTCTTACCTCTTACATGCTTTCTCAGGAATTTAAGAATGAAAGCCACCAGAATGAGGAATTAAGTCAGGTCTGAGTGTCATCCAGGAAACAGGAATTAAACTAGTTACTAGAGTCATCCACAAGGACAAAGGAAAAAGGATGCCCCGGCAACACCTGGGTGACCCTGTGTCCTACACCTGGATGGCAAACAGCCTGTATGGCAGCAGGAAGTCAGAGGTCCAATAAGGATGTCTTGGGGAACAACACAGAGCTAGTACACACTGGAAAGTACTAACAGCTGAAAAATAGAATCTAGAGGAATCTGAGGGTGCTTTTGGAGGTTGTCAACTATTTCTGCCGGATAGTCAAAGAGAAAAAACAGGGCCAAGAAAAAAAAAAAAAATTAAAATAGTATACTACTTGGGTCAGAGAGACAATATTTACAGTCCTATTTTATTTAAAAGATGGAAGTAAATAAAATTAGTGGAGAGGGAAAGTGACGGCCTCTGAAAGTAAAAGGTGGGCTGTTCTTTTTTAAAACCCTTCCAGCACAGCTCATCTTAACTCTGACCATAGGTCGCAAACTGAGCAATTAGGTAAAAGATGTATTTCAAATCTTTACTATCTATCTTGTTTCCTCCTTCCATAGAGAATCAGCTTTCCAAATCAGGCTGTTCTTTTAGTTCCTCCTAAATCCTAAATAGCTTAGCTGTTCTTGGTCTGAACCTTAGGAAAAGCCAAGAGAGACCACCAACTGGGCTCCAGGAAGAAAATACCAACTTGAGCTGCAGGAAACCATTTTCTGAACCTGAAGCGAGTCACTTCTTCTGCTACTGCTCAATCCAGGAATCCCGGTTGCTACTGGAACCTGTTCATTCTGAGCCCGTATTCATGCTTCAACATTTTTCTGCTGCTAATTCTAGCTACTTTAGGGGACGCCTATGGACCATCAGGTCCAATGTCAAATGCTGCTCTTATTATATGCCAAAGCTAAGAGGCTGTCTTATGGAAACATCCCAGTAACAGAAACATTCCAGTGTGGAAACATCTATTTCAGAAGTGATGAAATACGGTAATTTATTAACACAAAACTGAACACTTCAAAGTCACTGAGGCAAGAGGAAGTCTTAAAAACTGTCCATGGACTCTGAACTCTAATCCGACATTAAATCCTCTTAGACCATCATCAGCCAAATCGCTGACAACTGTGGAGAATGTACCATGTTTCTAGGCAGTTCCTACTACCCCAGTCTAGACACTCCCTGTCCAAAGTCATAGAGCATACGATAGTATGCTGAGATTCAAAGTCTAGCCCCAGGAGACCAAACCTCAGCTGGAGTGGCAGAAGACCAAACTTTATTTCTGTCTCACGCAGAAGTCTGCATAGGTTGTCTAGGATTAAGTGACCCAGCTGTCAGAAACCCCAGCTCTACCTTTCTCATTCCTCTGCTGTGCATGATCTCAACCTATGGCCTAAAATAGAACCCTCTGCATTTTGCTGAGCAGGGTAGAAAAGCAACAAGTATGGATGCTACTTCCCTAAACAGCACACTTTTCTCAGGATCCACAGCATAATCACATGGCCGCACCCGTCTGCACGGCAGGCTGAGAAATGCACATCGATACAGGCTATGCATACTCCACTCAAGAGTCTATCAACATAAAAGGGGGGGGGACAGGGTTTGAGAAGCAAATGGCCATCTCTACCACACTCACCACAGACCCAATGTCCTCCTCCACAGATCACAGCTCTTCAATAAAAAGAGAATGGGTTTGTACTTAGATTTTTTACTCCAGGATTACCTATTTATACTTTAGTAGAGGTTTTCTAGAAAGCAGGATGTCTTCAACTCAGCTCTATATTCTGAAAGGACTTGGCTAGATATAGGGGAGAAGAGAGTCTTTGTAATTTAGCCACAGATGCACTAGTTATGACAACTACGCCGGTGGGCTCATAGACCTCAAGGCAAGCTCATGGATCACTGTGAACCATTCTGAAATTTAGTTTGTTTTCATAAAGATCATCGATCAACCTCAGTTTTTAAAAGATTTTATCTGAGAGAGAGACACACACAGAATGAGAGAGAACAGGACTGGGGTGAGGGGCAGAGGGAGAAACAGTCTCCCTGCTGAGAAAGGGTGTCTGATGTAGAGTTAGGGTTAGTAGGGCTCCATCCCAGGACTTCATGATCTCAGCTGAAGACAGATGCTTAACCGCCTGAGCTACCCAGGAGCCCTCATCAAGCTTATTTGTTTATTTTTTTTAAATTATGTATTTATTTATTTATTTGACAGACAGAGATCACAAGTAGGCAGAGGCAGGCAGAGAGAGAGGGAGAAGCAGGCTCCCTGCTGAGCAGAGAGACCGATATGGGGCTCGATCCCAGAACCCTGGGACCATGACTTGAGCCAAAGGCAGAGGCTTAACCCTCTGAGCCACCCAGGCGCCCCTCCTCAAGCTTGTTTTAAGTCTGGTTTTACTTAGCAATGAAAAAAAAACTCCTTGAATGGTTCACATCTTACATGTGACTAATGGTAGTTGTGCATTTGGATCTTGGACCGAAGTTTTATTCAATCAAAAATTGTGCACTGTTCAAATTACATAATGAACACAACGAGGGTAACTGTTTGAAACATGTATTTGATGTCTACCCCATGCCGGAGCACACGGGCCAGCGCTGTTGTAGACTGGATTGGGAGCACTTGTGTTTGCAACAAGGGGAGTGCCTCCCTGGAGAAGAAGATCCATAGACAAGAGCCATAACCAACACACCACGTTTGACAGGAGACTCACGTGTGCCAAATGAAGTCAGGGGAAGTAACAACTAGAGGTGGAAAGGCTGGCCATTCCTTCAGGAGAAATCCTACTGCCTTTGAAATGACCACACTGCCTGGGAAGAGTAAGAAGCTCCAAGTGGTCATGGGAGGGACCCAGGGCAGCAGTTGGGTAGGCTCAAGGTTCTGCCTTCTATTCTGGGAACAGCAGGAGTCTGCCAATGCTCTTAAAATGGATATGAGCACTTTGGCTTGGCTGACTGAAGTGCGAGAAAGATGTCCCAAGGAGGAAAGACCAAGGGCAGGAAATTGCTGGGATGGATCTGAACACAGTGGTGGGAGGAGGCGAGATGCCAGACAAAGCCGGAAGGCCCACCTCTGTCTTCTGCACGGAGCAGCAGAAAGCCTGGCAGACACGCAATGCCCAACACACGAGTGTTAAATAAAACAGGATTTCAAAAGACTGTTCCACTTATGTTAATATTTTAAGAAGGAAACTGCAACAGACAGCACGGGAAAGCTGCATAAATAATCACATGTTAGGTAGATACAAAAGGTAATTGACACTAAAAGCTTAATGCCAAGAACTTTCCAAGCTTTATTCTTTAGTTTGTTTCCACTAAAAGGTGCCGAAAGGTTTTTGTTTTCCCACTCTGAGCAATGATCAAGGAAAGGTTAAAAGAACAAATAAAAGTTCTAGGTTAAAATTAATATGAAGTTTAGAGACAAATACTATTTAGTTTAGCCACCCAAGGAGAAGTAATTTACTTCTTTCTAGAATACCGAGACTTAGGGGGTTTTAAGTGAAAATACTACTCAACTACAAACTATCAGAGAAACTTCATGCCGCGGTAAAACAATTAAAACAAACTCAAAAATTTATCATTCTCTTTCCTCATCCACCCTCAAAAGCACATGAGGTTTTATTTAAAGTATCTTTAAGGCCCTGCATTTTGCTAAATTGGAATCTTTTTGTAGGAACAATCAAATGTTCCCAAGTATCCTAAAAGTATCCCCTTACCTCCCAAAACAAAAAAACAAAACAAAAAGAAAACCACCCCAGTTACAAGACCACCAGCAGGTAACAGAGAATGGTGGTAAGACAGAGGGCATACCAAAGTACTCAAAACTGGTATCAAACACTCCAGAAAAAAAGAATCCAAGGGAAAATAACTATTTTTACACTAGTAAAGATTAAGCAATTAACTGATATTCTGTGTAAGTCTTATGGGTAAATAAAGTTTATTTTAAGCCAATGGTCACATTTTTATGAAAACTGGCATTCGAAAACAGGCTTCCTCTGTTAACCATGGAGTGCAGTCTGAGGTAATTCCCACTATACAACTGGAAGTCTTTCAGGGCGGTAGAGAGCTTGGGCCCCTAGCTGATTATGACAAAGATACCACCACGGAAGAAAAGCAAAAGCGCCTAACTAGAGTCTACCTTCAAGAGTCAACACAAAACCAATTCACTAACCTACTGAGGCGCAAGAATTCTGATTCCTGGACTTTATTATTCCCAGGTTTTCTGGCTTCAGAATTTCCTAAAACCTCAAAACCACCATGTGGAGGACCCCACACATTCAACAACTCTTCAAACCACATTCCTACACGCTTAGTCATTTCACTAAGTAGAATGTTCCAGCATTTGCCTTTGCAAATAACGGTTTCAGAACATCCTATATTCTTTAAACATGTCATAAGACAGCATCAATAACAAAGTTGCGCTCCCCCAATCCTCCTATCTTGTTGTTAAGATACTGTGAAAGGCAAATCGCCAGGTAAAACATTCTCAAAGCACTTTCAAAATTCAAGAATTTTAATTTCCTTCTACCCCTCCTTCCCTTGTGCCTCATTCACTTATTCTTTATTCTTACACTTGATCCTCCCCCTCTGCCTCAGAGCTAAAACCAAAAAACTTATCATCTGGATATTTCAGATGATGGTACACCAAAGTACCTATCACTTCCTACCACACCCCCTGCTACTGCAGACGTAACCATAGTCTGTTTTAACATATAAACTTTTGGGGCGCCTGGGCGGCTCAGTGGGTTGAGCCTCTCTCTGCCTTGGGCTTAGGTCGTGATCTCAGGGTCCTGGGATCCAGCCCCACATGGGGCTCTCTGCTCAACCCGGAGCCTGCTTCCCTTTCTCTCTCTGCCTGCTGCTCTGCCTACCTGTGATCTCTCTCTCTCTCCATCAAATAAATAAATAAAATCTTTAAAAAATATATATGCAAACTTTTTAAAATGTTGCTTAGAGTTTTGGTATTTGACAAGATAATCACAAGACACAGCACACCACATGTAACTCTCTTCCACTTCGAAAAAATCCTCTCCAAAAAATAGGTAAGAATGTACTCACATTTGTTTCATAGTAATCTTTGCATTTTTACATATTCTAGAATTTACCCTGAAGTAGGGATGTTTTAATATAAATATCAGAAAATCTAAGGAGATGGGATGCCTGGGTGGCTCAGTTGGTTGGGCAGCTGCCTTCAGCTCAGGTCGTGATCCCAGCATCATGGGATCGAGTCCCGCGTCAGGCTCCTTGCTCGGCAGGGAGCCTGCTTCTCCCTCTGCCTCTGCCTGCCATTCTGTCTGCCTGTGTTTGCTCTCTCTCTCGCTCTCCCCCCCCCCCCGATAAATAAATAAAATCTTTAAAAAAAAAAAAAATCTAAGGAGATGAAAAGTATGTAAGCTTTTAAAAGTAGCTTTTTGGGGCACCTGGGTGGCTCAGTGGGTTAAGCCGCTGCCTTTGGCTCAGGTCATGATCTCAGGGTCCTGGGATCGAGTCCCGCATCGGGCTCTCTGCTCAGCAGGGAGCCTGCTTCCCCCTCTCTCTCTCTCTGCCTGCCTCTCTGTGTACTGTGATCTCTCTGTGTCAAATAAATAAATAAAATCTTTAAAAAAAAAAAAAAAGTAGCTTTTTTTTTTTTTAATTATCACTTCTAAAAGTTAACTCTGGAGTTTTGGCTTAATTTAAATGCCTTAAATCAGTTATATCAAGGTAACTTACCTACATTCTTGAGAATATCAAAATGAATAGCTGTGAAATTAAGAGAGGTCTTATTCCAGTTTTTTGTCCCAAAATAAAATGGTTTGTGGTTGTACATAAAAAACTGTCTTCATAGAACAGAAACTGCAAACAGACGAAAAGAAATCCAAACACCAGACCATTCAATGAATCTTCGAAGGAGATCCTGGTTATTCAAAGACCAGCTGGGTCTCGCAGCAGCAGTAAAGCTGGGTGTAATCCCCACCCCCCCCACCCCCTCCCAAACTAAAGAATTTTCCTTGGACTCTTTGCCAACAAAACATCACAGATTTGTCTGAAGCCTAAAGGGGAAAACTTGCACACAGATGTTTCTTGGTTATATTGTACATTACTTACAGTGAGACCGAAAACAAAACAAAAACA